>NC_142852.1:2500000-3750000 GCF_061612785.1 Hesperophylax consimilis
AATTTTAAATTCATACGTCGTGTAGCACAATCCACGCAGGATAAACAGAATCGATGAACCAGTTTCCTTCACCAACATAGCGCCGTTCTGCTAATCCATCAGCTTCTCATCAGATCTGCTCTCGTTTCGGTCTGAAAAATTTAATAATTATTAAATTGATATCTCTAATAATTTTTAATTGATCTTACGAACATTATAAAATATAATTTAAATAACACGCTCGCTCGCGCTAGGCCGCAAACAGCAGCAGCATGGGGGGGCCGACGCTCCGTGGAGACGATCGGACGAATCTCTTGGCGTAGGGCTGAGTCTCAACGGATCGCAGCATGACGCTGCTCTACCGGGCACAAGACCCTGCCAGGTACGAAGATCGTCTGCGGACGATTCCGAGTTCCGACGTCGAACTTAAGCTTGGTCAGAGGCGGGGCGCCATCGCGCCGGGACATTTAACCACGTTGCGCAGTGCTCGCCTCGCCTTGTCGGGCTTCGACGGAGGCCCCCGCGGACGGGGGCCTCCGTCTGATAGATGTCACATTGTTTAGAGAGCCTTTCGACTCGCGGAACTCACATCACGTATCACCGCCCGATTTGCCTAGGCGGGATACGGCCTTAGAGGCGTTCAGGCCTAATCCTGTGGATGGTAGCATCGCACCACCGGCCGGTCGACCGAGTGCGTGAACCAAATGTCCAAAACAGCCGTTCCTCTCGTACTGAGCAGTATTACTATCGCAATGATCGGTCATCAGTAGGGTAAAACTAACCTGTGGTTTTCCTGCGAACTTAGATTAAATGGACGTGAAGCTACTTCATTTGTATAAAGAATTACCTGCTACGAATCGAGGTCTTCTCCTTGGCTGGCTTGGTTGGGGTTGGCTTGGGGAGGGGGAGGTCTGTCTACTGTGGGCTTGTCACGGGGTATTCACCCAACACTCCACTGCATCTCTACCGCTAGCATCTCTACAAGTACAGGAGGCTCATCACTCTCATCAGCAACATCCACGTGCAAGAAGAGATATCTCTATGAAATAAATAAACATATCAAATTGTATCTTATGAAATTTGATTATTTAGTAAAACATATTATATAAACTAACAAATAAATTTGTGTATACACATATCAGGTATTTTGACTCGGCATATCCTCTCTGCCAAAGGTATCTTGTGTTTAACCGCTATGCATTTCGACACACAATATCAGTCGTGTACTTGTTAAACATGATATAGCACCATAAAACATAAATAAACTACGTACATCGTCATTGGGAAGGACTTTGGGCACATCTAGTCCTTCAATTGACTACACATTGTCGAACAGGCACTATTCAAAGTGGATAAATAAACTTACTGTTTGCCATTGGATTAAGTCTTGTGTGCACCAGCATTATTTAATTAATCTCCTAGGTTTTAAATGTCGTCTCCATTTTAAAAGATTGGCTCGGCTGTCATAGATCCGCCAGCAGCATTTATCGAATTGTCTTGACCGTGCCACTCTGTTGCTGCACACTGAAATTGAATTTTACGACAATTGATGACATGTAACTATTACACACTATTCTTAGGTTTCAAACACAATGATGTACACGAAAGATAATAATAAAATAGCTGTCTCACTTTTTAACCTAAAAATGCAATTGTACACAGACATAATACGTTGTTAATTCCGTTTCAGTCTGGGGTGAAAAGCATCTAAATGATATCATGCTTTTACTTACAACATATAGCTTTTGCTTACCTCATTTTAAACAATTTTGTCAAGTTAATTAGCAAACGAACACGAAAACGGTGACAACATAAATGCGCCGTTCGGCCCATAAATAAACCCCGCTTTAGTTTGACATTTGACAGCAAACGTCACTTTAGAAGTGGTGATTCTGTAACAAAGTCATTACTATCCAGCGAGGTAAGTACCTTTTCACAAAACGTAAATCTTCGATAAATGGCTTATTTATGTCATTTATAAATAAAATAAGCAGTTATTAAAATGCATTATACTACAAAGTATTTGTTTTTTTAAGTTTTAGTTAGAAACCTTGCGTCACTTAATTATATTTCACCAATTTGTGTTTTCAATAATCTCTTAACAATTTTGTAAATGCTCTTAACCACGCTTCTTTAGGATTTTTTACTAGGTCTCTCCAAAATCGAACTTGTAAGGCTATCAGAAGAACGAGAATCGCTTAATAGTTAAGAAAAGATATTACAAGCGACGGACAGCTATCTTTCGCAAACGATGTCGTTGACGAATGCTGTCATTTAGCTTAAGGCTAAAAGAACGAGAATCGCCCTCCTGATTAATTATCATATAATGATGAATATGTATGTGTTCAAAAGTCACATGATGAAAATGTTTTTTTTTTAGTTATCTGGTCGCCATGAATAATTGTCTTTTTTTTTTTTTTTTTTTTTTTTTATATTTACTCCACACAGGAGGCCCTGAAGAAAATAATTTCCCTCAGGGCCTATGTCATCTTTGGGGATGCTGTGTGGAGGGTCTTTTTGAGGAGAGGAAGGAGTGAACATGGGTCTTGAAGAGTCCCATGTTGTAGGAGGGAGGAAACACAGAGGCCGGCAGTTCGTTCCACAGCCGAGCTGTTGAACTTAAGAACGAATCGTAGAAGCGACCCGTTCTCATGTGACAAGTGTCAACTGTGTACAAATGTTGGGCGCGCGTTTGGCGTGTATCCCGACTACGCACCGGTGCCGAAGGGATCAATGACGCTAGTTCCTCAGAGCATCTTCCATTGTAATACCGATAGAACAAGGACAGCATACCTACCTGACGCCTGTGCTCTAAAGATTGCAGTCCGTTTGTTAAGATTGGGGAATCTATCAAACGGACCGCCCGTTTCTGCACAGAGTCAAGGGTTTTTTTCAGGTATTTTGGGGCTCCAGACCAGAGATGGCTGCCAAATTCGACAGTAGGGCGCACTTGCGATTTGTACAGGGTGAGCAGTTGTGTACTATTAAAGTATCTGCGGGCCCTGTACAGTACGCCCAGCTTCTGAGAGGCCAACTTTACTCTGGCTTCGATGGAGCCCCCGTACCTGAGCTGGTCACTTATAGTTACACCAAGCATATCAATGGAAGGCCTGTTCGGAAGATTGCTTCCGTTGAAGGAGACTAGATTATCATTTGGATCCCTTTTAGACGTAATCAGACAGGATTGGGTCTTTGAAACATTAAATTCGACGAGATTATTTTTACCCCAGGAGGAAATACTCTCGAGATAACCGTCCATTCTCTGCTTCAAAGCCCTCCGAGCCGTTGGAGTTTGTGTGCCTTTTGGGGGCTTGTCAAACAAAAAGCTATCATGAACTGTACTGTCATCCGCGTAACAATGAATCGGTGCACATGTCAAAAGGTCATTGATGTGCAACAAAAACAAAGTCGGAGACAGAACCGATCCCTGTGGGACGCCAGCATTTATGGAGTGCGAGGAAGAGGTGAAACCGTCAGCAACCGCCTGAATCGACCTATCCCTTAAAAAGTCAGCAATCCACGTACACAGGGATGCGGGAAGTCCGTAAGAATGCAATTTGTTGACAAGTCCTCGGTGCCAGACCCGGTCAAAGGCCTTGGATATGTCTAGTGCGACCGTTTGGGTCTCACCGTGACGTTCCAGGCAACGCCCCCAAACATGCGTCACATACGCGAGAAGATCACCGCACGAGCGGAATCCGTATTGACGGTCATTGATAATTTTGTTCTTCTCAAGGTATGTGAGCAGTTTGTCGTTGATCACACGTTCCATCACTTTGGACAGAACTGATGTGATCGCTATGGGGCGGTAGTTGGCCGGGTTGGAGCGGTCACCTTTCTTGGGAATAGGGTGAATTACCGCTTTTTTCCAACCAGAGGGCACAGTGCCACACTTCAGGGACATTTTGAAGAGCTTTGTCAAAACTGGAACTATTTCCGCAGCACACCTCTGCAATACCAGGGCAGGTATTCCATCAGGTCCACTAGCTTTGTTAACATCGAGCCCCCGTATGACGTGGAGTACATCCCGATGCCGGATCCTCAGCTTTTTCATATAGAAGCCGCAGTGAGGAACCGACGGCGGAACAGCACCCCCGTCGTCGAGGGTCGAGTTTTCCGCAAACATTTTCCCTAAAAGGTTTGCCTTTTCGGTGGCGGTGTTTGCTAGTGAGCCGTCAGGTCTGGTAAGAGGTGGCAAACTGGGTTTGCAAAAATTTCGACCTATTGAGCCCGCAAGCGACCAGAATGCTCTGCTGCCATGCGGGCAGGCAGCCAGCTTTTTGCTGATCTGCAGGTCGTGTTCGAATTTCGACCTATTGATGATTCTCTTGCATTCCTTTGCCGATTTGTTGTATGCTGATCTGCTTTCGGGCGTTCGAGATGTGTTGTAGGCTCGGTAAGCCGCGTTTTTTCGTCGAACTGCTTCGGAGCATTGTCGACTGAACCACGGCTTTGAGCCCACACCAGTTTCTTTAGTAGTCGATTGTATGAAGCCATCCATCGCCGATTTGATGACTTCACCAATCTCCTGGGCACATCTTGAAGGGTCCGAAGTCCGAAAACAAACAGCTGACCACGGAAAAGCATTGAAATGGGCCCGCATACCGAACCAATCTGCTGACCTATAGTGCCACACTTTTCTCCTCAGCCTCTCATTGGTTGGTCTGAGGCTAACGGGGATTGATGTCGTCACTAGGCAGTGGTCAGATGATCCCAGAGGCGCTGTGACGTCAATCTTATAACCGTGTGGCACAGTAGTTAAGAATAGGTCTAACAGATTGGAGCGGTGAGTCTGGACATCAGGAACCCTTGTAGGCTCCTGAACCAATTGCTCTAATCCGTAGCAAATGGCAAAGGATTCCGCCTGTCGGCCAGCCGAGTCCGTTGGGCCTGAGAACTTCAACCATGGTTCGTTATGAACGTTGAAGTCCCCCAGAACAACAAACTCGGCCGAAGGGTAGCGGGGCAAGAGATCATCAATAGTATCGCTCAAATGTTTGAAGAGCTCGGAAGTGTCTGATTCGCTATGGTTCGGTGAGCGGTATAGACATGCGTAGAATCTTGCCGTACTGGCAAGATTGACGCGCACCCACATTACGTCGAATCTGGAGTTTTCCAGACTCAATAGTCGCACACAGTTGACGTCAGCTCGACTATAGAGGCAGACTCCTCCTTTCAGTCGGAATTTGCTTGCGAGGGTAAAGCCCGGGCAGTCCAGATAGGAGGAGTCTGGCGGCTCGGCTATCTGAGTTTCGGATAGGAAAAGAAGGTTGGGACGTTGGGACAAAAGATGATGATGGACGGAATTTAAATTTGTGTGCAGGCCGCGAATGTTGGCAAAATTTACCAACAGTTTTGGCCCGCACCGGGGACGCCTGCTACTCGCCGCTGTAATGATGTTAAAATTGTTGTTTTGTATGTTCATGAATTTTTTTTTTTTTTTTGTAAGGGTAGGAGGTGAAAGGAAAGGTCTGGGAAGGAAAGGTATGAGGGGTGGGTAGGAATCTGGGGTTCAGGCTGTCCAGGAGTGATGAGCGTTTGGTTCCAGCCCACCCACTGCGGTGCTAGGCGATAGGCTGGGAGAGTCCGGCTGGAGAGGGCATCCAATGCGCCCCAAACGCTGCTGCTGGGTCCCCTCCGGTCACGAACCGGCACAACAGCAGTGGCGGGGTTTTTTCACTCGCTGATGGGGCAGCCCACCCTTAGTCGTGAGCCTGAGGGTCGGGCCCCTGTACTATCGAGCGGCCCGGACAGCGGTAACCGGTTGTAAAGGGTCTCCCTCAACCAGCATCTCCCAACCGGCCCGCCACGCAGAAGGTGGGCCGACGCACCCGCCACCAAGACCCGGGCAAACCTTAACCCATGAACCCGGGCACCCCTGCTAAGTCACCAAACGTAGCGAACCACTTGGGGTGACCTGTGGCAGAGGTGTTGGTCATCCAATAAATGGTTCCCAGGGCGGCGGTACCCATTCCCGCCTACCAAATTAAAAAGAAGTCTATGACTTCATTCTTGTCTATGCATAACCTATAAATATTTTTGACAAGTGCTTTCTTCTCCGAGAGCCGTTACTTCCTGTTAAACTTACTATCCCACGCCTGTGATGGTTATTGTTAAAGTAAGTACTCATTCTTATATTCATCGCTATTTATTTGGTAACTGCCGTTATTCCAGTTTAGTTAGGGAATCATTAGGCGTTTTGTCACAGCAGAATGTTTAAACTGTCAATTTGACGTCTACCTATTATTAGATTAACATTTCGAAGGCATTTATTACAATGATCACAAAAAAAACATATGGTTAACAGATATTTTGTTAAAAGCGGAATGGCGATAAACATTGTAAATATATAAATATAGTTTTCCCACGATAAACAACGTTTCTCTTAACCGTTGTCATATCTTCAAGGTTTTCAAATATGTGTTTTGGCTACGACTTCGTTATTTTGACAGGATATTCCAAGCGAAACCTTATTTTTTTAAATGTTTTTTTAATTCTAGATAAAAGAAAATTACATTTTGACTTATTTACCTAACTAGAAAAAACTAATACATTACACATTAATATATTACACAACGATTTTATTCACGATCATTGTTTCGTTGATTGATCATAAAACTGAATAAGTTTTTTAAATATATTTACACTTTTTTCATTTTTAATTTCGTCTGGGAGGCAATTATGTATGTTGCTCCCCTCGTAACCAATGGATTGCTTGCCTTAATGAGTAAGTATGGTGTTTAAATGTATTTTATCTTGTTGCCGTGTAAAGTGTGTGTGTACTTGGTACGTTTTAATGATTTCTGTATTTGGATGTATGAGTTTATTATTTATTTTTCATATAAAGATACATGTATTATATTCATAAAAAGTTTCTTAATGTTAATAATTTTGTTTTCATACATAATTTTTCTGTGGATGTTCTAGTTTGAAGTGAAATAGCTTTTTGATTACTTTGTTTCGTTTTACGTGTAGTTCATTATATATGTTTCGTATGCATTTAACCAGATTTCAATCAAGTAGTTTAAATGTGAATTAACGAGGCTATAATATAGACCTTTTTTTAATTTCATTTGGTAACAGATATGATATCCGGCTAATTAAAGGGGTGATTTTGTCTTTATCTTGAATATGCTGTATGAAATTTAGGTGTTTATCAATGCACAGCCCATGATAATTCTCCCGTATCAGGATTTGCAGGTTGTACATTCAATTTTTAAGGGTATGTAAGGAAGAATGATTTAACGAGTTGAGCTAAAAATCATGTATCCTGTTTTAATTTAACTTTTAAATTTTATCATTTTATTTTAACAATGTTCTGTTTCAGATATATTTTTCGAGATTAAACCAACAACCAAACTCTACCAAAGCAGACCATGGATCTACTGAAGCCAGATACTATATCCATCAAGACGGAACCAGGGCTCCAGGAAGATGATGGAGGTGAAATTTCCTTTTTCAGATTTAGATTTCGACCACCTAGCTGTAACGAAGGAATGCTCGCAATATGCGGAGAGTACTCAGACAGCCAGTTTGTAGCATTGCATACGTGTAAAATATAGAACTTAAAATTCGGAATCAATGTCTCTTTTGAAATGTCGTGCAAACAGGACACACACTTGTGCAAAACATCCTCCCTTATATATATTGGGTATTTACCTTAATATGACGTGTCCTTGTCGGAAAATACCAAAATACAGCACTCATTAAACTTTATTATATTATTCATAATAAGTTGTCGGTTCCTCGATTTTCACCTAATTTTATTTGAGATATGATGTGAATTACACGTATTATACGTTAAAAATACATAAATATTGATTGTCAAAACAATAACTCATTGACCAAAAACAACCAAACTCTCTACTGCAGGTGCTCTAGAGAAAGGTTTTTCCTTCTTGAAGAATCGGTCCCTGAAGCGAACATCTGAGGTCATTTTTTATCTGACATTCACCTTGTTGATCAATGGTATTTATTCGTAAAAGAATAGTTTATTTTTTTCAATTAAAAAATTCTTGTTAATATCAATTTGACGAAGATACTGGGTTGGCCCTATGCGGGCGCAATTAGTGCAGTTCTCTCCGGGCTTCGAATACTTAACCTAACACATCGCCCTTGATATTATTTTTGATAAATACCGCTCTCAAAAAAAAACACAAATCATCATTTCAATAATAACAGTGATATCCTGCCTCGGCGTGTACTAATTTAGACTGTTAGGGCAGCCAACATTAAACTTGCGCCTGGCGCCGTTTGGTTCAGGGCTGGCCATGCAAAGATTCATTATATTTATTGTCCTTTTTTATTCCAGGAAACATTAATATGAAGACAGTCACCATAAACGCGGATCTTGTACCCCGACAAGATGAAGCTGCGCTTACTTATATGAAAATTGACATAGACCTGCTGGATGTAAAAGAGGAATGCTTAGAACGCTTTGGAAGAATTACCAAGGAAGCAGGTAAAACCAATTTTTCACTGTAAACTTGAACGATTCGGACTCTCCTATTTGTTTTATCCTTTCTACGAACTTACTTCGCTTATTTACTCTAAGTTTATGAAATAAGTTAAACTATTTTTCAAATTTATCGACAGATCTTCAGACGCATTTTGTGGAAAAGGGATTCACTCCTCCCCATCGCAACTCCTCCTCTCCCAAGTCAAATTTTGCAATAAACGTACGCACCCCTGTTTTTTTTTCATGTACCGTGTGCAACTATGCATGTTATAAAAAGAGTCGCCTAATGGGCCACATGCTGAGTCACAGTGGAAAAAAACATTTTTCATGTTCCGAGTGCAACTATGCGTGTTTTAAAAGGGGTCATTTAAAGATCCACATGCTCACTCACAGTGGAGAAAAACCTTTTTCATGTTCTGTGTGCAACTATGCGTGTTGTCAAAAGGGTCAGCTGAAGAGGCACATGCTGATTCACAGTGGAGAAAAACCGTTTTCATGTTTGGAGTGCAACTATGCGTGTTGTCAAAAGAATCAGCTGAAGAGGCACATGCTGACTCACAGTGGAGAAAAACTTTTTTCATGTTCGGAGTGTAACTATGCATGTAATCATAAGGGTCTTTTAAAGTGCCACATGCTGACTCACAGTGGAAAAAAACCTTTTTCATGTTCCGTGTGCAACTATGCATGTTATCGAAAGAGCAACCTAACGAGCCACATGCTGACTCACAGTGGAGAAAAACCTTTTTTATGTTCCGTGTGCACCTATGCATGTTGTCGAAAGGGTCAGCTGAAGAGGCACATGCTGATTCACAGTGGAGAAAAACCTTTTTCATGTTCCGTGTGCAACTATGCGTGTTGTGGAAAGGGTCAGCTGAAGAGCCACATGCTGACTCACAGTAGAGAAAAACCTTTTTCATGTTCCGTGTGCAACTATGCATGTTATCGAAAGAGCAACCTAACGAGCCACATGCTGACTCACAGTGGAGAAAAACCTTTTTCATGTTCCGTGTGCACCTATGCATGTTATCGAAAGGATAAGCTGAAGAGGCACATGCTGATTCACAGTGGAGAAAAACCTTTTTCATGTTCCGTGTGTACCTATGCGTGTTGTGGAAAGAGTCAGCTGAAGAGCCACATGCTGATTCATAGTGGAGAAAAACTATTTTCATGTTCCGTGTGCAACTATGCGTGTTGTCAAAAGGGTCAGCTGAAGAGCCACATGCTGATTCACAGTGGAGAAAAATTATTCTAATGTTTGGAGTGCAACTATGCAAGTTATCTACAGGATATCCTAAAGGCACACTTGCTGACTCACAGTGGAGAAAAACCATTTTCATGTTCCGTGTGCAACTATGCATGTTGTCGAAAGAGCGACCTAACGAAACACATGCTGACTCACAGTGCAGAAAAACCTTTTTCATGTTCCGTGTGCAACTATGCGTGTTATCGAAAGGGTCAGCTTAAGAGGCACATGCTGATTCACACGGGATAAAAACCTTTTCCATGTTCCGTGTGAAACTATGCGTGTTGTCGAAAGGGTCAACTAAAGAGGCTCATACTGATTCACAGTAGAGAAAAACTTTTTTCATGTTCGGAGTGCAACTATGCAATTACCACCAGGGTAACCTGATGAAACACTTGCTGACTCACAGTGGAGAAAAACCTTTTTAATGTTCCGTGTGCAACTATGCGCGTTGTCGAAAGGGTCAGCTGAAGAGCCACCTGCTGATTCACAGTGGAGAATATATATACATATTGTTTTACAGAAAACTTTTAAAGATCATTTATCGAAGATTGAAGCTATAAGATGTCCATATTATGACTTTAAAGGTGGAAGTTGAACATGGCATGAAAATGATGAATGATTATTTTGGATATTGAACATATCGTCTGGAGATTGAACGATTCGGCTCCCATAAGTTTGAGGTATGTTTTGTTCAATTAGCCAATTAGTGGTCAATTGTATATACATGGTGATTTTCAGATTTCAAATACTTAACTTTTATCTTAGTTAGTAGTTGACTTAAAGTATTACTTTAAAATATACAAACAGAGTCCTTGAGTTGATTTTTCACAAAAACTGCTCTATATAAATCATCCAAACATTTTGAAAGTTTGAAAACAATGCACAAGTACAAAGGTACCTACCGCTAATATACTACTATCGGTTGTCAGTGCGTGCGTGATGTGAAATATTTTTACATCGTACGTATTACGGCCTCCGTGGTCTAAGGCTACTCTTGACTAGAAATCCGGAGGTCGCGGATTAAAACCCCGGCGTGAGAAAGTAAATTTTATTTGATTCTGTTATTTACAGACTTGGTGGTACTTAATAATTAGAACGCGTGTTCAGATATAATGTTTATTGACAATTAAGTACGGATTGACTACGTCTATCTTCTGAGCTGTCGGTTGGGTAAAGAGAGCGAGCAGATGCATCCGTCATCTTTTATACCTCTATCAGTCATCTCGCTCTTACACATTCAACAAGCAGGCGTACCACCAAAAACCTTTCTTACATCCTCCCCTACTAAAATTGAATGCCCCTATCTACATATATCATACCCTATTACTACATATTTCATTTAAAATTTTATTTTATATATTTCATTTTCTAAACAATTAACACAACATATTTTTTTATAAAATTAACTATCATATGCTGCGTTTCTTTCTGCTTCCCTTCTCTTGTCTCGTCGTCCGTCCACTCCTCCTCCTGGACTGCGAAGTACCCTCATCTTGGACGAAGTCTTCCCTGCCACGGGTTAGACCTGAAACATGGAGAAACGGTATTAGAGTCACTTCTATTACGTAACATACCTGAGAGATTAACTTCATCCGTCGACAGTTCCATAGTGTCAGACGTACTGACTTCCGGCTTATCTCCCTCCTGCCATGAAACATGTAATTTTTTTATCTGGTCTAAATGTCTTTTCCACACCATATTAGACTTGTTAATTTTTATGAAATATATTTTTCTACCTTTTTTTTCCACAATAACCCCAGGGACCCATAACCTATTACCCTGAGCTCTGAAATCTCTAGTCA
The DNA here is from genome assembly GCF_061612785.1 of Hesperophylax consimilis. Lineage (NCBI taxonomy): Eukaryota > Metazoa > Arthropoda > Insecta > Trichoptera > Limnephilidae > Hesperophylax > Hesperophylax consimilis. The sequence goes on from NC_142852.1 coordinate 2,511,486, forward strand.
TCACTTTCTGACCTATATTCAAATCTGACTTATTTCTACCCTTATATTGTCTTTTCTGATTGACTTGACTCTGAATAACCTTTTTCATTACTTTTTGCTGACGAGTAGAACTTGAAGTATTCGTTCTTTCCTCAACCTTCCTAGGAATCAGAGAGTCAAATACTGTTCTAATTTTTCTTCCCATTAATAATACAGATGGTTCACACCCTGTTGTTGCATGAACGGTATTTCTATAGTCAGTTAAAAAGTTACCTAACTTTTCTTTATTATCTGCAGGAAATCTATTATTTTTACAAATTTTTTTAAGAAAATTTTTGCAGGTTTTAACAGCATTCTCAGCTTGCCCATTGCTACTCGGGTGGTTAACTGGACTAGTAATATGTTCCATCCCATTTTTCTTACAAAAATTTTCAAAATCCTCAGAACAAAAACACGTACCATTATCACTAACTAAAGTTGCTGGAAAACCAAATTGTGAAAATAATCTATGAAGTACTTCAATATTTTCTTTTGAAGACAGACTGTTCACTTCCAGACACTCGATCCACTTCGAAGAAGAGTCTATCACAATTAAAAAGTTTTTATTATGTAGGCTACCATGATCAATATGCACCCTGAACCATACTTCAGGTTCATAAGGCCATACTGCTAATGAACTCTTTTGTGATTCTGGTTTAATTTCTAAACAATCTCTACAATTTTCCGTTATTTTCTCCAAATCTTGATTAATTTTTGGCCACCAGACAAAACTTTTTGCAATGCCTTTAGTCTTAAAAACCCCTAAATGAGATCTGTGTAACATCTTCAAAACTTCTTGTCTTAAAGACTCAGGAATAACAACTCTATGTTGATATAAAATACACCCATTTATCAATGACAATTCCAACCTTTTTTCCCAAAAAACTCTAATAAAATTAACATTTTGTGCCTTTTTTACTGATGCTGGCCAACCCTCGATAAGAAATTGTTTTACTTGACTTAAAATTTCGTCCTTTTCGGTCTCACTTCTTATCACGTCTAAAGACAAATTAAACCCGTTATTTTCAAAATAATTAATGTAACCAGACTCTATATTATCTTCACAGCTAACCTTTTCAATTGGACACCTGCTCAGAAAGTCTGAACAATTGTTTTTCGACTTTACGTATTCAATCGTAAAATTGAACGATCCTAACATAACTGCATAACGCTGTAATCTTGACGCCGCAATCTTAGGAATTTCTCTATTCTGACCGAAAATTCTGACCAAAGGCTGGTTATCTACAGCTAAAATAAATTCTCTGCCATACAAATATTGATAAAACTTCTTAATCCCAAAAATTATAGCTGTTGCTTCAATATCCAAAATCGAATAATTTTTTTCCGCTTTATTTAAAGTTCTGCTTGCGAACCCTATTGGTCTTTCTGCGCCGTTTTTAAATACGTGGATTAACGTTGCTCCGATTCCATTCAAACTTCCATCTGTGACAAGTTTCACAGGAATATTCTCGTCGAAATGCGTTAAAATCCTATCCGAAGTTAATATTTTTTTTATTATCGCAAAACTGTTTTCTTGTTCTGTATCCCATTGAAACTTAACATCTTTTTTAAGTAAATCGTATAATGGTGACAATATATCTGCCATGTTTGGAATAAAATTACGATAATAACTAACCATACCTAACAAACTTCTCAATTTATTTAAATCACTAGGCGCTGACGCGTTTAAAATGGCTTCTTTATTCCGCTGACACGGTTGAATCCCTTGCTCACTTATTTTATAACCTAAAAATTCAATAACTTTTAAATTGAACTCACACTTTTCACTATTCACCGTTAAATTACAACTTTTTAACCTATCTAAAACGAGACACACGTTTTTTTCTAAGTCGACTTCATCTTTTCCAATCACAATAATATCATCCAAGTAGAACGTCATGTTCCGTAATCCTGATAAACAATTTGCCATTGCTTTAGCAAAAACTGCTGGCGCTGGTGATAACCCAAACACTAAACGTTTATATATGATTTAAGATTTTCACGGCCAAAAGTATTTTTGTTATTTGTTTTTGGGGTATTATGCCGTGTTGCGCTAACTCCTTCTTTAGCCAACGTTTCGGACAGCATTGCAGTGTCCATCATCAGGGCAGATGTCTTATTTGAGGTTGTGTTAAAATGTGAGCTTAAGTATGAGGTTGTGATACCGTGTTGCCAGCTCCAACCCTCTGAGCTAACATTAACGTATCATTTTTTTTTTTTATTTGTGGTTTTCTTCGTTTAGCTCTGGTGTATCCGTCAATTACCGGATACCAAGAACTATTAAGCTTAGCTCCATCGTCTCTATTAATGTTTACGGGATTTTTATGAATTTCAATGGCCTCCGTAATCAGCCGTGCTCTATAAGTTTTCGGTCTCCCCAGGATTTCAGGAACAAATCCAAAGTAATGCCCGGTGTCAATCAAATGCTCGGCAATTGCCGATTTGTCAGGGTGGCCGAGTTTACAAGCTCTGAAGTGTTCCGAAATTCTTTTGGAGATAGTCCGCTCTGTCTGGCCTACATAGACCTTGTCACATCCGGATTCAACAGATCTGATAAGTAAGCTCAAGAAAGTTAAGACTGAGGAAGGAGATATTCTGGTCAGCTTTGACGTCGTGTCACTTTTCACAAATGTGCCTCTAGAAGACTCCATGACAATGCTCAGGGAGATATATGAGGAAGACATTTGCAAACTTTTTGAACACTGCCTCAAAACGGGATACTTTGCATTTCAGGGTGAACTATTTGAGCAATTGGAGGGAGTTGCGATGGGCAGTCCGTTATCGCCAGTACTAGCCAACTTTTTTATGGAGAAGTTTGAAGAAGTGGCACTCGACACAGCTTCGGCTGTCCCTAAAGTATGGTGGCGCTACGTCGACGATGTCTTCGCCATTTGGCCTCATGGAACGGAGAAACTAAACGAATTCCTGGACCATCTTAATTCTCTCCACAGCAAAATTAAATTCACAATGGAACTGGAAAACGAAGATAAAATCCTGCCCTTTCTAGATGTGGAGGTGATGCGGAAACACGATGGTAGCCTAGGGCATACTGTATATAGGAAACCAACCCATACGAATCGGTACTTACACGCTGATTCGCACCACCACCCAGCGCAGAAGAGAGGACTTATCCATACATTGGTGACCCGAGCGACCAGAATATGCGAAGAACATAAAATCGGAGCGGAACTTACGAAGCTGACCGATGCACTGGAGCGTAACGGCTACCCAGCAAGTCAGACAAGGCAAATCATAAGAGCCAAATCTGCACCAAACGAAGACAGAGTTGAACAAGAGTCGAAAGGCTGTGCCTTCCTGCCTTATGTGCACAATGTGACAGACAAAATTGCCAAGCTTTTGAGAAAGGAAAATATCAAGACTGTCTTCGGAACAACAACAAAGATACAGGACTTACTGAGGTCTGCAAAGACTAAGTTTCCTCTGGAAACAGATGGAGTGTATAAACTCAGCTGTTCCGGATATGACAAGGTCTATGTAGGCCAGACAGAGCGGACTATCTCCAAAAGAATTTCGGAACACTTCAGAGCTTGTAAACTCGGCCACCCTGACAAATCGGCAATTGCCGAGCATTTGATTGACACCGGGCATTACTTTGGATTTGTTCCTGAAATCCTGGGGAGACCGAAAACTTATAGAGCACGGCTGATTACGGAGGCCATTGAAATTCATAAAAATCCCGTAAACATTAATAGAGACGATGGAGCTAAGCTTAATAGTTCTTGGTATCCGGTAATTGACGGATACACCAGAGCTAAACGAAGAAAACCACAAATAAAAAAAAAAATGATACGTTAATGTTAGCTCAGAGGGTTGGAGCTGGCAACACGGTATCACAACCTCATACTTAAGCTCACATTTTAACACAACCTCAAATAAGACATCTGCCCTGATGATGGACACTGCAATGCTGTCCGAAACGTTGGCTAAAGAAGGAGTTAGCGCAACACGGCATAATACCCCAAAAACAAATAACAAAACTAAACGTTTATATTGAAATAATCCCAAGTGGGTATTGATTGTTGTGAAACGTCTACACTCCTTTTTCAAAACAAACTGATTATATGCGGATTTTAAATCAATTTTAGCAAAAACCTTGCCTCCATTCACTTTGGTTAATAATTCCTCAATTCTTTTTTTTTTTTTTTTTTTTTTTAATGTATATTTTATTTAGTTATAAGAGTTTACATCTTATACCTAATATATTATTTTCTATGACTACTACAATATTATTTACTTCTTACATACTAAAATTTAGATTTAACAACATTGAGACATAATCCACGAAAAACTGCAAGACTTTTAGCTTCCTTAACAATTACCGGGAGTTCATTGAACATTTTAAAACCTTTATAATAAATATTGTTTTGTGTTTCTGATAAGTGTGTTTTAGGAAGCCTAAAATCGTTGCAGTTTCTCGTAGGATATAAATGAACTGCACTATTAATTTTAACATTCTTTGACATATAGTCAGGTAACATTTTATTTTTTAGCTTATAAATAAACACTAAGGTATTATAAACTAATCGTTGCCACACACTTAAAATATTGAGTTGACGTTGCATGGTTTTTATTCTGGTGTACCTGCTACAACACACTATTGACCTCATGCCTCTGTTCTGGATTACTTCCATTCTCTTAATTTGGGTTTTGTTACTTAGAAATATTACACTTGTACAATAATTTAGATGGGATGCTACAGTGGTATTGTAGACCAATATCCTTGTTTTAATGTCCAATTTTCCTTTTATCCTACTTAAGAAATTAACCTTTTTCGCCATTTTTTTATTTAAAATTTCAAAGTTAGTGTTAAATTTTAACTTGTTATCTATTATGATTCCCAGGTATTTAATTTCTTTTACTTCTTCCACATTTTGATTGTCTATATTTAGGACAGTATTTACGTTTAGTTTTTTCCCTAATACCATAAATTTACTTTTAGTTACATTTAATTTCAATTTATTTATGTTTAACCACTTAGATAATTCATTAAGTTCATTTTGTATTTTTGACAACGCATCTTCAATATTATTTGCTATAATATATAAAAGTGTGTCATCTGCAAAAAGTTTGATGGAACAGTACTTTAAGCACTTCACTATATCATTAATGTATAAAATAAATAGGAGCGGTCCCAAAACAGATCCTTGAGGAACTCCAATGTTGATTTCTTGTTCTTCAGAGATAGTATCTCCAATTTTGGTTTTTTGTTTTCTATTTTTTAAGTAATCAATAAACCACTGCAATTCATTAGCACGGATTCCTATGTCCTTCAATTTCATTATTAGTCTTTCTCTGTCTATCGTTTCAAAAGCACGTCTAAAATCCAAGAACACTGCTATTGTGATTTTCTTCTGATCCATAGCTGTTTTCCATTCATTTATCACATAATTTATTGCTGTTTCACAGGAATATTTATTTCTAAACCCAGATTGTTCTTTTACTAGGATGTTATTTTTTTCTATAAATTTACTCATCTGTTCTTTCACAATGCATTCTAGTAATTGTTCATATTTAGGCAATCCATTTATTGGTCTGAAGTCTTCGAAATTTTTAGCATTTATTATTTTGGGCACTGGTGTTATTATGGAGGTTTTCCATGACTGCGGAAAAATTCCCTTAGTCAGAGATTCATTTATTAGTGCAACTAATCTGTCTCCTATAGCTGGCAGTGCATCTTTGATTATGCTTATAGTAATTCCATCCGGCGATGATTTTGGTTTCATTGTTTTAATGATTTTCATTAAATACTCATTGTCAATTTTATTAAACCTGAAAATATTTTTATTCTCTCTTTTTTCCGATGATTGAGAAGAGGTATCTGCGACTAATGGAATACTCTTATTTATGTTTTCGACACTAAGTACAAAATTTGTGTTAAATTTTTGGGCTATTTTAAGTGTATCATCTTCAACTCCATCTGGAAACCGAACTTCTTTAATGTTTTCCCTCTGTTTGCCGCTTATAATTTCTTTAAGTGTAGTCCACATTTTTCTTGAGTCACTTTGAGAGGTAATTATTTTTTGCCTGATATACGAATTTTTGGTATGTTTTATTTCTGTACTGTACATGTTTCTAAGTTTCTTATAAGTTTCCCACCTTTCTTCAGTGAATTGTATTTTACAGGCTTTATAGGCTGTATCCCTTTGTTTTTGTAGAATATGTAAGGATTTCGTATACCATTTATTTGTATCTTTTAATATAATATTAGTTAAAGGCATTAGCTCATTTACTACTGTTTTCAGATGTCCTACTAGTTCATCGGCTTTTCCGTCTAAATTTCCTTGGGTATCGCAGATCCATTTTTTGTTTTGTAATGATGTACACAATGTATCCTTATTATAGTTATTTTTTTTTCTGTACGTTATATTTCGTATTCCCTGTGGCTTCGGACTTGTGGTCGTTTCAAATATTGTTAATATATTTTCGTGGTCAGATATTTTTGGAGTATCCATAACATTAACATTCAAGTAAAAATGATTTGTTATGACTAAATCAATAATGCTTTCTGATGTATTTGAGATTCTAGTTGGTTTGGTCACAAGTTGTTTCATTCCTAGATAATTCACTAAACTCTGAAGTCTATTACTGTAGGTATTCTTGACTTTCATGTCAATGTTAAAGTCACCGGTTACATAAAACATATCTTGATTTTTCATGTTTTTACTACACCAACTTTCGAAAAAATCTAAAAATTTTGAATGGCTTTGGTTTGGTGAGTGGTATAATACAGCGTATGTTCCTTTAATAAAGTTTTTTCTTATTTGTACTGCCAGTATCCATGTATTTTTTTCATCAAACACTTCATTTGATATTATTTTAAAAGATATACCATTTTTAATAATCATTAGAACTCCTCCCGTATGCCGACTAAATGAATTGCATCTTACAGTTGAATACCCAATAAATGATACTTCAGAATCGTAAATATCACTGGTTATACATGTTTCACTTAACATTAAAATTTCTGGTTTCATTTCTTGTAATAAAACTTCAATTTCATTTACGTGGGCCAAAAGACTTGAAATATTTAAATAGTATACGTGGAGAAGCATTAGATTTAAAACTTAATTTAAAATTATTTTAATATACAAACATAATTAATTAATTAATTTTTTAAAAATAGAATAGACAAAAAGCGACATCTCTTGTCAATTTCGCATAGTATTTTCTCTGCAGGTGAATGATAACCAAATTGCGGTCACCTGTTACATCTGTTCAGTAGATTCATCTGAGACATGATATTTCGTCAAAAGAGGTCTATTTAAGATAAAAATAATTAAAATATATATTTTTGACAAAATAAAATGTCACAAATTCGACACTGTGTGTTACGATGAATGTGCTGATTCATCTCTATCATTAAGAATTCTTCTCTCTTGTGAGCTGGTTATAACCTTTTCGAGTGCAAATGCAAAGTGATTGCTGATTGCTGCCTGAAACCGAAGCTGATGACAAAAATAGAAGACCTCCATTTGTGAATGCCATTCTTGGGTGAGTTTTTCTGTTCATTTGTATTTTGGTGACTGGTTTGTTATTTTTCTCCCTGCAGAGATAGTTTATTAATCCACAATATATTTTTCATAGGGAAATATTATATTCCCTAGATGATCTGTGCTACCTACACGCCAGATCATCAACCATCAGTTTGGTCCTACGTAGCTCGGATATATTGCTAGCGAAAATTGATTAATATTTAGTGATTTAGATTTGGAAACATGATAAATGGATGTTCTATTCACCTAATTTTTTTGGTGATTTAAGAAGTACCTATCAGTATCAATTTCTAGCATACATAAATAATTTTTGTAGCATTAGAAATTTGCGTATTTTTTGGTAAATTTCATTAAAGTCAAATTACTTAATATTATTTAGGTATAGTGAATTTAGTTTCGTTTTTTTACGTATTCTTTGGTAGATTCGAAACATATAATATATTGGAATTGTCGTAATTTTTGGAGAATTCTAATTTACAATACTTACAACATTATTGTATACTTTTTTTGGTTAAGAATATTTTGTCAACTCATTAAAAATGCCGAGAATTGCTGAAGAAGTTTCTGGAGATATTCAGGATAGAACGTTGACACTTTTGACGGCAAAAAAGGAAAATCTTTTTTTGCGGATGAATGAATTGTATAATTTATCAAATAATTTATCTACCTTCGAGTCAAGAAAAAACGAAGATTTCATGACAAGGTCGGATATGATTGGAGACATTAGAGCTCAGTTTGAAACCGTTACTGATAAACTTAACGACCGTCAGTTGACTTTGGACGACTCATTTAAACCGGATTTCCAACAATTAAATGCATTTGATGATATTTATTTGAAGGTCAAACGAAGTCGATTTAACCTTCAAAACGCGTCACGCAACGATTCGCGGGATCATTGTATTATTAAATTGCCACCTTTGGAATTACCATCATTTGATGGTAAAATGGGAAATTGGCCTACTTTCTACCAAGCTTTCAAATCTAATGTACATAATAATAGACAATTAACCGACGCCCAGCGTGTTCAATATTTAATTGGTAAATTGACACACGGCGCTTTAAAGGTTACTGCAGGCATTGTACCTGGAGGTGACACATACAATATAATCTGGAATGCTTTGGTAAACAAATTTCAAAATAAACGTGCACTAGGCACACATTATTTAAATAATATTCTTGATGCAAAAAATTGTACAAATACATCTGGCAGTCTTGACTTTTTTATTGAAAATTTTTCTGCATCAGTAGCAGCGTTAAAACAATTAGAGATTGAAAATTTAACTGATTTTATCTTATTTCATTGTGCATTTAGAAAAATTGATTTTCAAATCGCACAGATTTTCGAGCTGTCAGTCAGGAATAAAGAGATTCCGACATATGACGATTTAGTCTCGTTTGTTCAAGATCAGGTTAAGATTTTAGAACGTTTAGGCAATTCAAATGAAGCCGGTAAAAAACTGTCCACCACGTCATCATTTCGTTCTAATAAAAATTTTAAATCGTTCCTTGCTAGCAACGAGAATGTACCTCGGTTTACGGCTTCGCGCACAAATTGTTGCCTTGTTTGTAATAAAACTAATCATACAATTAAAGATTGCGTTAAATTTAAAAATATGAGCTCTTCACAGGCGCCTTTTGAATTTATAAAGTCAAAACATGCTTGCGTAAATTGCCTTAGTGGAGGGCATACAATAAACGCGTGTAAATCGGTTTTAACTTGTGAGTTTTGTAAAAAACGTCATCACACTTTGTTGCATTTTGGCAGTGCTGATAACAATGCTAAAACTCCATCAAGTACCCACGCACACACGTCGCGAACATCTACAGGGACATCCGAAAATTGTGATACACAATTAGAAGAACCTCCGCTAAACATAAATAACTCATGTTCCCTTTCTGTGAAAGCGACACATAATACGATTCTATTATCAACCGCGCAAGTATTCGCAAAGAGTAAAAATGGAAATAAAGTTATTGTTCGGTGCTTAATGGATAACGGTTCACAGAACAATTTAATTACTGTTGATTGTTGCAAGATCCTCAACTTACCAGTAATTCCTTTAAACAATTACTTTGTAAAAGGAATCGGTTCAGCATCCAAACCAATTTTGGGTTACGTTTATTTGGACATTGAGTCCCGCGTGTACCCGAATAATAAATATAATATTTATGCGCTTGTCATTGACAGTATTACAGATCAGCTACCTAATCACTATATAACCAAGGGTGATATGAGTTACTTAAAGGGTATACCTCTCGCTGACTTAACGTGGAATATTCCTGGATGCGTGGATATAGTATTAGGTGCACAACTGTTCCCATATATTTATTTAGGGAACAGGGTTGAATCTGGTAACGGCGAACCTCCGGCATTAGCAACAGCTTTCGGTTTTGTATTAATGGGTGACTACCCTAGTAATGTGCTTAATACAAGTACGTCATTTTCGGCACTTGCGCTTAATGACTTAGTACAAAAATTTTGGCTGTTAGAGGAAATACCCAACATGCAATTTCTAAGTCCGGAAGAGACGGAATGTGAGAATTTATTTATATCATCCATTTCTCACACCGTCGACGGAAGGTATTCTGTTGCTTTACCTTTCTGTAAAGACCCGAAGCAATTGGGTAATTCCCTTGCTACTGCTCAGCGCCGATTTATGGCTTTGGAGCGAAAATTTAAACATTCACCGGCTTTGCGGGAGAATTATAATAAAGTTATTCATGAGTACATTGAAAACGGTTATTTAGCAAAAGTTTCAAGGTCGGATATTACCGATGACGGATATTACATTCCGCATCACGCTGTCACTCGCCCGGATAAACCTATGCCTCGGATTGTACTTGACGCGAGCGCTAAGACACATACAGGATTGTCATTAAATGACGTGATTTATACTGGTCCGAATTTGCAAGCCGATCTTTTTTTGCTTCTGTTAGACTTTCGTCTTTTTCCCATTGCTATTACTGCAGACATAAAGCAGATGTATTTGCAGATTGAGGTTCCAAGCAAACATCGCTAATATTTGAAAATTCTATTTCGATTCGCGGACAACGATCCCATACAAACCTTTCAATTCAATCGGGTCCCTTTCGGACTAACAGCTAGTCCATACTTGGCAATGCGCACTGTTCGACAGTTGGCCCAGGATATGAGACAACATTTTCCGGACGCTGCCAATGTGGCAGAGTCTAAGTTGTATATGGACGACCTGGTATATTCTATTGTAGATGAACCCAGTGCCGTACGTCTGTCGCGAGAATTGATCTCGTTGTTTAAGTCCGGTGCCTTTGATTTGGTAAAATGGACTAGTAATTCTTCAGTGGTACTTGAGAATCTTCCAGATTCTCACCGAAGCCCAGTGGACTTTACTGTTGGTTCTAACAATGCCGCTAAGGTGTTAGGCCTTTCGTGGGAACCAGCTGATGACAGCTTCTTCTTTACGTCTTCTTATGTTCAGGAGAAGTGCACGAAGCGGAACATACTCTCCATAGTAGCCCGCTTGTTCGATGTTCTCGGCTTGGTCGCCCCTGTCATTCTGTATGCGAAATTACTTATTAAGGAGCTATGGCTGTGTAACATTGGTTGGGATGATATACCCCCTGAGAGCGTTATTCAAAGGTTTTCGGCTCTCACACAGGAATTTCCTTTAATTTCGACAGTAAAAATCCCCCGCCATGTTGGCGTCCTAAAGGACAGTACAGTGCTCGTTGTCGCCTTCTGCGATGCGAGCATGAATGGTTATGGCTGCGTGATTTATTTGCACACCACTGATCTCTCTGGAAATATTTCAGTGAGGTTATTGTGTGCAAAATCAAAGGTTTCTCCCACGAGAGTGACAACTCTCGCTCGTTTGGAGCTTTGTGCCGCAGTTTTGATGTCAAAGTTGATACGGACGGTTCAAGATAGTTATCGTGCGCGTCTTTCTATTGCAGGAACATACGCGTTTTCAGATTCTACCATTGCGCTCTCCTGGATACATTCCTCACCGCATCGTTGGTCGGTGTTTGTTAGCAATCGTGTAGCTCAGTGCCAGGAAAATTTGTCTCCGGAAAATTTTTACCATGTCGCCGGTATTGAAAACCCGAGCGATTGCCTTTCTCGTGGCATGCTACCCTCTCAACTCGTTTCACATGATTTATGGTGGAACGGCCCATCATGGATTCGCCACCCACCTTTGGAATGGCCAGTAAAACCGTTTCGCCCCACCAATACCGGTGAAATGCCTGAACACAAAGTTAATGTGCTCACTGCAATGGTTCTGGGTGAACAATCGGTTCTGGGTGAACTGGCCCAGCGTATATCCACTTGGGATAAACTACTAAGGAGTGTCGTTTATATTCTCCGATTCATAAAAAAGATATCACCTTCCTCTGGAATTGTCAATAATCTTGTGACTGCTGAAAAGGCTGTACTTCGTTCCGTGCAAAATGCTCATTTTTCAAAGGATATTGCTGCACTTCAGAAAGGCAAATTCCACTCCAAAAGGCTTCAGGGTTTGTCTTTATTTCTTGATGAGGACAATTTGTTACGTATCGGGGGACGCCTTTCTAAATCGGACTTACCTTTTGAGGTTAAACATCCGATATTACTACCTAAACATGACTGTGTTGTAAATCTTATCATAGATCACTTTCATGTCATGAACTGTCATACCGGTCCAGGACTTCTTATGTCTGTATTACGTCAGCGCTATTGGATATTAGATGCTAGGACGGTTATTAGGGCAAGGGTGCGGAAATGCAACTGCTGCTTCCGCTCAAATCCATCACATCCTACCCCAAAGATGGCAGATTTACCTTCATATCGTATTACTGAAGCAAAAGCCTTCGTTCACACCGGTGTTGATTACGCGGGTCCTCTACGTATTACGCTGGCTCGTCGGAGAGGACAACATTCGCAGAAGGCATATATTTGTCTGTTTGTATGCCTTGTGACCAAGGCCATTCATATTGAGTTGGTCTCTGACTTAACTTCAAATGCTTTCCTGGCTGCTTTCAGCCGTTTTATTTCACGGCGTGGCCCTGTGTCGTGCTTGTATTCGGATAATGGTACCAATTTTGTGGGTGCAAAGGCACAATTGGATGACCTTTACAAGTTTTTAGTTGAATCGGAATATGAGCCCGCGTTAAAACGAGAACTCGCCAAGCGTCGTATCGAGTGGAAAATGATTCCACCACGCGCACCCCATTTCGGAGGTATATGGGAGTCTAACGTGAAAAGCATGAAAACTCACTTATACCGAGTGATCGGAACTCAGCTTCTCACTTATGAGGAGCTTCAGACTGTGTTAGTGCAAATAGAGTGCATAATGAACTCTCGCCCGCTCACAGCCGTATCTTCCGACCCTGATCCGGAAATCATAACACCTGCGCATTTTTTAATGACTACACCATTACAATACTTACCTGCATCTATCCCGACGGGCAGTAAAATTAATTTCGCTCAGCGCAAACGATTATTGGATAGTATGGTTCAGTCTTTCTGGAAAAAATGGCGTGTGGAGTATCTGCACACTTTGCAAGTCAGGCAGAAGTGGGCTACCCCTGATCATCCGATTGAGATCGGAACTGTCGTTCTGGTGGGACAGGAAGATTCCCCTCCATTGAACTGGCCTTTGGGTGTAATCACTGAGGTCCATCCCGGATTGGACAAAATTGTTCGCGTTGCGACGGTGAAGACACGATTTGGGTTCTTCAAACGACCGGTTATCAAGTTATATCCCCTTCCGACTCAATAATTTGCTTACTTCTATTTTTTGTTTTTATTTTTTGTTATTTTTTTTGGTAGTTCAAATTATCTCCGACTATGCCATGATATTCCGTTACAGTTAATTGTACTCTTGTCAGTTGAACTTTATTAAGTTTATACTTTTCGTTCTGTTGAAAGCTTTTTTTTGGTGACCTTCCGACGTAATTCTTGGATATTATATGTGAATAGAGTCACTTGAAATGATTTGACGTTTATTTATTTGTACGTTGTTCTCTTACTTCTTTGCAAGTTCTGAGAACTTCCAAGGCGGGGAGTATGGAGAAGCATTAGATTTAAAACTTAATTTAAAATTATTTTAATATACAAACATAATTAATTAATTAATTTTTTAAAAATAGAATAGACAAAAAGCGACATCTCTTGTCAATTTCGCATAGTATTTTCTCTGCAGGTGAATGATAACCAAATTGCGGTCACCTGTTACATCTGTTCAGTAGATTCATCTGAGACATGATATTTCGTCAAAAGAGGTCTATTTAAGATAAAAATAATTAAAATATATATTTTTGACAAAATAAAATGTCACAAATTCGACACTGTGTGTTACGATGAATGTGCTGATTCATCTCTATCATTAAGAATTCTTCTCTCTTGTGAGCTGGTTATAACCTTTTCGAGTGCAAATGCAAAGTGATTGCTGATTGCTGCCTGAAACCGAAGCTGATGACAAAAATAGAAGACCTCCATTTGTGAATGCCATTCTTGGGTGAGTTTTTCTGTTCATTTGTATTTTGGTGACTGGTTTGTTATTTTTCTCCCTGCAGAGATAGTTTATTAATCCACAATATATTTTTCATAGGGAAATATTATATTCCCTAGATGATCTGTGCTACCTACACGCCAGATCATCAACCATAAGTTTGGTCCTTCGAGCCGGATATATTGCTAGCGAAAATTGATTAATATTTAGTGATTTAGATTTGGAAACATGATAAATGGATGTTCTATTCACCTAATTTTTTTGGTGATTTAAGAAGTACCTATCAGTACCAATTTCTAGCATACATAAATAATTTTTCTAGCATTAGAAATTTGCGTATTTTTTGGTAAATTTCATTAAAGTCAAATTACTTAATATTATTTAGGTATAGTGAATTTAGTTTCGTTTTTTTACGTATTCTTTGGTAGATTCGAAACATATAATATATTGGAATTGTCGTAATTTTTGGAGAATTCTAATTTACAATACTTACAACATTATTTTATACTTTTTTTGGACAGTCTGACGTATCATGTTCATTTGAGCATCTTCCGCATGATTTTTTATTTTTACAAACGCCTGCTTTATGTCTGTATCCGTTGCAATTGAAACATCTCAAAACTGAGAGATGATCGAAGACAGCACATCTATTCCATCCAATATTTATCTTCGCTTCCTCTAACATTTTTGAGTGTGTTTTTCCATCTACTTCTATGAATACAGTAAAGTTATTGTTTTCACTACTTTTTTATTTTCTTTTATAAATTTTACCGATATTTTTGAGTTTTCCTTGTCTATATAATCATTTTGCATCCTTATTTTATTTTCTATTTCTTCGGCGGTATATTTATCCGTCATTCCTATCACTTTTACTGTTGGATTCTTGGGTTTAGGAATATCAACATCATACCTATCCCCAAGCTTAGTGATAACTTCTTTTCGGATCTTTTTTGTTGCCTCTGTGTTTTTTAATTCCACTATAACTGATCCTTTTTTGAAATTCTTGATTCCGGCCACGCCCACATCAACTGGATCTATGTTGTTCTTTATGTCCTCTTGTGTTTTTGTGTTTTTTTTGTTCATGATTTTTAGGTTTAATTATAACAATTGGTTCATGTTTCCTTAATTTTTCTTTGAAATGTTGTTTATCATCGAATTCAAGAGATTTGCTTGCTTCATCAATTTTTTCTGTCATGTTTATGAGATATTGACGGCTGAGGTCAACACTTTTTTTCATATCTGATATATCAAATTCAAAAATTTTTCTTATGTTCAGTGTCTCATCTTCAATTTTTTTGAATAGTTGTTGCTTTAAATCCTCCATCTTTTTATCGACATACTTTATAAATTTATCATATTGCTGGTCTGCACAGGCATCAGTTCGATGTGGTGATTCGGTTTGTTTTGATCGTGTTTGGACTTTATTGGTAGTTGCCATTATGCCTGGTTGTGATTTTGGCTAATAGTGATGTTGTCGATAATTAGTTCTTATTTCTTTAGATAGATGGTGTAGGATTTTTTATTAATTAATTAATTTAATTTATTTTATTTAAAAAAAAAAAGTAAAGTGTTTTTTTTTTGGTCGGTGTGAGGATCGAACTCGGTGCGCCGCGGCTGGATAATGTGCGAGCGATAGCTGTGCGTTAACCCGCGCTGCCACGGCTGCCTTCCGTGCAGTGGCGTATTTCACTCCTTTATACTGTGAATTGCCTTAGCACAGTATGTAATAACAGATGGTTGATTTTTCGGCAACAACACTCTGACACTTCACAGTTAGTTTAAAACACTTGTAAACTGTAAATAAGACTTTATAGATTTCACAAAATTCGACAATTCTCTAGAGTGTTCTTCGGGGACACATTTAACGATAAATTATATGTTTATTAGGGAATATAATCTACGAATTTTGGATATTTTTGTGGAGCGATTTTTTGACATGCACTCTTTATCACTTGTCTATTGTTTATGTATATTCTAGGTAACGGATACTTGTCAATTAATAACTGATTATTTACTGTAGATTTATAATCACCACACAATCTAATGCTACCATCTTTCTTAATCACTGGTACGATTGGACTCGCGAAATCACTATACTGAACTTGTTCTATAATACCGTTAGAAAGTAAATTATTTAATTCGCTTTCAACTTTATCCTTCAAAGCAAACGGCATTATTCTGTGATTACGAAATATCGGTACAGCAGAATCTTTTAAGGTTAAATTCACTTCGTACTTGTTAAACTTTCCTATTTTATCCGTAAAAACTTCTGGAAATTTTTTTACTAATCGCTCTTTTAATGTATTTTGTTTTACACAATTAACGATCCCCGTTATTCCCACGTTAAAGAGATTCATGAAATCACGTCCTAAAATCGAAAGAGACGAACTACGCACGACAATAATTTTTAGTCGGTGTTGTAGACCATTATACTCTAGTATCGGTGTGAAAGTACCTACCACACCAATGAGCGTATTGTCAAAACTCCGTAAGCTCACGTTTTCGTGCAATAACTCAATACTGCTGAATTTATTGAGATAACATTCTTCCGGAATTACGCTACAAGATGCTCCAGAATCTACCATGAATTTATTATTTATTCCGTCGAGTGAAACTTCTATATAATATGGCTCAATACTTAGTACATCACCAACCATTCTATCCGATAACAAAATATTCACGTTTTACGTGTTGTTACCCGTTTACACTGTTTTGCTAAATGACCCTTAGTACCACACATTTTACATACATAATTTTTGAATCTACATTCTACCGCCGTGTGATTATTATAACCACAAACCGTACAATTACGCTTTGTAACATGATGAACCGGCGAACGAGCCCGATTACAGCTACTGCTTCGCTTGAAACTATATTCATCTCTCTTTTTCACATGCGTATTAGGTGAGACACGACCTCCGCCGACTGTTAAATTAGCTAAAACTCTGTTATCAGCTGATTGAGATTGAGTTGAAGCTACAAGTTCAATACACTCTGCTACTTGCACACATTTTTCGAAAATATATGACTCACTATCGAGAAATAATTTTTCTCTAATCTTACCGGGTTTACAACCTTATACAAAGAAATCTCTTAATTTCTCTGATAAACTATTCCCGAATTTGCAATTGCTAGAAAGAGATTTTAAACGAACAGCAAAATCGCGAACTGATTCGTCATTCTTTTGTTTAGCTGAATAGAACTGTGACCTTTCTTCAAAGAAACATTTTGTCGTACAACAATATTCATTGAGCTTAGATATTAAATCTTTTAAATCAACCTCTGTTACTTTTTTTGGAATACACAAATTTACCAGTAGAGAAAAACAATCATCTTGCAAAGCATTTAGGAAAATAGCTCTTTTTTTAACATCCGATGCGTACTTTTCATCATTCACAAGGAGGTACTGCTCGAGACGGACCTTGAAGTTCTCCCAGTTACCGTCACGCAAACTGAAGGACCCCAATCCTGACTCCATGCTTCCTCTACCCAGAAGGTACCCACAAGACAAGAAAAGAAAAACAGAAAAAAACTTCCCAAAGATTTCTCCGCTCTCCAATCTGCTCCTTGGACCCTCTCAGGAAACCGCTCCTTGACCCTTGTTGGCTGGATGGCTCTCCCCAGACCGCTCCTAAGACCTGGTAACACCGATCCTTGACCCTCGGTGCTGCTGATGGCTGCCCCAGACCACTCTTGTGGCCCGGACCCCTCCGATCCTTTGACCCTTGGAGATGCTGCCGCTTGACGCCCTGGACCTTCCGTGCTTCCCCCTTCCGAGAAGCTGGCTGGCTCCAGTGGCTTCTTCTTCTTCACTCCTTTCAGTGAAGAAAAACTATAATTTCGGTCCGGCCTTTTTTTACCGACCCGAACAATATGTTGCAATCCGAACTTTTTCGACAATATCGCGTAAATTTTTCCTTGCGAAATCTTGCGCGTCGATTCTTTTAATCGATGTTTTACGATTTCCGTAGGCTGCGCTACTGTTATGCTGCGCCACTGTTATTTACATCCTACATCCTACCGGCTGCGCCACTGTTATTTACAGACTTGGTGGTACTTAATAATTAGAACGCGTGTTCAGATATAATGTTTATTGACAATTAAGTACGGATTGACTACGTCTATCTTCTGAGCTGTCGGTTAGGTAAAGAGAGCGAGCAGATGCATCCGTCATCTTTTATACCTCTATCAGTCATCTCGCTCTTACACATTCAACAAGCAGGCGTACCACCAAAAACCTTTCTTACAGATTCATTTATGTTATTTCACAAATTATTAATTTAAAATAACATATATTCTATTTGCGGCATGTTCCAGAGAGTAAGATATGGTGTACAGACCACCATAAGAATTGAAATGGCTTTAGCCATGTTTGGTGATCAGATCTGAATAGATACTCACATACCATCTCTCTTCTCTTTCATCTTCCTTCCTCTCTTTCTTCTCTCCATCTCCTTCCCCTCCACACTACCTTCAGCCTCACAATATATACCCCAATTGGGGGTCCATTGTCTCACTGGCTCCAGATAGTTGGGAGCAGTTGAGACTGTGTGCGGTATTCTATAAAAAAAAATCCCGAGTGATGCGTAAAATTATTAAAGTTCAATTTTCACTTGAAAATTTGTTTTTTTTATTGTTCCGTTGGCTACATTTGACAAATGTTATTTAAGCTTACTTACTTTAGAAAGATTTTTTTTCTTTCGGAAGGTCTTATTTGCCGTGAGCTTAATATTTATGTTGATTATCGTGGGTAAAATTTTATTTTTTTAAATACTTTCAGCTCTTAAAATCCAAAAATTATAATATCCCGCGATTTGAGTTATGGGTGTGCGCTATTTAACATTACATTTATTGTTTTTAGTCGTTTGCCTAGTTGGTTTTATTGTAGTTCCTACATAAGAATATGTTTATTGTTTTTATGTGACTTAAAAAAAACTAAAATTCAGTAACTTATAATTGAATTTTTTTATATTTTTTTTTTTTTTTTTTTATTTTATTTATCAACTTTCAAAAATACATTTTTTACAATTAAGTCCCGTTAAACTGATTGATATCAGTTTGTTAACGGGTTCTTTTAACCATTACTTCTTAAATACATATACAATTTTAACAAGTACATAAAATATACACATAATTACATAAGTACAAAAAAATTCTTTCACATAACCATTTTTTTAACATACATTTCCTTCTGTGAGTCAATTCACAGCTTTTTATTGAGTTTGGTAACATGTTGTAAATTATTGGAACGAGGTATTCTAGAGTTCTTTGACCATATTTATTCAGGTATCTGGGAACTACAAGTCCATCGCTTGCAATTAGTCTTGTATTATGAACATGTGTCACTATTTTATTATGTTCAGATTGAGATGTATGCTGACTCGCAATTTTAAGCCACAATAAAGCACGAGCAGATAATATATTTACAGAGTTGTATAGTAATGGAGTCGGTGAAGTCATTTTTAGTTCAATAACAGTATATATTCGCAATTAAACGTATTTTTAGTAGAACAATTTCGTTGTTAGAAAACAACTTAAAATCAACATGGCCGCACATTTTAATTAGCCGGCTCCTGATTGGTTGAAAGTGGACATTGAACATTCAAGACCTCAACCTTCTGCGGGATGTTGAACAAATATCATGAACTTTAAAAAATATATTATATTCATAACTTTGACTGTTTGAATGTTCAATATCCGGGAGTTTGAACAAATAAGAACTGAAACATTATTCCGTTAGTGGATATTGGCATTCGAAAAATGCTTAAAATGTCACTTATCCAAAAATATGGTTTTTTTGAACTTCATTAATGTGCAATAGAGTAATGTACATATTGGCATTCATAACTCAGTTTTGCAAAAAAAGGTCTATTGAACATAAAAGAACTAGGACAGCGACTTGTTAAAATTGTATATGTATTTAAAAAGTAATTTTCAAAAGAACCCGTTGACAAACTGATGTCAATCAGTTTAACGGGACTTAATAGTAATAAATGTATTTTTGAAAGTTAATAAATAAAAATATGATATCAAGGTCTACACAGAAGTTATCAGTCACACGTCTTCTTGTCAAATAATTTAGTGTTATTTTATTTATTTTTTTTTTTAATTTTTATTCCAGATCTCGGGGAGGGTGGTGCGATCCCACGAGCTCCATATTTACATAGAATATATATAAAGTAAATTAATAAAGTAAGTAATCATTTAATAAGGCGAATCACAGTAAATCCTTCAGAAAGTTCAGCCCCTATTTACGTTTGTAGAGTGCCGCAACGGCCCCCGAATATCAAAATGATTGGAGAGAGCGTGCTTTTGACCAAGCCGGTGAAGAATTTAGGACGTGTATACTGAAAAAACATATCCAGAAAAAGTTATAATTCGCAAATCGTGAAATAAGTTATTTTTGCTCAATAATTATAAAATGAATGAATTAAAAAAGTGATTACTACTCATTAATATAGTAACTTTGGTGTATAATGCCATGGTATATTCACACTTATCCTATCTATGCCGTATCTGGGGCTTTGCCCCAAAGAAACTGATGGCTGTCCTGCAGGTGGTCCAAAACCGAGTACTCAGAAAAGTTCTTAGTCTTTCATGTGACACAAATGTCATGGATATGTATTCAATTTCCAGTATCCTTCCAATCAAAGTCCTTCCCAAACGAGAAATCACGACCACCATCCTACAAATTACTTTATAATCGAAACATCCACAACCACAATACTCGGAATAAAATCCACATTCCTCTAATACACACTACGAAATATGGAATAAAATCTCTTAACTATATTGCCTACACACTCTATAACTCTCTTACAGATGTGTATTAAAACATCCAGCATAATCCAAAAATTCAAAGTAAGTCTTTAAAAGAATATTTTTAAAAAACATATGAAAACGAAAATTAATTAATTAGTAATTCTTGTCGTGTTGTACTTTGTTTTATTTCTCTCTCTCTCTCTCCTTTTCTCTCCCATGTATTTGTAATCGAGCATAATCTATTTTTACCAATGTATTAGTGGGTAAGTAACTTTTTCTAAATTCCTACATTGGCTCTGTGTTTATGTGTATTGTCTGTTTCCTTATTTTGTTTCTTCCTGTTTGTTCGAAGGTTTATTCTTTTCAGAGGAAAACATTGAAATGAAATAGTTAATATATTCCAACATTTGCAGAATTCTATCACGATAACGCTGATATGATTTCATTTATCGGTTCTTGGAAAATCTTGCAAATTATCTATTTTAATTTGGGTATACAAGGAAATCAGATGAGTTTTTTCCAAACTTGTTAATTGCCACAAAAATATACTTATGCTTGTTAGTCTACAAATGCAGCGGAGAGCTCTAATTTGTTTTCAAGATTAGAAAACAAAAAATAAAGTAGAAAACTCAACATTCTTTTTAACAAAGAATCATAGATATTGGATACAAATACTAGGGGCTTATAATGAGATAATTTAGATTTTATCGAAGGAAGCAAACACTTTGTGATGTAACATTATATATCAAATGAAAAATACACTTTGTAAAACACCACTTTTATTTTGAATTAATATTAACAGCCAACCAGGTTTCGCTTAGCTCAAGCTTCATCAGGGCTTATTATATCAACTTTTCAATTTTTGGTTGGCTGTTAATATTAATTCTTTGAAAAGTTGGTATAATAAATACTCTGAAAAGTTGATATAATAAGCCCTGATGAAGCTTGAGCTAAGCGAAACCTGGTTGGCTGTTAATATTAATTCAAAATAAAAGTGGTGTTTTACAAAGTGTATTTTTCATTTGATAGATAATTTAGACATTTCAGAAATAAGAAAATGTGACAAAAGTGAATTTAAGTAACAAACTAACTCCCAGGGGTTGGCAGAGAGGCCGGACCACCAAACAACTCGGTCTTGGCACACTCTTCTTGCATAATTCACATTCATACACACACATACATCGTCTAATACATACTCTTCTATTATTCTGACTCTTGAAACGGCCCGATTAAAGAGTTAATTTATTATTATATAATATATCCAATTCCTTTTTACTAACAGACACATCTTAAATTTATTTTCTCATTAATAGGTACCTAGCTAGATACGCCCTCATCCAATCCTCTCACACTACTTATTTTTACAGTCGTGGATGGTTATATAATACTTGAATGTTATTTTAATTTTTACCATATTTTGTACTTCATCCTGCTGAAGAAACCATTGCTTCGGAAACACTTTGATTTGTGTCATTAAATAATTAGTTGTTTAAAGTAAGTTTTTCAATCATATTTGATTTGAATAAAAATGTGGTGATCCCCAGGGGACAAACCTTGCTCCTCTGTTGTTGTTCCTCATACTTACACCTTGTAGCGGTAGGAACCGTCCGCTTACATTGTATGACTTCTAGACACGCGTTGGCATTGAATTACAGCTGTCACTCGGAGGATTCAAAATTTGTGGGAGTCGCTATATGCACAGCGACTAGTCGACAGGGGCGTGGCCAACATATCCGAGCATACCCGAAGTGAAGTGTTTCGGCGCTTTATTTGAAATTGGTTCTCCGCTCAGATTTTTTTAGTGACGTCACGGCCGAGCATTTCCGAATATTGCCGAGCAGCCGAGAGCTAATTGTTTCATACGATTCTTGCACCTTGATTTCATTTGATTAGATTACATTACTATAGGGCCAATATCATATAGTCGATTCCAAAGACTTAATAAAGACTGTTTGGTATGGCAACCACATTCTAATTCCTGCAAATATAATTAACTTTTGGACAATAGAAGACTTGTGGTAGGCCCTATGTTCAACTTTTGTACAGATTCGTACTAGGACTATATATACTCAAAGTACCTAATCTTTTTACATTACAAAACAGTACACCTATGGGAAAGTAAAACTAGCATAATTTGGAGACTATGTGAAAATTTGGATGCCATATAGAATGTTGAAGGATAAGTGAGCAATGAAGGAAGTTAGGTAATTCATTGATACATATTTTATATTTGATATTATTTTATTAATGGAAAATAATACATTACACCACACAAAGGAAATATAAACATTGAGGGAACAAACCCCCTTTAAAAACATGACAGATAAACCCTGAATTGAGCCGATCAGGTTCTGCCCCATCCTGAAATTTATTTATTTAATATCAACGGTATAAATATACCATAAACAATGATAACATGTCACAGTTAAAATCGTAGAAATATAAAAAAAAAGAATTACAAATATATGTGGCATTTGATTGTGAAATGACATTTGAGAGTAAGTAAGTAAATAAACAAGAGATACAAGTACATAAGTTTCTATAGTGCAAATAAGGTAGAGTTAGATTAAATTAATATTGATTGAAAAGATTTGATAGCATAGCCCTCTTGTACCTACCTTGCGTGCAGTTAAATAGATCTGCCACATCTGCGTATCTATTACTAACTTCATGCAACCTAGGTACAAGCGAGTGTTTGGAATACTCAGTCCTGATATTGTTGCATTTAAACAAAATTTTAGAACGAGTAGCTCTCGTGGGTATATGAAATTCAATGAGGTTAATTAAATCAGGACTGTCTATACTACCATTTACAATTTTGAACATAAATATTAAGTCGGATATAATTCTTCGATCTGAGAGTTTTAATAAATTTAGATTTTTCATCAAGTAATTATAATTTATATTTTCAATGGGAATACCGAGTTTAAAATTAATGTGTCTTAGGAATTTATGTTGAATTTTTTCGATTAAATCTGAATGTAATTTGTAGTGGGGGGACCAGATTGTTTAATAAATTGCTCCAACAATAGAGACACATCTCTTACTGAGGCAACTCCAGCTTCAACAAGCCAGTTAATCTCCTGTATCAGGTCAGGATGAATTTCTTGTGTCATCTTGGCCGCGTCTCTGTTGTGGTTGTGGCTCGCTTCTCCGGTTGCCGAGACGTAACAACGTAGCACACATTTACGTGGGCTGGTGGATTGAAGGGCTGCCTTCACTTGTTTCAGAATCTGAAAACAAGCCACAATGTTTTACTATAAATAAAAATAACAGAACCCTACAAAAACAGTAATTATTGGTTTGGTAGGCAGTAAAAAATATAAAATAATGTTTTCAACAAAAAAATATCTGATTTCCTGAAAGGCACAGGGAAGTATGCTTCACACCTTCTATTTTGCAGTGTTGAGGCCCTGGGAATCATATTTCCGGCCATGGTACTGTGCTGACCTCTACCATTGGCAGCACAGTCAAATTCAATAGATAAGAATGTTGAAAATGTGTTTAAGTAAGCGATGGGAAGTTGCGTATTCCCACCACATTTCCTTCTAAACAAATGTGTGTTGTCCAAAACTGTATTTGTATAACCTTGCATCTAACCAGTGTTGTGTAGTAACTAGATACATTTTTGTGTACTGTATCTGTATCTAGCTATATTTCTATAACTGTATCTGTATCTAGATACATTTTTACTAGTATCTGACACCTCAGATACTCAGATACTTTCAGATACTTTATTTTCGAAGTGAACTTCTTTACCGATTTTCTCTAGTTAATTTTCAAGTTTTCTCACAGATTCATGACACAGATTCAGCTAGTGGGTACCTTTGTCCATCTAGTGTATAATATTTTATAGCAGTTTATATACATGCATTTTAGGGGTCCTAACCCGAGTAACCGAGTACCCGGGTACCCCCCTATTTAAAAAAATGAATTTAAAAAATAAAAAAATATAAAAAAATTAATGAATAATTTCATTTTATTTAAAATTTTCCATCAGAACCCTAATCAAGTTGCACATTAGGGTGTATCGATTTTTAACTTTTTTTTTGTTTTCAAATTCCAAGTTGAAATAAAGTTGCTACTAGGTACCACAACTTACCACAATTTTTTTTGGATTTTTAAAAAAATGTGTAGGTCTCCTGCACAAGGCCTAAAGTTTTAATTTTTTTCAAAAAATATCAATTTTTTTTTAAATTTAAAAAAATAAATTCATAACTTTTGTGTTTATTCCAAGTTAAAAAACAGTAATATTAGGGCATAAAAATAAGTAAGAAACGGTTTTTTTTATAAAATATGGTATTTTGGTCTCCCGCACAAGCCCTAAAGTTTGTTAATTTTGATGAAATTTTGTAATTTTGTGTACATATATGAACCATGTTTTTTTAAAGTTTAAGCCACCGGAATTAATTGTACTTTTCTTACAGAAGGCATAAAATGAGACAATATATATATACATAATTCTTATATACATACACTAAAAATATATAGCACATATATACTATATATATATAATATGTTTTATACCTGAAAAAAGATAGTTGGACGGTGTAAATTGTATGAGAAAGGTGTTGAAAGAAACTGATGTTATTTGCTATTACTGTTGTTTATTACAAAAGTATAAAAGGTTATAACATGTCATAAAATGTAGTATAAAAACTAAGTACAAAATGTTGCTGATTACTTTCCATACGACATAAGTGGCAGTTTTCTTGTTCTACTGCAAATTTACTGACTTGTTTAAGTATTCGTCCTTTCATCTTGGCTTCAAAACCTTAAATCAAAATTATGTATAGTATTTACATAGGCCTAGTGAAAATTTTATAAATGTTATTACAGTTCCCAAATAAAATTTCAATTAATGCCAATATCTTTTTGGGCAACGAATAAAACAAGCAAGTGTAAATATGTAAAATAATCACAAGCGTTTACGTCTACCGTCTTTAAGAAATTAAAGTAATCGCTGTTTTCGATAATGTATATATTTTTTTAAAGTTTTCCCCCAAAAAAGAAGAAATGTATCTGAGTATCTGTGAGATACTTTTAAAAAGTATATGTATCTAGATACAGATACAATTTTACAATGTATCTTGTATCCGTATCTAGCTACAAATTTTTCCAAGTATCTGTATCTGTATCTAGCTGCTGTCCTTGTTCTATCGGTATTACAATGGAAGATGCTCTGAGGAACTAGCGTCATTGATCCCTTCGGCACCGGTGCGTAGTCGGGATACACGCCAAACGCGCGCCCAACATTTGTACACGGTTGACATTTGTCACATGAGAACGGGTCGCTTCTACGATTCGTTCTTAAGTTCAACAGCTCGGCTGTGGAACGAACTGCCGGCCTCTGTGTTTCCTCCCTCCTACAACATGGGACTCTTCAAGACCCATGTTCACTCCTTCCTCTCCACAAAAAGACCCTCCACATAGCATCCCCAAAGATGATATAGGCCCTGAGGGAAATTATTTTCTTCAGGGCCTCCTGTGTGGAGTTAATATAAAAAAAAAGATACTTTTAAAAAGTATCTGACACAACACTGCATCTAACTATAGTGAAAACATTAAAATAATGTTATAAAGTGATTGCCCATGTAGGGATAAGCAGAGAAAAGAAACTATCATACCTTCGTTTTTGCTCTTTCTGCAATTTGAGGTGGAACAGGAAATTCTGGAAAATATTTTATTTGTTTCCCACTCATCGTTGCGGGACAACCAAGCTTCTTGGAGTCCAAAACCCGGAACCTCTTCTTCTTATGGTTTGGGTGATCAGTCTGAAAGAACAATTCAAGGTATATGGTCTAATAGGCTTATACGCATAAGACGCCTATTATTTATGCGGCAAATAAATTGCCCATGGTTAACTTATTTGACGCAGATGATTAACTT
Source organism: Hesperophylax consimilis (assembly GCF_061612785.1). Lineage (NCBI taxonomy): Eukaryota > Metazoa > Arthropoda > Insecta > Trichoptera > Limnephilidae > Hesperophylax > Hesperophylax consimilis. Next base: position 2,538,139 of record NC_142852.1, read on the forward strand.
TTACAAAAGTTGTTAGGGCCTATGCAATGTTGACATTAGTATAAAATTACAAGTGTGGTTATAATCCAGTGTGATATGAATTAAAATTGTGAAATGAGATATAGCTGCAGGGGCTTTAATTAATTTGGCACTTTGAGCATGGTCTTCTTTAGACTAACACGACATAAGGATGTGTTACGAGCCACGGCACACTTTTTAACACACAAAGATGAATTGTGATTGATGTGATTGTCGTGTTAATCCAACTTACCTAGGCCCAGGCCCATCGCTTTTTTTATATTTTAAACACATCACCGACGATACGGTGATCATTTTGGGGTTATAGACATTAATCTTGGACCAGAGAGTCCTCGGTGCTCTGTCAATGCTACTATTGAAAGACGAGGGGGGGTAGGCCTAGCTGATGTGGTTCAAGGGTGTATTAACATACCAATTCAACTCTCTTTTCTTCTTGTTATTTGGGCGGTGTAGTCGGGGGCCTTGGGCGCACTCTCTGTACGCATTCATACCGAATGTAAATGGCATCCCAAAAAAAATGGAATCCCAAACAACTCCACTGTAGGCGGGCAGAATGTGTACACTGCATCTGAAAGATTGGAAATGTTAATTTCGAATAACTCGTAAATATCAGCAGCTGCTTATGAACTGAAGAAATGGGAAGGCCTACCCTAGACCTAGGCCCCAAGGTTTAGAACTTACCTCCCAACTTCTTTTTCATACTGTCTCTCGTTGAAAAAGAGTGCCCCAACGCGTTCACAGAACACAGACATACTTCATAATTTACTTCATTGTCAATGTTTCCACTGATAACACCCGTCTCTGAATTCTTTTTGAAATTACTTAACTAAACTTCTAAAAGATGGTCTAAGCCGGCACACCAAGACGCCTTTTCTGATGATTTCTGACGTTTCGTGACGTGACGTGAGAAACAATTTACTCGGAACACACTCGGGTATGCTCGGGTATATTGGCCACGCCCCCTGTCGACTAGTCGCTGTGCATATAGCGACTCCCAAAATTTGGTCTGCGCGTTGAGTTCCAGAGAAGTCGTCAGTTGCAGTCAGTTGGTTTTCGACAGTTTTCGAGGCCGGTGGAGAGCACACCTGAGGGCGAGTTGCTTGATTGTCGGGAGATTATACATGCACGTGAGACATTTTTATAATCCTTATGAAATAGACACATAGTTTATAGATATCTTTTTATTTATTTTATTTTTATTTTTATTTTTTTTTTTTTATTGTACGACAGACAGGTAAGTCCAATTATGGTACAATTTTATTATAACTAACAGTACATGTACATATATTTTTTTAAACATGGTATAGTGAAATTAAACACATCTATATCCGCTGGTAGGGCATTTAGCAAGGTCATACCTCTTGTCATGCTATGTTGGGCAATGACATCCGTCTGACCCTGCGGTATGAAGAATAGGTCGTGGCTACGATTTCGACAGTATTTATCAGGAACGAATAAGCCACAGCATGACAGGAGATATGGAAAATCGATAAGGTTTTTTAGTAACTTTAATTCAAATACCATGAGTCCGGCATTACGCCTGGCCTCCAGGCTTTGGTAATTTGTCTCCTGAAGCAGTTCCACGTGATGCATGAATTTCGGATATATTCCGTATGATCGCATGTAAACATACCTTAGGATTTTTTTTGAATTTGTTCAATCATATTTATGTATTTAAGTTGATAAGGTATCCAGACAGTACTGGCGTACTCCAGCTTGCTTCTGACCACTCCGTTGAACATGGCGGTCATTGCTTCTATGTTATTGAATTGTTTGCAAGTTCTAATTACAAAACCAAGAGTTTTGGAGCAAGCCGAGGTAAGCTGGACTATGTGGTTTGAAAATGTCAGCTTGGGATCAAAGATCACCCCAAGGTCCTTGATGATGTTTACGCGTGTAAGTATTTCACCATTCATTCTATACTGGCAGAATAGCGGATTTTGTGAACGACTATAAGTCATAACAACGCATTTTTTAATATTGAAGTTAAGTTTATTTTCTACCGACCATATCATGATTGAATCGAGGTCGGCCTGCAGTTTCGAATAATCATAATCTGATTCGATTTCCTTCATCAGTTTCATGTCATCCGCGAATAGTAGGCATGAGCTGTGACGTATGCAATCCTGAATGTCATCTCTCAGAATAAGGAATAACATGGGACCGAGATTCGATCCTTGAGGAATTCCTGACAGAGCTGCGAACTTATAGGAGTCGTATCCATTTATATTTACATACTGATTTCTATCTTTTAAATATGACGCAAAAATGTCAGTAAGGGTTGATTAAAACCTATTTTATGCATCTTTTTTATTAGAATATCGTGATCTACTCGGTCAAATGCCTTTGCGAAGTCCGTGTAGATTACGTCCGTCTGATGCCTACAGTCTAGGCCTTGTGCTACCCGTCGAGAGAAAGAGAGTAAATTGGTTACCGTTGATTTCTTCGGTAAGAAGCCATGTTGATTACCTCTTAAGAAAGGCGTGATTTGTGGACTGATTTTATCACAGATAATCATTTCAAAAATTTTTGGAATTGTTGACAGTACTGCAACTGGTCTATAATTTCTGACGTCAGTCTTTTCATCAGCTTTGTGAATGGGGCTGACCCTCGTTAGTTTCCAACACTGTGGAAATGTGGAAGACATGATGCAGAGATTAAATATGTACGCAAGGGGTACACAGATATTTGGAGAGATTTTTATAATTATTGAAGGAGGAATACCGTCCGGACCAGTAGCCTTATCAGGTCGGAGATTCCGGATACAAGTTTCTATTTCCTGGATGTTGGTCAATCCGAGTGAGATATCTCCAATGTTCCAGGGTGATGCTGTTTGGAAATTGGTTTCAAGTTTCGGGGTTACTTGACTATAGACGGAATGAAAATAGTCAGCAAACTTATTTACAATTATGTCAGGGTTAGTAAAAGTTACGCCTTCCTCAATCAAGCATGTTGGTGAGGTTGGGTTAACTTTTTGTGACCTAATGTAGTTCCAGAAAAACTTTATGTCGCCTTTGATCCCATTCTGAACATTTTTCATGTATTGTTTTTTAGCAAAATTTATTTCAGATTTTAGCTCGGATCTACTCGCTGAAAATATCAGATAATCGGATTGATTTTTGTGCAATAGATATCTTTTTCGGAGCGATTCCTTTTTTTCATTTTATCTATAATGCTCTTATTGAACCATATCGGATATACATCGTTTGTGATATTGGGTTTGTTATTGGGTATACATAATTCAAAAATACTAAACAGTACATTGTTTAAATATTTCACTGCTTCGTCTACAGATTTTATAGTGTACAAAAATGTCCAATCAAAATGCGAAAGAATATTATTGCACAGTTCTATGTTTGCTCGCTTATAATTAAATTTGTAGAAATTATAATTGTGGAGCGAAGGCGGGGGCCCGCGGGGGGCGCGGCGAACGTTTTGGCGGGGTCTTCGTTTGCACCGAACCGCTCTTGATAGTCGCGCGGAAATGTCCAGCGTCGGGTGATGCTGGTCTTCATTCACCAGTGGTTCCTCGCTTCTCATCACGTCACACGCACTTATGTTGCTAAGGATAAGATCGAGAATATTGTCGCTACTGTTCTTCACTTTATTGTACTGTGTCAGTCCATTCGAGTTTGTGAAATACGAAAAATCAGTTAAGACGTCTTCGGGTTTATTATTTAAGTTGAAATCACCCAAAATTATTATGTTCTTATTCAATAATATATTGGCTTTATTGTCTAAATGTTCATAGAAAATACGTCTATTTTCGCTGTCATCTGTGCAGTAGAAGTTCACTACACATATAAACACAGTAAAGTTATCTTTACAGACTTTTACCCAGAGGTGTTCACCATCTGTTTCTAGCTCTCTTACCCACTCGAACGATCGCGCGTCAAAAAACTTTTTTCTCCGATTGCTCGCGGTTTTTTGGCGACGATTTTGAATATTTTCCGCCAACATTAAAAAAATCAAACCTCCGAATTTTAATACGGAGACATAAAACTGATTGTAGTGCTATACAGCCAATGAATTCACCTATATTTTAATAATTATTCTATATTTTTAGAATTGATAGATAAATTATTAAAAAATCTTTAACTTTATAAATGCGCGAAATTTGCGTTTTTGTGATTTGAAATTGCCGCCAGTGGCAGTTTTAAAAATCTTTATAGAATATTTTCTACGTTTTTATGTTCTCTATGGCCTGTTTGATAATCACAGATGGAAGAATGTAATAGAAAAATATTTTTTTGTATTTTTTTATAAGGTATTGGTGGCATGTATCCTCATCGCTCTCTTCGTGGTCGACGTCGCTCGCTTCGTCATCCTCGTCGCTCGATCTGTCCATATCCATTTCTGAAACAACAGAAAACCCAAATTAATTTAATGTGTCTATATTACGATAACCCACTGCCTCTGGTACGGCTTTTGACTCGCAATACGATGGTCGCGGGATCAAATCAAATAAATTATATTTGAATAATTAGTGTTATTTTCACACAAAATTCATTAAAAATAATATATGTTATATTTGCGGCACGTTCCAGAGTGGAAGATACCCATAGTATCGCCCTGGTGTAAGACCCCATTCAGAATTGAAACGTTGCTTGAAATGGCTTTAGCCATGTTTGGTGACCAGTTCTGAATAGCCAGGTACTTTTCCACCTCCCTCTTCCACACCTCCTTCCCCTACCCGCTACCTTCAGCCTCACAACATACCCCGATTGGGGATGCCATAGTCTCACTGGCTCCATACGGTTGGGAGCAATTGATACTCATGTGCGGTAAGCACATAAAAAAATATATATCTAATGATTTTTCACGGGTCTGCGTTAGTATTTAAATTGTGGTTGATAAAAAAGGCTCTTGTGAGGTATTCATATAAAAAAATAAATAAAAAGTTAATCAAATACTTGAGGCGGGCAATGTCAGGAGTCAGAATAGCACAGTCAGGTAGGTATGGAATGAAGAAAAGAGTGTGTGTGCCAAGATCGAGTTGCATGGTGGTTCATCCTCTCTGCCTACCGAAATGGCGTGAAGGTAAGTTAGTTAGTTTTATAACTCACGGTTTCCAAGTACAGACTCTTCTAGTACAGCTGCCTCGTCCACGTTACTGTTTCTGCCCATGTCTGACTCTGAAATAAAAGAAAACACAAATTTACAGTAGAATTTGGATATAATGACTTTGCATTTAACGGTCTACTGTTTTAAGTGACGATAATGTAAACTCTAGTAAGGTTTCATAGCTTTTAGTAGGAAAACGTATCCGTTTAAAGTGACCAACTACGTAAAGCGACCTATTTTAATGATAATTTGTCCGGTTACAAAACCCACCTACCAATACAGCCTCGCTTTGACTAGGAAGCTCGACACAATGAGTCCCGTGAAGCGAAAGTGTTTTTTCAATTTAAGAAAAAAATGCTGTATTACACCGTTTAGAAGCCGGTGAATCAAATGTAATCCTCGCAAAGAAGTTCGGCATGTCTTATTTCTCACTCTGCAATACCCGTTACAGAAAAAAAAGATGTGTAATGATGCATCCACGTCATAACAACAATACATTTTGTATGTTTGTTATGTGGAATTTTTAAGTACTATGCCTATTTCCTGCCAATATACCAACAGTGAAACTGTGCTAGGGATATCAATATAAAATATAGATAATTGATTTTATATTGAGCCCCTGGTTTGACATTTAAAAAAATAAACTCACCGTTCCCAAACGCCGACAATTCTTCGTAGAATGGTACGTCCACCCACAGCTCGCTGTGATAGCCGGCTTCCGGAGAGAAGAGTTCCCCACTCCGCGATGTCCCAGGTAACGGCTCGGGAGATGCTGCACGGATAGGCATAATTGGTGCATTGGGAGCCGTTGATTGGGTCTGTGCGGGAGTGGACATCCACGGTGGTGGTACGGGTCGTGGCAACGGTGAAGGCGTCCCTTGTGAAAAGGGACACGTTGTTCTCTCCGGAGATGGAATTCTGAAAACATTTACATAAATCATAGAAAATTGTTCTCATTCACGTGTGAAACAGTAAGTACAGTATGTAAATAAACAATAAAATAAGAACTCTGTAAAATATGCACTGAATGTGCCAAATGCACAGAGCGCTGAACTTACCAACTCTCACTGTAAGAGTGGAACGCTGTCAGGAAAAAACAATAATATTGTACCAAGCATCTAAATACGATTACTTACTTTTGTTTAGTTTTTCTTGGAGGTGCGGTAGGGAGCAAAATGCGCGCCGCCTGCTTCTTCAATTTTCGGCTTTCCAGCTCTAGCCGGATGGAAGCAGGCAGGGCCCTAACAGCCTTTAGGGCCTTGACGCGATCCTCTCGCACCAGTAGCAAAGCAGGGTCGCTGTTTAAATAAATACAAATATATGATGAGTTCAACGGCCACAGCAAAGTACTTTCATAAAAAAACATTAAAAAATACTAACACTCCAGACGAGGCTGCAATTGCAGCTCTGCGTTGACGTCCACGTGCAGGTAGTCCGGCACCAGCTCGTACCCCACGTCTCCCTTTTCCTCTGCCTCCTCTTGCAGTCAGCACCGCTCTATAAATTTTAAATTGAAAACACTTAATGTAAGTACTTAAATGTTTAAATTTTGTTAAATATTGCACTAATATAAAATTTGAAAATAATTATTGGGTTGTGGAGTGATCCCTTTCCCTGGACGACAGCTGTTTCTGCACAAATTTGGTAAAAGTAAACAAATTAATTAATTATACAACTAAATTACTAAATTTTTATTGTGTGACGAAGGCTTTACACCATTTTACATGTGAAAAAGAGTCAACTTTTTGACATATGACTTAAAATAATTGGTTAGCAAATATCTGTATTAATAATGAACCAATTCAAATAAAACTTATATATATCTCTTTGTTTTGAATCACTGTGATGGAATATCTATATTTCAAATGCGCGAGTGCAGTATTTAAGACATTATTGTAAATCAAAAACAGATGACGTCTTCAGTTGACGTAATCTTACACAAAAACTTCAACCGAAACAATATAATACAAACAAACGAATTAAAAACGCATTTCAAAGATAGATAAGTCAATCATGATTACACAGATATATAATTATGCGTTAAAAACCCAATAAATTAATTACTTACGGCATTTTAGGAAGAGTCCAAAATTTCGTCAATGTTGAAAATTTATAATTTTGTTTTTGACAGGACGCCATAAAAAAACCGCGAAAACTCGTTAAATAACACTTTAAAGACAACGGATAAGTTCATAGACAAAGAGAATATATTATCAGCTATTCGATAAAACAAGTAGCTGGCCATGGAAACGTTTTAAATAATTACAATAAATATTTTACGAATGGTAGAAAAATCGGTCCATTTTTGGACCGATATCAATCGCAGAAAAATAAAAGTGGTCGATTTTTCGACCGAAATCGTTCCAGTGGTTAGTCATTTGTACAGTAGGCAGATCTGTGGTTTTGATTTCTTCATATGTGGCAATCTTTTTCTATTTACATTTCTGGTTTCGTAATTATGAACATTTCTATTAAAAACAATTTCGTCCAAAATATTTTGGCATTTGGTTGTTTGTGACTTTATGTACAAAAATTAACACATTAAATAACTTAACTTAAGTAAGATTGTAATAAATTAACTTAAGTAAGATTGGTGCCAAAGTGATTGGTGTTAATGCGATATCTACAAATAGAATACTTATAAAATGTTCGACTAAGTACGATGCGGAAAAAATGAGTAAAGCTATTGGAGACGAGTTCAAAGACATCAGTGCTACAGAAATTAAAAAGAAAAGACCAACTATAATACTCAAGGGCATTGCTAATGACTATAATAAGGATGATATTATACAAGATATATATATATTATATACAAGATATAATCGAACAGAATGAAGATATTTAGGATGTGATGATAGATAAACCAGAAATTGAGATGACGTTAAAAAAGATCTTGAAAAACAAATATAATAACACATCTAATTACATAATAGAAGTAAGTACTGAAATAAGAAGAAGGCTAGTATATACCGGTAAAATGTATGTGGGATACCAGAGAATACAAGTAGAGGATGCCCATCCTCTAGTGCAATGCTATCACTGCCTGGGCTTTGGACATACTTCTGTCAGGTGTCTTCATAAAGAAAAGGACAAACCATTGTGTACACACTGTTCTGGTGATCACTCCTACAAAGATTGTGCTAACAAAGATAAAGAACGTAAATGTAAAAATTGTGATAAAAAAAATAAAAAAATGAACTGGAATATTGACATCAGGCATTCTGCAAACGATAAAATGAAATGTATTGTGTATAAAAAAATGAGCTTTTTAGCAAAAGAAAAAATAGAATATTGACTAGAAATAAGATTAAACCTGTCTCAAAGTAGATGTAGTGTTATTACATTTTATCACATAAATATTGTGATAAAAATTATAAAAAATCACAAATTAACTAACAAAAATAACATTATTATATTATATTATTTTTTTAATAGTAATATCATAACGTCACCTTCAACAACATTTTTTTGTTTACTTAAACATGCATTTTTTCACTGTGTACTGTATTTCACATTCATAATTATAAAAACAGCTTTTATAATTTTTTTAAAATATGACAAATATTCTGAAATTACACTAGATGTGAACATACAGTTTATTTTATATTTATTAAGCCTTTATCAAAAATTACTTGTACCTACCAATTAGCTTCAAATACAATCCCTTTTATATTGTTAAATATTTAACATTAAATTCTTCAATTTATACTGAAAATATGTCTGTTAAACAAAACAAGAAAATAATTAATTACCATCACGTATTAAATGGCGCAGAATAACTTTTCTTATATAGATAATAATAATGAAATAGAAAGTAGTACAGTAAATAATTTAGAAGATTGGATAAAAAAACAAAACATAAATTCGTCTGATAATCTTGTTTGTATTCAATTAAATATTAGATCTATACAAAAATATTGGGATGTATTGCATATACAGGGTGTTCGGAAACTCGTAGTACAAGCGGGAAACTGGTGAATCTACATCACATTTGGAGTCGATTTTGAAGTATATTTTTTTTTATTTGAGCTTTCGTTATCGAGTAAATCGAGTTTGAAGTTGATTTTTTTTTTTTTTTTTTAATCAAATTCTTATAAATTATTACTGAAGATCAACGTACCCAACTAATTAAAACTATTTGAAAGTAAAACAAATGAAGAAACTCGGATTTGAAGCATTATTTTGAAATCACCCTTCATTTAACCCGGTGTAATCATAAAATATTTCTGCTCTGCAGGGTTAAAACATCTGTTATTCAACCCTAAACACCACAAAAAACTTTAACCCTAAAATAGCCGAAAAATATTTTTTTTTGTTTTTTTTTTTTTTTGAAAATGCTCAAATCAAAAAACTTTATGTTTTTTTGGGTTCCCCATGTGGTGTAGATTCTCCAGTTTCCCGCTTGTACTACGAGTTTCCGGACACCGTGTATATTTACTTAATTGTTTGAAGCATATTGACATTTTGATGCTATGTGAAACATCTGTTAAAACTGAAAGTATGTGTATTTACAATATTCCTGGATATAATGCATATAACTACTGCAGGACTGATAAGTCAGGAGGAGGTATTATATTGTATATAAGAAACAAATTTGAATTTAGACTAAAAACATTAAAATCAATACATTTTGAAAATATATCAGGAAAGCTCATACTCCAGGACAAAACTAAAGTCAATATAATAGCTATCTATAGACCTCCTAATTTCAGTAAATCTTCATTTCTGACGGAATTATCATCATATCTTGAGACAATTAATAGTAAGGAAAATATTATCTTACTTGGAGATATAAATCTTAATTTGCTTGATGAACAAGATAATATTGTAACTTCGTATGAAAACTTACTTACTAACCATTATTTAACTAAATGCATCAATCTAGTAACCAGAGAAGCTGTATTAAATGTACAAATTACTCGCACGTGTATTGACCATATATTTGCCAAATTTAGAGGCAAGAAAATAACAGCTTGCGTTTGTGAAAATAATATTGCCCCTCATTTTATCACTGCTATTAATATAAAATGTCATAAACGTCAGGTAGACTTTGCAAATAAGTATATTCAAATCATCTCACAAAAGGATATTGATAGACATATCAGAGATTATAACTGGAGTAAACTTATAAAGGAGAAGGATTGTATTTCATTATATGAAAAAATTAAATCTTTATTTAATAAATTTTACAAGAGTAGTTCTAAAACGATAGTGCAAAAACCGAAAACACGACCTTATGCAATAAATGAATGGGTAAGCAGTGAATTATTATGTCAAATAAATAAAAGGGATAAACAATATAAAAAATGGAAAAATACACCAACAAACAAAACACATGAAACAGAATACAAAAAATCACGAAACCTTGTCAATAAACTTATAAATAAAGATAAAACTAACTACTATAATAATAAATTTAAAAACTGTTTTAATGATACAAAAAAAACCTGGGATGAGATAAATAATATTTTAGGACGTAAACCCAAAAACGATTGTGATGAAACAATAACACGATATATGTTAAAAGATAGAACTGAGGATTCTGTGTCAAATGATTTTGTGAATTACTTTTCGGATAGCATCAGCAACATGTTGCATAAATGCAATCACAAAGCTACTAATATTGTACTGGAAGAACTGCCTCACAGTTTATTTATACCAAGAGCTACTATAACTGATATTGAAAACATTGTTAAAAAAATGAAAAACTCTAAAAGCACAGGTATTGACAATATAAGAATGTTTGATTTAAAAAGAAATATAAAAACTCTTGGGCCAATAATTACTCATTTAATCAATACGATAATAAAGCAAGCAAAAAATTCCACAAGAATTTAAATGTAGCATTACTAGACCAATATTTAAAGGTGGAAAACACATTTAACTGGAAAATTATAGGCCTATTAGTATACCTGCGTTAGAAAAAAATCTCGAAAAATTTTTATCAAATAAATTAAATAATTACATTGAAAAATTCGCTATCATAGATCCAAATCAATATGGCTTTCAAAGAAAAAAAAATACTGAAAAATTACTGCAAGATTTTTCCAATTACATAAATAATCAATTAAATAATAAATTACATTTTATTGTGTTATTTATCGATAACTCTAAAGCTTTTGACACAACTAACTCTAAAAAACTGCTAGAAACCTTAGAAAAAATTGGAATAAGAGGAAATGTGTTAAATTTATTTAAAGATTATCTTAGTGTGATGTTCTACCCTTCAGGGTAGTCAGCCGTGGACTTCTTGCCACAGACTTCCAACACTCCTTGGATGGAAGATACCTCTTTCAGTAATAAATAGGTTACTTGTTATTAACTGGTTTATTTAGAATATCGCGTGTACAATATAACCGCGTTGGTCAACCTTTATCGGAACTAGCTAGATTCGGTCTGCCAGAGGGATTCCAAATGAAACCTAACCTGAAGCTGAGACGCCCTCTGTCGTCGGAGGCTAAAACTAAGAGCACTGCCATCTGTGTCTAAAAGCCCGAAGCTTTATACACAACATCTTCCCCCTGCTAACTAGAAACCTGTCTACGATATTTCATTGTTACAGTATTATTTTTAAAATCACGAATCTATACAATCGCAAACAGATGTCACTAAAATCAATATTATTAAAATCAAGAACTAAATATTTGAAAATATATCATTACACACAAAATTAAATAATTCATTAAGCACTGACTCTACTCCAAAAAGATGTTGACTCTATAAGTAGCTGATTCTTTCCCTGGAGGTCATTTCAAAGACGTCTGGGACGAAGTCGTCCCGCCCATGGTGCTGGTTCATTTTGTGGTGGGCTTCTGTTTCTCCCTGGAGACCTGAAATCAAGAGAACTCCGGTTAAAATCTCTCAAAAGGAGTGACGTGTCAACCTCATCTGCCCAGCATTTCGTCATATCAGACGCGAAAGGTTCACTCTCTGCCTCTTCCTCTCTATGCTGCGGACATCCTCTCAGTTGATCAATATGCCTTTTCCACGACATCTGTGTCCCCACAATTTTAATAATATACAGTTTTTTTCCCAGTCTTTTTTCAACAATTCCTTTTGCCCAAGAACATTTATTCACTTGTCTGAAGTCTCTCGCTAAACACTTCTGACCTATCTGAAAACTTCTACAAACAACCCCACCGAAATTCCTAAACTGATTTTCTTGACCTTTATTAATATTCGCATTCGCTAAATTCTCTGTCGAGGTTGCTACGTTTCCTTCAAAACTTTTAGGTAAAAGGCTACTAAAGGTTGATTTTAATCTCCTACCAAACATTAGCACTGAGGGTTCAATTCCAGTTGTGGAATGTGGAATATTTCTATAATCACTTAAAAATTCATATAATCTATCTTTATAATTTGACTTAAAAACGTTATTAACAAGAATTTTCTTTAAAAAATTCTTCACTGTTTTTACCGAGTTTTCTGCCTGCCCATTGCTTTGGGGATGACGCACTGGCGTTGTTAAAAACTCAATATTATTATACTCTAAGAAATCTTTGAACTCCTGACTAGTAAAAACGGTTCCATTATCAGTTACAATACAGTCCGGGTACCCAAAATTTGAAAAAATTCTCTTCAACTCATTAATCGTATGACTTGAGTCTGCTTTCGGTATTTTCACGCAATCTACCCATTTTGAGAAAGCGTCGCAAATAACTAAAAACATTTTCCCCGAAATTGGCCCACAATAATCCAGATGCAGCCTCTTCCATGCTGATCCTGAATTAGGCCAGACTGATAAATGACTCTTAGGTGGTAACGGCCTAACTGCTGCACAATATTTGCAACTTTGAACGATTTTCTCTAAGTCCTTGTTCATTGACGGCCACCAAAAATAACCTTTGGCTAATCCCTTCATTTTTACAATGCCCAAATGCGATCTGTGTAACAAATCTAAAACTATATTCTGAAGCGAACTTGGAATTATAATTCTATGTTGCCAAAACAAACAATCATTTTCAATAGATAATTCATTTCTTTTAATCCAGAATTTCCATAAAAAACTGTTGCGATTTACCCACTTGGGCCACCCTCTACGAAGATGCCCTAAAATTCCTTGAATTTCTGGGTCTGAGCCTGTCGCTGCGACTATACGCTTTACATCTAAGTGTTCACACTTATCTATATAGCCTATGAAATCGGAACCTAGATCGTCTTCCGATCGATCCGGAAATTCACGAATAAAATTATCCTTATATTCCTCTTCAGGGTCCACCGAATTAATTGTATTTTGTACTGAAGCGATTTCTAACCCAAAAATATCCATGAAATCTCTACCTACAATTAGATCTGAACCTCCCGCAACAATTATAAATGTAACATTATTGTTTTTATTTTTGAACTTCACGTCAAAAATAACTTTGCCAATAACTTTCAAAGGATTCCCTGCGTACCCAGTAATGATACGGTTATCTGCCAATAATTTTAATGAACCAAAATGACGCTTAAAGATTTCTTCCTGCATTACACTTAACGAAGATCCCGAATCGACCATCGCTCTAAAATGCTTGTCGTTAATTATAATGTCTGCTGTGAACGGTTTTATTGAAGCTATCACATGATTATTACAACTGTTCGGGCATAACGCAAAGAAATTATAATTATTTATTACCTACATCCTATTGTTCCCACCTTGCCATCGGGATATAGGGATTTGGTCCCCGGCGCTCGCTAGTACAATTTCTACCACCTACCGATACGCGTCTCGGGTCACATTTCATTGGACATTTCTTTCGTGGTCGATACCTAGTGACGGAAATAGATTGATACTGTGTGAGATTGGTGCCATCACGGAAGCTGTAAGGAGATACCAGTACAAGGTAGGACTTTCCTTTAATTCTGGTGGCATCCTCAAATTCCCATTCCCGTTATTTTTCCCATATCGATCAATTTGCACCCGACACAGACGCTTAAGTTTTTTAAGAGCTATCGAAACATTGGTCCTTCGAGCCGGATAAGATTTGCGTAGGAATTGTATTCAAATAGTAAATGGTTCAATAATCGTACGATTAAAAGATTATTTCAAGTAGTAATTATTTCTTACCGCGCGCCGCGGTTGCATTTCATAGGTGGGTAGTAATTTCAGTACATATTTCAAAATGGACAAGAATGAATCCAAGATTGGTTCTTTAAAGTTAAAAAGGCAAAGATTATTTGGGCGTATACAAGCCGCATATGATCTTATTAAAGATTTAAGTATAAGTTCAAAGTTATGTCAATTTAAGGCTAGAATGGAAAAAATCGAGTCGACATATGAGGAATTTCAAAACATACAATGCGAACTGTCGGACCTGGTTTCACTTCCCGAATTTGAGTCAAAAAATGATATTTTGGAAGTTTCCCGTGTGTTTGATGAACTGTACTTCGAGGTCACGTCGGCGCGTGACACTCTAGAGGCGAATAAGAATGGTCATAATGACTCATCAGGCGAGGAATTACAGCGCCCGGGTCGAAGTTTTCTGGCCCCAGAAATAAAAATACCATCTTTCAGTGGCCACATTAGAGATTGGCCTCCGTTTTTTAATTTATTTAGGAGTCTCGTTCACGAAAATACAGTTCTCACTAATATTGAAAAATTTCACTACCTACTAAGTTCTTTGAAGGGCACAGCATTATCCCTGGTTAAAACAATTCCAATAATACGAGAAAACTATGAATTAGCCTGGGAAACATTATTAAATCAATTTTCGGAGTCGAGAGCATTATTTATACACTATGCAAACTCTATTTTAAATTGCGATTTCACTAGCAATGTGGAGATATTAAATGGTTTACGTGAAAATCTTTCCGGTCTATACGAACTAAAACGACACAAATTATTCGAGGAATTTATTTGCCATTTTGTTTTACAAAAAATAGATTTGAATACGCGGCGATCCTTTGAATCTAGGATTGATAAGGATGAAATTCCGAATGTCGAAAAATTAATTGATTTCTTGGCAACGCAAAACCGCGTAAATATGCTTTCAGATTTAAAAGAAAATCGTAAGTCTAAACGGGTTCTATTTGTTAAAAACGATTACACGAAGAAAATTATTTGCAATCATTGCAAAGCCGATCACCACATTACAAAATGTAAAATATTTCTTGGATTACAAGTAGACAGTAGGAGGGACTTCGTCAAAAGAGAAAGATTATGTTTCAATTGTTTAAATCCACATCTAATTAAAAATTGCCGATCTAAATTTCGATGTAGAAGTTGTAACAAGTCACACAATACCCTTTTACATAGTGACGAAAGGTCACCTTCACCGAACCGCGATTCTGAAAACGAAAACTCAGCAAACTGTAATGCTGCGTACACAGTGACAAAACGCTCTATTTTACCTACCGCGCTGGCAGAATTCCTTGACATTTCAGGACGCAGAAAACGCGCCAGGATATTAATTGACTCGGGCAGTGAGATTTCGTTCATGTCTGAAAAATTATATAATGCTTTGGGATTAAAATCGAAGAAATGGTTAGGTACTGTCACTGGGGTCAATAATGCAATAGTCAACAATGTGCAAGGTTTAGTTACTTGTAAAATATATCCCATTCAGAATCACTCTTTTGTGTCAGGACAAGCGATAGTTATTTCAAATATTACGTCCAAGCTTCCGCCCGTTAATATGCATGAACCGTTTGAAGAATTCAAACAGTTGAAGCTGGCGGATCCAGATTTTCAATTTCCAGGCGATATCGACTTCTTAGTGGGAACTGACTTGATATCAAAAATATGGAGACCAGGATGTATTTCAAGCCGTAAATGTAATTTGCTGGCCGTGAATACAATATTCGGATACGTAGTCATGGGTTCATGTGTAGCACAAATGAAAGATGACACACAGGCTTTTGTGACGTCAGCTTTAACTGCAGTCGAAAACAACGACTTAAATTACGCGGTAAGACGTTTCTGGGAAGTCGAAGAGATTTCTAACGAAATTATTCACAATAAAGATGATAGTGAATGCGAAAAGATATTTAAGGCAACGGTTAAACGGGATATTTGTGGCAGATATGTAGTAGCGCTACCTTTTAAAAATAAATCGGAAGTAAATTTAGGAAGTACATATGATATCGCTCTTAAGAGATTATATAATTTGGAAAAACGTTTGTCGTTAAATCCAACCTTAGCGGAACATTATCGTAAATATATGAAGGATTTTATAGATCAAGGCTTCATGTCAAGAGTTACCCAATCGACTGAGATACGGAATACCAATTACATTCCCCATCATCCGGTCGTGCAAAAAATTAGTAATGATCTTAAAATTCGAGTGGTTTTTGACGCTTCCTGTAAATCAGACCGACAAATTTCTTTAAACGATTGTTTATATTCAGGTCCCAAATTACAAAATGAGATAGGACAAATTTTATTAAAGTTTCGTATATACCCGGTAGTATTTACTACGGATATTCAAAAAATGTTTTTGCAAATTCGAATAAGAGAAGAAGACACTAGCTATCAAAGGATTCTTTGGCGTTTTTCTCCTTTGCAGCCGGTAGGGCAATACACACTTAGCACAGTCACGTTTGGTGTGACTTCTTCGCCCTATTTGGCAATCAGAACTTTACATCAGCTAGTGCAGGATGAGGGTGCACAATTCCCAAAAGCTTCCAAGGCACTGTTGTCGGATACATACGTAGACGATATTGTTACTGGTGATTGGGAGCCAGACAGCGCCTTTCAGCTTCAGAGGGAGCTGAAAGAACTACTTGA
This sequence comes from Hesperophylax consimilis, assembly GCF_061612785.1. Lineage (NCBI taxonomy): Eukaryota > Metazoa > Arthropoda > Insecta > Trichoptera > Limnephilidae > Hesperophylax > Hesperophylax consimilis. The sequence continues at coordinate 2,554,925 of NC_142852.1, forward strand.
GAAAGGAGGCTTTCAATTAAGAAAATGGATGAGTAATTCGCTGCCGGTATTAAAGGACATCCCGAGTGAACATCGGATCCACTCAAGTGGTCAGGTCGTATTTAATGATGAAACATCTGGTTCGTTAAAAATTTTAGGCTTAATTTGGGATCCAGAAAAGGATACCTTTTCATACTCCGTGGAAGAAAAGTTAACGGTATTTTCAAAGCGTGCAATACTAAGCTGTGTTGCTCGCATATTCGATCCTATTGGATTAATAACCCCTGTGGTTTTCAAAGTAAAATGCCTTTTGCAAGAAATATGGAAAATCAAGATAGGTTGGGATGACTCGCTCCCTGAAAATATTATCATTTTGTGGCAAAATTTCTTAAATGGATTACCATCGTTACGTTTTTTACAAATACCTAGACATTGCAATACAATTAAACAGTCAAACTGTATTTTAGCAGGATTTTCAGATGCTAGTGAGTTGGGTTATGCTGCTTGTGTATATTTGGTTACGAAGGAAGCACACCCTAAAGTGACATTACTTACTAGTAAATCTAAAGTTGCGCCACTGAAGACATTGTCAATACCGCGCCTTGAGCTCCTGGGAGCTCATCTGCTTTCGAAACTGATAAAAATGACGAAATCGTCGATTGAAACTCTTATACCAATTACAGATATAATATTATTTTCGGATTCTACAATTGTTTTATCATGGATTAAGGCACCTCCTCATACCTTAAAAACATTTGTCGCGAACCGCGTAATTAAAATACTCGATCAAGTCGAGGACGCAAGGTGGTATCACGTTGTTTCAAAGGAGAATCCAGCAGATTTAGCTTCTCGCGGTTTATATCCGCCTCAAATAATAGATAATGAATTATGGTTTCAAGGCCCTCCGTGGCTAGTTCAGTCGTTACAGAAGTGGCCGTTAGCTTTACCGGAAACATTAAGGGTTGAACAATTGCCAGAGGTAAAGTCTCACGTCTCAACGGTTTATGAGCCGCATGACTATTTTAAGGGCCTAGGATTTTTCCGGTTTTCATCTTGGACACGTCTCGTGAATGTGGTTGCTTGGTCCCTCAGATTCATAAACAATGCTAGGCAACAGAGCAAGAGCGGTTGTAAGCGTGGAATTCTAACCTGCTCAGAAATAAAACACGCGACTATGGTCTTGTTAAAATGCGATCAACAGTTTCATTTTCCTGCTGAATTCCGAAAGCTCAAAGGAGATGGGGTGACCACAGTGGCTTTTCAAAAATTAAATGTTTTCATTGACAACGAGAATTTACTTCGCGTTGGCGGGCGGCTCTGCAATTCTCGTTTAAATTACAATACTAAGTTTCCAATAATCCTTGCGAAGAATAGTAAAATAGCTGAGCTTCTAATATTATATTACCATAATATATATTTGCATGCCGGATCACGAACCTTGCAGTTCCTGATTCAGCAAAATTACTGGATTATATTTGCCCGCAATAAAATAAAGAATTTAGTCTCAAAATGTGTGAGATGCGCAAGATTGCGAGCCTTACCAGCAACTCCTCTCATGGCCAGTCTGCCAGAAGCTCGTGTCACACCGAGTCGCGTATTCAGTTGTGTAGGGGTGGATTTAGCGGGCCCATATAGCATAAAGGAAGGAAAACGCAGAGGTGCTAAAACATACAAGGCTTACTTTGCGATTTTTGTTTGCATGTCAACGAAGGCGATACATCTCGAGGTACTCTCGGATCTTTCGTCTGAGGCCTTTATCGCTACACTTAATAGATTCGTTTCAAGACGGGGTATCTGTCAAGCTATTTATTCTGATTGTGGTACAAATTTCGTTGGGGCTAAACGCCATTTGATTGGAGCACAAAAATTCTTAAATAAATGTCGTGATGATGAACTTATAATAAGCACATGTTCGGAAAGGGGAATAGTATGGAATTTTAATCCTCCTTCCAGTCCCCACTTCGGGGGACTATGGGAAGGTAACATAAGAGTGGTAAAGAATCATTTAAAGAGGGTATTAGGAGATAGTTCGTTAACGTACGAGGAGTTTACTACTATTTTAACCAAGATTGAGGCCATACTAAACTCGCGACCGCTGTGTTCCTTATCATCAGACCCTGAAGACATTCAAGCTCTCACTCCAGGTCATTTCTTAATAGGTGAACCGCTAATTTCAATTCCCGAATATAATTATTCCGAGGTTAAGACCAACCGACTCAATCGCTGGGAACACTTGCAGAAAATCACGCAACATTTTTGGCAGCGCTGGAATACCGAGTACTTACAAGAGTTACAAAATCGCGTTAAATGGTACAAGGCTACACGTAACCTCCAAGTAAATGACCTGGTAGTCATTAAGGATACCAGGAGTCCTCCTTTAAAATGGCCGCTCGGCAGGATAAGGGAGGTGAAACCAGGTTCGGACGGGGTCGTTAGAGTAGCCTCAGTTAAAACTAACGACGGGGTATATCTACGGCCTGTGACAAAGCTTTGCCTTTTACCCATAGACTAAATAGTAACGTTCGTATATACTTTTTTTTTGTATTTTGCACGTGTATTTTTAGTTTCGCGTGCATCTAGTTTGTAAGTAATAGACTAACTGTTAGGATTAAGTTTCTTTTCATATACCTACTGTTTTCATGTAGCTTATTTGTTTTTTTTTTTTTTCGGGTTCGACCAGTTTCGATGGGTATTGAAAAATAGTTAATTTTGGCGGGCGGTATATGTTCGGGCATAACGCAAAGAAATTATAATTATTTATTACCTACATCCTATTGTTCCCACCTTGCCATCGGGATATAGGGATTTGGTCCCCGGCGCTCGCTAGTACAATTTCTACCACCTACCGATACGCGTCTCGGGTCACATTTCAATGGACATTTCTTTCGTGGTCGATACCTAGTGACGGAAATAGATTAATACTGTGTGAGACTGGTGCCATCACGGAAGCTGTAAGGAGATACCAGTACAAGGTAGGACTTTCCTTTAATTCTGGTGGCATCCTCAAATTCCCATTCCCGTTATTTTTCCCATATCGATCAATTTGCACCCGACACAGACGCTTAAGTTTTTTAAGAGCTATCGAAACACATATAGTGGTTCACTTGAGACTATATAGTGGTTCACTTGAGACTATATAGTAGTTCACTTGAGACTATATAGTGGTTCACTTGAGACTAGTGGTTCACTTGAGACTATATAGTGGTTCACTTGAGACTATATAGTAGTTCACTTGAGACTATATAGTGGTTCACTTGAGACTAGTGGTTCACTTGAGACTAGTGGTTCACTTGTGACTAGTATAGAAAATATCTAGTACAGATATGTGTTGCTTTATTTATTTGTGTTTTAATTAGGAAATATAGGCCATTTGACTATTATATTAACTTTGACAATTTTTTGTGTGCTAATGGTAATAATTAAAAATCTTGTATTTTCCATGCTCCATTAATATGAACACCTTTTGGGGATTTTTAAAAATAATTCCCCAAAAATCATCTCATTGCTATGTATAATAACCTCCAAAAGTATTTCATAATGTTATTCCAAAAACAGTTAAATCTAAACGAATATCTTTAAGTTTCTCTGTATATTTCAGCATTAAATTTCAAGCACAACTTTGCACAAAACCGGTCCATAATCAATACAAAAAATTCGTAATAAAAAACCGGGCGTTTATGTTGTCATGAATCTGCGAATGAATTTGCAATTCAATTTTAATGACGCACGAGAATATTCAAAAGTTATATAAGTTCAAAAAATACAAAATCAAACCTTTAAAAAATTTAATTGGAAAATGAGAAAAATATACGCAAAATAATTGAGGAAAAAATATGAATTATTAATCCATAATAATAATTTATTACTTGATTATTTACATTTTTTAAAGTACCAACTTTAATAGTGGTAAGGCTCTCGATTGCGAATCTGGAGATTGCTGGTCAAATCAATTAATTTATAAAAATAATATTGAAGTATATTTACGGCAAGTTTCAGGGTGAAATATACTCTCAGAGAGCTCACCATTTAGAATTGAACCGTTGATTGAAATGGCTTTAGCCGTGGTTGGCGAAAATAACTGAAAAGCCATCTTCACCTCACAACATACTCCAACAGGGGATGTAATAGACTCACTGGCTCCAGACGGTGGGATTTTGAACATATTAACATCTCTAAACGAACAGTACAAATTATGAAGACACACATTCATTGGTTTGTTTCCCAGAATTGAAACTTTAAATCCAATTTTATCAGAATCAGTTTAATGCAGAAATATCAATATGTACACTACTTTCAAGGAATAATCCAATAGTCCCAATAAAAACCTCGACTTCCCTTGAGCAACGGCAATTCTCGTACTTAAGACCAAAATCATTTAATTTCATTCCCAATGCTTGGAAAACGAAAAGTACAAATGTTTTGGGCAAATTGATCAACGACTGGCTCGTTGATTTAGGGAGGGTCAAAAGTGAAGATATGTTGATCAATAGATAATCTCATTATAAAATATATATATACATAATTACAAAAACACTCATATATAATTTGTTAAAGTCCATACAATACAAAAACACATATTTACCAACTCTGAACACAATTGTCCATCCTTTATTAATTTATTCACCCAACTAGATTATAAACTTATAACACTACCCTTCCCATCTTTCTACCTTACAACTCCTGCGGTGATCTGTCTTTTTATTATTACCATCTGTCTTTTATTAACTTTACCGGTTTTATTTTACAAAAAGTGCTCCAAGGGAAAATATCTTAGTAGGATTAAAAAATGAAGCAAAGAAATGGAAAAAAAAATACATTTGTGTATCCACCATTGTCTCATGTCGCTTTTTATTCATTTCCTTAAGATAAATATTCAATTTTGTTTTTAATCATTTGCTGCATCCTTCTCGAGTCGCAACTTTTTGAGTTTCTTTGCCGACTCCTAAAGCTGGCGGACACGTCATTCATGTTAATTATTATATTTTGTTATCACGCTTGAATAATGTTTTGATTCTCGATTTTTGCAAGCGATTTAAATAACCAAACATACATCTATTGTTAAACAAAAGCATTCGATACTAATTTTGTATTTTAAGATATTATTTTTTCTTTTCGCTTATTCTTATAAGTACAAAATTGTATTTTTACCCAAAGCTTCTAACAGGAATTCAGTATCAACACTTTTTTCCTTCTGTGAAATAATATTTGTTATAATTAAACAATGTAATATGAAATTATGATTTGAACTAAAGTTTTCAATTTGACTGGCCTAAAACAGGATCCATTCCTAGTTGGCTAGTCAAAGTTTCCACATGGTTTTTTGTATAAATGTATGTAAAATATATTATTATTATTATTACTAAATACTGACATAAAAAACTATCTAAAAGTCTAGTGTATCACTTGAGACTAGTGGTTCACTTGTGTCTCTTCCCTCTCTTTGTGCCACTCTAGCGATAAGGTATTTACAAAATAAATGCCTTGAGTGATGGAGATTTCGGTTTTGTATTCCGCAGCGCTCATTCCAAAAATCATACTTCTGAATATGAATGAGGAAACATATAAATTTCTTACTAAGTTTAAAGCCAATGAATCTATTTATATTTCATCCCATATTTACAGGTTTAATAATTGAGCTGTTTGAGGAAATTTTAAAATACAGGGTTTTCCAATTAAGAGGTGTTAATTTTGATATTTAATCGTAAAAGTTCAATGGTTTCGTTACTTGTGTGGCACGTAGCGCCGTCTTGTTGAAAGTAAACGTTGTTCAGATCGATACCATCCAATTCCGGCCATAAAAAATCATTAATCATCTCTCGATAGCGTAATCCATTCACCGTAACTGTTGCTCCAGCCTCATTTTCAAAAAAGTAAGGTCCAATGACTCCACAGGACCATAAACCGCACCCAACAGTCACACATTGAAGATAGAGAGGATTTTAAATAATAACTCTTGGGTTTTCCGAGCCCCAGATGCGACAATTTTGCTTGTTGACGAAGCCACCGAGGTGGAAATGGGTCTCATCACTCAAGATGATTTGCATTTGATTCACTCAAGTGAATTTTAATAATTTTAATGGCGTAGTTTTTACTTGTCAAATGTTAAAAAAATGACAGCTTCAAAAGTAACATCTACCGAAATAGCGGGCTATTCACAATAACACCTCTTATTGGAAAATCCTGTATATAACATTTGGACAACCATCGCTAAAGGCCAAGAGCGGAGAGATTTACATATGAATAGCCATCAGCAGACTGGTTATTTAACATAATATTATTTTGGATATTTTGTAGTTTTGTGTATCCTTTGAATAAGAAGGTTATTTTATTTTTTTGTTAGTACCTATTTGTGCATTAATTGAGTTTTAATAACTGGATTGCTCTAACGTAAGTGAGAATATCTGTAAGAAAGCAGTAAAACAATACAATTTGGATAACAGGAATGCAGCTTTGCAGGTTGAAATATGTTTGTATATTAATGCCAGTAGTTGTGTGCAGAGGTAAGTCAATTATTATTATTTTTATCAAACACTTTGTGGCTTGACATTATATTACTTTATTTTTTACATTGTTTTAAACCACTTTATTAGAGTTCTATAGGTCGACCGGTTTCAGTTACACTCAAACTTCTTCAGGACAATGGAAATATTAACTCAAGAGTGTGTTAGAGTGCAACTGCAACCTGTCGACCTATAAATCATTATTTGAGCTGTGTCTCTGAGTTTTCTCTTATTAAATAAAACTCAACTCAACAAACACTTAGAACTTGTATGTGATAGATTGACAATGGGCTATGATATGTTTATTAACAGGCGCTTGGAATAAAAACATGTTTCCCCCATTATCATTATTAAAACTATTACACGTTGATGTTGAATGGTTACGATCCTTGGCTATGAATACGGAGGTCGCGGTGAACTATACTTCCAGTATCACCCTGGAGAAAGACCATCAGTCAGAATTATTGAAATGGCTTTAGCCGTATTTGATAATCAAATATCAAATCAAAGATAATCAAATCCTGGAGAAAGACCATCAGTCAGAATTATTGAAATGGCTTTAGCCGTATTTGATAATCAAATATCAAATCAAAGATAATCAAATCCTGGAGAAAGACCATCAGTCAGAATTATTGAAATGACTTTAGCCGTATTTGATAATCAAATATCAAATCAAAGATAATCAAATCCTGGAGAAAGACCATCAGTCAGAATTTTTGAAACTTTGATTGAAATGGCTTTAGCCGTATTTGATAATCAAATATGAATGAAATCTTAAAAATAATTGAAGGCATGAAAGGAGGTTCGTCTCCCGGATTCGATAATATTACGGTACATTTTCTAAAATCCATGAAAATTCATTTGATAAAACCCATTACTCATTTGATAAACTTAAGAAAAAGGAATTTTTCCAACAAACTACAAGAACACTATAATTTCACCTATTTATAAAGCTGGAGATCCACAACAAATAACTAATTATCGCCCGATCTGAGCTAATCTCACTCTGTCTAATCTCAAACAGTTGGTCAATTTCCTTAACAATAAAATCCTACACAAAAACCAATTTGGTTTTATAAAATCACTCAGCACACAAGATGCTATTTCTAATGTAACTTCACACATTTACCAATCATTAGATTTGGGCGAAAAATGTGCAGGTATTTTTATTGATCTCAGAAAAGCTTTTGATAGCATATCCCACGAAATTCTACTGAGAAAATTGGAAAATATAGGTATAAAAGAAAATGGGATTAAATGGATTACCAACTATTTAAAAAATCGCCCACAAGTCGTAAAAATTAATCAGGTTAATAGTGATAAAGAAATATCAGACTTTGGAATCCCCCAAGGTACGGTGCTTGGACCAATTCTTTTTACAATATACGTTAACGATATTTTCATTCAACCATTACATGGACATATTACTTCATATGCCGACGATAAAGTACTAATAATAAAGGAAAAGACTTGGGAAAAAGTAACGCTAAAAGTCACAGAAGACATAAACACTCTTAAGAATTTCTTCGACATTAATTTACTGTCACTAAATAGCGATAAAACATTTGTCATTCCATTTGCATTACAATAAAAAGACACCCCTAAACACTTTGACATTATCATAAATGACAATTCCAAAACACACGATAAAAATTATTGTATCACAAACTGCTCAATATTAAAAACAACAAACACAATCAAATATCTAGGAATAATTATAGATAAAAATCTGGAATGGAAAGACAAAAATATGTCAAATTGTAAAAAAGATTAGAAAACTAATATATATATTCTAAAAAATCAGAAATTTTTTGTCGATAAAAAACCTATATTTAATATACTATGCTTTGGTTCAATCAACTTTACAATATGCCATCATTAGTTGGGGATCCGCATATAAAACTAACCTCCTTCCAATAGAAGTCGTGCAGAGAAGTTCGGACTACCCAACAGACCGCTTATTCAAAGAATTTCAAGTACCTCCTTTTAAATATCTGTACATTAAGAATTAATTAATTAAAATCATAAAAGAAAAAGAAAAGTACCAATTTCTAACTGAAAACCGCACTAAACTTAAATACACTTTTCCATGTCCAAAATTAAACACTTCATTTGCACAAAATTACTATACATACCAAGGAAGAACCTTTTTCAAACAACTCCCTGAGGAAATCAGAATCATAAACGACAATAGCCAAGTTTTTAGCATTTTGAAAAAATATTTTAAAGATAAATTATCAAAAAAATGAAAAGTAAATATTCTACTTAAGAAGCAATTTCTTCTCCAAATATAGTATACATATTAATAAAAAAAAAAATAATAATAATTGTCTTTATCCCAGAAACTAATAACTTCATATTTTTATTTATATATTATAGCTACTAGTAGTACATTTTACTTACAATATTTTTGTCCTACTTCTCTTGATTCTATATGTATTTCTACAATAACATAATGTACACTCCTCTTCCAACCACAAGCGAATGCTTCTCTGGAAGAGTAGTATTAAAGATTGTCATTGTAAATTGTAAACCTTATTACTTAAATGTACTTTTTCCTAATAAAAAAGCCAGGTAGGTGCTTCCCAATCTTCCTCTTTTGATCTCCTTTCCCTCCCCACTACATTCAGCCACAAAACATATATTAATAATTAATATTTCAGTGGGTAATAATTGCACCATAAAACGTGTAGAGTGTCCGGAACATGCAAAGTGATCAACAACTGTCCCTCGGTCCAACGAAACATTGAAAATGGAATCCAATTGTGGATTTAGTGGTAAGTTTTATGATTCTTGTAAATATGTCTTATAAAGGTATAATTGTCAATGTTTATTTGTAACAATGTAGACATGTATCTTTGTTTCATTAATACGCATTGTCTGGGCACTGGAATGATATACACACTCAAATTAAAGTCATTATTATGTAGTTTTTTTGACAGTAACAATGTGGTATACTTTATGCTACCACAAGAAGTGAATGGTAGTCAGGGACTCCCGAGGAACACACAAGACAAATATTATTTGTAGTAAGATCAGTCGTTTGTGATGAACGAATAAAGGTGTGCAAGGAGAAATGATGAAGCGGAAGTGAACGATAGAAGGAGTCGGGGACGCCAGTGGAAGACATGTCACGGAAGTGAACGATAGAAGGAGTCGGGGACGCCAGTGGAAGACATGTCACGGAAGTGAACGATAGAAGGAGTCGGGGACGCCAGTGGAAGACATGTCACGGAAGTGAACGATAGAAGGAGTCGGGGACGCCAGTGGAAGACATGTCACGGAAGTGAACGATAGAAGGAGTCGGGGACGCCAGTGGAAGACATGTCACGGAAGTGAACGATAGAAGGAGTCGGGGATGCCAGTGGAAGACATGTCACGGAAGTGAACGATAGAAGGAGTCGGGGACGCCAGTGGAAGACATGTCACGGAAGTGAACGATAGAAGGAGTCGGGGACGCCAGTGGAAGACATGTCACGGAAGTGAACGATAGAAGGAGTCGGGGACGCCAGTGGAAGACATGTCACGGAAGTGAACGATAGAAGGAGTCGGGGACGCCAGTGGAAGACATGTCACGGAAGTGAACGATAGAAGGAGTCGGGGACGCCAGTGGAAGACATGTCACGGAAGTGAACGATAGAAGGAGTCGGGGACGCCAGTGGAAGACATGTCACGGAAGTGAACGATAGAAGGAGTCGGGGATGCCAGTGGAAGACATGTCACGGAAGTGAACGATAGAAGGAGTCGGGGACGCCAGTGGAAGACATGTCACGGAAGTGAACGATAGAAGGAGTCGGGGACGCCAGTAGAAGACATGTCACGATCAAGTGAATCAATTACTTATTCGAGGCAAAATGGGGCGTGTGTTAAATTATTATGTCAAAACAATGCGTGAAGAAAAGATGTTAAATTATTCGTTTTGTTTTATGAAATCGCTACTAAAATGCATTATTTTGTTAAATACTCATTAAATGGCCATCAGCTCGTTCTTCGATTCTGACTTTATCTCATCAATTGTGGCAAAATGTGTGAGCTGATGCATTATCCAAATCCATGATTTGTTTTTCCACAATTTGGGAACAAACTTGGCTGCCACACGTTTCATACCCAAAACACCCGAGAACATTGCATGGCATGAGCCGATTGATATGCCAACATCCTCTGCAACTTCCCTAATAGTGATTCACTGTTTGGATGTTTTGTTGGTTTGTTGAGGTGGTTGCAACTCCAGGACGCAATAACATCTTCTCGGCCTTCTGTAAAGCGCTTGTATCACGCAGTAAACACTTCTTTGGAAATTATGATTTTGTTTTATAGATTATGAATGAAAAACATTTTAATACTTGCGCCTGAACTTCACGCAGTAAAATAAAACAAGCATTTTGGCATTTTTTAATTTTTTTACCAAGAAATGCGTTATTTGATGCGTGTTACACGTGAATATATTTTTGTGAGTTTTGTATGAAATTAATTGGGGTCTGGAAGAAATAAATGACTCTTATTGGAGGAATGATCAAGATACCAGTACTGCACCAGTACTGCACCAGTACTGCACCAGTACTGCGCCAGTACTGCGCCAGTACTGCACAGCCACAACACAACATACGCCACACACCACCCTCGTGTTGGCACCCTGCGTCTGCGCGCGCCCAGCTTTAGTTGCACGGCGCGCACGTGCGTATCAAGCGCAGCCTTCTGGCGGAAGCGGTCGTGGCAGACCAAACGGCTTCTCGCCAGTGTGGATTCTAATGTGGTTCTGCAGCACGTTCTGGGCCTGCAGACAGCACAACACATTACAAAAGATTAACATAACCTAACTTCTGAAAAATTCATACCGATCTTGAGACGAAAACCCAACCCACACAGATGCATTTTATGCATACGGCATCTTTCAAAGTTTGGAATTGTCTTTCATGCATCAATCATAACCTCACATCTGAATGTACTATAATTAGTGTCGATTCATGCGTCAATCATAACCTCACATCTGAATGTACTATAATTAGTGTCAATTCATGCGTCAATCATAACCTCACATCTGAATGTACTATAATTAGTGTCAATTCATGCGTCAATCATAACCTCACATCTGAATGTACTATAATTAGTGTCAATTCATGCGTCAATCATAACCTCACATCTGAATGTACTATAATTGCTCCAAGTCGGTGTTGCATTGAAATTAATGTTTCTATTTTCACCTTATTCAATTTTTGCTTTTTACCATCAAATTACTTAAAAATGTGACCAAAATCGGATAAAACAGAACATTGACAAAAGAGAATGTGATAAAAAATAGGCCAGGATATGTTAGGTTAGGTTAGGACCTTAACTTAACTGTTAGGTGTCACAGGTGTAAAGTGATCGGATCATAGTGCAGACTCACAACTTTTTAAAATAAAAGGCAAAATTAAAATTAAAAATGCAAAATTTTAAATAAAAAATTGCCACGGCCGAGAATCTTTCCTCGATGGACTGTTTGGGAGGAACTAAAGCGACCATTAGACCACCAACTATTTATTGCCACAAAAAGCACCCAGTTGTCAGGTATTCACAATTCAAACCATTCATAACCAGTGGCGGCTCGTGACTTTTGGGTGAACTAGAATTAGCTAATATTACAAAAAATTGGCATCATTGATGTTGTTGCCGAAAATGACTTTTTATATTTTTTCGAAAATTAGGTTTTTTGTATGAAGATTTTCAGGAAATCCGTGCGGCGCACTCATTGCACTCTATCACATTCAAAAGTCACTGCAACGCCGGATTAAGTACACGCCCAGTTGCGCGGCGGTTTGTAGACCATGTGTTTCTTCTTGACGTGGGACTGCAGCGAGTCCAGCGTGGCATAGTTACCTCCGCAGCTGTGGCACGTCAGCTGTTCCACGCGCTCATGCACGGCGCGCGCATGCTGGGAGAGCAAAGCGGGGCTGCGGAGGCGCCGCACCGAGGGGCACTCGAATCTGCAATTAATGTGCTTTGTTGTGTTTTCTCTTTCCAACACCGTTTAGATCATATATCTCACCATGAGAGTAATGAAGACAAGGATTTCTCAGACCAAACAAACTGACTCCACGGGTAATAGCTGTGTTGTGCGCAAAACCAAACTAATAATCCTGAGAGAGGTTTAACTAGATATGAGCGCATTGGCAGAATGCTGCCTGCTCACTCTGGTATTAGGCGGCACTCACCTGTAGAGGTTGGGATCGAGTGGTGCGGCCAAAGTGCTGACGCAAGATGTACGCCGACTTGTAGTGGCGGTCACACTCGACGCACTAGTGGACCGGGAGGGGGGAAGGCCCGCGGCTGCACAGTGCCATCTAAATCATAATAATAAATAATCGACAATGATAATAATATATGTCATTAACCCTTCTCTTCCTGTGCTTAAAGATCCCTCGAGCTCCGGTGTTGTGTACTTTGCTGATTGCAAAGGGCTGTGAGATTTCGTCCGAATTTTAAGAATAGTATCCTAGTTAGTGGTTAACCCTTGGAAAGCCGGTGATAAATTTCCAATCATCCGCCGTAAGCTGGCTGACATTATTTCCGTAATAACTTACTTATTTTTTGCAAAATGATGTTTTTGTAAATTGTACCGTTTTACTAGATAATGTGTTAATAGATTAATAGAAGTAATATATAATCTACCATCTGTACTTTCCCCAGAATAGTTAATTATATTCAGAGAATTGATTAATTAAACGTATTTTCAGGCTAATTTGTTCGCCTTTAGGAACACTCCGTATGGTCTCATCGAAATGGTTGTGTCTCCCTTACTGTCATATGATCTAAATGGTGTTAGAAAGAGAAAACACCACGCTTCGTATTCAAATCAATAAGTTAACCGCAGAGGAATTAAAATGTACACCTTTATGAAATTAAAGGATCCGACCGCAATTTGAGAAAAATTAATGAATTTTTTGTTAATTATTTTTAAATGAAATGACTAAAAGTGAGTTGAAAGAAATGTTTATTATAAATTGTCTAAAAAAATATGTGTTTCTATTTTTGTTTTCACCAATTTTAAATCAGGGTTTAGATGAAAAAACGAAAGGTGAGCCATTTTTGAAGTTTTTTTACGTTTGAATTACATTTTTTTGTTTAAAGTTTTAGTTGCTGTGGCTCAGTCTATCTGTGCAGATAGAGAAACAAGAGTGTGATGCTTTTAAGAGATGGGGCTGTTTTTCAAAAAAAGTATTTTTTTACCTACCGCAGGTGACATAATAATAATAATAATATTTGGATGATTTTTATAGCGTCGTTTTTGTGCAAAATCACCTCAAGGGCGTTGGACAAGTATATAATACATTTCTACAATGATCTTTGTTATTACTAAACAACTTTGTTATTACTGACAAAATAGCATGTTTTTACCTGTCAAAGGTGACATCTATATAATATAGGTATGTAAAAACACACGCGGATTTGAATGCAACGTTGTATCAAAATTTCAAAGGTGAAGAACTTTCGAAGATTTAAGATTTTGAACAAACGAAAATTCACATTTTTATTTTTATAAATTTCTAATAATAAAATTTGAAAGCGTATTTCAACAATAGTACTCACCTTCCGGATACATCCTGAAATATTTAATTTAATTGAAATTTATTGCAAAGCGGAAATACACACAAATTCCACGAACTTCTGACAGTTTCTTTAAGAAATATAAGGGTCAATATGCCAAAGGCTTGAGGGGTTGAGGATGCGTTGGTGTTCAGGAGGTTAATAAAATTTCCTACAATTATACTTCTATCAATATCACTATCAGCCTCCAAACTACAAAAAGAATACATTATAGAAGCACTCGCTGCGGTGAAAAACGTATTCTACATAATACATAAATGTACTTACCGTAAATGAGAAACCAGTGGAGATTTGCTCAAAAATTCTTTCCCACATTTGTCACAGCAGAAGGTTCGACCTACTCCGTGTACAGCGCAAGTGTGTTTCGCTGCCTGCTTGCAAAAATGTAACTCACATTTTACACACCTCGAATGGCATCAACAACTGTTATTTCCAATCAGACTTAGCGGCCGTTGAGCCAAAGTTCCGAATGCACAAAGTCGCTGTTTCCAATGCTGTCTACCATCACACTGAGCGGAGATATTGTGATGAGGAATTCAACTCACGAAGCAGGCAATAACTTCCCCTCTGCCATAGGTCAGCCAAAGTGGCAAGCTACAGCCGGTAACTGTTCATGGGGTGAGGTTTGTCTGAATACATCAGTTGCGTGGCGGGAGATCCTTTGACTTCTCCAGCCGGACTCTCTTCATCCATCACCTCGCACCGCAGTGGGAGGGATAGATTCATTCGTCCGGCACTCCTGGACGCACTGCCGTTGGATTCCCCCACATGTTGCTGTAGATGTTCAGTCAGTTCTTTCTGGGGCCAGAATAACTGGCGGCACACTGGACATGATAGACTACCAGCCTCCTCTTCAACTCTATCCACTCCAGACTTCTGCGGTGCTTCTGGAATAGATACATTTAGTCATATGTTATATTAGGAGATCATGTGTTGAGGGTTTTTAAAGAAAAGTAAGAATTACCATGTCGTAGGAGGGTGGAAACACGAGAGACTGGCATATCATTCCAGAGTAGAGCTGTTGAACTCAAGAACGACCCATTCTCATGTGACAAATTACAACCGTATAAAAATGTTGGGCGCGCGTTTAGCATGTTTTCCGACTGCACGAATCAATGACACTAGTTCCTCGGAACATCTCCAATTAAAATGCAGGTACAAGAACGGAATCCCCATTTGACTCCTGTACTGTAAATATTGCTTTTTGTTAAAATAGTCAAATGTTTTTTAGAGCTCCAGACCAGAGGTGGCTTTGCCTAACTCACAAATACATAGTAATAATTTAAGTAAAATATACAAACCTTTAGCCTAAAATACAATTAATTCGTCTTTTAATGTTTTTATATTTTGTCTTCCGTTTCGTTTTAATTTCTCTTTTGACAATACTTTTAACGCCTTCAACAAATTTAGATTTTTCACAATCATCAAAATTACTGTCGTCTTCTTCAAAATGTTCTGATAAAGTATTATGTTGTTCTATTCCAATTTCTAATTCAATGTCACGTTCCACATTCAAATTTTCTTCTTTAATTCCAATTTGGTTTCCATTTTTGCTTTCCGTATCTCCCAACACATCTTGTGTAAACTTCTTTAAAGGTTTTGCACCATGTGAAAGGGAACTAATTTGCACCAGACTTGGGGAATCCACTTCTTGTGCAAATATGCTTACACATAGAGTGTTAGATCGTGAAAGTTTTACTCCCAAATTCAATTCTGCTCTTTTTCGTGTAATGATCTCCAAATTGACCTGTTGACAATAAAAATGTATAAAAATATGAATAGCTAGCACAGACGCGTGAAAAATCACGGGATATTTAATATATTTCTCTACTTCCTACACTAGCTTGCGCCTTGTTGTAAGTCTACGACTTCATTTTTAGTGTAATAATAAAAACAATATAGGAATAGAGTTGAATAAATCAAAACAATAGAGGTAAATAAAATAAAGGCAAGTAAGAATTTTATTTACACATTGTTATATCCAGAGATTTTAAATAAATTAATTAAATAGCTAACTATATAATTAGAAAAAAATATAGTATTAAGAAAGTATAGTAAAATATTTAAAAAACTCTCTATCCAGGGGAAAATTAAATTAAATTGACGTAATGGGATACAAGATATTATAAGCCGCCGAGAGATCACTCGTTATAAGGTTTTTCCTTAATCCTTGTATTGAATACCTTTTGTGAACAAGACGTGTTTAGTTGGGAATCTAGCCTATTGTTTACAGGGTGTCTGGGGGAAAATTGCGCTAACTTCAGGGTGATTAATATTAATAAGATTACCTGCTGTTTGTCAGAGTGTTTGATGTAGAACTGGCGGAGAAATTGTCTGGCGCAGAAGGACATGTGGCGGAACCGAGATAACTTCCCCATAGCGTGACAACATTGACGGCACAGGTGGAACTGCGGAGAAGTTGTCTGGCGCAGAAGGACATGTGGCGGAACCGAGATAACTTCCCCATAGCGTGACAACATTGACGGCACAGGTGGAACTCTGCATTATCCAGCTGGAATCACCCATACATACAAAGTCAATCATCAACAAAGAACAACAGGAATCATGTTTAGCATAAAACAGTCCATTCCGCTTTATTGGGACACATTGGCCCCAAACATTTCACCCAAATAAGTGAAGTTAATCTACTGACTGTGGTGACATTCGTGATCTTGACAAAAAACGACAGGCAAAAAATAAAGTATAATTTATTCCAAAGTCATCAGAGAAGCTGCACACATCAAATAAAAAGTATTTTCTGAAGCAATATTTATCACAAGCGATTCTGAACTTATTCGTCACAAACTTTTTTTCTCTATTTCTTTGCACATAAGGTCAAATCGCTTACATCTGATGATGGACACTGTAATGCTGTCCGAAAAGTTGACTAAAGCAGGAGGAAGCGCAACAAGGCTCAAGAACCAAAAACATTATACTTTTGGTTCTGAAAATGTCAAATCATTATCTAAATACAGTAATGTTTAAATAGATTAAATAATACATTGATAATACCTTTTGTCCGGAGAGAATCTCAAAAATGATCCCATAATTGCTTTTCGATGAAAAAACATCGGGAGGAATGCAGATCACGCCAAACTCTGGGAATTGTATAAAAATGCACTTTCTAGATGAGAAAAGTGTGTAGAAATTCATTAAAAAAAGAATTAAGGCGCGGAAGAATAAATTGAGGGAGATACAGCCGATCAAAGTTTAATAAATTGCACTTCGCGATCTGATATTATCACCATATTCGGACAGTCCGCAGCCATATTTTGTCCTGAAAATCAAAGTAAAAACTTTTAATACTTTTGAAATTTCAGTAGTGCCATCCAAAAAATAAAAAGTGTTGCCATATAATAATATCAATGCATGGTAAATTCTGAAAATTAAATATCATTTGCCAGATTGGTAGTTTATTATTTAAAATCTTGTAAATACTTAATTTATGTATATATATAACCTAACTGCGATTTTTTATAACAAAAAAATGACCCTTTAATAACGCCCACTCGCGTCCCCTTTAGAGTTTTATCCCAGTTTTCAAGTAGTTTGTGGGCTACGCTAGGTTTGTATAGACGGTTTGTGATTTAATACTAATACCTTTTTTCCATGTTATTTCCTGTTACACAAAATTGCCCCTTTAATAACGCCTGCTCGCGTCCCCTTTAGAGTTATATCCCAGTTTTCAAGTAGTTTGTGGGCTACGCTAGGTTTGTATAGACTGGTTTGTGATTTAATTCTAATACCTTTTTCCCATGTTCTTCTGTCTACTCTAACCCAAACTAAAAACCTAACCTATTTTGTAAAAAAATATTATTATTATATGGCAACACTTTTCTTTTTTTGGTTGGCACTTTTGAAATTTCAAAAGTAAATAGTTGTTAATTTGATTTTCTTAAGTCATAATTGATAAATAAAACATTGTTTCTATGTATCGCGTACGAAGTTTCAAAACCCTATAACTCAGTTAATAGTACCGACCCCCACCTAATTCTTTCAGATTCGGATTCCCCAGCCCTAAATTAGTCTAAATCAAGTTAAATTTCGGTTATACTCCCATAAACCGAATTTTACCCTCAGATCGCGAAGTGCAATTTATTAAACTTTGATCGGCTGTATCTCCCTCAATTTATTCTTCCGCGCCTTAATTCTTTTTTTAATGAATTTCTACACACTTTTCTCATCTAGAAAGTGCATTTTTATTCAATTCCCAGAGTTTGGCGTGATCTGCATTTCACCCAAAACATCTACTTCTGTAGACAAGCAACATTGGCAAAGTCGAAATTCTAATGTTTCAACATCGTTTGCCATCTTTGTGGTTTGTAGTTCAAAAACTAAAACACGGATCGGTCTTTATCATTTCTACACATCTGTCCCGATGATGGTACACTTCAAGGCTACCCAAAACGTTGCCTTAAATAAAAGAAGGAAGAGCAACACAGATTTATACCACAGGAGTTTGAAAACAACACTATTCTTTAAGTCGTTAGAGTCATACACGAATCAATCAAATCTACTTTTTAAGGCGACACAATACCCTGATAACGGGGATTTGCCCCAACGCTCACATTTTAATTATTTCTGATGAGCTTATTACTAAAATCTTAAATGTTTCTAGAGGGATTCGAAGGGATGCAAGTTATTTATATTTAAGATTAATAAAAACAGGACCTTACAATTAAATATATTATGTAAAACGATAAGTACATTTTATTAAATGTAAAATGTTGTAAGATAAGCGGCAAGTACCAGATTTTATTTTTCTAGACGATGAATTAGTAACTTCCCGACGACTCCCTCACAAAAGATTAGAGATTTTATAAATGTATTCATAAGAATTAATTAAAATAAAAACACTCGCGAAAATCCAATTTCTGGCCAGATACACGAAAAACGACCGCCAGTACTTCAAAACTCTCTATTGTGCGTAGTATATTTGTGTGCGGGTTGACAAGCAGTTACTACGTATTGATTCAGACGCCGCGAAAGTTCCGGCCTGTAAGGTTGTGTCACCCGGCCGGTCGCTCCGGTCATTTCTTTTACGTATTTTTTTATTTAATCAAACGATACTTTGAAATCTATTAGTGAAATTTTCTGTTTTTTATAATTTAACTTCTTCCTCAAGTGAGTAAAGGTTTTTTATATAAATAATAAATATAAATAATAACCAATACAAAAGAATACATTGTTAAATGCGTAAATGTGTAGGCACTTGAGAAAAAAGGTGACACTAAAGTATTGTCGTTATGTTATTATATATCATTTCTAGCCCAAGTAGACTTTTTTACTATTAATCTTTTTTTTCACGCGACGCGGCTGTCTGTCCGGTTGTCACAACCAGCGGCACAGAATGTTATAGAGTG
The DNA here is from genome assembly GCF_061612785.1 of Hesperophylax consimilis. Taxonomy (NCBI): domain Eukaryota; kingdom Metazoa; phylum Arthropoda; class Insecta; order Trichoptera; family Limnephilidae; genus Hesperophylax; species Hesperophylax consimilis. The sequence continues at coordinate 2,574,351 of NC_142852.1, forward strand.
CCCCTTCACTAGAATCGTTTTCCTAGTTTTATTTATTTACGCCCTACTGGGCTTTTACATTAATTTCTAATTATACAGTCATGTTAGTTGTAACAATGGAATATCTAATAAATTATGGTAAAATAAAAGGAGTTTTTTTACTAAGGAGTGGTATTCTCTTATATTTCAATAAAGTGTTTGTGAAGAGTTCGTTTCATTACTAATACTCCAGGGCAATTACCGATTCGCGATCGTAATTATTCCGGTAGTCCCAATTTTTTTATATGTTTTATAAACTGGTCCCCTGATGTAAAATCTGAGTTTCCGACCTTGGCACACCTGTGCTCGCGCCGCCATTTTGAAAAAAACCGGCCGAAATCGCTCCAAAATCTAGTTTTTCCAAAATATCTCATTCCCAATGCAAATTTCGGCTAAATTAGCTAAACAATTAAAGTAGAACATAAAATTACTTACTACTTTTGTGTAAACAATTTTCTTCAATCTCTAATAGGTACCGAGGTAGAAAGTCGTAAAGGTGCGTATATTTTTGAAAAAAAACAAGTTTTTTGCGCGACTAGCTTTTGTTTTTTGTAAATATCTCGTTTCCAGTACAATTTTGTGAAAAAATTATTGATACTAATTTTGTAGAAAATAAAATTTCATAAAATAAATAGGTATTTAATTTATGTGTTTTAACTCTAATATGTATCCAAGCTCTTATCCACCAAAACCAGTTAAATTACCCAACAACAAATTTTTGAAATTCGAAAGTTTTTTTCCATAAAACAAAAACTCTACATCGAAAGTTTTTCTCCATACAGACAATTAGACATATGTCACCTATAAAGTACCTAAAGTCATTCGAATATTAAAAAGAGTCATTAATCTTTTAAGTTTAGATTGTTAGATCATTTGTTGTAGATAGAATTGTGCAATTATCTCCCCAAGTTACTGCACTTACTTACGTTGAAATGATTTTCAAATTTAAGGTAAAATTGAACCAATTTATAATAAATCTCTTGGCTAATATATACTTACGTTTCAGTTAAATATGGGAAAACAGAAGACAAAAGGAGTTTTATCCCGAACAAAATTACGGCACCAAGGAAAATGTTTAACGGAATGGAGAAGGTACTACTTAAATACACACATAAAAATAGATCTTTGGGATACGTTTTTTACAGAACATAATTGTACAATGTCAGCTTAAATAATTTTATATATGTAGATATATACATATATACGCAGTCGATAAACTTCTGAGCATATTGAATTTGGAATATAAGAAGTAAATTAATTTTGATTTCCGGTGACATATTTTTATTTTTACCGAAATGCATTTTTTACACCAAATAAGTTCAGGAATTGTTGGTGAAAGTTTGTCGGGCATGTCTTAATACATCTCTAAATAATTAGAGAATAGAGACAGTATAAATAATTAACAATATTTCTCATTTTAGGAAAAATTCCGCAAGACTTCATCCAGATAATATTGCAAATAATAAAGAAAATACGAGTATTGTGTTAAACACTATACCGACACTCAACATGGTAATTTTTTCACAATTTCTGTAAATATAAAGTAAATAATATTAATTTTATATGATTAAATAAGCGCTCTAAAAAAATTAACAAAAACTGACATTATTTTTCAGCACGGACCAGAGATGAATGAACCTGAAAAGTTTTCACTATTTGCTGGCTCTAGTTCTTATGACACTAACGTGCATGCCGTTTCCAGCCCCTTATAGCTAGGTCTGACGCAGGCATGACGATTGTTGTCAACTGATATGTTCTCACAACAATAATTGTTGAAGAAAAATAAAATTAAGGAATGAAATTTAAAACACTTTACCTCTGTTTCAATTTTTGGCCTGGTTTTGGTGGATTAGAGCTTGGATACGTATTAGAATTAAAACACATAAATTATATACCTATTTATTTTATGAAATTTTATTTTCTACAAAATTAGTATCAATAATTTTTACACAAAATTGTACTGGAAACGAGATATTTACAAAAAATCAAAGCTAGTCGCGCAAAAAACTTGTTTTTTTCAAAAATATACGCACCTTTACGACTTTCTACCTCGGTACCTATTAGAGATTGAAGAAAATTGTTTTCACAAAAGTTGTAGGTAATTTTATGTTTTACTTTAATTATCTAGCTAATTTAGCCAAAATTTGCATTGAGAATGAGATATTTTGGAAAAACTAGATTTTAGCGCGATTACAGCCGGTTTTTTTTTAAATGGTGGCGCGAGCACAGGTGCGCCATGGTCGGAAATTCAGATTATACATCATGGGATCAGTTTATAAAACATATAAAAAAATTGGGACTACCGGAATAATTACGATCGCAACCCCCTTTTTGGCGCTATGTGTACTGGCCTATAATACGGAATCCCCAAATATATCGACAACATTCTCACATTTATAACCCAGATAACATGTAGGTACGTTTATAATCAACAAATCAATACAAAAACCGACCAATATCATATAACAACAAAGGCAAAGGCATATGGCAACAAAGAAAAAAAGAACAGGTATCCGCTAGTAAGCAGGGTGAAAAAAATCAAAGGCAGAATAAAGAACACAGAAAAATGTGCAATTAATGCTTGCTTCTAGACTCAGCAATATACCACCTCTATCTATATTACAGCAGGTAATTTATACACTTGTATATACCCGTCTATACGTACTTATACGCTCGTGTGTATAATTCCAAAATTTGATTGAAAAGTGAATTAACATAATGTTTCTAATATTGTTTTTATTTAATCACGAAAATACTTAATATATCAATAATCCGATGCCGAAAGGACCGATTTCACCGGAGAAAAATTCTGATTTAAACATATAATTTTATTATGAACGTATTGAAGTCGTAAAAAATTTTCAAATACATATTTCCCATACATATTGTTTTCAATTATATATCCGTAATAGAAATTTTAAACCGTTAAATATTTATGTTATAAACAGAAAGCCTACCTCAAACATTAACGAATTCTTAATGTATCATGAATCTATTTTAAATAACTGTATAGATGATACCCTTATCTTTGGTGATTTCAACATTGACATTCTTCAAAAAAATAATACATCTCTTAAATACATCAACACGCTAGACTCATACAACTGTTTCATATGTAACACATCCTATCCTACACGAGTAACAGATACCTCTACTTCTCTAATAGACCATATCATCTCAAACAGACAAAATATTTCCTCAACTACTGCAAATATAGATGCCTACCTAAGTGATCATAACATTTTGATATTAGATTACCAAAACAGCTTGAAACATCACACTAATAATAGAATACATTCTTTTTCAAACAACACCAAAACCGATAAAAACATGTTAAAAACATATGTAGAATCCCACAACTTTCCACACGAAACCACCAGTAATGCCAATGAAATCTATAATAATTTTAATGAATACATCAAAACAGCAATAAAATCATCCCAACATAAATCTGAGTTACGCATAGGAGACCAACGGAGGGGTAATACTCCATGGTTTGATGCAAAATTAAATGCACTTATCAAACAGCGCAACAATGCGTTTAAAATCTGGAAAAAAAATCAGCAAAGTGATATATTCACAGCACTGAGAAATAAAACAAGAAATCAAGTTACCAACTATAGAAGATATGCTAAAACCAAATACTACACGACTATATTTAAAGAAAACCTGCGTTATCCGCGACAGACATGGAAAATAATAAATGCAATTCTAACAAATAGCTCGACACCCCAGAAAGATGAAATTGAATGTCTTCTCATTAAGAATGAAGAAATAACATGCCCAACACAGATAGCTTCAACTTTTAACAACTTCTTTATATCAGTTGGGGAAAACTTAGCAGCTACAATTGCATCATATCCAGATGATTCTATCACTATAAACACGGATCAAAAAGCAATCCAGTCCTTATACATGGCCAAAACAAATAAAACAGAAGTTCTCAGTATCATCTCTCAACTAAAGTCTAATGCATCTCCAGGTTTAGATGGAATTACACCAGTGTACCTGAACTTTTGCAAAGATATATTAGCTGACCACCTTGTTTTTCTTATTAATCAATCCCTGAATAGTGGAATCTTCCCAGATCAACTAAAGATAGCAAAAATAATTCCGATTTACAAAGATGATTGCAAAAAAAATCCTTCTAATTACCGTCCTATATCCATCCTCTTTGTCGTCTCTAAAGTTTTTGAAAAGGTTATTAAGCTTAGGCTCACTAAATATCTCCTATCAAACAATTTACTCGCATCCCAACAGTATGGATTCAGAAACCAATCTAACACAAAATGTGCTGCCTTCGATTTTGTATACGCCCTCCAAAAGCATATAGACCAGGGTAAGCATGCTGCAGGCTTGTTTATAGATTTAAAAAATGCTTTCGATACGGTTGACCATGGGATACTACTAAAGAAGCTAGAACACCTAGGCATAGTAGGCACTCCCCTGAAGTTACTGTGTAGCTACCTCTCTAACCGACACTGTCAGACCTTTGTTGGAAAGGGGACAAGCAGCATGGGAACGATGAAATGTGGCGTGCCTCAGGGCTCCGTACTTGGACCATTACTATTTTTAATATATATAAATGATATTGCTAAATGGGGACTTAAGGGTACAATACAACTCTATGCAGATGATACAGTGATTCTTTATCACAATAATGATTTAAACGAACTTGAAAAGGAAATGGAAAGTGATGTAGCTTGCCTGGCAAACTGGCTGCGATTAAACAAACTTAGCCTAAACATAAAAAAACACATTACATACTGTTTGCAAATAAAAAAATGTATGTCTTAATATAAGTCTTGATAATAACCGCCTTGAAAGGGCTGATGTTACAAAATATCTTGGCCTTTTCATTGATTCACAACTCACATGGAATCACCAATTTAAACATGTTCTATCCAAAATTACTCATATAAGTGGTGTTTTATATAGACTTCGCGGGTTACTTCCTCCCTCTCTATTAAAATCGATTTACCATGCTATGATTCACTCACATCTAATATATCTCGCCGGAATCTGGGGATTTGCTACAAAAAAAATGATTTCAGAAGTCCAAGTCGTCCAAAATAGAGCCCTGCGAAATATTTTCAGTTTACCTTGGGACACACATGTCAAAGACATCTACAGAAACACCCAAATACTTCATTTTAATACCATTCCCACTTTTGAAATAACGAAAACTATATTAAAAGTAATTCAACACTCGGCACATTCCAACACTACACTCTATTACAATTACGACGTACACCAACACAACACAAGAAATCACAACAAACTACATATACCAAAAATCAAATCAACAAAATATGGACTAAGATCCCTGGAATACATAGCTCACACAAAATATAATCAACTACCCAACGAGATCAAATGTGCAAGTCAATGTAAAAAGACCCAAACTAACATGCTCAAACTTCATCTTATTAATGACTATCTGAAATAATAATGTTGTGTATGTCCCATCATGTGTCCATTTAATACATACAGCTATATGTTTCATGTAATGCGTATCATTTCCGCAATGAGTTTATTAACTCCTGGGAGTACAATGCTTTATATAATATACTATATTCTGTATTGTATACTTTTAATAAAAAAAATTAAAAAAAAAAAAAAAATTGACGTAAATAAAGTAAAAGTTTTGTTTACACAGGACGAGAAGAAACCCGTTATTCTGGAAGGAAGGAGAATAGAAGACATATTTTTTTTTTAACTGTATTAAATAGAATTTCGCAGCACGACTCTTTTTATGATTGTAATTATCTAACTTAGAGATAGTTGAGCGTATACTTCGAGATGACAAGTTCTGGGAAGAAAAAATGCTTATTAAATTAACTAATTTTTAAATGGATTGCATTCTTGTCGAGCTTATCGATCCTGGAGTCACAAGGTCTATGAATGTTCGTGATCCTCCACATATCTTAGATATTGTATGTAAAGAACGTCAATTTGGAAATCGTCGTTTAGATTTCGACGAAATGCTATTTATTGAATAATTATTTTCGTTTTTTATATAAAATTATTTTTACTATTTCTAACTTATATTATAATAAATGATGGCCTTTATACAAAAAAAAGTTGCATCTTATGCTTTTTACATTACATAATTATTTGTTTTATGTAACTTTTTGTAAACGATAATAATAAATATTGAAAATGACTGATATTTTATTTATCTTGTCAATATATTCAGATATAATTATGATCAGATATTATGAAAATGATTCGTGATTGAATACCGTATTGCTTTGACATCTGTCAATGAAGAACACGTCGGTTACGAGTCATAAGTTACTGCCTACCGTCTAGCAGTATGGTTACAGAAATCTGATAAGAATCATAAAATCATGAGCTCCTTCTGCAATAGGTAACGTTTCTATCGAAATTTGCCTAAAACATGCACATTCAACTTAATATTACTATTCACATAGTTTGAAAGACGCCCATTATTAAGCATTTCATGTTCAAACCTTACTCATGGGTACCATCTAGTGGATTTCATCGCTGCTCTGACTTCGAACTGTTCGTTGTGTCGGGTGTTCCCCATTGCAACGTACTTCATTCCCCTGCACCCCGAAATATTATAATATTTAATTCGAGCGGAGCGCGTGTGAAACTAATTTGCTTCGCCCACTTAAATCGCGTTCACGCCCATAACTGATATTTTTTTAGGATCTTATTTCGTCTTAAAGCGCTTAACATTGACCGCTTCTGCGAATAAAAAAACAAAAACAATCTTCCTCATTAAGAATTTAAGCATTTTATGGAAACAATGCAGGCGTTATTATTATCTAATAATTTGTTACAGAAGTATATTATTGATTATTGCTTGACATATCGTGTATATTGTGTCAAAACTGACAGATGCATAAATGAACCACTCACTAGATCAATATCTTCGGGTTTTTCGTACTGAGCCCATGGGTCCTAAAGTTTGCCACAGATAAAAGTCTGTAACTGAAAAATATACGTCACTACACGACATACTCACCACCGACTAGGATAGAAACTATAAAAAAGGCGTAACCATAGACAATATAATTCTCATTCGGAGCCAACCCCATTGGCTAGCCTAAAATCGGCCAATGACAGCGGCCTATAAACATGCATGAAGTGCGCACTGGTTTGTGGAAAATATACGTCACAAGTCAGCCATAGAGATTACCGTGTCTTTTTTTCTGACCCACTTTTTTCTCGGAGTTATACCCCCCTGGACAGATAATAATAATAATAATACCTGGATGACTTTTATAGCGCCGTTTTTGTGCAAAAACACCTCAAGGGCGCTGTACAAACTTATAATACACTTCTACAGTGTTATTACTTAACTATTTATGGAGAAAATATACAGTTCAATACTTACCTGGTAGGTCACTTGAGATTAACACTTAATTAACATTATCTAATTGTTTATTGGCGAAATTTAGATACAGGATTTAGGACTTAATTGAAAAATTGAATATAACTGGACTTTCTCTTAGGATTGGTATATTTAATTTACGGGTACGACAGCTTAAAAAGGTAAGTTTTCAGTATAGACCTGAATTCTGTTGGACTTGTTATGGATCTTAGTTCCGGAGGAAGTTTATTCCAAGCCTTCGGCCCAGATACTCCGAAAGCGCGATCACCAAACTTAGTATTTGGCTTGCGCATAGGTTCTACCAGTCTGCCTATAGCTGCTGATGTTGCTGATCTAAGCGTTGACTGCCTCAGACCAGTGTTTTCCGGGACGCATAGTTCAGAGATGTAGGGTGGGGCCATTTCATTGATGGATTTAAACACCATCCAGCACAGTTTGTACTGGATTCTTTCAGGGCACTTGAGCCAGTGAAGGTTACGAAGGTGTTCTGAAATGTGCGAATATTTTGAAACCCCGGTTATGAGCCGTGCTGCTGCATTAAACACTGATTGAAGTTTGTCAATTTGATATTTTGGAAGGCTGGCATAAATGCCGTTGCAGTAATCGAGACGTGAGACTACGTAAGAGTTGATAAGTAGTTTTGTTGCTTCTGAAGGAAGGTTTCTTCGGACAGACTTTAGTTGTCTTAGGTGAAAAAAACCGGTGCTTACAGTCCTATTTATTTGACTTTTAAACGAAAAGTCTGAATCTAAATTGACACCGAGAAGTTTGACTGTTGTTTTTGGGATGATATCGCTGCCGGAAATAGTAATAGGTGAATTGTCTATGAAATGTTGACGTTTGTTTGTGGCTACCCAGAGAAACTCAGTCTTAGATGGATTGAGCTTCAGCTTGTTTGAAGACATCCAACGAGTTATTGCTTCTAGACATTCAGTTATACGGATCTTGAGACTATTGATTTCATTTGGAGCGCAGTAAAAATAAACTTGCTGATCGTCAGCGTAGCAGTGAGACAAGAGATCAAATGACTCGATTATTTTGGCGACATCATTTGTAAAAAGGATGAAGAGAAGTGGACCCAAAACGGATCCCTGGGGTACCCCTGAAGAAAGTGTTGCGAAGTTGGACAATTTATTTCCAACCCTCACGGCTTGTAAGCGATTGGATAAATAGGATACCAGCCAATTTTTTATGTCGGAATTCAAACCAAATGTTTCCTCTAATCTCCTAATGAGGAATTCATGATCAATCATGATTCAAGATGTATTAATGTATTCCATAGAAAACGAAAGATATGAGCTGTGTTTAAATGATGATGCACACACGCACACACTCATATTATATGCACATTAGTGATGGGTAGAATCGAAACTTTTGATTGCGAAACGTTCCCGGATTCGACATACGATCAAAATTTTTTTTTACAATTACTTATTAATAAGGGTTTTTGCGTTTTAGGAGGGTCAAAGTTTCTTTATTATAACAACCATGCACGAGGGACATTTACTCACAAATTCTCTTTAGTTATATTAAATAAAATATTTTTTATTGAAAGTTTTGTTTAAAAAAGACTTCATGTATTTTCATTTATGTAAAATTATTACTGTGACAGCTGCATCGACTTTGAAATCCATTATCAAACTAATTGAATTTATTATAAGTTGTAGTTCTGTGTTCTATGGTAGGGTGGTATGTGGTATATGGTGGGTGTTCTATGGTATGGTATGGTAGGGTATAACAGTAGGGTGGAAAATTTTTATATGAATTTTTTTTTTTTTGAAATTCGAATTGGAATACCAGGTAAAAGTTGCTTTATGTAATTCTAAATAACACTTCTCAATTTGGAAGTTCTAGCTCGACAGCTTGAGGTCCCGTCATAGACTTCAAATTTTATTTTTTATGGTTTTATAGACGTTTTGTATTAAACACCCTATAAACAAAATAATGAATAAATATAATATATTATGTATTAAATGATAAAATAAAAGTAGATTTTAATTAATAAAAAGATTTTTTTCAAAAGAAAACACAAGTTCGGAAAGTTATGTTGGTATGAATAAAATCATTTTTTATAGAAAAAATTCCTATTTCGGCTCAAACTTTGACATGAGTTTTCGAGATGCTAATTTAGATTTTATGAATCCCTCTCATCTTGTCTTGTCGAATATACTTAGAGCTGCTTCTGTCACAACTTTTACATATCTTTCCACAGCCTGGATGTGGCAAGGCAGTCTCATAAACTCCAATACTGCATCTTCTCCATTTTCAATAAGATCTTGTAACTGCTCATCGGAAATATTCATCGGTATTCAGGGTTTGTATATATTTTGTTGCCATTCAATCATGTCTATGCAAGAATATGCATTTAAGTCAACTTTTGGAACCTCACACATGCGCGAAACAGATTTTTTATTAACTTGACGAGCCTTTAAAATGCCTCTTGCAGAGAGTTCTCTAATGTGCTTACGTGAATCTGTTATCATACTCAACAACAAGTTTTCTGGATGAGCAAAGTAACTGTTTCGAATTATAGCAGGGTCCACTATCCCTAACAACTTGTTGGACAAATATCTAGTGCTGTTAGTGAGCTTCCATAAATGATTTGAACCATATTTGCAGGATGAATAAGTTTTGATACCTACCAGACAGGAGCGTATGATTATACGACAAACGTTGCTAAAGTCACAAGATTTTGTTGTGGATTTTCTGTAGAAATATACAAATGCAGTATGCGATTAGCTCTTGTCAACCAGCGGGCATGGGGTAGTTTACCTGGGCTTCTCTATAATAAATCAGGAGACCAGGATCCATTTATGACAGCAGTAGTAATTTCTTGTAAATATTTCTGGTCTGTACTGAGATCTGTGGATATTTGTGGAGGTAGTTCACCTTTTATCTTCTCAAAGTTGTCCAACGGCAGCGTCTCGCATATCTCTAATGTTTTACCAATTTGACCTGCAAATGATTTAGGTCCTGCAGTAGGGCCATCCAAATAGCTAAACAAATGCCTCAACGGTAACTCATTGGCGTGTAAGAGATAAATTATCCATTGCAATGGTCGAGAATCTCGACTCGAGATAGTCTGTTTTCCAAAAGACGAATCACGCCTCCTACTTTCCCTGTATTTGTGTTTGTTCCATCACAGTCAACAGCCAATAAACCATCTAGTGATATCTTTTCAGTCGTTAAAAATCTGTAGATAGCTCTTTCAATATTTCTTGCACTGCCCGATGTTGGAACTGTTAAAAATACCCAACATAAACAGTACCTGGTTCTTTTATAATAGAAATATGTTCCTCTTGAAAAAATTTAATTAAAATCAAATTTAATAATATGATTATTAAGTTTCTGCAAATACCTACAGAACTTAATAATGATATTATTAAATTTGATTTTAATTAAATTTAAAAAAAAAATTCAATTGAGTTCTACGAATTAAACACAAAAACAATAAATAAATATGTTCCTTTTGTACAATCACTCCAAGCCTCTTCGATATTTTTAAAACAGTTTTAGCCGTCTTGTCTTTCCTTTCTTAATTTGCTCGCGTCTCATTCTGTCTTATTCTTCTTAGTTTCATCCTATCCATTATGCCTCATTTCTTGTTTGAGAGTACGTAATCTTCTATTCAGCAATTCTTTACTCTGGATAAGATCCGTTCTTCCTAAAGCCATAAGTCAGTTAGTGCGTTGGTCTTCTAAAAACATTTGTTCCTCGTTTGGCACTTTTTTCTCTCAAACAAGTACAGCTTACAAATTCTTGACATTAACTTGAAGCTATGTCAAAAATCTTTCTACTTTGTACTCTGAACTTTTCTTCCTTAATTTTCTTCAAAGACTTTTTCAAATTATAACACTTCGAGTGATAACTTTTTAGTAACTGTAAGATTCTTTTGTGTGTGACAATTGGAATAGAAGATTTTACCCACAATCTTCAATTTTCGTTCAAACTGTTTCGCCGATTTCCAAAAACGTAGGTTCTTTTGTTATTCCTTATTTTTAAGTCTTGTCGAACCCATTCGTAGAATTTCATTACATTTTCATACGTAGGTAGGATATTCTCTTTCAACTCTGCACTTACACCAAATATCCGACATTTTAAATCTTGTCTTCTAGAAGTAATGTTAATTCACTTAAGAAACGTCTATCGTTAAGTACTCTCGGATACAATTGACGTGCGACCTTTCATCTTGAGACAATTATCGACACTAGTTTAAACAAAACACTGCATTTCGTAAATTGTCAGGTGCCGCCCCCCGCTTCGTCCCGCACTTTGCTCCTCTGTTACAGCGCCAAAGAATATTAAAATAATGAAATATTTGATTGCAACAGCTAGTTAACTATATTTTAATATGTTATTAAATATAATAAACCTATTTTAAAAAATTCTGTACTATTTTGTAGGCCGCGCAAATAGCCCCTTAGCAATTACATGCATAATTACAACTCAAATGAATCTTCTACATAAAATATAATATCTAGGACCTAATGTCAAAGCTAAGGAGGGTATAATGACATCTTAAATGAATTCTTTTACGTAAAATTGATACAGGGATGATTTCTAAGGAACCTCAAAGAAAATTAAATAACAATTACGATTTACACGGATATGGAATAAGAAACGCTAAACTTTATAGTTAGATTGCCAACAAGGAATAACACTACGTACCATAGAATAAACAATATAACATTACGTACCATAGAATAAACAATATAACACTACGTACCATAGAATAAACAATATAATATTACGTACCATAGAATAAACAATATAACACTACGTACCATAGAATTAACAATATAACATTACGTACCATAGAATAAACAATATAACATTACGAGTTCCTCCCAAATTAAACAAGTGTTACATGTTGCCCAACCGCCTAGCATTCCGTCTCTCTTACACTAGCCTGACATAGTAGATCTCCATCTCATTTGAATTTCGAAAGATGTTTGTATGAAAATATAGGCACCGATTAGGCAAATATTTGGATCACGAAACACGCCCACAAGGCACTTCTTTTGTTATTATTTATTCTATGCTAGGTAATATCATAAAATGCCGAATGAAATTATTGTTACTAAAAATGTTATTCAAAAAAGAAAATATGTCTGCCCCCCAACATTTCGACGGTACCGAAGAAAAATTTCAGATGTGCACATTTTTAGTTTGGCAGGAGAGGTGTTAAAAGTTTCGTTTCTGAATTTTTATTGTTTTCGATAATGTATTTCTCCATTTAAATAAATAGCCAAAATATCAAAAATACATAATTTCTTGATTTCAAAAACAGTTAAAATACAGAAATGAAACTTTAAACAGCTTTATTGCAAAAATACAATACTTACACATCTGACATTGTTTTTCGGGACTGTCGATTTGTTAGGTTTGTGAATATATTCACATTTAAACAAAAGATTTTAAAAACAATGTCAATGGACGAAAAAGATATGGGACAGTAAGTTGTAGACAAGTGCGCAGTACTGTAACTTGGATTGGTCTCGTCGAAAGAAAATCACAAAGAAATGGCTCTCTGCAAGTGTCGATACCTGCAAATAAATACACAAACAAAACATTTACATAAAAGCGTCAAAAACAAATAAACAATCTACTTGAAAATATCACAAATACATTTAAGCTAAAAAATTGTTAAGTTGCAAACAACATTGTTAATTTTTTCTACTGAAACTCGGAAAACAAATAAAAATATAATTAAAATTAATTATAACCCTTATCAAATCAATAATTAAACAGGTAAAATAATGGAACTGTTTTGTTGAGACTTTGAGGCAGAACTAACCCACAACACGGGGGTGATTTGATAAGGTTTATAATTGATAACGATTATATTTTGAAAATCAATTATTAAGAAATCGAAAAATCATCAGTTAGGTTTTGTAACGTGATTTTGAATGAATTAATGAAAATAATATGTCAAAGTTGTGGAGTTTATTTAGGTATTTCATGCATCAATTTTAATGTTCTTGGTATGAAATTATGATATACCGTGTTATTTAAGTGGATATCTAATCTGTCCAGAACAGATCTAAATGTCTTGTATATTTCGGTACGTCATTAAGGTAAATGTCAATATTTCCAGGTTACTGACTTGATTTATGTGAATTCGTTAAGAGCACAGGTGAGGTGCCTATATATAACGATATTCAGATTGTTTCTAATCTGAAATGGAAATGTTCACTAACTTTGTTTTATTCAATTTTAAATAAGTACAGCTGTAATAACATCTTGAATTTGAAGTGAAAAATTTTGACATACCCCTTCGAATCGTCCCAATTAAGCATTTTATTAAACAAATTAGAAAATTAATTGATAGAAGAACACATTTTAAGGAAAAATCTTTAGTCGGACGTAGTCGGAGGCATGACGGTGACCATAAACAAGGTGACAGTTGGTTTAGTGTTGTATGGAATATTTTTTTTTTATTGTGCAACAGAATATTTTTTTCAATTACAGTACAATTTTACATATGTCAGCATTTAGCTAGGTGACTATTCAATAATTGTTTTAAGTCATTCAGAGAATAGTCACTTACATCCAAATTCTTTGCAAGCTCATTTAACAGCACACCTCCCCACGTCATGCTATGCTTTGCCAGGACGTCGGTTTTGTCTTTTGGTACTCTGAATAGGTCATGGTATCGACTTCGGCTGTAGTGGTCTGGTACATATAAATGATAGCATCCCAAGAGGAATGGGCTATCGATAAAATTGTTCTTAATTTTGAAAGACATAATAGCTAAACTTGCTTTCCGCTTATAAATTGGTAGTTGGTACCACTCGCGAGAAATGACTCGCAAATTGTGCTGAATATGAAATGTTCTTAAATATCATTATTCTCTGTTACGATCGTTCTTAATATTAACCGTTCTTATTAATAACCGTGATTAATTCTCATATTATGATGAATATGTATGTTAACAATATGTATGTGTTCAAAAGTCACATGATGAAAATGTTTTTTTCTTTGAGTTATCTGGTCGCCATGAAAATTATAATAATTGTCTATGACTTCATTCTTGTCTATGCATAACCTATAAATATTTTTGACAAGTGCTAACAAGTGCTTTCTTCTCCGAGAGCCGTTTCTTCCTGTTAAACTTACTATCCCACGCCTGTGATGGTTATTGGTAAAGTAAGTACTCATTCTTATATTCATCGCTATTTATTTGGTAGCTGCCGTTATTCCAGTTTAGTTAGGGAATCATTGGGCGTTTTATCACAGAAGAATGTTTAAACTGTCAATTTGACGTCTACCGATTATTAGATAAGTATTTAGAAGACATTTATTACAATTTTCACAGCAAAAAAACACTTGGTTAACAGATATTTTGTTAAAAGCGGAATGGCGGTACACATTGTAAATATATAAATATAGTTTTTCACGATAAACAACGTTTCTCTTAACCGTTGTCATATCTTTAAGGTTTTCAAATATGTGTTTTGGCTACGACTTCGTTATTTTGACAGGATATTCCAAGCGAAACCACATTTTTTAATGTTTTTTTTATTCTAGTTAAAAGAAAATTACATTTTCACTTATTTAACTAGAAAAAACTAATCGATTACACATTAATATATAACATAAATATTTTATTCCCGATCATTGTTTTGTTGATTTAGCATAAAAATGAACAACTTTTTTTAAATTTACCTACACTTTTTTCATTTTTAATTTCGTCTGGGAGGCAATTATATATGTTCCTCCCCTCGTAACCAAAATAAAATGTATTTTATCGTGTTGCCGTGTAAAGTGTCTGTGTACTTGGTACGTTTTAATGATTTCTGTATTTGGATGTATGAGTTTATTTTTTATTTTGCATATAAGGAGACATGTTTTATATTCATAAAAAGGTTCTTAATGTTAATAGTTTTGTTTCCACAAATAATTTTTCTGTTGATGTTCTAGGTTTGAAGTGAAATAGCTTTTTGATTACTTTTTTTTTTTTTTTAAGAGTAGTTCATTTATATATGTTTCATATGCATTTCCCCAGATTTCAATCAAGTAGTTTAAATGTGAATGTACGAGTCTATAATATAGACCTTTTTTAATTTTATTTGGTAACAGATATGATATCCGGCTTAAAACGCTAATTAAAGGGTTTATTTTATCTTTAATATCTTGAATATGCTGTTTAAAAGTTAGGTGTTTATCAATGTATCAGGATTTGCAGGTTGTTATATTCAATTTTTAAATGGTACAAAAGGAGGAATGATTTAACGAGTTAAGCCTTAATTCATGTATCCTGCTTTAATTGTACTTTTGGATTTTTATCATTTTATTTTATTTTAACAACGTTCTGTTTCAGATATATTCTTGGGGTTAAACCAATAACCAAACTCTACCAAAGCAGACCATGGATCTACTGAAGCCAGCTACTATATCCATCAAGACGGAACCAGGGCTCCAGGAAGAAGATGGAGGTGAAATTGCATTTTCAGACTTAGATTTCGACCACCCAGCTGTAACGAAGGAATGCTCGCAATATGCGGAGAGTACTCAGACAGCCAGTTTGTTGCATTGCATACGTGCAAAATATAGAACTTAAAATTCGGATGTCCGGAATCAATGTCTCTTTAGAAATGTCATGCAAACAGGACACACACTTGTGCACAACATCCTCTCTTATAAAATATGAGGTTTATTGGGTATTTACCTTACTCTGCGTCCTTGCCGGAAAATACCAAAACACAGCACTCATTAAACTTTATTATATTATTCATAATAAGTTGTCGGTTCCTCGATTTACACCGGGATATGATGTGAATTACACGAATAATACGTTAAAAATACATGAATATTGATTGGAAAAACAATATCTCTTTGACCGAAAACTACGAAACTCTCTACTACAGGTGCTCTAGAGAAAGGTTTTTCCTTCTTGAAGAATCAGTCCCTGAAGCGGACATCAAAATGCAATTTTAAATTAAAAAAATTCTCGTTTATAACAAATTGACGAAGATACAGCGCTGGCACTATGTGGGCGCAATTGGTGCAATTCGCTCCGGGCGTCGAATACTTAACCTAACACATCGCCCTTGATATTATTTTTGATAAATACCGCTCTACAAAAAAACACAAATCATCATTTTAATGATTACAGTGATATACTGCCTTGGCGTGTATTAATTTAGACTGTTAGGGCAGTCAATATTAAACTCGCGCCAGGCGCCGTTTGTTTCAGGGCTGGCTATGCAAAAATTCATTCTATTTATTGTACTTTTTTATTCCAGGAAGCATAAATGTGGAGACAGTTACCATAAACGCGGATCTCTTACCCCGACAAGTTGAAGCGGGGCTTACTTATATGAAAATTGACATAGACCTGCCGGACGTTAAAGAGGAATGCTTAGAACGCTTTGGAAGAATTACCAAGGAAGCAGGTAAAACCAATTTTTCACTGTAAACTTGAACGACTCGGACTCTCCTATTTTTTTAACCTTTCTACGAACTTACTTCGCTTATTTACTCTAAGTTTATGAAATAAGTTAAACCGAGTCTTATTCACCCATGTTATTTTTCAAATTTGTTGACAGATCTTCAGACGCATTTTGTGGAAAAAGGATTCACTCCTCCCCATCACAACTACTCCTCTCTTAAGTCAAATTTTGCAATAAACGTACGCACCCATGTTAGAGAAAAAACTTTTTCATGTTCCGTGTGCAACTATGCATGTTATAAAAAGAGCCGCCTAACGGGCCACATGCTGACTCATTGTGGAAAAAAACCCTTTTCATGTTCCGAGTGCAACTATGCGTGTTGTCAAAAGGGTCAGCTGAAGAGGCACATGCTGATTCACAGTGGAGAAAAACCTTTTTCATGTTCCGTGTGCACCTATGTGTCTTATCGAAAAAGCGACCTAACGAGCCACATGCTGACTCACAGTAAAGAAAAACCTTTTTCGTGTTTCGTGTGCAACTGTGCGTGCTATCGAAAAAGTCAGCTAAAGATGCACATGCTGATTCACAGTGGAGAAAAACCGTTTTCATGTTTGGTGTGCAACTATGCGTGTTGTCGAAAGGGTAATTTAAAGAGCCACATGCTCACTCACAGTGGAGAAAAACCTTTTTCATGTTCCGTGTGCAACTATGCATGTAATCATAAGGGTCATTTAATGAACCACATGCTGACTCACAGTGGAGAAAAACCGTTTTCATGTTTGGAGTGCAACTATGCGTGTTGTCAAAAGGGTCAGCTGAAGAGGCACATGCTGATTCACAGTGGAGAAAAACCTTTTTCATGTTCCGCGTGCAACTATGCGTGTTTTATAAAGGGTAATTTAAAGAGCCACATGCTCACTCACAGTGGAGATAAACCTTTTTCATGTTCCGTGTGCAACTATGCATGCTATCGAAAGAGCGCCCTAACGAGCCACATGCTGACTCACAGTGTAGAAAAACCATTTTCATGTTCCGTGTGCAACTATGCGTGTCGTCAAAAGAGTCAGCTGAAGAGGCACATGCTGACACACAGTGGAAAAAAAGCACTTTCATGTTAAAAAAAACCTTTTTCATGTTCCGTGTGCAACTATGCATGTTGTCGAAAGAGTGACCTAACGAGCCACATGCTGACTCACAGTGGAGAAAAACCTTTTTCATGTTCCGTGTGCAACTATGCATGTTATCGAAAGAGCGACCTAACGAGCCACTTGCTGACTCACAGTTTAGAAAAACCATTTTCATGTTTTTTGTGCAACTATGCGTGTCGTCAAAAGAGTCAGCTTAAGAGGCACATGCAGACTCACAGTGGAAAAAAAGCACTTTCATGTTCGGAGTGTCACTATGCATGTAATCAACAGGATAAACTAAAGAGGCACATGCTGACTCACAGTGGAAAAAAACCTTCATGTTCCGTGTGCAACTATGCATGTTGTCGAAAGAGTGACCTAACGACACATGCTGACCACATGCTATAACCACATGCTGACTCACAGTAGAGAAAAACCTTTTTCATGTTCCGTGTGCAACTATGCATGTTATCGAAAGAGTGACCTAACGAGCCACATGCTGACTCACAGTGGAGAAAAACCTTTTTCATGTTCCGTGTGCAACTATGCATGTTATCGAAAGAGTGACCTAACGAGCCACATGCTGATTCATAGTAGAGAAAAACCTTTTTCATGTTCCGTGTGCAACTATGCGTGTCGTCAAAAAAGTCAGCTGAATAGGCACATGCTGACTCACAGTGGAAAAAAACCTCTTTCATGTTTGGAGTGCGACTTTACAAGTTATCATCAGGGTAACCTGAAGACACACATGCTGACTCACAGTGGAGAAAAACCTTTTTCATGTTCCGTGTGCAACTATGCGTGTTTTGTAAAGGGTAATTTAAAGAGTCACATGCTCACTCACAGTGGAGAAAAACCTTTTTCATGTTCCGTGTGCAACTATGCGTGTGGTCGAAAGGGTCAGTTGAAGAGGCACATGCCGATTCACCGTGGAGAAAAACCGTTTTCATGTTCGGAGTGCAACTAAGCGTGTCGTCAAAAGGGTCAGCTGAAGAGGCACATGCTGATTCACAGTTGAGAAAAACCTTTTTCTTGTTTCGTGTGCAAATATGCGTTTTGTAAAAAGGGTCAGCTAAAGAGGCACATGCTGATTCACAGTGGAGAAAAACCTCTTCCATGTTTGGAGTGCGATTATACAAGTTATTACCAGGGTAACCTGAAGGCACACATGCTGACTCACAGTGAAGAAAAACCTTTTTTATGTTCCCTGTCCAACTATGCGTGCTATCGTAAGGGTCAACTAAAGTTCCACATGCTGACTCACAGTGGAGAAAACTCTTTTTCGTGTTCCGTATGCAACTATGCATGTAATCAAAAGGGCCAACTGAAGAGCAATATGCTCTCTCACTGCGTAGGAAAACCTCTTTAATATTCTATGTGCAACTATACATGTTTTCTGAAGTGCAACATGCTAACTCACGGTGGAGAAAAATCTTTTTCAAGTCCCGTGTGAAACATTTAATTTTATCAACACGCCCATCTTAATACCCACATGCTGACTCACAGTGGCGAAAAACCTGTTTTATGTTCCAGAGTGCACATATTTATGTTATTGTAAATGCAATCTGAAACGCACGTTGAGTCACTACGGAGAAAATTTTTTCTTGTTCCTTGTTCATCTATGCATATTCTCAAAACGTACATCTTAAAAGCCACATGCTGACTCACAGTGGCGACAAAGCTTTTTCTTTTTCCAAGTGCACATATTCAGATTCTAGGAAAGGCCACCTTACCCCCCATATAGGACATTTGTTGGAACACATTCTGACTCAGAGCGGAGAAAAACCCCCTTTTTCTTGTTCCGAGTGCAACTATGCAAGTTATCAACAGTGTTCCTTGAAGAGAAAAAACTGACTGACAGCTGAAAAACAACTTTCCCGTTTTCTGGCTGACGAGAGATTTAAAAAAACGCGTGCGCACTCCCTGTTTTTTTCGTATGGAATTATGCATTTTCTCGAAAAGACTCTTTGACTGGACACTTTTCTTGTTCCTTGCGTTCACATTCACCTTCACGAAAACTATTTACAGAATAAATTCTATCATTAGATCTGATATGTTTCACCAGAGAGTTACCAGTATATAAAATTAACACAATTTTATAATGGTCACAATATTTATAACCTTGCGATTACGTTGAATTTGTTCTGAATCGCATTGGAAAAGATTTTTTTTTTTTTTTTAATCTTAAATGTACGTGTAACTTGAATGTATTTTTTTAAATATATGTTTATTCAGTTTTTTTTTATTTATACATTATTTTCTCTTACTTAGATCCTACAAAACTGATCAATCAGTTTAATTGTAAGAAATCTCTCACTCTTTCTATGTATTAGCTTATAATAATATATTTAATTTGAATCTTGATCCACAATATTAATAGTTTTTATGTTTGACGGAGGTAGAACAATCTAATTTTCGTTTTTATTTTTGAATTACATGTCTCATTTTTAATATCTTCTGGTAATGAGTTAAATAATTCCGGAATTTTATGTCTTTTTGTTCTATCTCCGTATACATTTTGCGATATTTTAATAATGAACATTTGTGCTTCTCTATGCCTAGTAGGGTAGTTATGGTTTACACTTTACAGGTTTTTTGAGTTCTGTGTTCCAGAATTCATCTAGCGTTAGTTGGTAATCTATCCTACTATGTATAGAGAGCACATTACACAAAGAAAACATTTTTTTATAATCGCCTTCACATAATTGTATATTTTTTTTGCCTGATATAAATTTTAGGAAACGGATTTGTAATTGTTCTATTTTATTTAAGTACGTTTTATACGTTAATCCTTAACTATTTACTCCGTATCCTATAATTCATTCTGCTAATGCATTATATAAACAGTATAATATATTTTTATTAACAAAGTTTTTTAGGTGATAAAATTTCCCTAATATGGATCTTAATCTATTACACACATTTTCAATGTGATTTGACCAGTTAAAATTGACATCTATTGTAAGACCAAGGTATGTATATTGGTAAACTTTTTCTATGTTTGGGCATTTACATGGCAGAGTTTGTTTTTTTGTGTGAAAACAATCGTATGAATGACTTTTTATATGCAGTTCTTTATCCTGACAACTTGCATATGGAGAGTGTATAAGCATATATTTTGTTTTTTTTTGCGTTAATAATGATTCCATTGTCGTGGGACCATTTACTTATGTTATTTAGGTCTGTTGTATGTGTAAAAAAGATAATTCTGTCATACTACTAACACGAATATAAAAATATATATGAATAAGTGTACAGTAATGTATTTAATTATTTTCAAATAATATTTGTACACTTCTAAATTCACTTTCAAAACTGTAGAACTGTAGCAGCAGCTACTAGTGCGTTCTAGAACATTTTTTTCAAGAACTTTTAAAATTTCATTTTTTATATCCTTGCCTAGTTAAGGGTTAACAACTAATAGGATAGTAATGTGTTTGCCTTCAGTTTTGAAAGCGATTTTAAGCCTTATGTTTAAAGAAACTGTATAAAGGTCAGTGTCCAAATCGCTTGCACTAAATTTTATTTTAGAAACGATGTTTTTTTAATTTTGTGTAAATATTTTATTGTGATTTGTGTTCAAGGTTCCGGATTTCCCAAAGTCAACTAAAAAACGTTAAACTATATGATTTCCAGTTGTTATTAATATGTTACCTGCTGAAATTAAAAACTGTGCCCAAAACAAACAATTGGTTTTAAACTTTCGAAGACTTGGCTTACTGAAAGAATTCATTTGTATTAGCTTACAATGACATGTTATTCTAATGACTTTTAAAATTGATATGTTTGTTTTTCATCATTTTACTTTTGCTATATTTTTGTAATTTTTTTGTTTTTTACATGTAATCACTAGACACTCAAAGTATTGCTGACCTTTTTGCTGATTTTTTTAAAAGCGTTTATGAATGTGAGACACCAGTTTCTCCTAGTACAGTATCAAATTTTAGAACTGATCATAATCTTAATTTATCTTTTATCCACATAGAATATAATGATATATTTACTGAACTAAAATTACTAGATCAAAGCAAAAATGCTGGACCAGATAAAATACCTCCTGTATTTTTGAATAATTGTGCTACCAATCTGGCGTATCCTTTATATTTGCTGTTTAATCAGTCTTTACGAACAGGATGTTTTCCTACTAAATGGAAATTCAGCTTCTTTACGCCTATTTTTAAAAAAGGCGATAAACACGAGGTGATTAATCACAGACCGGTGTGCCTTTTATCAACGATTTCTAAAGTTTTTGAAAAAATTCTTCTCAAAACAGTTATTTTCCGATTAAACCACGTCATTTCTCCTAAACAATGTGGTTTCTCTACTGGCAAATCTACCCTTAATAACTTGTTAACCTATCAAAACTATATATCTGATTCCATGTCTAGTAAATGTCAAGTTGACTCTATTTATACCGATTTTAGCAAGGCGTTCGATAAAGTCAATCATGAGTTATTGCTGAATAAACTCCATAAATTCGGTATAGGTGGTTAACTATATAAGTGGTTTTATAGTAACTTGACTAAAAGATTACTGGCTGTTAAAATTAATGGTACATTTTCATACAAATTCACTGCTACGAGTCGTGTTCCCCAGGGGTCACACTTAGGTCCAATCCTGTTTTTATTATTTGTCAATGATGTATTGTATATTTTCAATGATGTTCAAGTGTTAATGTTTGCAGACGACCTGAAATTATTCAAAGCAATCAGAAACATTAACGATTGCCATATATTATCAAATAACTTCTCGAGATTAATTATATGGTGTCGTGATAACCGCTTGCAACTTAACATAAGCAAATGCCAAATTATGAGGTTTCATCGAATAAAGAATCCAATATTTTTTTATTATTCCATTAAAAATATGTCGTTAGTATCTGTCTCGGTAATTAATGACTTAGGCATTTGGTTTGACACGAAAGTTAACTTTATCAAGCATATTGAAATAATAACCAATAAAGCTTTGAAAATGTTGGGATTTATTTTAAGGGTATCTAGTGATTTCAATTATGTAAATACTGTAAAAACATTATATACGTCACTAGTAAGGAGTCATGTAGAATACAATTCCACGGTTTGGTCCCCAAATTATGAAGTTCATTCACATGCGATTGAAAGAATCTAAAATAAATTTTTAAGATATGTAAATTTTAAAATGGGCATTCCTAGAGAAAACCTAAATTACGATAACGTACTTTGTTCATTAAATTTAATAAAATTATCTGATCGCAGAATCATTTCCGAATTAACCTGTTTGTATAAAATTATTAATTCAATGTTTGATACCCCTGATTTATTATATATAATCTCTTTTCATACTCCAAGCAGGTCGGTTACAAGACAGTACCTACCATATTATTGTAGCAATTCTATATCAACGTCCCAATATCACACTCTTATGCGACGGATTCAACAGCTAGGAAACAAATACTACGATGTTGTTGATATATTAAGTACATCGATTTCAATATATAAACATACCCTCTTGAAGTTTTTTTCATCAAGTAGTGGAATATTTAAATAAAGGTATTTTATTTGATTTGACTTACACATAATAATTTTGTCAACTGAAACAGAAAAAAAAAAGTTTTGTGCCTGCATGCTGTGTAGATCAAGTTCAGTGATATTTTGACTTTATAGTTATTTTTCGGCAATTGTTTTAAATAGTCGCCTGCACTATTTTCATGTATAATTTTGTAATTTTTTTTTTTATATGTATGTATGTATGTAAAAGCCCTAATAGGCGTGAAATAAATAAATAAATAAATAATTGTAAAAATGTAACTGTAAATTCAATGTAAAAAGATTTATAATTTAAAGAACCCGTTAGACAAACTGCTAAAAAGCAGTTTATCGGGACTTTTTACCTTATTTGTAAAGTGTATAATGTATAATAAAAAAATAAATAAATGCCCATTCGTGCGAGCTTTCTTCACCAACGTTCACTCAGAAAGCACGTAAAAAAATCGCTCTTTAAAAATCACCCACATTCAGGGTCTAGAATACATAATAATCAATCAATGTATCGGTAAATGATTTCCTGTTGAACAGTAAAGCGAACTAGCTACGTTAGCTATGTCTAATCGGTCGTACTTATTCTTATTTCAAGTGATTAGTTCAAGTTCTGTGAAGTGACAGTTAGTGTTGTCGCCGAAATAAACATTCATTTACTTATTATAATACCTGTGCTAAGTCAATTCATACTACACATATTTCACGGTACCTCACATGCGGATTTTAGCCCAGTGGTGAGAACGCCCGCTAAACCTGCACCGAGATTGGAAGAACCCCAGTTAAAATCCCAAAGATTCCAAGAAAAAAAAAACGATTATAGTATAAAATTTTTTTTACGCCTTTCTAAATAAATACTCAAAATCCTAGTGCTAACACGATTCTTACTAAAATATTTTACCCAAATACAAATGCGGCTTTTATCCCAGTGGTGATAGTTTTGAAGAACCTCAGTTTGAATCCTACTGGCATTAAATTAAAATAATTATTTTTATTTTCAAATTTTGGCGTTAGAAAAACATTAAATAAACCAAATGTCTAAATCTCGCAGAATGGTTTGCAGTATGAAGAAAACACCATCATCACCTCTATTGACTGAATCTGGCCCCATGGACTCACCGTCGGCAACGCACCAGTCAATAATAAACATTGACACAGACTCCCTGATCAACATCTTTGAGTCGAAACTCGAAACAATGGGCACTTTAAGTAAACTCGCAGTTGACGCCATTCATCAAAAAAATGGACGCGCTGTCAAATGAGTGGAAGGACCGGTACACCAAAATTATGGGATGTGTAACTGTTCTCCGGGAAGAAAATTCCAGCCCAAGTCAGGAAATGGAATCAATCAGAGACGCTCAAGACGAAATGGAGCAGCGTAACAGAGTATGTAACGTGGATATTCACGGCATTCCCGAGGCAAAAGGTGAAAATTTGTTAACATTACTGGAGAGAATGGGGTCCATCATTGACGTCCCGGTTCCGAGTGGCGCTGTGGTGGCGGTGCACCGCGTCGCTCGTGGTCACTCGTCGCCCTCCAACCGGCCACGCAACATAGTCGTCCAGCTCACGACAAAGCGTCTCCGTGATGATGTCATCGCTGCGGTAAGGACTCGCCGCGGCCTCACAACAGACCTACTATGACTTGGCGCTCCCACCACTAACTTCTATGTAAATGAACACCTGACAATAAAAAATAAAATACTCTTTACAATACGGAAAAGAAAACGGCCATAAATACGTATGGGTGCGGAGTGACAGTATCCTGGCGAAAATGAATGATCTCTCTCGAGTGGTCACCATTCGTCGTGAGGAAGACCTTAGCAAAATTAGCACTCATGATCGACAAAATATGTGACTTCTACAACACACTCGTTACTGCTGCTGTCGATGCCAACTCTCTCACACTATCCTGTACCCTATGAATTGTTCATTCGTCTGTTTCTTGGAAAATTACTTAATATTTTTGTTAACAGCGCAATACTTCCATAATCATATAGCACTATCATATCTCTTGCATATTCATTAACATCTTACAATGTTGACATATTTTACAAACAATCAAATCGTTTGCCTTTTTATTCGTGAATTTTCCGCTTATTTCATCGAATTGTACCGACTAGATTTAATTTGTAATTTGAGCTGTTCCTCGAGAGGTGAGGACTCTATTCATAGCTGCAGTTCTGTGAGATGATTGACCCTTATTAGTTGACCAAACATCCCGCGTCCATTCTTACCGCAAATAGTATTTCCAGGAACACGCTGAATTCGCCCTGAGTTGGCAGATTGCGAAGCATGAGCAGATTCAGATTCTAGGTCAGCTTCTGCAATTTTGAGTCGGCTTCTTAAGAGGGAGCAGATTCTTATAAAGAAAATGCCTCTTCAGTTACATAGTTATTCTCATCTTCGCTTTGAATGCCGTCCACAAACTGCCTGTCCTCGTCTCCAGAAGCTGATTCTCCTGAGAAAGACTATCTACTTGATCTAAGATTTTTAAAATATCGTTACTGTTTAATATATTAGACCGTGACATATTGTTATTTGAAACGATGCCGAAATAAACATAAAATTTACAAAAAATTAACGAAAGTAAAAATACATAATCTTAGCTAAAAGTTACAAACAGCCTCAACACACGTCTCGCCGGCGTACTATACCTCAACAACTCAAAAATGGCTGGACTTACCTTAGTGATACAGGTACCATCGGCAAGCTGCCGTCGGCCACTGGGTTCGCTAAAGAGCACGAGGCGCTAACTTCAACCATTAGAAAGAGAAAGATAATTAGATTGTGTGTACGCCTTGCAGAGGTAGGTAGATAAGCTTCTAGGGTTAATGCGTGTGACATTACTCGTCTAAAATTGATTCACGTCCTTTATGTCGTGTGAGACACTGTCTTGTTTTAAACATCACAAGTACAATCTCTCATAAAGATTTACTTATTATATGATTTAAATAATGTTAATTAAGTGTTAATCTCAAGTGACCTACCAGGTAAGTATTGTACCGTATAATATATTATCTCCATAAATAGTTAAGTATTAACATAGATCACTGTAGAGATGTATTATAAGTTTGTACAGCGCCCTTGAGGCTATTTTGCACAAAAACGGCGCTATACAAGTCATCCAATTATTATTATTAAACAAACAACAGCTTCGTCATCATCGGCTGCTGCTATATCAAATTCCAACCCCCTTTTTACTTTGTCAAAAAAAAAATCTTTTTTTTTGACATCTTCAATGATTGAATAACTATTCTGTTGAATCAGTCATTGGTTAGATTTTAACTTTACCGTTCTTTTATTTAAATGAAATATTAAATTACTTATAATACGACGACTAATATTCCCTATCAATAATTTGAACTAATTAATTATCCCACCGTTTCTCCTCAGAGGTATGGAGAGTGAATGGCCATGTAACTGTGTTTTGGCCACCAATCCTTGCTTCATCCACATTCGAACATCATCTCAGATACTTTTTCATTATTACAATTCTTAGCATGACCCAAAATAAATGTTCACCTTCATTATCGCGTCATGCATTCTCCCGACAGTCCGCGGGGCTGTTTGCTCTGTTAGAATAATACGCCCGTAACCGAGAGTAATCGGAGATTTCACACTAGGATGTTGAATAAATTAATATGATATATACCTTAATAACTGTTTTAAAAACGAGGGGTCCTTTTGGCCAACGTGTGGATGTTGGATAAACATGCGCGGATTGTTTACTTTTGGAGGAATTAACACAAATTGATTTTTAAAAATACTCAGTTCACTTGTATCATATAAATAAATGCTGTCTGAGAACAACTGCATACTGTCACGCATATTTATATGACGTATAGTAATATCACCTTTACCAATGATAAAATTAAACGATTGGTTTCGTGGGACACGACGATACCGTTTTCGTCAGAGAGATAATTGAGAAAATAATAATAAAATCAATCAATCTAATGATTGATTTCTTCTCTTGATGTTATTCTTTTTATTGTATATATTTTAATGGATGTGCGGAATTGCACAAACATCCCCACATTCCGGAATAAACTCTATATAATTATTATTATATTATTACAATGCTTCTAATAATCATTATATTCGGCAAATTAAGCCAGGGAGCGAGAAAGGAGGGATTTTACGAACGCGAGTTCTTCGGGATTGCACGTAGCACTCTCTTCCAAGCGTGCTCTTACAGGACCTATTCTAGAATCATGGCAACGAGGTCTCGTGATTATGAGAGAATCATATACACAATAAGTTGAAGCTTATAAAAAATGTACGTAGTTAGAAATTTTTATAATCACCAAACATACCCTAATTTTTAGTAAGAAGCTACTGACGAAGCATAAGGAAATTAACTGACCTAACGATTCTTAAGCACTTTAAATATTTTCAAAACAAACAAGGATTTTTAACTATTTTTGTAATGCGGTTAAAGGAATATAATTTATTTTAAAAAACAGTACATAATATGTATTACACAAATGCAAAATAAAAAATTATGAATGCATTACATATTATACTGGATATAAACAAAATTGTAAACTTTATAATTAAAAGGATAAAACTAACTAACTAACCATCACGCCATTTCTCCGCAAGATTAAGCAGAGATGACTGACCGTCAAACAACTCGGTATTGGCACACACTTCTTGCCTCACTCACATTCATACATCGTCTCACATACACACTCTTCTATTATTCTGACTCTTGACATGGCCCGACTCGAGTATCTGATTCACTTGATCGTGCCATGTCTTCCTCGGGAGTCCCCGACTTCTGCTACCATTCACATTTGCATCAATTATTCTCTTTACACAATTTTCTTTACTCATTCTCTATACATGCCCAAACCACCTATACGTCCCTTTCTTAATCGTACTCATTATTATTTAAAAGGATTTAAAGCTAATTTTAACTTTCTATCTTAACTTTCAATCTATCCTTACTTACGGAATAAGAACACGGGAAATAAAGGTAATACTTACATAAAATATGTACAAATAGCAATCGTGAAAAAAATTGTTACACCTAATATTTATAGATAAAGAAACAATGTATAACTATTGTTTTGTTCAAATACTTACAATTAAAGTACTTCTATGGTTCCTCACTATTATGAATAACTGGGTAGAAAGTAAGTATAGAGAACCACTAGTGCACATTCACAGCACTCGCTTTACGGAGAACAAAGGTTTGATCATCTCACTAATATCTAATGAGTTTGGAGGCCAAACGCTGGAATATTGTGTACCAGCATATTTAATAAACTAAAAAATAAACTGCCACTTAATGTAATGAGAAACCTAACACTAAAAACCTAAAAAAGGTGGATAGTAAAAGATAAATCAATGTTTCTGTTAAATAATTTTTAATTTTATTGTTTTTCCTTTCTAAAACATTAATTGATAACTTTTACTGCTTAAACTATTGTTCCTTCTGATTTAACAAAGTTAACTATTTTTCCTTCTGATGTTAATACAGTAAACTATTGTTCCTTCTGATGTTATCACAGTTAACTATTGTTCCTTCTGATGTTAACACGGTAACAACAAAAACTTTCACATTTCTATAAATGTAATATGTCAAAGACTGCTTTATTTTCTTATTGAAATTTAGGGAGAACCAACAGACAAGAAGCTGTGTGGCAACTTTACTGAGCTACCTCTATTTTATACTTAAATTGTGTGAAACGATTGTATTATTAAATAAAATCTTATTCGGCTGTGAGCACTTTGGTAATATACAGGTTAACTTAAAATTGATAAACGTTGTATATGTAAATGCATTTAACTTTATACTATACAATAATGTAGAAACTATAGGACACATTCTCAAGTGTGATATTTTATACCGCTATTCGATTTAGTATTTTCATCGCTTTTGTTAGAACACGAAATGATGAAAACAAAAAAAAATCACTTTTCACTCAAAAGAACAAATAACGGCAGACAAATCAAGCAACATGCAACATGTATGCACAAGTTAAGAAGCTGCTTAACAAGCTTTTCATAGAGATCACATTACTTAGGTTCTCACTTCCATGTTTTTTCTCGATTGTGGTTTAGCATGTGTTTGGTCAAATATGCCTTTCGAGAAAATGAACATTTGCATTTGGAACATGAAAAATTTTTGTCTCCAGTATGGGTCAGCATGTGCTTCTTCAAACCCCCACTTTGAGAACAAGAATAGCTGCAATCGGAACACGAAAAAGGTTTTTCTCGACTATGCGTCAGCATGTGTCTCGTCAAATCTCCCTTGCGTGAAAATGAATATTTGCAGTCGGAACATGTAAAAGGTTTTTCTCTACTGTGAGTCAGCATATGACTTGTCAAATATCCCTTTCGAGAACATGAATATTTGCAGTTGGAACACGAAAAAGGTTTTTCTCCACTGTGGGTCAGCACGTGTTTCTTCAAATCTTCCTTTTGAGAACATAAATATCTGCAACCGGAACATGAAAACGGTTTTTCTCCAGTGTGGGTCAACATGTGTCTCTTCAAACCCCCACTTTGAGAACAAGAATAGCTGCAATCGGAACACGAAAAAGGTTTTTCTCGACTGTGGGTCAGCATGTGTCTCGTCAAATCTCCCTTTCGTGGAAATGAATATTTGCAGTCGGAACATGTAAAAGGTTTTTCTCTACTGTGAGTCAGCATATGACTTGTCAAATCTCCCTTTCGAGAACATGAATATTTGCAGTTGGAACACGAAAAAGGTTTTTCTCCACTGTGGGTCAGCATGTGTTTCTTCAAATCTTCTCTTTGAGAACATAAATAGCTGCAACCGGAACATGAAAAAGGTTTTTCTCCAGTGTGGATCAACATGTGTCTCTTCAAATGTGCCTTTCGAGAAAATGAATACTTGCAGATTGAACACGAAAAGGGTTTTTCTCCAGTGTGGGTCAGCAAGTGCTTTTTCAAACACCCCCTTTGAGAACATGAATATTTGCAAACGGAACAAGAAAAAAGTTTTTCTCCAGTGTGGGTTAGCATGGGCTTCTTCAAAGAACATGAATATTTGCAGTCGCAACATGGAAAAGGTTTATCTCTACTGTGCGTTAACATATGAGTAGTCAAATGTTCCCTCTGAGAACATGAATAGTTACATTGAAAACACGAAAAAGGTTTTTCTCCGCTGTGGGTCAGCATGTGTGTCGTCAAATGACCTCTCTGAGAACATGAATATTTGCAGTCGGAACATGAAAAAGGTTTTCCTCCAGTATGGGTACGCAAGTGAAGTTCTATGTTTGCCTTATAGAAGCAGGAGTAGTTACAATGAGGACAAGATAATAGTTTTTCAGTTTGTGTCTTCGGATCTGTCAATGAATCTGAAAAAGATTACGAATAAATCAATAGTGTAAGCACCGTTGATTCATAAAAATGAAAAAAAATAGAATGCACGAATTTGTATTTACCTGTTGTCTGTGTTATTCTTTGAAAGTGTTTTAGACATTCTTTTTTAATATCCGGCAGCTCTATGTCAATTCCCACATAAGGAATTCCCCCTCCGTATTCTTCTAAGGGTCCTAGTTCTACCTTGAAGATAGTCTCCACTTTAATATTACCTATAAAAATAAACAACAATGCAATCCGAAGACGAAGAGCGCGTTAAAATGAAATAACAGTCGTCCCTTTCCCAGAGAGTTCTACAACAATTATTATAAAATAAATGTTTTATATGTGTCCAGTGTACCACTGCACAAACAAGCGTTTAAAAAAAATGCTTAACCTGTTAGTACAAAGTACCAACCTAAGTAGCAATCGCACTGGTCGGATGTCAGTGGCTTCACTACAGATATTATCAAAACTTATATTAAAAAGATTTTTAAGAAATTTTCGAGAAAATAAGATTATTCATTATTTTCAACATATTTAAAGATTCCTTATGAGCCCATGATTATTTGCAATTGGAACATGAAAAATGTTTTTCTCCACTGTGGGTCAGCATGCGTTTCCTTTAATCTCCCATTCGAGAACATGAATTTTTGCAGTCGTCATATGAAAACGGTTTTTCTTTAATGTGATTCTGCATGTGGTTCTTTAAATATACCTTTTGAGAACATGAAAAATTGCAGTCTGAACATGATAAAGCTTTGTATGCTCAAATGCGGTTATACCATTGCCTTATAATTGGACGAATAGTTACAATGGGGACAAGCTAATCGTTTTTTCGTATCATGCTTGTCCAAGAAGCTGAACTAGTAAAGATACTTACAAAGTAAATCGGCTTTACTTTCTGTCTGGTAAATTCTTTCGATGTATTTCAAGCGTTCATTTTTTACATCAGGCAGGTCTTTGTTAGTTTCTATATAAAGAATTCCCCCTTCATCTTCTTCTCGGGGTCCTGGTTCCTTCTTGATGGTAACAGTTTCCACATTAATGCTACCTGGAAAAACAAAACAACAGTGTAGGTACAGTGATCATTTGCATGCCAATATGAACAATTCACCTCCAATAACTTCACAAAATACATTTCAAATTATTATGATTGCTCTCTTCCAGAGATCTTGAACATGACTTAATTTATATTTTAAGAGAAAATATTTACAATAAAAATATCATCAAATAACCATGTATATGTGTGAATTTGGACAAGACACTAAAGAAATAAGAAGAACCCCAGATGTCCGCTTCAGGGACCAATGTCCCGAGAAGGAAAACCATTAGCTCTTGATATAAATTTTGAAATTTTGTTGTTTATGGCAGATGGAACAATGTTTTCTTGCAACACTGTTATGTGTATTTTCAATGTATAATACATGTAACTTATATCACGTCCAAATAAGTTAAGTAATTTTCTGTAAGATAAGTAAAAACGAATAATACCAAACGACCTTACGTATGGCGAAAGAGGTTCTGAATTAGCGTATTATGCACTGCCTGCGATACATCTCAAAAAATAAATGGATTCCAAACATCGGGATTAAACATTTAGATTTTTGTACATATACAACCGAACTGGCTGTGCGAGTATTCTCAGCATACCGCAAGCATTCCTTCTTTACATCTGGGAGGTCGACATCTCTATCCGTATAGGGTATTTCACCCCCGACTCCTTCCTGGTGCCCTGGTTCCGACTTGATGGAAACAGTATCTGAATATAATAGATCCATGACACTGCTGGGGTGAAGATCGGTAATTGGTTAAAGGCCAAAGAAATATACCTGAAAAGGAATATTGTGATGAAGGAACTTAAAATTGCGTGAGCTTTGCATATTTTGTATCGGTTGGAACATTCGGTCAAAAACTGTGAAGGCGTATGCATTAAAAACATTCGTCCTAATTGAAATTGTGACCTTGAAGTTAAATCTTTTGAGAACGGTTAAGACACTAGTCGGATTACACTAAATGAGCAGGTATTGCAGTGTATTGGATCCGCCATACCATTTTTAATTAAAAAATCTGCAATCCAAATGCGTTATAATTTGAATCAAAGTCTTGAAAATACTAAAAATAAGTAGACGTCAAATTGACAATACGTTCCTCAAACAAAAGCTAAGTGAATTCCCTTGGGCCAAATTTGCCGATTGGCGCAAGTTAAGCTAGTTTACATTTAAAACTGCAATTTTGCACAGTGCAGCATTTGAGCAAACCGTAGTCTAAATTAAAGAAGAGTGGTCGCTTTGTTTGATTTGGAATAAGAGCCGCTGTCAAAATGAATACCTAGCGTGATTAATACTCGTGTAGAAAAAAGTCAGCATTAAAACTTACCAGTAACTATCACAAGCTTGAGATGATACATATAACTGCCAGGGTAAAAATAGTGCAAGATTATTTTACTTTAAATGGAAACAGGGTGAAACTATTTGCAGTGAAGTACAATGCATCAACCAGTTTAATATAAAAATTAATAGTCAGTGTTGCCCATTAGATTGTCAAAAATCCTTAATCGGGCACCTTGGTATGAACAAAATGGAATTTTGCAATTCCTAAACGGGCAAGCACTTCTGGGCATTCCGAAATTTATTTTTTAATTACGTCAGTGAATATAATATGGCAAATAGTCAGTGCTGTTTTGTAACAGCTTTTTTATGTGTCTGCTGTCAAATGTGGGAGTCGCTATATGCACAGCGACTAGTCGACAGGGGGCGCGGCCAACATATCCGAGCATACCCGAGCTGTTCCGAGTTAATTGTTCCTACTGCCTGTGATGCAAAATCAATGAAACGCGGTGGGCGGTGAAACGAAACGTCAGAAATCATCAGAAATGGCGTTTTTGAGTGCCGGTTTAGACCGTCTTTTAGAAGTTTCGTTAAGTAATTTCAAAATGAATTCAGAGACGGGTGTTATCAGTGAATACATTGACAATGAAGCAAATTATGAAGCATTTCTGTGTTCTGTGAACGCGTTGGGGCACCCTTTTTCAACGAGAGACAGTATGAAAAAGAAGTTGGGAGGTAAGTTCTAAGCCTTAGGGCCTAGGTCTAGGGTAGGCCTTCCCATTTTTTCAGTTCATAAGCAGCTGCTGATATTTACGAGTTATTTGAAATTAACATTTCCAATCTTTCAGATGCAGTATACACGTTCTGCCCGCCTACAGTGGAGTTCTTTGGGATGCCATTTACATTAGGTATGAATGCGTACAGAGAGTGCGCCCAAGGCCCCCGACTACACCGCCCAAATAACAGCAAGGAGAGAGTTGAGTTGGTATGTTAATACACCCTAAAACCACATCAGCAAGGCCTACTCCCCCTCGTCTTTCAATAGTAGTATTGACAGAGCACCGAGGACTCGATGGTCCAAGATTAAGGTCTATAACCCCAAAATGATCACCGTATCGTTGGTGATGTGTTTAAAATAAAAATAAAAGCGATGGGCCTAGGCCTAGGTAAGCTAGGATTAGATTACACCAGGGGCCTTCCTTATATGGCAGTTGGAGCTCCGTCTCATTTCGATTAACACAACAATCAAACCAATCACAATTCATCTTTGTGTGTTAAAAAGTGTGCCGTGGCTCGTAACACATCCTCATGTCGTGTTAGTCTAAAGAAGACCGTGCTCAAAGTGCCAAATTAATTAAAGCCCCTGCAGCTTTATCTCATTTCACAATTTTAATTCATATCACACTGGATTATAACCACACTTGTAATTTTATACTAATGTCAACATTGCATAGGCCCTAACAACTTTTGTAAAAGTTAATCATCTGCGTCAAATAAGTTAACCATGGGCAATTTATTTGCCGCACAAATAATAGGCGTCTTATACGTATAAGCCTATTATATATATATATATATATATATATATATATATATATATATATATATATATATATATTGATAATAGAGATACAAGACGAGAGAGATTTGAAGCTTCTTCAGACAAGCTAGAGCCAATTAAGTCGATTTTCAGTAAATTGGTAGATGCGTGTAAATCAAATTATTCTCCATCGCTTGATATAACCGTGGATGAGCGTTTGGCGGCGTTTAGAGGTAAATGTCCATTTCGGGTATATATGAAGTCAAAGCCAGCCAGGTATGGCATCAAAATATGGATCGCTGCAGATGCTAAAACCGCATATATATGTAACATGCAAATATACAGCGGTATGATAAATAATAAAAGAGAAATAAATCAAGGCAATCGTGTCATTATGGAATTGGTGGAACCTCAATATGGCACCAATAGAGGCATAACCACAGATAATTTTTTTACGTCAGTACCACTGGCGGACAATCTTTTGTCTAAAAATCTGACCATAACTGGAACTCTTCGCAAAAATAAGAGGGAAATCCCTAAAGAGTTTTTGCCATCAAAAGAAAGGCCATTGTATAGTAGCCAGTTTGGTTTTACATCAAATAAAACACTTGTATCATGTGTGCCTCAGCAAAATAAAGCAGTTTTGCTCTTATCAACTCAATTCTTTGGAAATGAAATAAGCCAAACCGATACAAAAAACCAGATATTATTTTACATTACAATAAAACCAAAGGTGCTGTTGACACAGGGGACAAAATGACCTCCGAGTATTCGTGTGTAAGGTCGACAAGAAGATGGCCGTTTCGCTTGTTCATGGAAATGTTAGATATTGCTGCACTGAACACATATTTATTATGGATTCAAAAGTATCCGGATTGGAAAAAAAATAATAGAAGTAAAAGGAAATTATTCATAAGACAGCTAGGTTTAGAGTTGGCTAAGCCCAATGTAATGAAAAGAAAAAACAGCACGGTCAAATTTCACAAACAAGAACAAGATGCTTTCGAGACAGTTTTGTCATATTATCAAGAAACACCACCCGCAACTGCTGTTACGAATGATATTACGAGTGATTCAAGAAATGTACTAGTTTCCCGAGCACCGTCGAAAATTTGCAGATTTTGCCCATACAACACAAAAAAAAGAAGCACCATAGTTTGTCATATTTGTCAAAAATCTGTATGCAAAAGCCACAGAAAAGAAAAAATATACATTTCCTGTCACAATTGCGATGCAATTTAGATTAACAATTTTATATATTTGGTTTTAAATTTTTATTATTTTTAATTTCGCTGTATTGTTTTGTTCTTACATAATTTTGCTGTTATATTTAAATATAATGCATGTGGAATTTTTAATGTTTAGTTTCTCAATATAATATTTCTTTTTACACATTTGTTTATTACATTTAAAAAAAAAATTAAGTTTGAAACCCCTGCAAGACTGGCAGCGTAAACACGCAAAGCTGTGTGCGTATAGTCCAGCGCCCATCAGCGGAATCAGCCGCCATTCGGTCACGGACCGTCGTTAGATAAGCACTCCTCGCACGTTTTTTTAGCATCTGCCGATGGTTTTTTCATGTTTTCAGCTATTAAATTACAATTATTATCACTTTTGACATAAAATATAATAAACATAAGCGATTGGCTATGAATATTCATATTTTTCCGATTTAAAATCGCTTATTTTAAGATGTGTATTGACTACACAGCACCGTAACGCGTGTATTTTTTTAGGACAGTAAGGGAAAGGTTAAACATAATATTTTGTTTTTGAAAAATACCGCACAAGAGTTTCAACTGCTCCCAGCCTCTTGGAGCAATTGGATAAAATTGTGAGGCTGTAGCTTACAGGAAGGGGATATGTAAGTGGAAGGTTCTAAGATCCTTGCTATTCATATCTGGTCACTGTTTTATTTGTTAATTGATCAATGTTTTATTTGTTAATGTGAAACCCGGACGATACTGAGAATATTTTCCGTATCTTTTAAAGGGATACATTGTGAAAAAAAGCAATCGTGATAAATCATTTAAAGTTATTAGCGTACGCCGGGATTTGAACCCGTGGCCCCGTGATGGATAGTCGAGAGCCTTACCCCGACCAAGGAAACCGCTATTGCCAACGATAAGTTCCCAATTCCTCAATTATTCACCTCATCCTATTTGGGACGTGATGTCAGTTATGCGTAGTTATATGAATTAAAAATTCGTTAATATTGATGTAAGAAAACTTGACTCTATTGACTTAACCCAACCAAACTTCGTTCCGAAAGTGTCCTTTTTGAAGCACCGGTCTCTGAAGTGGACATATGGAGTCATTGTTTTTTCTTAAATTTACCTTCAAGTCTCTTAACCTAACTTTCGCTTCTGTATCGTTAATCAATTAAACATTTCATCGTAAATATTCTAATAAGTTTATTTTAATTTTTTTTTAATGTTTCTAGGTAGCATGACTGTGGAGACAGTTCCCATAAAGGCGGAACTTGGACCCCCAGAAGTAGAAAAAGGGGGATTTTCTTACAAAAAAATTGACAGACCTTCCGGATGTTAAAAAGGAATGCTTACAACGCTTTGAAAGAATTACCCAGACAGCAAGTCAAATCAGTTTTTTCTTAAAATAAACAATTTGTTGCATCCTATTTTGTTAGCTTTTTTGCTACTTTCTGTCTTTTTTAAACGTATAAACTGTAAATTTTCCGACAGATATGAAGACGCATCCTATGGAAAAACGATTCTCTTGTCCCCATTGTAACGACTCCTATTCTCATAAGTCACATTCAATAGGCACTTACGCACTCATACTGGGGAAAAACCCTTTTCATGTTCTGAATGCAACTATTCATATTTTCGAATGGAACATCTGATGAGTCACATGCAAAGTCATAGCGGAGATAAACCTTTTTCATGTTCCGACTGCAATTATTCATGTTCTCTAAAGGGAAATTTGACGAGGCACATGCTGACTCACAGTGGAGAAAAACCCTATTCGTGTTCCCATTGCAGCAATTTATATTCTCAAAAGTCACATCTGATGAGCCAAATGTTGACTCACAGTTGAGGAAAACGTTTTTCATGTTCCGATTGTAATTATTCGTGTTCTCAAAAGGGAAATTTGCCGTGACACGTGCAGACTCACAGTGGAGAAAAACCTTATTCATGTTGAAAACAACTACTCATGTTCTCAAAAGGAACATTATAGGAAACACATGCCGACCGTCATAGGAGAAAAACCCTTTTTAATGTGCGTAGTCTGATATCTACGACACATATTTAGTCCGTTATGACTGCTGAGATCGCTGATGAAAACGAAGTCCAAATCTATCAATTTTGAACTCATTCAATTAAAAGTTTCAGATTTTTTGTTTTTTAGTCACATAAAAAACAATAAATAAATTCTTATAAAGGAACTACAACAAAACCAACTAGTGACACGACTAACAATAATAAATGTATTATTATAATTGTTATATCATAAGCTAAATCGCGGGTTATAATAATTTTAGGATTTTAAGTGCTCAAAGTATTAAAAAAATAATATTTTACTCACGATAATCAACATAATTAAAAGGCTCACGGCAAAAAACACATTTCGAAAGAAAAAAATCTTTCCTAAGTAAGTAAACTTTAAAAATTACATTTGTCAAATGTGGGTAACGAAACAATTAAAAACAAACCAACACACATTACAAATAAAGAGTTATTAATTAATTTATTGATTTAATAGTAATCAGTAATAATTTTCAAGTGAAAATTGAACTTGAATAATTTTACGGATTTTTTTTATGGAATACCGCAAACAGTCTCAACTGCTCCCAACCATAAATATACGACTCTCTAGATCGATATCTTCGAGCTTTTTGTATCCAACAGAATTATACAGTACTTAACCACAGATATACAAGCAGTACCTACCGTGCGGAGCAGAGCAGTAGACAAGGTAGAGGAAACTCAAGGCCATTTTAAAAAAGATGCGACCATAGACAACATAATTGCTCTCAGCCTACTCTATTCATTCACTAGCCCAAAAAAACTATTATAAAAATAAAAATATCCTTGAAGCAGAAAAATGTCGAAATGTTTTCCAAGGGCAAGGTTCATCTGACTAAGAAAATAAACTTTTACAGTGCATTTCCTTAAGATGAAACTTGTTAATCTGAGAAGAAGAAACCCAAAATGACAAGAAATTTGCAAAAACACTGAAGAAAATTTCCAAAACATGATTGTCCGACAGTACGACTAAAAATTCCGACATTTTTCAGCCTCACGAACTCATGGTTACATATGTTTAAAAATCTTTAATTTCACCAAAACAATAAGATAATACAGGATAACACTAATCAATAACATGAATAAGTTTATCGATATAATAAATAACATTTATACGTTGTGGAGGAAGACAATATCCAAAGTATGAAGCATTGTTCAAAAAACCGAACGAATAACCTAAAAATTGTCAATTCACTTTAAACTTGAACTTACGTAGGTAGGTTGAATATATGTTTGTAACTCGCTAACACTATACTGGCTTATATTGTATTTTTAACACGAACAACTTTAACACGCAATATTTTCGACGGAAATGATAGTATTTCGGCAGCAAATGACAACCCGCGTGTATAAATAAACCACTGTCATTTTGTTTGAATGATTTGAAAACTGTCAAACGGCAAAATTCCGTCATCTCTTTCTGTTACACGAGTCATTATGGTAGAGAGCGAGAGATCAAACCAATCCTTCTGCTCTCACCAATGAGATCTGAGCTTTTAGCCATATTATTCGTTTTCTATAAGAATTTTGAGGTGGGCGTGGCGGTTTCAAATGAGTTTCAAGGCCAAAGCTTAGTTAAATGCCCCTGCTCCCAACCATCTGGAGCCGGTGA
Source organism: Hesperophylax consimilis (assembly GCF_061612785.1). Taxonomy (NCBI): domain Eukaryota; kingdom Metazoa; phylum Arthropoda; class Insecta; order Trichoptera; family Limnephilidae; genus Hesperophylax; species Hesperophylax consimilis. Next base: position 2,613,856 of record NC_142852.1, read on the forward strand.
GATTAGGGAATCCCCAATTGGGGTATATTCGTATATTGTGAGGCTTAAGGTAGTTTGGAGGGGAAGGAGATGGAGAGGAGAAAGAGAGGAAGGAGGAGGAAGGAGAAGAGAGAAGGTAAGTGAGTACTTTTTCAGATCTGGTACCAAACACGGCTAAATCCATTTCAATTCTGATGGTGGTCTTTACACCATATCTTCCACTCTGGAATATGCCGCAAATAGACAATATGTTATTTTCAATGAATAATTTGTGAAATAACATAAATTAATCAAATAAAATTTACTTTCGCGACCTCCGGAGAACAGTTACACATTCCATAATTTTAAGGTACCGGTCTTTCCACTCATTTGACAGCGCGTCCAATTGTTGATGAATGGCGTCAACTGCGAGTTTACTTTCAGTGCGCATTGTTTGAAGTTTCGACTCAAAGATGTTGATAAGGGAGTCTGTGTCACTTTTATTATCGACTGGTGCGTTGCCAACGGTGAGTCCATGGGGCCAGATTTAGTCAATAGATGTGATGATGGTGTTTTCTTCACACTGCAAACCATTCTGCGAGATTTAGACATTTTGGTTATTTAATGTTTTTCCATCGCCAAAATGTGCAAACAAAAATGAAAATAATTTTTTTTATTTTTATTAAATGCCAGAAGGATTCAAACTGAGGTTCTCCGAAACTCTACAAAGTAATGGCGGGCGCTATCACCACTGGGATAAAAGCCGCTTTTGTATTTGGGTAAAATATTTTAGTAAGAATCGTGTTAGCACTAGGATTTTGTTTATTTATTTAGAACGGCGTAAAAAAATATTTATATTATAATCGTATTTTTTTTTCTTGGAATCTGTGGGATTCCAACTGGGGTTCTTACAATCTCGGTGCAGGTTTAGCGGGCGTTCTCACCACTGGGCTAAAATCCGCATGTGAGGTACCGTGAAATATGTGTAATATGAATAGACTTAGCACAGGTGTTATAATAAGTAAATGATTGTTTATTTCGGCGACAAAACAACCTGTCACTTCACAGAACTCGAACTAATCACTTGAAATAAGAATAAGTATGACCGTTTAGACATAGCTAGTTCGCTTTACTGTTCAACAGGAAATCATTTACCGATAGATTGATTGATTATTATGTATTCTAGACCCTGAATGTGGGTGATTTTTATATGGCGATTTTTTGACCTGCTTTCTGTTTGAATACTTGTTTGAACGTTGGTGAAGAAACCACGAACAATTGGGCATTTTTTTACTATACATTAAACACTTTGCAAATAAGGTGAAAAGTCTCGATAAACTGCTTTTTAGCAGTTTGTCTAACGGGTTCTTTACATTATAAATCTTATTATATTGAATTCAGTTACATTTTTACAATTATATGTATAAAACAATTTTTTTTACAGAAATATAGCAAAAGTAAAATTATGAAAAACATAAATATCAATTTTAAAAGTCTTTAGAATAACATATCAGTGTAGGCTAATACAAATGATTTCTTTCAGTTGGCCAAGTCTTCAGTATTTTCACCAATTGTTTGTTTTGGGCACAGTTTTTAATTTCAGCAGGTAACATATTAAAACAAATAGGTATGTTATCATACAGTTTAACGTTATTTATTTATAAATATTCGGGCCAGCAGATCTTCAACCTGTTGACTGAGGGAAATCCGGAACCTTGAACACAAATTACAATCAAATATGTACCTACACAAAATTAAAAAAAAAACATTGTTTCTGAAATAAAATTTTGTGCAAACGATTTGGACACTGACCTTTATACAGTTTCTTTATACATAAGGCTTAAAATTGCTTTCAAAACTAAGGGCAAGCACACTAATATCCTATTTGTTGTTAACCCTTAAGTAGGAAAGGATATCAAAAATGAAATTTTAATAGTTAAACCGTGTTATAAGGATTCTGGGTCTAAAACAGTTCTTGAAAAAAATGGCAATAAAATAAATAGGTTTTTAAATTTTCACTAATATCTAAGTTCAAATGTTAACTACGGTAAACAACGCTAAATGCGGTTGGTAAAGTTAGATTTAAATGAAAAATTGAAGTAATAAGTAGTTATCTATATTTACTACTAATAATTACAAAAACAAGAACATTTCAATTTTTTTTTTAAATGAAAGATTTTTCGTTTTTTTCGAATAAAATCATAGATTATATTGTGGCATTGCAGCATTTACAAACTTTACTTTAAAAATTAAAAAAAAATCAAGGGTTAAAATTTGTTCTGTTGTGTACGGAGAAAAATACTTACATTTTAAAATATCTAAGAGGAAAATGGTCATCAGTCAAATCAATGGAACTTTTTTCTGTCTGCCCAGGTAGTACGTTCTCGAGCGGTTAAAGTACCTTGTAGTTTTGTTTACGAAATAATTCTCGTAGGTACAAGGTGCGATCTCCGCAGGGAAATAGAAAAGAAAATGTTCTAGAACGCACTAGTAGCTGCTGCTACAGTTTTGAGAGTCAATTTAGAAGGGTAAAAATATTATTTGAAGAAATATTTAAATACATTACTGTACACATATTCATATATATTTTGATATTCGTGTTAGTAGTATGACATAATTATCTTTTTTACACATACATTTACATTTAAGTTACACGTACATTTAAGTTTAAAAAAAATCAAATCAATTACAAAGCGATTCAGAACAAATTCAAAGAAATCTCGAGATTATTAATATTTTGACCACTATAAAATTATACTAATTTTATATACTTGAAACTGTCTCATATCACATATCAATTACTAGAATTTATTCTGTAAATAGTTTTCGTGAAGGTGAATGTTAACGCAAGAAAGAAGAAAAGTGTCCAGTCAAAGAGTATTTTCGAGAAAACGCATAATTGAATATGAAAAAAAACTGTGAGTGTGCGTTTTTTCAAATCTCTCTTCAGCCAGAAAACGAAAAAAAAAATTTTCAGCTGTCAGGCAGTTTTTTCTCTTCAAGGTACACTGTTGATAACTTGCATAGTTGCACTCGGAACAAGAAAAGGGGGTTTTTCTCCGTTCTGAGTCAGCATGTGTTCTAACAAATGTTTTATATGTTTTTATCCACTATGAATCTGCATGTGTCCGTTTAGTTCGCTTTTTTGATAACATGCATAGTTGCTCTACTGTGAGTCAGCATGTGGCTCTTTAAATTACCCTTTCGACAACACGCATAGTTGCACACGGGACATGAAAAAGGTTTTTCTCCACTGTGAGTCAGCATATGGCTCTTCAGTTGACCCTTTTGATAACATGCATAATTGCAAGCAGAACATGAAAAAGGTTTTTCTACACTGTGAGTCAGAATATGGCTCTTCAGTTGACTCTTACGATTACATGCATAGTTGCACACGGAACATGAAAAAGGTTTTTCTCCACTGTGAGTCAGTTTATGGCTCTTCAGTTGACCCTTTTGATAACATGCATAATTGCAAGCAGAACATGAAAAAGGTTTTTCTCCACTGTGAGTCAGCACATGGCTCTTCAGTTGACCCCTTTGATTACATGCATAGTTGCAAGCGGAACACGAAAAAAGTTTTTCTCCACTGTGGGTCAGCATGTGTCTCATCAAATCATTCCTTCGAAAACATGAATAGTTGCACACGGAACATGAAAAAGGTTTTTCTACACTGTGATTCAGCATGTGGCTCTTTAATGGACTCTTTTGATTACATGCATAGTTGCACACGGAACATGAAAAAGGTTTTTCTCCACTGTGAGTCAGCACATGGCTCTTCAGTTGACCCCTTTGATTACATGCATAGTTGCAAGCGGAACACAAAAAACGTTTTTCTCCACTGTGGGTCAGCATGTGTCTCGTCAAATCACCCCTTCGAGAACATGAATAGTTGCACACGGAACATGAAAAAGGTTTTTCTCCACTGTGAATCAGCATGTGGCTCTTTAGGTGACCCTTTCGACAACACGCATAGTTGCACACGGAACATGAAAAAGGTTTTTCTCCAGTGTGAGTCAGCATGTGGCTCTTTAAATGACCCTTATGATTACATGCATAATTGCACACGGAACATGAAAAAGGTTTTTCTCCCGTGTGAGTAAGCATGTGGCTCTTTAAGTCTCCCTTTCGAGAAGATGAATAGTGGCAATCGTCACAGTAAAAATATTTTTCTCTTTCATGGGTGCATACGTTTATTGCAAAATTTGACTTAGGAGAGGAGGAGTAGTTGCGATGTGGAGGAGTGAATCCTTTTTCGACGAAATGCGTCTGAAGATCTGTCGACAAATTTAAAAAATAACATGGGTAAAAATGACTCAGTTTAACACATTTTTTCTAAACTTAGAGTAAATAAGCGAAGTAAGTTCGTAGAAAGGTTAAAAAAATAGGAGAGTCCGAATCGTTCAAGTTTACAGTGAAAAAAATGTTTTTACCTGCTGCCTCGGTAATTCTACCAAAGCGTTCTAAGCATTCCTCTTTTACATCCGGCAGGTCTATATCAATTTTCATATAAGTAAGCCCCACTTCATCTTGTCGGGGTCCAAGATCCGCGTTTACGGTAACTGTCTCCACATAAATGCTTCCTGTAATAAAAGGACAATAAGTAGAATGTATCTTTGCATGGCCAGCCCTGAACCAAACGGCGCCAGGCGCGAGTTAAATTTTGACTGTACTAACAGTCTCAATTAGTACACGCCAAAGCAGGATATCACTGTAATCAATAAAATGATGATTTGTGTTTTTTTGTAGCGCGGTATTTATCAAAAATAATATCAAGGGCGAAGGTTGAGCACTCGACGCCCGGAGCGAACTGCTTCAATTGCACCAGGATAGGGCACGTAGAAATCATTACACTAGAGACACTTAGCGTATATTAATTAAAGAAAATTAATTAAAGAAATACTTAAATATCACAAAAAATACAAAATTTATAACCGTAACTGTGACTATCAAACTTTCTCTCTTCTCCGAGAACGACAAAAGCGTATGGAGAAAGTGTGCTATGACAATTTCATTAATTTGGCTGAAATTAATATTAATACCGATCCCAAACACTTTTTGACCTTCGTTAAATCTAAGCAAGAAAACTCTGAAATTCCTAACAATATGTTTCTTAGTTCTCAGCATGTATCGGGTGGGGAAGAAATAAGTAACTTATTTAACGTACATTTCCAATCCTCCTTCGAATCCCCCGCCCCGTGCACCTCGTCTACAACTCGAACATATTATAATCCTAACTCATCCGTTCTCAACCTTAATTATGTTAATATAGACGCTGAATTAGTTTGTAAATATTATTGGGTTTATAAAAACAGTTTATTTTTAAACAAGTTCTGCTGTGTAATTATTATTACGCGTGACAGCTGTTTCGCCCTCTAAAGGCATTATCAAACTGTGGGTAGCCCACTTACAGCCCACTTAGCCCACTTACAATAATAATTACACAGCAGAACTTGTTTAAAAATAAACTGTTTTTATAAACCCAATAATAACATTATTGTATATATAAAAAAATAAAAAAATAAAATGGAGTTCTACAAATTAAACTTAATAACAATAAATAAGTTTGTAAATATCTTAAATCATTAGACCCTACCAAAAGCAGTGGGCCTGATGGTATACACCCTGTACTTTTAAAGAATTGCGCTAGTGTTCTATGCTATCCACTAAGTCAAATATTCAAAACTTCACTGTCTTCTGGCATTTTCCCACAGGAATGGAAAAGTTCATACATTGTGCCTATATTTAAAAAAGGAGACAAGCACAATATTGAAAATTACAGACTAATCTCTAAGTTAAATATAATAGGTAAACTTTTTGAAAAAATAGTTTTTGATATCATTTTCCCTTGTATACGACCACACATAATTTCGAATCAACACGGTTTTGTCACCAAAAAATCAACAGAAACTAATCTATGTGAGTTTGTTGACACAGTTCTTGTTGCTATGGATAACGGATATCAAGTTGATGTAGTCTACACAGACTACTCCAAAGCCTTTGATAAAATCCCACACAGCATCTTAATTGATAAAGTCGAAGCAATGGGTATTCACGGTGACCTGCTACGTTGGTTAGCCTCTTATCTCGACAATCGTACTCAAGCTGTAACGGTACAAGGGTTCTGCTCTAGTTTCGTCCCCGTAACTTCAGGAGTTCCCCAAGGTTCTCATCTTGGTCCCCTTTTATTTAATATTTTTATAAATGATGTCAACAAAACTATCCATAACTCTCAGCTGTATCTATATGCGGATTACAAAAAGATTGTCAAAATAATTAAGTCTGAGAGGGATTGTATGGAGCTCCAGAATGATCTGAACTCTCTGGTTAATGTATATTGTCTAGAAAATCGTCTTCTTCTGAATGCAGATAAATGTAGCATCATCTCTTTTTCTCGAAAGAAAAACACAATATTATATCCATAATTAATTAAGAACAATATTTTAAACAGGGTAAATGTAATAAGAGATCTTGGAGTTCTATTAGACAGTAAGCTTATGTTTCAATCTCACGTCGAGCATATCACGTCGAAGGCTTTGAAAATGTTGGGATTTATACTTAGAGTAAGTTCAGTTTTCAAAAACCCACAAACTTTTAATATTCTTTACATATCTTACGTCAGAAGCCACCTGGAGTACGCTTCAACAGTGTGGAACCCTCATTGTTCTACTTATAAAGCACATCTAGAAAGAGTACAAAAAAAGTTTATCAAATATGTCTCTTATCGCGTGCGAAATGATGAATACTATGTCCCTATAAACCTTAAATCTCTTGAACAACGCCGTGATATCAGAGACCTATTGATGCTCTATAAGATACTTCATAACCATATTGATAGCCCATACTTACTACAAAATATTCATTTCAAATGTCCAAAAAGAGTTACTCAATCTCTGGATACGTTTTATATTCCTAAAAGCAATACAAATTACCTTGAAAATGTATTTATAAGAAGAAGCTGTAGCACATTTAATAGGTTATGCCCAAACATCGATGTGTTTAACACGAACCTAGCTAAATTCACAGCATCCGTGAAAAAGTGATACTGCATCTTATTTAACCAAAAAACTTAATATTTCATTGATTTTTTTTTAAATATTTCAATTGATTAATACATTTTTCATAATTGATGTACTTTATCAGAATTGTTTGTATTAGGATGTTGTTATGTATTTTTCTGTTATGGTTTGTTTTGTCGTTATTTTATTGGTCAATGACATAACTACTCTGATCACTGTTATATATGCATGTATAAAGACTGTTTATAACGCTAATAAATAAAATAAAAATAAAATATTATTGCATTAGAAAATTAACTGTAATGAGAAAAATAGGCGTTTTTGTGGGATGTGACTTTCCAGATTTATGATTAAAATTAACCAATCATGGAGGGCTTTTGACAGGACAAAGGAATAAGCCACATTATTTATGAAGTGGGAACGTTAGCATCGACTTGAAGGGTCAATATACCATAATCTAAATAAGTTCACATGAAGAATATATATATGTACGTTGAAATAAACAATACAAGACCCACGGTCGTTATGAAGACGATTAAGTTGGAATAGGGCAATTAAAATTACACAGCATATATGCGGCTGTTTACGTAAAACCAAATACATTAAAATGACAGGCAGACACATTAGCTAGGATTGATGACTTAGGTACAAATTTTTTATGATAATGGTTTCATATTAATCAAAAATTAATGACTATTTTTGGGGGAAAAAGATGCAGTACAGTTAACACCCAAATATTTAATTACTTTACAATGGCGAACCAGTGAAAAGGGTAAAAATAATGTTCATTTCAGGTCTAATGACATGAAGGTGGATAAAGAATTGAAATGCTTAGAACTACTGCCTTGTACGCTTAACCTGAAGTAGATATGGGAGAGCCTATGAACAATACTGAATGTTAAATTATACCACATAATAGGGCAGATAAGAATTACAGGACTCCTAGAAAAGAATAGGTATTAGCATAGAGTCTCGTATATGTTACACATGCGGCTAAGGGTAGAATTGCACCAGAGATCGGGGGAGGGAAATGTAGACCGCCTCAATAAATGAAGGTAAACACTAACAAACATGACTGTATTGAGGGAATCCAGTGCGAACATAAGCTTACCTGCAAAGACAAGAACAATAGTGATTGAATTATGAAACACAATCCAGAAAAGAACAAAAATTAGTGAGAAAATTCTTTAAGGAATAAAGAAATAGATAAGAAACGTTGAATATGAAAGGTGCATGGGAGATGCTGTAATGGACTGGTAATATCCCCGGAAAATGAACGAAATTAAGCACAGCTAGAAAAACACATTTAACCTTACGACGAACTCTATGAAAATAATTAAAGGATACTGATCCAGCCCTGTAACTACAAAAAACAGAGACAGGTTATTTTAGGGCGTTGTCGGATTTTGACTTTGTCATATGAATAAGTGACAAGATTTAGATATCCCAAACTAATGGCAGATATGTTCAAATTTACGAGTTGATTAATGATCAAATTGTCTGAAAGGTGAAATCGACTGAAGTCATTTTGGTATTGAAGACGGTATAAAAACAAGTGCAGAGCGCATTTCAGGATAGTTTGTCGAGAGTTTTTCGGGAGTCCAAAAGGAAGGTGCAGCAAACGCGAGGATACGTCGCGTCTGGTGATTAAAACAAGTCTCTGCACTTAGGAAATTTTGTGATTTTTTTACGAGTATTAAATTCAGTGTTGTTTAAAAGTCTCTTTGAATATTTCCATCAGAGTAAATTTCAACAAGTCAGGTTTAAATGAATTAATCAGTGTTAATAAAATTGAGTTTAAATTCAGTGGTTTTCTATTAAGGCGATGCACTACGTCGTGTAATATTTTAAATTGAGCCGCTATCAATAACAACCCTTACGTAGATGGCGATAAGGTTTGAATTCCCGCTTAACACCATCCGTCTGTTTTGATTTATGCAAGAAAAAAACATGTCCAAAAAGTGCCTTTTATTTTATTTTGTTTAGTTCAGGCATAAATATTTTATTTTTTTTCGATCATTTTATAAATAACTTTATTTTCCATATTATACAATAAAATCATAACCGAAAATAGGTTGGTAAGTAGGAGATTTTGAACTTTAAAGCAGTTTTCATAGGCCTTTACACTATTTTTTTTCTGCGCTTATAAAAAGACTTATCTAAAAAAAACTCGATTATTTCAAAGGCCAAGATGTATTCTACTCGCAATATTTAATTAAAGCATCTGAAACATTTCTAGGCGACCAAATTTTCAAACCAAAAACACATGATTTTGAATTACTACGTATGGCATCGCCTTAAAGTACAAGTATTAAATTCAGTGTTAATATCTCTTTGAAAAAAATCCCATCAGTGTAATTTTTAATAAGTCAGTCTTAATTTTACTAACCAGTGAAAATAAAATAGAGTTTAAACTCAGTGATTAAGAGTGTTTAGTGCATAGGGAATACTTTGATGTGTTAAAAGTGTTAAGTGAGTGGTAAATTATTTAAATTCTAAAATAATTATTTCATTCAAAGTGAAAAACATTTAAATTCAATTTAAGTGTTTTATCGGAAATCTAAAGTGAACGTGATTGCGATTTGATACTTAAAAATAGATTATAATTTAATATCAATTTTGTTTAAAAATATTAATAGTAAATACTTACATCTTAGTTTAAAAAGAAAAAATAAATAAATAGTTCGAAAAATAATAACAATGATTGGATTTGATTAAATTTAATCCCTTTGTGGTTTTATTGTTCAGTTAAAATAAGTGCGAGAAAATTCAGCGAGTATTATTAGAGTTAAAAATAAAATAAATATTATCTCTTCTTAAATAATGGTTCGGGAAAAATAATAATAATCATTTTTCTTTGTTTCAAAATAAAAGGAGTAATAATAAAATGACTAATTATATTTTGTCTAAATGATAATATTAAATAATTTATCTTTATTTGCGACATCTTCCGGAAAAAAATAATAATAATATTTACGAAAATTAAGTCAATACTTTAAAGCCGCGGTCAAATTAAAAAAAAGGTAGTCACGAATGAATTTAGTTAGACTACATTCTAATCGGCGAATAGGTAGTACTTTGAACTTTGATCGCAAGGGTCGTTTTGATTAACCCGACAGGAATACTTGCACAGATCAAAGAAGGTGAGTTTTAAAACCAAAGTAGTAAATTTCAGAAATCTTAAGAGATAACGTTCCTGAAAGCCGAGGGGAGGAGAGAAACCATAAAAGACAACGTTCCTGAAAGCCGAGGAAGGAAAAATCAACAAGTGAAGTTATAATATTTTATATAACAGGTTATGAAACCGGTCCAGTCTCTGGTTGCGAAGGTTTTAGCAAACTAGATCCATCCCAAGAATTAGGTACATATGATACCTATTACATGGTATAACTTTCTACCACTTCACATATAAAGATGTATATATCACGAATACCTATTATCACACTCGTGTCAAATACAACTACCTACTTCAAATACCTATTATCACATTCGTGTCAAACACAAATATTAACTTCTAAATATCCTTTTCGAAATGAGGTAAACCTTATTTACCTATATGTACTATGACAATTCAAAACAATAACGAACGATTGGCCTTTCTAAACTATCAGCTGATAGTAGATATTACGTCCCTGATAACAGATATATAACACACAAAGAATTCATAAGACCTAACTAGGTCAAGGTCCCTTTTAAATAAACAAGCCGCATCCCAGCTGTTATGAACTCGAAAGTAAATAAAAAAAACATCGGGTCTGATAAGGGCAGGTTTCTCAAAGCTCGTTCTTCATACCAAATCACAGTAGGCATATTCATTTGTGTTTTATACACTTGCTAGAAGTCAAAATAATATCAACAAGAAAAATTCTAAATACCTAACTACGTACTTCAGAGATGAATAGCTCACTCAAGGCACCTATTCGGTTAATTATTGTTCAATAAAGTAGCCGCATGTACTATTTATGTGATCATATTCACATAAATAATTTCGTACGTATGAGTACAAACTATTTCCACACAAAGTCTAACAACTCAGTCAAATTCAACCAGAAGAGGAGGAGGTGGTCACTCCTTATAAAGTCCATCAACTAAACACGAAATGTGGTTGTCAGACCGCGATACCAAAACTGTCAAACAAACAAACAAACAAATATATTACTTAGTATATCGTATTTATTCGTATTTCCTATTAGTATTTATGTATCAAGAAATCGGACTCAGGACTCACAACCCTGGGATTTGAAATTCTCGGTTCCCAATGTTTCATAAGAGAAAATGTTACATTGTGAATTATAAAAAACCCACTTTAAGTTTACATATATATCTTTGAATGTATTATCCACCGGGTGATGTGAAGCCGCCTACAGTTGGCGTTTTAGGCCTAAGATGGTCATGTCACATCGCTTCTTGGAGTGATGGCGAGCCTAGGAAACTTGTCATTACAAAAGACCGTGAGTATATGATTTTTCAGAAGATGAAACCGGTTCGCTTCATTAGTCGTAGATCCGGAGGTGATGGAATTTGGAGTGTACTGGACCCTGGGGAGGTTCGATCGTAGCACTAGAGGGTTGCGATCTGGGGATAAATGGGAAAGCCTAGCAAGTACCGATCACTAGTGGCACCTGACTACGATGTGAAGATCTAATTCGACCTTGGATCACCCGGTTACATTGCAGGAGGAGGCGCCAAATTTTTGCAGCAATATGCTTTCCGAGTTCGTCTTCGTACAAAATCACTATCACTAACCATAACTAATAATTGAATGTATGTCAAATTTAATATTGCTTTATTTTGTGTTTATAATAGATTATGTACATAACGTTCATTACTACGGCAGAGGAAATAGTTAGAATTCATGTCTAGGATCGGAATTAAAACAGAATAAAAAGATTAATTAAATTTAGATTTGGTTTAAATGTTTTTGAGTCCTTCAATAGCCGAGTTCCATTCACTCTATCTTCTAAAAGAACATAGGTTACCACACCAACGAATAACATTAACCTTTCCATATCTTAAATCAAAAAATACACAACGTTAGATGAAAGATTATTGTACGATAAAGTCACGAAGATCTAGTTAACTATGTGAAAAAATCATAGGGACTCATGGATGTTTAGGCAATAGCAGTTAGAACCTACTTACATTTCAAAAAAAAAAGTTTGGAGCTTTAATCCCACGAAGGGTTATTTCCCATTAACAGCAATGGGTAGGCTCAGTTAATTAGTAGATGAGTCGAGAGGCCCAGATAGGCAGCTCAGGAGGTCGTATCATCACATTTGATTTACCGTGACCAGGAGAAATAGAAATATAAATACATCATGTCACAAAAGCTATATCATTACACCATCTTCGTAAAATTGATGCAAACGAGAATTTTTTAAATTGGAAAATAACAAACTATTTTTTTACGAATACAGATACCATTGATCAACGAGGTCAATGTCAGATAAAAAAATGACCTCAGATGTCCGCTTCACTGACCGATTCTTCAAAAAACCAAAACTTTCTCTAGAGCACCCGTAGTCAGTCCTGGATTTGTCAATAGGCCTTATAAGCCGTGGCCTAGGGGCGGCAGAGTTCAGGGGGCGGCACTCGCTCGCTTTGGTAAGCCGTGTATGCGATTAGAAACAAAAAAAACCTGTGGATAGACAGAGTTTTATAACTATTAGACGATAAATATCATTTTTTAAAGGCGCTAATTCCTAGTACTTTAGTTAGATAGTTACTTATATTTATGCTAATGGCCGGGCGGCAAGGGTAAAGGGTGGCGGCGGATCGGGGGCGGGTGATGTGATGAACAGTCACCCCCGCTACCCGCCCGCGCCCGTACGAACACATACTATACCGTATCACGCGCGCGCCGGGCCGGCCGGGCCGGCAAAGCGGCAGTTTCGTGTGTATACTTGTGTCAATTAATTGTAGACTCTACATCGGATGCAGCACACGTAGATCAACTGACACTTGTGATTAGATATTTTTTTAAATAATGGAAAGCCATGTGAGAGATTTCTTAAATTCTAACCTTCTGTAGGACACAAGGCTCAAGATATGTTTGATGCCATTACTTTAGAGCTAGAAAAGTTGAACATAAATCTAGAAGACTGCCGGGGTCAGTCATATGATAATGCCTCGAACATGTCAGGAATTTATAATGGTTTACAAGCCAAAATTCAAGAACAACCACCACTTGCCATGTTCGTCCCTTGTGCAGCTCATTCATTAAATTTGGTGGGAACCTCGGCCGCTGAGTCTTGTACAGAAGCCTGTCACTTCTTCATGTTGCTGGAAGAGGTATATATGTACATTCTTTGTGAAGTCAACCGATCGTTGGAAAAAATTGGCTAATGAAATAGGAAAACGAAAAACGCTGAAGAGAGTAAACGTCACACGTTGGTCAGCAAGATCAGATGCCTGTCAAAGTGTAAGAGATTCCTGCGATGAAGAACTTACGGTTTTAAAAATGATTGAAAATTACGCTACACAGAAAACCATCCCACGAATTGAAGCAAAAGGAATTCGCCTTAAATTGGAAAAACTGGAAGCGGCATTTATGATTGTATTTTGGAATGCTATTTTGGACAGATTAAAGAAAGTAAGTGCTCAGATTCAGAACTCATCTGTTGATGTACTGACGGTATCTGATCTGTATGGATCTCTTCTAGAATTTACAATAGCAGAGCGAGAAAACTTTGATTTTTTCGAAAAAAGTGCAATTGAAATGAGCGCACTTAAGCAATATCAGGGCGACATTAAGAGTAAGAGGAAACATAAGAGAAAAAACTTCATAGACGAACCATCAAATGAGGAAATTGAAACAACCTCCAGAGACTCTTTTAGAGTCAACACCTTTTTGGTAATTCTGGACAGACTGAGAGCTGAATTAGAGAGAAGACATGAGGCATATGTAATCTTTAAAGAAAAATTTTCATTTTTAACAAGAATGAGTGAACTTTACACATAAAGAGTCTCAGAAAAAGCTCAGTCTCTTGTGCAATATTACTGTAATGATTTAGAAGACGATTTAGTTCAGGAATGTGTACACTTTTGTAGTCACATTTCCTCTAATAAGACGACAGAGAAACCTGAATCGACATCACTACTGAATCTTTTTAAGTTTTTGAGGAAACAATCTCTGTGTAATGTTGAAGCAGACTTAATGAATACTATAAGCTATGAAGATATTAAAGATGATTTTGTCAATAAAAAAAACCCGAAAAAAATTGTAATTCTTGTTATTAAATTTTACTAATTAAATTAAATTGTACTAATTCGTTTGTTTATTTTATTTTTGAATACCTACTTCCTACATTCGAATATTTATTTTTAAAATTGTGTGTCACCTAATGGCAGCCTAAAAGTGAGTGATTATGTTTTTTTTTCTTATTTTTTTTTATGATAGATATTATCGGTGGCAATTTCCAAGAAGGGCGTAGGGGGCGGCGCAAACAAGTGGCCTATACTTGTGAAAAGTACAAATACGGCCCTGCCCGTAGTAGAGAGTTTGAATGTTTTCAGTCAATGGGATATTGTTTTTCCAATCAATATTTATGTATTTTTAACGTATAATAAATACGTGTTATTTAGATCATGTCCCAAATGAAATTAGGTGAGAATCGAGGAACCGAGAACTTATTGTGAATAATATAATAAAGTTTAATGAGTGCTGTATTTTGGTATTTTCCGGCAAGGACGCATATTAAGGTAAATACCCAATACACCTCATGTATTATAAGAAAGGATGTTGTGAACAAGTATGTGTCCTGTTTGCACGACATTTAAAAGAGATATTGATTCCAGACATCCGAATTAGAAGTTCTATATTTTACACGTATGCAATGCAAACAAACTGTCTGTCTGAGTACTCTCCGCATATTGCGAGCATTCCTTCGTTACAGCTAGGTGGTCGAAATCTAAATCTGAAAATGCAATTTCACCTCCATCTTCTTCCCGGAGACCTGGTTCCGTCTTGATGGATATAGTATCTGGCTTCAGTAGATCCATGGTCTGCTTTGGTAGAGTTTGGTTATTGGTTTAACACCAAAAATATATCTGAAACAGAACGTTGTTAAAATAAAATAAAATTATAAAAATCCAAAAGTAAAATTAAAACAGGATACATGATTTCAAGCTCAACTCGTTAAATAATTCCTCCATATATAACCTTAAAAATTGAATATAACAACCTGCAAATCCTGATACATTGATAAACACCTAACTTTTAAACAGCATATTCAAGATACTAAAGATAAAATCTACCCTTTAATTAGCCTGATATCATATCTGTTACCAAATAAAATAAAAAAAGGTCTATATTATAGCCTCATACATTCACATTTAGACTACTTGATTGAAATCTGGGGAAATACATATGAAACATTTATAAATGAACTACACGTAAAACAAAACAAAGTAATCAAAAAGCTATTTCACTTCAAACCTAGAACTTTAACAGAAAAAATATGCATGGAAACAAAACTATTAACATTAAGAAACTTTTTATGAATATTATACATGTCTCCTTATATGCAAAATAAATAATAAACTCATACATCCAAATACAGAAATCATTAAAACGTACCAAGTACACACACACTTTACACGGCAACACGATAAAATACATTTAAACACCATACATACTCATTACGGCAAGCAATCCATTGGTTACGAGGGGAGCAACATATATAATTGCCTCCCAGACGAAATTAAAAATGAAAAAAAGTGTAGGTAAATTTTAAAAAAAGTTGTTCAATTTTATGCTCAGTCAACAAAACAATGATCGTGAATAAAATCGTAATATGTAATCTATTAGTTTTTTCTAGTTAAATAAGTGAAAATGTAATTTAATTGAAATTTTCTTTTATCGAGAATTAAAAAAAACATAAAAAAATATAAAATGTGGTTTCGCTTGGAGTATCCTGTCAAAATAACGAAGTCGTAGCCAAAACTCATATTTGAAAACCTTGAAGATATGGCAACGGTTAAGAGAAACGTTGTTTATCGTGGAAAAACTATATTTATATATTTACAATGTTTACCGCCATTCCGCTTTTAACAAAATATGTGTTAACCATATGTTTTTTGTTGTTTAATTGTAATAAATGCCTTCTAAATACTAATCTAATAATCGGTAGACGTCAAATTGACAGTTTAAACATTCTTCTGTGACAAAACGCCCAATGATTCCCCAACTAAACTGGAATAACGGCAGCTACCAAATAAATAGCGATGAATATAAGTATGAGTACTTACTTTACAAATAACCATCACATGCGTGGGAAAGTAAGTTTAACAACGCGGGATAAACAGAGTTGGGAAATAGGAAAAAACGGCTGTCGGAGAAGAAAGCACTAGTTGGCACTTGTCAAAAATATTTATAGGTTATGCATAGACAAGAATGAAGTCAAAGACAATTATTATAATTTTCATGGCGACCAGATAACTCAAAGAAAAAACATTTTCATCATGTGACTTTTGAACACATACATATTGTTAACACACATATATTTATCACATAATAATTAATCACGGTAATTAATAAGAACGGTGATTATTAATTTTAACTAAGAAGAATGATTTCTAAGAACATTTCATATTCAGCACAATTTGCGAGTCATTCCACGCGAGTGGTACCAACTACTAACTACCAATATATAGGCGGAAAGCAAGGTTAGCTATTATGTCTTTCAAAATCAAAACAATCGTTCTATACGGTTGGCATTCAAAGAGCGACTAACTAGCGGCGAAGCGCCGCCTGCCACCCACCGGCCGCCTGCGCCCGTCCAACGGCACTTCACGGCACGTACGGGCTATGGGACGCACTCTCAATCGGGACATTTGCATTGCATTATTTCAATCGGGACGTCGTGACAGATAGCTCAATAAAGGTGACAGTCCCGATATATCGGGACGGATGGCAACCCTAATCACGCGGTGATGTTTGACTATCTTCTTCGGTGATTGTCTCTGATTCCGACTTTATGGCACCGATGTCTGTTGTCATAATTTTATTTTAATTGATACCTTATTCCACAGTTATCAAATTCTGCAGGAAAACTTTAAGGGTCAAAACTTTAATAGATGCGGTCTAATAACACTCAGTAACGTATATAATTATTTGGACCTCAACTCGACTATGCATAAATAAACCATTCAACGACTATGTGAGTCGAAGTATTGACAGGTGGGTGAGGTGACGTCATAGTCTTAGACTAGTCAAACAAAATTTAAGGACAATTTTTTTTTTTAAGTACCAGTACCATTAATATTGAATTTTTATTTTATTAATTCAACTAACCCTTTTTCAGAATTTGGGAGATATTCTTTACAAACAAACACCCGTGAGTTTTTTTTTTTTGGGAAATGTATCTTCCAGCCGGACAAGGTCTCCAAAAAGTGATTGAAAGAGTGTTTGAAAAATAAATCTTATCTTTTTGTGCGTTCAATATATTAATATTTTTATTCTAATCTGTCGATTTTTAATATTAAAATCTGAAAAAGTATTCCAACTGCATAGAAATATAGAATCTTAAGAAATAGAAGAAAAACAGCGAATATATCTGAAATTGAACGTAATGCGATAATATTTTCCGGGCAGTCTTCATTCTGACAGTTCAACCAAGAGAAGTACATACGTACAAAATCTCAGAGGCTTTAGGCCATTATGGATCATACACAAATTTTAATAAATGTGTATCAAGATGGAACAACACAATTATTGAGCTTTTCCAAAAGTGAAAAAAAAAACAGTAGGTTTAACTGAATTACCTATAAATAAAACTACCAATTTTGACATTTCCTATGCATTCTGATGGCGACATGCGACATTAGCGCCTCCTAACGCCATGAGTTGTGCGCCTTGGTTTTCTTTTATACTATTTTGTGTGAAACGTATTCTTTATTTTACCTTCATAAATTATAGAAATCGAAAAAAATAGGTAACCTACAAACGACCCTAATGCTTTTTTTGATCGTACATACAAAAATCAAAACGGTTTTTAACTTTGTCTCTCATATTTTAGAAAAGTAATAAATTACAAATAAAATTGTAAAAAAAATTACAAACAAATACGTAAATAAATAAATAAACATATATTACATACTCACTGTACCCGCCACGAGTTGCTGTGGTTGATTATGTCTGTGCAGAATGAGAAACAATAGCGCGATAACAATAACATTTACGTCCAAAAGATGGTGCTGTTTCGTTGAAATATTTCAATGCAACGTTGCCACAAAATTTCAAAGCAATCGATGAAGAACTTTTAGAGATTTAAATTTTGAACAAACAAACGTTTACGTTTCATATACATAAATGGTTTAAGCAAGTTGATGATAATATAACATTTATATTCACAGTGATTTTCATAAATCATTTTTTCTAACACAAATGTTACGATGCAAATTGTGTTCATAAGCGTGAAGGTCTGTCATTTTTCAGTTCCTACTTGAATAAAATAATACAAATGATCTTTATAGTTTATGACTAATTACTGTCTATACTCTGCAAATTGAGTCTAGTTTTTGGACTGTTATTCGTGGTGGAATTCCATTGTATTAGATTTGAAGTTAAACAACTTTTGCACTTTGTTCCACTTATTTTTTTTCGCCAGGACCTGTTTCATCCTACTCCGGACATTTTCAGACTGGTAGTTGAAATGCTTATGCTACGGACTTTATACAAACTTAGGCAGGGGTACACAACATTGTCTCTATATAATGAATGATTATATTTTTCGTTAATTTAAAGTATTATAAGCTAGATTGTTAATTTAAGGTACGTATAGTAATTTATAACATGTATTATTAAAGTTATGAATGATGTTACATAGTAAATAGATATTTTGAATTCACATGGGGGCCTAAATTAATTTATACAATTGAAAAGGTTTGTGATTACTAATATTTTACTCTGCTAATATTGGCATATTCCCTCCTTGTTGCTTAGGGCTAAATTCACAATTATTGTTAACACTATGATAATTATTGTTATTACGGTTCTCCATTTATTTGGGTGATTACTTATTATTTTAGTTTTCATTTACATACTTAAATTACAACACTGTTCTCTGAAGTAAAATTATTCTAAGTGAATTTGAAGATTATAATGGATATATTGATGGTGATTGAGCGTTATGTTCCAACTGTTTATTCGTGACATATTTACGATAAATTTTCTTCATTAGGCGATTAATTTCTGGTGATTCTAATCTATCTAATTTTGTCCTTTTTTGCAAACATGAAGGATTTTGACATCTCTATATAGTTGGTTTTTTAGTAAATGCATGGCGACGTTCGATAAATCCCCTTTTTGATTAACCCAACTAGCGAAATGTTATTTAGTACGGGTTGGTACTGCTCTTCCTGTTTGTCTTACGTAATATGAAGGGCAGTTCGAGCAGTTAACCTGGTAGACTCCAGAGTTTTCCAGATTTTCTCTTTTATCTTTATTGTTTATAAATATTTTCCCCAAAGAATTTACGTTATAAAAGGCGGTCTTGATTTTTTTTTCACTATCTATTAATTTTAAATTTTATTTGATATTTTGCCAAGGTACGGTATTTTAGTCCATTGTTTTGTTTCTATCTCCTTGTCTGGCGTAAGGTCATATTCATACGTCAATTACATGTAATTGACGCTAAAGTGAGTTTTTTTAATTAAATTATCAATTATTTTGCTATCGTAACTTTTATTTTTTACAATAGTTGGTAACCTTTAATTCATTATTGTATTTTTTATCGTTTAGTGGTACATGTAATAGTCTATAGATGGGAGAATGGAATACCGACAATTAGTGTGAAATGTTAGTGTCTTGAGGAGCTGTGAATGATATCGCTGTACTTCGGTTTCCTGTAAATAGTGTAAATTGTAAATTCTATTTTTTTTATTGACGATTCTCATTCCTATATATAAAATTGATTTTATCCCCTCCGAAGATATCTAGTTTTCTCAGCGTATTGGTGCATACGATAAACATGTCAACTACGTATCTCCGATCGAAAATAACATTTATAGGATTTTAGCTTTTCAATGGTCTCCTCTAAGTGGTCCATCGTGAACTTTTCTAATATGGGAGAGATTGGGCTACCCATTGCCAACCATTTCGATTGTAAATAGAATTTATTATCAATTCTAAAAAAGTTTTGTTCTTTGCACGTGTTCATAACTTGATTAATTACTCTCTTTTTTATTATTTTTATATTGAATTTCTACATGTAGTTATTGATTATTATTTTTTAGTTATCCATAGGTAAGCTTCTAAATAAACTAACAACGAAAAATGTCACCAGAGAGGCGGTTTTTAGTATATGATGAGGTCTATTAGTTGCAAAAATTTTTTTATTCCATATTTTGGTTTGAAATTTAAAGTGTTTTTAATGATTCTGTTGGCAATTCTTTGCCACTAATTGTGGTGGTTTATTTATTAATGCACTTTGATCGGTTGAATTTTTAAGTGATAATAATTTTCTGTTTCTGTACGGTAAACACGTACCAACCATGTCTCCTAGAACTGCATTCTGGCCATTGCAGAATTTAATAAAATTTCTGCCAATATAATCAAGCACTTGTTTTTAAAAGCAGTCTCATTTTTTCTGCGAAGTTTTCTTCAATTTAATCAGTAAATCTGAGTAATTCGAGGACATATCCTTTCGACGAACAATCAGAGCAACATGGTGCAACATCTTAGCAAAATATACATCCTTTTTGTATGAGACTGATTCCTTCAGAGGGTAATCGGCCATTAAATCATTAACCGCATCATCATCATCAGAGTCAATAGTATAAAGTGATAACAGAATGGGAAAACTCCACGAAAATGGCGCGGTGTAGTTTTTTTAATATTCTTTGAGCAGAAACTGTTTTTGTATCTGCGAGATCTTGGTAACAAAACTGACGTTTAATAATCAAGATGCTGTGCTCTTTAGCAGCATTGGTAAAGTAACTTAAGAACAAACTGAAGTGTATTCAGCCTTTTCAAGGCATTCGACGACAGAACAGTCGATTTGTTTCGAAGAATCGTTACTCACGTTATTTCGTTAACACTTATTAGTTTAAATACATTAAAACGTAGCGCGCCCGCCCGTTTGTTCCGGGGCAATCCTGACTGTTTTAGTTATAATGTGTAGCAAGCGAGTCGATATTTTTTACGCCAACAATTTTTCTTGCCATTTTCACTATCGCTTTTGGAATTCATTTCTTTAGGTATTCGCAGAGTTTTAGCAAAATAAATAAATAGATTGAATAGAATAATTGTCTATGACTTAATTATTGTTTATGTATAAATAGTAAAAATTTTGACGTATGACTTCCTTACTGTTAGTGATTTCATAATGTTTTTAATCTCGATACATCAATATACATTATATATCGTAAACGGTTCAGCCAACGCAGTTAAATTTATAATCCCATTCTTGTGATTGTTAATTGTCAGTACTGATGCTTATGTTCATCGCTATTCATTTTGGTAGCGGTCGTTATTCCAAATCAAACTGAGCTACCACTGTCCTTTAATTTGTGCTATGGAATACTCAAATACACAACTGCGCTGTCTCTAACGCAACTTATCTTAACTTACGCCAATCGATACCTAAGTTATGTAGTCCAATGGCGATTTGTTTGAGGAACTTTAAAGTGTCAATTAGACGTCTAACATTTTTTTAAATATAAGTGTTTCGAAAGCATTTCAAATATCGATAACCAATATTCTGTTAAAAGTTTAATGGCGGACCCAATGAAAGGTTTACTGGTTTAACTTAAGATATGGATAAAGTATATATCGAGTAATCCGACGATCGACAATTCTCTCAATCGATTTCAAATGTCGAGTTCAAGGTCAAGATACCGTAGTCACATTTCTTATATCATTATTTCCAAATATGCGTTTTGCATACGATATCATTGTTTTGTCGGAATATTACGAGCACAATTCAAATTACAGTTCCGTTACAACTATGTTCTTTTTCAGGTTTATTTGTTTGGGCTTGTATTAATTTCCAAATCCTACCACAGCAGTGCAATGGATCTACGAAATCCGGATACAGTTTCCATAAAGACGGAAGCAGGGCCCCAAGAAGAAGGTGGAGGTGAAATACAGTATACGGATATGGATTTGGACCCCCCAGATGTAAAGATGGAATGTTTGCAATGTGCAGAGAGATCTCGGACTGACAGTTAGTTGCATTGCATTTGTAAAAAAAAAATATGTTCGGAATCCTAGTTCGTTTTGAATTGTTATGCAGGCAGAACATATATGCTTGTTCACTACGTCCTCTCTTGCCGTAGGTACATAAATATAATTGGCATTTTCAGATAAAATGTAGCTTTGCCGGAAACAGCTAAACCACATCACACTTTCAACATGATGAATTGTTTTTGTTAATTCCGCGCCAAATTCAAAACTGCTTCCTACCATGTGGAGCAATTGGAGCATATTGTGAGGATAATGGTACAGGAGAAGGGAAAGAGGTAGAGAAGTGAAACGTGAGAAGCACCTGGCTTTTGAAATGTGGTCACTAAACACGGCCAAAGCCATTTCAGCCACGTTTTATTTGAGAATTGTGTTCATATGAATATATGTATAAATATTTTGAATATAATTAGAGTTATATTCTATCTGTTTTTTGTGTTTGTAAATCCGGGCGATACTGAGCGTATCTTAAAAAAGTTAAAAGTGGAATTTACTTGGCGGAAGGTGCTCAAGAGCAAATGGTTTTCCGTTCTTGAAGCATCGGTCCCTGAAGCAGACATCTGGGTCATTACTATTTCTTAAATTAATCTGAAAGTCTCTTAACCTAATTCACGCTTCTACATTGTCAATCAATGCTTCAATCGTAAAAAATACCTTTTATTGTATATCGATGTTCAACATACTTCTAGGTAGTATTTATTTTTCTAGGTAGTATTAATGTGGAGACTGTTACCATCAAGGAAGAACTAGGACCACGAGCTGAAGATGAAGGGGGATTTGCTTATGTGGAAATTGACATAGACCTGCCAGATGTTAAAAAAGAATGCTTAAAACGTATTGAAACTATTGAAAAAATCACCCAGACACCAGGTAAAACCGATGTTTATTGTCAGATCATGCAATTTGTGTCATAGTGTTTTTCTTCGTTTTAATGAATTTAATTTTCTTATTTATACTTAGTTAAGGTAAAATGTTTCACTTACTTGTATTTATCAGTACTCTTTTTCGAATTTGTCGGCAGATCTGAAGACGCATCCTGTGGAAAAAAAATCCTTTTTACCCAGTGTAGAAAAACCTTTTAAATGCTCCGAGTGCAACTATTCGTCTACTATAAAGAGAAATTTGACGGTACACATGCGAACTCACAGTGGAGAAAAACCTTTTTCATGTTCTTTGTGCATCGATTCATTTTCTCAAAAGGGTAGTCTGACGAGCCACATGCTGACTCACAGTGGAGAAAAATCTTTTTCATGTTCCGAGTGCAACTATTTATGTTCTCAAAAAAGCAATCTGACGAGCCACATGGTGACTCACAGAGGAGAGAAAAAATTTTCATGTTCACAGTGCAACTATTTATGTTCTCGAAAAAGCAATCTCACGAGCCATATGAGGACTCACAGCGGAGATAAACCTTTTTCATGTTCTGAGTGCAACTATTTATGTTTTCGAAAAAGCAATCTGACGAGCCACATGGTGACTCACAGAAGAGAAAAAACTTTTTCATGTTCCGTGTGCAACTATTTATGTTCTCGAAAAAGCAATCTGACGAGCCACATGGTGACTCACAGAAGAGAAAAAACTTTTTCATGTTCTGAGTGCAGCTATTCATGTTTTCGAAAGAGTAATCTGACGACCCACATGCTAACTCACAATGGAGCAAAATCTTTTTCATGTTTTGAGTGTAATTATTCATGTTCTCAAAAAAGCAATCTGACGAGTCACATGCTGTCACAGAGAGGAGAAAAAACTTTTTCATGTTCCGAGTGCATTTATTCATGTTCTCGGAAGAGTAATTTGACGACCCACATGCTGACTCACAGTGGAGAAAAACCATTTTTATGTTTTGAGTGCAATTATTCATTTTCTCAAAAAAGCAATCTGACGAGCCACATGCTGTCTCACAGTGGGGAAAAAACTTTTTCATGTTCTTTGTGTAACGATTCATTTTCACAAAAGGGCCGTCTGACGAGCCACATGCTTACTCACAGTGGAAAAAAACCTTTTTCATGATCCAAGTGCAACTATTCATGTTCTCGAAAGAGACAAGAGGAGAAAAACTATTTTCATGTTCTTTATGCCACAATTTATTTTCTCACAAAGGCAGTCTGACGAGCCACATATTGTCTCACA
Source organism: Hesperophylax consimilis (assembly GCF_061612785.1). NCBI lineage: Eukaryota > Metazoa > Arthropoda > Insecta > Trichoptera > Limnephilidae > Hesperophylax > Hesperophylax consimilis. The sequence continues at coordinate 2,638,147 of NC_142852.1, forward strand.
GTGGAAAAATACACTTTTCATGTTCTGAGTGCAACTATTTTTGTTCTCGAAAACGCATTCTGGCGAGTCACTTGGTGACTCATGATAGAGAAACACCTTTTTCATGTTCCGAGTGCAAATAACCATATTCTCGAAAAGGAAATAGACATTTGCTATCTCACAGTTGAAGCCTTTATAAAATACCTTTTTCATTTTCATGCCTAACTTTTAACCTTTCATGTTCTAAAAATCTAATTGACGAGCTCACCCCGGAAGAAAGGCCTTTTTCGTGTTATCATTGACCAATAAAATATCTACATTAAATATTTTAAGCCAAATTAAAAAGCGTTATTTTATACTATCTTCACAAAATCATTCACAGAATAAACAAGCTCAATTATCAAATGGATCTGAGATAAACGTATAATTAATAAATGAAGTGGCGAAATATTTTGATTTCCTGTATTTCTTTTTCTGAATTGCAATCTCCGAGAGTTTAGTACAGGTTTGCATTACAACAATATTATTATGATGACGTGGTTTCAAGTAAAATTAAATTAATAGTATAATATACATTAATTATAATTGGATGATTTGTATAGCGCGGTTTTCTTGATTTATTTATTCAGCGGGCGATTTTTATGTTTTATCTATTGGATGTTCTTTTTACTTTGTGTTCTTCGGCAGGAATGTGTTGGAGCATAAAACATGGAAGTCCATTATTTCTTTAATATTCATCAATCACGCCGTCATCGTCACGTTTTTGAACTTTTACGATTTCAGTTTTTTTTCATATTTACCATTACCTACCATACATCACATTAATAATTTGGTAACAAACCTAATAATAGCAAACCGTTGAATTGAATCATACTTCGACAAACCAATATAGTCTTTATGAACTGAATGCATACTTTTTATTAGCTGCTATCTATGTATTTTTATTATTATGTTTTATTTTTAATTATTGACTTTTCTGAAAGTACAGCATACCAAAAACAACACGGCTTTATTAAAGGTAGATGAACCGAAACTAACGTAAGGCTGGGTTTACACTTGTAAGTAAAATTTACGACTTTCGTAAATTTTTGATAAGTTACTCACAGGAGCGCTTACATATGAATTCGTAAATAATGCTTATAAGTTGTTTAGAAGTTTAATTTACGAACTTCTCACAGAGACCGCTACACCAGTAATTCTATTTTTGGTAAGATGGCTTCCTGACAACAACGCGTTGCCGCAATACCTCCTAGAACAACTAAGGCCAGGACACTGAATCAAGATGGCCGCCGCTAAAGGCTGATGAGCATGGATTAATAAATCTAATTAGGTGCCAATTATGGTAAAATAGTGATCTGAAGAGAGATTATATTATACTAAATACACACTGAAGTGCAAAAAACATAGGTACATATACACTGGGAAAATTGTAGTGACGGGTAAAAAAGGAAAAGAAAAATTCTTAGTAAAAATCTTTAATTTCCTTTGTTAAAAATGCAACATTTCTAAGTACAGTACTTATAATAATTAGTAGTAAGTAGGTACTTATAATAATTATAAAAGGTATTAAAAAAAGAATTTTTTAGAAGTCTAAGAGCTAGTTGTTTTATAGAATTTAAACAATTCAGCAAATTTCAATGTATGTTTTCATGAAAGTTCTATTTAAATTCTGTTATTAAATCAATATGGACAATTTGTTTCACATAACAGAACTTGAGTAGAACTTTGACAGAACTAACTTTGAAATTTGATGAATAGTTCATGTTCTGTGAAACAACTAGTCCTAAGAAATAAAGTAAATAGAAACAAAATGAATAATTGATAGCATTTAATAATGAAATTAGATTATAATGATATGTGTGGGAATATGTATAATATGAATGTTGTGTGTGTTGGTGGATATGGTAGACGCTGAGATTGTAGAGCAGTCTGCTGCAGCTGCTGGAGGCTGGCTGCTGGGGGCTGGCTGCTGTATGGCTGGCGGGTGCATCTGAAAATAATAACAACTAAAGTAGTACACATATAAGTAGTAGGGGTATATTGTTTTGACATGTTGAATGTTGATGAGGGAATGATGTGCTTGGATATATCAATCAGTCAAGAATATTTTTTTTTACTGTGTAGATTTTGCGACTTTTCACTACTTTTTTGGTGGTATCATTTCTTTTTTTTTATTATTTTTTTTTTATTTTTTTTTTTATTACAAGATAATACATTACAAAATGATAACAAAGTAATAATGTATTATTCCCAATGAGTTTATAAAACTCATTTCGGGAAAGACAACATTAGAAAGGACAAGGCAAATTAATAAAAGACATTAAAATAAATACATTAAAATAAATAAACGCAGATGTTATTATGGAGTTCTAGAGAAAGATTGTGTTAGTCATTAATGAAACTGTTAAGGAAATAGCTTTTAAGAGCTTTTGCCAGTGTTTTTTTGTTTGTTGCCGGAAGTTTTAAATTACTAGGTAATGCGTTATATTGTTTATGTGCAATGTATTGTAAGGAGTTAATTCCAAATTTGGTCGTGTAAGTAGATGACGATAAATGTATTTGATTTTGTGATCGTGTTTTGTGCTGGTGTATGTCAGAATTAAAAACTGGTTTAGTGTTGGTGTGTGAGGAGTGTTGAATTATTTGTAGAATGGCAGTTGTGATGTTATACTTTGGCAGGACTGTAAAGGGAAGTATTTGTGTCTGTGAGTATATATCTTTGACATGTGTATCCCATGGCAGATTATATATATTACGTACGGCTCTATTTTGAATTACTTGTATTTCCGAACTTTTTTTTTGGTAATGGTGCCCCAGATACTAACTAGATAACTCAGGTGGGAGTGAATCATAGCATAATAAGTTGCACGCAGTAAAGATGTGGGGAGCACACCTTGGAGTCGATAAAGTACACCGGTTATAGGGGAAATTTTGGATTTTACATTCTCAACATGGGAGTTCCACGAGAGGTTAGAGTCTATGAGTAACCCCAAATATTTCGTTACTTGAACATGTTGTAGCTTTTCATTTCCAAGAATAATATTCATACCCATGTTATCTTTTTTACCGAAAGTAAGGTAATGGGTTTTTTTAACATTGAGGCTTAATTTGTTTAATCGAAGCCATTTTGCCAGCTTTGCGAGATCTTTATTCATTAGAGCTTCAAGTTCCTTCAGATTTTTACAATGGTAGTAAATCACAGTATCATCAGCGTAAAGTTGAAGTTTTCCCGAGATGCCACATTTAGTTATATCATTGATGTATAGTAAGAAAAGTAGAGGTCCAAGAATAGAGCCCTGTGGCACTCCACATGTGATTTTTCCAAAGCCGCTTAGGTTCCCTCCGATATCGACAAGGCAAAATCTATCAGCTAGGTAACTTCGGAGCAAATTTAAAGATTTACCTACTATTCCCAAATGTTCCATTTTCTGTAGAAGTATTTCATGATCTACCGTATCAAAGGCTTTTTTCAGATCTATAAATATAGCTGCCACATATTCGCCCTGGTCTATGTACTGCTGAATGTTAGAAATGAAATCGAAAGTGGCACATTGGGTATTGGAGTTTTTCCGAAAGCCATATTGCTGTGGTGTAAGGATATCATTGCTAGAGATGTATTTTATCAGTCTATCTTTGATAATTGACTCGAACACCTTTGAAAATACCGATAAAATCGATATTGGACGGTAGTTAGAAATACACTTCTTGCAGTCTTCTTTAAAAATTGGTATAATTTTTGCTAGCTTTAACTGGTTTGGAAATATTCCCGAGCCTATGGAGAAGTTGATAAGTTGGGTTAGGTGCCCCGCTAGTTCTTCTTTACAGGTTTTAAGAATGCACGGTGTTACTCCATCGATTCCTGCCGCTGCATTCGACCTAAGTTTCGAGATGACCTTTATTACCTCATCCTTATTCGTCCTAGTCATATATAAGGATTGTCGTGCCTTTGGTTCTACATATATTGTATTACAGTCATCCGGGAATGATGGAATGGCAGCTGCCAATTTTTCTCCAACTGACAGGAAAAACTCATTAAGTGCCAACGCTATTTCACGGGGTTCCCTAATTTCACAATTATTTACAATGAGAGATTCAATTGTGTTGGTGGGTTTATGTACACGGTTAGACAGAATTGAGTTAATGGTTTTCCAAGTTTTTCTTGGGTTAGTTAGGCTTTGTTGAAAGCTATTGATGTAATATTTGTTTTTCAGACTTCTCCTATAATTAGTTATTATGTTTCTGAGTTTATTTTTACGTATTGCAAGAGTAATATTACCTGGGTCTTGTTTCCACTGCTTGTGAAGCTGGTTTCGTTCCTTGATTAGAAAATTCAGTTTAGAATCAAACCAAGGTGTATTAAGATGTTGCCGCCTTCCTGTTTTTACGTTCGGTGTAGTTTTACCTGCTTCTAATGCATTTTTGACATAAGCATTAAAATCTTTGTAACCGTCTTCGGGTTTGGTTGAGTTGATAGCAAATTTGTTAGTCGCAATATAAGATTTTACCGCCATACTGTTGATGATAGGTTTAGTAAAGCGTGGTTTAGTTCTATTATTAAACCATTTTTTTAAATTATTCTTAAAGTCAACAATTAGTATATTATGGTCACTAAGCGGGTCATCTATATTCGATATGGTTGTTGAAATGTTTTGTCTGTTTGATATAACGTGATCTATAATAGTGCTGCTTGTATCAGTGACTCTCGTGGGATATGATTTATTTTGTATTGAGAAATTGTATGTTAATAAGGTGTTGATAAAATTTAAAGAAGAAGGTGTGTTTATGGAAGTGTCAATGTTGAAATCTCCGAGTATTAATGTATCTTGTCTGCTTTTGTTCAGTATTTTTTCAAAATGTGTTAGGAAATCGTGCACGTTGTTTGGGTTTGGGTTAGGTTTTCGATAAATGGCATAAATGTTGACTGGTTTCCTATTACTGCTGCAAACACTAATACCTAAAAATGAATTTTCGTTGGAAAATTTTTCAATGATAGAGCACTTCATAGAATCCAGAACATATATGGCCACACCTCCTCCTCCTTCATTTGGGCGAGAAGAAAAAGCACTGTAAAAACCATTTAAGCAAAAGAACTTTTCTTCTCCGACATCAAGCCACGTTTCAGTGATGACAAGAACTGACCTTTTCCTCAATTTCGTCAAACTTGTTTCGTATACTTCTGGCGTTCATATACATTATTCGCAGACAGTTCTTCATGGGAGTATAGTCATCGATAGTTAGGCACTTGTGTTCTTGTATATTACACTCCATAGTCTATTGTAGCTAGGTCCTTCTTGAGGGCAGCTATGTAAGCTGGGCAGTTGTCCCTATCTCCGGTTGAATGGTCAGCAGGCTTACCAAATCTGGTGCATGTCGCGCAAACTGGTTTGATGGCTGCATTTGGGCACGACTCACGGGTGTGTTTTTCTTGTGCACAGTGTCCACATGTAGGTTTAGTATCTCTGCAATATTTGTATGAGTGTCCAATCATATGACATTTAGTGCAGACAGTAAGGCCAATAAAATCTCTGACGCGGCAAACAGTCCAGTTCACAAATACTTTCTCCTGTTCAATAAGTAATTTACGGACGATAGCTGGCATTTCATAAATACGATGACAAGTGTTTCCTGTGCGAGCACCAGCTAAGTGACTTAATTTACAGCACGCTATAGTTCCCTCAATGTCTTGAATGTTGGGAACCCCAGTTAAGGCGATCCTTAAAAATTCTTCGTCAGTCAGGTCCCTCGGTACCCCAAAAAATATAAGTCTCGGAGATCGCTTGGTCGGCAGTCGGGCCTTAATGGTGCTTGATTTGTCGAAACAGGGTGCATTTAATAGTTTTTGTTGCTCACCTGCGGTTGCCGTGTTTATCAAGATACCTTTATTTCTTATCTTTTTTATTCCCGTGACCCGAACGCCTAGTTCAGATGGCCGAATCATGTCCTGGATAATTTTTTTGGTACCATCGCTATCCTTGGTGGCGTCTGCATCTGTTGGAAATACGCATACGCCTGGTCTTGGTGCTCCGACACGATGTCCATATTGGGTAAGTGGAGGGGGTTGGTGAGCATCATTAGGCTGTTTGCGGGCGATGTCAGCAAATGAGAGGCTAGCCTCCGTTGCCTCCGCTACTCTCCGCATTACAGGTCCAAGATCAGACTCTAGTTGAATAATTTTTTGTTCAAGTTGTCTTTTTTCGCTCTTCACGTGTCGTACTTTGATTTCTGTCATTCTCAGTTGGGCAGTCACTGTAGCCAGATCAGCACGCATGGTCTCGCGCTCCAACAACAGCTGAGATACGGATCTAAAAACTTCCGACACGTTTCTGGCAATTCTCAGCTGCTGGTCTTTTGAGACCTTCGACTGCTTCTCTGCCAAGACATCTTGTAGAGCTGTCAGATGTGTTTGAGCTTCATTAAGCACATCTACCCCTGAGGTGCAAGGATATTCTACTTCGGTATCATCCGAGCCTTTGGATGACGCAATCGATGAGGTTTCGTTTGCATCCTCAATTGAGACGCTATTTTCTCCAATAATCCGGGGCATCATTGTGCTTAGATGTCTTTTTTTAGGACGGTTCATTTTTTGAACACTGGATTTTTTTTATATAAGTAATTGGTTTTGTACAATTCGTATTTTTTTGTGTTTTTTTTTTTTATTCGCTTCACCACTTTAGTTGATAAGTCGATGATTTACGCCTGTCAGCTGTCATGTAGGCAATATTGCTAACTTGCCACAGTAAGTAGTTATGGGTACTTGATGATAATTCGTACTTTAAATCAGCGCCTTGATTTGGATGATCTGCTAAACTCGTATATCTTGTTTCACAATGATTTAAATAATATTGCAGGAAAAAAAAAAATTGAGGAAGTAAACTTAGTATTACTAGGAATCGAACTGAGGACCTTTTAACATAATTATTTAACAATGAATTTGTAGATGATCTGATTAAATGGTGCAAAATAATATTTGATGAATGTCCAGCGGGACAATTAAAATCTGTTAGGAAAAAATCTCTATCGTTGATAGCATCAATTGTCAATTGTAATACTAATTCACGCTGGTTATTGTAATCTAAAAACATTTTTTCTAGTTTGGTTGATAAAAGCTTTTGAACGGTCACATAGTTATGAATGACGGCATTGACGATGTCAGGGTGAGGACATAATAAACCACCTCGATCCATATTCCTTATTAGAGAGTAACTACAATCTGTGTCTAACATTTTATCGACAGTGATGGAATTGGAACATGTTGTACATTTAAGTTTCTTTAAAACGGTTCGGGCACAATAACCTGCGAGATATGTAAGAACAGGGAGACTGGCTTCTGCTTGCTGGAAATCTTTCTCAGTAAATGTTTTATATAAACCAGAAAAAGAAAAATTCGGTTGCTTATTTGAACTGGTACAGGCCTGGGGTTCAGTTTCAAGTTCACAATCAATAATGTCAATCTGTATACGGCCATATGCAGACGAAGACAACGTCAAAGGTAGCAGATCTTGTATCCTCAACTTTGACTCCACTTCAAATATTTGTCTGATTGATATTAAATATTGTGAACCCGCCATAGTTCTATACTTACCAAACCTAGCTTCTAATGCATCTGTTTGAATTTTGCCCGGAAGAAAATATTTAAACTTTAAAGTATTTATACAATATTCAGCCATTTCTAAAAGACCACGGGTTGTATGTGTAATAGCTAAGTGAGTTTCTCTTGTCAATGAATTAAAATGATTATTTGAAGCTTTCCATGAATCTAACCATTTAATATTTTTTTCTAAAAATGCTACATTTTCTTCACCAGGTTTAAGAGAAAGTGGTTGTTGAAGGGGATTTCTAAATCGTATTCCCTTGAATGGAGTTTTTACATTGACAATATCCCATCACGTGCGAATTAAATATATGAAATCAGCAGTTGTTGCATAATGGGGAATATTATGTCGCTCACCTAGAATCATCAATGCCTGTTGAACAAATTCATTAAACACATTTTGAACAAGCTTCACGTTTTGTCTTTCAAAAGAACTTGGGCAAAGAGATTTAATTGTTAATCCATAAGCAAACTTGACTAAATTTTTACATTCTAATTCATGAAGTCGTTTTATGGAAGAAAACGCAGCTACTGATTCAGACGTATGATCGTGGAAGTCTGGAAACGATAAAACTTGTTGATTGTCTTTCTGATTAATCCAATTATTTCTTATACATTTGAATATGTGGACGGAATCTAAAATATAAAATAAAGGTAAACTTTCATTGGATGGATGACAGTAGACAGTTTTCAGTTGCGGGGGAGTGCTGAAAGACATCATAGCTTTTCTATTAATGGAATTATTATCACTAACTACGCACAAAACATTAAAACCTATCTTTTGAAGACCCATTATAATTTTTTTAATAACAGTAAATAATTGTGCTGCATTCATAGTTTTAACGGGGAGTATGTGGACTACTTCTTTATATGAAGAGAGTAAGCTTTGAATCATAAAGACATGGGCAGTAGTAGCTGCATTTTCACTATTGTAAGCTATTCCCAAAATGCTGCCTCCGCTGTAATCTAAATATGGCTTTATGTGAATTTCATCTATCATCAATGTTACATTCAAATCACTTTTCGTTAACAAACTAAATTTATGTTTAATAAATGACAAAAAATTACTGTCACTCTGTTCATTTAGCGGGTTTGTTTGAAACTTGGAGCAAACTCTTTTCAAAGTTCTAGGATGGGGAAACGTTAGATGATCTGAGCCTCGTAGGAATTTATATGAATGGGGTGAAATAGAATACAGAATGCTACTGAAGACTACAAAACATGGTGAATATCTTAAAGCCCCTGATTTTCGATTTAATAATTGTAACTGTTCTGTTAAAAATAGAATTTTTTTTTGCTTTTTGGTGTCATCTGCAAATAAGTTATCAATTTCACTTAGTAAATGGACCACAGTTTCTAATACAGTATCTATAGAATTGTCAGAAACATTTTTGAAGGACTGAATCGATAATAAAATAGTATTAAGTTCATTGTAATTGTTTATTTGCTGGGGAAATATTTTTTCACCTAATTGTGTTAATTCTATGCATTCAACAAATAAACTCAATTGTAAATTTATATCGACAACGGCAGATGCAATGACTTTTGGAAATGGAGTTGAGGCAAGATAAAAAAAAACTACGGAACTTTCTCTTTTCACAGTAATACAATCAGTTGGGAAGTTATTTTTGTCAATGCAACCTAAAAATTCATCAAAAGTTGAAAAATGGTTCAGAGATTCAAATACTGCATTAGAAACTATGCTCTTTTCTACTGCTATTTGTAAATTGAGAAGTTCTTTCCTGCTTTTCCTTGCGTCCACACTTTCTCCGGCTGATGTTGGAGTTGCCGACAGGTAGGCTGGACAATTTGGCAGAATTGATGGGACGGCTCCTGGAGCAAGTTTCACTCTCTTATAATTCATTATACATTGCTCTCCAGTTTCTATATTGATGTGGACACTGGCTGAAATTATGTCTTCCTTTCTAAAATGCAGCTCGCAAACCTGAAAAGTTATTACTTTAATGTTAATTTATGTTTAAATGTTTATTTATAAATGAACCTCATTCTTCCACCAGATGTCTTAAAAGATATATTAAATTACAGCAATTTTGGCAGCATACCATAAATGTCAATCTCTTTCTAAACTTCTTCAATCAACATGCATTCAATTTTACTTGTACATATAATATAGGTACATTTTCACAATGCACGACAATTAATAGATTTTAATTACACATCCTTCTACAAAATAGTGTTAATTAGCCGTTCAATATTAAATATCTAGGCACTAGATTGAAACATTGCGATTTTTCATTTTGTTGTCTTTTATTACAGCAAAAAGCTGTAAAAACCGATATTACTATACGAAATTCGACAACAACGTTAATAAACACTTTTTAATATCAAAATAATATGAATACGATCTGTAAACATCACATTTGCCCATAGCAGTTGCACGTTTTTTATATACATTATTGAGGTTATGAACAAAATCGAATTGTCGATGTTATTGTAAGGCGCTGTTTTTGAAATAAAAATAAGCACATTTCACTTACCGTTGAATATTTCGTTGGAATAAAATCTCGATGAATAGCCTTAACCCATTTTTGACGTAAAATAACTTCATTTGGAAACTTGAAAGTGTGACGTTTTGGTCCGCTATCGTAATTTCCTTTGCAACGCGGAACAACGCACTTGTTAACCATTTTAAAAATTGAAAACACTTCTGTAGATAATAAATATATAAAGTCGCTAAAAGGTTTTAGCTTAACGCTTCTAATTTATAGTTTTTTTTCGCTAAAATCAAGACGCACGCGCTGCGGTGTACGCAATAATAGCCCATAGACGTGGGTGAAGTGAGTCAAAATGTATGAATCTGACGTTTCAAGCCGCCAACGTTCAGCCTCCTAGAAGATTAATTGCCGCCAGAGGCGCAAACTGAGTCTAGGCCTTAGTTGTTCTAGGAGGTTTTGGTTGCCGCCGACTTTGACAGCTGGGAAAAAATTCGGTTTATGGGTGAAATTCCTAAAAAATAAAACTAGTTATTTTTATACTAACTTTGGGCCGGGGAATCCGAATCTGGAAGAATTAGATTGCGGCAAGCAATATTAACTGAATTACACGACTTTAAAATTTCGACGCACAAACAATTTAACTGGCCATTTTGAACGCTTCCTGACAATAAAACTAGTACTCCAGATTCGGATTCCCCGGCCCAAAGTTAGTATAAAAATAACTAGTTTTATTTTTTAGGAATTTCACCCATAAACCGAAGTTTACCCGACAGCTGTCAGTTAGTGACATTTGATAACAGGGAATTGTTTATTTACAGTTCATAAAGTCGAGAATTTATTTACGGTTAGATTATGGATTCACATTTCCGCAAACAACGGATTGCCGCCGCGATAATATGCACAATATTGTCAAAGAAAAACGCAAGGGCCCGTAGAGAGTGTTGGATTAGGAGTTGGCTTCAAAGAAAAAGTACTGATGGGGCCTTCGTTCGTTTAACGGCAGAATTAAGAATTGAGGATCAACAACAATTCTGTAATTTTATCCGAATGACAGCAACTGACTTCGAATACATGTTGGAAAGGATTGGACCGCTAATTAAAAAGAATGATACTCGTTTTCGGGATGCTATTTCACCAGCTGAAAAATTAATGGTGACTCTTCGATTTTCGGCGTCAGGTAATGTTTTCTATGCATTCTTGTATTGCATTAATTGGAGATATTAATTTGTTGTGAAGTTTGATAGCTGATTCATCAGTTCGTGAAGTCGAATACTAGAAACATTATCACACATTTACACAGGCATATTTTAAACATGACAATTGTGTTAATGATAATTAATGTTATGTTGGTCTCCATAGATTATTGCAGTGTATTATTTCATAAAGCTATCATGACGATTCAAACTTAGTACTTATTTGTGTGTTTACAAAGTTTTACAATTATATTTTCTATTTTCAGGAGATTCTTACGTATCCTTAATAAACTTGTTTCGAATAGCCACGTCTACTATAGCACTATTTATACCTGAAGTATGCGCTGCTATTTATGATACATTAAAGGACAACAACTATGTGAAGGTATGTTAAAACAAAATTAATTATACAAAATACATAGTGTGGTATATTTTTTATTTTATTTAGTTAAAGTTTTTGTTACATTGGAACGGAAAATACAGGATAAAAAACAAAGAAATATAAAAAAAGTTTTGACAAAAGTCAACAAAGGCAAAGTTTGCGTGTGGGGTACTTATGTAAACTGGACAATTCATACAATTCGAAGAACAGCACCAGATAGTAAGAATATTTTTTAACATATATCAATGATATAAGATTTTAAAATAGGAAAGTTAAAACTTGGAAATGATTTAAACATATAATAAAGTAAATACTTAGGAATAGACTCGATGAAAAATAAATACCCATTTACATACAAACTGTTCTAGTATTCTCTATCAGAATCTTAGTAATGCAAGTAGCTTAAACAAACTCGAAATAATCCAGAATAGAGCAATGAGACTAATATTGAAGTGTTATGTATGTATTATAAATATGTATGTAATAAGTATAAGAAAAATATATATTAAAATCTTAATGTATGTTTATATTTGGAGTTAAGCTAAGTAAATAAGTTGAGCTTTGAAAAAAAGTACTTTGTTTTTGTTGATAACTTTCATATATTATTTGTAGTAATAAAAATACACGAATACCCAAATACGCCACATACACACTGGTGTATGTGGCGTATTTGGGTATGTTTTTTTGCGTACGTACTGACGTAGACACTGTTTTTTTTTATTCTCTTTCTTATATGGATATTATTTTTCTTATATGGCAACACTGACACAACAAATTTGACATTGACATTTTTTTTATTTTTTTTATGTGACACCTCACAAGAGTGTCCCTGCCTGTGCAGTGTACAGACAGGAGAACTATGTCACCACCCGGTTGGGCGGCGTTGTGAGGTGGAATAAGGTAGGCTATATAATATATAGAATATTGACGGCCGTCATAGTCCAGTGGTAACGCATTGGACTGCCATTCCGAAGGTCGCGGGTTCGAACCCGGCGTGCGCAAATAAATTTTATTTGATTAATTTGTGTTATTTTCACAATTAATTAATTACACAGAGTCATTAACAACTTAATTGATAGTCCTGCCATCCTTGCCACTATTAAACTACATGTGCCGACTAGGAATACAAGACAAAATATAACATTCTTCTGTAATACATACACGACCAACTATCAGACACACTCACTGACCAATAGGATGCATGATCTGGGCAATAAGTATGGGGGTGCTATTGATTTATTTATTGACTCCATATATAGAATTAAGCATAATCTACACCAACACTTTGTTGAATCCTACAAATTAGAGTAGCGTTGGTAAATTAGTTTTAATGATTTGTCTTATATGTAGTGTTGTTGTAATTTCTTTTTTACTTTATGTTTCTCTTACGTTTTTACTAATATTGCTTAATATTTTTTAACATTTTCTCATTATACTTGTAATCACAATTTTACAAGTGTGTATTTTTTACCTTTTTTAAAATGGATTACATCTATTTACTGTCAATATCTCCGGTATAATACATATTCTCTTATTGTACTGCATCATGTATCACTTCTATGTAAAAGCCTTTTTAGGCGTATATATAAATAAATAAATATTTCACAATTAATTAATGAGTTGTCAGTGTTAAAAATAACATTGCTTCATTTATGTACATCAATATTATTTAAGATTCCTGGAAATCCCAAAAATGAAAATACATTTATATTCACTGGCAATCCCAATAATATTGTCATATAAAAATTTTTTTTTGCCGAAAAGTACGAAATTTCCCTAGATTTGTGCTGATTTCGTGAAAATTTCTCTTATCCCTAGAATTTTTTTTCTCCCTTAGATCTAGGGAAATTTCCCTAGATCTGGCAACGCTGGTACCTACACAGTCGACTCGATATTTTGTAATCTATGGTTTAAGACATAATAAATAATCTATGGGTTGTCACAAAGCAGATTGATGGGAATAATTTCAATAATTTGTAATTGCTATCGTGATTGTGATTAAGGAATTGACATAACAATTAATAACATTAAATATCGTTTCTTTCCTTACATGTAATGTTTTGTTACTGAATGCTTTTCTTTATGTAAATCTTGTGAGATTAACAAAATTGTAGCGGTTATATCACGCTGCATCACGCTTAGATCCTTCTTCACCTCAAGTCAGTCAGTCAGTAGTCAGTGGTCAGTAAGTCATCAATCTGCCGCCAACGATTTACTAATCTCACGAGTGACAACTGGGGGGCCCCGCGCCCCTCCGCAAAGGACACATACCCGGCTTCGCCCGTACCATCATGGACTCTATCGGGACATCATCTTAGCGCCTTGTCCAGACTGCCGTCCCTGGCAGCGTTTCTTCCACGCATCATGAACACCACGAGGACACGCAGCATCCTCACTGGTCACACCGCGCCCGTTCAACCGCCTACAAGGTCCATCGCACCTTTGGCCATTTCGTCAGCACTGGAGTGCCTGAAGATCTACGTTCTTCGCCAGTACCTGACCTTCATCGAGTCCTGGTCACCAGCGCCCGGCGTCGACTCACTGACCCGCGCTTGACCACCACATCATCGCAGCAACCGGAGTATTCAACATCTGTCCTACATCATCTCCTCGTCTCTGCAACTGACTCAATAAATGTATTATACTGACTCTTAATAAACACTGCAACAACAACATCCATATCTTACATAGTCTCACTACCAATTCCCATAAAATAAACCTCTTCTTTCCTTACAGAGAAACTCAATTGTGTTTTAATTGACTGTGTCGTTCAAATCACAAGGAAAATATCATTATATAAATATAAATTTTATAAAGCACGTGTATTTTTATTTTCGATTTATCAAAACCGTGTCAATCATTCCCCTATCTACTCAAAAGACGCAGGTGTTGGTGTTGAAAGCGCAGCTGTTCTAGCGGCGACCAATTCTTTACAAGTAGCAATAATACCTAACTGTACTGAAGTCGAGATTTTATACCGTCCCCTTAATACTATTCTTAATTTTAATTGTTAAAATTAATTGTCATTTTAGTTAATCCTAAATTATTGTTCATTCAATGTCTTTAGAAGTTAGGTCACTTTACGAAATACAAAATTTGTTCAGGCACTTCCCTTTACGATGATTCTGGATTCGCGGATCTCCACGTTCGCACTTATCACTGATAACACAAGCGGCAACTTGGGCTGGTTCCGAAGGGTTTTTTTAATTTTTTATATTAACTCCACACAGGAGGCCCTGAAGAAAATAATTTCCCTCAGGGCCTATGTCATCTTTGGGGATGCTGTGTGGAGGGTCTTTTTGTGGAGAGGAAGGAGTGAACATGGGTCTTGAAGAGTCCCATGTTGTAGGAGGGAGGAAACACAGAGGCCGGCAGTTCGTTCCACAGCCGAGCTGTTGAACTTAAGAACGAATCGTAGAAGCGACCCGTTCTCATGTGAATAATGTCAACCGTGTACAAATATTGGGCGCGCGTTTGGCGTGTATCCCGACTACGCACCGGTGCCGAAGGGATCAATGACGCTAGTTCCTCAGAGCATCTTCCATTGTAATACCGATAGAACAAGGACAGCATACCTGACGGCCGGCATAGTCCAGTGGTAACGCATTGGACTGCCATTCCGAAGGTCGCGGGTTCGAACCCGGCGTGCGCAAATAAATTTTATTTGATTAATTTGTGTTATTTCACAATTAATTAATTAAAATTAAAATAATATATAGTATATTTGCGGCACGTTCCAGAGTGGAAAATACTACCAGTATCGCCCTGGTGTAAGACCACCATTCAGAATTGAAACGTTGCTCCAAATGGCTTTAGCCGTGTTTAGTGACTAGATCTGAATAGCCAGGTACTTCCCCACCTTCCTCTTTCTCTTCCCCACTTACCTTCAGCCTCACAACATTCCCCAATTGGGGATGGCATAGTCTCACTGGCTCCAGACGGGAGCAGTTGGGACTCTTGTGAGGTATTCACTATAAAAAATAAAAAAAATACCTACCTGACGCCTGTGCTCTAAAGATTGCAGTCCGTTTGTTAAGATTGGGGAATCTATCAAACGGACCGCCCGTTTTTGCGCAGAGTAAAGGGTTTTTTTCAGGTATTTAGGGGCTCCAGACCAGAGATGGCTGCCAAATTCGACAGTAGGGCGCACTTGCGATTTGTACAGGGTCAGCAGTTATGTACTATTAAAGTATCTGCGGGCCCTGTACAGTACGCCCAGCTTCTGAGAGGCCAGCTTTGCTCTGGCTTCGATGGAGCCCCCGTACCTGAGCAGGTCACTTATAGTTACACCAAGCATATCAATGGAAGGCCTGTTCGGAAGATTGCTTCCGTTGAAGGAGACTAGATTATCATTTAGATCCCTTTGAGACGTAATCAGACAGGATTGGGTCTTTGAAACATTAAATTCGACGAGATTATTTTTACCCCAGGAGGAAATACTCTCGAGATAACCGTCCATTCTCTGCTTCAAAGCCCTCCGAGCCGTTGGAATTTGTGTGCCCTTTGGGGGCTTTGTCAAACAATAAGCTATCATGAACTGTACTGTCATCCGCGTAGCAATGAATCGGTGCACATGTCAAAAGGTCATTGATGTGCAACAAAAACAAAGTCGGTGACAGAACCGATACCTGTGGGACGCCAGCATTTATAGTGTGAGGAAGAGGTGAAACCGTCAGCAACTGCCTGAATCGACCTATCCCTTAAAAAGTCAGCAATCCACGTACACAGGGATGCGGGAAGTCCGTAAGAATGCAATTTGTTGTCAAGTCCTCGGTGCCAGACCCGGTCAAAGGCCTTGGATATGTCTTGTGCGACCGTTTGGGTCTCACCGTGACGTTCTAGGCACCGCCCCCAAACATGCGACACATACGCGAGGAGATCACCGCACGAGCAGTTCCGCCGGAATCCGTATTGACGGTCGTTGATAATTTTGTTCTTCTCGAGGTATGTGAACAGTTTGTCGTTGATCACACGTTCCATCACTTTGGACAGAACTGATGTGATCGCTATGGGGCGGTAGTTGGCCGGGTTGGAGCGGTCACCTTTCTTGGGAATAGGGTGAATGACCGCTTTTTTCCAACCAGAGGGCATAGTGCCGCACTTCAGGGACATTTTGAAGAGCTTTGTCAAAACTGGAACTATTTCCGCAGCAAACCTCTGCAATACCAGGGCAGGTATTCCATCAGGTCCACTAGCTTTGTTAACATCGAGCCCCCAAATAACGTGGAGTACATCCCGATGCCGGATCCTCAGCTTTTTCATATAGAAGCCGCAGTGAGGAACCGACGGCGGAACAGCACCTCCGTCATCGAGGGTCGAGTTTTCCGCAAACATTTTCCCTAATAGGTTAGCCTTTTCGGTGGCGGTGTTTGCTAGTGAGCCGTCAGGTCTTGTAGGAGGTGGCAAACTGGGTTTGCAGAAATTCCGACCTATTGAGCCCGCAAGCGACCAGAATGCTCTGCTGCCATGCGAGCAGGCATTGGAGGGGACCCACCCTTTCCCGACGGCTGTGTGAGGAAACTGATTGTTTAACCTCCTTAGCCGCACACGTCAGGACTCTAATTTTTTTTTGTAAAAAGAAGCTACATTTATTTTAAAACGATTCTAGACCCTCCAATGTCCCTGCATGCATGATTGTTAGTACGAAATAATGTATGCATACTTACATTAATAGTAACACAAAATAAGAACACATATGAAATGTGTTCGCCTGGTGGTTTGGCATCTAAAATTAAATAATAAATAAGGAGCACAAATTTTATAAGTGGAAGTATGATTGAAACATAAAAATATACAAGCCGCGTATCGAGGGCAGTTTACCCCACTATCACGGGGCGGTCCCGGCAAGAATGAGCGTGGCAAGCGGCCTGGCCACAACGATCCCAAGCACCCGCGTCCCTTAGCCAGTTTACCGAGAGTACCCTCGAAGAAATGTAAATGGGGGGAGGGGGGGGAGATACTCCCAAAGACCCTAGGGAATGAAGTGAGCCTCAGGTCACCGGAGGCAGGACGGAAGGGGACCGGGCCCGCGCAAACATTCCCCAGGCCCGCTCATGATGCCGGGGGAGGCACCCGTGGTTCGTGGGACAGCCGCCCCGGATTAATGTCACCTTACTGGATGCAGGAACAGGGTCTATCCGCCCCCGTGGTGGGGAAATGAACAATACAGTACGATAGAGTTCAGTTCAACAACCTATTCATAAACCAATTTGTTAGTAACAAATAAAAAGGCAAATAACAAACGTAGAAAATAAGTTGTGATCAACAACAAATTGACTGTTCATAATAGAAAAAAAAGAAGGGAAAACAAAAGATAAACATAGTATTAAAGAGCTAAAACACAAAAGAAACAGTATTATCATTATCAACGCGTTCCTAATAAATAAGGCCCAAATTCAAAAGTAAAAAGAAGAATGTGCATAAAAAATAAAAACAGTGTAAAGAACTGGCAAAAACGGTGTAAAAAGCCAATATATACAATAAATGAATAAAAAATAATAAAACAAACAAATAAAATAATAAATGCATTGCGATCATGCCATAAGACAAAGAAAGTAAAACCAATGAGTATATAAAAATAAAAATAAAACATAAAGCAATCGCGCATAAACAATATTAAAGTTGTTATAGAGGAGTAACCGTGGAGTGACAGGAACAATACGCTTGGCACCTGAAACAAAGATGATTTTAATCTAAATCAGCGACTCTAAGCACAGGCCATCTCTCTACCCAGGACTTTACAAACTTTTTGAAGCATTCAAAATTCTCTCTGTTCAACACGAGATCGGCATTCCATGCCGGTCTTGTAATCCCTCTCAAGCCATCCAACATTTCCTCTCGGGCATCCTTCATCAACTCGCAGTGCCACAGAATGTGCTCGGCTGTCTGGTTAGTGTCACCACATGAACAGTTCGGATGAGGAGACAAGGCGAGACTATGTAGCCGCCCCCTGAGCTCCCCATGACCGGACACCAATTGCGTCATATAGTGATCCAGTTTTATGTGCGCCCCTTCCATTCTGCTTTTAACTGAAGGGAAGAAAGAGAAAGTCAATCTACCCTTCGTCGACCTATCCCATCGCTCTTGCCATACACTCAGCGTTCTATTTCGCATGGCTTTCAATAAGCCAGGAAGGGACACTGCTCCACCGGGTGTCAGTTCGACTCCCAGGTGGACAGCGGCCTTACCTCTTGTCAATGCCTTTTTTGTCAAAACTTCCCTAATTTCCAAGTCCATCGGCAGTGTACCAGCCAGAACCGGTAATGCATCATTAGCCACAGTCCTATATGCGCCCGAAAGAGCCAACAGGGGAGTCCGTTGGCCCCGCTTGAGGGCCAAGTGGATCAATGCATTATCCAGCCGGTGCTCCCACACAGAAGCTGCATACGAGACATGCGTCACGTAAACACCCCTATATATGAGGCGAAGTGCCGGAGTCCGCAATCCCCACTCAGCCGTTGAGAGCCTTCTCAATTTCAAGAATAGGGCCTGGGCCCTGCTAGAAACGCTCTTGACGTGCGCTAGGAACGAAGAAGATCTATCTAAAGTGACGCCTAAATACCTGGTGCTTTCAACGAATCGAATAGTGGAGCCTCCCATTCTGATGGTAGGGTTTCTGGCACGACTGAGCATACCCTTCATCAAGAGTCCCACGGTCTTATGGGGAGCGAAGTTCAGCCTGTTTCTCTTACCCCATTCAAGAATTTCACGCAGACCCTCTTCTGCTTTTCTCTCCACTTCCTTTCTGCTGTCCCCTGAGACCAAAAGAAACTTATCATCTGCGTAGTCGACCGATATGCATCCTTCAGGCAAGGGTAACCTAGAGGAGTCGTCAAAAAGGATGTTCCACAGGTCAGGCCCGAGGACTGACCCTTGTGGACAGCCCATGTTAACGTCACGTATGATGAAAAAATCACCATACATCACAATAACCTTTCTGTTACGTAAATAATCACTAATAATATTGAACAGTAAAGGCGGGCAATTACGACTTTTCAACTTAGTTAAAATCATCGGCCACCACGCATGATCGAAGGCACCCGAGATGTCCAAAAATATTCCAATTACATACTTCTTGGTACAAACCCTCACCCATTCAAGCGCATACTTAATGGCGTGCTCAGTGGACTTACCGGGGACGAACCCAAATTGGCGGTCGCAGGGTGGAGACAGGGTGAGACGTAGCCTATGTTTGATGATTTTTTCCAGTATTTTACCTAAGATTGGAAGTAAAGTGATGGGTCTGTAGGCTCCGATATCTGTTCTCGGCTTGTTGTTCCCCTTTGGTATAATCCGGAGCACGCCTTTCTTCCATTCTGTAGGGAATACTCCTCTACGCAAGCACGTTTCCAACACTTGATAAAGCTCCTCTTTAGCGTGGATCCAAACATTCTTCGCTATTATGCCGTTCAATCTGTCAAATCCCGGTGCCTCCTTCGGACCCAAACCCTTAATTATGATTTCAACCTCTGCTCGACTTAATGGTGGTACGCCGTCCCCCTGGGCGAGGTCTCTAGGTGGAAGCCGTGACAGGTTTCTTACCTGTTGATGGTGAACACTTTCCCCATTAACTGAGTCTAGAGGAACTAACTTGCCCAGAAGTGTCTCAAGAGTGGAGACTATGTCAACACTCTCTGCGTTCCCTTCGCTATTACCGAGCACAACGCTCGATAAGTATCGTTCTGATCCTTTTCCAGAGTTTTCAAGAGCGCTGTGGATTTCCCACGGGTTGGCGTTACCCACTTCATCTACCCAACTATGCCATGCAGCTCGTTTTGCTGAGAGGACGGCCGAACGATAGGCGCCACGGGAAGCCCTAAAACGGGCCTGAAGTGCAGCCGCTTCTTCAGGCGAGCATATACTCCGCCTAACCACTACCAGGCCCCTATAGGCTCTTTTGTAGGCCCCTTTTAGCAAAGTCAGCTCTTGTGTCCGGCGTCCTAATTAACTTCTTTGGGTTTGATCTGCCCAAAGAAGTTTCAGCGGCTGATACCACCGCCGCGTTGAAGAAATTCCCCAAGTTGTCCGGTTCCCTAGCGGCTACGTCATGAAAACCCCTTAAAGATTGACGCAGCGCATCCCCAAAGCTATCCCAATTCGCCCTAGTGGTTCTGAAGTTCCAAGATGATTGTGGAGCTTCTGTCTTTGTAATTCCCACTGAAAAAGTTATCAATCTATGATCAGAAACTATCGCACACTCATGAACCGTCCACTTTGATATTTTTGACGCAACAGATCCAGAGCAGAGAGTGAGATCAATGTTGCTTTCGCCACCAGTTCCTGAAAATGTTGAAAACGTACCTGGTTCATTGAGGATGAACAGACCTTGCGCTGAGATAAGATCTTCGACGGCATAGGATCTTTCCGTTCGATTTCCGTTAAAGTCAAACCAGAGAGGCGAGAGCGCGCATTGAAGTCACCTCCAATAATTATGTTTCGGCCTTTTAATTTATGCAAGGCACGCGTGAGGCTCAAAATATGCGGTTCAACTAAATTACCATATTTAAAATATACTGATATCACGATGATCTCAGTATCGCCAAATTTAAAGGAAACACAGGTTTGGTATTCGTTCGACAGTCCCTCGAGAAGGAGGGGGCTAATCAACGAAGTATTGACCAGAACACCCGCACCGGGAGAGCTGCCTACTTCAAGTACCACCCCTGGACTAATGATACCAGGTGTTTTCCCTTGCCAAACGTATTGTTCCTGAATGAGCAGAATGTCGATCCCAAGGTCGGTCATGACCCGCTGGGCCTCAAGGGTGGCTATCCGAGACCGCTGCAGGTTGATCTGGCCTATGGAGAGGGGATTAGCGGCGGCCATAATCGGTCATGCGAACTTGAGCCTCGATCGCAGCTCTGTTTGCGGGGCAGGCTCGGTCACCAGTACAATGATCGGCTGGTTTCTGAAACTTGGTACAAGTTGCGCAGATAGCGGCCTGTGCCTTCTTGGGGCACTCCTCGAAATCATGACCGGCTGCGGCGCAGTGGCGGCAAGAAATAAACTCCTGAGTACAAGATTTGCTTACATGGCCGTACATGTGGCATTTGAAGCAACGGGTAGCTCCCAGGTAGTCACGAACCCGACAGGCATTCCACCCAAGGTAGCAAAGACCGCTATCTATTAGTACCTTCCGGCAATCCGGATGACACGTGACAATCATATTCATAGTCCCGCCTTCACGTTTCCCAAAGAGGGATACCCTCCGCATTGTCCTTAAATGGTCTTCCCCGGAGAGAGTTGATTTTTCTGCGACGTTATTATCAAAAATTTCCTTGAAAAGAGCCGTGTCAGCAGCTGCGTCTCCTCTGGGGACGTCATAAATGACTATCTTGGGTAGTCGTCCCTGTGGGTTAACCATTTTCAAACCTTTGAGGGTTAATTTTTCCGCCGCCTTCTGAATGTTTTTGACACCCCCCGGGCTATCAGTTTGCAGAAGAACGCCTCCACCCTTGATCTTACGTGTCCTAACCACTTTAAAACCGTCGGTTTTGGGATCCAGAACCGATGTAAGTACATTCTGGGTCTCCTCAGATGTTTTGCCTTCAGGGGCAGTGGGGTAGAATAGAATAGTGGGCCTCAGAGAAGGCAGCTCACGCTCCTGTCCCTCGAATAAGATGGAACCACTGGGAGGCGCTCCGGAAGCTGCACCCGCATATGTTTTTTTACTTACCACTTTTTCAATAACTGGTGGCACATGGGACGGACGTTTAATGAGTAAATCTATTTTTTCCGATAATCCCTTCTGTGATTTAATAACCTCGGCAAAGGCGCCAGCTCTCGCGTTGGCGGCGGCACAGGTATTTGCCAGGTTCGCGAGCTCATTACGAAATAGATCTATACTTACCTCTATAACTGAGCGGTCCTCCTTTTTAATTTTATTTTTCATCTCATTCACCTTTGCAGAGATCCTCGAAAGAGGGCTCCAAAATGGGGCGAGATAATCCTCCTCGACTGGCATATCGTAGTTGTCACCTGAAATTAACTGTTCCTCAATTCTGCCACGCTTCTTTTTTGCTGGGTTAGGCGACGGGTTTTTGGCCACGTCACCAGTACCAGTGGAAATATTTCCAGAAGGAGCGTTCGCTACATCCTTCGGGGCGGCCAAAATTGATGCTGCTCCCTCTTCACGGAGTAAGCTGCCATGGATACTGGTAAACGGTGAAGTGGGCCGTCTAGGACTACCAGGCTCCTTGTGGGCTTGAATACTCTCCATGAGCACATAGGATCTGGGAGAAGGTCGTCTCCTTTGTGAGGATATCTCCTTCCCTCTTGCCTGCGCTATTTTAATAACTTCCTCCTTTGAAAGCTCATGGAGGGCAACTTCCTCTTCGTCGGAGGAGTCCACGGAGGACATATTACATATAATAAAAATAAATTAAAAAGAAACCAACCTAAAAATTAACAAAAATAAAAAATCCAGACAAAATGCTCGAACTTACCGCTGTGGGTAGAATGCAAATACAGATGTTATTTACAAAATCTGCAAACTCACCAGAATTTCACAAAATCCGAATTTAATTATGTAATTGAAGATAAACACAGTACTGACAATAGTTTCTGCCGTGTTTATACAATTCAGATTAACTCAAAACACATTTAAACGTCACTACAATTTTCGGTAATCCGACCCGAAAATTAACTAAAAAAAACTATTTTTAACACTTATTATGTACTATTTTATTGCTGAAGAATAGAAATACAGTAAATAACCGCCAGAAATGCGATTAAATGTGATTATAATTAAGATTAACACCGTTTCGTTTCAAAAGTAAACAAACCGGCGCACGAAGGTAGGTATATCAACTGCCCGGTTCGGCCGGGCGAACTGAACTGTGATGCGGGTAAAATGCGGGCAGGCAGCCAGCTTTTTGCTGATCTGCAGGTCGTGTTCGAATTTTGACTTATTAATGATTCTCTTGCATTCCTTTGCCGATTTGTTGTATGCTGATCTGCTTTCGGGCGTTCGAGATGCGTTGTAGGCTCGGTAAGCCGCGTTTTTTCGTCAAACTGCTTCGGAGCATTGTCGACTGAACAACGGCTTTGAGCCCACACCTGTTTCATTAGTAGTCGATTGTATGAAGCCATCCATCGCCGATGTCTTTCCCAATCTCCTGGGCACATCTTGAAGGGTCCGAAGTCCGAAAACAAACAGCTGTGGAATCAGTTCAGCCTGGGCCAAGGCTCCGAAGGGCGGAGTCGGCAGGCAGCGACTACTGAGAGGAAGTCTGGCAACCACTCCGGCTTCCTGGGCGGAATTTCGCGGGGTTACGGGAAGAGCCTCGGCGACCGCTCAAAGGGGGAGGGCAGGAGGTTTCTCGGCGGAAGCGAGTTGGTAACTCCTGAGAGGGCAGCTTCCTGGGCGGAAGAGCCTCATAGGGACATATCATACTATTAGGAGAGGCGTTTTTATCGTACCCAGTAAAATTAAAGTAGAAATTATCATGTTCTTAAAAGGCCAGGTTCATGAAAATTATATTAATTGTCTATGATTTCATTCTTGTCTATGCATAACCTAAATATTTTTTGACAAGTGCTTTCTTCTCCGACAATCTTTCTTCCTGTTTCTACACTCTGTTTATCCCGCCCTGTTAAACTTATTATACCATGCATGTGATGGTTATTGGAAAGAAATAATACTTAAATTTATTCATTGCTATTCATTTTGGTAGCGGCCGTTCTTCCAGTTTAGTTAGTGAATCATTGGGCGTTTTGTAACAGCAGAATGTTTTAAACTGTCAATTTGATATCAACCTATTATAAGATTAGTATTTCAAATGCATTTATTAAAATGATAACAAATATACGGATAACAGTTGTTTGATCGCAGGTGGATTACAACGGAATGGCGGTAGATATAGACGGTAAATAAATAAGGAGGTTTCCCAAGATAAACGACGTTTCTCTCAACCTTTGTCATAACTTCAAGGTTTTCTATTGTGTATTTTTGTTACGACTTGAGAAGCCAAATTTTAAAAACTGAATTCCGTTACAAATTTGTTCTGTTTCAGGGTTAAACTAATTACCAAATCCTACCAAAGCAGACCATGGATCTACTGAATCCAAATACTATATCCATCAAGACGGAACCAGGGCTCCAGGAAGAAAGTGGAGGTGAAATTGCATTTTCGGATTTAGATTTCGACCTCCCAGCTGTAACGAAGGAATTCTTGCAATATGCGGAGAGTACTCATACAGCCAGTTGCATTGCATACGTGTAAAATATAGAACTTTAAATACGGATGTCCGGAATCCATGTCTGTTTTGAAAAGTCGTGCAAACAGGACACATACTTGTTTCTTCCTCTCTTATAATACATGAGGTGTATTGGGAATTTACTCTAAAATGCGTCCTTGCCGGAAACTACCAAAATACAGCACTATCTTAACATAAATATATGGTTCACAATAAGTTGTCGGTTCCTCTATTTTCTCATGATTTTATTGGAACATGATGTTACTTACACGTATTAAAAATTCATATTAATGAATATTGAGAACACACTATCCCATTGACTTACAACTCCCTACTTAAGGTGCTCTAAAACAGGGTTTTTCTTTCTTGTTGAATCAGTCCCTCAAGAGGACGTCTGAGGTTATTTTTATCTGATATTGAACTTTAAAACTTTCATCCAAATTCCCGCTTCTATGGTATATTTATTCGTTAAAAAAAAGTTTACAGTTTTTCGATTAAAAAAGTGTTTCTTTTTATATCAATTTGACGAAGATACATGGCTGGCCCTATGTGGACGCAATTGGAGCAGTTCTCTTGGGGCGTCGAATACTAAACTTAACACATCGCCCTTGATATTATTTTTGATAAATACCGTGCAAAAAACCACAAATCATCATTTTATTGATTACAGTGATATCCTAATATTTATGTTCAAAATTGTAAATGGTAGTGTAGACAGCCTTGATTTAATTAACCTCATTGAATTTCATGTACCCATAAGAGCTACTCGCTCTAAAACCCTCTTCAATTGTAACAATTCTAAGACTGAACATTTCAAACACTCGCTTGTACCTAGATTACATGAAATTAGTAATAGGTACGCAGATGTAGCGGATCTGTTTAACTGCACAGAAGCTAGGTACAAAAAAGCCTTAATATCATATCTTTTAAATCATGGCCAATAAAATGTAAGTCTACTCATACTTACGTAAAAAGTCAAATAAATATGTATATAAAATGAACTGCCTGGGGCAACTGAGGAAACTTGGGTCAATAAAAATAAATAGTCAATAAGTTGAACCAACAGCTTGATTGGCACTTAACTACTTTCAACCAAAACCTGAATATAAATGCATACATTTTAGCTATTGTAATATATTATATCATATATCTTTACTATCATATATTTCAATCAATGCTAATCTAACCTAGTCTACCTATAATTTTTGCATGTACTTGTATCTCTCACTTTTTATATCCATCTAGAGTTTCTGTTAATTGTATTTTTTCTGATGTCCTTTTTTATAATTAACTGTATATGGTATATTTTATACCGTTGATATTAAAATAAATAAATAAATATCCTCCCTTGGCGTGTACTAAATAAAATTGTAAGGGCAGCCAAAATTAAACTCGCTCCTGGCGCCGTTTGGTTCAGGGCTGACCATGCAAAGAAATATTCTATTTATACCCCTTTTTTATTCCAGGAAGCATTAATGTGGAAACAGTTACCATAAACGAGGATCTCGGACCCCGACAAGATGAAGCGGGGCTTACTTATATGAAAATTGATATAGACCTGCCGGATGTTAAAGAGGAATGTTTGGAACACTTTGAAAGAATTACCAAGGCAGTAGGTAAAACCAATTTTCATTGTTAACTTGAAAATTTTGGCCTTTCTTATTTTTTTAACGTCTCTACCAACTTACTTCGCTTATTAACTTTAAGTTTAACTGAATAATTTTCATCCATATTATTTTTCAAATTTGTCGACAGATCTTCAGACGCATTTTGTAGAAAAAGGATTCACTCCTCTCCGTCGCAACTACTCCTTCTCTCCTAAGTCTCACAGTGGAGAAAAACCTTTTTCATGTTCCGTGTGCAACTATGCGTGCAATCGAAAGGATTATCTGAAGAGCCACATGCTGACTCACAGTGGAGAAAAACTTTTTTCATGTTCCGCTTGCAACTATGCGTGTAATCAGAATGGTCAACTGAAGATCCACATGCTGACTCACAGTGGAGAAAAACCTTTTTCATGCTCCGTATGCAATTATGCATGCTATCGAAAGAGCGACCTAACGAGGCACATACTGACTCACAGTGGAGAAAAACCTTTTTCATGTTCCCTGTGCAACTACGCGTGTTATCGAAAAGGTCAACTAAAGATCCACATGCTGACTCACAGTGGAGAAAAACCTTTTTCATGCTCCGTATGCAACTATGCATGTTATCGAAAGAGCGACCTAAAGAGCCATATGCTGACTCACATTGGAGAAAAACCTTTTTCATGTTCCCTGTGTAACCATGCGTGTTATCGAAAACGTCAACTAAAGATCCACATGCTGACTCACAGTGGAGAAAAACCTTTTTCATGCTCCGTATGCAACCATGCATGTAATCGAAAGAGCGACCTAAACAGCCACATGCTGACTCACATCGGAGAAAAACCTTTTTCATGTTCCCTGTGCAACTATGCGTGTTGTCGAAAGGGGAATTTAAATATCCACATGCTGACTCACAGTGAGGAAAAACCTTTTTCATGTTCCGTATGCAACTATGCATGTTATCAACAGGGTAAACTGAAGATACACATGCTGACTCACAGTGGAGACAAACCTTTTTCATGCTCCCTGTGCAACTATGCGTGTTATCAAAAAGGTCAACTAAAGATCCACATGCTGACTCACAGTGGAGAAAAACTTTTTTCATGTTCCGTATGCAACTATGCATGTTATCGAAAGAGCGACCTAACGAGTCACATGCTGACTCACAGTGGAGAAAAACCTTTTTCGTGTTCCGTGTGCAAATATGCAAGTTGTCGAAAGGGTCACCTGAAGAGGCATATGCTGACTCACAGTGGAGATAAACCTTTTTCATGTTCAGAGTGTGACTATGCATGTTGTCAACAGGGTAACCTGAAGAGACATATGCTGACTCACAGTGGAGAAAAACCTCTTTGATGTTCCCTGTGCAATTATGCGTGTTATCGAAAAGGTCAACTAAAGATCCACATGCTGACTAACAGTGGAGAAAAACCTTTTTCATGTTCCTTGTGCAACTATGCATGTTATCACAAGAGCAACCTAACGAACCACATGCTGACTCACAGTGGAGGAAAACATTTTTCATGTTCCGTGTGAAACATTTCATTATAGCAAAACGCCCATCTAAAGACCCACTTGCTGACTCATAGTGGCGCAAAACCTGTTTTATTTTCCATTAGTCCACATATTAATGTTTTAAAAGGCAATCTTTTTTCTTGTTCTTTGTTCATCTATGGATGTCAAAAAGCACATCAAAAAGCCACATGCTGACTCACAGTGGCGACACACCTTTATCATTTTCTAAGTGCACTTATTTAGTTTCTAGGAAAGGCCATCTTACCTCTATATAAGATATATATTGGACATGAGATGGATCACATGCTGACTCACATCGGAGAAAAACAATTTTTCTCGTTCCGAGTGCAACTATGCAAGTTATCAACAGTGTACCTTGAAGAGAAACTTGCTGACTTACAGCGGAGAAAACACTTTTTCGTTTTCTGGCTGCAACTATTCATGTTCTCAAATGAAAGATTTGAAAATACACCTGCACACTTACAGTGAAGACTAGTTGGTTTCATATGTAATTATGCATTTTCTCGAAGAGACTCTTTGACTGGCCTTTTTTTTGTATCTTGTGTTAAAATTCATCTTCACGAAAACTATTTACACAATAAATTTTAGTTATAGATATGATATGTTTCACCAGAGAATTTTCAGTATATAAAATGTGTATCATTTGTAATGGTCAAAATATTTATTACCTTTCGATTATAATTTTTAATTCTTAAATTTTGAAATTTGTTCCGAATAGCATTGTAAAAGATTTGATTATTTCTTAAAACTTAAATGTACGAAGTATGCGTAAAAAAGATAATTATGTCATACCTACTTCTTAGGCGAATATCAAAATATAAATGAATATGTGCACAATAATGAATTCAACTATTTATTCTAATAATATTATTACACTTCTTAATTGTCTGTAAAAACTATGGAATTATAGGAGCAGCTAGTTGTGCGTTCTATAATATTTACTTTTTTGTTTACCCTACGTAGATCGCACCTTGTACCTACTAGAATTATTTGGTAAGCACAGCCACTAGGTAATTCAACCGCTCGAGAACGTACCACCTGAGCAGGCAGGAAAAAGTTCCATTGATTTGACTGATGACGATTTTTCTCTCAGATATTTTAAAATGTAAGTATTTTTCTCCGTACATAAGAGAACCGACATAATTTAACTCTTGAAATTTTTTTCATTTTTTTTCTAAGTAATTGAAAATTGTTGTCGAAAAGCCTTCATGCAATCATACATTTCGTTACGTGCTTAAAGCTGATATGCTATATAATGCTGTTAAAGCGTTTTCAACAAATTCGTAAATTTTTACACTGACAATAGTTATTAAGATTATTCTGGTAAAAGCTATTGCCAATTGTAGAGAAAATTAGGAGGAACTGTCTGCGGCACGAGGATGAATTAAGTATTGATCCTGTGTAATGTAGTAAAGCAGGGAACAGAAGACACTATTGTGGGGTTTGTAAGGGCTGCAATGCCAATGATCTATGATTTTATTCGAAAAAAAACGAAAACTTTTTCTTCCCAAAAAAAAGTTGAAAGATTCTTGTTTCTGTAATTATTAGTAGTAAATACAGATAACTAATAACCTAATAACTCGGTTTATCTATAAACTTTCATTTTTGATATCCTTGCCGAGTTGACAGTTAACAACTAATAGGATAGTAATATGTTTGCCCAAGTTTGTAAAGCAATTTTAACCCTTATGTATAAAGAAATTGTACAAAGGACACTGTCCAAATAGCTTGAACTAAATATTAATTTAGAAACCATTTTTTTTTTTGTACATGTTTTACTGTGTTTTGTTCTCAAGGTTGCGGACTTCACACAGTCAACAGGTTGAAGATCTGCTATCCCTATAATATATACAATGCCAAATTGTTTTCTCAACTTTTTTCACAAAACAGTCGTTTTTTCCTGTTTCCAAACTCTATTCAAACCGCGTTGTTAAACTTATCATCCCATGCCTGTGATGGTTATTGGTAAGTACTAATGCATATATTCATCGCTATTCATTTTGGTAACGGTTGTTATTCCGGTTTAGTTAGAGAATCATTGGGCGTTTTCTTTGTCACACAACGGAACTTTTAAACTGTCAATTTGACGTCTACTAATTATTTTATTTATTTAGGGCCGTCTGTTTCAACGCTAGCTATAGTAAAAGTAAGAATAAAAGTAAATGCTAAAGTTAAATTTCACCAAAATGCGTTGTTCAATCAATTTAACTCCTGGTTTTACGTCACTTTTAACTTTTGTTTTAACTTCCCGAAATCCGAGAGTTACTCGCGAGTTATTCGCGATTCTCGAGTTACTCCGCCATTTTGTCATATTTGACAGTTCTATACGTAAGGTTCTTCTGTTGAGTGTTGTTACGAAACGATTATTAATCATGATTAATATTATCGAAGATGACAATAGTGAAGATGAATTCGTCATGCAATATGTTTTAGAGCGAAAGCCAAAAACATTTCGACCCCGTGTTAATAATATGGTCATTTGGGATGATTCCGAAGTTTTGGCACGGTATCGCATGTCGAAAGAGCTTGCAAAATTTGTGACGGATCAAATTGAGGGAGATATTACGACTACTGGAAAGTAAATTATACTTTTTCCGTGTAATATCGTATATATTATAACAGGTCGTCATTTATTTTTTAAATACCCACAGAAACATTTTTCTAGGAACAAAACAATGTAATAAAAGTATATCTTTTTTCATAAACTTTGGTATAAAACTTATTATTATATTAAACCCTGTATATAATGTTTCAATATACACATTATAATTGAAAAGAAACTATGTAATAAATATATAACTTTTTTTACAAAGTTTAGTTGGAATTATTAATCAAAGGAAACTAGCCCCTCCAATACTCTCAAGAAATTATTCCTAAAACTATAAATCTATCTTCATCATGTAAGTAAAAATTAAATTCTGAAATAAAAAATTCGAACGCAATAACAAACAAGAAGTCAGAAGAGGTTATAATGACGGAGTTCATTTATGATGACACACAACAAACTTCTGTATTTTGACAGTCACACCAGAGATCATATTTAATCTTCGGTGTGGCCGTACCAAAAAATAATGCCGTGCGTTTTTCCACGTAATTTCGAGGAATATTCTGCTTTTTAGACTGGCCACACTAGTAACTGTTACTTTTGCATAAAGGCACTTGAAACAGCGCGCGGTCCGATTTAACATCCTTGTTACTTTAACTGACAGTTAAATTTTTAACTTAGCTCACGATTTAGCATTCTGTTGAAACAGACGGCCCTTATTAATCTTAAGTTAGCTCACATCTTCGTGTGTGCTAATAGTTGTATAAACATATAAACATGTACATTGTTTGGCAAACATAATCTTTATTTAAATATTTCAATAAAGTCACAAAAAAAGAAACATTAATAATTGAGATAGACATATTTTCTTAATTCATTTTTGAACTTATTAATATTTTCTATCACAGCAATTTCATTCGGGATTTTGTTATAGAGTTGAACGGCCTGGTACATCAGAGATTTTTGGGTGCTTGTTTTTTTTCTTGTTGGCAATCTAATTTGCTTAGAATTTCTCGTCCCGTGTCCGTGTATCTCGTTATTGTAATTTATTTTTCTTTTCAGTTCCTTAGACATCATCCCTAAGTTAATTTTATGTATAAAAATAAGTACATTCAAATACACAGTTTGCTTCACCGTCAAAATATTCAGCTCCTTTAACATGTCTCTTATCCGTGTGTATATGTTGCGCTTAAGTATTATTCGCATTGCTTTATTTTGCAGTATTTGCATTTTTTTTTCATTTTCTCTTTATTGCAGAGAAAAAGAATAATTGAACAGTAATTAAAGTGTGGTGAAATAATTGTATTGTTTATTATCTGGCATGTTTCTTTATTTACTTTGTTTCTGATTCTACCAAGAAATCATATTTTTTTCGCAATTTTTTTAATTGTATAGTCTGCATTTTTTGAGAAGTTCAATTTTGAGTCTATAATAACACCTAGATATTTAATTTCTTCCACTTTTTTTATGATTTCTCCATTTATAGAAACCTTTGGTTCCTCATAAGTCACTATTTATCTTTTTGATTGCTTTCTCATAATTATCTTCTGCAATATAAATTAGTGCGTCATCTGCAAACAGTCTTATTTTGCAATGTTTTAATATTTTTACCATATCATTTATGTAGAGTATAAACAATATCGGACCCAATACAGATCCTTGCGGTACACCCAGCTTATTTTCAATTGGGTTTGATATATTGTTCCTTATCTTTGTTGTTTGTTGTCTGTTGCTTAAGTAGTTTTTAAACCATTCCAGTTCTTTCCCTTTTATTCCATATTTTTTCTCTTTTTCTAACTCTTTTTCTATCTATTGTTTCAAAAGCTCTCTGAAAATCTAAAAACACCGCAACAATATGCAAGTTTTTATCTATATCTTCTTATTATTAGATAAGTATTTCAAAGATATTATTTAAATAGTCACTTAAATACGGATTAACAATATTTTGTTAAAAGCTGAATGGCGGTTGACATGGTAAATAAATATAGAGTTATCCGACGATAAACAGCGATTCTCTAAACCGTTGTCATAACTTCATGTTCAAAATACCTCAAAATTTACATTATTATTTCCCAATATGTGTTTGGCTACGTTACTTTTGCTTGATTTTCGAAGCGAAATCAAATACATCCTGTTCAAATAAGAGTTCTTTTTTTTTTTTTTTTTTTTTTTTTCTTAGGTTTGTCAACAGTGATTCATATCAAAGCTCTCGAAATACAATTACATTAATTAAACTTGGTTGATACTATCACTAATTACATACAAACACAACACTGTAAGTAAAGACTAATGTACATGTATGCACCTACATGCATACATGTATACACACATACATACATACACTTACATATACATTTCATAACAGCAACAGTAAATATTTTTTAGATCAACACGATAGGTAGCTTGTCTTGTTTACGTTTGATTTGAAGGTGGCCAATGATGACATTGACAAATCAATGGGATGACTTTTATATGTCTCGTTAAAATAACGGCACATTCTTGGTAAAGGTGAGTCATACCCCAGCTTAGTTTTATATTTTTTAATATGTTACGGAATATAATGTATAAGTCGGCAACCAATTCTAGGAACGTTGAACATAATTTGATAGAGTAAAAAAGGGCAGTTTATTAGAGCATTAAAATTTTGAAAAGAAAATTTAAATCAATATTTAGTCTTCTCTGTTCAAGGGTGCGTACATTATAGAAATTTAGTCTATCGGTGTAATGTAATTCGGGCATCAGTAATGCGAAGGGCAAGAGTGAACAATAAGCTTGTCTGTGTTGAATGGTGTAGTTTTCAATTCTCACTTTCGACTAATTATTATTAGTTATTTTGTGTGCCCACATAATATATTATTTTACCAACATTATTTTGTTAGAATCGTTAAGCATAGATACACCATAGTGTAAGTAAAACAGTGTTGTCGCCTGATGGCATTGCCATTGCACTGAAATGATTATGTTAATTAAATTACTTTCCTTTGTTTGAGGTAATAAAATACCAAAATATGTCTCAAAGGAAAGGGTGTTTTCTGATGACCGGATAACTCATCAAAATGACAACTCAACAAACCTTTCAAAAAATGTTATAAACTTATGAAAAGTGATGTAACAAAAACTAGGTTAAATAGGTTACATATGTAACTATTAAACCTTGTTTTTATTTAAAGATTATTTTAGTTATTAAATTGTGTTGAATAGTCATTTTGAGGAGTTCTTAAAATACTATTTCTTACCAAGCATTATACTGTAAGAAATAATCAATAGATAAAGACAGAGGCTTTTCAATTTACCTTCACTTCTATGATTGAATTATTACATGATCACTAATTTGTATATCATAAAATTCAATTAATATGTTATTATGAAAAGGTAATACCTAGTTGTATAGAATATGTTATAATAATGTCAAATCATTAACCAAAGGATCTCTATCTTTAAACAAAACAACAAAATAATATATTCCTCTACATCACTGAACGGATTTAAACTTATGACACACATAGTTCAATTTTTAGAAAACTAAACCTTACAAAATAAAGGAATAAATGTAACACCCATTTGCACATGGGATTTAACCTTTTCTTATCTGCGGTGTGTATTTACTACACATTGCTTCTAATAACTTTAATAACTCTATAAATATAATAAATTCTGGGTTCAGATTTAAGGTATTCCTTTGTTATACATTCTTGCACTGAATCAAAAAATAATATTTTACATAGTTTTCTAAAAGAGTGTTTTGTTAAAAAAACGGGAACCAATACAATCACGTGACACTGTTACGCGAAGAGTGTGCGAGGAAATGACACGCTATTGATGCCCAGCTTTAGTTCGCTATGCGGAACTTGAAAAATCCACACATCAACAGTTGTATTTAGATCATCGATACCTACGACCGCATAGCTGTGTGTGTGAGTCCAGCGCCCATCCAGCACCTGCAGCTGTAATGATTCTAACGTCTTGCCTTGAGTTTATATCATTTCTTCCACAAACTCCCGACCACGGCACTGAAATGATTTCAACTGTTTTACATCGGGTATATATTTTGGTAATTACCCCTCTCCCGCGCAAAGCAAATCGCTGAACTCTATTTTCTCACTTCGTGAAAAGTAATGATCTCTCCCGTCTTATTTGCAACTTCTCGCGGTACATCAACCCTTCAATCTTATCGAATTAATATGTCACGTTGTGTCATTTTTTGTTTCGACAGTGATTAATTCATTGAAGGATCCTTTTAATTGGTTGTGGTAACTTTGGTTCTTTTTAGATGAGGCGTGTTACATTCTGTATGGTTTGAAAATAAGACAATGACCGACTACCCTGATTTTAACTACCTTTTCCTACCTTGTTTGCTCGCCAGAACTTTTCCGGTTACTACAGTCGATGGTGGGCTAGTATAATGGGACAATTAAATGCAAGTACATGAAATTCTCTATAGACAATTCAATTCAAGATGCACAAGATTCTAGGTTAGTGGTTTGACTATGGATTGTTAGTTTTGTGAGTTATTTCTATGAGTAGGTATTTTTGGGAATAGCTAGAGACAAAACATGTGTTGCTTTTCGATTGGTCT
Source organism: Hesperophylax consimilis (assembly GCF_061612785.1). Classification (NCBI taxonomy): domain Eukaryota; kingdom Metazoa; phylum Arthropoda; class Insecta; order Trichoptera; family Limnephilidae; genus Hesperophylax; species Hesperophylax consimilis. The sequence goes on from NC_142852.1 coordinate 2,673,188, forward strand.
CCGTCCAAATCCCATCCATCAACGTGACCAGCTCGAGAGCAGCCAAGTTGATGGTCCAATCCCAACACCTCCAGAAATTAATTGAATATCGCTCAGCGACAGATGAAATAATGACATGTTTTGCCTCCTGCCGGAGGGTGATGAAGGTAGGATTCCTTTGAATTCTGATATGTGGGTTCTTGTTGGTAAATGATGATGTTGATGATGATGATGATTGATAAAGATTCATCTTATACCGTTAGGTACAAGGAGCTGCTCCGGTCCGGTGGCATGATAGCCTGATGTCAGGAACCATTTGGGTCACGTGGGTGGCACGAAGTTTAGGTCGCGTCAACCTCCCCCAAATCAATGATGAGTTAAGCTTCGCCAGCATGCCGAAAGTTAGGAGTCCACTCTACTAACCTCAAACATAAACATATACTGAAGTGGTTTGCATCAGCAACGTCAGGAGTTCGGGAGTCCCGTGAACACCCCTCTGGTTTACGCTCGTAAGAATAATTATGAATTCAGCTTCAGTTTGTTCGCCTTCGCCTCTGCAGTCACGTTACTCCAAATAGCTCCTGGCTCCAGTCTATACAGCTTCTCGTTCCAGTAGAGGTAATGACACATGTTTACCATATGTGCAATACAGAACATACTTCAAGTCTTTCGTCCACACTCAAAATAGTCATGTCAATATTTAATTTGAATGAGGGCGTCCATCCGACATAACGAATGTTTCCGGGACGGGAGATTTTACCCCACTTTAAAGTCATGGTCATTCGCTCTATCGTTTGTTACCCTCCGTTCGCTTCAAATATCAAAGAATGGTAGAAAATGATATCCTCGACTTCCGGCGCTAAGGATCAGGGATACTGGAATCATCAGGTCGTGAATCTGAAATCATCCGATCTCCATCAGCTCAAACGGTTTCAGTCGGAGTCAATTCCCAACCTAATTCTGGATGACTTCTCCTCCTATAGTGGGGTAAGTATTTATTGAATTTGACAGGAAGGACTTCAGAAATCGCCGAAACAACTTCATATTCGTCACGATCCCTTCGTTCTGTCAGCGAGAAAATCCTCCCCATACGTCAGAAAGGAATAGAATAGCCATTACCCGCTTTGTTCCTTCGTCTACCAAGCTAACTCAAGTAGGAAAGCCCATTAGCAATCTTCGTTCCCTTCTATTGGAACTCCGTGAAAGCGTCCTCTCACCAGCTGAAAATACTCGAAACAGGGGTCTATCCAGGGTAACTATCTTAGGCTGGTCCTCCAACACCTTCGACAGAAACCGATGCTTTTACGGGAATAACTCAACCACACCAAGAACACGGGAAAAGGCCGGCGCTGCTCTACTGAAATAGACGCTATCTCGGTACCCAGGGTTATCGACTTTGCTAACACAAAAGTTCCTATTAGGCAAGCCAATTACCAATTTCGATTCCTCCGCTTTTGTCGCTTTGATAAGATAGGACAGCCTACGGAAAATTCGTACACTTCGTCCCCGCCAAACTTATGTGTATGAAAATCTCACTTGATAGAATAGGAATGCCAGACAGATGCATTCTCTCGGCGGATAGCTTCAATCCGCTGTGTTAATTCCACGAATATGAATAAAAATTATATGCTGACAGATAACCCCCTGTAATAAATACAATACACCGTAGCCTTCACAAAGTTCGTAAAACGAAGTCGGAAGTAGGGATTAGGAGTACGTAGATATACGCACGTAGCTCTAATAGTTGAAATAATGGTGCACTCGCTGTACATGGCTAAGTGAGAGTGATGGTCGAATAAGTTATATTTAATTACATATATTTTATGAATTCCGTATAACCTAATCGTTAAATATTATTACTGGAGAATTATTTAATCGTTTTAAATTGCAAAAAATAGCCTAACTCATAACCCAAATAATGCGCATTGTTCGATAATCTAAAGTGTTAAAACTAACCAAGTGCCCAGGCGGCCTTAACACAATAGGTGATTTATGGCCCCTCTTGCTAAAAGGGTCCGGACTCAATTCTTCTGTTGAAGATTTTAACATAATTACCTATAGTATTCAAGTTAAATACTCTTACTTCAAAATACAATTGAATTATTTGGTTTACATAAAGGAAAATAAGGGTTAATAATTAGATTATAATAGACTTACCAATTCATCTTAGTGTCAACAATCCAAATAACTACAAACAACAAACACAGTCACATGCAGTAAAATACCCATGCTGTTAAAGAAAAACCACTCCTTCTACACTAAATGATTTTAGCCGTGTTCGCGTTCTGACGATTAATTCTTGTTGACGCGCTTCCTAGGTTTTACTGACTCGACTATCTTAAAACGCTGACCGATCCTGATTATCCTTGACCGTCTCCCAAACCTTGAATCTCTAACCCCTTTGATTCTATTTGACCGTCTCCCAACGCTTTCAAAACTGACTATCTTGAACCGCTTTTTCACCCTCGACCGTCTCTTAGCTCTCCCCAATCTAGACTATCAAAACCTGACTATCCGCCCGCGCTCATTAACCACGACCCCCTCCTTGCGCTCCTGAATCTCGACTATCTTCCCCCGCTTTTCCACGCTGACTGTCTTGATCGTCTCCTCCCCCAACCCCCAAATCAACTCCGCCTTCTCCATATGCGATATCTAATTTATGTCTTTTGAATTCTCGAAATTTCGTGTATTCAAAGACAGAAACGCACTAAAAGACCTCATCAATTATGAGCTCTAGAACCCGTCACATTAATTTAAATCGTTTCAAAACCAATAAATTGTTACTTCTCAAGTAAACTGTCCAATTCTTTGTTCAAAGGATGAAACAAGACCCTCCCAGTCCAGTGGCGTGTCGGCCTACCAGTTTGTTCGGCTCCCAAATTATCAACACGGTCTAGGATGAATTAAATATCTTTTATTTATAGGTTTTATTTTTAAATCTTCTTGCAGGATTTTAATTTAACTTAACAACTTCCAAACTCGTCCTGTTAAAATGTTATTTTCCTCGCTAGTCATAATTATAATTCATCCAAATTCTTAGAAAAATTACGTAACTATATTTCACGGCGTATTTCCTACTTAGAAAGTCACTTAGTAGCATTGCTCAACCTAGTTGAATTGTTTCTTATTGATCTTGTTAGGGGTTTTTTTCTATCCGCCCCCTACACTGGCAAATCCATTACTACTGCACTGGAATAAGTCTGAGAATTTCGAAGTACCATCACAGAGGTCTCTGGCGATACAGTGCATGTTCCTATTTTTTCTCTAGTACCATAAATCTAAGCACTTGTTCTTAGAATAACTTTAAAGCCAACATCTGGAAGTCTCTATTTCGTGAGATCAACTGAAAATTTCTTTCCCACCATAATATATCAATAATAAAAAAAATATATCCCGGCAAGTTCATCACACAGCCAGTCGGTCGCGGGCCGTCGTTAGATAAGGAATCCTCGTTCGTTTTTTTTTAGCATCTGCCGATAGTTTTTACATGTTTTCAGCAATTAATAATAATAATAATAATAAATATCTTTATTGTGACAAATTTTCAAACAATAACTATAGAAATACATGTAAGACTGTTTAGTGTACATTGGTTTATAAATTAGAAGAGTATATAATTTTATCAATAGAAATTAATATATAAACAGTAGGTAAAATAAATGTAAATAATAGAAATGTTAATGTAGTTATGTGTTGAGGTTTATCATAGCCCGCCTCACTAGGCTTAGCCTGTGTTGAGGCAGCTAACTACCAAGTTTATTTATAGTACTTTAACGTACCTACAATTATATAAAAATACGAACACTCAATAGTTAGGTAGCATCAATATCAATACATCATATACCAAGTTCGTTTCTAGTCCTAATAATATACCTACAATTATATGAAAATACATACAATAATTAGGTTGCATCAATGACTACGAATTTGGATGAGTGCACCGGTAAAGGCCCTATCATTACTTTTAATCCAATTTTTTACGCTATCTTTGAAATTTTTTTGTGAATGACATGTTTTTATTTTATCAGGAAGAATGTTATAAAGTCTAGTCGCAAGATATCTAAAATTTCGTTGTCCAAAAGTAGTGTGCGTTACAGGAATTTTAAGTAAGTCTTTGTTAATGCTTCGAGTACAGCGAGTATTAGATCTTTTTTCGTAGTATGTATGTATATTTGTGTATAGGTGAGTGAGTATTGTTTTTGCGTATGTCTGCCGAACATCAAACACATTCATAATATTAAAGATCAAGTTCGAGTCAGTAATTAGAGGAAGCCTAAGAATTATTTTTATAATAGTTTTCTGTGCCTTTATGATTGGGTCTAGTGCAGATGAAGTTCCACCTCCCCACGCTATGATACCATACTCAATAATAGATTGACAGAGTGCAAAATAAACCATTTTCAAGTGTTGTAAGTTGAGGAAGTTTCGTATCGTTCTGAAGAAGTGCATGGTTTTTCTTATTTTGTTTGCAATAATTTGAGTGTGAAGATTCCATTTGAGGTATGGATCAATGGTGAGGCCGAGGTACTTTATCTGAGCAGTGCGCTCAATGTAGGGACACTGACAAAATTCTTCTGAATTCAAACATGTGTGTATTCTAATAGAGGCATCGTCATGAGGTTGACCTGTAATATTAATGCTTGATGTGATGTATTTGGTTTTCTCGGCATTCAGTGTGAGCGTATTTGTATCCAATCATTTTTTTACAATGCTTATGCCCGTTTCAGCTTTTTTGTAGACAGCTGGCCAAGTGTCAGCTTCAAACAGAAGAACAGTGTCATCGGCAAAACTAACTATTTTCCCCTGAATATTAATGTTACATAAGTCGTTAATATACACCAGGAACAAAATCGGTCCTAATATGCTTCCTTGTGGTATACCATAATTAGTTGAGCAGGTGTTGCTTAATATGTTATTTATTTTAACTTGTTGCTTACGCCCATTAAGGTAGCTTTTAAAGAATTTAAGTTCGTTGTCCGCAATACCGATTTTTTCAAGTTTATTTGTTAATTTACTGTGCGATATGGTATCAAAGGCTTTAGATAGGTCTAAGAAGATTGAAATACATTTTTTGCTTTTATCAAGGTTTTTAACAATGAAATCAGTGACAGCAGCAATAGCGTCTGAGGTACTCTTGTTTTCTTGAAACCCGTATTGATGTTCTGAAATCAGTTTATGGCTCACGAGAAATTTTACCAACTGTGCATTGATAACCTTTTCAAATACTTTAGATAGACTAGTTAGTAGAGTTATTGGTCTGTAGTTGTTTATGTCTGTCTTGTTACCTGTTTTATGTATAGGAATAACAATACCTTGTTTCAGGTTTGAGGGGAAGTGGCCCTGAGTGATAATAGAGTTTATTAAGTGTTCTAGGGGCAATGCAATTTCCGTAGACAGCGTTTTTAAAATCTTGGTTGATAACCCATCAACTCCGGCACTAGACGTGTTTTTTAGGGAATTAATTATTTTTAGAATCTCTTCCCCAGACACTGTTTGAAAGTTAAATCTTCTTTGAGAAAATTGGAGTCCTATTTCAGAAGTTTGAGCATTCCCACAATTTGGTAGACGAGAAGCAAGATGTGACCCAATATTAATAAAAAAATTATTGATGTGATCCGCAACGAGCTTTGGGTTTTTTGAGGTATCAATAATTTCTCCATCAATGCAGAGTTTACTTATGTCTTGTTTGTCTTTAGTGTTTTGTGTATTTGTGGCTTCTCTTAAAATTTGCCATATTTTTTTGGGATCGTTATTGCTTCCTTTGATTTTGTCTCCATAGTAGATTTCTTTTGCCTTTCTAATGACTTCCCCGCACGTATTTCTGTATCTTTTATAGATGTTTAATGAGATTATGTCGTAAGGATTGTCTTTCACTTTTTTGTGTAGTGCATTTCTTCTGCGAATGCAGTTGATGATTGAATGACTTATCCATGATTTCAAGGGTTTAATTTTGTTTGGAATTTTTTTTGACAAAATTGTGGTATTATTACTTAATTCATTTTTCAGAAAGTCAACAAAATATATCCATGCATCATCTGAGTTTTTTATTTGGAAAAGCTCTTGCCAAGATTTATTTTTAATTGAGGCTTTTAAATTTTCAAAGTTAATATTATTGTATATAAGAGACTGATCTCGTCTATTTTTTGTGATGTCGGATTGCAAAGTGAAGATTGTTGTGTAGTGATCTGTAATTGTTGATTTGTAAACGATGCTTTTGTTTTGTTTATTAGTTTTGACCATTATGTGATCAATACATGAAGTTGATTCATTGACTATTCTTGTTGGTGTATTGATGGTACTAATTAATCCATGGAATTCTAACATGTTCAGGTAGTCGTGACATTGGTGATGTGGATTGTTTGGGAGTATGTTGATATTTAAATCTCCCATAATTATCAAATTTTTAGTATGGGAAAGATTGGATAATATGCTATTAAGACTATTTAGAAATGGTGTAATATTACGATTCGAAGGAGAGCGGTATATTGCTAGAATGCAAGTGTCATTATTGTAAGTTATTTGCAAACAGTTCGCGCCAATAATGTCTATTTCCGTTACAATGGGGTTAAGATCATTTTTTGTGTATACCACGACTCCATCGTTCTGGCTATCATGTTTTGTCGAATTGAAGGAAGAGTAGTGATTTATTAATTTTGGAGTATAAATGTTTGACAACCAACATTCCGTGAGAATAATTATATCAAAGTCTATATTAAGGTGGTTAAGCTGTATCTGGAGTTCGTTAAAGTTTTTATTAATTGACCTAATATTTTGGTGCATAATTGTAGTGTTTTTTACCTCTGCTATAAGATATTTGCAAATTTTGGCATCTGAAGTAGTAAAAGGGTTGATTTGATCACCATGTTCTGCATATATGCGATTAAAATTAATAGCCATTATAAAATTTATACTAAACAAAAAAAAGAATTGTTTAATTCCCTTGAATGAGAGCTCCACTAATCCGTGGCCATCACTGGGGGTTTCAACCTTTCATTGCTAGTGCAGGAGTTCATTATTGTTACAGTGCGAAAATAAGCATAAAAGATATGACTCACCAATATTGGGGGAATCGACCCAGTGAATGACCGGTAAAAGTGGGACTCTCAATCAAAGAAACTAATCAATTTTTTTAAGATCATCCGAATGTTTGATGTAGTGTATTTGCCTGTCGCCGTCATTTTTCCTAATCATTATTTTACAGTCTTTGTACCAGACATATTTGAAGCCCATTTCTTTTGCCCTTGTTTTAGACCTCCACAGAAGATCTTTGAAATAGGGACCGAGGATTTCACCAACAAAAATCTTCTGGAATCCGTTTCCCTGTGCTGTAATTGTGTTAAGTTGCCTTTTGTTCAGTAGAATTTGTCGTCTTTTTTGGAGGTTATTAAATCTGACGTGGAGTTTTGGGGGGACTCCAGGTCGTCGGTCCGGGATTTTCTTGATGTCGAGGATGTCAACGCTTTTTAATTCGATTCCTGAGACTGCGGCCACCCGTTTAATCATTTCTGCAGGCTGCTCACCCTCTTTTAATTCGATCCCTGTAAATTCAAGGGTGTCTTCATGAGTTACTTGCTCCACTTCTGCCAGTCTGACTTCCAGGCTCTTTATTATTTTGTCTTTTTCCGTTAGCTCCTTTCTCATTATTTCAACTTCCGAAACCAGTTTGATAATGGTCTCCATCTTAAGGTGAATGTCATCATACTGACGGCTGATGAAGTCCCTTGTGTTTCTGGTTTCTTGATTTTCATCATCTATTTTCTTTATTATTGCTTGTTTAAATAATTCCAATTTTTTTTCCATTTTCGTCTCCATTTTTTCCAGCAGATTGTCGAAGTTTAAAACGTAGGGCTCAGATGAAAGGTTAGCAGCTGTCGTTTGTCCTTTGCTTCTCAGATTTTTTTCTGAATTTGCCATTTTGGTAGACTCTGTAGGTCAAACACTGCCTCTATTACCCTTTTGGTTGACTTGAGATATACTGTTAATTTTTCGATTTTAAAATACTGATAATTATTTATTCACTGGTCAATCACTGACAAATCAAACACTGACTTAGTAAAACTAACAATTCTCATCGGATTTGACACATCCACGGGGAAATTTTCTCGCTGTACCAGATTGTTAACTATTTATTTCGGGAGCAGATCAAAACACAGCTGTCACTCGATTATAGGTATTGTTGTATGTATAATTATAATTAAATTATATGTATAATTAAATTACAATTATCATCATTGTTGATTTAGAATATAATAAACATTAACTATGAATATTCATATTTTTCCGAAATTAAATCGCTTATTTTGAGATGTTTATTGACTACACAGCACCGGAACGCGTAGATTTTATTTAACACAGTAAGGGAAAGTTAAATCAACATATTTAAAACTGTAAATATTATTGTTGAACCTACAAATCAAAGATCTAATAAATCTTGTTATTTTTAATACAACTTTATGCAGTTTATTTACAATGTACTTTTAAATATATTTTTATTTCATGTTAATGGCACATGTCGTGCCGTTAGCAATTAAATAAAATTTAAAAAAACCGTGTGATAAACCAACCTATATCTTTTTTATCACTATAGCGACTCGTTTACTATAAAACTGATCCATGGTACAATTTATATAATGAATCTTATTTGTTTTCATTTAAGTTCAAGATCCTTGAAAATATATTTTGATATACTTAATATTTATTACTTTTATTCCTCGAAGCACTTCGACACTCTAACATTAATACTATGCGATACATCTATTCATTTCTTACTTGGAGATATAAATCTAAATGGTCTTAATTAAAAAAAATATTATCATAATATTATATAAAAAGCTGATAAGTATTATTTTTTTAAGTACTTCAATGAAGTAACCAGAAAGGTAGTAGTAAATGAACAAATGAATCACACATGTATAGAATGCGAATTGCGAATGCCTACCTCACAAAAGAGTTTGAGACGTTTCATTGGAATTCTCTCGTGGTACAAGAGATTTATTTAGAATTGTTTTCCATTATTGCTGCTCCGTTGCACAATTTAACCAAGCAGGAGTTTATTGGTATTTCTTGGAATGATCAGGCGCATTTTCTAAGTTAAAAGAAACTTTAGTCGAGGCTCCCGTTTTAGCATGCACAGATTTAAAAAAACCTTTTACAATTTCTTGTGATGCATCAAACGAAGGTTTGGGCGCAGTACTTTCTCAATTAGATGACCAAGGCAGGGAGCACCCTATTTCTTTTATAAGTAGATCCTTATCAGCTCAGGAAAAGAATCATTCTACTACGGAGAAAGAACGAAATGCACTAATTTTTGCGTTGGAGAAGTTCAGGGGTTACAGTGAAGGGTCATCCATTCCTGTAAAAGTAATTACGGATCATTATAGGCTAAAGTGGATAGTAAATTTAAAACCACCTTCTGGAAGATTAGCACGGTGGGCTGTCAGACTTCAGCAATGTGACTTCATTATTGAACATAGGAAGGGGATGGAGAATCTTGTCCCGGATGCCTTGACCCGTGATCCCTTAGTAGTATCTACTATTGTTCAATCTAACATTGTTAGTACTGATCGGTGGTATAATAGAATGTGTCGTGACGTTCTTTCTAAAGTGGCTTTATTTCCTAAGTGGAAACTTATAGATGGTGTTTTATACAAGCATGTGCAGAGAATGGAAGCCCTGCATAAGTCCAATGATTGGAAAAAAGTTGTACCTAAGGATCGAAGACAAGACTTAATTGCGTTACATCATGTACCTCCAACATCCACGCATTTCGGGATTATGAAGACTTTAAATAGGATTTCCATGAAATTTTATTGGCCCAAAATGTCGTCAGACGTTAAGAAATTTGTATCTAGATGTAATACTTGCTTAGGGCAGAAAAGCTCTAATCAGGCCGCGCCGGGTCTTATGGGAGATTCCAAGCTGGTCCAGCGTCCGTGGAAGGTGATCTCAATAGATTTATTGGGACCTCTTCCTAACTCATACAAGAAAAATTATAAATATCTGTTAGCTGTCGCAGACTTTTTCACTAAATTTACTAACAAATTTCCGCTGAGATGTGCTAATGAGAAAAATGTTTCTGAAATTATAGAGGATGAGATTTTCCTTCAATTTGGCGTTCCGGATTGCATCGTCGCTGACAATGGTCCCCAATACATTTCGAAAGAGTTGAAACATTTAGTTAATAGATCATGTACGTCACATGTTTTTTAATTGCAGATACCAAGTAGAAAGAATTAACCGAGTTTTAGTTACTGCCTTAAATTCGTAAATGTGAACGGATCATCGAACCTGGGCAAACCATTTACCTGAGATAGAGCTCGCTATTAACACAGCTGTACACGAGGTAACGGGTTACTTTCTTTTCTTCTTAAATTTCGGCAGGGAAGTTATTATTTCAGGCAAAGATTATAAATCGCCTGATTTTGGTTTTGAAGATTTAACTTTCTCGAAACGTGACACGTGGGCACTAGATATTTCAGAGTTAGATGACATTTTCAGCCAAGTGATGACGTGTTTACGTCAATCCTATGAACGCAATAAAGTTAATTATGACCTTCGGAGGAGGAATATTGAGTTCAAGGTTGGTGACAGTGTTTGGAGACGTTCCTTCGTTTTGTCTGATGTCTCTAAACATTTCTCCGCTAAACTGGCTCCTAAAGCAAGCTAAGGAGCAGAATTATTGAAAAGGTCTCGGCTGTTGTGTATAAGCTGGCAGATATGTATGGGAAGTCAATTGGCACTTTCCACATAAAGGATTTAATTAAGGTAGAAAATTAACTTTGTTTAGATATCTATTGCAACGCTTTACATTTTTATCGTGTTGTCTTAATTATTTTAAATCTTGTTTACCGTAACGTTTAATTGGTGGGATTTGTTTACCATCTTAAAATCTTAGCTTCAAAATTTATTATTCATAATATTCTCCAAAATTTTAGCTTCATCTATAGTTACTAATTTCATGTGTTAATTTCATTTAATTAGATTTCATATTTCATACAAAGTAATTACACTCAATTGGTCACCATGAAACAGGCAGCCGCCTAGTATGGTGATTCATTATATCTACTTTATGTAAATTTCAAAATAATGTAACATGTATTAAATAAATAAATAAAATAAATAAATAAATTGAGGATATATTGGGACTCAATCCACGCCTTTTGAATGTTATGAAACTATGGAATTTGTATTTCAATTTACAATTTAAAATTAAAAATTAACTAGTTTAATATTAATTTGTGACTCTCGTCATTAATTACCACTCCGTTTAAAAGGATCTCATGGTTGTATTTACACATTGGTTGTATGTTCACATTGTGTGATTTAAACCGCGCTCTTGTTTTAATTTCTTCGTATTATTTGGTGGTAGTTTTGCGGAATTAATTTTTACAACATTAATTCATGTAAATAATTATTATAATACTACCGCCATCTTTGAGAATTCTGCGTTAACTTTAAACTTTCGTAATATTAATTACATTTTGGGTGTGAGTATTTTATACATTTTACTTGCAACTTAATTATTTATATGAACCTTTTAATTTTTTAATTATTAATCACTAAAATAATTACTCAACATTTTAATTAATTTTTCAATTAGAGCTTTTCTAATCTCATTTCAACAATTCCGAAACAATATAGTGGGCTCGCTTCATAAATTTTAAATAATTATTTTCGCTACAAAAGAATGTTCTGTTTAAGTTTTATAGAAATGGTTCTCTCATACGAACAGGTCGCGACTGTGGTACCGGAGATTCATTTTTTTATAGTTGCTTATTGAGCAGGGGAATGTATTCCCTGTCCCTGGGGAAGTTCATTGTTTTTCTCAATATGTATTATGTGTCTTGTTTACCTGACTGTAATGTGTTAACTGTGTACAGTTGTTTAATTAAGAGAATTTGTTTGTCGCTCAAAGATTATTAATACCTTGTTATTTGTCTTTGGCAAGAGAATGACTTTGCATATTTTTGCGCTCTATTTTCAACATAAAAATGGGTCTTGTTATGATCAAGTACCTAGTTACAAATCTTGTAATTTGTGAGAAAATGTTGGTTTTGATTAATTTATAATTTAAAATTATAATCATACATTTTTAGACACGAGGTCCACTGTTCATAGAACACAGAACTACAACTTATAATAAATTCAAACAGTTTGAGAATGGATTTAAAAGTCGATGCAGCTGTCACAATAATAATTACATAATTAAAAATTTAGTCTTTTTTAAACTAAACTTTCAATAACAAATATATAATTTAATATAACTAAATAGGATTTGTGAGTAAATGTCCCTCGTGCTTGGTTGTTATAATAAAGAAATGTTGACCCCTCCTAAAACGCAAAAACCCTATTAATAATTAATTGTAAAAAAAATTGTGATCGTATGTCGAATCCGGGAACGTTTCGCAATCAAATGTTTCGATTCTACCATCACTAGAAACACAGCTCATATCGATCGTTTTCTATGGAATACAATAATACATCTGTCAGTTTTGACAATAAGCAATAATCAATAATATACTTCTGTAACAAATTATTAAATAATAATAACGCCTGAATTGTTTCCATTAAATGCTTAAATTCTTAATGAGGAAGATAGTTTTTGTTTTTTTTTATTCGCAGAAGCGGTTAATGTTAAACGCTTTAAAAAGTAGATTTGATTGATTCGTGTATGATTCTAACGACTTAAAGAATAGTGTTGTTTTCAAACTCCTGTGGTATAAATCTGTGTTGCTCTTCCTTCTTTTATTTAAGGCAACGTTTCGGGTAGCCTTGAAGTGTACCATCATCGGGACAGATGTGTAGAAATGATAAAGACCGATCCGTGTTTTAGTTTTTCAACTACAAACCATAAAGATGGCAAACGATGTTGAAACATTAGAATTTCGACTTTGCCAATGTTGCTTGTCTACAGAAGTAGATGTTTTTTCATCGAAAAGCAATTATAGGATCATTTTTAAGATTCTCTCCGGACAAAAGGTATTATCAATATATTATTTAATCTATTTAAACATTACTGTATTTAGATAATGATTTGACATTTTCAAAACCAAAAGTATAATGTTTTTGGGAACTTGCTGTCTATCAGTGACCTCACTGTTTTTGCGCTAAAATTGTCAAATTAAGCCAAATCTCGACGATATGAGAAGTAATTATGAACTAACCTTGGGGCAAACGTATTATGCTTCATTTTAGTTGAAATAATAAAGAAAAAACATGGAAAAAAACAGAAAATAGTTTGAGATCGACATTTATTAACAAATTATAAGCGGCCATGTTGATTTCGCTATATGCACAGCGACTAGTCGACAGGGGGCGTGGCCAACATATCCGAGCATACCCGAGGTGTTCCGAGTTGCAAAATCAGTGAAACGCGGTGGGCGGTGAAACGAAACGTCAGAAATGGCGTTGTAATAATATAATGTAAACAAACCTTTTTAGAACTACTCTAGGTTTGTGTAACATGGTTTGTGATACAAAAGAAAGTGCCCCCTTTATAGCGCCTGCTCGCGTCAAGGCAAGAAAAACATCCCAGTTTTCAAGTAGTTTAGCGGCTACGCTAGGTTTGTGGAACATGGTTTGTGATTCAAAAGAAAGTGTCCCCTTAATACCGCCTGCTTGCGTCAAGGCAAGAAAAACATCCCAGTTTTCAATTAGTTTAGCGGCTACGCTAGGTTTGTGTAACATGGTTTGTGATTCAAAAGAAAGTGTCCCCTTAATACCGCCTGCTCGCGTCAAGGCAAGAAAAACATCCCAGTTTTCAATTAGTTTAGCGGCTACGCTAGGTTTGTGTAACATTGTTTGTGATTCAAAAGAAAGTGTCCCCTTAATACCGCCTGCTCGCGTCCAGGCAAGAAAACCATCCCAGTTTTCAATTAGTTTAGCGGCTACGCTAGGTTTGTGTAACATGGTTTGTGATTCAAAAGAAAGTGTCGCTTTTATACCTATACTTCACTTCGGGTATGCTCGGATATGTTGGCCACGCCCCCTGTCGATTAGTCGCTGTGCATATAGCGACTCCCATCAAGTTCCCGGCAAAAAATACGATGTAAAATGGCCGCGAAGTGGGATATTTTGATAAATATGTCAAATAGATATATATATCATAATATATCATTTAGATATAATATGTCATATTCGATAGATAGGATACTTTCGTAGAAGAAAATTTTGAAGACTATCTTTCAGACGTACCCAATGACGCTGAAGAAGAAATCAACGACCTTCACGAAGATTACAGTGAGGCTGAAGAAAACGAAGAAGATGATGAACCAATTTTAGGTAGAAGTTCAAGACCGCGTGTCATGCGCATATCATCCTCTGAAGAATCTTCAGAAGACATCCCTGATATAACCCTGGATTGGTCAGAATTTGATCCTCCTAGGAATTTGCCTGATTTCGAAGGTGTACCGGGTCTAAAAGTTTTCCCTGAAAATCGATCAAGTGTAGGGGATGTTACATCGCTATTTATAGGAGATGATTTGTTCGACAAAATAACCAATGAAACAAACATATACCATGAAAAAGAAATCATCACAACTATGCGACATCAGCTCACGTCCTAAAATGGAAAGATGTAACTATTCAAGAATTAAAAAAATGGTTTGGCTTAGTTCTTATAATGGCGCTAGTCCGAAAAAATACCATAGGCGATTATTGGTCCACAAATCCTCGGATAGAGACCCCATATTTCCGAAAGACAATGAGCCGCGATAGATTTCGAAAAATTTTACGAAATCTCCATTTTTCTAATAATGACGAAATTCCGACCGCTAGCACAAACCGTCTGATCAAAATTCAAACTGTAATCGACTACTTCACCAAGAAATTCCAGGAAGTGTATACGCCAAATCAAAATCTATCGCTAGACGAAGGGATGATTCCGTGGAGAGGTCGTCTGAAATGTCGCGTGTACAATCCCATGAAAATTGTAAAATATGGAATCCTGAATAGGATGATTTGTGAATCAAAGAGTGAATATATCTGTAATTTTAAATTATATTCAGGTATAAGTGCTACGTTAGATTCCACAATAATCCAATTGCTGTCACCATACCTAAATAAATGGTATAATATCTATGCGGATAATTATTACAATAGTGTGCGTTTAGCCAATCATCTAATGGGGTTAAAAACTAGAATCTGCGGCACAATTAGAAAAAATCGTGGCTTACCGCCAACACTAAAAAATATACGCCTTAAAGTCCAAGAAACCACATATCTACGAAAAGGGGATGTACTTCTTCAAATGTGGAAAACCAACAAGAAGAGAGATGTAAGGATGATCTCTACGATACACCAGGCGGATCACCACTCAAGTCAGCTGTAGTTACACCAATCCTGAAAAATTCAAAATTAGACGCCGATAACTTAGGTAATTATCGACCCGTTTCAAATCTACCATTTATTTCAAAAATCCTGGAGAAAATTGCTGCCGCACAAATAACCAGTCACTTGAATTCAAATAAATTATTCGCAAAACGTCAATCTGCGTACAGGAAGTTCCACTCAACTGAAACCGGACTACTTCGTATGCTATCAGACATAACTCTTGCCGTAGAGTCAGGCAAGTTATCACTTATCTCACTCCTAGACATGAGTGCAGCGTTTGACACGATTGATCATGAATTCCTCATAAGGAGATTAGAGGAAACATTTGGTTTGAATTCTGACATAAAAAATTGGCTGGTATCCTATTTATCCAATCGCTTACAAGCCGTGAGGGTTGGAAATAAACTCTCCAACTTCGCAACACTTTCTTCAGGGGTACCCCAGGGATCCGTTTTGGGTCCACTTCTCTTCATCCTTTTTACAAATGATGTCGCCAAAATAATCGAGTCATTTGATCTCTTGTCTCACTGCTACGCTGACGATCAGCAAGTTTATTTTTACTGCGCTCCAAATGAAATCAATAGTCTCAAGATCCGTATAACTGAATGTCTAGAAGCAATAACTCGTTGGATGTCTTCAAACAAGCTGAAGCTCAATCCATCTAAAACTGAGTTTCTCTGGGCAGCCACAAACAAACGTCAACATTTCATAGACAATTCACCAATTACTATTTCCGGCAGCGATATCATCCCAAAAACAACAGTCAAACTTCTCGGTGTCAATTTAGATTCAGACTTTTCGTTTAAAAGTCAAATAAATAGGACTGTACCGGTTTTTTTCACCTAAGACAACTCAAGTCTGTCCGAAGAAACCTTCCTACAGAAGCAACAAAACTACTTGTCAACTCTTACGTAGTCTCACGTCTCGATTACTGCAACGGCATTTATGCCAGCCTTCCAAAATATCAAATTGACAAACTTCAATCAGTGTTTAATGCAGCAGCACGGCTCATAACCGGGGTTTCAAAATATTCGCACATTTCAGAACACCTTCGTAACCTTCACTGGCTCAAGTGCCCTGAAAGAATCCAGTACAAACTGTGCTGGATGGTGTTTAAATCCATCAATGAAATGGCCCCACCCTACATCTCTGAACTATGCGTCCCGGAAAACACTGGTCTGAGGCAGTCAACGCTTAGATCAGCAACATCATCAGCTGTAGGCAGACTGATAGAACCTAAGCGCAAGCCAAATACTAAGTTTGGTGATCGCGCTTTCGGAGTATCTGGGCCGAAGGCTTGGAATAAACTCCCTCCGGAACTAAGATCCATAACAAGTCCCACAGAATTCAGGTCTAAACTGAAAACTTACCTTTTTAAGCTGTCGTACCCAATTAAATATACCATTCCTAAGAGAAAGTCCAGTTATATTCAATTTTTCAATAAAGTCCTAAATCCTGTATCTAAATTTCGCCAATAAACAATTAGATAATGTTAATTAAGTGTTAATCTCAAGTGACCTACCAGGTAAGTATTGTACTGTATATTTTCTCCATATATAGTTAAGTGATGTATTATAAGTTTGTACAGCGCCCTTGAGGTGATTTTGCACAAAAAACGGCGCTATACAAGTCATCCAATTATTATTATTATTATAGTGGATACGGGAAAAATTGATAGAACAACAGGGTTGCCCATCAAAAAACCAAAATGCATTGTAGATTACAATAATTTGGTGTTGATCTTGCAGACCAACAATCCAATATACAGAAAATCTTTAAAGTGGACCAAAAAAGCCTTCTTATACCTTATTCATTGTGGAATTTTCAATGCTTTCCAAATTTAAAAAAAAACTTAACGTACATAATAAACTTTGCTTCCGCGACTTTTTGTTACAAGTTGCAGAGACCTGGCTTGAAGATTGTTCTTCCGCAGCAGCCACACCGTCCACATCATTCACGCAAGATTTGCAAATAAGTACACCTACTTGTGTCACGGCGAGAACTTCTTTTTTTTATCCACATGATAGACTGTCTGGCATTTTGAAAAATCACGAATTGATAAAAATAACGAGTGAAAAAACTAAAAACTTAGTAAGACGCAATTGTCGAGTTTGTGCGAAGCTCAAAATACGGAAGCCAAGTGCGTTCATGTGCAAACAATTCAAAATTCCGCTTCATGTTTGTAAATGTTTCCAAACATACGACACCAAGAAAAAATATGTTTAAATTTAATTAGTTTTAGAACGTGTTCTATTTTTTCCTATCATATTTTATCCTATTATATCTTTTTCCTATTATATTATTCTAATAAGTAAACTTATTAAATATTTTTTTTATTACTATTTTTTGTTTTATTGATATAAGCTCCACAGTTTGAAGTTTGCTGACATACATCCGGTAGTGGGATTGCGATCTAATTTCGCCCGCCGCAAGTGGCAGTTTTTTAACAAACATCTCCGTAGTTAATGTGAATAGGTTTAAGTTAATGTCTCCAAGTATCAAGATGGTTTCCTTAATATCAATGTTTCGTATTATATTTTCGAGCTGTTGTAGGAAGGTTTTTTTGTTCGTGTTCGGGGGTCGATATAATGCAAATAGATGTATGCGTTTGTGTTTGTTTACGGAGAAGGTTCCGTAGACGCACTTGAATGTAGTAGCTATTATATCTTTTTTTTCGAATATATAGTTTTCTTTAATATAAACCATAATCCCGCGTCCCGATGTTTTTGTTCGGCAATAATAGAATGAGTTAAATCCTGATATTTTGTATAGATTTACACTGTTTTCGTCTATCGAGGTTTCACAGAGTATTATAATATCAATGTTATTTAGTTGACTATAAATACTTAGTAAGAATGTATTCCAGAACAATAATTTTATCTACCTACAGACTTGACGTTTCATCCTTGCTCATACTAATTTAAAGAAATAAACGCAAATAAAGCTATATTTAAGCAGTAAAAAAGCGCAGAATACATTGATTTCACGATCGTGCGTTGTTTGTGCGTTTTCAAACTTTAAAAAAGTGAATCTGTGCTCTATTTCATTGTTTGTGAAAAAGGGACAATAAGACACAACAATTTAGTGAATTAAACAATTAACAAACAGTGTAACATAACGAAATTTAAAGTTTATCCTAAATATCTAGAACCTATTAAGGTTTTTATTTGTTATTATTAAAAAACGGTGTTTTTTATTTCAAAAAAATATGAATCCACATCAATTCATGGATTCTGCGAAGGAGGCAATTGATGATTTATTGAATTGTGTTCAAGATAAAGTGAATAAATTTAATAAAGAACAAATTAACTTAATTACAACGAAAACAAGTGCTATATTTAACTGGATGGGACATCTAACTCTTCAGTTATCTGAAGCAAAGGAAAAAATAATCGAACCAACATTTGGATACGGGAAAGTAGCTGAAAACCAAAATCAAATATTGGAAAGTGATTACAAATTAATAGTTTCATCGAACAATGCTGACGAATCTTCAGAAAATATACAAAATAAAACCAGGAAGAAAATTAACTTAAGTAAGGTTGGTGCCAAAGTGATTGGTGTTAATGCGATATCTAAAAATAGAATACTTATAAAATGTCCGACAAAGTACGATGCGGAAAAAACGAGTAAAGCTATCGGAGACGAGTTCAAAGACATCAGTGCTACAGAAATTAAAAAGAAAAGACCAACTATAATACTTAAGGGCATTGCTAATGACTATAATAAGGATGATATAATACAAGATATAATCGAACAGAATGAAGATATCAAGGATGTGATGATAGATAAACCAGAAATTGAGATGACGTTAAAAAAGATCTTGAAAAACAAATATAATAACACATCTAATTACATAATAGAAGTTAGTACTGAAATAAGAAGAAGAAGGCTAGTATATACCGGTAAAATCTATGTGGGATACCAGAGAATACAAGTAGAGGATGCCCATCCTCTAGTGCAATGCTATCACTGCCTGGGCTTTGGACATACTTCTGTCAGGTGTCTTCATAAAGAAAAGGACAAACCATTGTGTACACACTGTGCTGGTGATCATTCCTACAAAGATTGTGCTAACAAAGATAAAGAACCTAAATGTAAAAATTGTGATAAAAAAAATAAAAAAATGAACTGGAATATTGACATCAGGCATTCTGCAAACGATAAAACGAAATGTATTGTGTATAAAAAAATGAGCTTTTTAGCAAAAGAAAAAATAGAATATTGACTAGAAATAAGATTAAACCTGTCTCAAAGTAGATTTAGTGTTATTACATTTTATTACATAAATATAGTTATAAAAATTATAAAAAATCACAAATTAACTAACAAAAATAACATTATTATATTACATTATTTTTTTAATAGTAATATCATAACGTCACCTTCAACAACATTTTTTTGTTTACTTTAACATGCATTTTTTCACTGTGTACTATATTTCACATTCATAATTATAAAAACAGTTTTTAAATTTTTTTTAAAATATGACAAATATTCTGAAATAACACTAGATGTGAACATACAGTTTATTTTATATTTATTAAGCCTTTATCAAAAATTACTTGTACCAATTAGCTTCAAATACAATCACTTTTATTTTGTTAAATATTTAACAATAAATTCTTCAATTTATACTCAAAATATGTCTGTTAAACAAAACAAGAAAACAATTAATTACCATCACGAATTAAATGGCGCCTATACTTGAGTACTCTGTCACCTGTTTTGAAATATAACGAGCGCGTGAGTCAAAATTACGCATGATTATCTATTACGTTACTTTGATGATATGTGCCAAAGCTGTTTGTAACTGATTTTTATATAACCATATAATATGTTTCTAATATAAATAAGATATCATGCTAATTGTTGCTTTTGTACTAAAAAAGGCTGATTATTGTAGTAAAAAATAAGTTTCGTATGAAAGAGTAAGTGTTCAAAAATTTCGTTGATTTATAGAAGAAGTATAAAGTTTTTGTTTTCTTTTTTAATAAATAAAGGAGTATAAGTAAACTATCTTTAATATAAATATTCTTAAATATGTGTTAATAAATAATCACATAAAATTTATTGAAATAAATAAATAAACCTCGACCTGCAGCTGCATAAAACATATGCGTCAATTTTACGCATGAGTTTCTTTTCTGTACTACACAATATGATTATCTTTTTAGGGTTAAAACAAAGTGCTGTCTTGCAAAAACGAGCTTAAAGTATCTTTCTTTAGTGCTCATTTTTTCAGGACAGCGCAAGTAATGTAAAATCTTGCTCCAAGATGAACAATCAATCTGTCTAAAAAATAATCTACGATGACTTGAAATTTGAAACTCTTTAAATAGAGGATTTGATTTATCATTCATCGGAAAGGGTTGTTATTGAGAAATCATTTTCAACGTTCATGTTCGGGTTCTGTGAAAGTCCTATTCAAATTCTGTAAGTATATATTAATAGTTTAGTAGCTTGACAGAACTGAAATAATAACAGAACTTGAAAAAAATCTTTCATAGAACATGAAAATTAATTTTGAAATTTGTAGAATACTAAAAAATTTTCTAAGCAACCCGTCATTTAGATTATCAAATATGAAATATGAAGACGTGCTTTTTACGACGTAATCGAATTATGTAATTTCTTTACTTTTAACAGAAAATTGAAGAACACAAAATTTTTTATTTCGTTTACTTAGAATTACATTTATACATTTATATTAAGAAATTAAATTCGACAGTCAATACGCAATGTCTAATTTCTAATGCCCTTTGAACCATCTTCATGCTTTGACTTATTATTATCTCCCATTCTTACTTTTATATTATTATTGTCATTGTTATTGTCTTCGCTCCTCATTTATATATGCTCTCCTTTCACTGTCATCTCTGTTTATAAAACTTATTCGTGTAATTAATATATTGTTAATGGACTATTTGTCCGTAAATAAATAAATAAATAAATAAATAAATTAATTAAATTCAAGATAAGTCATGAATTCTTTATCGGAAAATAGAATTTCTTTGTCCTGCTAAAAAGGAAGTCACGATTCTTTTATGTTTTGATTAAAATATAATTTTATTCATTCATTTTTTTCTTGGAAAATGATTAACATATATTGAACTACTACTAGGAGAGGAGTTTTTATCGTAGCTAGTAAAAGAACCGGGCATTTTCATGTGGTACTTTGTACTTTGGACAAATCAACATAATACCTTGTTCCAAAAAACTCAAAAGTAGTTTATACTGGGACCAAGAATTAAATACTTATGAGCTATTTACAACCCCCCCATGGAGTCGAATAAATATTGGCGTAAATTTCTTCCTTCAGAAATTTTTTTTTCTAAATAACTGCCCCTACATGGATTTGAAAAATTACTGTGGGGAAGCAAATATCGGATATTTTTGTGGGGAATTATTTTTCACAGAAAACTTCTATGGAAACCCCTTATCTAACTTGACTCAAGTGAGTGTTTTGATGAATTAAAGGAATTTTGACCCATATGTGTAAAAGAAATGTACAATGGACAAAATCAGAATTGCTTGACCTAAATACCTATTCGATTAGAAACGATTTGATTTCGTTTTTCTTGTTGTGTTTTGTTTTAGGGTCACGGATTTCTCACTGTTAATAGATTGAAGATATGCTAGCGCTATAATCTTTACAAGACGCAAGTCGAAAGAATTTGTAATGTTCTTAAAAGGCCAGGTTCATGAAAATTATATTAATTGTCTATGACTTCATTCTTGTCTATGCATAACCTATATATTTTTTGACATGCGGTTTCTTCTCCGACAGTCTTTCTTCCTGTTTCTAAACATTGTTTATCCCGCCCTGTTAAACTTATTATCCCATGCATGTGATTGTTATTGGTAAGTAATAATACTTTAATTCATCGTATTAATTTTGGTAGCGGCCGTTCTTCCAGTTTAGTTAGGGAATCATTGGGCGTTTTGTCACAGCAGAATGTTTAAACTGTCAATTTGACATCTACATATTATTAGATTAAAATTACAAATGCATTTTTTTTTAAATTACAACAAATATACGTATTACAGATGTTTTATTACAGATGGATTACAACGGAATGGCGGTAGACATAACAGTTAATAAATAAAAGATTTACCCAAGATAAAACGACGGCTTTCTCAACCATTGTCAAAACTTCAAGGTTTTTTAATGTGTACTTTTGCTAAGACTTAAGAAGCCAAATTTTAAAAACTGATTTATATTAGAATTCCGTTACAACTTTTATCTGTTTCAGATATATTTGTTTGGGGTTAAACAAAATACCAAACTCTACCAAAGCAGACCATGGATCTACTGAAGCCAGATACTATATCCATCAAGACGGAACCAGGGCTCCAGGAAGAAGGTGGAGGTGAAATTCCATTTTTGAATTTAGATTTCGACCTCCCAGCTGTAAAAAAGGAATGCTTGCAATATGCTGATAGTTCTCAAACAGCCAGTTAGTTGTATTGCATACGTGTAAAATATAGAACCTTAATTTCGGGAACTGGGTAAAAATGACTAACTACTCGCTGCGTTGGGCCTACTTATATAGCCCAGCCGGCGGCGGTACTAAATACACGAGACCGCTGGTAAACTACGGGTCACTCGTTTCAGCGAGATTCTTCTGGTAGTTTCGATGGCGCTGGAATTATGCCTAGGCAATAGGCTAGAACCTTCTAGAGAATGCGCGAAATATACATAGTCCAACTCGCAAATTATTGTCGTAGGTAGCTCGCTTGGACGTCGCGAATAGGTAGCTCTTAGACAGGTAGTTGGAACCTATTTACATTACGCGATGAAATTTGTTGCATAAAAAGTCTCGTACATTCTCATCCCATGCGTTTTAAACCGGTCGGCTTTCTCTAATACTCTAGCAGTATCGATCGCTACAAATTCATAAATATTGATTGAGAAAACACTATCTCATTGACTTAAAACTCTCTACTTACGGTGTTCTAGAGCAGGGTTTTTATTTCTTGAAGAAGTTCCCTCAAGCGGACGTCTGAGGTCATTTTTATCTGATATTGGCCTTTAAAACTTCCATCCAAATTCCCATTTCTACATTGTTGATCAATGGTATCTTTATTCGTAAAAAATTAGTTTATTTTTTTTCAATTAAAAAAATGTTTCGTTTTATATCAATGGTACGAAGAAACATGGCTGCCCCCATGTGGGTACAATTGGAGCAGTTTGATCCAGGCGTCGAATATTTTACCTAACACATGGCCCTTTATATTATTTTTTTAGCGTTACAAAAAAACACAAATCATCATTTTATCGATTACAGTGATATCCTGCCTTAGCGTGTGCTAATTTAGACTGTAAGGGCAGCCAAGAAAACTCGCGCCAGGCGCCGTTTGGTTCGGGGCTGGCCATGCAAAGATATATTCTATTTATTGTCCTTTTTTATTCCAGGAAGCATAAATGTGGAGACAGTTACCATAAACGCGGATCTCGGACCCCGACAAGTTGAAGCGGGGCTTACTTATATGAAAATTGACATAGATCTGCCGGATGTTAAAGAGGAATGCTTAGAACGCTTTGGGAGAATTACCAAGGCAGCAGGTAAAACCAATTTTCATTGTAAACTTGAACGATTCGGCCACTCCTATTTTTTTTAACGTTTCTAGGAACTTACTTCGCTTATTTACTCTAAGTTTAGGTAACGAGTTTAACCGAGTCATTTTCATCCATGTTATTTTTCAAATTTGTCGACAGATCTTCAGACGCATTTTGTGGAAAAAGGATACACTCCTCCCCATCGCAACGACTCCTTCTCTCCTAAGTCGAATTTTGCTATGAACGTACGCACCCATGTAACAGAAAATCCTTTTTCTTGTTCCAAGTGCAACTATTCATATGCTCAAAAGCGAAATTTAAAGAGACACATACTGACTCACAGTGGAGAAAAACCTTTTTCATGTTCCATTTGCAATTATGCATGTTATCAAAAGGATCAACTGAAGAGCCACATGCTGACTCACAGTGGAGAAAAACTTTTTTCATGTTCCGCTTGCAACTATGCGTGTTATCAGAAGGGTCAACTGAAGAGCCACAAGCTGACTCACAGTGGAAAAAAACATTTTTCATGTTCCCTGTGCAGCTATGCAGGTTATCGAAAGCATCATCTGAAGAGCCACATGCTGACTCACAGTGGAGAAAAACCTTTTTCATGTTCCGTGTGCAGCTATGCGTGTTGTCATAAGGGTCAGCTGAATAGGCACATGCTGACTCACAGTGGAGAAAAACCTCTTTCATGTTCGGAGTGCAACTTTGCGTGTTATCACAGGGGTCAACTGAAGAGCCACATGCTGACTCACAGCGGAGAAAAACCTTTTTCATGTTCCTTGTGCAACTATGCATGTTATAGAAAGTATTATCTAAAAAACCACATGCTGACTCACAGTGGCGAAAAACCTTTTTCATGTTCCGCTTGCAACTATACGTGTAATCAGAAGGGTCAACTGAAGAGCCACATGCTGACTCACAGTGGAGAAAAACCTTTTTCATGTTCCTTGTGCAACTATGCATTTTATTCAAAAAGCAACCTAAACGGACACATGTTGATTCACAGTGGAGAAAAACCTTTTTCATGTTCCGCTTGCAACTATACGTGTAATCAGAAGGGTCAACTGAAGAGCCACATGCTGACTCACATTGGAGAAAAACCTTTTTCATGTTCCTTGTGCAACTATGCATTTTATTCAAAAAGCAACCTAAACGGACACATGTTGATTCACAGTGGAGAAAAACCTTTTTCATGTTCCGTGTGCAACTATGCATCGAACCAAAAAAGCCACCTTAACAGACACATTCGGATTCACAGTGGAGAAAAACCCCCTTTTCTTGTTCCGAGTGCAACTATGCAAGTTATCAACAGTGTACCTTGAAGAAAAAAAACTAACTGACAGCTGAGAAAAAACTTCTTCTTTTCCTGGCTGAAGAGAGATTTTAAAAAACGCGTGCGCACTCACAGTTTTTTTTTTCATATGCGTTTTCTCGAAAAGACTCTTTGCCTGGACACTTTTCCTGTTCCTTGCGTTAACATTCACCTTCACGAAAACTATTTACAGAATAAATTTTAATAAAAGATATTATATGTTTCACCGGAGAGTTTCCAGTATATAAAATTAGTATAATTTTATTATGGTCAAAATATATATAACCTTGCGATTTCTTTGAAATTGTTCTGAATCGCTTTGTGTTATGTCTGTATGAATGTGTGTAAGTGCGAGCGAGATAGCATGCTTGCGAGAGCTAAATAAAGCGATGCATACAAGGATTGTCCTGTTTTGTTACAAGCAGCTCCCTAATAAATACCAGTACATAGATCAAGTATTGGAGAAGCATTAGATTTAAAACTTAATTTAAAATTATTTTTAATATGTAAACATAAATTAATTAATTAATTTTTTAAAAATAGAATAGACAAAAAGCGACATCTCTTGTCAATTTCGCATAGTATTTTCTCTGCAGGTGAATGATAACCAAATTGCGGTCACCTGTTACATCTGTTCAGTAGATTCATCTGAGACATGATATTTCGTCAAAAGAGGTCTATTTAAGATAAAAATAATTAAAATATATATTATTGACAAAATAAAATGTCACAAATTCGACACTGTGTGTTACGATGAATGTGCTGATTCATCTCTTGCATTAATAATTCTTCTCTCTTGTGAGCTGGTTGTTCCTTATAACCTTATCTAGTGCAAATGCAAAGTGATTGCTGATTGCTGCCTGAAACCGAATCTGATGACAAAATAGAAGACCTAAACTGCGAGTACCATTTATCTGGGTGAGTCTTTCTGTTCATTTGTATTTTGGTGACTGGTTTGTTATTTTTCTCCCTGCAGAGATAAAGTTATTAATCCACAATATATTTTTCATAGGGAAATATTATATTCCCTAGATGATCTGTGCTACCTACACGCCAGATCATCATCCATAAGTTTGGTCCTACGTAGCTCGGATATATTGCTAGCGAAAATTGATTAATATTTAGTGATTTAGATTTGGACACATGATAAATGGAAGTTCTATTCACGTAATTTTTTTGGTGATTTAAGAAGTACCTATCAGTACCAATTTCTAGCATATATAAATAATTTTTCTAGCATTAGAAATTTGCGTATTTTTTGGTAAATTTCATTAAAGCTCAAATTACTTAATATTATTTAGGTATAGTGAATTTAGTTTCGTTTTTTTACGTATTCTTTGGTAGATTCGAAACAAATAATATATTGGAATTGTCGTAATTTTTGGAGAATTCTAATTTACAATACTTACAACATTATTGTATACTTTTTTTGGTTAAGAATATTTTGTCATCTCATTAAAAATGCCGAGAATTGCTGAAGAAGTTTCTGGAGATATTCAGGATAGAACGTTGACTCTTTTGACGGCAAAAAAGGAAAATCTTTTTTTGCGGATGAATGAATTGTATAATTTATCAAATAATTTAAATACCTTCGAGTCAAGAAAAAATGAAGACTTCATGACAAAGTCGGATATGATTGAAGACTTGAGAGCTCAGTTTGAAACCGTTATTGACAAACTTAACGACCGTCAGTTGAC
This sequence comes from Hesperophylax consimilis, assembly GCF_061612785.1. Classification (NCBI taxonomy): domain Eukaryota; kingdom Metazoa; phylum Arthropoda; class Insecta; order Trichoptera; family Limnephilidae; genus Hesperophylax; species Hesperophylax consimilis. Next base: position 2,700,078 of record NC_142852.1, read on the forward strand.
TTTAGACGACTCATTTAAACCGGATTTCCAACAATTAAATGCATTTGATGATATTTATTTGAAGGTCAAACGAAGTCGATTTAACCTTCAAAACGCGTCACGCAACGATTCGCGGGATCATTGTATTATTAAATTGCCACCTTTGGAATTACCATCATTTGATGGTAAAATGGGGAATTGGCCTACTTTCTACCAAGCTTTCAAATCTAATGTACATAATAATAGACAATTAACCGACGCCCAGCGTGTTCAATATTTAATTGGTAAATTGACACACGGCGCTTTAAAGGTTACTTCAGGCATTGTACCTGGAGGTGACACATACAATATAATCTGGAATGCTTTGGTAAACAAATTTCAAAATAAACGTGCACTAGGCACACATTATTTAAATAATATTCTTGATGCAAAAAATTGTACGAATACATCTGGCAGTCTTGACTTTTTTATTGAAAATTTTTCTGCATCAGTAGCAGCGTTAAAACAATTAGAGATTGAAAATTTAACTGATTTTATCTTATTTCATTGTGCATTTAGAAAAATTGATTTTCAAATCGCACAGATTTTCGAGCTGTCAGTCAGGAATAAAGAGATTCCGACATATGACGATTTAGTCTCGTTTGTTCAAGATCAGGTTAAGATTTTAGAACGTTTAAGCAATTCAAATGAAGCCGGTAAAAAACTGTCCACCACGTCATCATTTCGTTCTAATAAAAATTTTAAATCGTTCCTTGCTAGCAACGAGAATGTACCGCGGTTTACGGCTTCGCGCACAAATTGTTGTCTTGTTTGTAATAAAACTAATCATACAATTAAAGATTGCGTTAAATTTAAAAATATGAGCTCTTCACAGGCGCGTTTTGAATTTATAAAGTCAAAACATGCTTGCGTAAATTGCCTTAGTGGAGGGCATACAATAAACGCGTGTAAATCGGTTTTAACTTGTGAGTTTTGTAAAAAACGTCATCACACATTGTTGCATTTTGGCAGTGCTGATAACAATGCTAAAACTCCATCAAGTACCCACGCACACACGTCGCGAACATCTACAGGGACATCCGAAAATTGTGATACACAATTTAAAGAACCTCCGCTAAACATAAATAACTCATGTTCCCTTTCTGTGAAAGCGACACATAATACGATTCTATTATCAACCGCGCAAGTATTCGCAAAGAGTAAAAATGGAAATAAAGTTATTGTTCGGTGCTTAATGGATAACGGTTCACAGAACAATTTAATTACTGTTGATTGTTGCAAGATCCTCAACTTACCAATAATTCCTTTAAACAATTCCTTTGTAAAAGGAATCGGTTCAGCATCCAAACCAATTTTGGGTTACGTTTATTTGGACATTGAGTCCCGCGTGTACCCGAATAATAAATATAATATTTATGCGCTTGTCATTGACAGTATTACAGATCAGCTACCTAATCACTATATAACCAAGGGTGATATGAGTTACTTAAAGGGTATACCTCTCGCTGACTTAACGTGGAATATTCCTGGATGCGTGGATATAGTATTAGGTGCACAACTGTTCCCATATATTTATTTAGGGAACAGGGTTGAATCTGGTAACGGCGAACCTCCGGCATTAGCAACAGCTTTCGGTTTTGTGTTAATGGGTGACTACCCTAGTAATGTGCTTAATACAAGTACGTCATTTTCAGCACTTGCGCTTAATGACTTAGTACAAAAATTTTGGCTGTTAGAGGAAATACCCAACATGCAATTTCTAAGTCCGGAAGAGACGGAATGTGAGAATTTATTTATATCATCCATTTCTCGCACCGTCGACGGAAGGTATTCTGTTGCTTTACCTTTCTGTAAAGACCCGAAGCAATTGGGTAATTCCCTTGCTACTGCTCAGCGCCGATTTATGGCTTTGGAGCGAAAATTTAAACATTCACCGGCTTTGCGGGAGAATTATAATAAAGTTATTCATGAGTACATTGAAAACGGTTATTTAGCAAAGGTTTCAAGGTCGGATATTACCGATGACGGATATTACATTCCGCATCACGCTGTCACTCGCCCGGATAAACCTATGCCTCGGATTGTACTTGACGCGAGCGCTAAGACACATACAGGATTGTCATTAAATGACGTGATTTATACTGGTCCGAATTTGCAAGCCGATCTTTTTTTGCTTCTGTTAGACTTTCGTCTTTTTCCCATTGCTATTACTGCAGACATAAAGCAGATGTATTTGCAGATTGAGGTTCCAAGCAAGCATCGCAAATATTTGAAAATTCTATTTCGGTTCGCGGACAACGATCCCATACAAACCTTTCAATTCAATCGGGTCCCTTTCGGACTAACAGCTAGTCCATACTTGGCAATGCGCACTGTTCGACAGTTGGCCCAGGATATGAGACAACATTTTCCGGACGCTGCCAATGTGGCAGAGTCTAAGTTGTATATGGACGACCTGGTATATTCTATTGTAGATGAACCCAGTGCCGTACGTCTGTCGCGAGAATTGATCTCGTTGTTTAAGTCCGGTGCCTTTGATTTGGTAAAATGGACTAGTAATTCTTCAGTGGTACTTGAGAATCTTCCAGATTCTCACCGAAGCCCAGTGGACTTTACTGTTGGTTCTAACAATGCCGCTAAGGTGTTAGGCCTTTCGTGGGAACCAGCTGATGACAGCTTCTTCTTTACGTCTTCTTATGTTCAGGAGAAGTGCACGAAGCGGAACATACTCTCCATAGTAGCCCGCTTGTTCGATGTTCTCGGCTTGGTCGCCCCTGTCATTCTGTATGCGAAATTACTTATTAAGGAGCTATGGCTGTGCAACATTGGTTGGGATGATATACCCCCTGAGAGCGTTATTCAAAGGTTTTCGGCTCTCACACAGGAATTTCCTTTAATTTCGACAGTAAAAATTCCCCGCCATGTTGGCGTCCTAAAGGACAGTACAGTGCTCGTTGTCGCCTTCTGCGATGCGAGCATGAATGGTTATGGCTGCGTGATTTATTTGCACACCACTGATCTCTCTGGAAATATTTCAGTGAGGTTATTGTGTGCAAAATCAAAGGTTTCTCCCACGAGAGTGACAACTCTCGCTCGTTTGGAGCTTTGTGCCGCAGTTTTGATGTCAAAATTAATACGGACGGTTCAAGATAGTTATCGTGCGCGTCTTTCTATTGCAGGAACATACGCGTTTTCAGATTCTACCATTGCGCTCTCCTGGATACATTCCTCACCGCATCGTTGGTCGGTGTTTGTTAGCAATCGTGTAGCTCAGTGCCAGGAAAATTTGTCTCCGGAAAATTTTTACCATGTCGCCGGTAGTGAAAACCCGAGCGATTGCCTTTCTCGTGGCATGCTACCCTCTCAACTCGTTTCACATGATTTATGGTGGAACGGCCCATCATGGATTCGCCACCCACCTTTGGAATGGCCAGTAAAACCGTTTCGCCCCACCAATACCGGTGAAATGCCTGAACACAAAGTTAATGTGCTCACTGCAATGGTTCTGGGTGAACAATCGGTTCTGGGTGAACTGGCCCAGCGTATATCCACTTGGGATAAACTACTGAGGAGTGTCGTTTATATTCTCCGATTCATAAAAAAGATATCACCTTCCTCTGGAATTGTCAATAATCTTGTGACTGCTGAAAAGGCTGTACTTCGTTCCGTGCAAAATGCTAATTTTTCAAATGATATTGCTGCACTTCAGAAAGGCAAATTCCACTCCAAAAGGCTTCAGGGTTTGTCTTTATTTCTTGATGAGGACAATTTGTTACGTATCGGGGGACGCCTTTCTAAATCGGACTTACCTTTTGAGGTTAAACATCCGGTATTACTACCTAAACATGACTGTGTTGTAAATCTTATCATAGATCACTTTCATGTCATGAACTGTCATACCGGTCCAGGACTTCTTATGTCTATATTACGTCAGCGCTATTGGATATTAGATGCTAGGACGGTTATAGGGCAAGGGTGCGGAAATGCAACTGCTGCTTCCGCTCAAATCCATCACATCCTACGCCAAAGATGGCAGATTTACCTTCATATCGTATTACTGAAGCAAAAGCCTTCGTTCACACCGGTGTTGATTACGCGGGTCCTCTACGTATTACGCTTGCTCGTCGGAGAGGACAACATTCGCAGAAGGCATATATTTGTCTGTTTGTATTCCTTGTGACTAAGGCCATTCATATTGAGTTGGTCTCTGACTTAACTTCAAATGCTTTCCTGGCTGCTTTCAGCCGTTTTATTTCACGGCGTGGCCCTGTGTCGTGCTTGTATTCGGATAATGGTAAGTTTTTAGTTGAATCGGAATATGAGCCCGCGTTAAAACGAGAACTCGCCAAGCGTCGTATCGAGTGGAAAATGATTCCACCACGCGCACCCCATTTCGGAGGTATGTGGGAGTCTAACGTGAAAAGCATGAAAACTCACTTATACCGAGTGATCGGAAGTCAGCTTCTCACTTATGAGGAGCTTCAGACTGTGTTGGTGCAAATAGAGTGCATAATGAACTCTCGCCCGCTCACAGCCGTATCTTCCGACCCTGATCCGGAAATCATAACACCTGCGCATTTTTTAATGACTACACCATTACAATACTTACCTGAATCTATCCCGACGGGCAGTAAAATTAATTTCGCTCAGCGCAAACGATTATTGGATAGTATGGTTCAGTCTTTCTGGAAAAAATGGCGTGTGGAGTATCTGCACACTTTGCAAGTCAGGCAGAAGTGGGCTACCCCTGATCATCCGATTGAGATCGGAACTGTCGTTCTAGTGGGACAGGAAGATTCCCCTCCGTTGAACTGGCCTTTGGGTGTAATCACTGAGGTCCATCCCGGATTGGACAAAATTGTTCGCGTTGCGACAGTGAAGACACGATTTGGGTTCTTCAAACGACCGGTTATCAAGTTATATCCCCTTCCGACTCAATAATTTGCTTACTTCTATTTTTTGTTATTATTTTTTGTTATTTTTTTTTTTTTTGGTAGTTCAAATTATCTCCGACTATGCCATGATATTCCGTTACAGTTAATTGTACTCTTGTCAGTTGAACTTTATTAAGTTTATACTTTTTGTTGTGTTGAAAGCTTTTTTTTTTGGTGACTTTCCGACGTAATTCTTGGATATTATATGTGAATAGAGTCACTTGAAATGATTTGACGTTTATTTATTTGTACGTTGTTCTCTTACTTCTTTGCAAGTTCTGAGAACTTCCAAGGCGGGGAGTATGGAGAAGCATTAGATTTAAAACTTAATTTAAAATTATTTTTAATATATAAACATAAATTAATTAATTAATTTTTAAGATATAGAATGGACAAAAAGAGACATCTCTTGTCAATTTCGGATAGTATTTTCTCTGCAGGTGAATGATAACCAAATTGCGGTCACCTTTTACATCTGTTCAGTAGATTCATCTGAGATTGTGATATTTCGTCAAAAGAGGTCTATTTAAGATAAAAATAATTAAAATATATTTTTTGACAAAATAAAATGTCACAAAATCGGCACTGTGTGTTACAATGAATGTGCTGATTCATCTCAGACATTAATAATTCTTCTCTCTTGTGAGCTGGTTGTTCTTATATATTTAGTACAAATGCAAAGTGATTGCTGATTGCTGCCTGAAACCGAATCTGATGACAAAAATAGAAGACCTCGATTGTGAATGCCATTGTTTTGGGTGAGTTTTTCTGTTCATTTGTATTTTGGTGACTGGGTTTGAATTGTTTTTCTCCCTGCAGAGATAATTTATTAATCCACAAATTATTTTTCATAGGGAAAATTAATATTCCCTGGATGATCTGTGCTACCTACACGCCAGATCATCAACCAGTACCTGTACCCGAATGTAGAACTATACTGTCTAATTTATTACTACCAAAAGATCTTTCTGACGATCTTGCCCGAATGTTTAACATCTGTCTTAACCAAAACTACTTTCAATTTAATGATGCTATAGTCCAACAAAAATACGAACTACCCATGGGTCTTCCTACGAGTCCTCTATTTGCTGACATCTTCATGGATAACTTGGAAAAAAATATTTTTAGTTCTAACTCACCTCTGTTAAATAATGTTTTTATGTGGAAACGTTATGTTGATGACATTTTTTGCATATGGAAAGGTACAGAACGTCAACTTAATTCTTTCTTGTCCCTCCTTAATTCGTTCCATAAAAATATTCAGTTTACAGTAGAAATAGGTACTAATTACAGTTTAAATTTTCTAGACCTATCCCTTTCCATTATTAATAATAAATTCAATTTTAATATTTATAGAAAACCTACTTTTACCGATACAGTCATTCATAGTTCTTCAAACCATCCCATTTCCCATAAACATTCTACCTTCCATTCTATGGTCCACAGACTTGTCACTATTCCGCTATCTAAAGTTAACTTCAATATTGAACTCTCTATAATCAAATCTATCGCCATAAATAACGGATATACCCATACCTTAATTGATAAAATCCTTGCAAAAAAACAACGACTCATATTTCAAATCAAAGTTTTCCTGCGTAAAATAGTATTAAGTTGGACAATCAGTGACCAGTATATCATATACTCTATAAAAACAGTGTAAATCGCCGCAATAATAACTGTTTTTGTGATCGACAATCTGTTACCGCGTTCTCGGTGTGCGTTTATTTCAACATGGCGGGTAGTTACATAGTGAATGTACCTAAATTGAAGGGACGGGAAAATTATGGTGAGTGGGCGTTTGCAGCTGAACGTTTTTTGATGTTGGATGGTGTGGATATTCACAAGCCAGAATCATCTGATTGTACAAGTCTGGATGATAAAAAGGCAAAAGCTAAACTTATTATGACGATTGATTCTTCAATTTATGTTCACATCAAGAATGAGCAAACAGTACAAGATGTATGGAAGCGTTTGAAGGCCCTATATGATGATTGTGGCTTCACTCGTCGCATCAGTCTACTTCGTCAGCTAATATCTATTCGACTAGAAGACTCCGAGTCAATGGGTGCCTATGTAACGCAAATGGTTGATACCGCACAGAAACTTAAAGGTACCGGCTTCCAGATCACTGATGAGTGGATCGGGTCATTATTACTGGCGGGGCTAACAGACAGGTTTGCTCCTTTAGTAATGGCCATAGAGCATAGTGGATTGCACATCAGCACGGATGTTATTAAGTCGAAATTGTTGGACATGAGTTCGGAAGTTGGCAGCTCTGGAACAAATAGTGCTTTTTTGTCAAAAGGTTGGCAGCTCCGAAATAGCAAGAAAAATGGCAACCCTGCTTATACGTCAAAATCGAAAGAATCACCGCCGCCATCTTTGAATTCTGTCAAAACAATCCGTTGCTATAAATGTAAGCAACTCGGACATTATATGAATAAGTGCCATAATAATTCACAGCAAAAAAGTGAAACTAATGCATTTAGTGCGATATTTTTGAATGGAACATTCAAAGATTCCGATTGGTACGTAGATTTGGGTGCAAGTTCACACATGATTACTGATAAGAATTGTTTACAAAATGTGTCGTATAGACACAAAGTAAAAGACATAGTAGTTGCAAATCAAAACAAAATACCAGTTATATGCTCAGGAAACACGATGATTACGACCGTAGTGGACAATTTGGAGTTTGATATCCCTGTTAAACATGTTTTATGTGTGCCTAACCTGTCAACTAATTTGTTATCAGTAAGTCAGCTGATTCAAAGTGGAAACAAGGTTATCTTTGAATCGGAAGTTTTCTATATACGCAATCGACAGAATGTGCTGGTAGGAATAGCAAATCTAGTAAATGGAGTGTATATATTGAATATTAAGTCAGAAAATTTGTTTGCGTGCTCAGCGACAAATGTGACAAGTGAAATATGGCATCGACGGTTGGGACACATTAACAGTAAAACTTTGAATGCTATGAAGGATGGTGCTGTGGAAGGAATTTTATTCCCGGATAAGGCTGACTTTGATAAGTCCAACTGCATCACATGTTGTGAAGGGAAGCAGTCGAGAATGCCATTTTCACACAAAGGGTCAAGGTGTGAAAATGTGCTAGAACTTGTTCATGCCGATGTCTGTGGACCCATGGAACAAATTTCAATTGGACAAGCCAAGTACTTTCTGCTTTTTGTAGATGACTATACTAGAATGGCATTTGTGTATTTCCTTAAGACCAAAAATCAGGTGTTTAAGTATTTCAAAGAGTTTATAGCTCTTGTTGACACACAGACAGGCAGAAAACTCAAAGTATTGAGAACAGACAATGGTGGGGAGTTTTGTTCGTTAGAATTTGATAATTTTTTGAATAAAAATGGTATTGTGCATCAAATGACGAATACACCGGAACAGAATGGCCTGTGCGAAAGACTAAACAGAACAGTGGTGGAGAGAGCTCGGTGTCTTTTGTTTGAGGCTAATTTGCATAAGAAGTTTTGGGCTGAAGCAGTGAATACTGCAGTCTACTTACGAAACAGAACTTTGGCATCAGGATTACAAAAAACACCTTATGAGCTATGGAGTGGTAAAAAACCAGATCTCGGCCATATTCGGATATTTGGCAGTCCTGTGATGGTCCACGTTCCGAAAGCAAAGAGGACTAAATGGGACAGAAAGGCTGAAGAACATATCCTGATTGGTTACCCAGAGAACATTAAGGGTTACAGGCTTTACAACCCGAAGACCAATCTTTTTATGACCAGCAGAGATGTTGTAGTGATGGAAAATATTAATGACAGTTCATCAACAACTATTTTCGTAGAAGAAAAACAGCAACCAGATTACACAAGAGACAGTCAGTTGAATAGCACATATATCGAAGAAGATGATGTGAATGATGTTACATATGTTCCTGCTGAATCGACAAGTGAGTCAGGTGACAGTCTTTATGAGACTTTGACCCCGGTATGGTCTAGTGGTTATGACGCCTGATTAGTGATAATGACACTTGGGAGCTAGTGGACAGGCCAAAGGACGGCACAGTGGTAAACACATAAGTGGTTTCTTAAAAAGAAATATAACAGTGATGGTGAAGTGCGTTTCAGAGCAAGACTTGTAGCAAAAGGTTTTTCTCAGAAGAAGGGTACAGATTTTACCGAAACCTTCTCACCAGTGTTAAGATATTCCACTCTTAGATTATTGTTTGCTTTGAGTGTACAACTTGATCTCAATATGAACCACCTTGATGTACCAACAGCATTCTTAAATGGTTTTCTTAAGGAAAATGTTTTTACAGAAATACCAGAATACTCTCATTTTGTTGATTGTAAAAATAAAGTATTGAAATTAAAAAGAGCCATTTATGGTCTCAAACAGTCTGCTAGAAGTTGGTATATTAGAGTAGAAGAATGTTTATTGAACTTAGGATATAAAAAATCCAAATATGAACCTTGTCTTTTCATAAAAAGTAATAATAATGTTAAAATATTTGTTGCATTATTTGTGGATGATTTCTTTGTATTCTATAATTCAGAAAATTATTATGAACAGTTAAAGAATGAACTTATCGATAAATTTAAGATAAAAGATTTAGGTGAGATTAAACAGTGTCTAGGAATGAGAGTGAATGCTCAAAAAGATTTTATTACTGTTGATCAAGAGCTTTTTGTAAACAATATTTTAAATAAGTTCAATATGTCAGATTGTCATACTTCAGATACCCCTATGGAAGTTAATTTAAAGTTAGAGAAAGATGTAAATAAAAGTGATGATATTATAAAATATCCATACCAACAGTTAATAGGGAGTCTTATGTACTTATCTGTGTTGACAAGACCAGACATTGCTTACAGCGTAAGTTATCTAAGTCAGTATAATAGCTGTTATAATGAAACTCATTGGAAACATTTAAAAAGATTGTTAAAATATCTACAAAAAACCAAAAGCTATGCTTTAGTTTATAAGAAAAGTGATTATTCTTTACATGGTTTTGTAGATGCTGATTGGGCATCATGTACCTTAGATAGAAGGTCATATACTGGGTTCTGTTTCATAATGTCAGGATGTGTTATATCTTATGAATCTAGAAAGCAAAGAACTGTTGCCTTGTCTAGTACAGAAGCAGAATATATGGCTCTATCCGAAGCTTGCAAAGAGGCTATTTACTTAAATAACTTATTATCTGATATGATAGAAAAACATAAAAATACACCGGTATGCTTATATAGTGACAGTCAAAGTTCTATTAATTTGTCTGTTAATCCACTGTTTCATAAACGCATCAAGCACATTGATGCACGACATCACTTTGTCAGAGAATGTGTATTTGATAATAAAGTTAAGCTTGAATATGTGTCAACTTCCAATATGCCAGCTGACTTGTTAACAAAAAGTCTTTGTTCGAATAAACATCAAAAATTTTTAAGTTCAATGGGCATATCGGAAATTTAAATCCATTTTCATAATATTGTTTTGTAAGAATGGTATTTAGTTTATTTTGTTACGAGAGGGTGTTAAAATTATATAACAAAATTAATATGTGTGACTAACTCCATCTATGATGTATCTATAAACTAAATAAACGTCAGTCGATTCCCACCAACCTTGGAGTTTTATTAAAAACATACTCTGCACATCTCACTAGGGCATTCCTGTGTCAAGATGTGTATATTATCACTATTATTTATCTTCATTTTACTATGAACCCTTGGAGTTTCTTTTCCAGAAGTGTTGATGTTGTTGGGTTCCTGTTTGGTAACCACCATTGTTCTTGTCTTTTGGTTCTCCCAAACAGAACACTGAGTTATGCGGCAGGCTACTACTGCTTGCAGATATAATACCTATAGCAATTACATGCATAATTACTTCTCAAATGAATCTTCTACATAAAATATAATATCTAAGACCTAATGTCCTGCATAGTTGGATTGCGGACTTTCTGAGGGGAAGAACAATTCAAACCGTGGTTGACGGCTCTTCTTCCTCACCGCACCAAATCAATGCGGGGGTGCCACAAGGATCTGTGCTGTCTCCGACGCTGTTTTTATTGCACATCAACGATCTCGTTGAATGTGCACCAATTCACTGCTACGCTGATGACAGCACCGTTCACGAGGGTTATCTTTTTGACAGGCCCCCTTCCACCTATGATGTCCGAACAGCTCGGGAAGTTTTGAAGCGAAAAATTGACCACCACCTAGAGATGGTTCGTGCCTGGGGTAAGGCCAACTTGGTCAGTTTCAACGTCTCAAAAACCCAAGCGTGTCTGATTTCGGCAAAGAGGGAGATCAATGACTGTCCGGTGCAATTTGATGGGAGCACTCTCCCCAATAAAGACTCCATTGAAATGCTTGGAGTTACTATATCAGACCAGCTCAAGTATCGGGGATCCATAGAAGCCCGAGTAAATCAGGCCTCCAAAAAGTTGGGCGTCTTGTACAGGGCTAGGAGATTCTTCAACAGTGACCAGCTGCTGACCCTGTACAAGTCTCAAGTCCGTCCAACTATTGAATTTGGGAGCCACCTTTGGGCTGGTGCCCCAAAATACTTGATAAACCTGCTTGAATCTGTGCAAAGGAGAGCGATCCGTCTGATTGACAATCCGTTGTTAACAGACCGATTGCCTTCTCTGATGCATAGACGCAATGTAGGCATGCTGTGTCTGTTCTACAGGTATTTCAATGGAGCCTGCTCCAAGGAGCTAGCAGCATTGATTCCTGATGCACCGGTGCACGTGCGCGAAACTCGACGGACACGAACTGAACACCCGTTCACGGTTGACGTTGGCTTCATGAGAACGGGCCGTTTTTACGACTCGTTTTTGTGTAAGTCGGCTCGTATGTGGAACGAGCTACCGGCATCTGCTTTTCCTCCCTCCTATAATCCGAGCCTCTTCAAGGCCCGCATTAACAAATCCCTTCCTACAGCCCCTACCTTACTCCGCCTCACAACGCCGCCCAACCGGGTGGTGACATAGTTCCCCTGTCGGTGCACTGCACAGGCAGGGACACTCTTGTGAGGTGTCACATAAAAACAAAAACAAAAAAAATGTCAAAGCTAAGGAGGGTATAATGATATCTTAAATGATTTTTTTCACATAAAATTGACACAGGGATGATTTCTAAGGAACCTCAAAGAAAATTAATTAAAAATTACGAGCTACACGGACATGGAATAAGAAAAGGTAAGCTTTATAGTTAGATTGCCAACAAGGAATAACAGTAAGTACCATAGAATAAACAATATAACATTACGAGTTCCTCCCAAATGAAACAAGTGTTACATGTTGCTCAACCGCCTAGCATTCCGTCTCTCTTACACTAGCCTGACATAGTAGATCTCCATCTCATTTGAATTTCTAAAGATGTTTGTAGGAAAATATAGGCACCGATTAGGCAAATATTTGGATCACGAAACACGCCCACAAGACACTTCTTTTGTTATTATTTATTCTATGCTAGGTAATATCATAAAATGCCGAATGAAATTATTGTTACAAAAAATGTTCAATTTTAAAAAAGAAAATATGTCTGCCGCCCAACGTTTGGACGGTACCGAAGAAAAATGTCAGATGTGCATATTTTTAGTTTGGCAGGAGAGGTGTTAAAAGTTTCTTCTCTGCATTCTTATTGTTTTCGGTAATGTATTTCTCCATTTAAGTAAATATCCAATATATCTAACAACACAACATTTCTTGATTTCAAAAACAGTTAAAATACACAAATGAAACTTTAAACAGCTTTATTGCAAAATTACAATACATGCACATCTGACATGGTTTTTCGGGACTGTCGATTTGTTAGGTTTGTTATTGAATATACTCACATTTAAAGAAAAGGTTTTAAAAACAATGTTAATGGACGAAAAAGTTATGGGACAGTAAGTTGTAGACAAGTGCGCAGTACTGTAACTTGGATTGGTCTCGTCGAAAAAGAATCACAAAGAAATAGCTCTCTGCAAGTGTCGATACCTGCATATAAATACACAAAGAAAATATTTACATAACAGCGTCAAAAACCAACAAACCATTTCCTTGCAAATATCACGAACATGTTCACATTAAAACTCAAAATTATTTAGTTGCAAACAACATTATTATTTTTTTCAGCTGAAACTCGAAACACAAATGAAAATATAATTAAAATTATTAATTACCCTTATCAAATCAATAATTAACTAGGTAAAATAATGGAACTGTTTTGTTGAGACTTTGAGGCAGAACTAACATTCACTCGTGTGGAATGACTCGCAAATTGTGCTGAATATGAAATGTTCTTAAAAATCATTATTCGTAGTAACGATCGTTCTTAATAATAACCGTTCCTATTAATTACCGTGATTAATTATCATATTATGATGAATATGTATGTTAACAATATGTATGTGTTCAATAGTCACGTGATGAAAATGTTTTTTTTTTTAGTTATCTGGTCACCATGATAATTTAAATAATTGTCTATGACTTCATTCTTGTCTATGCATAACCTATAAATATTTTGACAAGTGCTAACAAATGCTTTCTTCTCCGAGAGCCGTTTCTTCCTGTTAAACATACTATCTTACGCCTGTGATGGTTATTGGTAAAGAAAGTACTCATTCTTATATTCATCGCTATTTATTTGGTAGCTGCCGTTATTCCAGTTTAGTTAGGGAATCATTGGGCGTTTTGTCACAGTAGAATGTTTAAACAATTTGTCGTCTACCTATTATTAGATTAGCATTTCGAAGGCATTTATTACAATGATCACAAAAAAAACATATGGTTAACAGATATTTTATTAAAAGCGGAATGGCGGTAAACATTGTTAACATAAAGGTATATAGTTTTCCCACGATAAACAACGTTTCTCTTAACCGTTGTCATATCTTCAAGGTTTTCAAATATGTGTTTTGGCTACGACTTCGTTATTTTGACAGGATATTCCAAGCGAAACCACATTTTTTTTTTTTTTTTTTTTTATCATAGATAAAAGAAAATTACATTTTCACTTATTTAACTAGAATTAACTAATACATTACACATTAATGTATTACACAACGATTTTGTTCACGATCATTGTTTTGTTGATTGATCATAAAACTGAAAACTTTTTTTTAAATTTACCTACACTTTTTTCATTTTTAATTTCTTGCTCCCTTATTGCTCCCCTCGTAACCAATGGATTGCCTGCCGTAATGAGTATGTATGGTGTTTAATTCTATTTTATCTTGTTGCCGTGTGTGTGTGTTTACTTGGTACGTTTTAATGATTTCCGTATTTGGTTGTATGAGTTTATTATTTATTTTTCATATAAGGAGACATGTATTATATTCATAAAAAGTTTCTTAATGTTATTAGTTTTGTTTTCATACATAATTTTTCTGTCGATGTTCTCGGTTTGAAGTGAAATAGCTTTTTGATTACTTTGTTTTGTTTTACGTGTAGTTCATTTATATATATATATATATATATATTTTATATGCAATTAACCACATTTCAATTAAGTAGTTTAAATGTCAATGTACGAGGCTATAATATAGACCTTTTTTAATTTTATTTGGTAACAGACATGAGATCCGGCTAAATACGCTAGTTAAAGGGGTGATTTTATCTTTAATATCTTGAATGTGCTATTATTTTAAAAGTTGCTATTTAAAGGTGTTTATCAATGCACAGCCCAAGATAATTCTCCCGTATCAGGATTTGCAGGTTGTTACATTCAATTTTTAAGGCTACTTAAGGAGGAATGATTTAACGAGTTAAGCTAAAAATCATGTATCCTGTTTTAATTTAACATAATATAAATTTTATCATTTTATTTTATTCAGATTTAGATTTCGACCACCCAGCTGTAACGAAGGAATTCTCGCAATATGCGGAGAGTACTCAGACAGCCAGTTTGTTGCATAGCATAAGTGTTAAATATAGAACTTAAAATTCGGATATCCGGAATCAATGTCTCTTTTGAAATATCGTGCAAACAGGACACACACTTGTCCACAACATCCTCCCTTATAAAACATGAGGTGTACCTTAATATGTGTCCTTGCCGGAAAATTCCAAAATACAGCACTCATTAAACTTTATTATATTATTCATAAAAGGTTGTCGGTTCCTCGATTTTCACCTAATTTTATTTGAAATATGATGTGAATTACACGTATTATACGTTAAAAATACATAAATATTGATTGTAAAAACAATATCTCATTGACCGAAAACAACCAAACTCTCTACTACAGGTGCTCTAGAGAAAGGTTTTTCCTTCTTAAAGAATCGGTCCCAAGCGGACATCTGAGGTCATTTTTTATCTGACATTGACCTTGTTGATCAAGGGTATTTATTCGTAAAAGAATAGTTTGTTTTTTTTCAATTAAAAAAATTCTCGTTAATATCAATTTTACGAAGACACAGGGCTGGCCCTATGCGGGCGCAATTAGTGCAGTTCTCTCCGGGTGTCGAATACTTAACCTAACACATCGCCCTTGATATTATTTTTGATAAATACCGCTCTAAAAAAAAACACAAATCATCATTTTAATGATTACAGTGATATCCTGCCTCGGCGTGTACTAATTTAGACTGTTAGGGCAGCCAAAATTAAACTTGCGCCTGGCGCCGTTTGGTTCAGGGCTGGCCATGCAAAGATTCATTATATTTATTGTCCTTTTTTATTCCAGGAAACATTAATGTGAAGACAGTCACCATAAACGCGGATCTTGGACCCCGACAAGATGAAGCGGCGCTAACTTATATGAAAATTGACATAGACCTGCTGGATGTAAAAGAGGAATGCTTTGGAAGAATTACCAAGGAAGCAGGTAAAACCAATTTTTCACTGTAAACTTGAACGATTCGGACTCTCCTATTTTTTATCCTTTCTACGAACTTACTTCGCTTATTTACTCTAAGTTTAAAAAAATGTGTTTAACTGAGTTATTTTCACCCATGTTATTTTATTTATTTATTTATTTAGACGCCGTAAAAGGCTTTTACAATATACATGATTTTTGTTTACAGTGGTTCACAGGAGCGAAACAGTATTATGTTTAACAGAATAATTACTGAGAAATTATGTAGAAAATTAAACAAAAATAACATCTGGTATACATAGGTACATTAGCATTTTTATTTTCAATCCGTACAGTAGTTTAGTATTGAGGTTATTGTTACCTTCAATATTGAATTTGGTTGAATTTGCTGAGAACTAAGAGTTAGCTCTATTGAATCAGGACTGTCAGTAAGACATCTCATAACAATTTTGGGTAAAATTATAGTTTTGATTAAGTATATAAAATTATTAGATAACACTCTTCTGTCTGATATCTGATGTAAGTGCATAGTTTAGGTTCTGTGATAACTTATGAATAGAATGGTATTATGCCTAATAACATTGATAATTACGACAGAGGTATGTTATTATAGCCTTCTTATAACTATATTCCGTGCAGTTGAACACATCTACTACTTCCGAGAAAGCATTGCCAACTGCATGCAATCTAGGTATAAGCGAGTTTCTAAATGACGCAGTCCTGATATTGTTATTGAAATTAAAAAGAATTTTGGATCGAGTGGTTCTAGTGGGTATATGGAAGGTAATTAGGCTTAATATATCAGGGCTGTCTATAATACCGTTGACAATTTTAAAAATAAAAGTCAAATCGGAAATAAGTCTTCTATCTGAGAGTTTAAGTAAGTTTAATTATTTCATCAAGTGATTGTAATTTATTGATTCTATAGGTAGACCGAGTTTATAGTTAATGTATCTTAGGAATTTATGCTGAATTTTTGAGTGGATTTTAAAGTAAGGACACCAAATAGGAGAATTATATTCGATTTGACTTCGAACAAGTGAGGAATATAAGATTTTTAGTGTTGAAATATTTTTAAAGTCTCTGCCATTTCGGAGAATGAAGCCGAGCATTTTTAATCCTCTGTTGGTGACTGTTTCTACATGTGAAAGAAAGTTAAATTTTGAATCGAAAATAATGCCGAGATCGTTAATTTCACTTACAGAGGCGAGAGAAACATTGTTAATTTTGTATTGATAGTTAAGGGGTTGTTTTGTTCTGAAAAATCTTATTATATGGCATTTACTAATATTGAGATAAAGTTTGTTAGTTTTGCACCAATCTTGAAGTTTATTTAAATTTATTTGAATGTGAATACAGTCATTTATTGTTTTTATAATTTTAAATAGTTTAAGGTCATCGGCAAAAAGTAGCACTTCAACATTTTTATCAAATACAGTAACAATATCGTTTATGAAAAGGAGAAACAGTATTGGGCCTAAATGTGACCCTTGGGGTACACCGCTAGTAGCTATGAATTTGTGTGAAAGGTTAGAATTATTTTTTACTTGAAGATTTCTATTTGTTAAGTAGCTATTTAACCATTCCAATAGTTTACCCTCAATTCCGATTTGACTAAGTTTATAGAGAAGAATTTTGTGGTTAACTTTGTCAAACGCTTTTACAAAGTCTGTATATATTGAGTCGACTTGGGTTTTGTTTTCGAGTGAACATGCTATAAAATTTTCATATAAGGAGAGATTTGTTAGTGTGGATCTGCCTGGCATAAATCCATGTTGATTAGTTACAATGATGTTGTTAATATGTATGGAGATTTTATCGAGGATAAGTTTTTCAAACAGTTTGGGGAGAGTTGAGAGCATGCAAATGGGTCGGTAATTAGTGACATCATGAATATCACCTTTTTTAAATACAGGTGTTAGATAGCAATTTTTCCATAGGTCGGGGAAGCAGCCAGAATTTAATGATTGGTTAAATATATGACATAGTGGATTGGCTATTATTGATGCACAGTTAATTACAAAGGCAGGACTAATTTTGTCAGGACCCGCATTTTTCTTTAAGTCGAGTGTTTTTATTTTGCGTATAACATCAGGAACATTTATATGTAAAGCGGGAATGTGGACCGATTCCTTTGGATGAAAGGGTGGAAGTTGAACATTTGGGATATCATTATCGTAAACATTTTTGAAGAAGTCGGCAAACAAATTAACGATGTCATTAGTATCACTACTACTTTTCCCTTCGAAATACATGTATGTCGGTAGGCTAGGTTTGTTTTTTCTTAGTGAGTTTACATGTGTAAAAAAGTTTTTGGTATTTGAAGGAATAGACTTTTCTGTGTTGAGTATGTATGTTTGATATAATTTTTTGGAGAGCTTTTTACAGTCACTTCTATATTTATGAAATATTTTGTAGTCTGAGATAGAGTTGCTCTCTTTGAAATTTTTGTGCCAGATTTTTTTGTTAATTATTAAGTGTTTTAAGTCATTATTAAACCATTTGGGGAACTTTGATAGTTTGAATTGAATTAAGGGAACATATTTTTCAATAGCCGTGTTGATGATGGAGTAAAAAGATTCAAGATTTTGGTTAACATTTGTGTTTTTGTCTAAAAAGGACCAGTCAGTACTTTCTAAGTATTTTGTTAACAGTGGATAATTTTTCATATTTGTCGACAGATCTTCAGACGCATTTTGTCGAAAAAGGATTCACTCCTCCACATCGCAACTACTCCTCCTCTCCTAAGTCAAATTTTGCAATAAACTTATGCACCCATGAAAGAGAAAAATATTTTTACTGTACCGATTGCCACTATTCATCTTCTCGAAAGGGAGATTTGAAGAGCCACATGCTTACTCACACGGGAGAAAAACCTTTTTCATGTTCCGTGTGCAACTATGCGTGTTGTCGAAAGGGTCAGCTGAACAGGCACATGCTGATTCACAGTGGAGAAAAACCATTTTCATGTTCCGTGTGCAACTATGCATGTTATCGAAGGGGTCAACTGATTAGCCATATGCTGACTCACAGTGGAGAAAAACCTTTTTCATGTTCTGAGTGCAACTATGCATGTTATCAAAAAAGCGAACTAAACGTACACATGCGGATTCACAGTGAAGAAAAACCTTTTTCATGTTCCGTGTGCGCCTATGCATGTTATCGAAAGAGCAACCTAACGAGCCACATGCTCACTTACAGTGGAGAAAATCCCTTTTCTTGTTCCCTGTGCAACTATGCCTGTTATCGAAAGGGTGTGCTGAAGAAGCACATGCTGATTCATAGTGGAGAAAAACCTTTTTCATGTTCCGCTTGCAACTATGCATGTTATCGAAAGGATATACTAAAGAGCCACTACGTTGAGTCACTACGGAGAAAACTTTTTCTTGTTCCTTGTTCATCTATGGATATTCTCAAAACGCACATCTTAAAAGCCACATGCTGACTCACAGTGGCGACAAACCTTTTTCATTTTCCAAGTGCACATATTCAGATTCTAGGAAAGGGCACCTCACCCCCCATATAGGACATTTGTTGGAACACATGCTGACTCAGAGTGGAGAAAAACCCCCTTTTCTTGTTCCGAGTGCAACTATGCAAGTTATCAACAGTGGTCCTTGACGGGAAAAAACTGACTGACAGCTGAAAAAAAACTTTCTCGTTTTCTGGCTGAAGAGAGATTGAAAAAAACGCGTGCGCACTCACAGTTTTTTTTCGTATGCAATTATGCGTTTTCTCGAAAAGACTCTTTGACTGGACACTTTTCTTGTTCCTTGCGTAAACATTCTCCTTCACGAAAACTATTTACAGAATAAATTATTCTAGTATCAGATCTGATATGTTTCACCATAGAGTTACATAAAATTAGTATAATTTTATAAGTGGTCACAATATTTATAACCTTGCGATTTCTTTGAATTTGTTCTGAATCCCATTGTAAAAGATTTGATTTATTTTTAAACTTAAATGTACGTGTACTTAAATGTAAATGTATGTGTAAAAAAGATAATTCAATATATCAAAATATATATGAATATGTGTACAGTAATGTATTTAATTATTTTTCAAATAATATTTTTACACTTCTAAATTCACTGTCAAAATTGTAAAACTGTAGCCGCAGCTACTAGTGCGTTCTAGAACATTTTGTTTTCTGTTTACCCTGTGGAGATCGCACCTTGTACCTACGAGAATAAATTGGTTTACACTTCTGCTAGGTACTTCAACCGCTCGAGAACGTACTACCTGGGCAGACAGAAAAAAGTTCCATTGAATTCACTGATTTTCCTTTCAGATACATTAAAATGTAAGTATTTTTCTCCGTACAAAACAGAACCGGCAAACTTTAACCTTAGAATTTTTTTTTAATTTCTAAAGTGGGGTTTGTAAAGGCTGCAATTCCAATATAATCTATGATTTTATTCGAATAAAACGAAAACTCTTTCAGTTTAAAAAAAAGTTGGAATGTTCTTGTTTTGTAATTATTAGTAGTAAATACTGATAACTACTTATTGTCTACAATTTTTCATTTAAATCTAACTTTACCAACCGCATTTAGCGTTGTTTACCGTAGTTTACATTTGAACTCTGATATTACTGATAATTTAAAAACCTACTTATTTTATTGCTTTTTTTTAAGAACTGTTTTAGACCTAGAATCCTAATAACACGGTTTATCTTTTAAAATTTAATTTTTGATATCCTTGCCTAGTTAAGGGTTAACAACTAATAGGATAGTAATGTGTTTGCCTTTAGTTTTGAAAGCGATTTTAAGCCTTAAGTATACAGAAACTGTATAAAGGTCAGTGTCCAAATTCCTTGCACTAAATTTTATTTTAGAAACAATGTTTTTTTTAAATTTTGTTGACATATTTTATTGGGATTTGTGTTCAAGTTTCCGGATTTCTCACAGTCAACAGGTTGAAGATCTGCTGGCCCGAATATTTATAAATAAAGTAAGTTAAACTATATGATTCCCAGTTGTTTTAATATGTTACCTGCTGAAATTAAAAACTGTGCCCTAAACAAACAATTGGTGAACTTACTGAAGACTTGGCTTACTGAAGAATTGGCTTACTGAAGAATTCATTTGTATTATTATACAATGATATATTATTCTAATGACTTTTAAAATTTGATATTTATATTTTTCATAATTTAACTTTTGCTATATTTCTGTAATTTTTTTTGTTTTATTCATATAATTTTAAAAATGTAACTGTAAATTCAATAATTTTTTTTTAATGTATATTTTATTTACTTTTAAAATTTTACATCTTATGCCTAATATATTATTTTCTATGAATACTAAAATATTATTTAATACTTACATACTCAAATTTGGACTTCACAACATTGAGACATAATCCACGAAAAACTGCAAGACTTTTAGCTTCCTTAACAATTACCGGGAGTTCATTGAACATTTTAAAACCTTTATAATAAATATTGTTTTGTGTTCCGGAAAAATGTGTTTTAGGAAGCCTAAAATCGTTGCAGTTTCTCATAGGATATATATGAACTGTACTATTAATTCTAACATTCTTTGACATATAGTCAGGTAACTTTTTATTTTTTAACTTATAAATAAACACCAAGGTATTATAAACTAATCGTTGCCACACACTTAAAAGATTGAGTTGACGTTGCATGGTTTTTATTCTGGTGTACCTGCTACAACACAGTATTGACATCATGCCTCTGTTCTGGATTACTTCCATTCTCTTAATTTGGGTTTTGTTACTTAGAAATATTACACTTGTAAAATAATTCAGATGGGATGCTACAGTGGTATTGTAGACCAATATCCTTGTTTTAATGTCCAATTTTCCTTTTATCCTACTTAAGAAATTAACGTTTTTAGCAATTTTTTTTATTTAAAATTCAAATTTAGTGTTAAATTTTAACTTATTATCGATTATGATTCCCAAGTATTTAATTTCTTTTACTTCTTCAATATTTTGATTGTCTATATTTAGGACAGTATGTACGTTTAGTTTTTTCCCTAATACCATGAATTAACTCAAAGTAACATTTAATTTCAATTTATGTATGTTTAACCACTTAGATAATTCATTATGTTCATTTTGTATTTTTGACAATGCATCTTCAATATTATTTGCTATAATATATAAAAGTGTGTCATCTGCAAAAAGTTTGATGGAACAGTACTTTAAGCACTTCACTATATCATTAATATATAAAATAAATAGTAGCGGTCCCAAAACAGATCCTTGAGAAACTCCAATGCTGATTTCTTGTTTTTCAGAGATAGCATCTCCAATTTTGGTATTTTGTTTTCTATTTTTTAAGTAATCAATAAATCACTGCAATTCATTAGCACGAATTCCTATGTTCTTCAATTTCATTATTAGTCTTTCTCTCTAACACTGCTATTGTGATTTTATTCTGATCCATAGCTGTTTTCCATTCATTTATCACATATTTTATTGCTGTTTCATAGGAATATTTATTTCTAAACCCAGATTGTTCTTTTACTAGCATGTTATTTTTTTTATAAATTTACTCATCTGTTCATTCACAATGCATTCTAGTAATTGTTCATTTTAAGGTAGTCAATTTATTGGTCTGAAGTCTTCGAAATTTTTTGCATTTATTATTTTGGGCACTGGTGTTATTATGGAGGTTTTCCATGACTGCGGAAAACTTCTCTTAGTCAGATATTCATTTATTAGTGCAACTAATCTGTCTCCTATAGCTGGCAGTGCATCTTTGATTATGCTTATAGTAATTCCATCCGGCGATGATTTTGGTATCATTGTTTTAATGATTTTCATTAAATACCCACTGTCAATTTTATTAAACCTAAACATATTTTTATTCTCCCCTTTTCCGATGATTGAGAAGAGGTATCTGTGACTAATGGAATACTCTTATTTATGTTTTCGACACTAAGTACAAAATTTTTGTTAAATTTTTGGGCTATTTTAGGTTTATCATCTTCAACTCCATCTGGAAACCGAACTTCTTTAATGTTTTCCCTCTGTTTGCCGCTTATAATTTCTTTATGTGTAGTCCACATTTTTCTTGAGTCACTTTGAGAGGTAATTATTTTTTGCCTGATTTACGAATTTTTGGTATGTTTTATTTCTGTACTGTATATGTTTCTATGTTTCTTATAGGTTTCCCACCTTTTTTCAGTGAATTGTATTTTACATTCTTTATAAGCTGTATCCCGTATATAGTGTTTTTGTAGAAGATGTAGGGATTTCGTATACCATTTATTTGTATCTTTTAATATAATATTAGTTAAAGGCATTAGCTCATTTACTACTGTTTTCAGATGTCCTACTAGTTCATCGGCTTTTCTGTCTACATTTCTTTGGTTATCGCAGATCCATTTTTGTTTTGCAATGCTGTACACAATGTATAGTTACTATAGTTTTTTTCCTATATGTTATATTTCGTATTCCCTGTGGCTTCGGACTTTTATATCTACTTTTAGTAGCAATAGTTTCGTGGTCAGATATTTTGAGTTCTTCTACAGCATTAATTTCCGCATAAAAGTAATTTGAAATTACTAAATCAATCATTGTTTTAGAGTTTATTCCCATTCTTGTATTTATAATGTAAAGAACCCGTTAGACAAACTGCTAAAAAGCAGTTTATCGGGACTTTTTACCTTATTTGTAAAGTGTATAGTGTATAATAATTTTTTTTTAAATGCCCTACTCTTCGTGCTTTCTTCACCAACGTTCAAACAAGTATTCAAACAGAAAGCACGTCAAAAAATCGCTCTTTAAAAATCACCCACATTCAGGGTCTAGAATACATAATAATCAATCAATCTATCGGTAAATGATTTCCTGTTGAACAGTAAAGCGAACTAGCTACGTTAGCTATGTCTAAACGGTCGTACTTATTCTTATTTCAAGTGATTAGTTCAAGTTCTGTGAAGTGACAGTTAGTGTTGTCGCCGAAATAAACATTCATTTACTTATTATAATACCTGTGTTAAGTCAATTCATATTACACATATTTCACGGTACCTCACATGCGGATTTTAGCCCAGTGGTGAGAACGCCCGCTAAACCTGCACCGAGATTGGAAGAACCCTAGTTAGAATCCCAAAGATTCCAAAAAAAAAATACGGTTATAGTATAAATATTTTTTTACGCCGTTCTAAATAAATACACAAAATCCTAGTGCTAACACGATTATTACTAAAATATTTTACCCAAATACAAATGCGGCTTTTAATCCAGTAGTGGTAGCGCCCACCATTACTTTGTAGAGTTTCGGAGAACCTCAGTTCGAATCCTACTGGTATTAAATTAAAATAACTGTTTCTATTTTATTTTTATGTTCACATTTTGGCGTTAGAAAAACATTAAATAAACAAAAAGTCTAAATCTCGCAGAATGGTTTGCAGTGTGAAGAAAACACCATCATCACCTATATTATTACCTATATAATTGCGAGCAGGGTTGTCACTCATATTATTTTCTTATAAAAAAAAAAAAATTTAAATTTAACTTTCGAAATGAATAATAATGAAGCAATTGCTTTCCTAAACAAAGCTAAGGAGGAGATTAATAGCATCCACAATGCCATTACCGATCCTGTCTTAAAAATAACAAAAGACCAAATGGCAAAAATACTCAGTAAACTTTCTAATCTATCTGGAACTATGCAAGACCTAGGGGTAACTGTTGGAGTTCTTGAAGGAAAAGTTATGACATTCGAAAAAATCATTGAAAAGAAAGTATTACCACAGGAAACAACGCCAATTTGTGAGGTGCTCGCTGAGATAGAGGAACGCAAGACCCGCTCGAAGAACATAATTTTACTCAACGTCCCCGAGTGTAATTCGAACTCAACTACAGTGAGCGTCTTGGAGGATGGAAAAAAGGTATTAGCAGCTATTAGTGAAATTAATAGCGAGTTCAATCTAGAAGATGTGAAAATTTACAGGCTCGGAAGTAAAATTCCAAACAAAACCAGGCCAATTAAATTAGAATTTGATGAAGTCAAACAGGCAAAACTAATACTCTTTAACAAAACTACTCTGTCCAATGGAATTATAATCAAACCTGACAGGACACTACAACAAAGAAATCACTTAACTGACCTCTGGAAGGAATTAGAAGAGAGGAAAGAAAAGGGCGAAGTCGATTTACGAATCAAACATTTCAACGGAATTCCCAAAATCATCAAAACCCAAGCAAAAAACTAAAAAACAAACAGAACAAATTTTCTAGACTTACAGGATATTATCAAAATGTACGGGGAATGCGTACAAAATTGCACCAACTTAAAACTAACTCCCCAATCTTCTCACACGATATTCTGTTTTTAACTGAAACATGGTTAAATGCTGATATCAGCTCGTCAGAATTAGGCCTACATCAATATACCACATATCGTTCTGATCGAAATTCTATTACGAGCAAAAAGTCTAACAGAGGAGGTGTGATGCTGTGCGTATCCAAGAATATATCATCTACTAAATTACCGGTAAAACACAAAAGTGTTGAACAAATTTTTGTATTGCTCAATATACCTAATGGAAAAATTATTATTGGCTGTGTCTATATCCCACCTGCATCGGATTTGCAAACGTATAAAAATCACAATGAGGACATAGAAGTACTCAAATTCAAATATCCTAAAGCAAAATTCATTATTGCTGGTGATTATAACCTTCCTAACTGGACCAGCCAAGATGACAACGGACCTGCTACAAACCAAGCCGATTTACAGTGTGCTAAATGTAGTGAAATTCGTGATATGTCTTTATTTTTGGGACTAACTCAATCAAACAAGATTTTCAACTTTAACAATCGAATGTTGGATTTAGTGTTTTCAAGTGATTCGAAAATAGTGGTTGAGCTATCCGACGAATTATTATTACCATTAGATCAACACCACCCACCGTTGGACATTATCATAACAAATAGGCCTTTAACATCTTCAAAAAAAACAAGTGTCCCATCGTATAACTTTTCCAAAGCTGAATACCATCATATTACGGAGTACCTTGCCCAAACAGATTGGTCCTTTTTAGATGAGGAAAATAATATAAATGATCAATTAGAATACTTTTACTCGATTTTAAATACCTCTATAGAACAATTTGTTCCCAAGGTTAGCTTTACATCATCTAATTATCCGAAATGGTTTACAAGGGAACTAACTAATTTAATTAATAAAAAAAAAATGTATCCACAGAAAATATAAACATACCAGAAATTCTAACGATTATATAGCATTTACTAAACTACGAAAACAATGTAAAGAATTATCAATAAAGTGCTATAGTGACTATGTTAACGTAATTGAAAATGAGGTACATCATCACAATGTGAAAAAATTCTGGAATTTTACTAAATCTCAACGAAAAGACAACTGTGGATATCCTAATAGCATGTTCTTTAAAGAAAAATGTGCCGACAGTATTGAGGGTATAGTTAATCTTTTTGCTGACTCATTTAAAAGTGTCTACGACAAAGATATTCCCATCAAAGCAGTCTCCAGTACGTCAGTGGAAGAGTCATTAAACCTAAGTCAATGTTTCATAAAATTAGATTCCATAGAAAGAAGCATAAAAGCACTAGATAGTAATAAATCTGCTGGACCGGATGGTATTCCTCCCATATTTTTAATAACTTGCATTGATAGTTTGATATATCCCTTACATAAACTTTTTAACAAATCCTTAGCGTCTGGCTGTTTTCCGGCTCTGTGGAAAAAGAGTTATTTAACGCCCATTCATAAAAAAGGCGACAAAAGCGATATATCTAACTACAGACCTATTTGTATTATGTCTGCTTTACCCAAACTTTTCGAGTCATTAGTATTAGATACCATTGTAAAACCTATCAACAATATTATTGTTCCTAACCAACATGGCTTTATCAGAGGTCGATCTACCTTAAGTAATTTAACTATCTACAATAATTACATATCTGAATCGCTCAGTCTGAAACAACAAGTGGATTCTATATACACCGATTTCAGTAAAGCATTTGATAAGGTTCGACATCATATTCTTATATCCAAACTCCGACTGTTAGGCATCAAAGGTAGTTTATTGACATGGATTATTAGTTACCTCAGTAATAGAGTTCTTTGTGTCAGGATTAATTTTATAGAATCCTATGTATTCGAGGCCACAAGTGGTGTCCCGCAAGGGTCCCACCTTGGCCCAATATTATTCTTAATATTCATTAATGACATTGTAAACATATTTAAAGATGTACAAGTCCTACTTTTTGCAGATGATCTAAAATTGTTTAAAAGAATACGAAATATATATGATTGCCTAATTTTACAAGCTAATTTAGATAAATTTTTTAAATGGTGCGAACAAAATATGTTATTTTTGAACATTGAGAAATGTCAAGTAATACGATTTTCCAGAACTCATTCTCATATCTTACATGAATATAATTTAAATAATGTTAAATTAACACCAGTATCACAAATTCGTGACTTGGGAGTTATATTCGAATCAAACTTAACATTCACAGCGCATATAGATGATATAACTAATAAGGCTTTAAAGATTCTTGGCTTCCTTTGTAGAACCCTAACTGATTTTAAGTCCTTGGATTGCATGAAAACACTCTACATTTCACTAGTTAGAAGCCAAGTGGAATATAATTCACCTATTTGGTCTCCTTTCTATAAAGTACACTCTAACAAATTAGAACGGGTTCAACACAAATTTCTTAGGTACTTAAATTTCAAGCTTAAAATTCCAATAGAAAACATTAATTATGTAAATTTGATGAATGGACTTAATTTAATTACGCTGTCTGACAGAAGAACCATTTCAGACCTAATTTTATTATACAGAGTCATGAACAACCTTATTGACAGCCCTGCCATCGTTGCTGCTATTAAACTCTATGTACCGACAAGAAATACTAGACAAAATACAACATTCTTTTGCGACACATATAAAACCAACTATCAGTCAAACTCACTTACCAATAGGATGCATGATTTGGGCAACAAGTTTGGTGGTATTATAGATATATTCCATGATTCCCTTTATAATCTTAAATTCAAATTAAACCAACACTTTGTGGAATCATACAAATTATTGTAATAGATTTAACGATTAGATATGTTATTGTAATGTTTTATATTATATTTTGTTCTTTGTTATTGTTAAATATTATGTTGTTTAAAATGTTTCTTTACGCCATATTCTTCAAAAACTACTTGTATATTTTTTTAAAATTCTTCACTTTTATAACTCTTAGTATAAATTCTAACTCGATAACTTATGTAAAACTTATTTATAATCTATGTAAAAGCCCCTATGGGCGTATAACAACAACAATAAACAATAAACAATATTGACTGAATCTAGCCCCATGGACTCACCGTCGACAACGCACCAGTCAATAAACATTGACACAGATTCCCTTATCA
Source organism: Hesperophylax consimilis (assembly GCF_061612785.1). NCBI lineage: Eukaryota > Metazoa > Arthropoda > Insecta > Trichoptera > Limnephilidae > Hesperophylax > Hesperophylax consimilis. The sequence continues at coordinate 2,728,184 of NC_142852.1, forward strand.
ACATCTTTGAGTCGAAACTCGAAACAATGCGCACTGAAAGTAAGCTGTAAGGACTGAAAGTGGCAAAAGAGGCATTGGCCACGAGGGTGTACAAATATACAATCTCCTTCCAGATAAACTTAAAACGGAGAATATAAATATATTTAAAAAAAAAAAAAATATTCTTAAGTTATTAGAACAATATTAGAATACTATTTATTTAATGTTATATATTTAAGTTAAGAAAGTGAAATGTAAATTTCTTTTAACTTAATAAATAAAAAATAAAAAAATAAAAATAAAAAACTCGCAGTTGACGCCATTCATCAAAAATTGGACGCGCTGTCAAATGAGTGGAAGGACCGGTACACCAAAATTATGGGATGTGTAACTGTTCTCCAGGAAGAAAATGTCAGCCCAAGACAGGAAATGGAATCAATCAGAGACGCTAACGATGAAATATTGCAGCGTAGCAGAGTATGTAACCTAAACATTCACGGCATTCCCGAGGCAAAAGGTGAATTTTTTTAACATTACTGGAGAAAATGGAGTCCATCATTGACGTCCCGGTTCCGAGTGGCGCTGTGGTGGCGGTGCACCGCGTCGCTCGCAGTCACTCGTCGCCCTCCAACCGGCCACGCAACATCCGCGTCTCCGTGATGATGTCATCACTGCGGTAAGGACTCGCCCCGGCCTCACAACAGGTCTACTATGACCTGGCGCTCCCACCACTAACTTCTATGTAAATGAACACCTGACAATAAAAAATAAAATACTCTTTGCAAAAACATGCGCACCGGAAAAGAAAACGGCTATAAATACGTATGGGTGTGGAGTGACAGTATCCTGGCGAAAAGGAATGATCTCTCTCGAGTGGTCACCATTCGCCGTGAGAGAGACCTTAGCAAAATTAGCACTCATGATCAACAAAATATGTGACTTCTACAACACACTAGTTACTGCTGCTGTCGATGCCAATTCTCTCACACTATCCTGTACCCTATGAATTGTTCATTCGTCTGTTTCTTGGAAAATTACTTAATATTTTGGTTTACAGAGCAATACTTCCATAATCATATAGCACTATCATATCTCTTGCATATTCATTAACATCTTACAATGTTGACATATTGTACACTAAGTAATCAAATCGCTTGCCTTTTTATTCGTGAATTTCCCGCTTATTTCATCGAATTGTACCGACTAGATTTAATTTGTAATTTGAGCTGTTCCTCGAGAGGTGCGGACTCTATTCATAGCTGAAGTTCTGTGAGATGATTGACCCTTATTAGTTGACCAAACATCCCGCTTCCATTATTACCGCAAATAGTATTTCCAGGAACACGATGAATTCGCCCTGAGTTGTCAGATTGCGAAGCATGAGCAGATTCAGATTCTAGGTCAGCTTCTGCAATTTTGAGTCGGCTTCTTAAGAGGGAGCAGATTCTTATAAAGGAAATGCCTCTTCAGTTATATAGTTATTCTCATCTTCGCTTTGAATGCCGTCCACAAACTGCCTGTCCTCGTCTCCAGAAGCTGATTCTCCAGAGAAAGACTATCTACTTAGTCTAAGATTTTTAAAATATCGTTTCTGTTTAATATATTAGACCGTGACATATTGTTATTTGAAACGATGCCGAAATAAACATAAAATTTACGAAAAATTAACGAAAGTAAAAATACATAATCTTAGCTAAAAGTTACACACAGCCTAAACACACGTCTCGCCGGCGTACTATACCTCAAAAACTCGAAAATGGCTGGACTTACCTTAGTGATACAGATACCATCGGCAAGCTGCCGTCGGCCACTGGGTTCGCTAAAGAGGACGAGGCGCTAACTTCAACCATTAGAAAGAGAAATAAAATTTTAGATTGTGTGTACGCCTCGCAGGCGTAGATAAGGCTTCTAGGGTTAATGCGTGTGACATTACGCGTCTAAAATTGATTCACGTCCTTTATGTCGTGTGAAACATTGTCTTGTTTTAAACATCACAAGTACAATCTCTCATAAAGATTTACTTATTATATGATTTAAGCAAACAACAGCTTCGTCATCATCGGCTGCTGCTATATCAAAGTTCCAACTCCTTTTTTACTTTGTCAACTCCGTAACAAACAATTTTTTTTTTATTAACTTCTACAATGATTGAATAACTATTCTGTTGAATAATTCATTGATTATATTTTAACTTAACCTTTATTTTATGTAAATGAAATATTTAATTACTTATAATACGCCGACTAATATTCCCTATCTACAGGGTTTTCCATTAAGAGGTGTTATTTTTATACTCAATCGTAAAAGATCAATGATTTCATTGCTTTTTTGGCACGTAGCGCCGTCTTGTTGACAGTAAACGTTGTCCAGATCAATACCATCCAATTCCGGCCATAAAAAATCATTAATCATCTCTCGATAGCGCAATCCATTCACCGTAACTTTTGCTCCAGCCTCATTTTCAAAAAAGTAAGGTCAAACGACTCCGCCGGACCATAAACCGCACCAAACAGTCACACGTTGAGGATAAAGAGGCTTTTCAACAATAACTCTTGGGTTTTCCCCAGCCCCAGATGCAACAATTTTGCTTGTTGACAAAGCTACCGAGGTGGAAATGGGCCTCATCACTCAAGATGATTTGCATTTGATTAACTCAAGTGAATTTTAATAATTTCAATGTGTTGCTGAAGCGTGTATCGTTCCATTTTGATTAATGGCGTAGTTTCTACTTGTCAAATGTCAAAAAATTACAGATTCAAAAGTAATACCGAAATAGCGGGCTATTCAAAATAACACCTCTTATTGGAAAACCCTTTATAATATAAACTAATTAATTGTCGTGCCGTTTTTCCACAGTTGTGAGCAAAGTGGCAATGGCACAATCCTTGCTCCATCCATATTCGGATATCATCTCAGATACTCTTTCATTATTACAATTTAATAATTGTTTATGTTAAGACATGACCCAAAATATATGTTCACCGTCACTATCGCGTCATGCATTCTCCCGACAGTCCACGGGGCTGTTTGCTCTGTTAGAGTAATACGCCCGTAACGGAGAGTAATCGGAGATTTCACACTAGGATGTTGAATAAATTAATATGAAATATAACATGGCCGTTTTAAGAACGAGGGTCCTTTTGGCCAACGTGTGGATGTTGGATAAACAAGCGCGGATTGCAAATTGTGTTTTGAAAATACTTAGTTAACTTGTATCGTATAAATACATGTTGTCTGAGAACAACTGCATACTGTCACGCATATTTTATGATGTATAATAATATCACCTTTACCAATGATAAAATTAAACAAGGGGTTTCGTGGGACACGACGATACTGTTTTGGTCAGAGAGATAATTGAGAAAATAAGAATAAAATCAATTAATCTAATGCTTAATCCCAATGGCATAAGATAAAAGTTGCTTACAATAATGCATATCGCCAACTATTCTGCCTACCGAGATACTGCAGCGCCACGGAAATGTTCCTGGAGGGACGAGTACACTCTTTCAGAGCGCTTCTCCGCCATCACATGGGAAGCTTATGGCGCAGACTACGCCAATCTAATAACAAAATCATCGCTGCCATGGTTGCCTGGATGGAGTCCCCTCTGATGGCCCTCTGGAGACGGGAGATGTGCAAATATCCCCCACAAACGGCTGTTCACGATCATTTTTGTGTTTATATAATATCTTTTTTCACTTAAATTCCGCTTTTTTGTGCCTATCGGAATCACCTATGTTATTACCAACCTTAATATTATTTTTATTACTTATTATGTATATTATTTCAAATATGGAATGTATTGCATTGCACTACCCCTGCATACATTCTGGAATAAATTCTTATTATTATTATTATTATTAACATGTTCTCTTGATGTTATTATTTTTATTGAATATATTTTATGGGATGTGTGGAATTGCACAAAAATCCCCACATTCCGGAATAAACTTGTTATTATAATAATTATTATATTATTAAAATGCTTCTAATAATCATTATATTTGGCAAATTAAGCCAGGGAGCGAGAAAGGAGGGATTTTACGAACGCGAGTTCTTCGGGATTGCACGTAGCACTCTCTTCCAAGCGTGCTCTTACAGGACCTCTTCTAGAATCATAGCAACGAGGGCTCGTGATTATGAGAGAATCATTTACACAATAACTTGAAGGTTATAAAAATGAAAATAGTATTTTATGTCTATAAACGATGATTTTTTTTTTATTAATAATTTTCTTTTGTTACATGCATAAAAATATAATTACAAACATCAAGTATTACAAAAACAAGTATTACATTATTAAAATTATTATAGTATTACAAAAAGCATTTCATTCACAGGTAAAGAAGGTACTATAAAAAATAAAAAAAGGTAGCTTTAAGATATGAAAAATAAAATGATACAATAAGGAAGTTGAGTGAAAAATATTTTGACTTATAAAAAAGATGTTCATGTAGATCAAAAAATATCGATTCTAAATATATAAATATATTTCTATATTATTATTCATAGAATTAGTTAAACGTTCTTGAAAAAGCATTCAATAGCAATAGACTGTATACGCTCCACGATTGGTCGAAAGAATTCTGTCGTCACATGTGTCGTGACTTGTACGTACAACGGATCACCTATGGTGCATCTCTTTCGATTACATGAGAGATGGTCGGTTTAGATGAGAGAGGTGTAAAGGCCAAAGGTTTATTTGGGTTTGTCAAATATATGTACGTATTTGTTATTATTATTATATGAAATGGATTTCTAAAGATACATATTCGTATAGTGCTTTATAATAATATGTTGTTTATTGCATAACTTAGAAGTTTTTATTATTATACAAGTCACATAGCATGTGATACACTTCAGGCCGCCGGCCGCTCAGAAAAGTCTCACAGTGAACTGGGCTGTAAACCGTTATTTTACTTTTGGTCTCTACTTTTCTGCGCGATGGTCCTAAATTCGCGCGTGGAACGTCAACAAGTAGCGACGGCAATACCGTACAAGTACCGTACCGGGCGGGAAAAGCAAATATTCTAACTTAAAATATTAATTTAACTATGAAATCTTAATCAATTTTCTTTTTTTTTTAATAACATCAATTCTAATGGACGGTTAACATTGGTAAAAAAATTACTGGAATTCCTTGTTGAAGAATTACAAATTTTTCCATACAAAATGCTTAAGCGACGTGGTTTTCACAGTTCGAATGACGTCACACCCACACCCCGCCTCTTACCGCTCGGATTCCGCTCGTTTTGGCGGGCTTAATAAAATTTAAACTTTGAGAATTAATTTAATTATGAAAACAAACTTTAAAAAAAAAAAAATACCTGTATTTAAGTTTGAATGGGAACATTGATAAAAAAATTTAAAAAATGGACTTCCTTATTAAAATAAAAAATATAATAGAATTGTATGCATCTATACCAAAAAAAATATTATAATTAAAAAAAAACATAAATATAAATAAAATCAATGTAAACTTTAATCATAAAAATGTACTACGAAAGAATACAAATCAACAAATTAAACCCTTTTAAAAGATAAAATCAAATTACGAACTTAATTCTATATTGAAAGGTATTATTGTCCGAATTCAGAAAAACTAAATCTGACTTATAGATTTTTCAATTCCTATGTTTGTTTAGTTTGAGTTTTCGTCGGATGTATTGTACCAATTTGTACTTTGCCCTTTGCTAAAACTTAGTAATACCTACTATAAGCTAACATTCAACAAAGGAAACCGAGATGAATATTACATAATGACAGTTGATCGTTGATATTATTCCAAGTATTAGTCACTTGAAGTACATACTGAGGTAAATCCGATTAAATGGGTATCTAGTTATATACATCATCAAACAAACAATGTAAATTGGGAAAACCCAAGTCTGGCAGTAATGATTGGAGATTTCTTTGGAAATGTAATTATTGAAATTTCTCATTTCAATTGTAGTTAGAAACTTTTATAATCACCAAAAATACCTTAATTTTTAACTGACGTAACAAAGGGGAATTAACTGACCTAAGGAAGGAAGGGAAGTAAGTAAGTTAAATATTTTCAGAACATGGAAGAATTTTTAACTTATTTTTAAAAAATAGTTTAAAGAAATATAATTTATTTATAAAAAAAAAGACTTCTTAATATATATTACACAAATGCAAAATAACAATTATTAATGCATAACATACCTATTGGTACTAGTTATAAACATAATTGTGAACTTTATAATTAAAAGGATAAAACTAACTAACTAACCATCACGCCTTTTCCCAGCAAAGGTTAAGCAGATATGACTGACCGTCAAACAACTCGGTCTTGGCAAACACTTCTTGCCTCACTCACATTCATACATCGTCTCATACACACTCTTCTATTATTCTGACTCTTGACATGGCCCAACTCGAGTATCTGATTCACTTGATCGTGCCATGTCTTCCTCGGGAGTCCCCGACTTCTCCTACCATTCACATTTGCATAATTTATTCTCCTTACACTCTTTTCTTCGCTCATTTGTTTAACATGCCCAAACCATCTAAGCGTCCCTTTCTTAACCTTTCCGGGAGTATGGACGCAAATGAACGACGGTACACACTTTCGCCAAAGGAGTATGGACGTCTATGGACGACAGGGGTCGCATATGCATATTCGATGCATATTCTGTAAATATGCATCGTATTGCCGTCTATGGGCATATTCCTGTGACTTTACACCAATTTTAAACATTTTACATCATTATCGACAGAGATATCGGCTGTTATTTATTTTGCATACTATCATAAAATTTAATCAAAAAATATATATCTTTATTTATGTAAAAAAAACTCACTCCCCAGAGCACAGCCAGAATTACGTAACATACTCCCGGAAAGGTTAATCTTATTCAAAGCCAATTTTAACTTTCTTTCTCTCCTTACATACGGAATAAGAACACGGGAAATACGGGCAATACTTACATAAAATATGTACAAATAGCAATAGTGAAAAACATTCTCACGCCTAATAAATACAGATAAAAATCAATGTACGACTATTGTTTTGTTCAAATACTTACAATTAAAGTACTTCTATGGTTCCTCACTATTATGAATAACTGGGTAGAAAGTAAGTATAGAGAACCACTAGTGCACATTCACAGCACTCGCTTTACGGAGAACAAAGGTTTGATCATCTCACTAATATCTAATGAGTTTGGAGGCCAAACGCTGGAATATTGTGTACCAGCATATTTAATAAACTAAAAAATAAACTGCCACTTAATGTAATGAGAAACCTAACACTAAAAACCTAAAAAAGGTGGATAGTAAAAGATAAATCAATGTTTCTGTTAAATAATTTTTAATTTTATTGTTTTTCCTTTCTAAAACATTAATTGATAACTTTTACTGCTTAAACTATTGTTCCTTCTGATTTAAAAAAGTTAACTATTTTCCTTTTGATGTTAATACAGTAAACTATTGTTCCTTCTGATGTTATCACAGTTAACTATTGTTCCTTCTGATGTTAACACGGTAACAACAAAAACTTTCACATTTCTATAAATGTAATATGTCAAAGACTGCTTTATTTTCTTATTGAAATTTAGGGAGAACCAACAGACAAGAAGCTGTGTGGCAACTTTACTGAGCTACCTCTATTTTATACTTAAATTGTGTGAAACGATTGTATTATTAAATAAAATCTTATTCGGCTGTGAGCACTTTTGGTAATATACAGGTTAACTAAAAATTGATAAACGTTGTAAATGTAAATACATTTAAATTTATACTATACAATAATGTAGAAACTATACGATAAATTTTCTCGTGCGATATATATACCGCTATTCGATTTAGTATTTTCATCGCTTTTGTTAGAACACGAAATGATGAAGACAAAAAAAAATCATTTTTCACTCAAAAGAACAAATCACCGCAGACCAATCAAGCAACATGGCGTAAAGACAAACTGCAAGCGAATGATGTATGCACAAGTTGTTTCGCTCCAAATTTCAAACGGCCTGACCTTGACCCTAAGTATGCCTTAGAAGCTGCTTACCAAGCTTTCCATACAGATCACATTACTAAGGTTCTCACTTCCATGTTTTTTCTCGATTGTGGTTTAGCATGTGTTTGGTCAAATATGCCTTTCGAGAAAATGAACATTTGCATTTGGAACATGAAAAATTTTTGTCTCCAGTATGGGTCAGCATGTGCTTCTTCAAACCCCCACTTTGAGAACAAGAATAGCTGCAATCGGAACACGAAAAAGGTTTTTCTCGACTATGGGTCAGCATGTGTCTCGTCAAATCTCCCTTGCGTGAAAATGAATATTTGCAGTCGGAACATGTAAAAGGTTTTTCTCTACTGTGAGTCAGCATATGACTTGTCAAATATCCCTTTCGAGAACATGAATATTTGCAGTTGGAACACGAAAAAGGTTTTTCTCCACTGTGGGTCAGCACGTGTTTCTTCAAATCTTCCTTTTGAGAACATAAATATCTGCAACCGGAACATGAAAACGGTTTTTCTCCAGTGTGGGTCAACATGTGTCTCTTCAAACCCCCACTTTGAGAACAAGAATAGCTGCAATCGGAACACGAAAAAGGTTTTTCTCGACTGTGGGTCAGCATGTGTCTCGTCAAATCTCCCTTTCGTGGAAATGAATATTTGCAGTCGGAACATGTAAAAGGTTTTTCTCTACTGTGAGTCAGCATATGACTTGTCAAATCTCCCTTTCGAGAACATGAATATTTGCAGTTGGAACACGAAAAAGGTTTTTCTCCACTGTGGGTCAGCATGTGTTTCTTCAAATCTTCTCTTTGAGAACATAAATAGCTGCAACCGGAACATGAAAAAGGTTTTTCTCCAGTGTGGATCAACATGTGTCTCTTCAAATGTGCCTTTCGAGAAAATGAATACTTGCAGATTGAACACGAAAAGGGTTTTTCTCCAGTGTGGGTCAGCAAGTGCTTTTTCAAACACCCCCTTTGAGAACATGAATATTTGCAAACGGAACAAGAAAAAAGTTTTTCTCCAGTGTGGGTTAGCATGGGCTTCTTCAAAGAACATGAATATTTGCAGTCGCAACATGGAAAAGGTTTATCTCTACTGTGCGTTAACATATGAGTAGTCAAATGTTCCCTCTGAGAACATGAATAGTTACATTGAAAACACGAAAAAGGTTTTTCTCCGCTGTGGGTCAGCATGTGTGTCGTCAAATGACCTCTCTGAGAACATGAATATTTGCAGTCGGAACATGAAAAAGGTTTTCCTCCAGTATGGGTACGCAAGTGAAGTTCTATGTTTGCCTTATAGAAGCAGGAGTAGTTACAATGAGGACAAGATAATAGTTTTTCAGTTTGTGTCTTCGGATCTGTCAATGAATCTGAAAAAGATTACGAATAAATCAATAGTGTAAGCACCGTTGATTCATAAAAATGAAAAAAAATAGAATGCACGAATTTGTATTTACCTGTTGTCTGTGTTATTCTTTGAAAGTGTTTTAGACATTCTTTTTTAATATCCGGCAGCTCTATGTCAATTCCCACATAAGGAATTCCCCCTCCGTATTCTTCTAAGGGTCCTAGTTCTACCTTGAAGATAGTCTCCACTTTAATATTACCTATAAAAATAAACAACAATGCAATCCGAAGACGAAGAGCGCGTTAAAATGAAATAACAGTCGTCCCTTTCCCAGAGAGTTCTACAACAATTATTATAAAATAAATGTTTTATATGTGTCCAGTGTACCACTGCACAAACAAGCGTTTAAAAAAAATGCTTAACCTGTTAGTACAAAGTACCAACCTAAGTAGCAATCGCACTGGTCGGATGTCAGTGGCTTCACTACAGATATTATCAAAACTTATATTAAAAAGATTAAGAAATTTTCGAGAAAATAAGATTATTCATTATTTTCAACATATTTAAAGATTCCTTATGAGCCCATGATTATTTGCAATTGGAACATGAAAAATGTTTTTCTCCACTGTGGGTCAGCATGCGTTTCCTTTAATCTCCCATTCGAGAACATGAATTTTTGCAGTCGTCATATGAAAACGGTTTTTCTTTAATGTGATTCTGCATGTGGTTCTTTAAATATACCTTTTGAGAACATGAAAAATTGCAGTCTGAACATGATAAAGCTTTGTATGCTCAAATGCGGTTATACCATTGCCTTATAATTGGACGAATAGTTACAATGGGGACAAGCTAATCGTTTTTTCGTATCATGCTTGTCCAAGAAGCTGAACTAGTAAAGATACTTACAAAGTAAATCGGCTTTACTTTCTGTCTGGTAAATTCTTTCGATGTATTTCAAGCGTTCATTTTTTACATCAGGCAGGTCTTTGTTAGTTTCTATATAAAGAATTCCCCCTTCATCTTCTTCTCGGGGTCCTGGTTCCTTCTTGATGGTAACAGTTTCCACATTAATGCTACCTGGAAAAACAAAACAACAGTGTAGGTACAGTGATCATTTGCATGCCAATATGAACAATTCACCTCCAATAACTTCACAAAATACATTTCAAATTATTATGATTGCTCTCTTCCAGAGATCTTGAACATGACTTAATTTATATTTTAAGAGAAAATATTTACAATAAAAATATCATCAAATAACCATGTATATGTGTGAATTTGGACAAGACACTAAAGAAATAAGAAGAACCCCAGATGTCCGCTTCAGGGACCAATGTCCCGAGAAGGAAAACCATTAGCTCTTGATATAAATTTTGAAATTTTGTTGTTTATGGCAGATGGAACAATGTTTTCTTGCAACACTGTTATGTGTATTTTCAATGTATAATACATGTAACTTATATCACGTCCAAATAAGTTAAGTAATTTTCTGTAAGATAAGTAAAAACGAATAATACCAAACGACCTTACGTATGGCGAAAGAGGTTCTGAATTAGCGTATTATGCACTGCCTGCGATACATCTCAAAAAATAAATGGATTCCAAACATCGGGATTAAACATTTAGATTTTTGTACATATACAACCGAACTGGCTGTGCGAGTATTCTCAGCATACCGCAAGCATTCCTTCTTTACATCTGGGAGGTCGACATCTCTATCCGTATAGGGTATTTCACCCCCGACTCCTTCCTGGTGCCCTGGTTCCGACTTGATGGAAACAGTATCTGAATATAATAGATCCATGACACTGCTGGGGTGAAGATCGGTAATTGGTTAAAGGCCAAAGAAATATACCTGAAAAGGAATATTGTGATGAAGGAACTTAAAATTGCGTGAGCTTTGCATATTTTGTATCGGTTGGAACATTCGGTCAAAAACTGTGAAGGCGTATGCATTAAAAACATTCGTCCTAATTGAAATTGTGACCTTGAAGTTAAATCTTTTGAGAACGGTTAAGACACTAGTCGGATTACACTAAATGAGCAGGTATTGCAGTGTATTGGATCCGCCATACCATTTTTAATTAAAAAATCTGCAATCCAAATGCGTTATAATTTGAATCAAAGTCTTGAAAATACTAAAAATAAGTAGACGTCAAATTGACAATACGTTCCTCAAACAAAAGCTAAGTGAATTCCCTTGGGCCAAATTTGCCGATTGGCGCAAGTTAAGCTAGTTTACATTTAAAACTGCAATTTTGCACAGTGCAGCATTTGAGCAAACCGTAGTCTAAATTAAAGAAGAGTGGTCGCTTTGTTTGATTTGGAATAAGAGCCGCTGTCAAAATGAATACCTAGCGTGATTAATACTCGTGTAGAAAAAAGTCAGCATTAAAACTTACCAGTAACTATCACAAGCTTGAGATGATACATATAACTGCCAGGGTAAAAATAGTGCAAGATTATTTTACTTTAAATGGAAACAGGGTGAAACTATTTGCAGTGAAGTACAATGCATCAACCAGTTTAATATAAAAATTAATAGTCAGTGTTGCCCATTAGATTGTCAAAAATCCTTAATCGGGCACCTTGGTATGAACAAAATGGAATTTTGCAATTCCTAAACGGGCAAGCACTTCTGGGCATTCCGAAATTTATTTTTTAATTACGTCAGTGAATATAATATGGCAAATAGTCAGTGCTGTTTTGTAACAGCTTTTTTATGTGTCTGCTGTCAAATGTGGGAGTCGCTATATGCACAGCGACTAGTCGACAGGGGGCGCGGCCAACATATCCGAGCATACCCGAGCTGTTCCGAGTTAATTGTTCCTACTGCCTGTGATGCAAAATCAATGAAACGCGGTGGGCGGTGAAACGAAACGTCAGAAATCATCAGAAATGGCGTTTTTGAGTGCCGGTTTAGACCGTCTTTTAGAAGTTTCGTTAAGTAATTTCAAAATGAATTCAGAGACGGGTGTTATCAGTGAATACATTGACAATGAAGCAAATTATGAAGCATTTCTGTGTTCTGTGAACGCGTTGGGGCACCCTTTTTCAACGAGAGACAGTATGAAAAAGAAGTTGGGAGGTAAGTTCTAAGCCTTAGGGCCTAGGTCTAGGGTAGGCCTTCCCATTTTTTCAGTTCATAAGCAGCTGCTGATATTTACGAGTTATTTGAAATTAACATTTCCAATCTTTCAGATGCAGTATACACGTTCTGCCCGCCTACAGTGGAGTTCTTTGGGATGCCATTTACATTAGGTATGAATGCGTACAGAGAGTGCGCCCAAGGCCCCCGACTACACCGCCCAAATAACAGCAAGGAGAGAGTTGAGTTGGTATGTTAATACACCCTAAAACCACATCAGCAAGGCCTACTCCCCCTCGTCTTTCAATAGTAGTATTGACAGAGCACCGAGGACTCGATGGTCCAAGATTAAGGTCTATAACCCCAAAATGATCACCGTATCGTTGGTGATGTGTTTAAAATAAAAATAAAAGCGATGGGCCTAGGCCTAGGTAAGCTAGGATTAGATTACACCAGGGGCCTTCCTTATATGGCAGTTGGAGCTCCGTCTCATTTCGATTAACACAACAATCAAACCAATCACAATTCATCTTTGTGTGTTAAAAAGTGTGCCGTGGCTCGTAACACATCCTCATGTCGTGTTAGTCTAAAGAAGACCGTGCTCAAAGTGCCAAATTAATTAAAGCCCCTGCAGCTTTATCTCATTTCACAATTTTAATTCATATCACACTGGATTATAACCACACTTGTAATTTTATACTAATGTCAACATTGCATAGGCCCTAACAACTTTTGTAAAAGTTAATCATCTGCGTCAAATAAGTTAACCATGGGCAATTTATTTGCCGCACAAATAATAGGCGTCTTATACGTATAAGCCTATTAGACCCTATACCTTGAATTGTTCTTTCAGGCTGATCACCCAAACCATAAGAAGAAGAGGTACCGGGTTTTGGACTCCAAGAAGCTTGGTTGTCCGGCAATGATGAGTGTGAAACAAATAAAATATTTTCCAGAATTTCCTGTTCCACCTCAAATTGCAGAAAGAGCAAAAACGAAGGTTTGATAGTTTCTTTTCTCTGATTATCCCTACATGGGCAATCACTTTATTACATTATTTTAATATTTTCAGTGTTGTGTCAGATACTTTTTAAAAGTACATATCTAGATACAGATACAGATACTTGGCAAAATTTGTAGCTAAATACAGGTACAAGATACATTGTAAAATTGTATCTGTATCTAGATACATATACTTAAAAGTATCTCACAGATACATTTCTTCTTTTTTGGGGGAAAACTTAAAAAATATACATATATATATTATCGAAAACAGCAATTACTTTAATTTCTTAAAGACGGTAGACGTAAACGCTTGTGATTATTTTACAAATTTACACTTGCTTGTTTTATTCGTTGCCCAAAACGATATTGACAAATTGGCCTGCAAGCGGTGATAACATAAATGCATTAGAGGTCCTCGCGAGTACCCGGGTAGCATATCCAGGTACCCGACGCCCCTTGGATAAATAAAAAAATATGTGAACTATGTGCAACTTGATTAGGGTTCTGATGGAAAATTTTAAATAAAATGAAATTATATTTGAAATTAATTTTAAATAATATTTATTAATTTAATTTAATTTTTTTATTTAAAAAAAAAAAATAAAAAAAAAATATATATATATATATATATATATATTGATAATAGAGATACAAGACGAGAGAGATTTGAAGCTTCTTCAGACAAGCTAGAGCCAATTAAGTCGATTTTCAGTAAATTGGTAGATGCGTGTAAATCAAATTATTCTCCATCGCTTGATATAACCGTGGATGAGCGTTTGGCGGCGTTTAGAGGTAAATGTCCATTTCGGGTATATATGAAGTCAAAGCCAGCCAGGTATGGCATCAAAATATGGATCGCTGCAGATGCTAAAACCGCATATATATGTAACATGCAAATATACAGCGGTATGATAAATAATAAAAGAGAAATAAATCAAGGCAATCGTGTCATTATGGAATTGGTGGAACCTCAATATGGCACCAATAGAGGCATAACCACAGATAATTTTTTTACGTCAGTACCACTGGCGGACAATCTTTTGTCTAAAAATCTGACCATAACTGGAACTCTTCGCAAAAATAAGAGGGAAATCCCTAAAGAGTTTTTGCCATCAAAAGAAAGGCCATTGTATAGTAGCCAGTTTGGTTTTACATCAAATAAAACACTTGTATCATGTGTGCCTCAGCAAAATAAAGCAGTTTTGCTCTTATCAACTCAATTCTTTGGAAATGAAATAAGCCAAACCGATACAAAAAACCAGATATTATTTTACATTACAATAAAACCAAAGGTGCTGTTGACACAGGGGACAAAATGACCTCCGAGTATTCGTGTGTAAGGTCGACAAGAAGATGGCCGTTTCGCTTGTTCATGGAAATGTTAGATATTGCTGCACTGAACACATATTTATTATGGATTCAAAAGTATCCGGATTGGAAAAAAAATAATAGAAGTAAAAGGAAATTATTCATAAGACAGCTAGGTTTAGAGTTGGCTAAGCCCAATGTAATGAAAAGAAAAAACAGCACGGTCAAATTTCACAAACAAGAACAAGATGCTTTCGAGACAGTTTTGTCATATTATCAAGAAACACCACCCGCAACTGCTGTTACGAATGATATTACGAGTGATTCAAGAAATGTACTAGTTTCCCGAGCACCGTCGAAAATTTGCAGATTTTGCCCATACAACACAAAAAAAAGAAGCACCATAGTTTGTCATATTTGTCAAAAATCTGTATGCAAAAGCCACAGAAAAGAAAAAATATACATTTCCTGTCACAATTGCGATGCAATTTAGATTAACAATTTTATATATTTGGTTTTAAATTTTTATTATTTTTAATTTCGCTGTATTGTTTTGTTCTTACATAATTTTGCTGTTATATTTAAATATAATGCATGTGGAATTTTTAATGTTTAGTTTCTCAATATAATATTTCTTTTTACACATTTGTTTATTACATTTAAAAAAAAAATTAAGTTTGAAACCCCTGCAAGACTGGCAGCGTAAACACGCAAAGCTGTGTGCGTATAGTCCAGCGCCCATCAGCGGAATCAGCCGCCATTCGGTCACGGACCGTCGTTAGATAAGCACTCCTCGCACGTTTTTTTAGCATCTGCCGATGGTTTTTTCATGTTTTCAGCTATTAAATTACAATTATTATCACTTTTGACATAAAATATAATAAACATAAGCGATTGGCTATGAATATTCATATTTTTCCGATTTAAAATCGCTTATTTTAAGATGTGTATTGACTACACAGCACCGTAACGCGTGTATTTTTTTAGGACAGTAAGGGAAAGGTTAAACATAATATTTTGTTTTTGAAAAATACCGCACAAGAGTTTCAACTGCTCCCAGCCTCTTGGAGCAATTGGATAAAATTGTGAGGCTGTAGCTTACAGGAAGGGGATATGTAAGTGGAAGGTTCTAAGATCCTTGCTATTCATATCTGGTCACTGTTTTATTTGTTAATTGATCAATGTTTTATTTGTTAATGTGAAACCCGGACGATACTGAGAATATTTTCCGTATCTTTTAAAGGGATACATTGTGAAAAAAAGCAATCGTGATAAATCATTTAAAGTTATTAGCGTACGCCGGGATTTGAACCCGTGGCCCCGTGATGGATAGTCGAGAGCCTTACCCCGACCAAGGAAACCGCTATTGCCAACGATAAGTTCCCAATTCCTCAATTATTCACCTCATCCTATTTGGGACGTGATGTCAGTTATGCGTAGTTATATGAATTAAAAATTCGTTAATATTGATGTAAGAAAACTTGACTCTATTGACTTAACCCAACCAAACTTCGTTCCGAAAGTGTCCTTTTTGAAGCACCGGTCTCTGAAGTGGACATATGGAGTCATTGTTTTTTCTTAAATTTACCTTCAAGTCTCTTAACCTAACTTTCGCTTCTGTATCGTTAATCAATTAAACATTTCATCGTAAATATTCTAATAAGTTTATTTTAATTTTTTTTTAATGTTTCTAGGTAGCATGACTGTGGAGACAGTTCCCATAAAGGCGGAACTTGGACCCCCAGAAGTAGAAAAAGGGGGATTTTCTTACAAAAAAATTGACAGACCTTCCGGATGTTAAAAAGGAATGCTTACAACGCTTTGAAAGAATTACCCAGACAGCAAGTCAAATCAGTTTTTTCTTAAAATAAACAATTTGTTGCATCCTATTTTGTTAGCTTTTTTGCTACTTTCTGTCTTTTTTAAACGTATAAACTGTAAATTTTCCGACAGATATGAAGACGCATCCTATGGAAAAACGATTCTCTTGTCCCCATTGTAACGACTCCTATTCTCATAAGTCACATTCAATAGGCACTTACGCACTCATACTGGGGAAAAACCCTTTTCATGTTCTGAATGCAACTATTCATATTTTCGAATGGAACATCTGATGAGTCACATGCAAAGTCATAGCGGAGATAAACCTTTTTCATGTTCCGACTGCAATTATTCATGTTCTCTAAAGGGAAATTTGACGAGGCACATGCTGACTCACAGTGGAGAAAAACCCTATTCGTGTTCCCATTGCAGCAATTTATATTCTCAAAAGTCACATCTGATGAGCCAAATGTTGACTCACAGTTGAGGAAAACGTTTTTCATGTTCCGATTGTAATTATTCGTGTTCTCAAAAGGGAAATTTGCCGTGACACGTGCAGACTCACAGTGGAGAAAAACCTTATTCATGTTGAAAACAACTACTCATGTTCTCAAAAGGAACATTATAGGAAACACATGCCGACCGTCATAGGAGAAAAACCCTTTTTAATGTGCGTAGTCTGATATCTACGACACATATTTAGTCCGTTATGACTGCTGAGATCGCTGATGAAAACGAAGTCCAAATCTATCAATTTTGAACTCATTCAATTAAAAGTTTCAGATTTTTTGTTTTTTAGTCACATAAAAAACAATAAATAAATTCTTATAAAGGAACTACAACAAAACCAACTAGTGACACGACTAACAATAATAAATGTATTATTATAATTGTTATATCATAAGCTAAATCGCGGGTTATAATAATTTTAGGATTTTAAGTGCTCAAAGTATTAAAAAAATAATATTTTACTCACGATAATCAACATAATTAAAAGGCTCACGGCAAAAAACACATTTCGAAAGAAAAAAATCTTTCCTAAGTAAGTAAACTTTAAAAATTACATTTGTCAAATGTGGGTAACGAAACAATTAAAAACAAACCAACACACATTACAAATAAAGAGTTATTAATTAATTTATTGATTTAATAGTAATCAGTAATAATTTTCAAGTGAAAATTGAACTTGAATAATTTTACGGATTTTTTTTATGGAATACCGCAAACAGTCTCAACTGCTCCCAACCATAAATATACGACTCTCTAGATCGATATCTTCGAGCTTTTTGTATCCAACAGAATTATACAGTACTTAACCACAGATATACAAGCAGTACCTACCGTGCGGAGCAGAGCAGTAGACAAGGTAGAGGAAACTCAAGGCCATTTTAAAAAAGATGCGACCATAGACAACATAATTGCTCTCAGCCTACTCTATTCATTCACTAGCCCAAAAAAACTATTATAAAAATAAAAATATCCTTGAAGCAGAAAAATGTCGAAATGTTTTCCAAGGGCAAGGTTCATCTGACTAAGAAAATAAACTTTTACAGTGCATTTCCTTAAGATGAAACTTGTTAATCTGAGAAGAAGAAACCCAAAATGACAAGAAATTTGCAAAAACACTGAAGAAAATTTCCAAAACATGATTGTCCGACAGTACGACTAAAAATTCCGACATTTTTCAGCCTCACGAACTCATGGTTACATATCTTTAAAAATCTTTAATTTCACCAAAACAATAAGATAATACAGGATAACACTAATCAATAACATGAATAAGTTTAACGATATAATAAATAACATTTATACGTTGTGGAGGAAGACAATATCCAAAGTATGAAGCATTGTTCAAAAAACCGAACGAATAACCTAAAAATTGTCAATTCACTTTAAACTTGAACTTACGTAGGTAGGTTGAATATATGTTTGTAACTCGCTAACACTATACTGGCTTATATTGTATTTTTAACACGAACAACTTTAACACGCAATATTTTCGACGGAAATGATAGTATTTCGGCAGCAAATGACAACCCGCGTGTATAAATAAACCACTGTCATTTTGTTTGAATGATTTGAAAACTGTCAAACGGCAAAATTCCGTCATCTCTTTCTGTTACACGAGTCATTATGGTAGAGAGCGAGAGATCAAACCAATCCTTCTGCTCTCACCAATGAGATCTGAGCTTTTAGCCATATTATTCGTTTTCTATAAGAATTTTGAGGTGGGCGTGGCGGTTTCAAATGAGTTTCAAGGCCAAAGCTTAGTTAAATGCCCCTGCTCCCAACCATCTGGAGCCGGTGAGATTAGGGAATCCCCAATTGGGGTATATTCGTATATTGTGAGGCTTAAGGTAGTTTGGAGGGGAAGGAGATGGAGAGGAGAAAGAGAGGAAGGAGGAGGAAGGAGAAGAGAGAAGGTAAGTGAGTACTTTTTCAGATCTGGTACCAAACACGGCTAAATCCATTTCAATTCTGATGGTGGTCTTTACACCATATCTTCCACTCTGGAATATGCCGCAAATAGACAATATGTTATTTTCAATGAATAATTTGTGAAATAACATAAATTAATCAAATAAAATTTACTTTCGCGACCTCCGGAGAACAGTTACACATTCCATAATTTTAAGGTACCGGTCTTTCCACTCATTTGACAGCGCGTCCAATTGTTGATGAATGGCGTCAACTGCGAGTTTACTTTCAGTGCGCATTGTTTGAAGTTTCGACTCAAAGATGTTGATAAGGGAGTCTGTGTCACTTTTATTATCGACTGGTGCGTTGCCAACGGTGAGTCCATGGGGCCAGATTTAGTCAATAGATGTGATGATGGTGTTTTCTTCACACTGCAAACCATTCTGCGAGATTTAGACATTTTGGTTATTTAATGTTTTTCCATCGCCAAAATGTGCAAACAAAAATGAAAATAATTTTTTTTATTTTTATTAAATGCCAGAAGGATTCAAACTGAGGTTCTCCGAAACTCTACAAAGTAATGGCGGGCGCTATCACCACTGGGATAAAAGCCGCTTTTGTATTTGGGTAAAATATTTTAGTAAGAATCGTGTTAGCACTAGGATTTTGTTTATTTATTTAGAACGGCGTAAAAAAATATTTATATTATAATCGTATTTTTTTTTCTTGGAATCTGTGGGATTCCAACTGGGGTTCTTACAATCTCGGTGCAGGTTTAGCGGGCGTTCTCACCACTGGGCTAAAATCCGCATGTGAGGTACCGTGAAATATGTGTAATATGAATAGACTTAGCACAGGTGTTATAATAAGTAAATGATTGTTTATTTCGGCGACAAAACAACCTGTCACTTCACAGAACTCGAACTAATCACTTGAAATAAGAATAAGTATGACCGTTTAGACATAGCTAGTTCGCTTTACTGTTCAACAGGAAATCATTTACCGATAGATTGATTGATTATTATGTATTCTAGACCCTGAATGTGGGTGATTTTTATATGGCGATTTTTTGACCTGCTTTCTGTTTGAATACTTGTTTGAACGTTGGTGAAGAAACCACGAACAATTGGGCATTTTTTTACTATACATTAAACACTTTGCAAATAAGGTGAAAAGTCTCGATAAACTGCTTTTTAGCAGTTTGTCTAACGGGTTCTTTACATTATAAATCTTATTATATTGAATTCAGTTACATTTTTACAATTATATGTATAAAACAATTTTTTTTACAGAAATATAGCAAAAGTAAAATTATGAAAAACATAAATATCAATTTTAAAAGTCTTTAGAATAACATATCAGTGTAGGCTAATACAAATGATTTCTTTCAGTTGGCCAAGTCTTCAGTATTTTCACCAATTGTTTGTTTTGGGCACAGTTTTTAATTTCAGCAGGTAACATATTAAAACAAATAGGTATGTTATCATACAGTTTAACGTTATTTATTTATAAATATTCGGGCCAGCAGATCTTCAACCTGTTGACTGAGGGAAATCCGGAACCTTGAACACAAATTACAATCAAATATGTACCTACACAAAATTAAAAAAAAAACATTGTTTCTGAAATAAAATTTTGTGCAAACGATTTGGACACTGACCTTTATACAGTTTCTTTATACATAAGGCTTAAAATTGCTTTCAAAACTAAGGGCAAGCACACTAATATCCTATTTGTTGTTAACCCTTAAGTAGGAAAGGATATCAAAAATGAAATTTTAATAGTTAAACCGTGTTATAAGGATTCTGGGTCTAAAACAGTTCTTGAAAAAAATGGCAATAAAATAAATAGGTTTTTAAATTTTCACTAATATCTAAGTTCAAATGTTAACTACGGTAAACAACGCTAAATGCGGTTGGTAAAGTTAGATTTAAATGAAAAATTGAAGTAATAAGTAGTTATCTATATTTACTACTAATAATTACAAAAACAAGAACATTTCAATTTTTTTTTTAAATGAAAGATTTTTCGTTTTTTTCGAATAAAATCATAGATTATATTGTGGCATTGCAGCATTTACAAACTTCACTTTAAAAATTAAAAAAAATTCAAGGGTTAAAATTTGTTCTGTTGTGTACGGAGAAAAATACTTACATTTTAAAATATCTAAGAGGAAAATGGTCATCAGTCAAATCAATGGAACTTTTTTCTGTCTGCCCAGGTAGTACGTTCTCGAGCGGTTAAAGTACCTTGCAGTTTTGTTTACGAAATAATTCTCGTAGGTACAAGGTGCGATCTCCGCAGGGAAATAGAAAAGAAAATGTTCAAGAACGCACTAGTAGCTGCTGCTACAGTTTTGAGAGTCAATTTAGAAGGGTAAAAATATTATTTGAAGAAATAATTAAATATATTACTGTACACATATTCATATATATTTTGATATTCGTGTTAGTAGTATGACATAATTATCTTTTTTACACATACATTGACATTTAAGTTACACGTACATTTAAGTTTAAAAAAAATTAAATCAATTACAAAGCGATTCAGAACAAATTCAAAGAAATCTCGAGATTATTAATATTTTGACCACTATAAAATTATACTAATTTTATATACTTGAAACTGTCTCATATCACATATCAATTACTAGAATTTATTCTGTAAATAGTTTTCGTGAAGGTGAATGTTAACGCAAGAAAGAAGAAAAGTGTCCAGTCAAAGAGTATTTTCGAGAAAACGCATAATTGAATATGAAAAAAAACTGTGAGTGTGCGTTTTTTCAAATCTCTCTTCAGCCAGAAAACGAAAAAAAAAATTTTCAGCTGTCAGGCAGTTTTTTCTCTTCAAGGTACACTGTTGATAACTTGCATAGTTGCACTCGGAACAAGAAAAGGGGGTTTTTCTCCGTTCTGAGTCAGCATGTGTTCTAACAAATGTTTTATATGTTTTTATCCACTATGAATCTGCATGTGTCCGTTTAGTTCGCTTTTTTGATAACATGCATAGTTGCTCTACTGTGAGTCAGCATGTGGCTCTTTAAATTACCCTTTCGACAACACGCATAGTTGCACACGGGACATGAAAAAGGTTTTTCTCCACTGTGAGTCAGCATATGGCTCTTCAGTTGACCCTTTTGATAACATGCATAATTGCAAGCAGAACATGAAAAAGGTTTTTCTACACTGTGAGTCAGAATATGGCTCTTCAGTTGACTCTTACGATTACATGCATAGTTGCACACGGAACATGAAAAAGGTTTTTCTCCACTGTGAGTCAGTTTATGGCTCTTCAGTTGACCCTTTTGATAACATGCATAATTGCAAGCAGAACATGAAAAAGGTTTTTCTCCACTGTGAGTCAGCACATGGCTCTTCAGTTGACCCCTTTGATTACATGCATAGTTGCAAGCGGAACACGAAAAAAGTTTTTCTCCACTGTGGGTCAGCATGTGTCTCATCAAATCATTCCTTCGAAAACATGAATAGTTGCACACGGAACATGAAAAAGGTTTTTCTACACTGTGATTCAGCATGTGGCTCTTTAATGGACTCTTTTGATTACATGCATAGTTGCACACGGAACATGAAAAAGGTTTTTCTCCACTGTGAGTCAGCACATGGCTCTTCAGTTGACCCCTTTGATTACATGCATAGTTGCAAGCGGAACACAAAAAACGTTTTTCTCCACTGTGGGTCAGCATGTGTCTCGTCAAATCACCCCTTCGAGAACATGAATAGTTGCACACGGAACATGAAAAAGGTTTTTCTCCACTGTGAATCAGCATGTGGCTCTTTAGGTGACCCTTTCGACAACACGCATAGTTGCACACGGAACATGAAAAAGGTTTTTCTCCAGTGTGAGTCAGCATGTGGCTCTTTAAATGACCCTTATGATTACATGCATAGTTGCACACGGAACATGAAAAAGGTTTTTCTCCCGTGTGAGTAAGCATGTGGCTCTTTAAGTCTCCCTTTCGAGAAGATGAATAGTGGCAATCGTCACAGTAAAAATATTTTTCTCTTTCATGGGTGCATACGTTTATTGCAAAATTTGACTTAGGAGAGGAGGAGTAGTTGCGATGTGGAGGAGTGAATCCTTTTTCGACGAAATGCGTCTGAAGATCTGTCGACAAATTTAAAAAATAACATGGGTAAAAATGACTCAGTTTAACACATTTTTTCTAAACTTAGAGTAAATAAGCGAAGTAAGTTCGTAGAAAGGTTAAAAAAATAGGAGAGTCCGAATCGTTCAAGTTTACAGTGAAAAAAATGCTTTTACCTGCTGCCTCGGTAATTCTACCAAAGCGTTCTAAGCATTCCTCTTTTACATCCGGCAGGTCTATATCAATTTTCATATAAGTAAGCCCCACTTCATCTTGTCGGGGTCCAAGATCCGCGTTTACGGTAACTGTCTCCACATAAATGCTTCCTGTAATAAAAGGACAATAAGTAGAATGTATCTTTGCATGGCCAGCCCTGAACCAAACGGCGCCAGGCGCGAGTTAAATTTTGACTGTACTAACAGTCTCAATTAGTACACGCCAAAGCAGGATATCACTGTAATCAATAAAATGATGATTTGTGTTTTTTTGTAGCGCGGTATTTATCAAAAATAATATCAAGGGCGAAGGTTGAGCACTCGACGCCCGGAGCGAACTGCTTCAATTGCACCAGGATAGGGCACGTAGAAATCATTACACTAGAGACACTTAGCGTATATTAATTAAAGAAAATTAATTAAAGAAATACTTAAATATCACAAAAAATACAAAATTTATAACCGTAACTGTGACTATCAAACTTTCTCTCTTCTCCGAGAACGACAAAAGCGTATGGAGAAAGTGTGCTATGACAATTTCATTAATTTGGCTGAAATTAATATTAATACCGATCCCAAACACTTTTTGACCTTCGTTAAATCTAAGCAAGAAAACTCTGAAATTCCTAACAATATGTTTCTTAGTTCTCAGCATGTATCGGGTGGGGAAGAAATAAGTAACTTATTTAACGTACATTTCCAATCCTCCTTCGAATCCCCCGCCCCGTGCACCTCGTCTACAACTCGAACATATTATAATCCTAACTCATCCGTTCTCAACCTTAATTATGTTAATATAGACGCTGAATTAGTTTGTAAATATCTTAAATCATTAGACCCTACCAAAAGCAGTGGGCCTGATGGTATACACCCTGTACTTTTAAAGAATTGCGCTAGTGTTCTATGCTATCCACTAAGTCAAATATTCAAAACTTCACTGTCTTCTGGCATTTTCCCACAGGAATGGAAAAGTTCATACATTGTGCCTATATTTAAAAAAGGAGACAAGCACAATATTGAAAATTACAGACTAATCTCTAAGTTAAATATAATAGGTAAACTTTTTGAAAAAATAGTTTTTGATATCATTTTCCCTTGTATACGACCACACATAATTTCGAATCAACACGGTTTTGTCACCAAAAAATCAACAGAAACTAATCTATGTGAGTTTGTTGACACAGTTCTTGTTGCTATGGATAACGGATATCAAGTTGATGTAGTCTACACAGACTACTCCAAAGCCTTTGATAAAATCCCACACAGCATCTTAATTGATAAAGTCGAAGCAATGGGTATTCACGGTGACCTGCTACGTTGGTTAGCCTCTTATCTCGACAATCGTACTCAAGCTGTAACGGTACAAGGGTTCTGCTCTAGTTTCGTCCCCGTAACTTCAGGAGTTCCCCAAGGTTCTCATCTTGGTCCCCTTTTATTTAATATTTTTATAAATGATGTCAACAAAACTATCCATAACTCTCAGCTGTATCTATATGCGGATTACAAAAAGATTGTCAAAATAATTAAGTCTGAGAGGGATTGTATGGAGCTCCAGAATGATCTGAACTCTCTGGTTAATGTATATTGTCTAGAAAATCGTCTTCTTCTGAATGCAGATAAATGTAGCATCATCTCTTTTTCTCGAAAGAAAAACACAATATTATATCCATAATTAATTAAGAACAATATTTTAAACAGGGTAAATGTAATAAGAGATCTTGGAGTTCTATTAGACAGTAAGCTTATGTTTCAATCTCACGTCGAGCATATCACGTCGAAGGCTTTGAAAATGTTGGGATTTATACTTAGAGTAAGTTCAGTTTTCAAAAACCCACAAACTTTTAATATTCTTTACATATCTTACGTCAGAAGCCACCTGGAGTACGCTTCAACAGTGTGGAACCCTCATTGTTCTACTTATAAAGCACATCTAGAAAGAGTACAAAAAAAGTTTATCAAATATGTCTCTTATCGCGTGCGAAATGATGAATACTATGTCCCTATAAACCTTAAATCTCTTGAACAACGCCGTGATATCAGAGACCTATTGATGCTCTATAAGATACTTCATAACCATATTGATAGCCCATACTTACTACAAAATATTCATTTCAAATGTCCAAAAAGAGTTACTCAATCTCTGGATACGTTTTATATTCCTAAAAGCAATACAAATTACCTTGAAAATGTATTTATAAGAAGAAGCTGTAGCACATTTAATAGGTTATGCCCAAACATCGATGTGTTTAACACGAACCTAGCTAAATTCACAGCATCCGTGAAAAAGTGATACTGCATCTTATTTAACCAAAAAACTTAATATTTCATTGATTTTTTTTTTAAATATTTCAATTGATTAATACATTTTTCATAATTGATGTACTTTATCAGAATTGTTTGTATTAGGATGTTGTTATGTATTTTTCTGTTATGGTTTGTTTTGTCGTTATTTTATTGGTCAATGACATAACTACTCTGATCACTGTTATATATGCATGTATAAAGACTGTTTATAACGCTAATAAATAAAATAAAAATAAAATATTATTGCATTAGAAAATTAACTGTAATGAGAAAAATAGGCGTTTTTGTGGGATGTGACTTTCCAGATTTATGATTAAAATTAACCAATCATGGAGGGCTTTTGACAGGACAAAGGAATAAGCCACATTATTTATGAAGTGGGAACGTTAGCATCGACTTGAAGGGTCAATATACCATAATCTAAATAAGTTCACATGAAGAATATATATATGTACGTTGAAATAAACAATACAAGACCCACGGTCGTTATGAAGACGATTAAGTTGGAATAGGGCAATTAAAATTACACAGCATATATGCGGCTGTTTACGTAAAACCAAATACATTAAAATGACAGGCAGACACATTAGCTAGGATTGATGACTTAGGTACAAATTTTTTATGATAATGGTTTCATATTAATCAAAAATTAATGACTATTTTTGGGGGAAAAAGATGCAGTACAGTTAACACCCAAATATTTAATTACTTTACAATGGCGAACCAGTGAAAAGGGTAAAAATAATGTTCATTTCAGGTCTAATGACATGAAGGTGGATAAAGAATTGAAATGCTTAGAACTACTGCCTTGTACGCTTAACCTGAAGTAGATATGGGAGAGCCTATGAACAATACTGAATGTTAAATTATACCACATAATAGGGCAGATAAGAATTACAGGACTCCTAGAAAAGAATAGGTATTAGCATAGAGTCTCGTATATGTTACACATGCGGCTAAGGGTAGAATTGCACCAGAGATCGGGGGAGGGAAATGTAGACCGCCTCAATAAATGAAGGTAAACACTAACAAACATGACTGTATTGAGGGAATCCAGTGCGAACATAAGCTTACCTGCTAAGACAAGAACAATAGTGATTGAATTATGAAACACAATCCAGAAAAGAACAAAAATTAGTGAGAAAATTCTTTAAGGAATAAAGAAATAGATAAGAAACGTTGAATATGAAAGGTGCATGGGAGATGCTGTAATGGACTGGTAATATCCCCGGAAAATGAACGAAATTAAGCACAGCTAGAAAAACACATTTAACCTTACGACGAACTCTATGAAAATAATTAAAGGATACTGATCCAGCCCTGTAACTACAAAAAACAGAGACAGGTTATTTTAGGGCGTTGTCGGATTTTGACTTTGTCATATGAATAAGTGACAAGATTTAGATATCCCAAACTAATGGCAGATATGTTCAAATTTACGAGTTGATTAATGATCAAATTGTCTGAAAGGTGAAATCGACTGAAGTCATTTTGGTATTGAAGACGGTATAAAAACAAGTGCAGAGCGCATTTCAGGATAGTTTGTCGAGAGTTTTTCGGGAGTCCAAAAGGAAGGTGCAGCAAACGCGAGGATACGTCGCGTCTGGTGATTAAAACAAGTCTCTGCACTTAGGAAATTTTGTGATTTTTTTACGAGTATTAAATTCAGTGTTGTTTAAAAGTCTCTTTGAATATTTCCATCAGAGTAAATTTCAACAAGTCAGGTTTAAATGAATTAATCAGTGTTAATAAAATTGAGTTTAAATTCAGTGGTTTTCTATTAAGGCGATGCACTACGTCGTGTAATATTTTAAATTGAGCCGCTATCAATAACAACCCTTACGTAGATGGCGATAAGGTTTGAATTCCCGCTTAACACCATCCGTCTGTTTTGATTTATGCAAGAAAAAAACATGTCCAAAAAGTGCCTTTTATTTTATTTTGTTTAGTTCAGGCATAAATATTTTATTTTTTTTCGATCATTTTATAAATAACTTTATTTTCCATATTATACAATAAAATCATAACCGAAAATAGGTTGGTAAGTAGGAGATTTTGAACTTTAAAGCAGTTTTCATAGGCCTTTACACTATTTTTTTTCTGCGCTTATAAAAAGACTTATCTAAAAAAAACTCGATTATTTCAAAGGCCAAGATGTATTCTACTCGCAATATTTAATTAAAGCATCTGAAACATTTCTAGGCGACCAAATTTTCAAACCAAAAACACATGATTTTGAATTACTACGTATGGCATCGCCTTAAAGTACAAGTATTAAATTCAGTGTTAATATCTCTTTGAAAAAAATCCCATCAGTGTAATTTTTAATAAGTCAGTCTTAATTTTACTAACCAGTGAAAATAAAATAGAGTTTAAACTCAGTGATTAAGAGTGTTTAGTGCATAGGGAATACTTTGATGTGTTAAAAGTGTTAAGTGAGTGGTAAATTATTTAAATTCTAAAATAATTATTTCATTCAAAGTGAAAAACATTTAAATTCAATTTAAGTGTTTTATCGGAAATCTAAAGTGAACGTGATTGCGATTTGATACTTAAAAATAGATTATAATTTAATATCAATTTTGTTTAAAAATATTAATAGTAAATACTTACATCTTAGTTTAAAAAGAAAAAATAAATAAATAGTTCGAAAAATAATAACAATGATTGGATTTGATTAAATTTAATCCCTTTGTGGTTTTATTGTTCAGTTAAAATAAGTGCGAGAAAATTCAGCGAGTATTATTAGAGTTAAAAATAAAATAAATATTATCTCTTCTTAAATAATGGTTCGGGAAAAATAATAATAATCATTTTTCTTTGTTTCAAAATAAAAGGAGTAATAATAAAATGACTAATTATATTTTGTCTAAATGATAATATTAAATAATTTATCTTTATTTGCGACATCTTCCGGAAAAAAATAATAATAATATTTACGAAAATTAAGTCAATACTTTAAAGCCGCGGTCAAATTAAAAAAAAGGTAGTCACGAATGAATTTAGTTAGACTACATTCTAATCGGCGAATAGGTAGTACTTTGAACTTTGATCGCAAGGGTCGTTTTGATTAACCCGACAGGAATACTTGCACAGATCAAAGAAGGTGAGTTTTAAAACCAAAGTAGTAAATTTCAGAAATCTTAAGAGATAACGTTCCTGAAAGCCGAGGGGAGGAGAGAAACCATAAAAGACAACGTTCCTGAAAGCCGAGGAAGGAAAAATCAACAAGTGAAGTTATAATATTTTATATAACAGGTTATGAAACCGGTCCAGTCTCTGGTTGCGAAGGTTTTAGCAAACTAGATCCATCCCAAGAATTAGGTACATATGATACCTATTACATGGTATAACTTTCTACCACTTCACATATAAAGATGTATATATCACGAATACCTATTATCACACTCGTGTCAAATACAACTACCTACTTCAAATACCTATTATCACATTCGTGTCAAACACAAATATTAACTTCTAAATATCCTTTTCGAAATGAGGTAAACCTTATTTACCTATATGTACTATGACAATTCAAAACAATAACGAACGATTGGCCTTTCTAAACTATCAGCTGATAGTAGATATTACGTCCCTGATAACAGATATATAACACACAAAGAATTCATAAGACCTAACTAGGTCAAGGTCCCTTTTAAATAAACAAGCCGCATCCCAGCTGTTATGAACTCGAAAGTAAATAAAAAAAACATCGGGTCTGATAAGGGCAGGTTTCTCAAAGCTCGTTCTTCATACCAAATCACAGTAGGCATATTCATTTGTGTTTTATACACTTGCTAGAAGTCAAAATAATATCAACAAGAAAAATTCTAAATACCTAACTACGTACTTCAGAGATGAATAGCTCACTCAAGGCACCTATTCGGTTAATTATTGTTCAATAAAGTAGCCGCATGTACTATTTATGTGATCATATTCACATAAATAATTTCGTACGTATGAGTACAAACTATTTCCACACAAAGTCTAACAACTCAGTCAAATTCAACCAGAAGAGGAGGAGGTGGTCACTCCTTATAAAGTCCATCAACTAAACACGAAATGTGGTTGTCAGACCGCGATACCAAAACTGTCAAACAAACAAACAAACAAATATATTACTTAGTATATCGTATTTATTCGTATTTCCTATTAGTATTTATGTATCAAGAAATCGGACTCAGGACTCACAACCCTGGGATTTGAAATTCTCGGTTCCCAATGTTTCATAAGAGAAAATGTTACATTGTGAATTATAAAAAACCCACTTTAAGTTTACATATATATCTTTGAATGTATTATCCACCGGGTGATGTGAAGCCGCCTACAGTTGGCGTTTTAGGCCTAAGATGGTCATGTCACATCGCTTCTTGGAGTGATGGCGAGCCTAGGAAACTTGTCATTACAAAAGACCGTGAGTATATGATTTTTCAGAAGATGAAACCGGTTCGCTTCATTAGTCGTAGATCCGGAGGTGATGGAATTTGGAGTGTACTGGACCCTGGGGAGGTTCGATCGTAGCACTAGAGGGTTGCGATCTGGGGATAAATGGGAAAGCCTAGCAAGTACCGATCACTAGTGGCACCTGACTACGATGTGAAGATCTAATTCGACCTTGGATCACCCGGTTACATTGCAGGAGGAGGCGCCAAATTTTTGCAGCAATATGCTTTCCGAGTTCGTCTTCGTACAAAATCACTATCACTAACCATAACTAATAATTGAATGTATGTCAAATTTAATATTGCTTTATTTTGTGTTTATAATAGATTATGTACATAACGTTCATTACTACGGCAGAGGAAATAGTTAGAATTCATGTCTAGGATCGGAATTAAAACAGAATAAAAAGATTAATTAAATTTAGATTTGGTTTAAATGTTTTTGAGTCCTTCAATAGCCGAGTTCCATTCACTCTATCTTCTAAAAGAACATAGGTTACCACACCAACGAATAACATTAACCTTTCCATATCTTAAATCAAAAAATACACAACGTTAGATGAAAGATTATTGTACGATAAAGTCACGAAGATCTAGTTAACTATGTGAAAAAATCATAGGGACTCATGGATGTTTAGGCAATAGCAGTTAGAACCTACTTACATTTCAAAAAAAAAAGTTTGGAGCTTTAATCCCACGAAGGGTTATTTCCCATTAACAGCAATGGGTAGGCTCAGTTAATTAGTAGATGAGTCGAGAGGCCCAGATAGGCAGCTCAGGAGGTCGTATCATCACATTTGATTTACCGTGACCAGGAGAAATAGAAATATAAATACATCATGTCACAAAAGCTATATCATTACACCATCTTCGTAAAATTGATGCAAACGAGAATTTTTTAAATTGGAAAATAACAAACTATTTTTTTACGAATACAGATACCATTGATCAACGAGGTCAATGTCAGATAAAAAAATGACCTCAGATGTCCGCTTCACTGACCGATTCTTCAAAAAACCAAAACTTTCTCTAGAGCACCCGTAGTCAGTCCTGGATTTGTCAATAGGCCTTATAAGCCGTGGCCTAGGGGCGGCAGAGTTCAGGGGGCGGCACTCGCTCGCTTTGGTAAGCCGTGTATGCGATTAGAAACAAAAAAAACCTGTGGATAGACAGAGTTTTATAACTATTAGACGATAAATATCATTTTTTAAAGGCGCTAATTCCTAGTACTTTAGTTAGATAGTTACTTATATTTATGCTAATGGCCGGGCGGCAAGGGTAAAGGGTGGCGGCGGATCGGGGGCGGGTGATGTGATGAACAGTCACCCCCGCTACCCGCCCGCGCCCGTACGAACACATACTATACCGTATCACGCGCGCGCCGGGCCGGCCGGGCCGGCAAAGCGGCAGTTTCGTGTGTATACTTGTGTCAATTAATTGTAGACTCTACATCGGATGCAGCACACGTAGATCAACTGACACTTGTGATTAGATATTTTTTTAAATAATGGAAAGCCATGTGAGAGATTTCTTAAATTCTAACCTTCTGTAGGACACAAGGCTCAAGATATGTTTGATGCCATTACTTTAGAGCTAGAAAAGTTGAACATAAATCTAGAAGACTGCCGGGGTCAGTCATATGATAATGCCTCGAACATGTCAGGAATTTATAATGGTTTACAAGCCAAAATTCAAGAACAACCACCACTTGCCATGTTCGTCCCTTGTGCAGCTCATTCATTAAATTTGGTGGGAACCTCGGCCGCTGAGTCTTGTACAGAAGCCTGTCACTTCTTCATGTTGCTGGAAGAGGTATATATGTACATTCTTTGTGAAGTCAACCGATCGTTGGAAAAAATTGGCTAATGAAATAGGAAAACGAAAAACGCTGAAGAGAGTAAACGTCACACGTTGGTCAGCAAGATCAGATGCCTGTCAAAGTGTAAGAGATTCCTGCGATGAAGAACTTACGGTTTTAAAAATGATTGAAAATTACGCTACACAGAAAACCATCCCACGAATTGAAGCAAAAGGAATTCGCCTTAAATTGGAAAAACTGGAAGCGGCATTTATGATTGTATTTTGGAATGCTATTTTGGACAGATTAAAGAAAGTGAGTGCTCAGATTCAGAACTCATCTGTTGATGTACTGACGGTATCTGATCTGTATGGATCTCTTCTAGAATTTACAATAGCAGAGCGAGAAAACTTTGATTTTTTCGAAAAAAGTGCAATTGAAATGAGCGCACTTAAGCAATATCAGGGCGACATTAGGAGTAAGAGGAAACATAAGAGAAAAAACTTCATAGACGAACCATCAAATGAGGAAATTGAAACAACCTCCAGAGACTCTTTTAGAGTCAACACCTTTTTGGTAATTCTGGACAGACTGAGAGCTGAATTAGAGAGAAGACATGAGGCATATGTAATCTTTAAAGAAAAATTTTCATTTTTAACAAGAATGAGTGAACTTTACACATAAAGAGTCTCAGAAAAAGCTCAGTCTCTTGTGCAATATTACTGTAATGATTTAGAAGACGATTTAGTTCAGGAATGTGTACACTTTTGTAGTCACATTTCCTCTAATAAGACGACAGAGAAACCTGAATCGACATCACTACTGAATCTTTTTAAGTTTTTGAGGAAACAATCTCTGTGTAATGTTGAAGCAGACTTAATGAATACTATAAGCTATGAAGATATTAAAGATGATTTTGTCAATAAAAAAAACCCGAAAAAAATTGTAATTCTTGTTATTAAATTTTACTAATTAAATTAAATTGTACTAATTCGTTTGTTTATTTTATTTTTGAATACCTACTTCCTACATTCGAATATTTATTTTTAAAATTGTGTGTCACCTAATGGCAGCCTAAAAGTGAGTGATTATGTTTTTTTTTCTTATTTTTTTTTATGATAGATATTATCGGTGGCAATTTCCAAGAAGGGCGTAGGGGGCGGCGCAAACAAGTGGCCTATACTTGTGAAAAGTACAAATACGGCCCTGCCCGTAGTAGAGAGTTTGAATGTTTTCAGTCAATGGGATATTGTTTTTCCAATCAATATTTATGTATTTTTAACGTATAATAAATACGTGTTATTTAGATCATGTCCCAAATGAAATTAGGTGAGAATCGAGGAACCGAGAACTTATTGTGAATAATATAATAAAGTTTAATGAGTGCTGTATTTTGGTATTTTCCGGCAAGGACGCATATTAAGGTAAATACCCAATACACCTCATGTATTATAAGAAAGGATGTTGTGAACAAGTATGTGTCCTGTTTGCACGACATTTAAAAGAGATATTGATTCCAGACATCCGAATTAGAAGTTCTATATTTTACACGTATGCAATGCAAACAAACTGTCTGTCTGAGTACTCTCCGCATATTGCGAGCATTCCTTCGTTACAGCTAGGTGGTCGAAATCTAAATCTGAAAATGCAATTTCACCTCCATCTTCTTCCCGGAGACCTGGTTCCGTCTTGATGGATATAGTATCTGGCTTCAGTAGATCCATGGTCTGCTTTGGTAGAGTTTGGTTATTGGTTTAACACCAAAAATATATCTGAAACAGAACGTTGTTAAAATAAAATAAAATTATAAAAATCCAAAAGTAAAATTAAAACAGGATACATGATTTCAAGCTCAACTCGTTAAATAATTCCTCCATATATAACCTTAAAAATTGAATATAACAACCTGCAAATCCTGATACATTGATAAACACCTAACTTTTAAACAGCATATTCAAGATACTAAAGATAAAATCTACCCTTTAATTAGCCTGATATCATATCTGTTACCAAATAAAATAAAAAAAGGTCTATATTATAGCCTCATACATTCACATTTAGACTACTTGATTGAAATCTGGGGAAATACATATGAAACATTTATAAATGAACTACACGTAAAACAAAACAAAGTAATCAAAAAGCTATTTCACTTCAAACCTAGAACTTTAACAGAAAAAATATGCATGGAAACAAAACTATTAACATTAAGAAACTTTTTATGAATATTATACATGTCTCCTTATATGCAAAATAAATAATAAACTCATACATCCAAATACAGAAATCATTAAAACGTACCAAGTACACACACACTTTACACGGCAACACGATAAAATACATTTAAACACCATACATACTCATTACGGCAAGCAATCCATTGGTTACGAGGGGAGCAACATATATAATTGCCTCCCAGACGAAATTAAAAATGAAAAAAAGTGTAGGTAAATTTTAAAAAAAGTTGTTCAATTTTATGCTCAGTCAACAAAACAATGATCGTGAATAAAATCGTAATATGTAATCTATTAGTTTTTTCTAGTTAAATAAGTGAAAATGTAATTTAATTGAAATTTTCTTTTATCGAGAATTAAAAAAAACATAAAAAAATATAAAATGTGATTTCGCTTGGAGTATCCTGTCAAAATAACGAAGTCGTAGCCAAACCACATATTTGAAAACCTTGAAGATATGACAACGGTTAAGAGAAACGTTGTTTATCGTGGAAAAACTATATTTATATATTTACAATGTTTACCGCCATTCCGCTTTTAACAAAATATGTGTTAACCATATGTTTTTTGTTGTTTAATTGTAATAAATGCCTTCTAAATACTAATCTAATAATCGGTAGACGTCAAATTGACAGTTTAAACATTCTTCTGTGACAAAACGCCCAATGATTCCCCAACTAAACTGGAATAACGGCAGCTACCAAATAAATAGCGATGAATATAAGTATGAGTACTTACTTTACAAATAACCATCACATGCGTGGGAAAGTAAGTTTAACAACGCGGGATAAACAGAGTTGGGAAATAGGAAAAAACGGCTGTCGGAGAAGAAAGCACTAGTTGGCACTTGTCAAAAATATTTATAGGTTATGCATAGACAAGAATGAAGTCAAAGACAATTATTATAATTTTCATGGCGACCAGATAACTCAAAGAAAAAACATTTTCATCATGTGACTTTTGAACACATACATATTGTTAACACACATATATTTATCACATAATAATTAATCACGGTAATTAATAAGAACGGTGATTATTAATTTTAACTAAGAAGAATGATTTCTAAGAACATTTCATATTCAGCACAATTTGCGAGTCATTCCACGCGAGTGGTACCAACTACTAACTACCAATATATAGGCGGAAAGCAAGGTTAGCTATTATGTCTTTCAAAATCAAAACAATCGTTCTATACGGTTGGCATTCAAAGAGCGACTAACTAGCGGCGAAGCGCCGCCTGCCACCCACCGGCCGCCTGCGCCCGTCCAACGGCACTTCACGGCACGTACGGGCTATGGGACGCACTCTCAATCGGGACATTTGCATTGCATTATTTCAATCGGGACGTCGTGACAGATAGCTCAATAAAGGTGACAGTCCCGATATATCGGGACGGATGGCAACCCTAATCACGCGGTGATGTTTGACTATCTTCTTCGGTGATTGTCTCTGATTCCGACTTTATGGCACCGATGTCTGTTGTCATAATTTTATTTTAATTGATACCTTATTCCACAGTTATCAAATTCTGCAGGAAAACTTTAAGGGTCAAAACTTTAATAGATGCGGTCTAATAACACTCAGTAACGTATATAATTATTTGGACCTCAACTCGACTATGCATAAATAAACCATTCAACGACTATGTGAGTCGAAGTATTGACAGGTGGGTGAGGTGACGTCATAGTCTTAGACTAGTCAAACAAAATTTAAGGACAATTTTTTTTTTTAAGTACCAGTACCATTAATATTGAATTTTTATTTTATTAATTCAACTAACCCTTTTTCAGAATTTGGGAGATATTCTTTACAAACAAACACCCGTGAGTTTTTTTTTTTTGGGAAATGTATCTTCCAGCCGGACAAGGTCTCCAAAAAGTGATTGAAAGAGTGTTTGAAAAATAAATCTTATCTTTTTGTGCGTTCAATATATTAATATTTTTATTCTAATCTGTCGATTTTTAATATTAAAATCTGAAAAAGTATTCCAACTGCATAGAAATATAGAATCTTAAGAAATAGAAGAAAAACAGCGAATATATCTGAAATTGAACGTAATGCGATAATATTTTCCGGGCAGTCTTCATTCTGACAGTTCAACCAAGAGAAGTACATACGTACAAAATCTCAGAGGCTTTAGGCCATTATGGATCATACACAAATTTTAATAAATGTGTATCAAGATGGAACAACACAATTATTGAGCTTTTCCAAAAGTGAAAAAAAAAAGTAGGTTTAACTGAATTACCTATAAATAAAACTACCAATTTTGACATTTCCTATGCATTCTGATGGCGACATGCGACATTAGCGCCTCCTAACGCCATGAGTTGTGCGCCTTGGTTTTCTTTTATACTATTTTGTGTGAAACGTATTCTTTATTTTACCTTCATAAATTATAGAAATCGAAAAAAATAGGTAACCTACAAACGACCCTAATGCTTTTTTTGATCGTACATACAAAAATCAAAACGGTTTTTAACTTTGTCTCTCATATTTTAGAAAAGTAATAAATTACAAATAAAATTGTAAAAAAAATTACAAACAAATACGTAAATAAATAAATAAACATATATTACATACTCACTGTACCCGCCACGAGTTGCTGTGGTTGATTATGTCTGTGCAGAATGAGAAACAATAGCGCGATAACAATAACATTTACGTCCAAAAGATGGTGCTGTTTCGTTGAAATATTTCAATGCAACGTTGCCACAAAATTTCAAAGCAATCGATGAAGAACTTTTAGAGATTTAAATTTTGAACAAACAAACGTTTACGTTTCATATACATAAATGGTTTAAGCAAGTTGATGATAATATAACATTTATATTCACAGTGATTTTCATAAATCATTTTTTCTAACACAAATGTTACGATGCAAATTGTGTTCATAAGCGTGAAGGTCTGTCATTTTTCAGTTCCTACTTGAATAAAATAATACAAATGATCTTTATAGTTTATGACTAATTACTGTCTATACTCTGCAAATTGAGTCTAGTTTTTGGACTGTTATTCGTGGTGGAATTCCATTGTATTAGATTTGAAGTTAAACAACTTTTGCACTTTGTTCCACTTATTTTTTTTCGCCAGGACCTGTTTCATCCTACTCCGGACATTTTCAGACTGGTAGTTG
The DNA here is from genome assembly GCF_061612785.1 of Hesperophylax consimilis. NCBI lineage: Eukaryota > Metazoa > Arthropoda > Insecta > Trichoptera > Limnephilidae > Hesperophylax > Hesperophylax consimilis. The sequence goes on from NC_142852.1 coordinate 2,765,385, forward strand.
AAATGCTTATGCTACGGACTTTATACAAACTTAGGCAGGGGTACACAACATTGTCTCTATATAATGAATGATTATATTTTTCGTTAATTTAAAGTATTATAAGCTAGATTGTTAATTTAAGGTACGTATAGTAATTTATAACATGTATTATTAAAGTTATGAATGATGTTACATAGTAAATAGATATTTTGAATTCACATGGGGGCCTAAATTAATTTATACAATTGAAAAGGTTTGTGATTACTAATATTTTACTCTGCTAATATTGGCATATTCCCTCCTTGTTGCTTAGGGCTAAATTCACAATTATTGTTAACACTATGATAATTATTGTTATTACGGTTCTCCATTTATTTGGGTGATTACTTATTATTTTAGTTTTCATTTACATACTTAAATTACAACACTGTTCTCTGAAGTAAAATTATTCTAAGTGAATTTGAAGATTATAATGGATATATTGATGGTGATTGAGCGTTATGTTCCAACTGTTTATTCGTGACATATTTACGATAAATTTTCTTCATTAGGCGATTAATTTCTGGTGATTCTAATCTATCTAATTTTGTCCTTTTTTGCAAACATGAAGGATTTTGACATCTCTATATAGTTGGTTTTTTAGTAAATGCATGGCGACGTTCGATAAATCCCCTTTTTGATTAACCCAACTAGCGAAATGTTATTTAGTACGGGTTGGTACTGCTCTTCCTGTTTGTCTTACGTAATATGAAGGGCAGTTCGAGCAGTTAACCTGGTAGACTCCAGAGTTTTCCAGATTTTCTCTTTTATCTTTATTGTTTATAAATATTTTCCCCAAAGAATTTACGTTATAAAAGGCGGTCTTGATTTTTTTTTCACTATCTATTAATTTTAAATTTTATTTGATATTTTGCCAAGGTACGGTATTTTAGTCCATTGTTTTGTTTCTATCTCCTTGTCTGGCGTAAGGTCATATTCATACGTCAATTACATGTAATTGACGCTAAAGTGAGTTTTTTTAATTAAATTATCAATTATTTTGCTATCGTAACTTTTATTTTTTACAATAGTTGGTAACCTTTAATTCATTATTGTATTTTTTATCGTTTAGTGGTACATGTAATAGTCTATAGATGGGAGAATGGAATACCGACAATTAGTGTGAAATGTTAGTGTCTTGAGGAGCTGTGAATGATATCGCTGTACTTCGGTTTCCTGTAAATAGTGTAAATTGTAAATTCTATTTTTTTTATTGACGATTCTCATTCCTATATATAAAATTGATTTTATCCCCTCCGAAGATATCTAGTTTTCTCAGCGTATTGGTGCATACGATAAACATGTCAACTACGTATCTCCGATCGAAAATAACATTTATAGGATTTTAGCTTTTCAATGGTCTCCTCTAAGTGGTCCATCGTGAACTTTTCTAATATGGGAGAGATTGGGCTACCCATTGCCAACCATTTCGATTGTAAATAGAATTTATTATCAATTCTAAAAAAGTTTTGTTCTTTGCACGTGTTCATAACTTGATTAATTACTCTCTTTTTTATTATTTTTATATTGAATTTCTACATGTAGTTATTGATTATTATTTTTTAGTTATCCATAGGTAAGCTTCTAAATAAACTAACAACGAAAAATGTCACCAGAGAGGCGGTTTTTAGTATATGATGAGGTCTATTAGTTGCAAAAATTTTTTTATTCCATATTTTGGTTTGAAATTTAAAGTGTTTTTAATGATTCTGTTGGCAATTCTTTGCCACTAATTGTGGTGGTTTATTTATTAATGCACTTTGATCGGTTGAATTTTTAAGTGATAATAATTTTCTGTTTCTGTACGGTAAACACGTACCAACCATGTCTCCTAGAACTGCATTCTGGCCATTGCAGAATTTAATAAAATTTCTGCCAATATAATCAAGCACTTGTTTTTAAAAGCAGTCTCATTTTTTCTGCGAAGTTTTCTTCAATTTAATCAGTAAATCTGAGTAATTCGAGGACATATCCTTTCGACGAACAATCAGAGCAACATGGTGCAACATCTTAGCAAAATATACATCCTTTTTGTATGAGACTGATTCCTTCAGAGGGTAATCGGCCATTAAAATATTAATCATTAACCGCATCATCATCATCAGAGTCAATAGTATAAAGTGATAACAGAATGGGAAAACTCCACGAAAATGGCGCGGTGTAGTTTTTTTAATATTCTTTGAGCAGAAACTGTTTTTGTATCTGCGAGATCTTGGTAACAAAACTGACGTTTAATAATCAAGATGCTGTGCTCTTTAGCAGCATTGGTAAAGTAACTTAAGAACAAACTGAAGTGTATTCAGCCTTTTCAAGGCATTCGACGACAGAACAGTCGATTTGTTTCGAAGAATCGTTACTCACGTTATTTCGTTAACACTTATTAGTTTAAATACATTAAAACGTAGCGCGCCCGCCCGTTTGTTCCGGGGCAATCCTGACTGTTTTAGTTATAATGTGTAGCAAGCGAGTCGATATTTTTTACGCCAACAATTTTTCTTGCCATTTTCACTATCGCTTTTGGAATTCATTTCTTTAGGTATTCGCAGAGTTTTAGCAAAATAAATAAATAGATTGAATAGAATAATTGTCTATGACTTAATTATTGTTTATGTATAAATAGTAAAAATTTTGACGTATGACTTCCTTACTGTTAGTGATTTCATAATGTTTTTAATCTCGATACATCAATATACATTATATATCGTAAACGGTTCAGCCAACGCAGTTAAATTTATAATCCCATTCTTGTGATTGTTAATTGTCAGTACTGATGCTTATGTTCATCGCTATTCATTTTGGTAGCGGTCGTTATTCCAAATCAAACTGAGCTACCACTGTCCTTTAATTTGTGCTATGGAATACTCAAATACACAACTGCGCTGTCTCTAACGCAACTTATCTTAACTTACGCCAATCGATACCTAAGTTATGTAGTCCAATGGCGATTTGTTTGAGGAACTTTAAAGTGTCAATTAGACGTCTAACATTTTTTTAAATATAAGTGTTTCGAAAGCATTTCAAATATCGATAACCAATATTCTGTTAAAAGTTTAATGGCGGACCCAATGAAAGGTTTACTGGTTTAACTTAAGATATGGATAAAGTATATATCGAGTAATCCGACGATCGACAATTCTCTCAATCGATTTCAAATGTCGAGTTCAAGGTCAAGATACCGTAGTCACATTTCTTATATCATTATTTCCAAATATGCGTTTTGCATACGATATCATTGTTTTGTCGGAATATTACGAGCACAATTCAAATTACAGTTCCGTTACAACTATGTTCTTTTTCAGGTTTATTTGTTTGGGCTTGTATTAATTTCCAAATCCTACCACAGCAGTGCAATGGATCTACGAAATCCGGATACAGTTTCCATAAAGACGGAAGCAGGGCCCCAAGAAGAAGGTGGAGGTGAAATACAGTATACGGATATGGATTTGGACCCCCCAGATGTAAAGATGGAATGTTTGCAATGTGCAGAGAGATCTCGGACTGACAGTTAGTTGCATTGCATTTGTAAAAAAAAAATATGTTCGGAATCCTAGTTCGTTTTGAATTGTTATGCAGGCAGAACATATATGCTTGTTCACTACGTCCTCTCTTGCCGTAGGTACATAAATATAATTGGCATTTTCAGATAAAATGTAGCTTTGCCGGAAACAGCTAAACCACATCACACTTTCAACATGATGAATTGTTTTTGTTAATTCCGCGCCAAATTCAAAACTGCTTCCTACCATGTGGAGCAATTGGAGCATATTGTGAGGATAATGGTACAGGAGAAGGGAAAGAGGTAGAGAAGTGAAACGTGAGAAGCACCTGGCTTTTGAAATGTGGTCACTAAACACGGCCAAAGCCATTTCAGCCACGTTTTATTTGAGAATTGTGTTCATATGAATATATGTATAAATATTTTGAATATAATTAGAGTTATATTCTATCTGTTTTTTGTGTTTGTAAATCCGGGCGATACTGAGCGTATCTTAAAAAAGTTAAAAGTGGAATTTACTTGGCGGAAGGTGCTCAAGAGCAAATGGTTTTCCGTTCTTGAAGCATCGGTCCCTGAAGCAGACATCTGGGTCATTACTATTTCTTAAATTAATCTGAAAGTCTCTTAACCTAATTCACGCTTCTACATTGTCAATCAATGCTTCAATCGTAAAAAATACCTTTTATTGTATATCGATGTTCAACATACTTCTAGGTAGTATTTATTTTTCTAGGTAGTATTAATGTGGAGACTGTTACCATCAAGGAAGAACTAGGACCACGAGCTGAAGATGAAGGGGGATTTGCTTATGTGGAAATTGACATAGACCTGCCAGATGTTAAAAAAGAATGCTTAAAACGTATTGAAACTATTGAAAAAATCACCCAGACACCAGGTAAAACCGATGTTTATTGTCAGATCATGCAATTTGTGTCATAGTGTTTTTCTTCGTTTTAATGAATTTAATTTTCTTATTTATACTTAGTTAAGGTAAAATGTTTCACTTACTTGTATTTATCAGTACTCTTTTTCGAATTTGTCGGCAGATCTGAAGACGCATCCTGTGGAAAAAAAATCCTTTTTACCCAGTGTAGAAAAACCTTTTAAATGCTCCGAGTGCAACTATTCGTCTACTATAAAGAGAAATTTGACGGTACACATGCGAACTCACAGTGGAGAAAAACCTTTTTCATGTTCTTTGTGCATCGATTCATTTTCTCAAAAGGGTAGTCTGACGAGCCACATGCTGACTCACAGTGGAGAAAAATCTTTTTCATGTTCCGAGTGCAACTATTTATGTTCTCAAAAAAGCAATCTGACGAGCCACATGGTGACTCACAGAGGAGAGAAAAAATTTTCATGTTCACAGTGCAACTATTTATGTTCTCGAAAAAGCAATCTCACGAGCCATATGAGGACTCACAGCGGAGATAAACCTTTTTCATGTTCTGAGTGCAACTATTTATGTTTTCGAAAAAGCAATCTGACGAGCCACATGGTGACTCACAGAAGAGAAAAAACTTTTTCATGTTCCGTGTGCAACTATTTATGTTCTCGAAAAAGCAATCTGACGAGCCACATGGTGACTCACAGAAGAGAAAAAACTTTTTCATGTTCTGAGTGCAGCTATTCATGTTTTCGAAAGAGTAATCTGACGACCCACATGCTAACTCACAATGGAGCAAAATCTTTTTCATGTTTTGAGTGTAATTATTCATGTTCTCAAAAAAGCAATCTGACGAGTCACATGCTGTCTCACAGAGGAGAAAAAACTTTTTCATGTTCCGAGTGCATTTATTCATGTTCTCGGAAGAGTAATTTGACGACCCACATGCTGACTCACAGTGGAGAAAAACCATTTTTATGTTTTGAGTGCAATTATTCATTTTCTCAAAAAAGCAATCTGACGAGCCACATGCTGTCTCACAGTGGGGAAAAAACTTTTTCATGTTCTTTGTGTAACGATTCATTTTCACAAAAGGGCCGTCTGACGAGCCACATGCTTACTCACAGTGGAAAAAAACCTTTTTCATGATCCAAGTGCAACTATTCATGTTCTCGAAAGAGACAAGAGGAGAAAAACTATTTTCATGTTCTTTATGCCACAATTTATTTTCTCACAAAGGCAGTCTGACGAGCCACATATTGTCTCACAGTGGAAAAATACACTTTTCATGTTCTGAGTGCAACTATTTTTGTTCTCGAAAACGCATTCTGGCGAGTCACTTGGTGACTCATGATAGAGAAACACCTTTTTCATGTTCCGAGTGCAAATAACCATATTCTCGAAAAGGAAATAGACATTTGCTATCTCACAGTTGAAGCCTTTATAAAATACCTTTTTCATTTTCATGCCTAACTTTTAACCTTTCATGTTCTAAAAATCTAATTGACGAGCTCACCCCGGAAGAAAGGCCTTTTTCGTGTTATCATTGACCAATAAAATATCTACATTAAATATTTTAAGCCAAATTAAAAAGCGTTATTTTATACTATCTTCACAAAATCATTCACAGAATAAACAAGCTCAATTATCAAATGGATCTGAGATAAACGTATAATTAATAAATGAAGTGGCGAAATATTTTGATTTCCTGTATTTCTTTTTCTGAATTGCAATCTCCGAGAGTTTAGTACAGGTTTGCATTACAACAATATTATTATGATGACGTGGTTTCAAGTAAAATTAAATTAATAGTATAATATACATTAATTATAATTGGATGATTTGTATAGCGCGGTTTTCTTGATTTATTTATTCAGCGGGCGATTTTTATGTTTTATCTATTGGATGTTCTTTTTACTTTGTGTTCTTCGGCAGGAATGTGTTGGAGCATAAAACATGGAAGTCCATTATTTCTTTAATATTCATCAATCACGCCGTCATCGTCACGTTTTTGAACTTTTACGATTTCAGTTTTTTTTCATATTTACCATTACCTACCATACATCACATTAATAATTTGGTAACAAACCTAATAATAGCAAACCGTTGAATTGAATCATACTTCGACAAACCAATATAGTCTTTATGAACTGAATGCATACTTTTTATTAGCTGCTATCTATGTATTTTTATTATTATGTTTTATTTTTCATTATTGACTTTTCTGAAAGTACAGCATACCAAAAACAACACGGCTTTATTAAAGGTAGATGAACCGAAACTAACGTAAGGCTGGGTTTACACTTGTAAGTAAAATTTACGACTTTCGTAAATTTTTGATAAGTTACTCACAGGAGCGCTTACATATGAATTCGTAAATAATGCTTATAAGTTGTTTAGAAGTTTAATTTACGAACTTCTCACAGAGACCGCTACACCAGTAATTCTATTTTTGGTAAGATGGCTTCCTGACAACAACGCGTTGCCGCAATACCTCCTAGAACAACTAAGGCCAGGACACTGAATCAAGATGGCCGCCGCTAAAGGCTGATGAGCATGGATTAATAAATCTAATTAGGTGCCAATTATGGTAAAATAGTGATCTGAAGAGAGATTATATTATACTAAATACACACTGAAGTGCAAAAAACATAGGTACATATACACTGGGAAAATTGTAGTGACGGGTAAAAAAGGAAAAGAAAAATTCTTAGTAAAAATCTTTAATTTCCTTTGTTAAAAATGCAACATTTCTAAGTACAGTACTTATAATAATTAGTAGTAAGTAGGTACTTATAATAATTATAAAAGGTATTAAAAAAAGAATTTTTTAGAAGTCTAAGAGCTAGTTGTTTTATAGAATTTAAACAATTCAGCAAATTTCAATGTATGTTTTCATGAAAGTTCTATTTAAATTCTGTTATTAAATCAATATGGACAATTTGTTTCACATAACAGAACTTGAGTAGAACTTTGACAGAACTAACTTTGAAATTTGATGAATAGTTCATGTTCTGTGAAACAACTAGTCCTAAGAAATAAAGTAAATAGAAACAAAATGAATAATTGATAGCATTTAATAATGAAATTAGATTATAATGATATGTGTGGGAATATGTATAATATGAATGTTGTGTGTGTTGGTGGATATGGTAGACGCTGAGATTGTAGAGCAGTCTGCTGCAGCTGCTGGAGGCTGGCTGCTGGGGGCTGGCTGCTGTATGGCTGGCGGGTGCATCTGAAAATAATAACAACTAAAGTAGTACACATATAAGTAGTAGGGGTATATTGTTTTGACATGTTGAATGTTGATGAGGGAATGATGTGCTTGGATATATCAATCAGTCAAGAATATTTTTTTTTACTGTGTAGATTTTGCGACTTTTCACTACTTTTTTGGTGGTATCATTTCTTTTTTTTTATTATTTTTTTTTTATTTTTTTTTTTATTACAAGATAATACATTACAAAATGATAACAAAGTAATAATGTATTATTCCCAATGAGTTTATAAAACTCATTTCGGGAAAGACAACATTAGAAAGGACAAGGCAAATTAATAAAAGACATTAAAATAAATACATTAAAATAAATAAACGCAGATGTTATTATGGAGTTCTAGAGAAAGATTGTGTTAGTCATTAATGAAACTGTTAAGGAAATAGCTTTTAAGAGCTTTTGCCAGTGTTTTTTTGTTTGTTGCCGGAAGTTTTAAATTACTAGGTAATGCGTTATATTGTTTATGTGCAATGTATTGTAAGGAGTTAATTCCAAATTTGGTCGTGTAAGTAGATGACGATAAATGTATTTGATTTTGTGATCGTGTTTTGTGCTGGTGTATGTCAGAATTAAAAACTGGTTTAGTGTTGGTGTGTGAGGAGTGTTGAATTATTTGTAGAATGGCAGTTGTGATGTTATACTTTGGCAGGACTGTAAAGGGAAGTATTTGTGTCTGTGAGTATATATCTTTGACATGTGTATCCCATGGCAGATTATATATATTACGTACGGCTCTATTTTGAATTACTTGTATTTCCGAACTTTTTTTTTGGTAATGGTGCCCCAGATACTAACTAGATAACTCAGGTGGGAGTGAATCATAGCATAATAAGTTGCACGCAGTAAAGATGTGGGGAGCACACCTTGGAGTCGATAAAGTACACCGGTTATAGGGGAAATTTTGGATTTTACATTCTCAACATGGGAGTTCCACGAGAGGTTAGAGTCTATGAGTAACCCCAAATATTTCGTTACTTGAACATGTTGTAGCTTTTCATTTCCAAGAATAATATTCATACCCATGTTATCTTTTTTACCGAAAGTAAGGTAATGGGTTTTTTTAACATTGAGGCTTAATTTGTTTAATCGAAGCCATTTTGCCAGCTTTGCGAGATCTTTATTCATTAGAGCTTCAAGTTCCTTCAGATTTTTACAATGGTAGTAAATCACAGTATCATCAGCGTAAAGTTGAAGTTTTCCCGAGATGCCACATTTAGTTATATCATTGATGTATAGTAAGAAAAGTAGAGGTCCAAGAATAGAGCCCTGTGGCACTCCACATGTGATTTTTCCAAAGCCGCTTAGGTTCCCTCCGATATCGACAAGGCAAAATCTATCAGCTAGGTAACTTCGGAGCAAATTTAAAGATTTACCTACTATTCCCAAATGTTCCATTTTCTGTAGAAGTATTTCATGATCTACCGTATCAAAGGCTTTTTTCAGATCTATAAATATAGCTGCCACATATTCGCCCTGGTCTATGTACTGCTGAATGTTAGAAATGAAATCGAAAGTGGCACATTGGGTATTGGAGTTTTTCCGAAAGCCATATTGCTGTGGTGTAAGGATATCATTGCTAGAGATGTATTTTATCAGTCTATCTTTGATAATTGACTCGAACACCTTTGAAAATACCGATAAAATCGATATTGGACGGTAGTTAGAAATACACTTCTTGCAGTCTTCTTTAAAAATTGGTATAATTTTTGCTAGCTTTAACTGGTTTGGAAATATTCCCGAGCCTATGGAGAAGTTGATAAGTTGGGTTAGGTGCCCCGCTAGTTCTTCTTTACAGGTTTTAAGAATGCACGGTGTTACTCCATCGATTCCTGCCGCTGCATTCGACCTAAGTTTCGAGATGACCTTTATTACCTCATCCTTATTCGTCCTAGTCATATATAAGGATTGTCGTGCCTTTGGTTCTACATATATTGTATTACAGTCATCCGGGAATGATGGAATGGCAGCTGCCAATTTTTCTCCAACTGACAGGAAAAACTCATTAAGTGCCAACGCTATTTCACGGGGTTCCCTAATTTCACAATTATTTACAATGAGAGATTCAATTGTGTTGGTGGGTTTATGTACACGGTTAGACAGAATTGAGTTAATGGTTTTCCAAGTTTTTCTTGGGTTAGTTAGGCTTTGTTGAAAGCTATTGATGTAATATTTGTTTTTCAGACTTCTCCTATAATTAGTTATTATGTTTCTGAGTTTATTTTTACGTATTGCAAGAGTAATATTACCTGGGTCTTGTTTCCACTGCTTGTGAAGCTGGTTTCGTTCCTTGATTAGAAAATTCAGTTTAGAATCAAACCAAGGTGTATTAAGATGTTGCCGCCTTCCTGTTTTTACGTTCGGTGTAGTTTTACCTGCTTCTAATGCATTTTTGACATAAGCATTAAAATCTTTGTAACCGTCTTCGGGTTTGGTTGAGTTGATAGCAAATTTGTTAGTCGCAATATAAGATTTTACCGCCATACTGTTGATGATAGGTTTAGTAAAGCGTGGTTTAGTTCTATTATTAAACCATTTTTTTAAATTATTCTTAAAGTCAACAATTAGTATATTATGGTCACTAAGCGGGTCATCTATATTCGATATGGTTGTTGAAATGTTTTGTCTGTTTGATATAACGTGATCTATAATAGTGCTGCTTGTATCAGTGACTCTCGTGGGATATGATTTATTTTGTATTGAGAAATTGTATGTTAATAAGGTGTTGATAAAATTTAAAGAAGAAGGTGTGTTTATGGAAGTGTCAATGTTGAAATCTCCGAGTATTAATGTATCTTGTCTGCTTTTGTTCAGTATTTTTTCAAAATGTGTTAGGAAATCGTGCACGTTGTTTGGGTTTGGGTTAGGTTTTCGATAAATGGCATAAATGTTGACTGGTTTCCTATTACTGCTGCAAACACTAATACCTAAAAATGAATTTTCGTTGGAAAATTTTTCAATGATAGAGCACTTCATAGAATCCAGAACATATATGGCCACACCTCCTCCTCCTTCATTTGGGCGAGAAGAAAAAGCACTGTAAAAACCATTTAAGCAAAAGAACTTTTCTTCTCCGACATCAAGCCACGTTTCAGTGATGACAAGAACTGACCTTTTCCTCAATTTCGTCAAACTTGTTTCGTATACTTCTGGCGTTCATATACATTATTCGCAGACAGTTCTTCATGGGAGTATAGTCATCGATAGTTAGGCACTTGTGTTCTTGTATATTACACTCCATAGTCTATTGTAGCTAGGTCCTTCTTGAGGGCAGCTATGTAAGCTGGGCAGTTGTCCCTATCTCCGGTTGAATGGTCAGCAGGCTTACCAAATCTGGTGCATGTCGCGCAAACTGGTTTGATGGCTGCATTTGGGCACGACTCACGGGTGTGTTTTTCTTGTGCACAGTGTCCACATGTAGGTTTAGTATCTCTGCAATATTTGTATGAGTGTCCAATCATATGACATTTAGTGCAGACAGTAAGGCCAATAAAATCTCTGACGCGGCAAACAGTCCAGTTCACAAATACTTTCTCCTGTTCAATAAGTAATTTACGGACGATAGCTGGCATTTCATAAATACGATGACAAGTGTTTCCTGTGCGAGCACCAGCTAAGTGACTTAATTTACAGCACGCTATAGTTCCCTCAATGTCTTGAATGTTGGGAACCCCAGTTAAGGCGATCCTTAAAAATTCTTCGTCAGTCAGGTCCCTCGGTACCCCAAAAAATATAAGTCTCGGAGATCGCTTGGTCGGCAGTCGGGCCTTAATGGTGCTTGATTTGTCGAAACAGGGTGCATTTAATAGTTTTTGTTGCTCACCTGCGGTTGCCGTGTTTATCAAGATACCTTTATTTCTTATCTTTTTTATTCCCGTGACCCGAACGCCTAGTTCAGATGGCCGAATCATGTCCTGGATAATTTTTTTGGTACCATCGCTATCCTTGGTGGCGTCTGCATCTGTTGGAAATACGCATACGCCTGGTCTTGGTGCTCCGACACGATGTCCATATTGGGTAAGTGGAGGGGGTTGGTGAGCATCATTAGGCTGTTTGCGGGCGATGTCAGCAAATGAGAGGCTAGCCTCCGTTGCCTCCGCTACTCTCCGCATTACAGGTCCAAGATCAGACTCTAGTTGAATAATTTTTTGTTCAAGTTGTCTTTTTTCGCTCTTCACGTGTCGTACTTTGATTTCTGTCATTCTCAGTTGGGCAGTCACTGTAGCCAGATCAGCACGCATGGTCTCGCGCTCCAACAACAGCTGAGATACGGATCTAAAAACTTCCGACACGTTTCTGGCAATTCTCAGCTGCTGGTCTTTTGAGACCTTCGACTGCTTCTCTGCCAAGACATCTTGTAGAGCTGTCAGATGTGTTTGAGCTTCATTAAGCACATCTACCCCTGAGGTGCAAGGATATTCTACTTCGGTATCATCCGAGCCTTTGGATGACGCAATCGATGAGGTTTCGTTTGCATCCTCAATTGAGACGCTATTTTCTCCAATAATCCGGGGCATCATTGTGCTTAGATGTCTTTTTTTAGGACGGTTCATTTTTTGAACACTGGATTTTTTTTATATAAGTAATTGGTTTTGTACAATTCGTATTTTTTTGTGTTTTTTTTTTTTATTCGCTTCACCACTTTAGTTGATAAGTCGATGATTTACGCCTGTCAGCTGTCATGTAGGCAATATTGCTAACTTGCCACAGTAAGTAGTTATGGGTACTTGATGATAATTCGTACTTTAAATCAGCGCCTTGATTTGGATGATCTGCTAAACTCGTATATCTTGTTTCACAATGATTTAAATAATATTGCAGGAAAAAAAAAAATTGAGGAAGTAAACTTAGTATTACTAGGAATCGAACTGAGGACCTTTTAACATAATTATTTAACAATGAATTTGTAGATGATCTGATTAAATGGTGCAAAATAATATTTGATGAATGTCCAGCGGGACAATTAAAATCTGTTAGGAAAAAATCTCTATCGTTGATAGCATCAATTGTCAATTGTAATACTAATTCACGCTGGTTATTGTAATCTAAAAACATTTTTTCTAGTTTGGTTGATAAAAGCTTTTGAACGGTCACATAGTTATGAATGACGGCATTGACGATGTCAGGGTGAGGACATAATAAACCACCTCGATCCATATTCCTTATTAGAGAGTAACTACAATCTGTGTCTAACATTTTATCGACAGTGATGGAATTGGAACATGTTGTACATTTAAGTTTCTTTAAAACGGTTCGGGCACAATAACCTGCGAGATATGTAAGAACAGGGAGACTGGCTTCTGCTTGCTGGAAATCTTTCTCAGTAAATGTTTTATATAAACCAGAAAAAGAAAAATTCGGTTGCTTATTTGAACTGGTACAGGCCTGGGGTTCAGTTTCAAGTTCACAATCAATAATGTCAATCTGTATACGGCCATATGCAGACGAAGACAACGTCAAAGGTAGCAGATCTTGTATCCTCAACTTTGACTCCACTTCAAATATTTGTCTGATTGATATTAAATATTGTGAACCCGCCATAGTTCTATACTTACCAAACCTAGCTTCTAATGCATCTGTTTGAATTTTGCCCGGAAGAAAATATTTAAACTTTAAAGTATTTATACAATATTCAGCCATTTCTAAAAGACCACGGGTTGTATGTGTAATAGCTAAGTGAGTTTCTCTTGTCAATGAATTAAAATGATTATTTGAAGCTTTCCATGAATCTAACCATTTAATATTTTTTTCTAAAAATGCTACATTTTCTTCACCAGGTTTAAGAGAAAGTGGTTGTTGAAGGGGATTTCTAAATCGTATTCCCTTGAATGGAGTTTTTACATTGACAATATCCCATCACGTGCGAATTAAATATATGAAATCAGCAGTTGTTGCATAATGGGGAATATTATGTCGCTCACCTAGAATCATCAATGCCTGTTGAACAAATTCATTAAACACATTTTGAACAAGCTTCACGTTTTGTCTTTCAAAAGAACTTGGGCAAAGAGATTTAATTGTTAATCCATAAGCAAACTTGACTAAATTTTTACATTCTAATTCATGAAGTCGTTTTATGGAAGAAAACGCAGCTACTGATTCAGACGTATGATCGTGGAAGTCTGGAAACGATAAAACTTGTTGATTGTCTTTCTGATTAATCCAATTATTTCTTATACATTTGAATATGTGGACGGAATCTAAAATATAAAATAAAGGTAAACTTTCATTGGATGGATGACAGTAGACAGTTTTCAGTTGCGGGGGAGTGCTGAAAGACATCATAGCTTTTCTATTAATGGAATTATTATCACTAACTACGCACAAAACATTAAAACCTATCTTTTGAAGACCCATTATAATTTTTTTAATAACAGTAAATAATTGTGCTGCATTCATAGTTTTAACGGGGAGTATGTGGACTACTTCTTTATATGAAGAGAGTAAGCTTTGAATCATAAAGACATGGGCAGTAGTAGCTGCATTTTCACTATTGTAAGCTATTCCCAAAATGCTGCCTCCGCTGTAATCTAAATATGGCTTTATGTGAATTTCATCTATCATCAATGTTACATTCAAATCACTTTTCGTTAACAAACTAAATTTATGTTTAATAAATGACAAAAAATTACTGTCACTCTGTTCATTTAGCGGGTTTGTTTGAAACTTGGAGCAAACTCTTTTCAAAGTTCTAGGATGGGGAAACGTTAGATGATCTGAGCCTCGTAGGAATTTATATGAATGGGGTGAAATAGAATACAGAATGCTACTGAAGACTACAAAACATGGTGAATATCTTAAAGCCCCTGATTTTCGATTTAATAATTGTAACTGTTCTGTTAAAAATAGAATTTTTTTTTGCTTTTTGGTGTCATCTGCAAATAAGTTATCAATTTCACTTAGTAAATGGACCACAGTTTCTAATACAGTATCTATAGAATTGTCAGAAACATTTTTGAAGGACTGAATCGATAATAAAATAGTATTAGGTTCATTGTAATTGTTTATTTGCTGGGGAAATATTTTTTCACCTAATTGTGTTAATTCTATGCATTCAACAAATAAACTCAATTGTAAATTTATATCGACAACGGCAGATGCAATGACTTTTGGAAATGGAGTTGAGGCAAGATAAAAAAAAACTACGGAACTTTCTCTTTTCACAGTAATACAATCAGTTGGGAAGTTATTTTTGTCAATGCAACCTAAAAATTCATCAAAAGTTGAAAAATGGTTCAGAGATTCAAATACTGCATTAGAAACTATGCTCTTTTCTACTGCTATTTGTAAATTGAGAAGTTCTTTCCTGCTTTTCCTTGCGTCCACACTTTCTCGGGCTGATGTTGGAGTTGCCGACAGGTAGGCTGGACAATTTGGCAGAATTGATGGGACGGCTCCTGGAGCAAGTTTCACTCTCTTATAATTCATTATACATTGCTCTCCAGTTTCTATATTGATGTGGACACTGGCTGAAATTATGTCTTCCTTTCTAAAATGCAGCTCGCAAACCTGAAAAGTTATTACTTTAATGTTAATTTATGTTTAAATGTTTATTTATAAATGAACCTCATTCTTCCACCAGATGTCTTAAAAGATATATTAAATTACAGCAATTTTGGCAGCATACCATAAATGTCAATCTCTTTCTAAACTTCTTCAATCAACATGCATTCAATTTTACTTGTACATATAATATAGGTACATTTTCACAATGCACGACAATTAATAGATTTTAATTACACATCCTTCTACAAAATAGTGTTAATTAGCCGTTCAATATTAAATATCTAGGCACTAGATTGAAACATTGCGATTTTTCATTTTGTTGTCTTTTATTACAGCAAAAAGCTGTAAAAACCGATATTACTATACGAAATTCGACAACAACGTTAATAAACACTTTTTAATATCAAAATAATATGAATACGATCTGTAAACATCACATTTGCCCATAGCAGTTGCACGTTTTTTATATACATTATTGAGGTTATGTACAAAATCGAATTGTCGATGTTATTGTAAGGCGCTGTTTTTGAAATAAAAATAAGCACATTTCACTTACCGTTGAATATTTCGTTGGAATAAAATCTCGATGAATAGCCTTAACCCATTTTTGACGTAAAATAACTTCATTTGGAAACTTGAAAGTGTGACGTTTTGGTCCGCTATCGTAATTTCCTTTGCAACGCGGAACAACGCACTTGTTAACCATTTTAAAAATTGAAAACACTTCTGTAGATAATAAATATATAAAGTCGCTAAAAGGTTTTAGCTTAACGCTTCTAATTTATAGTTTTTTTTCGCTAAAATCAAGACGCACGCGCTGCGGTGTACGCAATAATAGCCCATAGACGTGGGTGAAGTGAGTCAAAATGTATGAATCTGACGTTTCAAGCCGCCAACGTTCAGCCTCCTAGAAGATTAATTGCCGCCAGAGGCGCAAACTGAGTCTAGGCCTTAGTTGTTCTAGGAGGTTTTGGTTGCCGCCGACTTTGACAGCTGGGAAAAAATTCGGTTTATGGGTGAAATTCCTAAAAAATAAAACTAGTTATTTTTATACTAACTTTGGGCCGGGGAATCCGAATCTGGAAGAATTAGATTGCGGCAAGCAATATTAACTGAATTACACGACTTTAAAATTTCGACGCACAAACAATTTAACTGGCCATTTTGAACGCTTCCTGACAATAAAACTAGTACTCCAGATTCGGATTCCCCGGCCCAAAGTTAGTATAAAAATAACTAGTTTTATTTTTTAGGAATTTCACCCATAAACCGAAGTTTACCCGACAGCTGTCAGTTAGTGACATTTGATAACAGGGAATTGTTTATTTACAGTTCATAAAGTCGAGAATTTATTTACGGTTAGATTATGGATTCACATTTCCGCAAACAACGGATTGCCGCCGCGATAATATGCACAATATTGTCAAAGAAAAACGCAAGGGCCCGTAGAGAGTGTTGGATTAGGAGTTGGCTTCAAAGAAAAAGTACTGATGGGGCCTTCGTTCGTTTAACGGCAGAATTAAGAATTGAGGATCAACAACAATTCTGTAATTTTATCCGAATGACAGCAACTGACTTCGAATACATGTTGGAAAGGATTGGACCGCTAATTAAAAAGAATGATACTCGTTTTCGGGATGCTATTTCACCAGCTGAAAAATTAATGGTGACTCTTCGATTTTCGGCGTCAGGTAATGTTTTCTATGCATTCTTGTATTGCATTAATTGGAGATATTAATTTGTTGTGAAGTTTGATAGCTGATTCATCAGTTCGTGAAGTCGAATACTAGAAACATTATCACACATTTACACAGGCATATTTTAAACATGACAATTGTGTTAATGATAATTAATGTTATGTTGGTCTCCATAGATTATTGCAGTGTATTATTTCATAAAGCTATCATGACGATTCAAACTTAGTACTTATTTGTGTGTTTACAAAGTTTTACAATTATATTTTCTATTTTCAGGAGATTCTTACGTATCCTTAATAAACTTGTTTCGAATAGCCACGTCTACTATAGCACTATTTATACCTGAAGTATGCGCTGCTATTTATGATACATTAAAGGACAACAACTATGTGAAGGTATGTTAAAACAAAATTAATTATACAAAATACATAGTGTGGTATATTTTTTATTTTATTTAGTTAAAGTTTTTGTTACATTGGAACGGAAAATACAGGATAAAAAACAAAGAAATATAAAAAAAGTTTTGACAAAAGTCAACAAAGGCAAAGTTTGCGTGTGGGGTACTTATGTAAACTGGACAATTCATACAATTCGAAGAACAGCACCAGATAGTAAGAATATTTTTTAACATATATCAATGATATAAGATTTTAAAATAGGAAAGTTAAAACTTGGAAATGATTTAAACATATAATAAAGTAAATACTTAGGAATAGACTCGATGAAAAATAAATACCCATTTACATACAAACTGTTCTAGTATTCTCTATCAGAATCTTAGTAATGCAAGTAGCTTAAACAAACTCGAAATAATCCAGAATAGAGCAATGAGACTAATATTGAAGTGTTATGTATGTATTATAAATATGTATGTAATAAGTATAAGAAAAATATATATTAAAATCTTAATGTATGTTTATATTTGGAGTTAAGCTAAGTAAATAAGTTGAGCTTTGAAAAAAAGTACTTTGTTTTTGTTGATAACTTTCATATATTATTTGTAGTAATAAAAATACACGAATACCCAAATACGCCACATACACACTGGTGTATGTGGCGTATTTGGGTATGTTTTTTTGCGTACGTACTGACGTAGACACTGTTTTTTTTTATTCTCTTTCTTATATGGATATTATTTTTCTTATATGGCAACACTGACACAACAAATTTGACATTGACATTTTTTTTATTTTTTTTATGTGACACCTCACAAGAGTGTCCCTGCCTGTGCAGTGTACAGACAGGAGAACTATGTCACCACCCGGTTGGGCGGCGTTGTGAGGTGGAATAAGGTAGGCTATATAATATATAGAATATTGACGGCCGTCATAGTCCAGTGGTAACGCATTGGACTGCCATTCCGAAGGTCGCGGGTTCGAACCCGGCGTGCGCAAATAAATTTTATTTGATTAATTTGTGTTATTTTCACAATTAATTAATTACACAGAGTCATTAACAACTTAATTGATAGTCCTGCCATCCTTGCCACTATTAAACTACATGTGCCGACTAGGAATACAAGACAAAATATAACATTCTTCTGTAATACATACACGACCAACTATCAGACACACTCACTGACCAATAGGATGCATGATCTGGGCAATAAGTATGGGGGTGCTATTGATTTATTTATTGACTCCATATATAGAATTAAGCATAATCTACACCAACACTTTGTTGAATCCTACAAATTAGAGTAGCGTTGGTAAATTAGTTTTAATGATTTGTCTTATATGTAGTGTTGTTGTAATTTCTTTTTTACTTTATGTTTCTCTTACGTTTTTACTAATATTGCTTAATATTTTTTAACATTTTCTCATTATACTTGTAATCACAATTTTACAAGTGTGTATTTTTTACCTTTTTTAAAATGGATTACATCTATTTACTGTCAATATCTCCGGTATAATACATATTCTCTTATTGTACTGCATCATGTATCACTTCTATGTAAAAGCCTTTTTAGGCGTATATATAAATAAATAAATATTTCACAATTAATTAATGAGTTGTCAGTGTTAAAAATAACATTGCTTCATTTATGTACATCAATATTATTTAAGATTCCTGGAAATCCCAAAAATGAAAATACATTTATATTCACTGGCAATCCCAATAATATTGTCATGTAAAAATTTTTTTTTGCCGAAAAGTACGAAATTTCCCTAGATTTGTGCTGATTTCGTGAAAATTTCTCTTATCCCTAGAATTTTTTTTCTCCCTTAGATCTAGGGAAATTTCCCTAGATCTGGCAACGCTGGTACCTACACAGTCGACTCGATATTTTGTAATCTATGGTTTAAGACATAATAAATAATCTATGGGTTGTCACAAAGCAGATTGATGGGAATAATTTCAATAATTTGTAATTGCTATCGTGATTGTGATTAAGGAATTGACATAACAATTAATAACATTAAATATCGTTTCTTTCCTTACATGTAATGTTTTGTTACTGAATGCTTTTCTTTATGTAAATCTTGTGAGATTAACAAAATTGTAGCGGTTATATCACGCTGCATCACGCTTAGATCCTTCTTCACCTCAAGTCAGTCAGTCAGTAGTCAGTGGTCAGTAAGTCATCAATCTGCCGCCAACGATTTACTAATCTCACGAGTGACAACTGGGGGGCCCCGCGCCCCTCCGCAAAGGACACATACCCGGCTTCGCCCGTACCATCATGGACTCTATCGGGACATCATCTTAGCGCCTTGTCCAGACTGCCGTCCCTGGCAGCGTTTCTTCCACGCATCATGAACACCACGAGGACACGCAGCATCCTCACTGGTCACACCGCGCCCGTTCAACCGCCTACAAGGTCCATCGCACCTTTGGCCATTTCGTCAGCACTGGAGTGCCTGAAGATCTACGTTCTTCGCCAGTACCTGACCTTCATCGAGTCCTGGTCACCAGCGCCCGGCGTCGACTCACTGACCCGCGCTTGACCACCACATCATCGCAGCAACCGGAGTATTCAACATCTGTCCTACATCATCTCCTCGTCTCTGCAACTGACTCAATAAATGTATTATACTGACTCTTAATAAACACTGCAACAACAACATCCATATCTTACATAGTCTCACTACCAATTCCCATAAAATAAACCTCTTCTTTCCTTACAGAGAAACTCAATTGTGTTTTAATTGACTGTGTCGTTCAAATCACAAGGAAAATATCATTATATAAATATAAATTTTATAAAGCACGTGTATTTTTATTTTCGATTTATCAAAACCGTGTCAATCATTCCCCTATCTACTCAAAAGACGCAGGTGTTGGTGTTGAAAGCGCAGCTGTTCTAGCGGCGACCAATTCTTTACAAGTAGCAATAATACCTAACTGTACTGAAGTCGAGATTTTATACCGTCCCCTTAATACTATTCTTAATTTTAATTGTTAAAATTAATTGTCATTTTAGTTAATCCTAAATTATTGTTCATTCAATGTCTTTAGAAGTTAGGTCACTTTACGAAATACAAAATTTGTTCAGGCACTTCCCTTTACGATGATTCTGGATTCGCGGATCTCCACGTTCGCACTTATCACTGATAACACAAGCGGCAACTTGGGCTGGTTCCGAAGGGTTTTTTTAATTTTTTATATTAACTCCACACAGGAGGCCCTGAAGAAAATAATTTCCCTCAGGGCCTATGTCATCTTTGGGGATGCTGTGTGGAGGGTCTTTTTGTGGAGAGGAAGGAGTGAACATGGGTCTTGAAGAGTCCCATGTTGTAGGAGGGAGGAAACACAGAGGCCGGCAGTTCGTTCCACAGCCGAGCTGTTGAACTTAAGAACGAATCGTAGAAGCGACCCGTTCTCATGTGAATAATGTCAACCGTGTACAAATATTGGGCGCGCGTTTGGCGTGTATCCCGACTACGCACCGGTGCCGAAGGGATCAATGACGCTAGTTCCTCAGAGCATCTTCCATTGTAATACCGATAGAACAAGGACAGCATACCTGACGGCCGGCATAGTCCAGTGGTAACGCATTGGACTGCCATTCCGAAGGTCGCGGGTTCGAACCCGGCGTGCGCAAATAAATTTTATTTGATTAATTTGTGTTATTTCACAATTAATTAATTAAAATTAAAATAATATATAGTATATTTGCGGCACGTTCCAGAGTGGAAAATACTACCAGTATCGCCCTGGTGTAAGACCACCATTCAGAATTGAAACGTTGCTCCAAATGGCTTTAGCCGTGTTTAGTGACTAGATCTGAATAGCCAGGTACTTCCCCACCTTCCTCTTTCTCTTCCCCACTTACCTTCAGCCTCACAACATTCCCCAATTGGGGATGGCATAGTCTCACTGGCTCCAGACGGGAGCAGTTGGGACTCTTGTGAGGTATTCACTATAAAAAATAAAAAAAATACCTACCTGACGCCTGTGCTCTAAAGATTGCAGTCCGTTTGTTAAGATTGGGGAATCTATCAAACGGACCGCCCGTTTTTGCGCAGAGTAAAGGGTTTTTTTCAGGTATTTAGGGGCTCCAGACCAGAGATGGCTGCCAAATTCGACAGTAGGGCGCACTTGCGATTTGTACAGGGTCAGCAGTTATGTACTATTAAAGTATCTGCGGGCCCTGTACAGTACGCCCAGCTTCTGAGAGGCCAGCTTTGCTCTGGCTTCGATGGAGCCCCCGTACCTGAGCAGGTCACTTATAGTTACACCAAGCATATCAATGGAAGGCCTGTTCGGAAGATTGCTTCCGTTGAAGGAGACTAGATTATCATTTAGATCCCTTTGAGACGTAATCAGACAGGATTGGGTCTTTGAAACATTAAATTCGACGAGATTATTTTTACCCCAGGAGGAAATACTCTCGAGATAACCGTCCATTCTCTGCTTCAAAGCCCTCCGAGCCGTTGGAATTTGTGTGCCCTTTGGGGGCTTTGTCAAACAATAAGCTATCATGAACTGTACTGTCATCCGCGTAGCAATGAATCGGTGCACATGTCAAAAGGTCATTGATGTGCAACAAAAACAAAGTCGGTGACAGAACCGATACCTGTGGGACGCCAGCATTTATAGTGTGAGGAAGAGGTGAAACCGTCAGCAACTGCCTGAATCGACCTATCCCTTAAAAAGTCAGCAATCCACGTACACAGGGATGCGGGAAGTCCGTAAGAATGCAATTTGTTGTCAAGTCCTCGGTGCCAGACCCGGTCAAAGGCCTTGGATATGTCTTGTGCGACCGTTTGGGTCTCACCGTGACGTTCTAGGCACCGCCCCCAAACATGCGACACATACGCGAGGAGATCACCGCACGAGCAGTTCCGCCGGAATCCGTATTGACGGTCGTTGATAATTTTGTTCTTCTCGAGGTATGTGAACAGTTTGTCGTTGATCACACGTTCCATCACTTTGGACAGAACTGATGTGATCGCTATGGGGCGGTAGTTGGCCGGGTTGGAGCGGTCACCTTTCTTGGGAATAGGGTGAATGACCGCTTTTTTCCAACCAGAGGGCATAGTGCCGCACTTCAGGGACATTTTGAAGAGCTTTGTCAAAACTGGAACTATTTCCGCAGCAAACCTCTGCAATACCAGGGCAGGTATTCCATCAGGTCCACTAGCTTTGTTAACATCGAGCCCCCAAATAACGTGGAGTACATCCCGATGCCGGATCCTCAGCTTTTTCATATAGAAGCCGCAGTGAGGAACCGACGGCGGAACAGCACCTTCGTCATCGAGGGTCGAGTTTTCCGCAAACATTTTCCCTAATAGGTTAGCCTTTTCGGTGGCGGTGTTTGCTAGTGAGCCGTCAGGTCTTGTAGGAGGTGGCAAACTGGGTTTGCAGAAATTCCGACCTATTGAGCCCGCAAGCGACCAGAATGCTCTGCTGCCATGCGGGCAGGCATTGGAGGGGACCCACCCTTTCCCGACGGCTGTGTGAGGAAACTGATTGTTTAACCTCCTTAGCCGCACACGTCAGGACTCTAATTTTTTTTTGTAAAAAGAAGCTACATTTATTTTAAAACGATTCTAGACCCTCCAATGTCCCTGCATGCATGATTGTTAGTACGAAATAATGTATGCATACTTACATTAATAGTAACACAAAATAAGAACACATATGAAATGTGTTCGCCTGGTGGTTTGGCATCTAAAATTAAATAATAAATAAGGAGCACAAATTTTATAAGTGGAAGTATGATTGAAACATAAAAATATACAAGCCGCGTATCGAGGGCAGTTTACCCCACTATCACGGGGCGGTCCCGGCAAGAATGAGCGTGGCAAGCGGCCTGGCCACAACGATCCCAAGCACCCGCGTCCCTTAGCCAGTTTACCGAGAGTACCCTCGAAGAAATGTAAATGGGGGGAGGGGGGGGAGATACTCCCAAAGACCCTAGGGAATGAAGTGAGCCTCAGGTCACCGGAGGCAGGACGGAAGGGGACCGGGCCCGCGCAAACATTCCCCAGGCCCGCTCATGATGCCGGGGGAGGCACCCGTGGTTCGTGGGACAGCCGCCCCGGATTAATGTCACCTTACTGGATGCAGGAACAGGGTCTATCCGCCCCCGTGGTGGGGAAATGAACAATACAGTACGATAGAGTTCAGTTCAACAACCTATTCATAAACCAATTTGTTAGTAACAAATAAAAAGGCAAATAACAAACGTAGAAAATAAGTTGTGATCAACAACAAATTGACTGTTCATAATAGAAAAAAAAGAAGGGAAAACAAAAGATAAACATAGTATTAAAGAGCTAAAACACAAAAGAAACAGTATTATCATTATCAACGCGTTCCTAATAAATAAGGCCCAAATTCAAAAGTAAAAAGAAGAATGTGCATAAAAAATAAAAACAGTGTAAAGAACTGGCAAAAACGGTGTAAAAAGCCAATATATACAATAAATGAATAAAAAATAATAAAACAAACAAATAAAATAATAAATGCATTGCGATCATGCCATAAGACAAAGAAAGTAAAACCAATGAGTATATAAAAATAAAAATAAAACATAAAGCAATCGCGCATAAACAATATTAAAGTTGTTATAGAGGAGTAACCGTGGAGTGACAGGAACAATACGCTTGGCACCTGAAACAAAGATGATTTTAATCTAAATCAGCGACTCTAAGCACAGGCCATCTCTCTACCCAGGACTTTACAAACTTTTTGAAGCATTCAAAATTCTCTCTGTTCAACACGAGATCGGCATTCCATGCCGGTCTTGTAATCCCTCTCAAGCCATCCAACATTTCCTCTCGGGCATCCTTCATCAACTCGCAGTGCCACAGAATGTGCTCGGCTGTCTGGTTAGTGTCACCACATGAACAGTTCGGATGAGGAGACAAGGCGAGACTATGTAGCCGCCCCCTGAGCTCCCCATGACCGGACACCAATTGCGTCATATAGTGATCCAGTTTTATGTGCGCCCCTTCCATTCTGCTTTTAACTGAAGGGAAGAAAGAGAAAGTCAATCTACCCTTCGTCGACCTATCCCATCGCTCTTGCCATACACTCAGCGTTCTATTTCGCATGGCTTTCAATAAGCCAGGAAGGGACACTGCTCCACCGGGTGTCAGTTCGACTCCCAGGTGGACAGCGGCCTTACCTCTTGTCAATGCCTTTTTTGTCAAAACTTCCCTAATTTCCAAGTTCATCGGCAGTGTACCAGCCAGAACCGGTAATGCATCATTAGCCACAGTCCTATATGCGCCCGAAAGAGCCAACAGGGGAGTCCGTTGGCCCCGCTTGAGGGCCAAGTGGATCAATGCATTATCCAGCCGGTGCTCCCACACAGAAGCTGCATACGAGACATGCGTCACGTAAACACCCCTATATATGAGGCGAAGTGCCGGAGTCCGCAATCCCCACTCAGCCGTTGAGAGCCTTCTCAATTTCAAGAATAGGGCCTGGGCCCTGCTAGAAACGCTCTTGACGTGCGCTAGGAACGAAGAAGATCTATCTAAAGTGACGCCTAAATACCTGGTGCTTTCAACGAATCGAATAGTGGAGCCTCCCATTCTGATGGTAGGGTTTCTGGCACGACTGAGCATACCCTTCATCAAGAGTCCCACGGTCTTATGGGGAGCGAAGTTCAGCCTGTTTCTCTTACCCCATTCAAGAATTTCACGCAGACCCTCTTCTGCTTTTCTCTCCACTTCCTTTCTGCTGTCCCCTGAGACCAAAAGAAACTTATCATCTGCGTAGTCGACCGATATGCATCCTTCAGGCAAGGGTAACCTAGAGGAGTCGTCAAAAAGGATGTTCCACAGGTCAGGCCCGAGGACTGACCCTTGTGGACAGCCCATGTTAACGTCACGTATGATGAAAAAATCACCATACATCACAATAACCTTTCTGTTACGTAAATAATCACTAATAATATTGAACAGTAAAGGCGGGCAATTACGACTTTTCAACTTAGTTAAAATCATCGGCCACCACGCATGATCGAAGGCACCCGAGATGTCCAAAAATATTCCAATTACATACTTCTTGGTACAAACCCTCACCCATTCAAGCGCATACTTAATGGCGTGCTCAGTGGACTTACCGGGGACGAACCCAAATTGGCGGTCGCAGGGTGGAGACAGGGTGAGACGTAGCCTATGTTTGATGATTTTTTCCAGTATTTTACCTAAGATTGGAAGTAAAGTGATGGGTCTGTAGGCTCCGATATCTGTTCTCGGCTTGTTGTTCCCCTTTGGTATAATCCGGAGCACGCCTTTCTTCCATTCTGTAGGGAATACTCCTCTACGCAAGCACGTTTCCAACACTTGATAAAGCTCCTCTTTAGCGTGGATCCAAACATTCTTCGCTATTATGCCGTTCAATCTGTCAAATCCCGGTGCCTCCTTCGGACCCAAACCCTTAATTATGATTTCAACCTCTGCTCGACTTAATGGTGGTACGCCGTCCCCCTGGGCGAGGTCTCTAGGTGGAAGCCGTGACAGGTTTCTTACCTGTTGATGGTGAACACTTTCCCCATTAACTGAGTCTAGAGGAACTAACTTGCCCAGAAGTGTCTCAAGAGTGGAGACTATGTCAACACTCTCTGCGTTCCCTTCGCTATTACCGAGCACAACGCTCGATAAGTATCGTTCTGATCCTTTTCCAGAGTTTTCAAGAGCGCTGTGGATTTCCCACGGGTTGGCGTTACCCACTTCATCTACCCAACTATGCCATGCAGCTCGTTTTGCTGAGAGGACGGCCGAACGATAGGCGCCACGGGAAGCCCTAAAACGGGCCTGAAGTGCAGCCGCTTCTTCAGGCGAGCATATACTCCGCCTAACCACTACCAGGCCCCTATAGGCTCTTTTGTAGGCCCCTTTTAGCAAAGTCAGCTCTTGTGTCCGGCGTCCTAATTAACTTCTTTGGGTTTGATCTGCCCAAAGAAGTTTCAGCGGCTGATACCACCGCCGCGTTGAAGAAATTCCCCAAGTTGTCCGGTTCCCTAGCGGCTACGTCATGAAAACCCCTTAAAGATTGACGCAGCGCATCCCCAAAGCTATCCCAATTCGCCCTAGTGGTTCTGAAGTTCCAAGATGATTGTGGAGCTTCTGTCTTTGTAATTCCCACTGAAAAAGTTATCAATCTATGATCAGAAACTATCGCACACTCATGAACCGTCCACTTTGATATTTTTGACGCAACAGATCCAGAGCAGAGAGTGAGATCAATGTTGCTTTCGCCACCAGTTCCTGAAAATGTTGAAAACGTACCTGGTTCATTGAGGATGAACAGACCTTGCGCTGAGATAAGATCTTCGACGGCATAGGATCTTTCCGTTCGATTTCCGTTAAAGTCAAACCAGAGAGGCGAGAGCGCGCATTGAAGTCACCTCCAATAATTATGTTTCGGCCTTTTAATTTATGCAAGGCACGCGTGAGGCTCAAAATATGCGGTTCAACTAAATTACCATATTTAAAATATACTGATATCACGATGATCTCAGTATCGCCAAATTTAAAGGAAACACAGGTTTGGTATTCGTTCGACAGTCCCTCGAGAAGGAGGGGGCTAATCAACGAAGTATTGACCAGAACACCCGCACCGGGAGAGCTGCCTACTTCAAGTACCACCCCTGGACTAATGATACCAGGTGTTTTCCCTTGCCAAACGTATTGTTCCTGAATGAGCAGAATGTCGATCCCAAGGTCGGTCATGACCCGCTGGGCCTCAAGGGTGGCTATCCGAGACCGCTGCAGGTTGATCTGGCCTATGGAGAGGGGATTAGCGGCGGCCATAATCGGTCATGCGAACTTGAGCCTCGATCGCAGCTCTGTTTGCGGGGCAGGCTCGGTCACCAGTACAATGATCGGCTGGTTTCTGAAACTTGGTACAAGTTGCGCAGATAGCGGCCTGTGCCTTCTTGGGGCACTCCTCGAAATCATGACCGGCTGCGGCGCAGTGGCGGCAAGAAATAAACTCCTGAGTACAAGATTTGCTTACATGGCCGTACATGTGGCATTTGAAGCAACGGGTAGCTCCCAGGTAGTCACGAACCCGACAGGCATTCCACCCAAGGTAGCAAAGACCGCTATCTATTAGTACCTTCCGGCAATCCGGATGACACGTGACAATCATATTCATAGTCCCGCCTTCACGTTTCCCAAAGAGGGATACCCTCCGCATTGTCCTTAAATGGTCTTCCCCGGAGAGAGTTGATTTTTCTGCGACGTTATTATCAAAAATTTCCTTGAAAAGAGCCGTGTCAGCAGCTGCGTCTCCTCTGGGGACGTCATAAATGACTATCTTGGGTAGTCGTCCCTGTGGGTTAACCATTTTCAAACCTTTGAGGGTTAATTTTTCCGCCGCCTTCTGAATGTTTTTGACACCCCCCGGGCTATCAGTTTGCAGAAGAACGCCTCCACCCTTGATCTTACGTGTCCTAACCACTTTAAAACCGTCGGTTTTGGGATCCAGAACCGATGTAAGTACATTCTGGGTCTCCTCAGATGTTTTGCCTTCAGGGGCAGTGGGGTAGAATAGAATAGTGGGCCTCAGAGAAGGCAGCTCACGCTCCTGTCCCTCGAATAAGATGGAACCACTGGGAGGCGCTCCGGAAGCTGCACCCGCATATGTTTTTTTACTTACCACTTTTTCAATAACTGGTGGCACATGGGACGGACGTTTAATGAGTAAATCTATTTTTTCCGATAATCCCTTCTGTGATTTAATAACCTCGGCAAAGGCGCCAGCTCTCGCGTTGGCGGCGGCACAGGTATTTGCCAGGTTCGCGAGCTCATTACGAAATAGATCTATACTTACCTCTATAACTGAGCGGTCCTCCTTTTTAATTTTATTTTTCATCTCATTCACCTTTGCAGAGATCCTCGAAAGAGGGCTCCAAAATGGGGCGAGATAATCCTCCTCGACTGGCATATCGTAGTTGTCACCTGAAATTAACTGTTCCTCAATTCTGCCACGCTTCTTTTTTGCTGGGTTAGGCGACGGGTTTTTGGCCACGTCACCAGTACCAGTGGAAATATTTCCAGAAGGAGCGTTCGCTACATCCTTCGGGGCGGCCAAAATTGATGCTGCTCCCTCTTCACGGAGTAAGCTGCCATGGATACTGGTAAACGGTGAAGTGGGCCGTCTAGGACTACCAGGCTCCTTGTGGGCTTGAATACTCTCCATGAGCACATAGGATCTGGGAGAAGGTCGTCTCCTTTGTGAGGATATCTCCTTCCCTCTTGCCTGCGCTATTTTAATAACTTCCTCCTTTGAAAGCTCATGGAGGGCAACTTCCTCTTCGTCGGAGGAGTCCACGGAGGACATATTACATATAATAAAAATAAATTAAAAAGAAACCAACCTAAAAATTAACAAAAATAAAAAATCCAGACAAAATGCTCGAACTTACCGCTGTGGGTAGAATGCAAATACAGATGTTATTTACAAAATCTGCAAACTCACCAGAATTTCACAAAATCCGAATTTAATTATGTAATTGAAGATAAACACAGTACTGACAATAGTTTCTGCCGTGTTTATACAATTCAGATTAACTCAAAACACATTTAAACGTCACTACAATTTTCGGTAATCCGACCCGAAAATTAACTAAAAAAAACTATTTTTAACACTTATTATGTACTATTTTATTGCTGAAGAATAGAAATACAGTAAATAACCGCCAGAAATGCGATTAAATGTGATTATAATTAAGATTAACACCGTTTCGTTTCAAAAGTAAACAAACCGGCGCACGAAGGTAGGTATATCAACTGCCCGGTTCGGCCGGGCGAACTGAACTGTGATGCGGGTAAAATGCGGGCAGGCAGCCAGCTTTTTGCTGATCTGCAGGTCGTGTTCGAATTTTGACTTATTAATGATTCTCTTGCATTCCTTTGCCGATTTGTTGTATGCTGATCTGCTTTCGGGCGTTCGAGATGCGTTGTAGGCTCGGTAAGCCGCGTTTTTTCGTCAAACTGCTTCGGAGCATTGTCGACTGAACAACGGCTTTGAGCCCACACCTGTTTCATTAGTAGTCGATTGTATGAAGCCATCCATCGCCGATGTCTTTCCCAATCTCCTGGGCACATCTTGAAGGGTCCGAAGTCCGAAAACAAACAGCTGTGGAATCAGTTCAGCCTGGGCCAAGGCTCCGAAGGGCGGAGTCGGCAGGCAGCGACTACTGAGAGGAAGTCTGGCAACCACTCCGGCTTCCTGGGCGGAATTTCGCGGGGTTACGGGAAGAGCCTCGGCGACCGCTCAAAGGGGGAGGGCAGGAGGTTTCTCGGCGGAAGCGAGTTGGTAACTCCTGAGAGGGCAGCTTCCTGGGCGGAAGAGCCTCATAGGGACATATCATACTATTAGGAGAGGCGTTTTTATCGTACCCAGTAAAATTAAAGTAGAAATTATCATGTTCTTAAAAGGCCAGGTTCATGAAAATTATATTAATTGTCTATGATTTCATTCTTGTCTATGCATAACCTAAATATTTTTTGACAAGTGCTTTCTTCTCCGACAATCTTTCTTCCCGTTTCTACACTCTGTTTATCCCGCCCTGTTAAACTTATTATACCATGCATGTGATGGTTATTGGAAAGAAATAATACTTAAATTTATTCATTGCTATTCATTTTGGTAGCGGCCGTTCTTCCAGTTTAGTTAGTGAATCATTGGGCGTTTTGTAACAGCAGAATGTTTTAAACTGTCAATTTGATATCAACCTATTATAAGATTAGTATTTCAAATGCATTTATTAAAATGATAACAAATATACGGATAACAGTTGTTTGATCGCAGGTGGATTACAACGGAATGGCGGTAGATATAGACGGTAAATAAATAAGGAGGTTTCCCAAGATAAACGACGTTTCTCTCAACCTTTGTCATAACTTCAAGGTTTTCTATTGTGTATTTTTGTTACGACTTGAGAAGCCAAATTTTAAAAACTGAATTCCGTTACAAATTTGTTCTGTTTCAGGGTTAAACTAATTACCAAATCCTACCAAAGCAGACCATGGATCTACTGAATCCAAATACTATATCCATCAAGACGGAACCAGGGCTCCAGGAAGAAAGTGGAGGTGAAATTGCATTTTCGGATTTAGATTTCGACCTCCCAGCTGTAACGAAGGAATTCTTGCAATATGCGGAGAGTACTCATACAGCCAGTTGCATTGCATACGTGTAAAATATAGAACTTTAAATACGGATGTCCGGAATCCATGTCTGTTTTGAAAAGTCGTGCAAACAGGACACATACTTGTTTCTTCCTCTCTTATAATACATGAGGTGTATTGGGAATTTACTCTAAAATGCGTCCTTGCCGGAAACTACCAAAATACAGCACTATCTTAACATAAATATATGGTTCACAATAAGTTGTCGGTTCCTCTATTTTCTCATGATTTTATTGGAACATGATGTTACTTACACGTATTAAAAATTCATATTAATGAATATTGAGAACACACTATCCCATTGACTTACAACTCCCTACTTAAGGTGCTCTAAAACAGGGTTTTTCTTTCTTGTTGAATCAGTCCCTCAAGAGGACGTCTGAGGTTATTTTTATCTGATATTGAACTTTAAAACTTTCATCCAAATTCCCGCTTTTATGGTATATTTATTCGTTAAAAAAAAGTTTACAGTTTTTCGATTAAAAAAGTGTTTCTTTTTATATCAATTTGACGAAGATACATGGCTGGCCCTATGTGGACGCAATTGGAGCAGTTCTCTTGGGGCGTCGAATACTAAACTTAACACATCGCCCTTGATATTATTTTTGATAAATACCGTGCAAAAAACCACAAATCATCATTTTATTGATTACAGTGATATCCTAATATTTATGTTCAAAATTGTAAATGGTAGTGTAGACAGCCTTGATTTAATTAACCTCATTGAATTTCATGTACCCATAAGAGCTACTCGCTCTAAAACCCTCTTCAATTGTAACAATTCTAAGACTGAACATTTCAAACACTCGCTTGTACCTAGATTACATGAAATTAGTAATAGGTACGCAGATGTAGCGGATCTGTTTAACTGCACAGAAGCTAGGTACAAAAAAGCCTTAATATCATATCTTTTAAATCATGGCCAATAAAATGTAAGTCTACTCATACTTACGTAAAAAGTCAAATAAATATGTATATAAAATGAACTGCCTGGGGCAACTGAGGAAACTTGGGTCAATAAAAATAAATAGTCAATAAGTTGAACCAACAGCTTGATTGGCACTTAACTACTTTCAACCAAAACCTGAATATAAATGCATACATTTTAGCTATTGTAATATATTATATCATATATCTTTACTATCATATATTTCAATCAATGCTAATCTAACCTAGTCTACCTATAATTTTTGCATGTACTTGTATCTCTCACTTTTTATATCCATCTAGAGTTTCTGTTAATTGTATTTTTTCTGATGTCCTTTTTTATAATTAACTGTATATGGTATATTTTATACCGTTGATATTAAAATAAATAAATAAATATCCTCCCTTGGCGTGTACTAAATAAAATTGTAAGGGCAGCCAAAATTAAACTCGCTCCTGGCGCCGTTTGGTTCAGGGCTGACCATGCAAAGAAATATTCTATTTATACCCCTTTTTTATTCCAGGAAGCATTAATGTGGAAACAGTTACCATAAACGAGGATCTCGGACCCCGACAAGATGAAGCGGGGCTTACTTATATGAAAATTGATATAGACCTGCCGGATGTTAAAGAGGAATGTTTGGAACACTTTGAAAGAATTACCAAGGCAGTAGGTAAAACCAATTTTCATTGTTAACTTGAAAATTTTGGCCTTTCTTATTTTTTTAACGTCTCTACCAACTTACTTCGCTTATTAACTTTAAGTTTAACTGAATAATTTTCATCCATATTATTTTTCAAATTTGTCGACAGATCTTCAGACGCATTTTGTAGAAAAAGGATTCACTCCTCTCCGTCGCAACTACTCCTTCTCTCCTAAGTCTCACAGTGGAGAAAAACCTTTTTCATGTTCCGTGTGCAACTATGCGTGCAATCGAAAGGATTATCTGAAGAGCCACATGCTGACTCACAGTGGAGAAAAACTTTTTTCATGTTCCGCTTGCAACTATGCGTGTAATCAGAATGGTCAACTGAAGATCCACATGCTGACTCACAGTGGAGAAAAACCTTTTTCATGCTCCGTATGCAATTATGCATGCTATCGAAAGAGCGACCTAACGAGGCACATACTGACTCACAGTGGAGAAAAACCTTTTTCATGTTCCCTGTGCAACTACGCGTGTTATCGAAAAGGTCAACTAAAGATCCACATGCTGACTCACAGTGGAGAAAAACCTTTTTCATGCTCCGTATGCAACTATGCATGTTATCGAAAGAGCGACCTAAAGAGCCATATGCTGACTCACATTGGAGAAAAACCTTTTTCATGTTCCCTGTGTAACCATGCGTGTTATCGAAAACGTCAACTAAAGATCCACATGCTGACTCACAGTGGAGAAAAACCTTTTTCATGCTCCGTATGCAACCATGCATGTAATCGAAAGAGCGACCTAAACAGCCACATGCTGACTCACATCGGAGAAAAACCTTTTTCATGTTCCCTGTGCAACTATGCGTGTTGTCGAAAGGGGAATTTAAATATCCACATGCTGACTCACAGTGAGGAAAAACCTTTTTCATGTTCCGTATGCAACTATGCATGTTATCAACAGGGTAAACTGAAGATACACATGCTGACTCACAGTGGGGACAAACCTTTTTCATGCTCCCTGTGCAACTATGCGTGTTATCAAAAAGGTCAACTAAAGATCCACATGCTGACTCACAGTGGAGAAAAACTTTTTTCATGTTCCGTATGCAACTATGCATGTTATCGAAAGAGCGACCTAACGAGTCACATGCTGACTCACAGTGGAGAAAAACCTTTTTCGTGTTCCGTGTGCAAATATGCAAGTTGTCGAAAGGGTCACCTGAAGAGGCATATGCTGACTCACAGTGGAGATAAACCTTTTTCATGTTCAGAGTGTGACTATGCATGTTGTCAACAGGGTAACCTGAAGAGACATATGCTGACTCACAGTGGAGAAAAACCTCTTTGATGTTCCCTGTGCAATTATGCGTGTTATCGAAAAGGTCAACTAAAGATCCACATGCTGACTAACAGTGGAGAAAAACCTTTTTCATGTTCCTTGTGCAACTATGCATGTTATCACAAGAGCAACCTAACGAACCACATGCTGACTCACAGTGGAGGAAAACATTTTTCATGTTCCGTGTGAAACATTTCATTATAGCAAAACGCCCATCTAAAGACCCACTTGCTGACTCATAGTGGCGCAAAACCTGTTTTATTTTCCATTAGTCCACATATTAATGTTTTAAAAGGCAATCTTTTTTCTTGTTCTTTGTTCATCTATGGATGTCAAAAAGCACATCAAAAAGCCACATGCTGACTCACAGTGGCGACACACCTTTATCATTTTCTAAGTGCACTTATTTAGTTTCTAGGAAAGGCCATCTTACCTCTATATAAGATATATATTGGACATGAGATGGATCACATGCTGACTCACATCGGAGAAAAACAATTTTTCTCGTTCCGAGTGCAACTATGCAAGTTATCAACAGTGTACCTTGAAGAGAAACTTGCTGACTTACAGCGGAGAAAACACTTTTTCGTTTTCTGGCTGCAACTATTCATGTTCTCAAATGAAAGATTTGAAAATACACCTGCACACTTACAGTGAAGACTAGTTGGTTTCATATGTAATTATGCATTTTCTCGAAGAGACTCTTTGACTGGCCTTTTTTTTGTATCTTGTGTTAAAATTCATCTTCACGAAAACTATTTACACAATAAATTTTAGTTATAGATATGATATGTTTCACCAGAGAATTTTCAGTATATAAAATGTGTATCATTTGTAATGGTCAAAATATTTATTACCTTTCGATTATAATTTTTAATTCTTAAATTTTGAAATTTGTTCCGAATAGCATTGTAAAAGATTTGATTATTTCTTAAAACTTAAATGTACGAAGTATGCGTAAAAAAGATAATTATGTCATACCTACTTCTTAGGCGAATATCAAAATATAAATGAATATGTGCACAATAATGAATTCAACTATTTATTCTAATAATATTATTACACTTCTTAATTGTCTGTAAAAACTATGGAATTATAGGAGCAGCTAGTTGTGCGTTCTATAATATTTACTTTTTTGTTTACCCTACGTAGATCGCACCTTGTACCTACTAGAATTATTTGGTAAGCACAGCCACTAGGTAATTCAACCGCTCGAGAACGTACCACCTGAGCAGGCAGGAAAAAGTTCCATTGATTTGACTGATGACGATTTTTCTCTCAGATATTTTAAAATGTAAGTATTTTTCTCCGTACATAAGAGAACCGACATAATTTAACTCTTGAAATTTTTTTCATTTTTTTTCTAAGTAATTGAAAATTGTTGTCGAAAAGCCTTCATGCAATCATACATTTCGTTACGTGCTTAAAGCTGATATGCTATATAATGCTGTTAAAGCGTTTTCAACAAATTCGTAAATTTTTACACTGACAATAGTTATTAAGATTATTCTGGTAAAAGCTATTGCCAATTGTAGAGAAAATTAGGAGGAACTGTCTGCGGCACGAGGATGAATTAAGTATTGATCCTGTGTAATGTAGTAAAGCAGGGAACAGAAGACACTATTGTGGGGTTTGTAAGGGCTGCAATGCCAATAATCTATGATTTTATTCGAAAAAAAACGAAAACTTTTTTTCCCAAAAAAAAGTTGAAAGATTCTTGTTTCTGTAATTATTAGTAGTAAATACAGATAACTAATAACCTAATAACTCGGTTTATCTATAAACTTTCATTTTTGATATCCTTGCCGAGTTGACAGTTAACAACTAATAGGATAGTAATATGTTTGCCCAAGTTTGTAAAGCAATTTTAACCCTTATGTATAAAGAAATTGTACAAAGGACACTGTCCAAATAGCTTGAACTAAATATTAATTTAGAAACCATTTTTTTTTTTTGTACATGTTTTACTGTGTTTTGTTCTCAAGGTTGCGGACTTCACACAGTCAACAGGTTGAAGATCTGCTATCCCTATAATATATACAATGCCAAATTGTTTTCTCAACTTTTTTCACAAAACAGTCGTTTTTTCCTGTTTCCAAACTCTATTCAAACCGCGTTGTTAAACTTATCATCCCATGCCTGTGATGGTTATTGGTAAGTACTAATGCATATATTCATCGCTATTCATTTTGGTAACGGTTGTTATTCCGGTTTAGTTAGAGAATCATTGGGCGTTTTCTTTGTCACACAACGGAACTTTTAAACTGTCAATTTGACGTCTACTAATTATTTTATTTATTTAGGGCCGTCTGTTTCAACGCTAGCTATAGTAAAAGTA
Source organism: Hesperophylax consimilis (assembly GCF_061612785.1). Classification (NCBI taxonomy): domain Eukaryota; kingdom Metazoa; phylum Arthropoda; class Insecta; order Trichoptera; family Limnephilidae; genus Hesperophylax; species Hesperophylax consimilis. The sequence continues at coordinate 2,801,123 of NC_142852.1, forward strand.
AGAATAAATGTAAATGCTAAAGTTAAATTTCACCAAAATGCGTTGTTCAATCAATTTAACTCCTGGTTTTACGTCACTTTTAACTTTTGTTTTAACTTCCCGAAATCCGAGAGTTACTCGCGAGTTATTCGCGATTCTCGAGTTACTCCGCCATTTTGTCATATTTGACAGTTCTATACGTAAGGTTCTTCTGTTGAGTGTTGTTACGAAACGATTATTAATCATGATTAATATTATCGAAGATGACAATAGTGAAGATGAATTCGTCATGCAATATGTTTTAGAGCGAAAGCCAAAAACATTTCGACCCCGTGTTAATAATATGGTCATTTGGGATGATTCCGAAGTTTTGGCACGGTATCGCATGTCGAAAGAGCTTGCAAAATTTGTGACGGATCAAATTGAGGGAGATATTACGACTACTGGAAAGTAAATTATACTTTTTCCGTGTAATATCGTATATATTATAACAGGTCGTCATTTATTTTTTAAATACCCACAGAAACATTTTTCTAGGAACAAAACAATGTAATAAAAGTATATCTTTTTTCATAAACTTTGGTATAAAACTTATTATTATATTAAACCCTGTATATAATGTTTCAATATACACATTATAATTGAAAAGAAACTATGTAATAAATATATAACTTTTTTTACAAAGTTTAGTTGGAATTATTAATCAAAGGAAACTAGCCCCTCCAATACTCTCAAGAAATTATTCCTAAAACTATAAATCTATCTTCATCATGTAAGTAAAAATTAAATTCTGAAATAAAAAATTCGAACGCAATAACAAACAAGAAGTCAGAAGAGGTTATAATGACGGAGTTCATTTATGATGACACACAACAAACTTCTGTATTTTGACAGTCACACCAGAGATCATATTTAATCTTCGGTGTGGCCGTACCAAAAAATAATGCCGTGCGTTTTTCCACGTAATTTCGAGGAATATTCTGCTTTTTAGACTGGCCACACTAGTAACTGTTACTTTTGCATAAAGGCACTTGAAACAGCGCGCGGTCCGATTTAACATCCTTGTTACTTTAACTGACAGTTAAATTTTTAACTTAGCTCACGATTTAGCATTCTGTTGAAACAGACGGCCCTTATTAATCTTAAGTTAGCTCACATCTTCGTGTGTGCTAATAGTTGTATAAACATATAAACATGTACATTGTTTGGCAAACATAATCTTTATTTAAATATTTCAATAAAGTCACAAAAAAAGAAACATTAATAATTGAGATAGACATATTTTCTTAATTCATTTTTGAACTTATTAATATTTTCTATCACAGCAATTTCATTCGGGATTTTGTTATAGAGTTGAACGGCCTGGTACATCAGAGATTTTTGGGTGCTTGTTTTTTTTCTTGTTGGCAATCTAATTTGCTTAGAATTTCTCGTCCCGTGTCCGTGTATCTCGTTATTGTAATTTATTTTTCTTTTCAGTTCCTTAGACATCATCCCTAAGTTAATTTTATGTATAAAAATAAGTACATTCAAATACACAGTTTGCTTCACCGTCAAAATATTCAGCTCCTTTAACATGTCTCTTATCCGTGTGTATATGTTGCGCTTAAGTATTATTCGCATTGCTTTATTTTGCAGTATTTGCATTTTTTTTTCATTTTCTCTTTATTGCAGAGAAAAAGAATAATTGAACAGTAATTAAAGTGTGGTGAAATAATTGTATTGTTTATTATCTGGCATGTTTCTTTATTTACTTTGTTTCTGATTCTACCAAGAAATCATATTTTTTTCGCAATTTTTTTAATTGTATAGTCTGCATTTTTTGAGAAGTTCAATTTTGAGTCTATAATAACACCTAGATATTTAATTTCTTCCACTTTTTTTATGATTTCTCCATTTATAGAAACCTTTGGTTCCTCATAAGTCACTATTTATCTTTTTGATTGCTTTCTCATAATTATCTTCTGCAATATAAATTAGTGCGTCATCTGCAAACAGTCTTATTTTGCAATGTTTTAATATTTTTACCAAATCATTTATGTAGAGTATAAACAATATCGGACCCAATACAGATCCTTGCGGTACACCCAGCTTATTTTCAATTGGGTTTGATATATTGTTCCTTATCTTTGTTGTTTGTTGTCTGTTGCTTAAGTAGTTTTTAAACCATTCCAGTTCTTTCCCTTTTATTCCATATTTTTTCTCTTTTTCTAACTCTTTTTCTATCTATTGTTTCAAAAGCTCTCTGAAAATCTAAAAACACCGCAACAATATGCAAGTTTTTATCTATATCTTCTTATTATTAGATAAGTATTTCAAAGATATTATTTAAATAGTCACTTAAATACGGATTAACAATATTTTGTTAAAAGCTGAATGGCGGTTGACATGGTAAATAAATATAGAGTTATCCGACGATAAACAGCGATTCTCTAAACCGTTGTCATAACTTCATGTTCAAAATACCTCAAAATTTACATTATTATTTCCCAATATGTGTTTGGCTACGTTACTTTTGCTTGATTTTCGAAGCGAAATCAAATACATCCTGTTCAAATAAGAGTTCTTTTTTTTTTTTTTTTTTTTTTTTTCTTAGGTTTGTCAACAGTGATTCATATCAAAGCTCTCGAAATACAATTACATTAATTAAACTTGGTTGATACTATCACTAATTACATACAAACACAACACTGTAAGTAAAGACTAATGTACATGTATGCACCTACATGCATACATGTATACACACATACATACATACACTTACATATACATTTCATAACAGCAACAGTAAATATTTTTTAGATCAACACGATAGGTAGCTTGTCTTGTTTACGTTTGATTTGAAGGTGGCCAATGATGACATTGACAAATCAATGGGATGACTTTTATATGTCTCGTTAAAATAACGGCACATTCTTGGTAAAGGTGAGTCATACCCCAGCTTAGTTTTATATTTTTTAATATGTTACGGAATATAATGTATAAGTCGGCAACCAATTCTAGGAACGTTGAACATAATTTGATAGAGTAAAAAAGGGCAGTTTATTAGAGCATTAAAATTTTGAAAAGAAAATTTAAATCAATATTTAGTCTTCTCTGTTCAAGGGTGCGTACATTATAGAAATTTAGTCTATCGGTGTAATGTAATTCGGGCATCAGTAATGCGAAGGCCAAGAGTGAACAATAAGCTTGTCTGTGTTGAATGGTGTAGTTTTCAATTCTCACTTTCGACTAATTATTATTAGTTATTTTGTGTGCCCACATAATATATTATTATACCAACATTATTTTGTTAGAATCGTTAAGCATAGATACACCATAGTGTAAGTAAAATAGTGTTGTCGCCTGATGGCATTGCCATTGCACTGAAATGATTATGTTAATTAAATTACTTTCCTTTGTTTGAGGTAATAAAATACCAAAATATGTCTCAAAGGAAAGGGTGTTTTCTGATCACCGGATAACTCATCAAAATGACAACTCAACAAACCTTTCAAAAAATGTTATAAACTTATGAAAAGTGATGTAACAAAAACTAGGTTACATATGTAACTATTAAACCTTGTTTTTATTTAAATATTATTTTAGTTAAATTGTGTTGAATAGTCATTTTGAGGAGTTCTTAAAATACTATTTCTTACCAAGCATTATACTGTAAGAAATAATCAATAGATAAAGACAGAGGCTTTTCAATTTACCTTCACTTCTATGATTGAATTATTACGTGATCACTAATTTGTATATCATAAAATTCAATTAATATGTTATTATGAAAAGGTAATACCTAGTTGTATAAAATATGTTATAATAATGTCAAATCATTAACCAAAGGATCTCTATCTTTAAACAAAACAACAAAATAATATGTTCCTCTACACTGAACGGATTTAAACTTATGACACACATAGTTCAATTTTTAGAAAACTAAACCTTACAAAATAAAGAAATAAATGTAACACCCATTTGTACATGGGATTTAACCTTTTCTTATCTGCGGTGTGTATTTACTACACATTGCTTCTAATAACTTTAATAACTCTATAAATATAATAAATTCTGGGTTCAGATTTAAGGTATTCCTTTGTTTTACATTCTTGCACTGAATCAAAAAATAATATTTTACATAGTTTTCTAAAAGAGTGTTTTGTTAAAAAACGGGAACCAATACAATCACGTGACACTGTTACGCGAAGAGTGTGCGAGGAAATGACACGCTATTGATGCCCAGCTTTAGTTCGCTATGCGGAACTTTAAAAATCCACACATCAACAGTTGTATTTAGATCATCGATACCTACGACCGCATAGCTGTGTGTGTGAGTCCAGCGCCCATCCAGCACCTGCAGCTGTAATGATTCTAACGTCTTGCCTTGAGTTTATATCATTTCTTCCACAAACTCCCGACCACGGCACTGAAATGATTTCAACTGTTTTACATCGGGTATATATTTTGGTAATTACCCCCCTCCCGCGCAAAGCGAATCGCTGAACTCTATTTTCTCACTTCGTGAAAAGTAATGATCTCTCCCGTCTTATTTGCAACTTCTCGCGGTACATCAGCCCTTCAATCTTATCGAATTAATATGTCACGTTGTGTCATTTTTTGTTTCGACAGTGATTAATTCATTGAAGGATCCTTTTAATTGGTTGTGGTAACTTTGGTTCTTTTTAGATGAGGCGTGTTACATTCTGTATGGTTTGAAAATAAGACAATGACCGACTACCCTGATTTTAACTACCTTTTCCTACCTTGTTTGCTCGCCAGAACTTTTCCGGTTACTACAGTCGATGGTGGGCTAGTATAATGGGACAATTAAATGCAAGTACATGAAATTCTCTATAGACAATTCAATTCAAGATGCACAAGATTCTAGGTTAGTGGTTTGACTATGGATTGTTAGTTTTGTGAGTTATTTCTATGAGTAGGTATTTTTGGGAATAGCTAGAGACAAAACATGTGTTGCTTTCGATTGGTCTCCGTCCAAATCCCATCCATCAACGTGACCAGCTCGAGAGCAGCCAAGTTGATGGTCCAATCCCAACACCTCCAGAAATTAATTGAATATCGCTCAGCGACAGATGAAATAATGACATGTTTTGCCTCCTGCCGGAGGGTGATGCAGGTAGGATTCCTTTGTATTCTGATATGTGGGTCCTTGTTGGTAAATGATGATGTTGATGATGATGATGATTGATGAAGATTCATCTTATACCGTTAGGTACAAGGAGCTGCTCCGGTCCGGTGGCATGATAGCCTGATGTCAGGAACCATTTGGGTCACGTGGGTGGCACGAAGTTTAGGTCGCGTCAACCTCCCCCAAATCGATGATGAGTTAAGCTTCGCCAGCATGCCGAAAGTTAGGAGTCCACTCTACTAACCTCAAACATAAACATATACTGAAGTGGTTTGCATCAGCAACGTCAGGAGTTCGGGAGTCCCGTGAACACCCCTCTGGTTTACGCTCGTAAGAATAATGATGAATTCAGATTCAGTTTGTTCGCCTTCGCCTCTGCAGTCACGTTACTCCAAATAGCTCCTGGCTCCAGTCTATACAGCTTCTCGTTCCAGTAGAGGTAATGACACATGTTTACCATATGTGCAATACAGAAAATACTTCAAGTCTTTCGTCCACACTCAAAATAGTCATGTCAATATTTAATTTGAATGAGGGCGTCCATCCGACATAACGAATGTTTCCGGGACGGGAGATTTTACCCCACTTTAAAGTTATGGTCATTCGCTCTATCGTTTGTTACCCTCCGTTCGCTTCAAATATCAAAGAATGGTAGAAAATGATATCCTCGACTTCCGGCGCTAAGGATCAGGGATACTGGAATCATCAGGTCGTGAATCTGAAATCATCCGATCTCCATCAGCTCAAACGGTTTCAGTCGGAGTCAATTCCCAACCTAATTCTGGATGACTTCTCCTCCTATAGTGGGGTAAGTATTTATTGAATTTGACAGGAAGGACTTCAGAAATCGCCGAAACAACTTCATAATCGTCACGATCCCTTCGTTTTGTCAGCGAGAAAATCCTCCCCATACGTCAGAAAGGAATAGAATAGCCATTACCCGCTTTGTTCCTTCGTCTACCAAGCTAACTCAAGTAGGAAAGCCCATTAGCAATCTTCGTTCCCTTCGATTGGAACTCCGTGAAAGCGTCCTGTCACCAGCTGAAAATACTCGAAACAGGGGTCTATCCAGGGTAACTATCTTAGGCTGGTCCTCCAACACCTTCGACAGAAACCGATGCTTTTACGGGAATAACTCAACCACACCAAGAGCACGGGAAAAGGCCGGCGCTGCTCTACTGAAATAGACGCTATCTCGGTACCCAGGGTTATCGACTTTGCTAACACAAAAGTTCCTATTAGGCAAGCCAATTACCAATTTCGATTCCTCCGCTTTTGTCGCTTTGATAAGATAGGACAGCCTACGGAAAATTCGTACACTTCGTCCCCGCCAAACTTATGTGTATGAAAATCTCACTTGATAGAATAGGAATGCCAGACAGATGCATTCTCTCGGCGGATAGCTTCAATCCGCTGTGTTAATTCCACGAATATGAATGAAAATTATATGCTGACAGAGAACCCCCTGTAATAAATACAATACACCGTAGCCGTCACAAAGTTCTTAAAACGAAGTCGGAAGTAGGGATTAGGAGTACGTAGATATACGCACGTAGCTCTAATAGTTGAAATAATGGTGCACTCGCTGTACATGGCTAAGTGAGAGTGATGGTCGAATAAGTTATATTTAATTAAATATATTTTATGAATTCCGTATAACCTAATCGTTAAATATTATTACTGGAGAATTATTAAATGGTTTTAAATTGCAAAAAATAGCCTAACTCATAACCCAAATAATGCGCATTGTTCGATAATCTAAAGTGTTAAAACTAACCAAGTGCCCAGGCGGCTTTAACACAATAGGTGATTTATGGCCCCTCTTGCTAAAAGGGTCCGGACTCAATTCTTCTGTTGAAGATTTTAACATAATTACCTATAGTATTCAAGTTAAATACTCTTACTTCAAAATACAATTGAATTATTTGGTTTACATAAAGGAAAATAAGGGTTAATAATTAGATTATAATAGACTTACCAATTCATCTTAGTGTCAACAATCCAAATAACTACAAACAACAAACACAGTCACATGCAGTAAAATACCCATGCTGTTAGAAAAACCACTCCTTCTACACTAAATGATTTTAGCCGTGTTCGCGTTCCGACGATTAATTCTTGTTGACGCGCTTCCTAGTTTTTACTGACTCGACTATCTTAAAACGCTGACCGATCCTGATTATCCTTGACCGTCTCCCAAACCTTGAATCTCTGACCCCCTTGATTCTATTTGACCGTCTCCCAACGCTTTCAAAACTGACTATCTTGAACCGCTTTTTCACCCTCGACCGTCTCTTAGCTCTCCCCAATCTAGACTATCAAAACCTGATTATCCGCCCGCGCTCCTTAACCACGACCCCCTCCTTGCGCTCCTGAATCTCGACTATCTTCCCCCGCTTTTCCACGCTGACTGTCTTGATCGTCTCCTCCCCCAACCCCCAAATCAACTCCGCCTTCTCCATATGCGATATCTAATTTATGTCTTTTGAATTCTCGAAATTTCGTGTATTCAAAGACAGAAACGCACCAAAAGACCTCATCAATTATGAGCTCTAGAACCCGTCACATTAATTTAAATCGTTTCAAAACCAATAAATTGTTACTTCTCAAGTAAACTGTCCAATTCTTTGTTCAAAGGATGAAACAAGACCCTCCCAGTCCAGTGGCGTGTCGGCCTACCAGTTTGTTCGGCTCCCAAATTATCAACACGGTCTAGGATGAATTAAATATCTTTTATTTATAGGTTTTATTTTTAAATCTTCTTGCAGGATTTTAATTTAACTTAACAACTTCCAAACTCGTCCTGTTAAAATGTTATTTTCCTCGCTAGTCATAATTATAATTCATCCAAATCCTTAGAAAAATTACGTAACTATATTTCACGGCGTATTTCCTACTTAGAAAGTCACTTAGTAGCATTGCTCAACCTAGTTGAATTGTTTCTTATTGATCTTGTTAGGGGTTTTTTTCTATCCGCCCCCTACACTGGCAAATCCATTACTACTGCACTGGAATAAGTCTGAGAATTTCGAAGTACCATCACGGAGGTCTCTGACGATACAGTGCATGTTCGTATTTTTTCTCTAGTACCATAAATCTAAGCACTTGTTCTTAGAATAACTTTAAAGCCAACATCTGGAAGTCTCTATTTCGTGAGATCAACTGAAAATTTCTTTCCCACCATAATATATCAATAATAAAAAAAATATATCCCGGCAAGTTCATCACACAGCCAGTCGGTCGCGGGCCGTCGTTAGATAAGGAATCCTCGTTCGTTTTTTTTTAGCATCTGCCGATAGTTTTTACATGTTTTCAGCAATTAAATTACAATTATCATCATTGTTGATTTAGAATATAATAAACATTAACTATGAATATTCATATTTTTCCGAAATTAAATCGCTTATTTTGAGATGTTTATTGACTACACAGCACCGGAACGCGTAGATTTTATTTAACACAGTAAGGGAAAGTTAAATCAACATATTTAAAACTGTAAATATTATTGTTTAACCTAAAAATCAAAGATCTAATAAATCTTGTTATTTTTAATACAACTTTATGCAGTTTATTTACAATGTACTTTTAAATATATTTTTATTTCATGTTAATGGCACATGTCGTGCCGTTAGCAATTAAATAAAATTTAAAAAAAACCGTGTGATAAACCAACCTATATCTTTTTTATCACTATAGCGACTCGTTTACTATAAAACTGATCCATGGTACAATTTATATAATGAATCTTATTTGTTTTCATTTAAGTTCAAGATCCTTGAAAATATATTTTGATATACTTAATATTTATTACTTTTATTCCTTGAAGCACTTCGACACTCTAACATTAATACTATGCGATACATCTATTCATTTCTTACTTGGAGATATAAATCTAAATGGTCTTAATTAAAAAAAATATTATCATAATATTATATAAAAAGCTGATAAGTATTATTTTTTTAAGTACTTCAATGAAGTAACCAGAAAGGTAGTAGTAAATGAACAAATGAATCACACATGTATAGAATGCGAATTGCGAATACCTACCTCACAAAAGAGTTTGAGACGTTTCATTGGAATTCTCTCGTGGTACAAGAGATTAATTTAGAATTGTTTTCCATTATTGCTGCTCCGTTGCACAATTTAACCAAGCAGGAGTTTATTGGTATTTCTTGGAATGATCAGGCGCATTTTCTAAGTTAAAAGAAACTTTAGTCGAGGCTCCCGTTTTAGCATGCACAGATTTAAAAAAACCTTTTACAATTTCTTGTGATGCATCAAACGAAGGTTTGGGCGCAGTACTTTCTCAATTAGATGACCAAGGCAGGGAGCACCCTATTTCTTTTATAAGTAGATTCTTATCAGCTCAGGAAAAGAATCATTCTACTACGGAGAAAGAACGAAATGCACTAATTTTTGCGTTGGAGAAGTTCAGGGGTTACAGTGAAGGGTCATCCATTCCTGTAAAAGTAATTACGGATCATTATAGGCTAAAGTGGATAGTAAATTTAAAACCACCTTCTGGAAGATTAGCACGGTGGGCTGTCAGACTTCAGCAATGTGACTTCATTATTGAACATAGGAAGGGGATGGAGAATCTTGTCCCGGATGCCTTGACCCGTGATCCCTTAGTAGTATCTACTATTGTTCAATCTAACATTGTTAGTACTGATCGGTGGTATAATAGAATGTGTCGTGACGTTCTTTCTAAAGTGGCTTTATTTCCTAAGTGGAAACTTATAGATGGTGTTTTATACAAGCATGTGCAGAGAATGGAAGCCCTGCATAAGTCCAATGATTGGAAAAAAGTTGTACCTAAGGATCGAAGACAAGACTTAATTGCGTTACATCATGTACCTCCAACATCCACGCATTTCGGGATTATGAAGACTTTTAATTCCTGAGTCACGAGTTAAGACGCACACAGTTTCGTCGCGCGTATTTTGTTAACGAATAATAATAATAAATATGTCAAATAAGCAAAGCATCGCAGTACTGGATGATTGCTACACGCAACTATCGTCAATGAAAACTAAAAATCTCGAACAGGAGCGAATAATTCGGCAATTATCGAATGAAATAATCACTCAAAATAATATCATTTCGCGGCTCGTTACGAGTATTGAAGTCTTTCGGAGTACCTACAGTGCGAATGACAAGGTGATTACAACGCGATCGAAAACAAAAATCAACCAAAATTCAAACTCAGGTGAGAATATTGATACCATCTCTCTCACACCTGCAGTCAGCCAGCCTCGTTTGGCAAACAGCAGTGAACCAGTTACCGTTTCCCCTGCGCCCGCCCCCGCCTCCGAGTCGGTTACACCGGCTGAGAGCAGCGGCGTTAACGTCAAGCAAACCCCCCGCACCGAGCCGCCCTCCTGCCCATTGTTATCATACAGTGCCGCCTTACGCAATAAAAACAAAATTTTAGTCGTAGGAACCAATGACTCGAGTAAGATTAAAGTAATACCCAAACAAAAATTTATTATCGTTTCACGCTTAGATCCCGACACGACGACGGAGGAAGTCATTTCCCATGTCAAAACGAATACAGCTCTCAGCTGTAATGCTGAAAAGTTTATGGCGTTTTCTAAAGAATACTCATCCTTTAAAATAGGAGTCGACGAGCAGAACATAGATTTACTACTAAAAGAAGAACTATGGCCCCGAGGAGTGGTTGTCCGTCATTTTAGATATTATAATAAACGCATTTCAGGTCAAGAAAACGCGAAAAAGCCGACCGAATCAAAATGACTGCTACTATACCAGAACGTGCGAGGACTCAGGTCTAAGATGAATCAATTTCTAGAAAATGTTCTTAACCAAGAACATAAATTCATCGTGATTACGGAGTCTTGGCTAAACGATTCGATATTTAACGCGCAAATTTTCGACAGCAGATACACAGTTTTCCGAAAAGACAGAAGCACTCAACAAACACGAGGTGGTGGACTACTGCTCGCTTTACTAAACGAAGAAAACATGCGAGCCGAACGACTTTCCCATCTGGAAACGGGAGACGAAAATTTATGGGTCAAAGTCACAATTCAAGGCTTATGTTTATTTATTTGTTCTGTTTATATCCCACCCAGTTCAAAAACGCATATTTACACGACTTTTTTCGAAACTTTAATTAGTAACTTAACTTACCTTGTTGATAAAAAAATCTTAGTGATTGGTGATTTTAACATTAATTCTTCACAAAATCCACGTGCAGTGAACACTGAGCTTTTATATGTTATGGAACTTTTTCAATTGAAGCAGTTTAATACAGTACTTAACTCATGTAATCGTACTTTGGATCTAGTATTAAGTAACTTTAGTATGTTTACAAAAAAATCCGATTTCTGTCTTGTTCAAGAAGATAATTATCACCCGACACTTGTGTCAGAAATTAGTCTTGATCATGACAGACCGTTGAAAAGTCGTTGTTTACATTCAGAAAATAACTTTCGTGGTTGGAATTTCCGCAAAGGAGACTTTGAGAAGCTGTACAGCCAATTGCGTGACCACAATTGGCTGGCTATCTTGGAGATCTCCGATGTTGACGAAGCAGTTAAGTACTTCTACGATACCCTATACGCGTATTTTGACAAATGTTTTCTAAGAAAAAAAGCGCCGCGAAATGAAAACTATCCTAGATGGTTTTCGCGTGAGATTATCGGGGACATAAAGACGAAGCTTGTATACCATCGACGGTGGAAACGATCAGGTTTGGATAGTGAACACGAGTTATTCAAATCCTATCGTACAAAAATTAAACATAGCATTTCAATAGCACACAAAAAATATATTGTGGAGGTAGAGAATAATGTTAAACACGATCCAAAGTCATTTTGGAAATATGTTTCTGACAAAAAAAATGACAGAGGCCTCTTAAATCATATTATTCTGAATGATTGTACTTACAAAGGAACTGACGTACCGGAAGCTTTCGCAAAATATTTCCAATCTGTCTATAATCCAGAAAAAGCTGATTTTGATTCTTACGTACCAGGACAGATTGGATTGACAAAAGCTCAAAACATATCTATAGAAAACGTTAATAACATGGATTTCAGTTTAGCAATAAGAAAATTGAAACCAAAAACATCATTTGGCCCTGATTTCATTCCACCCTTCGTCATTAAGGGTTGTTCTGAACCACTGTCTAATCCACTTCTACATATATTTAATCTTACGATTAAAAACGGAATTTTTCCTAAACTGTGGAAGCTGTCAAAAGTTACCCCTCTACATAAAGATGGTGACAAGTGTCAGGCAACCAATTACCGTCCTATAGCAATTCTTTCCGCACCTGCCAAGTTATTCGAAATAATTATTCATAAATATGTATATGCCAAGGTTGAACCATTCTTGATCGAACAACAACACGGATTTCGACGTGGCCGATCAACCACTACAAACTTGATGGCATATACTGATTACGTGGCGAGAGCGCTCGATAATAATGAGCAAGTTGACACGTCATACCATGACTTTGCGAAAGCTTTCGATAAGGTTGATCACTTAGTGCTCTTAAGTAGGCTTGAAGAAATTGGTTTTTCCGAAAACTTAATTAAACTCTTTGCTAACTATTTAAAAGAAAGGGAACAATTCGTTTCCTATGGTGGTTTTAACTCTAACGCGTATCCTACAAACTCTGGTGTGCCGCAGGGTTCCAATTTAGGACCCTTATTGTTTCTAATTTTTATAAATAATATTCGGGGAAAAATCAAATTCGTCCGTGTTTTACTTTTTGCAGATGATATTAAACTGTTCTTAAGAATAAGATCATTAGAAGACTGTAAAAAGCTCCAGGAAGATATAAATGCAATTATTGACTGGAGTATTGACAGCAAACTCGGTTTCAACTTCCAAAAATGCTCAGTTATGTGTTTTACGAGGTCACAAAAGATCGTATATTTTAATTACAAAATGAAAGATACATCACTAAAGCATACGGTGACTTATAAGGACTTAGGAATTGTGTATGACGCTCGCTTAACATTTCACGCTCACATTGAAAAGATCTGTAAATCAGCTACAAGAATGTTAGGTTTTGTCATACACAATTCAAAGGAACTGACAAACCTTGCAGTCATTAGGCTGCTTTACTTTAGCTTAGTGCGTAGCATTCTCGAGAGTGGATCTCAGGTATGGGGGCCAGAGGACACTGTCTATGTACTAATGGTCGAGAAAATTCAAAAGAAATTTTTACGATACCTCTATATGAGAGAGTTTGGTTTTTACCCATGGCTGTTTCCAACAGCATTTATCTCGGGAATGCTGAATATCTGCAGCCTTAGTTCCAGACGGGACGTCGCATTATTGATGATGGCTTACAAGCTTCTGAATGGTTTAGTATCAATTCCAGACATTCTGTCAAAAATAGGACTTTATGTCCCGGATAATTTCACGAGAGGCCGCCAACACAGGCTTTTAATTCTTCCCAGGTCCAGAACTAACTTACCAATGGTGATGCCCCTGGGAAGACTCACTAGGTTAATTAACTCCCTTCCAGCTAACTTGGATATTTTCCATATGTCCTACAACGACTTTAAGCGCGAAATATTGTATTTGTTTTAACTGTATACTTATGTATAATTTTTTTTCCATATTTTGTTTACCGCTTTTGCATATGTTTTAACTGTATACTTATGTATAAAATTTTCTTCAATAATTTGTTTACCGCTTTTGCAATGTATTGGTTTTTGTACTGTTTTTGCAAATAAATAAAATAAATAAAAAAAAAATAAAAAAAAATAGGATTTCCATGAAATTTTATTGGCCCAAAATGTCGTCAGACGTTAAGAAATTTGTATCTAGATGTAATACTTGCTTAGGGCAGAAAAGCTCTAATCAGGCCGCGCCGGGTCTTATGGGAGATTCCAAGCTGGTCCAGCGTCCGTGGAAGGTGATCTCAATATATTTATTGGGACCTCTTCCTAACTCATACAAGAAAAATTATAAATATCTGTTAGCTGTCGCAGACTTTTTCACTAAATTTACTAACAAATTTCCGCTGAGATGTGCTAATGAGAAAAATGTTTCTGAAATTATAGAGGATGAGATTTTCCTTCAATTTGGCGTTCCGGATTGCATCGTCGCTGACAATGGTCCCCAATACATTTCGAAAGAGTTGAAACATTTAGTTAATAGATCATGTACGTCACATGTTTTTTAATTGCAGATACCAAGTAGAAAGAATTAACCGAGTTTTAGTTACTGCCTTAAATTCGTAAATGGGAACGGATCATCGAACCTGGGCAAACCATTTACCTGAGATAGAGCTCGCTATTAACACAGCTGTACACGAGGTAACGGGTTACTTTCTTTTCTTCTTAAATTTCGGCAGGGAAGTTATTATTTCAGGCAAAGATTATAAATCGCCTGATTTTGGTTTTGAAGATTTAACTTTCTCGAAACGTGACACGTGGGCACTAGATATTTCAGAGTTAAATGACATTTTTAGCCAAGTGATGACGTGTTTACGTCAATCCTATGAACGCAATAAAGTTAATTATGACCTTCGGAGGAGGAATATTGAGTTCAAGGTTGGTGACAGTGTTTGGAGACGTTCCTTCGTTTTGTCTGATGTCTCTAAACATTTCTCCGCTAAACTGGCTCCTAAAGCAAGCTAAGGAGCAGAATTATTGAAAAGGTCTCGGCTGTTGTGTATAAGCTGGCAGATATGTATGGGAAGTCAATTGGCACTTTCCACATAAAGGATTTAATTAAGGTAGAAAATTAACTTTGTTTAGATATCTACTGCAATGCTTTACATTTTTATCGTGTTGTCTTAATTATTTTAAATCTTGTTTACCGTAACGTTTAATTGGTGGGATTTGTTTACCATCTTAAAATCTTAGCTTCAAAATTTATTATTCATAATATTCTCCAAAATTTTAGCTTCATCTATAGTTACTAATTTCATGTGTTTACACTAGATTTCATATTTCATACAAAGTAATTACACTCAATTGGTCACCATGAAACAGGCAGCCGCCTAGTATGGTGATTCATTATATCTACTTTATGTAAATTTCAAAATAATGTAACATGTATTAAATAAATAAATAAAATAAATAAATAAATTGAGGATATATTGGGACTCAATCCACGCCTTTTGAATGTTATGAAACTATGGAATTTGTATTTCAATTTACAATTTAAAATTAAAAATTAACTAGTTTAATATTAATTTGTGACTCTCGTCATTAATTACCACTCCGTTTAAAAGGATCTCATGGTTGTATTTACACATTGGTTGTATGTTCACATTGTGTGATTTAAACCGCGCTCTTGTTTTAATTTCTTCGTATTATTTGGTGGTAGTTTTGCGGAATTAATTTTTACAACATTAATTCATGTAAATAATTATTATAATACTACCGCCATCTTTGAGAATTCTGCGTTAACTTTAAACTTTCGTAATATTAATTACATTTTGGGTGTGAGTATTTTATACATTTTACTTGCAACTTAATTATTTATATGAACCTTTTAATTTTTTAATTATTAATCACTAAAATAATTATTCAACATTTTAATTAATTTTTCAATTAGAGCTTTTCTAATCTCATTTCAACAATTCCGAAACAATATAGTGGGCTCGCTTCATAAATTTTAAATAATTATTTTCGCTACAAAAGAATGTTCTGTTTAAGTTTTATAGAAATGGTTCTCTCATACGAACAGGTCGCGACTGTGGTACCGGAGATTCATTTTTTTATAGTTGCTTATTGAGCAGGGGAATGTATTCCCTGTCCCTGGGGAAGTTCATTGTTTTTCTCAATATGTATTATGTGTCTTGTTTACCTGACTGTAATGTGTTAACTGTGTACAGTTGTTTAATTAAGAGAATTTGTTTGTCGCTCAAAGATTATTAATACCTTGTTATTTGTCTTTGGCAAGAGAATGACTTTGCATATTTTTGCGCTCTATTTTCAACATAAAAATGGGTCTTGTTATGATTAAGTACCTAGTTACAAATCTTGTAATTTGTGAGAAAATGTTGGTTTTGATTAATTTATAATTTAAAATTATAATCATACATTTTTAGACACGAGGTCCACTGTTCATAGAACACAGAACTACAACTTATAATAAATTCAAACAGTTTGAGAATGGATTTAAAAGTCGATGCAGCTGTCACAATAATAATTACATAATTAAAAATTTAGTCTTTTTTAAACTAAACTTTCAATAACAAATATATAATTTAATATAACTAAATAGGATTTGTGAGTAAATGTCCCTCGTGCTTGGTTGTTATAATAAAGAAATGTTGACCCCTCCTAAAACGCAAAAACCCTATTAATAATTAATTGTAAAAAAAATTGTGATCGTATGTCGAATCCGGGAACGTTTCGCAATCAAATGTTTCGATTCTACCATCACTAGAAACACAGCTCATATCGATCGTTTTCTATGGAATACAATAATACATCTGTCAGTTTTGACAATAAGCAATAATCAATAATATACTTCTGTAACAAATTATTAAATAATAATAACGCCTGAATTGTTTCCATTAAATGCTTAAATTCTTAATGAGGAAGATAGTTTTTGTTTTTTTTATTCGCAGAAGCGGTTAATGTTAAACGCTTTAAAAAGTAGATTTGATTGATTCGTGTATGATTCTAACGACTTAAAGAATAGTGTTGTTTTCAAACTCCTGTGGTATAAATCTGTGTTGCTCTTCCTTCTTTTATTTAAGGCAACGTTTCGGGTAGCCTTGAAGTGTACCATCATCGGGACAGATGTGTAGAAATGATAAATACCGATCCGTGTTTTAGTTTTTCCACTACAAACCATAAAGATGGCAAACGATGTTGAAACATTAGAATTTCGACTTTGCCAATGTTGCTTGTCTACAGAAGTAGATGTTTTTTCATCGGAAAGCAATTATAGGATCATTTTTAAGATTCTCTCCGGACAAAAGGTATTATCAATATATTATTTAATCTATTTAAACATTACTGTATTTAGATAATGATTTGACATTTTCAAAACCAAAAGTATAATGTTTTTGGGAACTTGCTGTCTATCAGTGACCTCACTGTTTTTGCGCTAAAATTGTCAAATTAAGCCAAATCTCGACGATATGAGAAGTAATTATGAACTAACCTTGGGGCAAACGTATTATGCTTCATTTTAGTTGAAATAATAAAGAAAAAACATGGAAAAAAACAGAAAATAGTTTGAGATCGACATTTATTAACAAATTATAAGCGGCCATGTTGATTTCGCTATATGCACAGCGACTAGTCGACAGGGGGCGTGGCCAACATATCCGAGCATACCCGAGGTGTTCCGAGTTGCAAAATCAGTGAAACGCGGTGGGCGGTGAAACGAAACGTCAGAAATGGCGTTGTAATAATATAATGTAAACAAACCTTTTTAGAACTACTCTAGGTTTGTGTAACATGGTTTGTGATACAAAAGAAAGTGCCCCCTTTATAGCGCCTGCTCGCGTCAAGGCAAGAAAAACATCCCAGTTTTCAAGTAGTTTAGCGGCTACGCTAGGTTTGTGTAACATGGTTTGTGATTCAAAAGAAAGTGTCCCCTTAATACCGCCTGCTTGCGTCAAGGCAAGAAAAACATCCCAGTTTTCAATTAGTTTAGCGGCTACGCTAGGTTTGTGTAACATGGTTTGTGATTCAAAAGAAAGTGTCCCCTTAATACCGCCTGCTCGCGTCAAGGCAAGAAAAACATCCCAGTTTTCAATTAGTTTAGCGGCTACGCTAGGTTTGTGTAACATTGTTTGTGATTCAAAAGAAAGTGTTCCCTTAATACCGCCTGCTCGCGTCCAGGCAAGAAAAACATCCCAGTTTTCAATTAGTTTAGCGGCTACGCTAGGTTTGTGTAACATGGTTTGTGATTCAAAAGAAAGTGTCGCTTTTATACCTATACTTTACTTCGGGTATGCTCGGATATGTTGGCCACGCCCCCTGTCGATTAGTCGCTGTGCATATAGCGACTCCCATCAAGTTCCCGGCAAAAAATACGATGTAAAATGGCCGCGAAGTGGGATATTTTGATAAATATGTCATATAGATATATATATCATAATATATCATATAGATATAATATGTCATATTCGATAGATAGGATACTTTCGTAGAAGAAAATTTTGAAGACTATCTTTCAGACGTACCCAATGACGCTGAAGAAGAAATCAACGACCTTCACGAAGATTACAGTGAGGCTGAAGAAAACGAAGAAGATGATGAACCAATTTTAGGTAGAAGTTCAAGACCGCGTGTCATGCGCATATCATCCTCTGAAGAATCTTCAGAAGACATCCCTGATATAACCCTGGATTGGTCAGAATTTGATCCTCCTAGGAATTTGCCTGATTTCGAAGGTGTACCGGGTCTAAAAGTTTTCCCTGAAAATCGATCAAGTGTAGGGGATGTTACATCGCTATTTATAGGAGATGATTTGTTCGACAAAATAACCAATGAAACAAACATATACCATGAAAAAGAAATCATCACAACTATGCGACATCAGCTCACGTCCTAAAATGGAAAGATGTAACTATTCAAGAATTAAAAAAATGGTTTGGCTTAGTTCTTATAATGGCGCTAGTCCGAAAAAATACCATAGGCGATTATTGGTCCACAAATCCTCGGATAGAGACCCCATATTTCCGAAAGACAATGAGCCGCGATAGATTTCGAAAAATTTTATGAAATCTCCATTTTTCTAATAATGACGAAATTCCGACCGCTAGCACAAACCGTCTGATCAAAATTCAAACTGTAATCGACTACTTCACCAATAAATTCCAGGAAGTGTATACGCCAAATCAAAATCTATCGCTAGACGAAGGGATGATTCCGTGGAGAGGTCGTCTGAAATGTCGCGTGTACAATCCCATGAAAATTGTAAAATATGGAATCCTGAATAGGATGATTTGTGAATCAAAGAGTGAATATATCTGTAATTTTAAATTATATTCAGGTATAAGTGCTACGTTAGATTCCACAATAATCCAATTGCTGTCACCATACCTAAATAAATGGTATAATATCTATGCGGATAATTATTACAATAGTGTGCGTTTAGCCAATCATCTAATGGGGTTAAAAACTAGAATCTGCGGCACAATTAGAAAAAATCGTGGCTTACCGCCAACACTAAAAAATATACGCCTTAAAGTCCAAGAAACCACATATCTACGAAAAGGGGATGTACTTCTTCAAATGTGGAAAACCAACAAGAAGAGAGATGTAAGGATGATCTCTACGATACACCAGGCGGATCACCACTCAAGTCAGCTGTAGTTACACCAATCATGAAAAATTCAAAATTAGACGCCGATAACTTAGGTAATTATCGACCCGTTTCAAATCTACCATTTATTTCAAAAATCCTGGAGAAAATTGCTGCCGCACAAATAACCAGTCACTTGAATTCAAATAAATTATTCGCAAAACGTCAATCTGCGTACAGGAAGTTCCACTCAACTGAAACCGGACTACTTCGTATGCTATCAGACATAACTCTTGCCGTAGAGTCAGGCAAGTTATCACTTATCTCACTCCTAGACATGAGTGCAGCGTTTGACACGATTGATCATGAATTCCTCATAAGGAGATTAGAGGAAACATTTGGTTTGAATTCTGACATAAAAAATTGGCTGGTATCCTATTTATCCAATCGCTTACAAGCCGTGAGGGTTGGAAATAAACTCTCCAACTTCGCAACACTTTCTTCAGGGGTACCCCAGGGATCCGTTTTGGGTCCACTTCTCTTCATCCTTTTTACAAATGATGTCGCCAAAATAATCGAGTCATTTGATCTCTTGTCTCACTGCTACGCTGACGATCAGCAAGTTTATTTTTACTGCGCTCCAAATGAAATCAATAGTCTCAAGATCCGTATAACTGAATGTCTAGAAGCAATAACTCGTTGGATGTCTTCAAACAAGCTGAAGCTCAATCCATCTAAAACTGAGTTTCTCTGGGCAGCCACAAACAAACGTCAACATTTCATAGACAATTCACCAATTACTATTTCCGGCAGCGATATCATCCCAAAAACAACAGTCAAACTTCTCGGTGTCAATTTAGATTCAGACTTTTCGTTTAAAAGTCAAATAAATAGGACTGTAAGCACCGGTTTTTTTCACCTAAGACAACTCAAGTCTGTCCGAAGAAACCTTCCTACAGAAGCAACAAAACTACTTGTCAACTCTTACGTAGTCTCACGTCTCGATTACTGCAACGGCATTTATGCCAGCCTTCCAAAATATCAAATTGACAAACTTCAATCAGTGTTTAATGCAGCAGCACGGCTCATAACCGGGGTTTCAAAATATTCGCACATTTCAGAACACCTTCGTAACCTTCACTGGCTCAAGTGCCCTGAAAGAATCCAGTACAAACTGTGCTGGATGGTGTTTAAATCCATCAATGAAATGGCCCCACCCTACATCTCTGAACTATGCGTCCCGGAAAACACTGGTCTGAGGCAGTCAACGCTTAGATCAGCAACATCATCAGCTGTAGGCAGACTGATAGAACCTAAGCGCAAGCCAAATACTAAGTTTGGTGATCGCGCTTTCGGAGTATCTGGGCCGAAGGCTTGGAATAAACTCCCTCCGGAACTAAGATCCATAACAAGTCCAACAGAATTCAGGTCTAAACTGAAAACTTACCTTTTTAAGCTGTCGTACCCAATTAAATATACCATTCCTAAGAGAAAGTCCAGTTATATTCAATTTTTCAATAAAGTCCTAAATCCTGTATCTAAATTTCGCCAATAAACAGTTAGATAATGTTAATTAAGTGTTAATCTCAAGTGACCTACCAGGTAAGTATTGTACTGTATATTTTCTCCATATATAGTTAAGTGATGTATTATAAGTTTGTACAGCGCCCTTGAGGTGATTTTGCACAAAAACGGCGCTATACAAGTCATCAAATTATTATTATTATTATAGTGGATACGGGAAAAATTGATAGAACAACAGGGTTGCCCATCAAAAAACCAAAATGCATTGTAGATTACAATAATTTGGTGTTGATCTTGCAGACCAACAATCCAATATACAGAAAATCTTTAAAGTGGACCAAAAAAACCTTCTTATACCTTATTCATTGTGGAATTTTCAATGCTTTCCAAATTTAAAAAAAAACTTAACGTACATAATAAACTTTGCTTCCGCGACTTTTTGTTACAAGTTGCAGAGACCTGGCTTGAAGATTGTTCTTCCGCAGCAGCCACACCGTCCACATCATTCACGCAAGATTTGCTAATAAGTACACCTACTTGTGTCACGGCGAGAACTTCTTTTTTTTATCCACATGATAGACTGTCTGGCATTTTGAAAAATCACGAATTGATAAAAATAACGAGTGAAAAAACTAAAAACTTAGTAAGACGCAATTGTCGAGTTTGTGCGAAGCTCAAAATACGGAAGCCAAGTGCGTTCATGTGCAAACAATTCAAAATTCCGCTTCATGTTTGTAAATGTTTCCAAACATACGATACCAAGAAAAAATATGTTTAAATTTAATTAGTTTTAGAACGTGTTCTATTTTTTCCTATCATATTTTATCCTATTATATCTTTTTCCTATTATATTATTGTAATAAGTAAACTTATTAAATATTTTTTTTATTACTATTTTTTGTTTTATTGATATAAGCTCCACAGTTTGAAGTTTGCTGACATACATCCGGTAGTGGGATTGCGATCTAATTTCGCCCGCCGCAAGTGGCAGTTTTTTAACAAACATCTCCGTAGTTAATGTGAATAGGTTTAAGTTAATGTCTCCAAGTATCAAGATGGTTTCCTTAATATCAATGTTTCGTATTATATTTTCGAGCTGTTGTAGGAAGGTTTTTTTGTTCGTGTTCGGGGGTCGATATAATGCAAATAGATGTATGCGTTTGTGTTTGTTTACGGAGAAGGTTCCGTAGACGCACTTGAATGTAGTAGCTATTACATCTTTTTTTTTCGAATATATAGTTTTCTTTAATATAAACCATAATCCCGCGTCCCGATGTTTTTGTTCGGCAATAATAGAATGAGTTAAATCCTGATATTTTGTATAGATTTACACTGTTTTCGTCTATCGAGGTTTCACAGAGTATTATAATATCAATGTTATTTAGTTGACTATAAATACTTAGTAAGAATGAATTCCAGAACAATAATTTTATCTACCTACAGACTTGACGTTTCATCCTTGCTCATACTAATTTAAAGAAATAAACGCAAATAAAGCTATATTTAAGCAGTAAAAAAGTACAGAATACATTGATTTCACGATCGTGCGTTGTTTGTGCGTTTTCAAACTTTAAAAAAGTGAATCTGTGCTCTATTTCATTGTTTGTGAAAAAGGGACAATAAGACACAACAATTTAGTGAATTAAACAATTAACAAACAGTGTAACATAACGAAATTTAAAGTTTATCCTAAATATCTAGAACCTATTAAGGTTTTTATTTGTTATTATTAAAAAACGGTGTTTTTTACTTCAAAAAAATATGAATCCACATCAATTCATGGATTCTGCGAAGGAGGCAATTGATGATTTATTGAATTGTGTTCAAGATAAAGTGAATAAATTTAATAAAGAACAAATTAACTTAATTACAACGAAAACAAGTGCTATATTTAACTGGATGGGACATCTAACTCTTCAGTTATCTGAAGCAAAGGAAAAAAATAATAGAACCAACATTTGGATACGGGAAAGTAGCTGAAAACCAAAATCAAATATTGGAAAGTGATTACAAATTAATAGTTTCATCGAACAATGCTGACGAATCTTCAGAAAATATACAAAATAAAACCAGGAAGAAAATTAACTTAAGTAAGGTTGGTGCCAAAGTGATTGGTGTTAATGCGATATCTAAAAATAGAATACTTATAAAATGTTCGACAAAGTACGATGCGGAAAAAACGAGTAAAGCTATCGGAGACGAGTTCAAAGACATCAGTGCTACAGAAATTAAAAAGAAAAGACCAACTATAATACTTAAGGGCATTGCTAATGACTATAATAAGGATGATATAATACAAGATATAATCGAACAGAATGAAGATATCAAGGATGTGATGATAGATAAACCAGAAATTGAGATGACGTTAAAAAAAATCTTGAAAAACAAATATAATAACATATCTAATTACATAATAGAAGTTAGTACTGAAATAAGAAGAAGGCTAGTATATACCGGTAAAATCTATGTGGGATACCAGAGAATACAAGTAGAGGATGCCCATCCTCTAGTGCAATGCTATCACTGCCTGGGCTTTGGACATACTTCTGTCAGGTGTCTTCATAAAGAAAAGGACAAACCATTGTGTACACACTGTGCTGGTGATCATTCCTACAAAGATTGTGCTAACAAAGATAAAGAACCTAAATGTAAAAATTGTGATAAAAAAAATAAAAAAATGAACTGGAATATTGACATCAGGCATTCTGCAAACGATAAAACGAAATGTATTGTGTATAAAAAAATGAGCTTTTTAGCAAAAGAAAAAATAGAATATTGACTAGAGATAAGATTTTTTTATATTTTTTTATATTTACTCCACACAGGAGGCCCTGAAGAAAATAATTTCCCTCAGGGCCTATATCATCTTTGGGGATGCTGTGTGGAGGGTCTTTTTGTGGAGAGGAAGGAGTGAACATGGGTCTTGAAGAGTCCCATGTTGTAGGAGGGAGGAAACACAGAGGCCGGCAGTTCGTTCCACAGCCGAGCTGTTGAACTTAAGAACGAATCGTAGAAGCGACCCGTTCTCATGTGACAAGTGTCAACTGTGTACAAATGTTGGGCGCGCGTTTGGCGTGTATCCCGACTACGCACCGGTGCCGAAGGGATCAATGACGCTAGTTCCTCAGAGCATCTTCCATTGTAATACCGATAGAACAAGGACAGCATACATACCTGACGCCTGTGCTCTAAAGATTGCAGTCCGTTTGTTAAGATTGGGGAATCTATCAAACGGACCGCCCGTTTCTGCACAGAGTCAAGGGTTTTTTTCAGGTATTTTGGTGCTCCAGACCAGAGATGGCTGCCAAATTCGACAGTAGGGCGCACTTGCGATTTGTACAGGGTGAGCAGTTGTGTACTATTAAAGTATCTGCGGGCCCTGTACAGTACGCCCAGCTTCTGAGAGGCCAACTTTACTCTGGCTTCGATGGAGCCCCCGTACCTGAGCTGGTCACTTATAGTTACACCAAGCATATCAATGGAAGGCCTGTTCGGAAAATTGCTTCCGTTGAAGGAGACTAGATTATCATTTGGATCCCTTTTAGACGTAATCAGACAGGATTGGGTCTTTGAAACATTAAATTCGACTAGATTATTTTTACCCCAGGAGGAAATACTCTCGAGATAACCGTCCATTCTCTGCTTCAAAGCCCTCCGAGCCGTTGGAGTTTGTGTGCCCTTTGGGGGCTTATCAAACAAAAAGCTATCATGAACTGTACTGTCATCCGCGTAACAATGAATCGGTGCACATGTCAAAAGGTCATTGATGTGCAACAAAAACAAAGTCGGAGACAGAACCGATCCCAGTGGGACGCCAGCATTTATGGAGTGCGAGGAAGAGGTGAAACCGTCAGCAACCGCCTGAATTGACCTATCCCTTAAAAAGTCAGCAATCCACGTACACAGGGATGCGGGAAGTCCGTAAGAATGCAATTTGTTGACAAGTCCTCGGTGCCAGACCCGGTCAAAGGCCTTGGATATGTCTAGTGCGACCGTTTGGGTCTCACCGTGACGTTCTAGGCACCACCCCCAAACATGCGTCACATACGCGAGAAGATCACCGCACGAGCGATTCCGCCGGAATCCGTATTGACGGTCGTTGATAATTTTGTTCTTCTCGAGGTATGTGAGCAGTTTGTCGTTGATCACACGTTCCATCACTTTGGACAGAACTGATGAGATCGCTATGGGGCGGTAGTTGGCCGGGTTGGAGCGGTCACCTTTCTTGGGAATAGGGTGAATTACCGCTTTTTTCCAACCAGAGGGCACAGTGCCACACTTCAGGGACATTTTGAAGAGCTTTGTCAAAACTGGAACTATTTCCGCAGCACACCTCTGCAATACCAGGGCAGGTATTCCATCAGGTCCACTAGCTTTGTTAACATCGAGCCCCCGTATGACGTGGAGTACATCCCGATGCCGGATCCTCAGCTTTTTCATATAGAAGCCGCAGTGAGGAACCGACAGCGGAACAGCACCCCCGTCGTCGAGGGTCGAGTTTTCCGCAAACATTTTCCCTAATAGGTTAGCCTTTTCGGTGGCGGTGTTTGCTAGTGAGCCGTCAGGTCTGGTAGGAGGTGGCAAACTGGGTTTGCAAAAATTTTGACCCATTGAGCCCGCAAGCGACCAGAATGCTCTGCTACCATGCGGGCAGGCAGCCAGTTTTTTGCTGATCTGCAGGTCGTGTTCGAATTTTGACCTATTAATGATTCTCTTGCATTCCTTTGCCGATTTGTTGTATGCTGATCTGCTTTCGGGCGTTCAAGATGTGTTATAGGCTCGGTAAGCCGCGTTTTTTCGTCGAACTGCTTCGGAGCATTGTCGACTGAACCACGGCTTTGAGCCCACACCATTTTCTTTAGAAGTCGATTGTATGAAGCCATCCATCGCCGATTTGATGACTTCACCAATCTCCTGGGCACATCTTGAAGGGTCCGAAGTCCGAAAACAAACAGCTGACCACGGAAAAGCGTTGAAATGGGCCCGCATACCGAACCAATCTGCTGACCTATAGTGCCACACTTTTCTCCTCAGTCTCTCATTGGTTGGTCTGAGGCTAACGGGGATTGATGTCGTCACTAGGCAGTGGTCAGATGATCCCAGAGGCGCTGTGATGTCAATCTTATAACCGTGTGGCACAGTAGTTAAGAATAGGTCTAACAGATTGGAGCGGTGAGTCTGGACATCAGGAACCCTTGTAGGCTCCTGAACTTATTGCTCTAATCCGTAGCAAATGGCAAAGGATTCCGCCTGTCGGCCAGCCGAGTCCGTTGGGACTGAGAACTTCAACCATGGTTCGTTATGAACATTGAAGTCCCCCAGAACAACAAACTCGGCCGAAGGGTAGCGGGGCAAGAGATCATCAATAGTATCGCTCAAATGTTTGAAGAGCTCGGAAGTGTCTGATTCGCTATGGTTCGGTGAGCGGTATAGACATGCGTAGAATCTTGCCGTACTGGCAAGATTGACGCGCACCCACATTACGTCGAATCTGGAGTTTTCCAGACTCAATAGTCGCACACAGTTGACGTCAGCTCGACTATAGAGGCAGACTCCTCCTTTGAGTCGGAATTTGCTTGCGAGGGTAAAGCCCGGGCAGTCCAGATAGGAGGAGTCTGGCGGCTCGGCTATCTGAGTTTCGGAGAGGAAAAGAAGGTTGGGACGTTGGGACAAAAGATGGTGATGGACGGAATTTAAATTTGTGTGCAGGCCGCGAATGTTGGCAAAATTTACCAACAGCTTTGGCCCGCACCGGGGACGCCTGCTACTCGCCGCTGTAATGATGTTAAAATTGTTGTGTTGTATGTTCATGAATTTAAAGTTTTTTTTTTTTTTTAAGATTAAACCTGTCTCAAAGTAGATTTAGTGTTATTACATTTTATTACATAAATATAGTTATAAAAATTATAAAAAATCACAAATTTACTAACAAAAATAACATTATTATATTACATTATTTTTTTAATAGTAATATAATAACGTCACCTTCAACAACATTTTTTTGTTTACTTAAACATGCATTTTTTCACTGTGTACTATATTTCACATTCGTAATTATAAAAACAGTTTTTAAATTTTTTTTAAAATATGACAAATATTCTGAAATAACACTAGATGTGAACATACAGTTTATTTTATATTTATTAAGCCTTTATCAAAAATTACTTGTACCAATTAGCTTCAAATACAATCACTTTTATTTTGTTAAATATTTAACAATAAATTCTTCAATTTATACTCAAAATATGTCTGTTAAACAAAACAAGAAAACAATTAATTACCATCACGAATTAAATGGCGCCTATACTTGAGTACTCTGTCACCTGTTTTGAAATATAACGAGCGCGTGAGTCAAAATTACGCATGATTATCTATTACGTTACTTTGATGATATGTGCCAAAGCTGTTTGTAACTGATTTTTATATAACCATATAATATGTTTCTAATATAAATAAGATATCATGCTAATTGTTGCTTTTGTACTAAAAAAGGCTGATTATTGTATTAAAAATAAGTTTCGTATGAAAGAGTAAGTGTTCAAAAATTTCGTTGATTTATAGAAGAAGTATAAAGTTTTTGTTTTCTTTTTTAATAAATAAAGGAGTATAAGTAAACTATCTTTAATATAAATATTCTTAAATATGTGTTAATAAATAATCACATAAAATTTATTGAAATAAATAAATAAACCTCGACCTGCAGCTGCATAAAACATATGCGTCAATTTTACGCATGAGTTTCTTTTCTGTACTACACAATATGATTATCTTTTTAGGGTTAAAACAAAGTGCTGTCTTGCAAAAACGAGCTTAAAGTATCTTTCTTTAGTGCTCATTTTTTCAGGACAGCGCAAGTAATGTAAAATCTTGCTCCAAGATGAACAATCAATCTGTCTAAAAAATAATCTACGATGACTTGAAATTTGAAACTCTTTAAATAGAGGATTTGATTTATCATTCATCGGAAAGGGTTGTTATTGAGAAATCATTTTCAATGTTCATGTTCGGGTTCTGTGAAAGTCCTATTCAAATTCTGTAAGTATATATTAATAGTTTAGTAGCTTGACAGAACTGAAATAATAACAGAACTTGAAAAAAATCTTTCATAGAACATGAAAATTAATTTTGAAATTTGTAGAATACTAAAAAATTTTCTAAGCAACCCGTCATTTAGATTATCAAATATGAAATATGAAGACGTGCTTTTTACGACGTAATCGAATTATGTAATTTCTTTACTTTTAACAGAAAATTGAAGAACACAAAATTTTTTATTTCGTTTACTTAGAATTACATTTATACATTTATATTAAGAAATTAAATTCAAGATAAGTCATGAATTCTTTATCGGAAAATAGAATTTCTTTGTCCTGCTAAAAAGGAAGTCACGATTCTTTTATGTTTTGATTAAAATATAATTTTATTCATTCATTTTTTTTCTTGGAAAATGATTAACATATATTGAACTACTACTAGGAGAGGAGTTTTTATCGTAGCTAGTAAAAGAACCGGGCATTTTCATGTGGTACTTTGTACTTTGGACAAATCAACATAATACCTTGTTCCAAAAAACTCAAAATTAGTTTATACTGGGACCAAGAATTAAATACTTATGAGCTATTTACAACCCCCCCATGGAGTCGAATAAATATTGGCGTAAATTTCTTCCTTCAGAATTTTTTTTTTCTAAATAACTGCCCCTACATGGATTTGAAAAATTACTGTGGGGAAGCAAATATCGGATATTTTTGTGGGGAATTATTTTTCACAGAAAACTTCTATGGAAACCCCTTATCTAACTTGACTCAAGTGAGTGTTTTGATGAATTAAAGGAATTTTGACCCATATGTGTAAAAGAAATGTACAATGGACAAAATCAGAATTGCTTGACCTAAATACCTATTCAATTAGAAACGATTTGATTTCGTTTTTCTTGTTGTGTTTTGTTTTAGGGTCACGGATTTCTCACTGTTAATAGATTGAAGATATGCTAGCGCT
Source organism: Hesperophylax consimilis (assembly GCF_061612785.1). Lineage (NCBI taxonomy): Eukaryota > Metazoa > Arthropoda > Insecta > Trichoptera > Limnephilidae > Hesperophylax > Hesperophylax consimilis. Next base: position 2,829,966 of record NC_142852.1, read on the forward strand.
ATAATCTTTACAAGACGCAAGTCGAAAGAATTTGTAATGTTCTTAAAAGGCCAGGTTCATGAAAATTATATTAATTGTCTATGACTTCATTCTTGTCTATGCATAACCTATATATTTTTTCACACGTGCTTTCTTCTCCGACAGTCTTTCTTCCTGTTTCTAAACATTGTTTATTCCGCCCTGTTAAACTTATTATCCCATACATGTGATTGTTATTGGTAAGTAATAATACTTTAATTCATCGTATTGACGATCAGCAAATCTATTTCTACTGTGCACCGAATGAGAAAGACAAATTAAAAGATATTACTGTTAAATGCATTGGTGCCATAACAGAGTGGATGTCTTCGAACAAACTTAGACTAAATCCATCCAAAACAGAATTTCTCTGGACAGCAACAAAAAAGCGCCAGTCAATGTTAGACAAAACTCCTCTCATTACTTCTGGCTGCAACATCATCCCTAAAAATGCCATTAAACTCCTAGGTGTTCATCTAGATGAAGATCTCTCACTCAAATCCCAAATTAACAAAACAGTAAGCGCAGGCTTCTTTCACCTGCGTCAAATCAAATCTATAAAAAGAAATATTCCGGCTAGCGCCACAAAGATGTTAGTAAACTCCTACGTTGTATCACGACTCGACTATTGCAATGGCATATACGCAAGTCTCCCTAAAATATACACTGACAGACTTCAGTCAGTTTTCAATGCTGCAGCAAGGCTGATAACCGGTGTTCCCAAATATTCCCACATCTCACAACATTTGCGGAACCTTCATTGGCTTAAGTGCCCTGAGAGAATCCAATTCAAACTCTGCTGGATGGTTTTTAAAGCCGTACATGATATGGCGCCACCCTACTTGTCGGAACTCTGCATTCCAAACGATGTTAATGTTAGGCAAGCAACGCTTCGATCAGCATCTTCAACAGCCATAGGTAGACTTTCAGTGCCTATGCGCAATCACAATACCAATTTTGGAGACCGAGCTTTTGCAGTAGCAGGCCCAACAGCTTGGAACAAACTCCCTTCATACTTGCGAAAGATCGACAGCTCATCTGAGTTCAGAGCAAAACTAAAGACTCACCTTTTCAACTTGTCGTATCCAGAACAATGACCTTTTTTATTTTTTTTATTCATCAGTGGTATTTCATTGCTCAGTCCAGGGGATTTTTCTATTTGACTTTTTTTTCACCGTTATTTACCGTTTATTACGCGTAAACAATTTTTTTTTTTTTTTTTTTAAATATTTTATAACTGACACCACGCGCAGAAATCATAACAATCGGTATTTGTAAATATAAATTAAATATGTATGTCATTCGTAAATCTCTAGTTTAAGCCGTAGTTGTAAGTCGTTTTGTAGCGGTATTGTGTAAAACTTGGTCATAAAAATATGTATAGTTAAAAGTCTTAGTTGTAAATCACTCGACATTAGTCTTAGTTATAAGTCTCTCTCTATCTATGAAACTTAGTTATAAACCAAAAATAATTAAGTCTAAGTGATCAATGCATAAATTAAGTTGTTAAGCGCCCTTGAGGTGATTTTCTCACGAAAACGGCGCTATATAAATAATCCAATCATTATTATTATTAATTTTGGTAGCGGCCGTTCTTCCAGTTAAGTTAGGGAATCATTGGGCGTTTTGTCACAGCAGAATGTTTAAACTGTCAATTTGACATCTACATATTATTAGATTAAAATTACAAATGCATTTTTTTTAAATTACAACAAATATACGTATTACAGATGTTTTATTACAGATGGATTACAACGGAATGGCGGTAGACATAACAGTTAATAAATAAAAGATTTACCCAAGATAAAACGACGGCTTTCTCAACCATTGTCAAAACTTCAAGGTTTTTTAATGTGTACTTTTGCTAAGACTTAAGAAGCCAAATTTTAAAAACTGATTTATATTAGAATTCCGTTACAACTTTTATCTGTTTCAGATATATTTGTTTGGGGTTAAACAAAATACCAAACTCTACCAAAGCAGACCATGGATCTACTGAAGCCAGATACTATATCCATCAAGACGGAACCAGGGCTCCAGGAAGAAGGTGGAGGTGAAATTCCATTTTTGAATTTAGATTTCGACCTCCCAGCTGTAAAGAAGGAATGCTTGCAATATGCTGATAGTTCTCAAACAGCCAGTTAGTTGTATTGCATACGTGTAAAATATAGAACCTTAATTTCGGGAACTGGGTAAAAATGACTAACTACTCGCTGCGTTGGGCCTACTTATATAGCCCAGCCGGCGGCGGTACTAAATACACGAGACCGCTGGTAAACTACGGGTCACTCGCTTCAGCGAGATTCTTCTGGTAGTTTCGATGGCGCTGGAATTATGCCTAGGCAATAGGCTAGAACCTTCTAGAGAATGCGCGAAATATACATAGTCCAACTCGCAAATTATTGTCGTAGGTAGCTCGCTTGGACGTCGCGAATAGGTAGCTCTTAGACAGGTAGTTGGAACCTATTTACATTACGCGATGAAATTTGTTGCATAAAAAGTCTCGTACATTCTCATCCCATGCGTTTTAAACCGGTCGGCTTTCTCGAATACTCTAGCAGTATCGATCGCTACAAATTCATAAATATTGATTGAGAAAACACTATCTCATTGACTTAAAACTCTCTACTTACGGTGTTCTAGAGCAGGGTTTTTATTTCTTGAAGAAGTTCCCTCAAGCGGACGTCTGAGGTCATTTTTATCTGATATTGGCCTTTAAAACTTCCATCCAAAATCCCATTTCTACATTGTTGATCAATGGTATCTTTATTCGTAAAAAATTAGTTTATTTTTTTTCAGTTAAAAAATGTTTCGTTTTATATCAATGGTACGAAGAAACATGGCTGCCCCCATGTGGGTACAATTGGAGCAGTTTGATCCAGGCGTCGAATATTTTACCTAACACATGGCCCTTTATATTATTTTTTTAGCGTTACAAAAAAACACAAATCATCATTTTATCGATTACAGTGATATCCTGCCTTCGTGTGTGCTAATTTAGACTGTAAGGGCAGCCAAGAAAACTCGCGCCAGGCGCCGTTTGGTTCGGGGCTGGCCATGCAAAGATATATTCTATTAATTGTCCTTTTTTATTCCAGGAAGCATAAATGTGGAGACAGTTACCATAAACGCGGATCTCGGACCCCGACAAGTTGAAGCGGGGCTTACTTATATGAAAATTGACATAGATCTGCCGGATGTTAAAGAGGAATGCTTAGAACGCTTTGGGAGAATTACCAAGGCAGCAGGTAAAACCAATTTTCATTGTAAACTTGAACGATTCGGCCACTCCTATTTTTTTTAACGTTTCTAGGAACTTACTTCGCTTATTTACTCTAAGTTTAGGTAATAAGTTTAACCGAGTCATTTTCATCCATGTTTTTTATCAAATTTGTCGACAGATCTTCAGACGCATTTTGTGGAAAAAGGATACATTCCTCCCCATCGCAACGACTCCTTCTCTCCTAAGTCGAATTTTGCTATGAACGTACGCACCCATGTAACAGAAAATCCTTTTTCTTGTTCCAAGTGCAACTATTCATATGCTCAAAAGCGAAATTTAAAGAGACACATACTGACTCACAGTGGAGAAAAACCTTTTTCATGTTCCATTTGCAATTATGCATGTTATCAAAAGGATCAACTGAAGAGCCACATGCTGACTCACAGTGGAGAAAAACTTTTTTCATGTTCCGCTTGCAACTATGCGTGTTATCAGAAGGGTCAACTGAAGAGCCACAAGCTGACTCACAGTGGAAAAAAACATTTTTCATGTTCCCTGTGCAGCTATGCAGGTTATCGAAAGCATCATCTGAAGAGCCACATGCTGACTCACAGTGGAGAAAAACCTTTTTCATGTTCCGTGTGCAGCTATGCGTGTTGTCATAAGGGTCAGCTGAATAGGCACATGCTGACTCACAGTGGAGAAAAACCTCTTTCATGTTCGGAGTGCAACTTTGCGTGTTATCAGAGGGGTCAACTGAAGAGCCACATGCTGACTCACAGCGGAGAAAAACCTTTTTCATGTTCCTTGTGCAACTATGCATGTTATAGAAAGTATTATCTAAAAAACCACATGCTGACTCACAGTGGCGAAAAACCTTTTTCATGTTCCGCTTGCAACTATACGTGTAATCAGAAGGGTCAACTGAAGAGCCACATGCTGACTCACAGTGGAGAAAAACCTTTTTCATGTTCCTTGTGCAACTATGCATTTTATTCAAAAAGCAACCTAAACGGACACATGTTGATTCACAGTGGAGAAAAACCTTTTTCATGTTCCGCTTGCAACTATACGTGTAATCAGAAGGGTCAACTGAAGAGCCACATGCTGACTCACATTGGAGAAAAACCTTTTTCATGTTCCTTGTGCAACTATGCATTTTATTCAAAAAGCAACCTAAACGGACACATGTTGATTCACAGTGGAGAAAAACCTTTTTCATGTTCCGTGTGCAACTATGCATCGAACCAAAAAAGCCACCTTAACAGACACATTCGGATTCACAGTGGAGAAAAACCCCCTTTTCTTGTTCCGAGTGCAACTATGCAAGTTATCAACAGTGTACCTTGAAGAAAAAAAACTAACTGACAGCTGAGAAAAAAACTTCTTCTTTTCCTGGCTGAAGAGAGATTTTAAAAAACGCGTGCGCACTCACAGTTTTTTTTTTCATATGCGTTTTCTCGAAAAGACTCTTTGCCTGGACACTTTTCCTGTTCCTTGCGTTAACATTCACCTTCACGAAAACTATTTACAGAATAAATTTTAATAAAAGATATTATATGTTTCACCAGAGAGTTTCCAGTATATAAAATTAGTATAATTTTATTATGGTCAAAATATATATAACCTTGCGATTTCTTTGAAATTGTTCTGAATCGCTTTGTGTTATGTCTGTATGAATGTGTGTAAGTGCGAGCGAGATAGCATGCTTGCGAGAGCTATATAAATCGATGCATACAAGGATTGTCCTGTTTTGTTACAAGCAGCTCCCTAATAAATATCAGTACATAGATCAAGTATCATTATTGAGTACGACCTTCACCTGCTTCAATACACCATACATTACACATTGTAAAAGATTTGATTTTTTTTAAACTTAAATTTATGGATAAAAAAATTATTATGTCATACTACTAACACGAATATCAAAATATATATATGATTATGTGTACAGTAATGTATTTAATTATTTCTTCAAATAATATTTTTACACTTCTAAATTCACTCTCAAAACAGTAGAACTGTAGCAGCAGCTACTAGTGCGTTCTAGAATATTTTCTTTTCTGTTTACCCTGTGGAGATCGCACCTTGTACCTACTTGAATTATTTAGTTAACACATGTGCTAGGTACTTCAACCGCTCGAGAACGTACTACCTAGGCAGACAGAAAAAAGTTTTATTGATTTGACTGATTTGACGATTTTCCTATCAGATATATCAAAATGTAATTATTTTTCTCTGTACAAAACAGAACCGACAAATTTTAACCTTAATTTTTTTTTTTTTTAAGTGGGGTTTGTAAAGGCTGCAATGCCAATATAATATATTTTTTATTCGAAAAATACGGAAACTCTTTCATTAAAAAAAAAGTTGAAATGTTCTTGTTTTTGAAATTATTAGTAGTAAATTCAGATAACTACTTATTGGCTACAATTTTTCATTAAAATCTGACTTTACCAACCGCATTTAGCGTTGTTTACCGTAGTTAACATTTCAATTCTGATATTACTGAATATTTAAAAACATATCTTAATGCTATTTTTTTCAAGACCTCTTTTAGACCCACAATCCTTATAACACGGTCTAACTATTAAATTATTTTTTATTGAATATACAAACACATTACAATAATTTACAAATGTAGATATTTTGAGGCTGATTGCGAAAAAATTAGAAATTTTTAACAAAAAATTGCCCAACTCAATTGAGAAATTATTTCTCGTGTTTGAGTTGAGGAGTGTTGTGAGTCATTATGGTTTATAGGTTGTAAAATTTCACTAGTTGATGTAGCTGAAAATTAAAAAAATAGCTATAAAACTAGATGATAAATTTGATAACACTATATAATTAAGAAAATGAGAAATTTAATTACAAACTAAAAAATAAAAAATATAATAGTTATTAAACTTAGAAAAAATAAGATATAAAAATAATAATGTACTTATTAGGTACGAAGTAATAGTAGGTAGGTACAGCACTGGTAGTAAATTGTTCAAAGACCGAGCTGGCAATCTTGTATGAAATGGGTACTTAATAAAATGCAACAACATTTGTGTATACATGTATGCATGTAGGTGCATACATGTACATTATTCTTTACTTATAGTTTTGTGTTCATCAATGTTGTGTTTGTCTGTAATTAGTGATAGTATCAACCAAGTTTAATTAGTGTAATTGAATTTCGAGAGCTTTGATATGAATCAAAAAAAAAAAAACAACAACAATAAACGCATATTAGCACATACCTATTAGGAAGCGGATAATATAACTTTAGAGGATATGTATTTTTTTTAAATATAAAATTTTGTTTATATATATTTTTTTTTATTAATCATTAATCAATTTTCCTAAATTCATAACGTGAATTTTGGAAAATTTAATCAATAAAAATTACAAATGAGTTCATATAAACAATTATTTGAAAAATGTATCCAATGAAATTAAAACTTGTGATTACCGTTGGGTTTATCTAAAAGTTGTTTGATTTGTGATTTGAAAGTTTTGTAATTTTTTTCAGTTTTAATTTTATCCGGAAGGGCATTAAACAATTTTATACCTTGATAAGTATAATGGTGTTGACCAGCACTAGTTTTACATTTATGAATTTCTAAGTTACCACGTGATCTAGATCGGTTACTTATTTTTGTAGAAATTGTTGAATTGAAATGGTCTTTATGAATTTGTAACAGTGCATTCTTTTTAAAAATTTTGTTTAAGCTAAGAACCCTAAACGAGTCAAACAGCTCCGTGGTTGGAAATATCGATGGTTTTCTTAGGATGACTTTCAAAATTAACCTCTGAACCTTTTCTACCGGTGAAAGGTTAGTTTTGAAAGTCCCTCCCCAACCGATTATACCATATTGTAATATGGATTGGGCAAGAGAAAAATATATAATTTTAATCATATTATATGAAAGGATGTTTCTCAATCTAATGAATAAGTAAATAAGTTTTCTTAATCTGGTTGCCGTATTTTGGACTTGTTCGTTCCATTTTAAGTGTCCATCTACTATGATACCCAGATACTTTATACTATTTTTGCATGTTATTGGTAAACAATTTACATAACCGCATTCTTTTTTATTTTCACATTGTGATGAATGGATTTTAATGGTTATATTGTTTTCAAAAAATTTATCCTGCAAAGAGAATGGGATGAAATATGTTTTCTCGGTATTTAGTGAGAGACAATTTAGGTCGAACCATGTTTTGAATGTGTATTTATTGATATTGGCTATACTCATTGTTTCCTCCCATGATTTTCCTTTTGTGATAACTACAGTGTCGTCTGCGTAAGATATGATATCTCCAACAATGGGAAGAGTGAACAATTCATTTACATATATAATAAAAAGGATTGGACCGATGACAGTTCCTTGCGGTATGCCAAAAGATGAGGTTTTGGGTTCACTAAGGGTATTATTGATTTTGACATATTGGAATCTCTCTTTTAGGTAACTTTGGAACCATGATAGTACTATTCCGTCCAATCTAATTTGTTTTAGTTTCTCAGTGAGTTTTGAGTGTGATATGCTATCAAATGCTTTGCGGAGATCAATGAAGATTCCAAGACACTTTTCTCCATTATCTAATTTTTTCATTATTGTTGATGTCAATTTAGCAATCGCATCCTGTGTACTGAGATTGTCCCTAAATCAGAACTGGTTGGGGCTCATTATCTTCTTATCTTTTATGTAGTTGTTGAGTTGTTTTTTAACAATTTTTTCATAGATTTTATCTATATTTGATGTGAGTGCTATGGGACGGTAGTTAGAAGTGTTTTTTTCGTCACCAGTTTTAAAAACAGGGGTCACAATAGTCTTCTTATAGTTGTTCGGGAATATGCCCTTCTTCAGACTAACATTTATTATATGAGCAATTGGTTTGCTGATTATCTCACGTACAGTTTTTAATGTTTTTACAGTTTATTTTTATTTTTTTATTATCAATATAAAGTTTTTTTTACAGGTTTTTTTTCGATGTCTGTCTCACTAGGATAAACCTGAGTCGAGACAGACTTATTTGTTACATGAATTATTTTTTACTTTTTTTTTGATACATAAAATATTTCAATACATTGAATGACATTGTGAAAAAGATAAAAAAAAAAAGTTATGTTGTCGTAGCCAGGGCTCGCTGATCCTCGTAGACTTATTATAGCGTTTTCAACTTCTTTATCAGTTACTGAAGCCTATGTGTGGAAACCTTCTTCAAAAGTTGGGTTTAGCTCTGGTTGTTGAGTTTGTTTTTTGTCTAGGATAATATTACTAGCAAGATTAGCGCCGACATTAACAAAATAATCGTTAAAGATATCACCACAAAGTTTTGGGTTTTTTTCTGTGTCAGTATTGATTCCTTGATGAGTAACTTCTTTTGGAAATTTTTGTTTTGTGCTTTTGTTGGTTATTGTTTTGATAATTTTCCAGAATTTTTCATTTTTGATATCCTTGCCTCGTTTAGGGTTAGCAACTAATAGGATAGTTATGTGTTTGCCCTTAGTTTTGAAAGAGATTTTAAGCCTTATGTATACAGAAACTGTATAAAGGTCAGTTTCCAAATAGCTTGCAATAAATTTTATTTTAGAAACAATGTTTTTTAATTTTGTAAACATATTTTATTGTGATTTGTGTTCAAGGTTCCGGATTTCCCACAGCCAACAGGTTGAAGATCTGTTGGCCCGAATATTTATAAATAAAGAACGTTAAATTATATGATTCCCAGTTGTTATTTCCTGCTGAAATTAAAAACTGTGCCCAAAACAAACAATTGGTGAACTTATTGAAGACTTTGCTTACTGAAAATATTCGCATACAATGATATATTATTCTAAAGACTTTTAAAATTTCATATTTATGTTTTTCATAATTTTACTTTTGCTATATTTCTGTATTTTTTTTTGTTTTATACATATAATGTTAAAAATGTAACTGTAAATTCAATATAAAAAGATTTTATTTTTATTAATGTATATTTTATTTAGTTATAAAATTTTACATCTTTTACCTAATATATTATTTACTATGACTACTAAAATATTATTTACTACTTACATACTAAAATTTGGACTTCACAACATTGATACATAATCCACAAAAAACTACAAGACTTTTAGCTTCCTTAACAATTACCGGGAGTTCATTAAACATTTTAAAACCTTTATAATAAATATTGTTTCGTGTTCCGGATAAATGTGTTTTACGAAGCCTAAAATCGTTGCAGTTTCTCTTAGGATATAAATGAACTGTACTATTAATTCTAACATTCTTTTACATATAGTCAGGTAACATTTTATTTTGTTAACTTATAAATAAACACTAAGGTATTATAAACTAATCGTTCCCACACACTTAAAAGAATGAGTTGAAGTTGCATGGTTTTTATTCTGGTGTACCTGCTACAACACAGTATTGACCTCATGCCTCTGTTCTGGATTACTTCCATTCTCTTAATTTGGGTTTTGTTACTTAGAAATATTACACTTGTAAAATAATTCAGATGGGATGCTACAGTGGTATTGTTCGAAAAACGAACAAGGGTTGGGATAGCCGTACTTTAAAGGGCTATTCCATACAGGACATGTGTTTTGTATTTATGTTACAGGTGTTTGGAGGGAAATCTATCATGCCGCGAAGCAAAGAAGGAAAGAAAAGAGCTCCGGTAGATGAAGTTTATTTAAAAAAGGCTATTGAGGCTGTAATCTCAAATGACCCAGAAAAGAAAATGTCCTACAGGTAGGCTACAAAAGTGTTTGGAATAAGTAAAACTACCCTACTGAGATATGTAACTAAATTTAAAAGTGCGGATAATCCCAATGAATCAGCGTACTGTTCACCTAAGTACGCGGTAAAGCAGGTATTTACAGAAGAAGAAGAAAATGGCCTAGTGACCTATATTAAAAATGTCGCCCGCATGCAGTAAGGAATGACGATAAAGGGTGTGAGACTCTTAGCTTTTGAATATACTAGGGTTAATAAGAAAAAAATGCCTGACAATTGGAGTGAGGAAGAAATTGCCGGTGAAGAATGGATGAGGGGGTTTTTAAAGAGGCACACAGACTTGTCAGTTTGAAAACCAGAGGCGACAAGCTTGAGTCGCATGACAAGCTTCAACAGAACCAATGTCGAGCTTTTTTTAAACAATATAAAATACGTCCATAGAAAGTATGGTCCTATTACACATGACAAAATTTGGAATTTGGACGAAACGGGCCTCAGCACAGTCCAACAGCAATCTAAAATAATTGCCCCAAAGGGGGTAAAACAGATAGGCAGTGCTACGTCGCACAGAGTCGTATTTGCACGATCTACGCGGCCAAAAGTCCCAATCTCAAAATAACAATACTATTCATAAAAACCGGTTCCCCGAACAAAGGACTAACCCGTGAACAGAACCCGTCCCTGTTCTACCTTGTATTGCGCACCGCGCACCCGTGGTGTCAGCCGGAATTGAACCATTTCACCTAGTGCACGTATCTGTTCTCGGCGACGTGCTTTATTATACGAACTTCCCAAGTTATTTTTTATGTTAACAAGTTATTGTTACAAATTGAAAGTGATGGATTCTAATGAAGAAGGTAAGAAACTTACAAATTACATTAAAAAAATCATGGTAAACTACAAAACAAGATTATTATTTCAACTTATAAAAAATGTCTTTTTCGTACCCTGATTTCCTTCAATATTTTTCTTTACTAGTGTTTTTGTTCATGTATAGGGGTAGATCGGGCTATGGTTATTATTACAGGTTGTTATTTGATCCTTTTCCTTATAACTAGTATCAAAATCGTGTCCGGAAACTTCCGGATAAATATAGTTTTGAGGCGTTAGAGATATGTAGCGAAATTTTGTATAAAATTGGAAATGTTTGTTAGTGTCTTTTAACTTAATGTATGTTTGTTTTAGGTTCAGAGGGTGCATCAGGAGTAAAGATTGTGACTCGACAATACTTATTCGACCGCATGAAGAAGGAAAATTTGCCTACTTTAGATGCAAATCTAAACTATCTAAAAGATCAACTTTTGTCATGTGAAAATTATAATGAAGACCAAATTATTAAATTGAAACGTGGTTTTGCCTTTTTAAAATCAGAACTGAAACAAAAGTTGGTCAAAGCTCATTATAAAAAAGCTAATTTTCTAAAATACAACCAATCTTGGCTAGAATGTACTTTTGAAATACCTGTAGTTGAGACACAAAAACGGCCAGGTCGGCCATCCAAGTCGTTCGAAGACTTAAGTGAGAGGAGCATTTAGCCTATAAACTCCAAGTTCAAAAATACAGGGAAAGGAAATCGAAGGAGGAGAAAGACCTAGAAGAGCAAACCAAGAAAGAGATACAAAGAAGGTTTTGCAATGAAACAGGGCTAATAATAGATATGCCTAAGTCCAATTTCGGCAATTCCAATGATGGCAATACCAGCAGAAGGTTCTTTGAGGACCCCAAATTAGCTGCGAAAATAACTGGCATCAGCTATGAGCTAATTTACAGACTAAAAGTCATATTGCAAGCAATTTCAATCGGATTCAAAATTGATCCCGTAAAGTATGAAAAATATGCTTCAGAAACTGCTAGCGTTTATGTGGACCTATATGATTGGCACCCTATGACGCCAACAATGCACAAGCTTTTAGTCCATGGCGCAGTCATCATCTAAAAGGCATTATTACCAATCGGACAGCTTTCCGAGGAAGCAGCTGAGGATCGCAACAAACATTTTAGATGTTACCGCCAAGATTATGCGAGGAAATTTTCAAGGGAAAGCTGTAATCAGGATATTTTTAATCGCCTTCTACTTACTTCTGATCCTATGCTAAGTAGCATGCGGACTGTAAAAAAAGGAAATCTGGAACATTTTTACCTGAAACTTTGGCCATGTTTGCACCTGCAGACCCCAATATATCAGAAAGTTCATCGGAGAGTGATGAAGAATGCCAATAAACTAGCATTTTTATTGTTATTTCCCTTTGTACAGACCGAAAATTGTACTTTTTTGATTTTTTGTAAATATATAAAGTATATAATCTTGAATATATATATAATTATTGTGAAAATTTGTTTTTTAATTTATTTACATTGTTTAGATACCAATTCAGTATAAACATAGTTTTGGCCGCGTAGATCGTACAAATACGATTCTGTGCGTCGGCAGAACGAGGGTCCAGTTGTATTTAAAGATACACTGTGATTTTTTTCATGCATATAACATATTAAATAACAGAACAAAACGTGTTTTTTAATAATTTCGGAGCTCTCTTTGCGAATTTTTTATATCGAGCGAATTTCATATAGTTAACGTTTCGGCATAACTAAGGTAAATATATTATCTTGAAAACTTAAAAGAGTTAAAGAGAAACTTGTTATAAATGAATTTACTATGGGCACCATCGAAGCCGGAGTCAAATAATTAGCAGAAGCTGGGCGTATTATACAGGGCCCGCTTATACTGCAGATAGTAGACAATTGTTCATCCTGAACAGATCGCAAGCTCTCACCACTGGTCTGGTGCCTCAGAAACTGGCGGTCTGTCTTACTTACTATGGGCACCATCGAAGCCGGAGACAAATAATTAGCAGAAGCTGGGCGTATTATACAGGGCCCGCTTATACTGCAGATAGTAGACAATTGTTCATCCTGAACAGATCGCAAGCTCTCACCACTGGTCTGGTGCCTCAGAAACTGGCGGTCTGTCTTACTTACTATGGGCACCATCGAAGCCGGAGACAAATAATTAGCAGAAGCTGGGCGTATTATACAGGGCCCGCTTATACTGCAGATAGTAGACAATTGTTCATCCTGAACAGATCGCAAGCTCTCACCGCTGGTCTGGAGCCTCAGAAACAGGCGGTTTGTCGATAAGATGTACCTTGACAAACAGATTGCAATATTTGGATCACAGACGTCACTCCTTCCTTTCCTCAAAGCCAGACCCTCCACACAGCATAGCCAAAGTTGACTCAGGTAAATGGAGTTATTTATTTTAAACGCTTGGTAAGTATACAATATTTCAGACTAGAAACAAAGGACAAATGATAAAAATACATGAAAATGTAGCATGTTCAAAATGGAGAACTGCAGCTAACAGAGCACTGAACGCGCTACACCACGCTGGGAACCAGTAGATATGGACAATTCGGCCACCAACCCATGAATGGTAAACATCATAAAATTACTGTGAAATAAAATCCCAGTATACTTTTATAATAATAGTTGTATAACATAGTTCATAAACATAAATCAATATTGACATATATCTCATTTGGGCCTCTGAAGGTAACTAAACGTGAATTTTTAAGCCTTCGGGCCTTGGACAGATCTGACCGGGGCGTCAATACATTATTAAAGTATTTTTACTTTTTTTTCTATAATGCGTAGATATGTGATATGTTCGTCATTAGAAAGATAAATAATTATTCTTCACAGTTTGGAATTCCAAAAATTTCTTGACTTTTTGGTAAAAATATTTAAAAACTTGAAGGGAAAATAGATTTAATTTTCACAAATACCTTTTTACTTATACCATGTAGAATCAACTCTCGAAGTTAGTGCACTTTACCCCCGGACACATTGTATAGGCTATTTCAAAGGGTATTTTAAGTAAGAAATCTTTCGTTTAGTAAAAATATGGGCTATAATATTTTTATATAATTTGGGATTTCATAATGTTTTGCTCTTACCTATCTAGTATACAATTTTTCCTTGTTGGACTTAATTATTTATGTATTCATGCCTGAAAGCTTTTACATGTGTACATTGTTGTTTAAATGTATACATTGTACATGGTAAGTTGTTCAGGAGGACATAACAAACTAACTAACCATCACGCCGTTTCCCCGCAGGGGTAGGCAGAGAGGACGGACCGCCAAACAACTCGGTCAAACCACACACTCCTTGCCTCATTCACATTCATACATCGTCTCATACATACTCTTCTATTGTTCTGACTTCTGACATGGCCCGACTCAAGTATCTGATTCACTTGGTTGTGTAATAATAATATTTAGGTTTTTTTCATGAAAACGTATATGTTTTTTTAAATTATTGTAATAACTGCTATAGAATATTTCATACTCATATCGAAATGACGTGTAGTGCTTCACTGAAAATGCTGGGCTTCGTCCTACGCACTGCGATGAATTTTAGAGACACCCGGGTTCTCCAAGTGCTATACATTGCGTTGGTTAGGAGTAGGCTTGAGAGTGGGTCGGTGGTTTGGAGCCCACATCAGGTGAAGTATTCCCTCATGTTGGAGAGAGTGCAGAAGAAATTTCTGAGATTCCTCTACCTGAGGGAGTATGGCTACTACCCGTGGCTCTATCCTACTGACTTTCTCTTGGGCATGCTCGGTATGAACCATCTACGGGTCAGAAGAGATGTGCATATTGTATCACACTTCTTCAAACTGATTCGTGGATGGTTAGTAAATCCGACTATCATGGAGAGTATTAGTCTCTATGTTCCTGATGGTTATCTCCGTCACCGACAGCATAGACTGTTTTATCTCCCGGCCTGCAGGACCAACTTGCCAATGGTCATGCCGGTGGGGAGAGCAGTCTTGCTGTTGAACAGAATTAATTCGGATATCGACATATTTAGCATTGGTGAAGCTGCCTTTAAAAGGCAAGCTCTATTGATGCTGGTATAGTTTATACACCGTTTACTTATTATGTAATACCATTTTACAAATGTACTTAAAAACGAAATAAAATTTAATTTTGTAATGTTTTTAAAGTAATAAACTAATTGAATTGAATTGAATTGAATTGAATTGAGAAGGATTAGGGAGATATAATTTTACTTAAGGCGACATTAGGCTCTAATAACAGAGGTTTGCTCGAAGATAACATTTAAATTATTTCTGATGAACGTATTACTAAAATCTCAAATGCTTCTAGAGGGATCCTTATGTTATATTAGTTATTTATATTTAAGATTAATAAAACAGTACCTTGCCACTAAATAATTTGATATATACCGCTTTAAACATTTTATAAAACCCTTTTCAGCTGTAAAATTAGCGGTGAGCACCAGATTTTATTTTTCTAGACGATGAATTAGTAACTTCCCGAGGGATCCCTCTAGAAAAAATGAGATTTTAGTAATACGTTCATCAGAAATAATTGAAATAAACCCTGACGGAACGATCGATTTTCCAGCACTGCTAGGGCAAAGTCGACCGTAGGTCCGTCAATAACGCCGGGCCGAGCGCCGGATATTATTTTTACACGACTTCATCACTTATGAGAATCATACTTAATTTTAGAGATTTGATTGGGGCTAATTCGCCCTATCAATTCGAATTTTTTTTCATCACTTTCCATGACTTTATATCACTTTTAAAATGTTTGTTGAATAGTCAAAGTGTTGATTTATCCGGTCACCTCTGCTGCCATAGGTAGGAGAGGGGGTCACATAATTTTCAAATACAGCCTAGCTAGCAGACCACAGCGTATTTTTAAGTGTCACGGGTTTGTATGGCGAGCAGTATAGAGTTACACAAAACTTATAGCGTAATCTGTCACCCCCTTAAGACGTAATACCCGGAGGTTGAAAATGAAACACATGCGGCGGTGGTGGGTCCAGATTGACCCGGCTGAAATGATGAAATTAAAAGGCTTTTTATGCATTTTTCGTTCATATTCTTACTTTTATATGATATTATTGTAGTTCCTCATTAACTCATAACATATCCCCTGTGTTTCTTGTATGAACATGAAAGTTTTGGAAATTAGTGTTCCGTAAATTTTGCGGTTCGTCGATATACAGCGGCGCGGACATCCCGCGCAACAGCTAATCAACGACTGAATCGAAGACGGCCCCGACGGCCGATGCGGGTGCCGGGCGACGGTCAGGGGAATGAGGAGGGCAGTGCGGGAGAGGGGGACAGGAAGCGTTCGTCAGCGGAAACAAACATTTTTATTTCTATAATTATTAAAATTTTCGATGGTGTGCATTTACAAGAATATCGTGTATTATTTAAAATACCAGAAATAAATCACTTATTTGATAATTTCCTTGTGGCTGTACCTCTAATAGAAAGTTGTGTAAAGAGAAAATAAATTCAATTTAAAGCCATATTAAACGATGATTGCTTATGCAAATATTAGAAAATATTATATAATGGCATTCAAATTCAAGTTGAGTATTTACTTCCTCACACATTTATTTGTCACAATTAAAACCATTGAATGACACACATTAAAATATACTAAAACTTTTATTTTTCAATAAAACAAATTTAAATTAACAATTTTCATTTAAATAAAAGCAATATTCTAAATACGAAAATACAAAAATGATTCGACGATTTATAAAATTTAAATACATAATAATTTAAATACTAACTTCATTATCACTTCCATTTCCACTTTCAGATATTTCCTCTAGTAATATTTCTTCCGGATCACTTTCAAATTCTGGATCTAATGTTTCGAATTCCAAGTCGCCATCATCACTGATCTCACTGTTCGAACTGTTAAGTAGCTTTTCGATCTCATTATCAGATAAATAATTTTGCTTTGCCATTGCGTTCGTACGCTACGAAAAAAAAATTAAAACAAAGTCACAAACAAAAATCACAATACTAGAAATGTGCCCGAATGGTTGACAACATCTGCGCGGGACTGTGAGAGACAAAGACGGAAGGACAGAGCGAGAGATATGCTGTTTCGTCGGCTGCTCGAATTCAACTGAGAAGAAATGAGTTTTTGCGTGTTTTTAAACACAATTATTCTTATAACTTTTTTAAAACGTGTCTGATTTTAATCATTTTTGAGTCGAAATGTGGGTAAATATTTGATGAAAGAATAGACAAAAGGAAATTAGCCTAAACGAGATATTTGCGGCAAAATCTTTTTTTTTTAAAACACTGGGTCAAACCAGACCCATCACCGGAGTCGAGGTGTTAAAAATAATATATTATGTTATTCTTTGTAATTTACATAAAAAACCTTGTCTTTTACACCATTAATCATTAAAAATAACTTAGCATAAGATTATTTTATCTTTTAAATCTGGTATTGCATAAGATTAGCATTGCGTAATTTTGTAATGTTTATGCTGCTCTTGATGTAATAATGAAATCTGCACATTAGTGCATCAATAATAATTATAAAAATGTAAGTTTTGTCTACTAAAAATAAATGTTTTTATAATTTTTTCAAAATTACAATAATTTTCAAGATTACAAAATAATAAAGATATTTTTTTTTTTACAATTAAGACTTTTGTTAAGAACATGCATTTAAAAAATTGGGTTCCATGATAACTCAACACAGTGACAATTCAACACACCTTTAAAAAGTGATATTTAGTCATTAGAAACGATGAAATTTTTTTTAACATAACCTTACCTAACCTACTTAACCCAGTTAATAAAGATTTTGTTTCATCACTTTCCATGACTTTATATAACTTTTTAAGATGTGATGATTTATCCGGTCACCAAAAAATTGTGTTACCGAAGTTGAAGATTTAAAATGGCAATACTTGGATTTCATCATAAACTTTCTAAAATTATCTTCTTTTCTGAAGTCTCTATGGATAAACTGTTAGCTGTCACTTTTGTTGGTTATGTTATTTTGCTTTACCCTTTTTGTCAATTTCTACACCTTGGACGAAAGAAATCCTTCAACCTCATTATAAAGTTGTAGTTTAACAGAACTACCAAATCCTTACGTAAAAGCATGGATTCCGCCGCTATCAAGTTAGAACCAGGCACAAGTGCGGAAGAGAGTGTTGCGGTGATATTTACGGAAATCCATATGGAATATCCTTTTGTCAAAAAAGAAAGTCCGGAATCCATTTCCGAAGATAATTCAGGTATTTTGTTGTCTGTTATTGGTGCATATCTGTTATACAGATGCAAAATACAATCGAAAATGTAACTGCAGATTTCTTGCTTGGCTATATCAACATGCTCATTCATACCTATATATCGATCTTACATACGCTATTCTGCTTGGTTATTCTTATGAGGTACCTAACACCTCAGGAGAGGGTTACACATGAAGATGTAGGTACTATAATATCACCTCTAGGTCGGGCAACGTTGTAAGAGTGATCTGGGACAAGAGCATTGGCAGGGACATCTGTAATTGGTTCCTTGAAGAGGCCTTTATTAAATGTTTTAATTTTTTATTGGTAGAGCGTTCCACATCCGTGCCATTTTTTACAAACACCATCCGGTGAAACGATCAAATCGACAAACAGTAATTAAAAAAATAATAACAAAGAACAATGACCTCGAGCTATAAAACCTTTAGTTATATTTTCGATGATATTTTTCGACTGTATCTATCATCTGTTCCATTTTATTAGTATTTTTTAATTAACAGGTGAAATGACTTTAACGGAACCTTCAAATCTAGAGGGAGTCACCAGCAAAGCAAGTGGAATTTCATATACTGATCTCGAGGTTCCTGGTATTAATAAATAAAACTTTGAACCTTCTGAAAAAATTCACCAACCAACGGGTAAACCAAATTTCCCTGATTATATTTTTACATACTCGCATATCCAGTATTAGGTTTAGGCTTGCTAAAAAAGATAACCAATTGACTGTTAAAATCGTCCCGTTTTAATTACAAATTTGTGTGACAGGGTTAAAGGCGCTGGAACTACATTCTTGTATCTCACGGTTCGGTAATATTTCTGATTTGAAACTTAAATTACAAATGAACCCAATCGGATTTTCTACAACTAAATTCAGTAATTTCAGCAGATTAGCCGAAACAGTATCTGGCCCACAAGTATTTGATGTCTTGAGGTCATCCATCATTTTCGTGGCTTCTTTAGGCATTGTATCTTGTCAATTTGATGTTTTTCCAGGTAGCATTAATGTGGAGACTGTTACCGTCAAGGCCGAACCAGGACCCCGAGATGAAGATGAAGGTGGCATTCCTTATATGGAAATTAATATAGACCTGCCGAATGTTAAAGAGAAACGCTTAGAAAGCTTTGAAATAATTACTCAGAAAACAGGTAAAACCGATATCTTTTCTTCGTGCCATCCTAATTTTTACCTCTTAGAATTAGCTGTACTTGCTTATAAACTTTCGTTATCCGTAATTATTTCAGAATTGTTTACAGATCTGAAGAACTATCCTCCGGAAAAACGATTCTCGTGCCCCCATTGCAATTTCTCTTTCTCTAATACGACATTGTTAAACATACACTTGCGCACTCATACTGGAGAAAATCCTTTTTCATGTTCCAACTGCAACTATTCATGTTCTCGAAAGGAACAATTTACGATACATATGCTTACTCACAAGGAAGAAAAACCTTTCTCATGTTCCGACTGCATCTATTCGTGTTATCATAAGGGAGATTTAAATAAACACATGCGGACCCATAGTGGAGAAAAACCTTTTTCGTGTCCCGACTGCAACTATTCGTGTTCTCAAAATGGACATTTGAAGAAACACATGCGGATTCATGGTGGAGATAAACTGTTTTCATGTTCTGACTGTAAGTTTTCTTGTCGCCAAAGGGGAGATTTGAAGACGCACATGTGGACTCACATTGGAGAAAAACCTTTTTCATGTTCCGAATGCAGCTATTCTTGTTCTCGAAAGGGAAAATTAACGAGACACATGATGACCCATGGTGGAGAAAAACCCTTCTCATGTTCCGACTGTCAGTTTTCATGTTATCAAAAGGAATATTTGACGAAACACATGCTTACTCACAGTGGAGAAAAACCTTTTTCGTGTTCCGACTGCAACTATGTGTGTTATAGAAAGGGAAATTTGACGAGACACGTGCTGACTCACAGTGGAAAAAAACCCTTTACATGTTCCTACTGTAACTATTCATGTTCTCGAAAGGGAAATTTGACGAGACACATGCTGATTCACAGTCGATAAAAACCTTTTTTTTTAATTTGTGTTTAGATAATTTTTTTTAACTCTTTAACCCTACCTGGGGTACTGGAGTACCCCCCTGGTGTTTAAAATATCAACAATTTTAACAATATTGCACTGTTGCAAAAATCGCTCTAGCTAATCTACTCTCGATATTTGGCGCGTAAGTACATCAGTAAGCTGTGACCGCCCGGCAAGTGCAGTCGCGTCCACAGGTGTTCTGGGGTACCCCAGTACCCCGTGGTAGGAATAGTGTTAGTGTGAAATCGAGGATTTCCGGGACCATTCTGAAGTCGCATCTCACGAAGATGGTGATCAAGATAGTGTGAAAGGAGATGAAGAGTATTTAGGTAGGCGCTTGGTTCGTGTGCTAGATTCTCCATTAGTTCTGTACGGAAAAGGTCACAATAATCGACATAAGTGGACTGGTGTTAAGCCTTCTCGCTCAAGAATGCCTCGCCGCAATATTTTGTTGCACCCAACTGGTAACGTTTTAACAGAAACATGAAATGTGACAATTGGTTCACGTCTATACCCACAGCCAAGAAGTTACTGGAAAAGGGTATAACATTAGTTGGAACTGTAAAGAAGAATAAACGACAAATTCCTCCTGTTTTCATGGACACTAAAAATCGAGAGAGATGCACATCACACTTTTGTCATATTGTCCTCTGAAGTCAGCTAAGAATAAAGTTGTTGCCATGCTGTCCACCATGCATGACAGCCCTGACAAGGATAATGAAGTGTACCTTCCAGAAATAATACATTTCTATAATAAAACCAAATGTGGGGTGGATGTGTTCGACCAACTTTGTAAGAAGTACTCGACGTCCAGGAAGTTCAAAAGGTGGCCCATGTGTCTCTTCTACGGGTTGCTAAATGCCGTTGGTGTCAACTCAAGTTTACCCCGGGATATCAGAGAAACTATACGTGCAGTCTTGAATATTCATAGTGAAGATCATAGGCCGGTTCCTGATAATCCCAAACCTGGTCGCTGCTGCCTTTGTCCGCGCACAAAGGACAGAAAATCTCGATCTGTCTGTAACACTTGTCGCCACCATATTTGTGTTGACCATAAATTCAAAATCTGTCCTTAATGTAACGACAAAAATTTGTATTACTTTTTATTAGTAAATTTTATTGTCTTTTCTTATTACTTTGCCATAATAAAATAATATTTTTAAAAAATATCAAAGACTTTTATTTTTTTCAATTTTTTTGCGCGGGGTACTTCAGTACCCCGTGATAGGAATAATTACATTCCCAGAGTTTTTTTTTTTTTTTTTTTTTATATTTACTCCACACAGGAGGCCCTGAAGAAAATAATTTCCCTCAGGGCCTATGTCATCTTTGGGGATGCTGTGTGGAGGGTATTTTTGTGGAGAGGAAGGAGTGAACATGGGTCTTGAAGAGTCCCATGTTGTAGGAGGGAGGAAACACAGAGGCCGGCAGTTCGTTCCACAGCCGAGCTGTTGAACTTAAGAACGAATCGTAGAAGCGACCCGTTCTCATGTGACAAGTGTCAACTGTGTACAAATGTTGGGCGCGCGTTTGGCGTGTATCCCGACTACGCACCGGTGCCGAAGGGATCAATGACGCTAGTTCCTCAGAGCATCTTCCATTGTAATACCGATAGAACAAGGACAGCATACCTACCTGACGCCTGTGCTCTAAAGATTGCAGTCCGTTTGTTAAGATTGGGGAATCTATCAAACGGACCGCCCGTTTCTGCACAGAGTCAAGGGTTTTTTTTTTTCTGCACAGGGTCAAGAGTGGTAGGGTTTAAGAGTTAACAATGTCTTCCACACTGGGATTTCCCGTGCTAGGAAATACATTTTGTTGTATTTTATTCAATTAACCTTTTTATATAATACAATTCCTACTACACTGGTTAAAGTGTGTGCTTCCTTTTTTGAAATATTTTAATTTCTTAAAACTTAGAGTTTACAATGTAGATCTTTAATATAGCTAATATAGATATTTTAAATTAAACTATTATCACTTGGATATTACACAGGTTGTTTCACTTCAATCAGTCTGTGTTTAGATTAAATGTTCTATAAATTTCGTGTCTACCTGTGTCCCTGATCCATTGTTTTATGAATATTTGAATATTTATTGACATTTGTAAATTGTGTATGAGATTAGTAATCTGTTGTAAAGTTTTATGCTGTAGTTTATAGAATTTCCTGTCTTCGTTTTTGCTTGTTGGATGTATTTTTGATTGAAATATCTTGTGATTTTGAAAGGTATGTTCTTTAGTAGGTCAAGTGTGTCATTTTGTGAATACAAATAAATATGCTTTTGGCATAGAGTTGTATAAGTGACGTGATGTTTAGATTATTAAAAGTCACAAGTTCTGATAATTACTTTGAGAAGTATTGTCAAGATGGCTTTTTGCATTACAATTAAGGGATTTAATGTGGCATTATTTGAACTTCCCCATCCAATTATTCCTTATTCTAATTAAGTTTGACAATTGGCCATGTAAATTCTAATTAGTTCTCTTTTGTCAAGAATGTTTTTGATTTTTTTGTAAAGTGTATAAGTATTTTAATTTTATAGTTGTTTTCTATTCATTTCAGATTTTTATCGATTTCTATGCCCAGATACCTTATGTAGTTGACCTTTCGTAATGACGGACAGTCGCATAGACGTTTTATATCTTATATTTAAGTTCGATAATTCATCTTCCGTGTTGCTTATTTTGAAAGCAATTTATTTGTGTGTGTTTAAGTTTATCCATTCCTTGATATTGTATAAAGCAGCTACAGCTTTGTTAAATGTTTTCTTCATTTGTGAGGATAACGGTGTCACCGGCAAAACTTATAATTTCACCATCTGTTTCTATATTGCACAAGTGATCAATGTAAATTAAAAACCAGATCGGACCCAAAACACTACCCTGAGGCAAACATAATTTATTTTCAAGTGGTTGGCTAGTGATATTACCAATTGTTATAATTTGTTTTCTATTTGTCATATAACTCTGGAATAATCGTAATTTTTTATATGTGATTCTTACGATGTCAAGTTTTTTTAAAAGGGTACTTGTAGTTTGGTGTCAGAGGCTTTTGAAAGGTCGATGAATGTTCCAATGAATTTTCTACCTGTATCTAGATTTTTTTTAATGTTATGATAACTAGTGCAATGATGTTAGATGTACCTCGAGTTTTCCTAAAACCAAATTGATTTAGTGATAGTAAGTAATTTTTTTCAGGATAAATTCATTAGTTTACAATGAATGTTTCTAAAACTTTTGATAGGGTATTCAGAAGTGTGATTGGTCTGTTGTTACTAATATTCCTTTGATTACCTGATTTATATACTGGTATTTCTCTGCCTTGTTTAAGTAATGATGGGAATAAACTTTCAATAATGGATCTATTTATTAGGAATTGAATGGGAACTATGTTAGCTCTGTAGTAATTTTGTTTAGCCGATTTAATAAGATAATAGCAAATGTTTCTATAGTTTTTGTAGAATAGTTTTAGGGAAAGGTAATAAGGCATTTTTTTACTTGTTGATGGAGTTTGTCCCTTTTTCTTATACACTTAACCAAATAAAACTTATTATTATATTACCTAAATGAAGAAAAAAAGAAAAAAAAATTTAAAAAAAAAATATATATATATATATATATTTTTTTTTAAATAAAGAAAGACAAACATTCCCGGGTTACGAATAACCCAACAATGTTTGAAAATCTCCTACTACCACCACAGAAAGCCGAAAATGTTGCTTGTGTTGTGGTGGAGGACTTAGCCAGCCGAGGAATCGAACACGCGACGCTCGAGTGAGACCCAAGCGCTATGCCCACTCAACCACTGACCGGTTTAACTTAGTTTTTATTTCATCACTTTTCATAACTTAATATCACTTTTTAGGCGTATTGAAAAGTCATTGTGTCGAGTCATTCCATTGAAATTTTTTTAAAGTATTTTATACTAAGAAGTTGAACATTGGTCAGTCTTATGGGTGTGATTTTTTTTTTCAATATAATACACTTATGACGAAAATTTTCCTTTGTTATGATAGTTCTCAAAGAACCCACAACGCATTAAACTTTTCGGGTCCAACACCACTCGCGATTTAGAAATATCACAACGCCGATTGCTAACAATAATTCATTCGTAAATATTGGGAAAAACGTTTTATTGCCAACACTTCGAAATGGATTTTTCATAATCTATAGAACCATTGGCATTTAAAATTTCAAACGCATTTGTCACTTGCGTCCGTTTCTCGTTTTTAAGAAAAAATATTTGAAAATAAGGTAAACCTTAATATATGACGTAATGCCCATTTTGATAAAACAAATTGTAGATTAATGTGACCCAATCACAATACCTTGATAACGGGGATTTGCCCCGCAGCTCACATGGGACCCTTCGGTCATATTTAAATGTATCATACTTCGAATAAGAACTACCGAAATTGCATTCATTTTTATCACCGCACATTTTTATTGGCTGCTATCTTTATGTATGATCGCAAGATTCAACCCGAACTAAATGCAATCTAGACAGTTAGATAGAAGCTACATAAAAATACATAGTTGTTTTTAATGTGCGACATGTATTGACATTATCTGCAAATCTGTAATGATTTTTTTTAAACTTTATTTGTTCTCATTTCTTTACACATATAATACATAAAAACAAATAGTATAAACGAGAAATGAAAACCCACTAAGGCACTGCCTGAGTGTGGGTTATATAAAAACGATTACTATATTCCCAAGTACCTACCTAAAGTATTAATTAAATAAGTACGAAAAGGTTTTTTTTTTAGTTATTATAAAAAGTAAATAGAAAGCAATATGTACTACAGTTTAGAAAGTTACAGAAAGTTAAACTCCAATTTGTAATATTTAATTATTGAAGACAGTTTTAGCAATTTCTAAACGAATATTTGAAATAGAAAAATCAGAAAAATGTGCGGTGATTAAATAATAATAAGAATTTATTCCAGAATGAAGGCAATGTTTGTAGTTTTTTTTTTCGATATTAGTTTTTTATTTAGATAGGGTCCCATTAGCTCAGTTAATAGAGCAGTGCTCCTACAAGGCAAGGGTCCTGTGTTTGAATCATAGATGTGACTTATCTTTTTCTGATTATTCTTTTTCAAATATTCGTTTAGAAATTGCTATTGCAATATTGTCTTCAATAATTAAATATTATATGTAATCAAATGAACCAATGTAGCAATATGTATAAATATATATATATATAGTTTTTTTACTTGCTGTAACCCTGTCTGTATCATTCTGTCTGTGATAGAGAAACAATGGTGCGTTATACTTTTACGTCCCACATATGGCACTGTTTTAAACAATGATATTTAACACCCATAGTGGACTAGATAGCCGACCTGGCGGCCATTGCCGTAGGAATTTGAAGCCATCTTGAAAGAGTCAGATCACGGCGGGAATTCAAAATAGATGCATTCTATCGTACATTAAGAACATATTTGTTTAAACACCTCTTTATGAAATGTATACTTTATTTCTAATTAAATATTGAGTAAATGATTAGTAAATAAATAAACGGATTATTAACCGACTCACGGAATGTGTGACAAAAGGCTTTTCTAATTATGGTTTTAATACATACCGCACCATTATTTTAGGACTCAAACTTTGCCAAATATATTCAAATAAGTTATTGTGAAAGAAAAAGGACTGGATTTGACAAAAGTTTGATTGGGAATTGGGAAAAGAGAAAAAATGACGTATTATATACTAACAGGATAAGCTCCTGGGTTTTTATTAGAAACTAGAATATGTACACTCATTTTTAAAAGCAACACAACTAAGCATAGCAAACACTGTTTTGAATGGTAACAATTATTTTATAAGCAATAATAATTAGCCTGAAACACTCATCCACATTGAAAAATCTCCTGATAAAAGATACATGACGCCAACGGGACTGAACCCGTGTCCTTTCGATTTCCGGTCGATAGCTCTGACCACTGAGCTATGGCGGCTTATTTCTTATCCGCGAAATAATTCAACATATTATACTAGTGTTTCATTCAACAATTACTGCTTGTTATATTTTTTCACCTGAAAACAGCCAACTTTATTTTATTTGTTGCGTTGGCGTCATGTATCTTTTATCAGGAGATTTTTCAATGTGGATGAGTGTTTCAGGCTAATAATTATTGCTTATTATATAATTGTTACCCTTTATGCTATGCATAAAAAATCTTGTGTTAAACATTAGTTTACCAAAAAAAATACTGTTTTGAATGATTTCTGCTTTTACGTTGTACTTAGAAAGTTTACAGTGGGATAAGACAATATGCTGCAATAACGTATATAGTCACATAAGACATAGGCCTAGCCATAGTCATATAGTTACAGGTTTAAGACTGGTAACGTAAATAAATCAGGATTTACAGATGTATTGTAATAATTGATAGGGAGTGACTTTCTTAGGCAAACATAAGTTACCGCTCAGATTAAATATTGGAATACCGGTAGGCCTATATCAGTATTTGCCTAAAATTAATGTAAATAAAACATTATACAGTACATATATCTTATAAATATAAACAAATCAATGCAGATAAAAAATTGAAGGCAATATTACCTAAGCAATTGGAACCTGATTATATTAAAAAAGTGAATTTGCACATAGATCTACATTTGCTTCATAAAGACTTGTTCAGAGCAGACAATTTTCAAAATGAAATCCTTTGAATAAAATCAAAGGCGGCTTTGCGGCCAGCACCTAGGTACTAGGCGCTTTTTTACCGACACCGATGTTTGCGGCTACATCTGGTCCAGCTTTGCCGGCAACATGGTGGTCCGCTTGACAACAGGTCTCCAATCCTAAATATTTAATTAAACTTGATAAACCAATTCTCCATTGTACACAAATCACGCTGGCTGACCTTTACAAGATGGCGGATCGGCTCTTCAAATCACTACGGGCGCTGCTATACGGGAGGTAGGGTGATTGGCGATCTAGTCCACTATGGGTGTTATATATCATTGGTTTTAAAAAAACATGTTTTTTCCTGTCACAGGTGACATCTTTATAATATAATTATATAAAACACAAGAGTATTCAATAAAACATTAAATAACGAATTAAATTCGGCTATTTTGTTAAAAATAGATAAATGTTATTTTAGCTAAGTTCCAAATAATTGCATGACACCAAAAAATTGGTGTAAATTGGGTAAACTTAGTGTCGTACAACCTTCAGTATCACAGCAACCATGCAACCATCTACGTTTAAAGTTTTTCTGCAATGAATAATGTTTTCTATACATATGGCGATGAACGAAATAAGGAAAAGACTGTCACGAAAGAAAATACGGTGTTGGATTCTCGGATGGTTATGAAAAAAGCGTCTGGATTAAGCTTTGAATAAGCATATGAAGATCCTGAAAGCTATAAAATCTAAGTTCGTGTTAACTTCTTATTGTAATTTAACTGAACAAATTTTCCGACAACATATTGGACAAGATAAAAAATGTCGGGAAACATTGCTACAAAAATTGAAACTCTAAATTACGCTAAGATATTTAACAACTGGAAATAGTTAGTGTTGACGTAATATTTAGTGATTCAATATTTTTGCATGAGGTGCTCTGGAATATTATTTCACTAAATAAATGTTATTTTTCAAATAACATCTTTTACAGTTTCCATTTCCACGGCTCTAATAATTGCCTTGAAGGGCGCTTCACGGGAATCTCTATTTTCGTACTGAGGCTGCTTCAAATCCCAGAGACACTCGTTTTGCTAGTATTCATTGATAAACTGTACATTTTTAACAGCACCACAGCGTGGATTTGTTATTTTCGATGGTTTAATGGTGGCAAATCTCTCAGGTAATTACAAGGAACCCATACGTCCGCTCGACTGAAATGCTTTCACGACACTCGTTGGCATAAATAAATCACTTTCCTAGTTGCATCACATATTTACACTACACAATTAGTTGCATTATTGAGTGATGCCATAATTTCACGGTGGCGCGATTCTTATTTTGTTGCATTAAACTATGTTAATACGTGATACCAGAAGTGCAACTAATGTCATGAAACAACTTGAGCGCAACTAGTTGAAAGTTAACTAGTTCAGCTTTAAACAGAGCGGTTCTGTATTTCCGCATGCAAAATAGGTAGGTACTTGACCAGAAAATATCTGTATCAAAACTTATCAACAAAAATATCACAAGCATTGTATTTGCTTTTGAAATAACAATATGCATAGTTCTAACCAGATTGCCATTTATCCAATTCGCAGCTCCGTCTCCAAACTCCACCTTGCTGAATAAGGATTTGAAATTAAGAACAAGGACAAGAACACTTTGAAAATTTCGAGTGCATTTGTTTGGGCTAGACCAGAAGAAGAATTGTAAGCAAGTCGTTGATGTTTATCGTGTGTATAATATTTACCTATATTGAAAGTACTTATACATTCGTTGTGACCACAATTATTACCCCGAGCTATTGCGGTGGAACTCATGTGATTGTGTTGTGCTTACACTAACTTTATTATGATGTGTGCTTCTTTGCGGTCAGTGATTGGCCTCCCTTTTTTTCTTCTTTCATAACTTATTTCGGATGCGACATATGGAATGATTAATTTAACTGCTGACTAACTAACTGGGTTCAACAATGTAAGGAATATTATGTAAAATTAGCCCTTAGAAACACGATGAAACGATTGAAAGATGACGAAAGCATGTTTGTCCACAATGTTAGGTTGTGTAAATAACATAGACATAATAAGTCATAGTATATAATTATTTTTTAATTAATTCATTTGAGTAGGTACTGAACATAAAGATCTGAAAATACTTCTTCACTTTACTAAGAGGCCGCGCTTATGAACAGATTTTTGAAAATTTTTAGAAAATAAGGACTCACTTAATACGCATATTTATTTAAAAAATACTTTTTATCAGGTAGACAATAAAGAGCAGTAAGTATTTCTGTTTCTGGAAAAGGAAAATAATGTATTTTATAGCTATTTAGCTAAACATAATTTGACTCTTTTCTCCACGTCTGGTTTTGACATTAAAATATAACAATATTCAATTTTTTAAAACACACTTTGTGACGAATCAGTTTTATTAATTGAATACATTATTTTTTTACTGTACAAAGTTAAACAAATAAAAAAAATCACTTTGTAAATGAATAAATATAACTATGAAATGCACTGGGAATCTTTTTTTCAGTTGTGAGTCAGCTTGTGTCTCGTCAAATTATTCTTTCGAAAACACGAGTAGTTGCACTTGGAACATGAAAAAGGTTTTTCTCTACTGTGAGTCAGCATGTGTCTTGTCAATGTTCCCTCTTGACAACATGAATAATTGCAGTCAGAACCGAAAAAGGTTTTTCTCCACCGTGAGTCAGCATGTGTCTTTTCAAATTTTTATTTCGAGAACATGAAAAGTTGCACTCGGAACATGAAAAAAGTTTTTCTGCACCGTGAGACACCATGTGACTCGTCAAATATGTCTTTCGTGAACATGAATAGTTGCAGTGTGAACATGAAAAAGGTTTTTCTCCACTGTGAGTCAGCATGTGTATCTTCAAATGACCCCTACGAGAACATGAGAACTTGCACTCGGAACATGAAAAAGGTTTTTCTCTACTGTGTGTCAGCATGTGGCTCGACAGATAAGCCTTTTGAGAACATGAATAGTTGCACTTGGAACATGAAAAAGTTTTTTCTTCACTGTGCTTCAGCATGTGTCTTTTTATCACCAGTAATTATATAGTAGGTTATATGGTATAATAGGTATTACCACCTTAACACCATATAACTTGGCTATTGTGGAATACATCTGAATGAATTGGCAACAGTGATACAATAATTATCAATGTTGCCAGTTTGCCAGAAAAACAATTTGATATACTGTTCATAAAATTTTCAAACTTTGTATGGAAATCGGATGCATAATTTATGTTGATCTACCCAAATTGGCATACTTATGTTGATCTCATATATATTGATATATTCCCGTAGTATGTTGATCCAGGTAAGAAGTTATTAGACAAAGTTGATCCATGTCCATATATCTGGTTTTACTAAATGAACCAATCAAGAGGGCAATCGGCGGACTGTTCATCACAAGGTTTTATGTGATTCCGTAATCTTTTGTGATATTGAACTCAAAGCATTAGTCCCTAGAGTCGAATATCGCATGAAATGACTGTGAGATGGTATCGTTTCATATCAAAATGACGTGATCCTTCGACTGTTTGTTGTTTGAATTGTTTATAAGAAATGTATGTGTATTTAGATTGAAACGAAACTTTCGCAAAAGTCAAATCCATAAAAAAAAAACATAACTTAGCAGGGGTACACGGGTTCATAGGGTGAGGTTAGTCTAGGTCCTGGCGGCGGATGTGTTTGCCCATCTACTGCGTGGCGGGCCGGATTGAAAGAAACTGGTTGAGGGATACCTTTTGACCATAAAAATCCAACATGGCGGCAAAAGGAATAATGTTTTATGGGAAATTTTGAACCTGTATCTTTTACCATCTCTCCTGATTACGCTTCGTGACTTAGTAGGGGAGGCCGGGTTCTTGGTTATAATGGGTAATTAATGGATGATTGGACGCGGTTGGAGCTAACAAAAAACTGTCCAAAGAATCGAAGCTAGCAGTCCACAATGGAGTGCTGGTACCTACCCTAATATATTATTTATTGTTTATTGTTGTTGCATTTTATTAAGTACCCATTTCATACAAGTTTGCCAGCTCGGTCTTTGAACAATTTACTACCAGTACTGTACCTACCTACTATTATTTCGTACCTAATAAGTACATTTTTATTTTTATATCTTATTTTTTCTGAGTTTAATAACTATTATATTATTTAAGTTATATTTTTTAGTTTGTAATTAAATTTCTTATTTTCTTAATTATATATTTTTATATCTTATTTTTTCTAAGTTTAATAACTATTATATTATATAAGTTATATTTTTTTATTTTTTAGTTTGTAATTAAATTTCTTATTTTCTTAATTATATAGTGTTATCGAATTTATCATCTAGTTTTATAGCTATTTTGTTAATTTTTAGCTACATCAACTAATGAAATTTTACAACCTATAAACCATAATGTCTCACAACACTCCCCAACTCAAACACGAGAAATAATTTCTCAATTGATTTGGGAAATTTTTTGTTAAAAATTTCTAATTTTTTCGCAATCAGCCTCAAAATATCTACATTTGTAAATTATTGTAAAGTGTTTGTATATTCAATAAAAAAAAATTAAAAAATATATATGGAAGTGAGGCATGAAACTGGCAGAAGAAGGCTGAAAGTAGACTGAATACTGTAGAAATGAGATCCCTGAGGCATATATGCGGTAAAATCATGTATGACGGAATGTGCGTATGCTGTGTCTATTCTAGGGGTATTTTATTAGAGCCTGTTAAAAGGAGCTAGCAGCATTGATCCCCGGTGCACCGTGCACGTGCTTGATACTCGACGGACCGAGCGGAATACACGTTCACAGTTAAGTTGATGTTATCTATACATATATGAACGGGTCGTTTCTCCGACTCGTTTTATCGTAAGTCGGCTCGCATGTGGAACGAGCTATCGGCATCTGTTTTTCCTCCTTCATATAATCCGGGCCTCTTTAAGACCAGCATTATTTATTTTATTTATTTAGTACAGGTGATGATACAATGACACATGTAGATAAAAAATACTTTGACTGCCCAACTAGGAGGAATTCCCGTTTTAGGACAGTCAATAAATTCATTCCTACTGACCCAATCTTAACCCACCCCATAACGCTGCCCAACTGGGTGGCGACATAGTTTCTCTGTATTTAACGTGTAAAGACAGGGGCACTCTAGTGAGAGGTGTCACAAAAAAAGGCATACCTCCGAATTTGAATATAGAGACATAAGAGTACAAAATGATCTATATTATAACCAATGAATCCACCCATCTTTTATAGATCATCACTTTTTATTAGGATTTAAAAAAAAACGTAAGCTTTATAATTGCACAACTCAACTCAACTTCAAATATTAATATTCTGTATAAACGATTGTTACATCTTACCGGAGGTGACTGGATAAATCATCAAAATGATAATTCATCACATCTTTAAAAAGTTATTTAAACTCATGGAAAGTGGTGAAAGAAAAACATTATTAACTGGGTTAAGTAGGTTAGGTTAGGTTTAATTTTTTTATTCATCATTTTTAATGACTTTATATCACTTTTTAAAGGTGTGTTGAATTGTCACTGTGTTGAGTTATCATAGAACCCTTACCGGAAATGTTTATATTTTAAAGTTCTCTAAGGATGGGTTGTTTCGCAGAATTTGAACAATTCATCAATTTTCAACGTTCATTTTCAAGTTCTGTGAAAGTTCTATTTAAGTTCTGTTGTTATATCATTATAGGCTAGTAGCTTGATAGAACTGAAATAATAACAGAACTTGAAAAACTTCTTTGAAATTTGAAGAATTGTTCAAATTCTCCGAAACAACCCGTCCTAAATAAAATGAAATGCTCTTAAAAGAATCATCTCATATTTAATATTATAAAACAATAAGACCGGAAGTCGGCATCTTTCAAAATTAAATAAAGCGTTAACTAAAAAAACAGCTACAAGGTGGTTACAAATGCAATTATATTTAATCAATTTGATCGATTATTTTTTATGTGAAGTTTTTTTCACAGTGGCCCAATGAATATTATATGGGGCCAATTGAACCAATTTTTCTTTAAGCATTTTCTACGTCTTGCGATAAAAACTTAGGCTTACGATAAAAATACTCATGATCAACGGCAGAAAACTAGTTGTCTACTGAATTCTTATTTTTTTAATCTCATATAAATTAAGCTATATACTCACAAACCGATCGAGTGAAAAGCTGCAATGATCCCGACCCCGGGGTCATTGCAGCTTTTACGGAATGATGAGGAAAATATATTTTTTTTAATTAGTTGAAAAAATTACTTTTCAAAATTTTAATTATGTTTAACGTAATACACTATCTGGCCTCAAGTAAATCAGTTTAATCACGAACCGTAACTATTTAATGTAATGAAATAACAAAACAAATTAATGTTAATATCATATTATTATTTTTCGGAATAACTTATTGAGTAAAACCTCAAATTATAATATTTAAATATTGAAGACAATATTAGTGATTCTTAAACGCAAATCTGAAACAGAAAAATCAGAAAAGGAAACGGTCACATCTGGGACTCGAACCCAGGACCCTTGTCTTTTCTGATTTTTCTGTTTCAGATTTGCGTTTAAGAATCACTAATATTGTCTTCAATATTTAAATATTATAATTTGAGGTTTTACTCAATAAGTTATTCCGAAAAATAATAATTCATTTCTAGACTTGCAGAAAAAGTCAATAGATGTCGCACATTAAAAATAAAAACAATAAGATAGGTTTATCTATAAGACGCTGTCTAGGATTGCATTTAGTTCGGGTTGAATCTTGCGATCATACATAAAGATAGTTGCCAATAAAAATGTGCGGTGAAAAAATGAAGACAACGTTGGTAGTTCTTATTCGAAGTATGATACAGTTAAAAGTGACCGATGAGGATAGGGTCCCATTAGCGCAGTTGGTAGAGCACTGTCCCGGAAAGACAAGGGTCCTGGGTTCGAGTCCTAGATGTGACCGTTTCCTTTTCTGATTTTTCTGTTTCAGATTTGCGTTTAAGAATCACTAATATTGTCTTCAATATTTAAAAAGTTAATATCATAGTTTGCTTTAATCTCAATAAAAAAATAAGGAGAAAAAGATTTTTTTATGAATGAGATAAAACTTTCCCCAAATAACATGTATACATTGATTAAAATTAAAATAGCAACTTCATATTAGGAAAGAGAGGACAACGAACAAATAAGTACATTGACCAAGTATTACGGACGGATATGCACTTGGGAGCTGTACTCACAGAAACTTTAAAAAAAAACTGGTGTTGAGTTGTAGTACGGGGTCAATTGTACCGGTATAAACATCCCCCGAAAACAACAAAGAGACAAAATAAACTACTAAATGCGGTATAAAGCTAACGAATCCTCCTAGATTTAATCAACTATCCCAATTTTTTAGATTCCCCACTTAAGTACCCACTCTATGATATACCTACCTAGAGGTAAAACTAAGATATTGCACACTATTGGCAAAATATGACAGAAATCGCTCCCGTGGATAAGTAATAAAACGTAATTTATAAGCACTTTATTAAAAAAATGTCTACAGAAACAGATAATTTTTTAAAACAATTATGAATAAAGTACATTCTGGAATCGTTAATAAGTCGTTTTGAAATATTTCGCCGTGTTCAATAATCAATAACTTGGGAACGCGGTGCCAAGATGTAAAATTCCATAGCCGTTGATTATCAAAGACAAATTAAATTATACTTATTATATGAGTTAAATGTATTCTAATCAGGGTGTTGTCACATCCCGGCCATTCTGCAGCTGCATTGTCTTAACAACGAAGTTTTGGTCTGATCACATTTTCAATACAGAATTATTTTTAACGAAATTAGTTTTCATACAGAGAATATCCAAATATACCTTTTTGTGTAAAAAAACATATCGGCTTTTTAGTTAGGATGTGGTGTGATATGATTTGTATTTTTCTACGAAACATTAATATGAAGCATCAAGGAATTATCAAAATTTAAATAAAATATTTTGAAGTGTTTCATCCTGTCCTTTAGTTGGTATTACTTACTGCACGTGTTTATTCATCTTCTGCCATTTTTTGTGCTAAAAATACTTTATTCAACTTCTCGAAGCTAGCTGTAGCGTTTTGTAGAAAATATGATTGGCATCGGATTATAATATTAACAATATTTTGGTTGTCATTTTTTACAAATAAAAAATTGTGTGTATACCGCACCAGAGTCCCAACTGCTCCCGTCTGGAGCCAGTGAGACTATGGTATCCTCAATTGGGGTTATTATGAGGCAGAAGGTATTGTGGAACTCGAAGGAGATGACGAGGATGAAGGTGGGAGAGTACCTGGCTATTCATTTATGGTCACCAAACACTAATTGTAAAATAGTGCAAATTAATTTTAATAAAATTTATTTGAACCAGCGACCTTTGGATGAAAGCCGAGAGAGCCACCTCAAGTAGTTTGATATATTTGGTGACTGAGCAGGAGTGCCCGGGTTTATGGGGTGAGGTTTGATCGGTTCTTGGCGGCGGATGCGCTTGCCTATCAAATGCGTGGTGGGCCGGATCGATTAATCCTCTTTCAACGCATCGCTTTGCAACGCAGTAGGAGAGTTGGATTCTTATGTTTATCACTCGAACACACTGACCCCCAGATTACTACCCACCCATCATACCTATTTCCTTCCCAGAACTCACTGTCCTTCCTTTCTTTCAAAATACCCCCAACACAGCATTCACAAAGATGACATAGGCCTTGAGGGTTACGATTTTCCTTAGGGCCTCCTGTGTGGAGACGATGTAAAAAAATACAAAAAATAAACAACTATCTCGCTAAATCGTTGGCTGTGACTAATGGTAGGGGTATTGGTTATCTAATAAATGGTTCCCGGGGCGGCAGAACACATAATTGTAATAATTCTTGAGGGCACTGATGTACAGACATTATGGCTCCTGTTGATTGACGAACATATACTGAAACATCTTTGGTTGGAATCGGTGCTTGAAATGACTTTAGCCATGTTTAGTAAAAAAACAAATTGGAATACATTTTTCAGCAATTTTAATTTAAAATTTGAAAAATTAAATTCTCACCAATCTAATCGCAGCAATTTTAATAGGCACAAATTATGGATATTACGCTTTGTTTCAACTTAATCATTACAAGAAACTTACGTCGGGAGAGATGGTAAAAGATACATTAAAATAAAATTTGATTCAATCAATGTTCGAAATTTGTCTTTTAAAATGACTCAAAGAACCTCACCGCATGAACCCGGGCACCCCTGCTTAGTCACGAAACGTAGTAAATGATGCATTAAAGTTACATTTTTGTTTAATCAAGTTCAAAAGATTTTTTAAGCATGGATTTGACGTTTGCGAAAGTTCTATTTCAATATAAATACGCGTGAGGCAGTCTATCCTCTTTAAGTACAAAGTCATTTTCATAGAATATGGATGTTCTAACAGAATCTAAAAAGTACCACAACGCGCGCGAAATTGGCGGTTACAAGTTACAACGCATGCAAGCCGTCAAGTTTGTCAGAAATATATAGATCAACAAAATAAATCGTGTAAAATGTATATGCGACCGAAAAATGGGTGTGGATACGAGAGGGGATAAATATATATATAGAAAATATATATATATAGAAAATTTTGGCAATTTTTGTGAGTTATTGAAAACATCTTTTTACTAATTTTCAAATTTTATTTATTATTCTACCAAAATATGTTTACACTATATTTTAATTCAAACTAACCATTCCTCCATTGGGCATCATGAAACAGGTAGCTGCCTAGTATGGTGCTCTAATATATCTTCTCTAAATAAATGTATTAATCATGTAACATGTAATTATAAATAAATAAATAAAAATAAACTGTTTAAAATAAATGAACATTAAAATGTTTCATTGTTTTCAAAAGAAAAACAAACATTCCCTGGTTATAAATAACTTCTCCTACTACCATAACAGTAAACGGAAAATTTTGACTGTGAAGAAAAGTTGTGCAAAAAAATAGTTAAGATTGAGTGTTGTTGTTGATCCAAGATAAATAGGAGCTGACCCTGACGAAAATATCCGGCTTACCCACGGCACAAGGAACTACCCTGGCTGCAATACCGACCAAGACATTTCCATCGACGAGTGGGCTACCGGAGTCTCCCTATAAATAAAAATATTTTCTTTAGTAAAAACAAAGAGGATTTTTACATTCAAAATATTAATAGTGATCAAAATAAGATGCCGGCATAAAAATTGGGAGTACTCGTCTATTCAATTAATGTAATAATTGAACCTTAACTATTTGATGAATATATGGAGCAGGTGCGTGAGTTTGTATGTTAAATGGAATTGAAATCGTATGGAAATTATGTTGAACAATTGGAAGAGGTGGGATTAGGCTTGAAATTATAGCATATATAAAATTATATATTATTGATAGCATGGAAGATCTACGGTCTCTCGTGAGTAGGATGAACCAAGTATGTATGAAGAATGAGTTAAAATTATTGTATATAAGTCTTAAGTCATGGTGCTTGAAAGATAAAGAACGAAAACAGTGTACAATGTAGATGTGAATGATGAATACTTGGAGAAGGTGGATGGATGAGTTCGTGTATTCGGGAATTATGTTTACGAGAGATGGAAACGCCGATTGGGATATTGAAAAATGGTAAATGCAGGAATGGTTAACTCTAGTAATGGAGGAGTGAACGCGGTTGGCGCTAACAAAATATGTAATGAGGCGTATATGTGGTGAAAATTGTAGTGAGTAAAATTAAGAAAAGGATGCTTTCATCGTTTGGGCATGAGCGAATGAATGAAGAATTGAGTGTAAGGAGAACAAATGACGCGAATATAAGAAACAGTCCATTTTTAATTGCCATTCGGGCATCAAACAGTATGTATCAGACTATGTATGAATGTGAATGAAGCAAGGACCATGTACCAGAACCGAGTGGGAATTTACAAAGGAATTCTAACGAAATATGTAAAATTCTTAAAAATAAAAAATTGAAATTGCAGAAATTTTTGAAAATCTGCCGAATATAGTTCAAACCCGCCTATATTCACTAAAATTTACCCAAGATTTGGAAATCTCGTACACAGGTGGCGTATTTTCCTTCGGTATTTTCACAAACTATGAATACCGTTGACAAAGACATCACGAAAACAAAATTGTTATAAGTAAGTTTTGCAAAATAATAATATAATATATAAATTAAATTAAGATTTTTTTAAATTTATGTTGAGGGATCAGTAGGATTTATAGGCCCTGTTAGAAGTTCTACCGAGCCGAAACCTCTGATATGAAAATATCTGGAGTCAGTGAATTATTTTCCCATTTGATCTCTGCTGAGTTGACGTGTTGTTCTTGTATTGTTTAGTATTTATTTTGCTTATATAATGCACTTACATTATGTTGATTGACTAGAAGATCATTTGTGGAGAAGTGTGTGGAAGGGTTTAGTTTTTCCTATGGGGAAGATTTAACCCGGACAATAAAATCGGATGTTTAAAAATAATAACTTATATCATTGATGTCGCTATTCCAAAATCTTTTAATATTCATAAATCTGTTAAAGAAAAAATAAGAAAATACACAGATTTAGGAAATGAGATAAAAAGAATTTGGCATTCTCAGACCATAAAAATATTACCATTCGTTATTTCGGCTACTGACATTATACCTAGCTCTCTCATTAAAAATTAAGGCGTATTAGATCTATCAAAAAATGTATATATAAAGATGCAAAATTTGGTCATTTTGAATACATGTAGGATAACGAAACATTTTTCAAATATTTATGTTGAGGGATCAGTAGGATTTATAGGGCCTATTAGGAGTTTTACCGAGCCGAACCCTATGAAATGAAAATATCTTGAGTCGGTGAATTATTTTCCCATTTGATCTCTGGTGAGTTGACGTGTTGTTCTTGTATTGTTTTATATTTACTTTACTTATATAATGCACTTGCACAATGTTGATTGAGTAGGTGATCATTTGTGGAAAAGTGTGTGGAAGGGCTTAGTTTTTCCTATGGGGAAGATTTAATCCGGACATAAAATCGGAAGTTAAAATATTAATATTGTTCACATTTATTCTAAGATGTGGGGAGGTTAGTGCAATCCCACACGTCCCATATAGAAATACATTTTCTTGAACAATAATTATGCAACATACAATAATATTTTTAACAAAAATATATAAAGAAGAATAAATTAACAACAGAGAAAAGATATATGAAAAATGCAAAAATATATAAAGAAGAATAAATTATCAACAGAGTACTGTGCAGGGCGTGGTCTTGAGTGAGCTTGGGCCCAGCGCTCACTCAGGAGTGGCGCTTGGTGCTGGTAGACTGCAGTCACCAACGTGTTGGCGGAGGCCATTGGCCGCATCCTTGCTCCAGTGACCCGGTGTCTCATCAGGCCGGAAAATCCATTCAGTCCTAGTTCCGTGAACATTGTCGATGCGCTGCTGTATCTTCGGTATCCAAATATGACTCTACAGGCGTCATTATATGGAATTCGGAGTCGTTCCATCGAGCAAGTTCGGTAGTGACACCATGTCTCACACGTATACAGGCCAGTACAGAATGCGTTGAACAGTATTTTTTTAACGGTATTGCTGCATTTGCAAAATCTGCGGGCAATTATATTAGACACTATGTTAAGGCTTCTCCTTTGTCGTACGATATCGCCATCATCCGATATGTCTTGATTAATAATGTGCCCCAAGTATTTTACGTTCGAACATGTATTTATTCTTGCCTCTTTAAAGTATACGGGAAACATCTTACTTGTATCTGAATTTTTTCCGTGGTGGAACGCAATCAATTCCGTCTTCTTCGGGTTTTACATCATATTATGCTGTTTTCCATATTCTTCACAAGTGTTTAGGAGTAATGTTAATCCCTTGATCGACGGAGCTAGGAGGATTATGTCGTCCGCGTAGCTTATATGATTCATACATATACTGTTAACACGACAGCCCACTCTGATGTCCAGGCGACTTGATAACTTGTCCATGTATACATTAAATAGAATGGGGGACATACACCCTACTTGCCTTACTCTTGACCGCAAATAGTGCCAATAAGAGTGCCAATGAGAGTGCCATCGGGATAGTGTGTTTATAAATAAGGTAGGTATATTCATAGCTTTCAATTTATCCCATAATGTTTTATGACAGACCCTGTCGAAGGCTTTACTTAGGTCTAAGAAACACTCGTATACGGTAGTTTTTCGTTTCTTATAGAATCCTATTATTTGCTTTGCAGTATATTTTGCCATATTAGTGGATTATCTAAATTTAAATCCCATCTGGTTATCTTTAGACATTAATTTATCATGTATCTTATTTAATACCTTTTCAAATAATCTTGCAGTTATAGTTGCAAGAGATATTGGCCGGTAATTGCTGGAGTTAGTCATGTCAGGCTGTCCCGATTTCAGGATTAGAGTTATAATCGTTTTCGTCATTGCGCCTGGTAGAAAGATGTGTTTAAGTATTGTGTTGAACAGTATGTTTAGTAGTTTGGGTATGAATCTACCTCCGTATTTTATGTGTTCAACACTTAGATAATCATGTCCCGGAGACTTACCAGCCTTAGTTCCTGTTATGGCCTTCATTATATTACTTTCAGAGAGGTAAACGTTTTGTCCATCATATTCCATAATATCGGGGACAGACGGTACTTCACTTCCGGAAATATCTGCAAAGGTTCTTTTAAAAGTATTAGCAATTTTCTCCGGGTTTGTGGACCCATCAATTTGGCTGGCGATTCGAGTTTTTGGTTTGATCAGGTTATTGCTTTTCTTCCAGAATTGGGCAAACTGCTTTGTGTCAAGTGATTTTACGATATCATCCATCTTTGTTTGTTCAGAAGAGCTTTGACAGTGTTGAAGAGCTATTTTGAACTCCTTCCTTTTTCGTTTTTTTTTTCATCCGCAATGGGACCATGTAATGGTCTCCCATTTTTAATCCACTCCATCAACGCCGATCTGGAATTTTCGTAGTATTCCTTAACTTGTTGATTCCACTCAGAAATGTTACGATGTATTTTGGTTTACTTTGATCGTTCTCCCGATAAAATACAATATTGGCAGCCTTACTTAGGGCTTCAACAATATCTGTGTATATATTGTCCATATTTTGTATATGGTCGCATTTGTCACATATAGAATCCGAATTACAAATGGATTCAGAGTGTCTTTGATAGATTACACTAAGTAATACTTCTGCTACAGACGTATATCCACTGATTTTCTTATTATTATTCCTTCTCCATATTATGTTATTAGGCTGTTGTGGATTATTAAATATAGTTGCAGGTTCAGCAGCGATTACGCAAGATGTCGGCCGGTGATGGGACCAGTCGGTACCATAGTGTATTTTCAGACTAACTAATTTGTTCTTAAGATTATAAGTGCATATACAGTGATCGAGCCAGGAAGTGGTATTGTGTGCATCGCTAATATATGTATATGTGTCATTCGGAAGTCTTTCAATATCGATACAACTGTAGTTATTTTCGGTGTAGAAATGAGAGAGTTCTTTCCCGAATATGGAGGATGGGTGAGCATTGAAATCTCCCATAACAATGGTTTCAGAGTGTTCGTTATCTTGAATGATCGTATGTATTTTGGAAAGGTAGTTGGTGAAGACGGTAATGTTGCCCGCATGACATACCGGCATGTAGACAGTCAGTATGCTTATCGTCCCTCCGTTGGTGGTTATCTGAATACCAGCGATGCGGTCATCTCCACACGGTATTATTTTAGCTTGCAGCTCGTTCCTCCAAAGTACTGCGACTCCTCCTTAGGGTCGGCCCCATAGCGGTCCGTTTGATAAATCTACAGCAGAGGTACCCCATCCCTGGAAGTTCGGATGAATTTTGGATAGATTCGATGTTTCGTTTTGTAATTACCATGTTCCTTGCAAAAGTATTACATCGTACATATCTATAACGAAGATGACATTTCTTTTAAAACTTTTGCAGTTTATCGAAATTATCTTAATTTTGTTCTTTTCTATTTTATTTTTTTTAAATAAATTTACTGAAAACAGTGAACCAAAATTCTTTGTTCATGTAGGGTTTGAAATCCGTATTCGGTATAGTCAACTTGAAAGATCCAAACTGCGTGGGATTTCGTTTATTATTTTTTTCTATTTGGATATTACTTCCTTTTATTTAACAATTGATAAAGTCTCGAATATTGTCCTCAGTAACACTATTGTCGAACCTCGAGACATAGAGCGTTGTTTTTTACTCAGCTATTTTGATCAAGTTCTCCATCGCTATTCCAGTTGTCATAATATTTCTCGATCTCCTTAGTTTTCTTGTAACGGTTTTATAACCATCCGTATTTAAATTAGTTGTCTCTGGTTTAAATGTATTTTTGTGAGATTATGTGCGTGCAACTTTGGCTGATTCATCCATTCCCGGTTGATGTACCTGTGATGTCTGTAGTATGACTTTTTGTTGTTGTGTGAGAGAGCTAGACGCCGCTACTTTATTCCATGATTGAGGAGAGTGCGTGATAGGTGGGGGAGCTAATGCGAGAGGGGCGGGCTGGGTTATCACATTATTGCAGTGCGCATTGTTGTCGAGATGTAATTCATTAGTTGGCGACCGTAAGTTTGAGCGGTTCTTTTCTACCGCAACCGGTATGGTGACCTTCAATGTGTTCAAGGACGGCGATGTGTTTAAGTCTTGATTTGGAACACGGTTATATTTATTTATTTTCAGTTCATTCCTTAGGAGAGCCATTTCAGAGCGCAACACTTCATTTGCACAACATTTGTGACTGAATTGTGGTTAGTTCACCCTTTAATGCCATTATATCTTTTAGGAGACAAGTGACATCTACGTGATCGAAATTGACAGGCGGTAGTTTGAGTAGATTCTGAGCCACAAATGTCGGTAGAGCTTCTTTCTCTGTTTCCTTCAGTATTTTAATGATATCATATAAATTCTTACACTTCCTACCTTCGCCTTTCCTCATAATCCTGCGTTTAACTGTGTCACTGCACAGAATGTCTTTTGCAGCCTCCACTTCATCTTTTGAGAAATGATTGGAGCATATTTGGACCGCGGTTAGTTCGTCTAAGACATCGATTTTGTTTTGAAGAAACGTTAGAAGTTCATTAATAATTAATTTATCACTTTTTTTCGTAACATTCATATTGTTTTCGTAAGCGGCGGCAGCAGCGTATGCAATTCGATCTTGCGCACGAGCAGACTGAAAAATACCCCTCATAAATGGGAAGTTATATACTCGAAAAAAATGTATTAGTCATCCGCCATTTTGCCTCTAGACCTAAATAATGTATAAATGTATGGCTTACTCTGCAAGCTCCCTCGCCAACCTTAGTGAATGTGCACAAATTAGTCTCGTCAACGATGTCACTAGTGAACTGTTTTTTACAGTCTTCATCGGAGAGGGTGAGAAGAGTGATCTTCTGGAGGATGTTGGAGGGTGGTCCAGGCTCCTGAAAATACAACAAAACATTTAAGCCACCACAACGATGAAATATAATGTAAATCATTCTTTTAGTTTTCAAGGTCTGTTCAATAAAAACAT
Source organism: Hesperophylax consimilis (assembly GCF_061612785.1). NCBI lineage: Eukaryota > Metazoa > Arthropoda > Insecta > Trichoptera > Limnephilidae > Hesperophylax > Hesperophylax consimilis. The sequence continues at coordinate 2,873,343 of NC_142852.1, forward strand.
TTGTAAATCTCTGAATTTTATTTACAACGGAACAATCACATGATGATTTTAAAGATCTAATCTAGAAAGGTTCCGATCTCCCTGTTGGTCTGCAAAAACCTGCTTGCTCTGTGATTTGTGATGGAAGACAGAATATTCTAGTAAACACATCACATGTATTAAAAACAATACTTGATATTTTCAAATAAATAATAGTTGAAAGTGAATTCACGCTGTGAGTTTTCAACAGATCTCTGCGTTTTCAGAATTACCCCAGTGCAGCAATTAATTTTAACATTAACTTCATCATATGTTTTTAATCGCTTGGCGGTGCCATGTTTAGGTCGCAGTGTAAGAGTGCCACATTAGTTATTTAAAATAGAGTACTCCGGCTACACAATGGCAGGGAAAAATAAGACGGGAAGTAGGTTTGAGTGTCAGCCAAACCTAAGACAATTCACGGCTAGCTCAAAGCACCACATTGAGTTGTCCTAGGCCAGGGAACAGCTATCTTGTTCCGATTACTTCATTTATGTCAGGACGGCGATCGTTAATAACCACAAGTGATATTTATCAAATGTATATTATGGTAGGGCTCAACACAAAGGAGATGTACACAGATCATTTCAAGCTTACACATACGGGTTCATGAATTACAATACGGGTACATGCATTCTATACCTAATCTCTCCTATCATCTCTCTCTTCTGGTGAATTATAAACAGAAACTCGGCACTGAATTGTTATCGAAGCACATGAAGGGTAGCAGATTCGCAGTAGGATCCAGCCAGGAGTCCATCCTACAATTCTTGTCAAAAGCTCTAATATCGACACGTTTTAAATTAATTTAATTTCCGCGCAACGCGAGAGGAAAGCGCATCACATGTGTTGACTCTAGCAACGTTGGTACACAAGAAAGGGCTGTTGCCCGCCCACATCTCGCGAGCTAGTTTAGTTCTGAGACGCCGATTCCTGAGGAAGCACTAACTTGTGATGATTCAAAACGCTTTTGTAACAGCGGATGGAATGATTTCGATACTTCGACTTACAGTTTGTACCTTAGTCATTGAAAAGGTCTGTCCTTTCAGATTTATTATATATCTTAAGAAATCTATAAAAACAGTCCTGGGTCATGAAATTGCACTAGTTCATAAAAATGAGACTCGGCAATAAAAAAGCACCTTGTAACGAATTCCAAAGAACTTAATGATAAATATATTGTTCAAAATATATACTCATTTAGACATACATGCAAGACCACTGTACTTGGGAGTATTATTGTTTTTTTCGTAATCCCAAAACCTACCTCCCGTACACTGTCTAGCGCGCGAAGTTCCCTTGCTGCTTTCTGTAGAAATAAAATTATGGCTTCACGCAGTTCGCCGCCCGCTTTCCGCTGCTCGCTTATAGTAATAAGCATTGCATTGTTTGTGAAATATAAACGAATAATACAATGAACGAATAAAGGAGTGAAATGAGAATATATGACGTGAATTTTAATGGTAGAAGAACTCGCGGACGCCTGAGGAAGACATTGCACGATAATGTGATCAGACACTTGAGATCAAGAGTCAGAATAATAAAAGAGTATGTAATTAGTTGAAGAGCTGTGTGCTCGAACAAAACTCACCTTGGTTTGTCCCCATCCAGTTAGAGTGACGTTGACTCCGCCAGTAGAGCTGGAAGGCAGAGCGATGAAGCCGACGCTAGTGCTGGTGGTGATAGGCTCGCTGGTGGTAAGGATGGCGATATCATTGGCCCAGGCATGAGTTTTATTGTAGTCGGGGTGAGTGGTGATTTTTGACATCAGGTATTTGGTACCTCCTGAGTTCAGGTATATGCTTCCAACGATGATCATCAATTCATCAGCTTGGCGGCTGTTGGAAATGATACAAATATTTAACTAAAATATGGGAAGGCGGGTACGGGTACCGCCGCCCAGGGAACCATTCTACCATAGGTCACCCCAAGTAGTTCGCTACGTTTGGTTACTTATCCCGAGGTCGATCTTTATACCTCTACAGCCGGGCTTTTATTAATTCATATGTCTGTTACTCCAGGACAATAGCAAGAACTTAATAGTTGTCGCTGTTACTCCAGGACAATAGCAAGGACTTAATAGTTGTCGCTGTTACTCCAGGACAATAGCAAGGACTTAATAGTTGTCGCTGTTACTCCAGGACAATAGCAAGGACTTAATAGTTGTCGCTGATATTTTCGTCTTTAATTTAGACACATTTACAGCTAAATTAATTCAGCTCTTTTAAGTAAATGTAAATAATTTATAAATATGATTGAGCAGCAGTATTCATTACATATTTTTTATGTTGTATTTCAAAAGTTCTTTCATAAATATTTTTAATTGTGTTATACTGTGGTTTAGTTCAAGTTTAAGTAGCTGTTGTTTTTAATAAAATCTTATTATAAAAACCCAATTGGGCGTTAATAAAAAAGGATCCGACCAACTACAATCGCAGTTCAGTGAAATCATGACTACATTCAGGTAATGTGCAGTGTACAGAGCTAGATTTTACAAGTTTTGAATGCATTTCAATACTGTCCATGAAAATTCCTAAGTAAAACGTTGATATTGTAGATGTCACATATGGTTTTTTTACAACATTACAAATTTATTCTGAAATTTGTTTCAGAATATTTTTTTTTTTATTGCTATTTGCTAAAATAGCAAAATGTCCAAATAAGTCAAAAGTCATTCATCCCAAGACTAGCTATCGGAGATACAGCATATTGACACATCACGCGACGCGCACTTGGCACGGATAGCTACCTACACGTGAGGTCAAAACGCTGAAACTCAAGCATTCTGTCTCCCCCACCAAGACAGACTTATAATTCCACACCGAAGGCCCTGAGGAAAACAAATTCCTTGAGGGCCAGTGTCTTCTCTGGAGATGTCGTGTGGAGGATCATTTAGAGAAGAGGAAGGAGTGAACATGGGTCTTGAAGAGACCCATGTTGTAGGAGGGAGGAAACACAAAGGCTTTCAATCGATCTACAGTCGAGCAAGAACGAGTCGTAGAAGCGATACGTTCTAATATAGGGCAAGCGTTTGGCGTATTTCCTGAATATGCACCGGTGCCGGACGCTAGTTCTAGTGGCAAAACAGCGTATTTGGCAGAATGCTGTATTTTAAGTTGAAATGTTCTGTCATGACAGAAGTGTGCTTTCGCAGTAACATCATTGTGCCATTTTTCTTGGAAAGTAACTACATAAAACAACTAAAAGAGACACATTAATGAAGAAGAAGATTACATTAAGAAAGCTAAACGAAACATGAAACAGAACAACGGTCTAAACTGCAAATCGAACACATGATCTACCGGAACAAGGCTTTTAACGACTCGGACATCGGAACACTATTATTTTACGTCGAAATTGTCGATCTCATATTTCAAATTCAGAATAACAAAATTATCTTGCAACTGTTTTTTTTACATATTATTGGAAGCTATAAATTTTTAATTTTTTAATTATGAGTTATGAAATAAATACAAAATGAGATCGACAAATCTGACGTAGGTCCATGTATATATTGTATATATATAAGGAGGTTTGCTTACTATTCAACGCAATGTGCAGCTGTGAGGACGGTGTGTGCGTTCACAATGGAGCCTCCGCAAAGAAACTGGTTATTGATGTCCCTCAAGGACGCTATGTAGGGAAACTCATCGACTTCTGCATCTGTTCCTCCGACCACACGCCATTGGATTTCATTGTCAGCAGTGGGCGCAGCTAGAAATACACATACATTGTATTTCATGTTTATTTTTAAAATTATCTCCTTTTTTAGTTTTTTTTTATGTATAACCGTACAACTGCTTCCAGCAGTCTATAGCCAGTGAGACTATGGCGTCCCCAATTCGTGTATGTTGTGATGCTGAAGGAAGGGAAGGAGACGCGGTAGAGGAAAGTGTGGAAATTCCTGACAATTCAGATCTGATCACCAAACACGGCCAAAGCCATTTCGAGCATCCTTTCAATTCTGAATGGTGATTTTACACGAGGGCGATACTGAGAGTATATTTCACTCTCAAACGTGCAGAAATAACAGAAATTAAACGAATAAAATTAGCTCGTGCACAGTGGGTGTTTAACCCGCGACCTCCAGCTGGCCAGTCGAGAGCCTTTTCACTCGAACTAAATCCCAAAAAGAAACTGGAACTTATATACCCAGTACTACGTCGTTTGATTGTAAACAATCACAAAATCTACAAGAAACTGTTAATCTGTTTGCTGAGTTTTTTGGTGGTGTATATGTTAGTAAAAGTGTAGACAGTAAGTACTCTTGCTCTAATTTGGTTGAAAATCTTGATATATCTGACTGTACAGTAACTATAGAGGACGTTATATCTAAGCTGAAGAGTCTCGATTCCCGCAAATCCGCAGGACCCGATAAAGTTCCACCTAGATTCCTCGTTAACTGTATGCATTCATTGTCACATCCCATACATATGAAGTTACATATGAAATACATTTATGAAGTCACTCTCATCAGGTGTGTTTCCTGATCCTTTAGGATTCATTCACTTCTTACAAATTTGCGGCATCAAGTGGAGTACCGCAAGGATCTCATTTGGGCCCAATAATATTTTGTTTGTTCGTCAATGACATAGCAAATATTTTTAGTAAAGTCAAATATTTATTAATTATTTGCCGATGATCTGAAGATCTACAGAATAATTTAAGATAATAATGATCGCGCTATTTTGCAGTTGAACCTGAATAAACTATTTGCTTGGTGTTCTGAAAATGATTTGCAACAAAATATTAGTAAATGCCAGATTATTAGTTTTTACAAAGGTAAAAATCCTCTTTTCTTATTTCATTAAATCTTCTTTGAGTTTCACAGATTCTAGATCTCGGTGTGTTATTCCACGAAAGTCTACAGCTTAACTTACACATCGATGAAACTACAAGCGATGCAATGAGAATGCTCGGTTTTATTTTGAGAATGGGGGCAAAGCTTAAAATGTTTTAACTTTAAAACTTCTATATTGTTCATTAGTACGAAGTAAATTAGAATATACTTCAACAGTATGGTCAAAGTCCATTACAAAGTCCATTCTCAAGCCTTCTAAAAGGTACAAAATAAATTTCTTCGGTACATCAATTTTTAAATTAATATTTCCATCGAATTTATAAATTATAATAAGAAACGTACCGAAACAATAATTCTCAAACTATCAGATAGAAGAATTCTAACTAAGAATTCTAAGGTTCGGGTTGAACTGAAACCGGTTGGTTATAAATATATACAATAAAGTGGTATTAAAACAAAGTTATTTATTTTAATTATTATAATTATGTATACCCACAAAGTGTTTGCTACAAGTGAAAAATTAATTCTAACTGATATATTATTTTTATTATCCTGTTTGACAAACTACTTAAATGTAGTTTAACGGGATATATATGAAATAAAAAAATTAAAAAAAATAAAAAATTCAAAATTATCAAATCTCTAATTGACAGCCCTGAATTATTGGAATTAATTTATATGAATGTACCTGCCAGACAAACTCAAAGCAAAGACTCTTTTAAATGTAACAATAACCTCAATACTAACTACTCTTTGTATTCACCAATCCAAGAATTCATCACCTTGCAAACAAATACATTGAACTTATTGATATATTTGGTGTTAATAATTTTGTGAGTTTCAAAAGGCAACTAATTTCAGACCTAATTGCTAGTTATTAACTTGTTTTATTTATTGGCTTTTAAAAAATACTCTTGTCTCTATACCTTCCAACGTTTAACTAACGTACTCCTTAGTTTATTTGTTATTTATTTTTTTGGACGCATATTAATGACTGTATGCATTTACGGTCATACTTGAAATGTATATTATATTTTGATTTACTTTACCATTTCAAGTACTATTATTTTAATTCGATAGTAATTAGGGCGTTGGTATTTTGCCTTATTTATTAGTTTTTTTTTCTAGAGATACAACAGACATTATTTTTCTTCTTTTTTTAAACATTTGTTTTATAATACATATCAGTATATTAAATATAATTATTTTCTATTTACCTGACGTGTAAATTATTTTACTGTTTTCAGTCTTACTGGTTTTGCAAAAAAACATAAATAATTATATTCATATATGAATGTACAATGTACATACGTACTTTATACATAAAACTTTTCTTTATTTACATTTATTTGGATTTTATGTTAATCTTATTATTAGCATTTGATTTTGTATTTTTTTTATTTAGTTATGGTATGATAATAATCCATGTATTATGTTTAATGAATCGTTATGTTTAATAATTGATAGGGCGTTATTAATGAATGATAAATAAACACGGAGACCGTCATACGGCCCCTAGGAAAATAATGATGGTGTGTGGAGTGTATTATAAAGAGAGGAAGTTCTGGGAAGGACACGGTATAAGGGGTGGATAGGAATCTAGGGATCAGTGTGTCCAGAAGTGACGGACTTAAGAATCCAACCCTCCCACAAACCGTACCGCATGAACCCGGGCACCTCTGCCAACAAAGTCACTACATATAGCGAACCACGTGGACCAAACTTTGCCAGAGGCGTTGGTTATCCAATAAATGTTTCCCAGGGCGGCGGTACCCATAACTGCCTATAATATTAGAGTCCACTCTGAATTCAACCTTAATCTCCTTATTGTAGGTTCGCCATTATATTTTATATTTATTTTTGATTATTTAAGTTACTTTTTCCTGAACGTTAGTCCATTACTTTTTACTAGGAAAACCGTAAGTTAATACAAATAATTTTTTTAATTTTTCTGTCAATGTAATTAATAAGAACTAACTAAAAGAACCTAACTATTTTTCCATTAATTAAGATAAGATGTTAAAATAAAACCTGCAGAACAGCAGTTACGTTTTTTTACAAAACACAATAATAGTTTATGTGTTATAATAAAAATATGCATATCATTATATTATTTATTATAATAAGAAAGATTTTAAAAATATTTATATTGAGGGATCAGTAGGTTTTATAGGCCCTGTTAGAAGTTCTACCGAGCCGAACCCTCTGATATGAAAATATCTGGAGTCGGTGAATTATTTTCCCATTTGATCTCTGATGAGTTGACGTGTTGTTCTTGTATTGTTTTGTATTTATTATGTTTCTCTTATTACACTCTTTTTATTTAATACCAAAAATATACAAATATTTAAGGATCGATGAAGGAAAAGCGACTAAGGCTTCCTTTTTGTAATTATAAATTAAACGCTAGACTGTTGCGAGTCTAGTCAATATAAGAGAACCCATTTGACACACTTTGCATAAGGACATATTTAATTGTCTCTTTTCACAAACAAATTATGTAGCAAACTCGACGATTCCTCGCTTACATAGTTTAAAAACTAACATTAAAATAATATCCACATTTTTAACAAAACACAAAATGGTAAAATATTATTTCTGAAAATGATTGGATTATTTAAATTTATTCAATTTCAAACCATAAAACCACTGCCTATTACTCACTTCTGTGTAAAAACATAAGAGTCATAAATAAATCTATATGTACAATAATCGAGGTTTTTTGGTTTGTCCCCCATAGACTCTAAATCTACTATACCAATTTAACTGAACATTTCGAGGTTTCTTCTTATTAGCGCCAGGACTGTTCAAAGAGTGGTTTCAATGGTTGAAGAATTCTGGGACGCTCGAGATCGACTTAACATGTTATCTCAGCACTAGAATGAGATACGTAGTCAAATTAAAGTCGAAATAATGCAGTTAACAGAAACTATATAAATTTCGTGATATTGTATGAAGCGAATGGCAGAAAAATCCGAAGATTTCCGAGGAAGACATGAATCAAATAATTATTTGTGGTAAAATGAGATGTAAGTGATGAACGAAGAAAGAATGAGATGGGAGAATATATGACTTGGAAGTGAATGGTTGAACAGGTCGAGGAACCCTGAAGAACACAAGGCACGATCAAGTGACACAAATAAAAACACTCAAAATGACATAAAAAACATTTGTTTGCCCTTTGCCACTCTCGTATCGAATATGGTATACTAGGATGGGGTTCTGCAACTTCAAGAACATGATGCAACCATCTAAATAAGCCCAGGAGGGTATTTTAAAGACCATCCTAAAAGCTCCCATAAGGACGCCAACAACAGAAATCTTCAAATATTTTGCTGTCCAAAACATTAAAAAAAATCCAAGGCAAAATGTTTTAATCAAACATTTTGAAAAATCAAAACAAAATGATGAAAATAGCAGATTAGTTTGTTATAATTTTGAATTGACTTACCGAAAACTGCAACCAAGACGGTGGAGAAAAGAAAGAGTGCCCTGAACATTTCTCGACAAATGATGAGAAACTAATGATTTTTCAACTAACCAAGTTAGCCTTTTATTCAATCTCCTTATCAATTCACATAAAAAAATAAAATGTGTCACATGAGAACGTATCACTTCTATGCGTCTCTACCCTGGTTCTTGTATTCAACAGCTCGGCTGAGATATGATTCTTTGTTTCCTTCATCCTACAACGTGGGTATCTTAGAAACCCAACATTACTACGATCTTTCCGTTTCGGACAGCATTACAGCGTCCATCATCAGGGCAGATGTGGTAAACTAAAATCATAAAGGCAGATGTTTTACACATCTGCCTTGATGATGGACGCTGTTAACGTTGGCTAAAGAAGGAGGTAGCGCAACACGGCATAATTCAATAAAACCACTTTTATACATTTGGCCGTGAAAATCTCAAATCGTATCTATCTGCTTTTTATTTGTTTAGGCGCCCAGAGAACTTAACCATATATTTATTACGAGTATACCGGGTGTCTGAGGGTAAAGTGCGATAACTACGGAAGGTGATATGTATTATTCAAATGTATGTTTTTCTCTTACAAAAAGATTTTTCCCGAGAAGATATTTATTTTCTCTCACCAATTTTCAATTTTTTACCTAAAAACAACCTTAAAACGTTTGAATTCCAAGAAAAAGTTATTTACCTATCTTTTTTACTTGTACTATAATGTAGAATCTTTATACCTACCCGGTAAAATACTTCTTTTTCAGAAATTAAAATGACAAATAAAAAAAATAATGTAAGTAAAGGAGTTAAGAAGATACAGGATACATAAATAAAGAACATAAAAAATTACGTTTAAATTGGATAACTTTTCTTTTAATCTGTAATTTATCATAAGAAGAAGATAATACCAATAAATCTAAAAGAAACACGAGTAGGTTCTAGAAATGCAATAAATGCAACGCGCCTCACATTGGAACCTACCAGTAAGACGGCAAATGTACGCCTCATCTACCTATCTATAATGACAGCAAAGCCGCAATCCTACCTACTCGCGATTTGTTCTCGAACGAGTGGTGCATGGTGACATCGCGGTACATAGGTCAGTCTTACAAGTGAGTCAGTCCCATTCAAGCGTCCATGTCAGGGGGGGTCGACTCCGACCTAAATTTTGGTCCTAGAATGGTGGTGCTTTGGTGACGTCATAGCAATATTTAAAATGCCAATATCCAATAGGAACACTTTGAACGCCATAGAAGAACTGAGTTGTATAAAATGGGATATCTGTGGTAACAAGAGTCAAAACACCACATGTTTATTTATGTTCATGGTTCTTCGCCGACGTAAATATTTGTGAAAAGTGAAAGTAGTTTTTTTGCAAAGTTCGCATTTTGCAAAAAAATTAAAAACGACTTGTGGCTCGTTGAAAAAAGATGCTTTGCCGACCCTTAATGTTCCAGATATCGGAATAAATCGGGATTTACCTGGTGCACAAGGGACCCGGGATGTTAACCAAAATGCAGGTGCGAATCTCCCTCTGTTTGTTCAATGTTTCTAATGTAACTTATCATTAACTTGAATCACCTCAGAATTGAATCTATTTTCTTTTTTAGACCGTATTCGTTTTCCACGTGTACCCCCAGTGTACTACTGCACAAATTGTGGTGCCCTCCGAGATCACAATTACAGTTTTAAAGGTATAAATCTCTATCGACCTATCTTAATATTATTCATATGATTGTGAGTGTTGGTAGAGAGATAGAATGAAAGAATAGACGTTGATTTGAGTCGTTATTATGATAAAGATATTCATTCAATAGAATTAATATTTCTTCAAACCCAGCAACTGAATTACAGATATAATATTCTATGTTTTGTTTGAGTAATGTGATGTTTATTTATTTCAGAAGCTAATGTCTTCCCTGAACCCAGCAGCGGGCCCATTGCTGCCAAAATGGACGTAGAAGCGTATACCTTCATACGCTTCTATATACAACTGTTTTATTTTTCTCTAAAGGAAATAATATTCTAATATTCTGTTTTGGTGTGTTAACATTTTATTGTCATTTAAAATGTGTTTTGTGTTTACACCAGCTTGTATGTCCCTTTTTTGTGTTATCTGTGTTTGAGTAATAAAATAATTCATGCAATTACGAGTTTTAAAATATTTTTTTATTAAAATATTTTTAAATAATATTTTAGGCTAATAAATGGGGACCGTATTTATATTGTCTATGGTAGTACCGTTTTTTTTTTTTACTTTCCTCTATCTTTGGTCGATGGTTTGTGACGTCGTGACAACATATTCCCTTTTCTTTCTTTGTCTCTTAGTTCCAAAAAAATCAGTCGGACGAAATATGTTCAGTACTAAAAGCACGAAGATGACGATCTAGGTGTAGGTTCATTTATGGTCCATGTACAAGTGACGACGGGCGGCGACTCTGTCCGCATCAATCCGCAGGTACCTACAAGCGTACCGGCCTCGCTCGCTGTTCGAGCCCATCATCAGCCCGCATATGGAAACAAACCTTCATTTGAAAGCAAGAGCATGTTTTCATCTCCCTACCTATCTTGACTGAAACTGATGTCACATTTATCATCTACCGCGATTTATTTGAAGATAATGGGATAACACAATGTGAGTAATAAATTAAGTCCTCCGTTGACTTCACAATAGCGGCCTCAATGTCATATACAACAAATACTTATTTTTTTTATTTAGGAAAAGGCATAATTTATTTATTTATTCTCAAATTAGGGTAACAAATTCAAGAACCCCCGAATTAAGAGTATTAGTTGTTGTTGTTAAGAGTATTTCATGTTAATATTGGTTTTTTTGTTAAATTTCGAGCAGCGAAATAAATATTACTTAACTTACATTACGAATTAACCTCACCGCTAACACCTAAGCTAAATCCTTTATAATTTATGTTAACTGCTGTAGATTTTTAAAATATAATTTCATCAAATTTCAATATAATGGCTTCTCGTGATTGCTAAGTTAATTAAAGCGAACATCAAAACGGAAGAGAAAAACACATAATTCTGTTTCTTCCTTCAATCTTAAGCGCAATGGTAATTTGTATCCTTTTATTTCACACAAGTAGACTGTTTGGCTAATTAGATAATTATGCATACAATTTGTACTTTTCATGTAAATTATAATAATGCATATTTGTTTTAATATAACAGCATTCTGGGTACGTAATCATAATAATTTTAACTCGCATCTGATTATACATTTACAAATCCATATAAGATTTAATAAAACGATAAATAATACATTTTCTCTATCTCAATATTCTTAAGCGGTCTTGCATAAATATCAATAAAACAGTAGTTACCTATAATAGATTTCAATTTCAGATTAGCAGAGATTACCCACAATCTGTGCGTGATTACAATAATAAAAGTTATACCGTAAACATAAAAATAGTAATGAACTTAAATCATTTCCATGCGATAACGTCATAAAACTAACATACTTTACACTCCGCAACTAAACTGTAATAAGTCGAAATTTTATTTATTTAATAAATATAAGTGGGTACAGGATGTTATATGAGTACATATGATTACATATTTGTGTTCGCAATCTCACCAATGAAGAAACTGGTTCTTGTGCTAAGTAAGAGAGTTACACAAATTATAAGAAAAATAGGAACATTATATAAAGATATAACATCTAAATACAGTGGAGTTGAGTACAGACTGATAATCAATATCAATGAAGGGAAAAACAGGCAATTATTCAGTTAATTATTTCTGAACGTGTAACTTCAGTTTCAGTTTAAGTATGTTAATATAATTTAATTTCTTTATTTCAATCGGAAGATTGTTGAAATACTTTATTCCTAAATAGGTATAGTTATTTTGCATTTGTTTGGTATTACATTTTTTTAATTTTGTTTTTTTTTTGGGGATTACTTTAAGGATTAGCTTCTGGACCACTTTGATCGGGGTTAGAATCTTATTGTATGACCCCCCCATCCAATAATTCCGTATTGAATTAACGACTGGATTAGTGCGGAGTATACTCTTTTTAGGTTACTTCTTTTTAAAATATTTCTTAATCTAATGAATATATATACACACTTTCTGATACGCTTAACCAATTCACAGGTATTTCTCTTCCACTTCATATGTTGTTCTATTATCACTCCGAGATATTAAATTTCTGATACTGAGTTAAATATTGAACAGCCTTGGATATAGGTATGTGTTTTTATTACATTTTTTATTGTGAATAATTATTTTAGTGTTAGGGAGTGTTTGTAGTTTGTTAATTGAGAAATGTATATAGTATGTCTTGTTAGTGTTCAATTAGAGAAGATTTGTATCAAACCATCGTTTCAATGTGTTCATGCTATTATTTGCTTGTTCGTTTACTACATTCCAGTCGATCCCATTCATTCCCATAGGTTTTACTCCACTGTGGATCAGCATGTGGCTCTTCAGGTGACCCTTTCGAGAACACACATAGTTGCAAGCGGAACATGAAAAAGGTTTTTCTCCACTGTGAGTCAGCATATGGTTCTTCAGTTGACACCTTTGATTACATGCATAGTTGCAAGCGGAACATGAAAAAAGTTTTTCTCCAATGTGAGTCATCATATGCCTCCTCAGCTGACCTTTTCGACAACATGCATAGTTGCACACGGAACATGAAAAAGGTTTTTCTCCACTGTGAGTCAGCACATGGCTCTTCAGTTGACCCCTTTGATTACATGCATAGTTGCAAGCGGAACATGAAAAAAGTTTTTCTCTACTGTGAGTCAGCATGTGCCCCTTCAGCTGATCCTTTCGATAGCATGCATAGTTGCACACGGAACATGAAAAAGGTTTTACTCCACTGTGAATCAGCATGTGGTTCTTCAGGTCAACCTTTCGACAACACGCATAGTTGCACACGGAACATGATAATGGTTTTTCTCCACTGTGAGTCATCATGTGGATCGTTAGGTCTCTCTTTCGATAACATGCATAGTTGCATACGGAACATGAAAAAGGTTTTTCTCCACTGTGAGTCAGCACATGTCTCTTCAGTTGACCCCTTTGATTACATGCATAGTTGCAAGCGGAACATGAAAAAAGTTTTTCTCCACTGTGAGTCAGCACATGGCTCTTCAGTTGACCCCTTTGATTACACGCATAGTTGCACACGGAACATGAAAAAGGTTTTACTCCACTGTGAATCAGCATGTGCCTCTTTAGGTGACCCTTACGACAACACGCATAGTTGCACACGGAACATGAAAAAGGTTTTTCTCCCGTGTGAATAAGCATGTGGATCTTTAAATCTCCCTTTCGAGAAGATGAATAGTGGCAATCGGTACAGTAAAAATATTTTTCTCTTTCATGGTTGCGTTCGTTTATTGCAAAATTTGACTTAGGAGAGGAGTAGTTGCTATGTGGAGGAGTGAATCCTTTTTCGACAAAATGCGTCTGAAGATCTGTCGACAAATTTGAAAAATAACATGGGTGAAAATGACTCAGTTAAACACACTTTTTCTAAACTTAGAGTAAATAAGCGAAGAAAGTTCGTAGAAAGGTTAAAAAAAATAGGAGAGTCAGAATCGTTCAAGTTTACAGTGAAAAATTGGTTTTACCTGCTGCCTTGGTAATTCTTCCAAAGCGTTCTAAGCATTCCTCTTTAACATCCGGCAGATCTATGTCAATTTTCATATAAGTAAGTCCCGCTTCATCTTGTCGGGGTCCAAGATCCGCGTTTACGGTAACTGTCTCCACATAAATGCTTCCTGTAATAAAAAGGACGATAAATATAATGTATCTTTGCATGGCCAGCCCTGAACCAAACGGCGCCAGGTGCGAGTTTAATTTTGACTGCCCTAACAGTCTCAATTAGTACACGCCAAAGCAGGATATCACTGTAATCAATTAATTGATGATTTGTTTTTTTTTGTAGCGCGGTATTTATCATAAATAATATCAAAGGCGATGTGTTAGGTTGAGCACTCGACGCCCGGAGCGAACTGCTCCAATTGCACCAGGGTAGGGCCAGCCCTGTATCTTCGTAAAATTGATATAAACGAGAATTTTTTTTAAATTGGAAAACAATAAACTATTTTATTACGAATAAAGAAACTATTGATCAACGAGGTCAATGTCAGATAAAGAATGACCTCAGATGTCCGCTTCAGGGACCGATTCTTCAAAAAACAGAAACTTTCTCTAGAGCACCCGTAGTAGAGAGTTTGATTATTTTCAGTCAATGGGATATTGTTTTTCCAATCAATATTTATGTATTTTAACGTATAATAAATACGTGTTATTTACATCATGTCCCAAATGAAATTAAGTAAAAATCGAGGAATCGAGAACTTATTGTGAATAATATAATAAAGTTTTATGAGTGCTGTATTTTGGTATTTTCCGGCAAGGACGCATATTAAGGTAAATACCCAATACACCTCATGTATTATAAGAAAGGATGTTGTGAACAAGTATGTGTCCTGTTTGCACGACATTTCAAAAGAGATATTGATTCAGGACATCCGAATTTAAAGTTCTATATTTTACACGTATGCAATGCAACAAACTGATTGTCTGAGTACTCTCAGCATATTGCAAGCATTCCTTCGTTACAGCTAGGTGGTCGAAATCTTAATCTGAAAATGCAATTTCACCTCCATCTTCTTCCCGGAGACCTGGTTCCGTCTTGATGGATATAGTATCTGACTTCAGTAGATCCATGGTCTGCTTTGGTAGAGTTTGGTTATTGGTTTAACACCAAAAATATATCTGAAACAGAACGTTGTTAAAATAAAATAAAATGATAAAAATCCAAAAGTAAAATTAAAAGAGGATACATGATTTTAAGCTCAACTCGTTAAATTATTCCTCCTCATGTACACTTAAAAATTGAATATAACAAACTGCAAATCCTGATACATTGATAAACACCTAACTTTTAAACAGCATATTCAAGATATTAAAGATAAAATAAACCCTTTAATTAGCCTATTTAGCCTGATATCATATCTGTTACCAAATAAAATTAAAAAAGGTTTTTTTTTTTTTTTTTTAGTGAATACCTCACAAGAGTCCCAACTGCTCCCGTCTGGAGCCAGTGAGACTATGGCATCCCCAATTGGGGGATGTTGTGAGGCTGAAGGTAAGTGGGGAAAGGAAAGAGGAAGGTGGGGAAGTACCTGGCTATTCAGATCTAGTCACTAAACACGGCTAAAGCCATTTGGAGCAACGTTTCAATTCTGAATGGTGGTTTTTCACCAGGGCGATACTGGTAGTATCTTCCACTCTGGAAAGTGCCGCAAATATACTATATATTATTTTAATTAATTAATTGTGAAATAACACAAATTAATCAAATAAAATTTATTTGCGCACGCCGGGTTCGAACCCGCGACCTTCGGAATGGCAGTCCAATGCGTTACCACTGGACTATGCCGGCCGTCGATATATGATAGCCTCATACATTCACATTTAGACTACTTGATTGAAATCTGGGGAAATACATCTGAAACATATATAAATGAACTACACGTAAAACAAAACAAAGTAATCAAAAAGCTGTTTCACTTCAAACCTAGAACTTTAACAGAAATATTATGCATGGAAACAAAACTATTAACATTAAGAAACTTTTTATGAATATAATACATGTCTCCTTATATGAAAAATAAATAATAAACTCATACATCCAAATACAGAAATCATTAAAACGTACCAAGTACCCACACACTTTATACGG
This sequence comes from Hesperophylax consimilis, assembly GCF_061612785.1. Lineage (NCBI taxonomy): Eukaryota > Metazoa > Arthropoda > Insecta > Trichoptera > Limnephilidae > Hesperophylax > Hesperophylax consimilis. The sequence continues at coordinate 2,889,356 of NC_142852.1, forward strand.
CAACAAGATAAAATACATTTAAACACCATACATACCTTTATAATAAAAACACATACATTTGTTTTTGACCACGATAGTTTTATTTTCACTCTACCGGTTTCGGAAGATCCCTTCCTTCGTCAGGAGAATATTTAAAACTGTTTTAAATATCCTCCTGACGAAGGAAGGGATCTTCCGAAACCGGTAGAGTGAAAATAAAACTATCGTGGTCAAAAACAAATTTATGTGTTTTTATTATAAATTATGATGAGCCACAAAGTGAATGCTTTTTACAATTACACCATACATACCCATTACGGCAAGCAATCCATTGGTTACGAGGGGAGCAACATACATAATTGCCTCCCAAACGAAATTAAAAATGAAAAAAGTGTAGGTAAATTTAAGAAAAAGTTGTTAAGTTTTATGATCAATCAACAAAGCAATGATCGTGAATAAAATCGTTGTGTAATATATTAATGTGTAATGTATTAGTTTTTTCTAGTTAAATAAGTGAAAATGTAATTTATTTTATCTAGAATAAAAAAAAACATAAAAAAATATATAAAATGTGTTTCGCTTGGAATATCCTGTCAAAATAACGAAGTTGTAGCCAAAACACATATTTGAAAACCTTGAAGATATGACAACGGTTAAGAGAAACGTTGTTTAGCGTGGGAAAACTATATTTACAATGTTTACCGCCATTCCGCTTTTAACAAAATATCTGTTAACCATATGTTTTTTGTGATCATTGTAATAAATGCCTTCAAAATGCTAATCTAATAATAGGTAGACCTCAAATTGACAGTTTAAACATTCTACTGTGACAAAACGCCCAATGATTCCCTAACTAAACTGGAATAACGGCAGCTACCAAATAAATAGCGATGAATATAAGTATGAGTACTTACTTTACCAATAACCATTACAGGCGTGGGATAGTATGTTTAACAGGAAGAAACGGAGAAGAAAGCACTTGTTAGCACTTGTCAAAAATATTTATAGGTTATGCATTAGAAGTGAGTCGTTCGCTAACGAGTCGGCTCAGTGAACCGGATCTTTACGCGGATCCGTAAGATCCGGTTCCCAAATCAGCCGCTCACTCGTTCGGGAACGATGAGTCGGTTCAACTCGTTCGCGAGTGGTGAGCCGGTTCACTCGTTCGAAAATTTGAGGAACTTTTTGAAATCGAATTCCGTAGCCACCCCCCCCCCCCCATGGATTTCAATATTTTGTGGGGAGTACGTATGTTGATTTTTTTTGGGGGGAATTACGTTTCATAGAAATTCTGTAACAACCCCCCCACCATGGATTTCAAATATCTCGTGGGGAGTACGCATTTTGAAAAATTTTGTGGGGAATTATGTTTCACAGAAATTCCGTAACAACCCCCCCCCCCCATGGATTTCGAATAATGAAAGCGGGAGAATATTTGTGGGGAATATGTGGGCAGAATTAGTGCAACTGAAAAACAGCGACATTAGGCCAAGATCCGTAATACTGCCGGTGACCCGGTGAGCCGGTTCACCGAAGCGGATCTTTCAATTGAACGGGAACTAGTAAACCGGCTCCCTCAACTGAGCCGCTTCGCCCATCTCTATTATGCATAGACAAGAATGAAGTCATAGACAATTATTATAATTTTCATGGCGACCAGATAACTAAAAAAAAAAAACATTTTCACCATGTGACTTTTGAACACATACATTTTGTTAACATACATATTCATAATATGATAATTAATCACGGTTATTATTAAGAATGATCGTTACTAAGAATAATGATTTTTAAGAACATTTCATATTCAGCACAATTTGCGAGTCATTCCACCCGAGTGGTACCAACTACCAATATATAGGCGGAAAACAAGTTTAGCTATTATGTCTTTCAAAATCAGGAACAATTTTATCGATAGCCCATTCCTCTTGGGATGCTATCATTTATATGTATCAGACCACTACAGCCGAAGTCGATACCATGACCTATTCAGAGTACCAAAATTGCACTATATGTGACCGATACAGGAAGGGATTTGTCTGCTGATATTTCGTGTTGCATTATTTATATATTTTTTATAGTTTAGTGAAGTCATTACATTTATATAATCATCTTTCGTTTTGCTTTGTGCCCAGTGTCTGATATTAATGTTAATGTCACCAACAATAATATTTAAGGTACTTTTTAGATTCAGTAATAATTTTTCGGTTTCTATAATGAAATTAGTGGGATTCGATCCGTGCGTCCGGTAGATAGCCAATTTTTACATTTGCTTACCAAGTAATTAATACTTACTTTGATGATATGTGTATACAGAGATGTACTTTATTTGAAATAAATCCATTTAAAATGGAAATGCAAAATGGGTATTTTCCATTTTGCATTTTAAATGCTTTTCTAAAAACCATTTTGCATTTTGCATTTTAAATGCTTTTCTCAATGCATTTTCCATTTTAAATGCTTTTTGCAACATTCTTCCTACAATCTCCACTTTTTTTTTCTTTGAAATAATAAGTAATTCCAATTTTTTTTAGTTACTGAATTCGGGAAAATTATCAGAAAAATTCCATCACGTAAGGTTTTTCCGCAAAACGCAAGATACTGTGAGATTGCCTATCTTAAGGCGCAAAACGGGGTTTGTTGCCGAAATATATATTTTTTATTATTTACAACTTATTATAAGATAATTTTAAGTTTTATAGACTGAAACAAAACATTTAGTAACTCATGACGATAAAATTAGTCAGCTTTGAATCATATATATTGGGATTTTCCATAGTAAGTATTATGAGAGAATGCCGAAATTCCCAAGGTGCCCACTCCCTTCTATGCCCTTTCATTAATTTATTTCTGTTCCAACTTTCGTAACGTGCGTTTCAAAAATGACTTCAAGAGGTTGTGTAAATTCTTCTGAGAGTTTTTGCTATATTTGTGGTGAATTTGTAGTGAAAAAACAACAACTAAATATTACTGATTTCATTAAAAAAGTATATTTTGGGTATTTTGGTGTGAAGATAGGGAACCAGGACAAATCTTGGGCCCCGTATGGAGTTTGTTCAGGGTGTGTTGAAGGACTTAAAATGTGGTCAAAAGGTAAAGTTAAATCATTTCGTTTTGGTGTTTTCTTTGTGAATGGGATAGTCGTGCCAAAGCTAAACACTGAAACCAGAAAGTGTGGCCGAAAAGAACAATGAAGGTCGGAGAGAAAAACGTGCACTTTAAATCTTTGGTTGATCCTAAAAAGGTTCTTCTACCACCGCTCCATATCAAACTTGGGATGATGATGCAGTTTGTGAGGGCATTGCCAAAAGATGGCGAGACATTTAAATACATTTCAAGCAAGTTTCCTGGTCTGTCTGAAGCAAAGCCGAAGGAGGGAGTTTTTGTTGGTCCTGACATTTGTAAGCTGATGAAAGATAACAACTTTGAAAATGTGATGAACGATGTTGAGAGGTCAGCATGGAATTCTTTTAAATATGTAGTTACGAAGTTTCTAGGGAATCCGAAGGATCCGGACTTTGAAAATATCGTAGAAAATAGGTTGTTCAATTTTAAAAATCTGGGATGCTCAATGAGTTTAAAACTCCATTTTTTGAACTCCCGTTTGGATTACTTCCCGGAAAATGTTGGTGCAGTTAGTGAAGAGCGAGGTGAGATAAGATATCAAGGAAATGGAGAGAAGGTATCGAGGTCGATGAGATACAAATATGATGGGCGACTACTGCTGGATGCTGCATAGGGAAAATATAACGTCACACAAACGAAAAAGCACAAAACGAAGCTTCCAAACTAAAAAAAGCAGATTTTATAAAGATTTATAATTGTATATAATGTAAATAAAATATATTAAGACTTAAATTTAATTAAATTTGTATAATTTTATGATTTTTTTTCTTTTGAACATTCCCTACAGAAGTTGTGTGAGGCGGGTTTTCCCTATATTTTAATTTCCACTTTGCGGAAAATCCTTACGTGATGGGTCGAAATGGATGGCATTCTCGAATTCAGCATATCGAAATACATATAATTCAACCATTACCATTTAGAAAAAAAATTTAAAATGTCAATTTGCGGACCTGTGTAATTTACATTTGTCAAGTTGCTCCCTGGTAGAAGCCCTGGCAATTGAGTGATACCATTACAAAAAATACTGATTCAAATACTGAACATGGGGCCATGACGCTGTAATGTTAAATATTAGATAGCAATTTCTATGTTTTTACGTTGGCAACATTAGTCCCGCGCAAATTTTTTGTGGAATAATCCGTAGTCGTGGCATTTTTTGATTTACCATCATGTAATATGTCTGTTCTACATTGATGTCCATTATTTAATGACAAAACTGTTTAAAAATTCTATAATTATTTTAATTGTTTGACCTGAGAAACCATTTTGCATTTTCAATGCAATTTGAAAATAGGTATTTTGCATTTTGCATTTGAAATGCTTTTCTAAAAACCATTTTGCATTTTGCATTTTCAAATGGAAAAGTTTTGACCCATTTCCATTTTGCATTTCAAATGGTTTTGTGTACCCATTTTGCACATCTCTGATGACGGACCATATCATCACTGAAGCAGGATGCTTTACACGTTTCACAATGCAGTCTTCATTGAATTTTTCATGCGTCTTTCGCCGAACAAACTCAGTTTTATCTTGGACAATCTGTATTGACGACTCGTCCGAGAAACAAACCTGCAAGAAATTGTTTTTGTATAAATGTGTAAAAAACGATACTCTAAGCATGTGTATTCTTGTATTAGGGTTATTCAAACCTTGCTCCAGTCTTTCTGTGTCCAGTGTCGATGCTCCTTGGCCCAGGCCAGACGTTTGGCCTTCATGGCAGGAGTGAGTTTTGGTTTTTTTAGTGGCCGACAACATTTCAGTCCCATTTCTACAAATCTTCGCCTGAGAGTCCGCTCTGATATTTGTACTCCATTATCATTAAGAATTTGTTTTGTGACGAGCCGTGGCTTTCGACGGTTTTTAAGTGTAATGCGACGTATTTCTCGCTCAGTTCGAGGTGTTGTAATGCGTTTTCGCCCGCATTTACCGACTCGATCCTCCTTGATCGGTATTTCGGCGTCCACTTTTTGCTTGATATTACGCACACTGGACTGTGATACATCACACAAATCAGCAATTTGACGCTGGGTATATTGACAATGCCGTAACATTGTCGAAATCTGTGCTTTTTTCATTGGTGTGAGGTCAGCACACTTCCCCATATCTGTTAATAAACATTTTTAGGTTAGGTCGGTTGACAACCAATAAAAAAACAAAAAAAAAAACAAAAACTAACTAAAACATGATCACAACGTATTGATCGAGTACTAGAATAATTCTAAATGTAAAAAAATCGAACACTAACTGAATAATAAGTCGATACCACTGAAGCCAAGATTTTTTTCGAAGACTTCTCACAAGTCAGCACAGTAAAATTTTCGACATGTACTGATACTAGCAGCCGCCATTTTGATAAAAAAAAACATTTATGTGTTGCCACACTGATGAAAGTGTTGCCAGATATAGTGGCTAATCAGTAAATTGAAAAACCATAACATTTCATTCCAATAATAAATTAATTATAGCCACCACTATCACAGATAGCGACGTTTTTTTGTTTGAGTATAATAATTTGGCCACCCACTGTACTAACAATTAAAGTTTAAAATAAAAATTCCTACATTACAGTATCTTTTTTTCGGGAATTAAAAAAAACAGTGATAATAACCTTTGATAATGTTTAACAAATCAATCTTGGAAACTTAGTAATAACCAAACTTTTTGCAGAACTTCACTTTAATCGAGGTTAAAAAAAAATGCACAACTTACTTTACACATCTGACAGCAGACACATAAAAAGCTGTTACAAAACAGCACGGACTATTTGCCATATTATATTCACTGACGTAATTAAAAAACAAATTTCGGAATGCCCAGAAGTGCTTGCCCGTTTAGGAATTACGAAATTCGATGTTGTTCGTACCAAGGTGCCCGATTAAGGGTTTTTAACAATCTAATGGGCAACACTGACTATTAATTTTTATATTAAACTGGTTGATGCATTGTACTTCACTGCAAATAGTTTCACCCTGTTTCCATTTATAGTAAAATAATCTTGCACTATTTTTACCCTGGCAGTTATATGTATCATCTCAAGCTTGTGATAGTTACTGGTAAGTTTTAATGCTGACTTTTTTCTACAAGAGTATTTATTATTATTATTACACGCCCTAATGGGCTTTTACACACTTCAAAGTTTAATAGTAGAGTATCACAGTTATTATAGATTCTACAAAATTAAAACAATAAAGGAAACATAATACAACGAAAAAAGAAAAAAATATATTTAATGTTACAACAAAAGCATATAATAAAATAGGATACATTAGTAAAAATGATAAGAAGTCTCACATAAATAGATATTCAAAATAAAAATAAAAATATATATATTGCGGAAATTATAGATGCCTATTTGTGTCTCGATTCATAAAAGAATTGAAATAAACAATATTTATATTGATTATTTTTAAGATGAAATATATCTCCCAGATCAGAGTATTTATTTCCGAGACTGTGAAGTCTTGGAATTGGGGAATTTTGATAAGACAGTGTTCTGGTGTTGTAAAAATAAAAGGGTAGTAAATTTCGGCAAGATCTTTTGGGTATGTGGATGCTGATTTATTGGAGTAACTCAGGACAGTCAATTTTGTAATGAAGTATTTTATGTAGTACTATTAAATCTGTGTTTATTCTTCTCTCAGAAAGTTTTAATAGGAACAATTTATCTAGTAAGTAGTTATAATCAATGTTTTCTACAGGAATATGCAATTTATAGTTTATATACTTCAGGAACTTATGTTGAATCTTTTCAATATTATCGGAATGTATATTGTAAAAGGGAGACCATAACGTAGAGTTATACTCTACTTGGCATCTAACAAGGGTTTCGTACAATATGATAAATGTGCCTAAATTATTGAAGTCTTTTGAAATTCTCAAAACAAATCCAAGAGTCTTAAGAGCCTTATTGATAATGTTATTAATATGATACACAAAAGTTAGTTTGCTATCGAACAATATACCTAGGTCAATAATTTCACTGACGCAATTAAAGTTTTTATCATTTAATGTATATTGAAAAAATATTGGATTATTTATTCTGTAAAAATTAATGAACTGACATTTCTTTATGTTCAATGCAAGTTTGTTGATAGAGCACCATTCAAAAAGATTTCTCAAATTAGTTTGTAATATAATGCAATCATTTATGTTATTAATCTCTTTATAAAGTTTCAAATCATCAGCAAAAAGTAATACTTTTATGTTAGTAAATATATCAACAATGTCATTTATGAATATAATAAACAAAATGGGCCCTAAATGAGAGCCTTGTGGCACTCCACTTGTGGCCATAAATGTGTAAGAATTTGTGCCATTTATTTTCACACTAAGACTTCTTTTGGACAAATAACTAATAAACCAATTTAATAAACTAACATAAACTCCAAGTGTGGCTAATTTATTAATTAATATTTTGTGACACACCTTATCAAAGGCCTTGCTAAAGTCAGTGTATATTGAGTCAACCTGGCATCTGTTTGCTAAAGAATTGGATATGAAGTTTTCGTATATTAGTAAATTAGTTAAAGTAGATTTATTTGAACAAAAGCCATGTTGGTAGGAAGTTATAATTTTTTGTATGTTGGAAGTTATCTTGGAGAGTACAATTTTTTCAAAAAGTTTGGGTATCGCTGATTGGATACATATCGGTCTATAATTTGTAATGTCCGTTTTGTCCCCTTTTTTAAAAATGGGTGTAAGAAAACTGTGTTTCCATGTATCAGGGAAACAACCTGTTTCTAGAGACTGATTAAAAATTAGGAAAAGAGGAACAGTTAGGCCGTTTAAACATTCCTTAATTAACACCGGTGGAATATTATCAGGACCAGCATTTTTTCTAACATCTAACAAATTTACATGCTTTTTGATATCATTTATTTCTATGCATATTTCAGATATGTCCAGACTAAGATTTGATGAGAATTTCGTTGCTAGGTATATCCTCTTCATTTACAGACTTAAAATAATCGGCGAATAAGTTTACAATGTTTTCATCATTACAACCAATTTTCCCATTGAAGTTCATACAAGGAGGAATACCCAAGTTATTATTTTTTTGAGAATTAGTGTAATTCCAAAAATGTTTTATGTTTACACGAATATCATTTTCAATTTTATCAATATAATTTTTATAGCACAATTTTGAGATTTTACAACACTCCTTTCTTAACAATTGAAATTTATTATAATCACTTGACATTCTGGATCGCTTGTAATTTATATGAGCAATTTTCTTTTTATATGTTAATGTGATCAATTCGGGGCTAAACCAGTTTGGAAAATGAGTAATTTTATTATGTCGAATGGGCACAAAATTAGTATTAATCACGTTAGGTATTCATTTTGACAACGGCTCTTATTCCAAATCAAACCAAGCGGCCACTCTTCTTTAATTTAGACTACGGTTTGCTCAAATGCTGCACTGTGCAAAATTGCACAGTTTTAAATGTAAACTAGCTTAACTTGCGCCAATCGGCAAGTTTGGCCCAAGGGAATTCACTTAGCTTTTTGTTTGAGGAATGTATTGTCGATTTGACGTCTACTTATTTTTAGTATTTCCAAGACTGATTCAAATTATAAAGCATATGGATTGCAGATTTTTAATTAAAGATGGTATGGCGGATCCAATACACTGCAATACTTGCTTATTTAGTGTAATCCGACTAGTGTCTTAACCGTTCTCAAAAGATTTAACTTCAAGGTCACAATTTCAATTAGGACAAATGTTTGTAATGCATACGCCTTCACAGTTTTTGACCGAATGTTCCAACCGATACAAAATATGCAAAGCTCACGCAATTTTAAGTTCCTTCATCACAATATTCCTTTTCAGGTATGTTTCTTTGGCCTTTAACCAATTACCGATCTTCACCCCAGCAGTGTCATGGATCTATTATATTCAGATACTGTTTCCATCAAGTCGGAACCAGGGCACCAGGAAGGAGTCGGCGGTGAAATACCCTATACGGATAGAGATGTCGACCTCCCAGATGTAAAGAAGGAATGCTTGCGGTATGCTGAGAGTACTCGCACAGCCAGTAAGCCCTGCCTTTTTTATCCAGTTAAGAATTTTTCCTCATAAAACTCATTAATGTAATATAAAATCAGTCAAGTAAATACAACCATCAGATGGTAATAGTAATAAGGCCAAATGAGCCGCAGTACTAGTCAGCTAGAAACATGAAGGGTATTGTTATAAGCCCTAGCTAGTTAAAGGATTACGAAAGAATCCATAAAATCAAAAAAAAAAAAACGGCCAGTAAGTTCGGTTGTATATGTATAAAAATCTAAATGTTCAATTCCGATGTTTGGAATCCATTTATTTTTTGAGATGTAACGCAGGCAGTGCATAATACGCTTATTCAGAATAATACCAAAGGTCGTTTGGTATTATTCCTTTTAACTTATCTTGCAGAAAATTACTAAACTTATTTGGACGTGATATAAGTTACATGTTTTATACATTGAAAATACACATAACAGTGATGCAAGAAAACATTGTTCCATCGGCCATAAACAACGAAATTCCGCACTGAAGGTGCTCAAGAGCTAATGGTTTTCCTTCTCGGTACATTGGTCCCTGAAGCGGACATCTGGGGTTCTTCTTATTTCTTTAGTGTCTTGTCCAAATTCACACATATACATGGTTATTTAATGATATTTTTATTGTAAATATTTTCTCTAAAAATATAAATTAAGTCATGCTCAAGATCTCTGGAAGAGAGCAATCATAATAATTTGAAATGTATTTTGTGAAGTTATTGGAGGTGAATTGTTCATATTGGCATGCAAATGATCACTGTACCTAAACTGTTGTTTTGTTTTTCCAGGTAGCATTAATGTGGAAACTGTTACCATCAAGAAGGAACCCGGACCCCAAGAAGAAGATGAAAGGGGAATTCTTTATATAGAAACTAACAAAGACCTGCCTGATGTAAAAAATGAACGCTTGAAATACATGGAAAGAATTTACCAGACAGAAAGTAAAGCCGATTTACTTTGTAAGTATCTTTACTAGTTCAGCTTCTTGGACAAGCATGATACGAAAAAACGATTGGCTTGTCCCCATTGTAACTATTCGTCCTATTATAAGTCAATGGTATAACCGCATTTGAGCATACAAAGCTTTATCATGTTCATACTGCAATTTTTCATGTTCTCAAAAGGTATATTTAAAGAACCACATGCAGAATCACATTAAAGAAAAACCGTTTTCATATGACGACTGCAAAAATTCATGTTCTCGAATGGGAGATTAAAGGAAACGCATGCTGACCCACAGTGGTGAAAAACATTTTTCATGTTCCAATTGCAAATAATCATGGGCTCATAAGGAATCTTTAAATATGTTGAAAATAATGAATAATCTTATTTTCTCGAAAATTTCTTAAAAATCTTTTTAATATAAGTTTTGATAATATCTGTAGTGAAGCCACTGACATCCGACCAGTGCGATTGCTACTTAGGTTGGTACTTTGTACTAAAAGGTAAGGCATTTAAAAAAAACGCTTGTTTGTGCAGTGGTACACTGGACACATATAAAACATTTATTTTATAATAATTGTTGTAGAACTCTCTGGGAAAGGGACGACTGTTCTTTCATTTTAAAGCGCTCTTCGTCTTCGGATTGCATTGTTGTTTATTTTTATAGGTAATATTAAAGTGGAGACTATCTTCATGGTAGAACCAGGATCCGTAGAAGAATACGGAGGGGGAATTCCTTATGTGGGAATTGACATAGAGCTGCCCGATATTAAAAAAGAATGTCTAAAACACTTTCAAAGAATAACACAGACAACAGGTAAATACAAATTCGTGCATTCTATTTTTTTTTCATTTTTATGAATCAACGGTGCACACTATTGATTTATTCGTAATCTTTTTCAGATTCATTGACAGATCCGAAGACACAAACTGAAAAACTATTATCTTGTCCACATTGTAACTACTCCTGCTTCTATAAGGCAAACTTAGAACTTTACTTGCGTACCCATACTGGAGGAAAACCTTTTTCATGTTCCGACTGCAAATATTCATGTTCTCAGAGGAGTCATTTGACGACACACATGCTGACCCACAGCGGAGAAAAACCTTTTTCGTGTTTTCAATGTGACTCTTCATGTTCTCAGAGGGGACATTTGACTAATCATATGCTAACGCACAGTAGAGATAAACCTTTTTCATGTTGCGACTGCAAATATTCATGTTCTTTGAAGAAATATTTGAAGAAGCACATGCTAACCCACACTGGAGAAAAACTTTTTTCTTGTTCCGTTTGCAAATATTCATGTTCTCAAAGGGGGTGTATGAACAAGCACTTGCTGACCCATACTGGACAAAAACCCTGTTCGTGTTCCATCTGCAAGTATTCATTTTCTCGAATGGCACATTTGAAGAGACACATGTTGACCCACACTGGAGAAAAACCTTTTTCATGTTCCGGTTGCAGCTATTTATGTTTTCAAAGAGAAGATTTGAAGAAACACATGCTGACCCAGAGTGGAGAAAAACCTTTTTCGTGTTCCAACTGCAAATATTCATGTTCTCGAAAGGGAGATTTGACAAATCATATGCTGACTTACAGTAGAGAAAAACCTTTTACATGTTCCGACTGCAAATATTCATTTTCACGAAAGGGAGATTTGACGAGACACATGCTGACCCACAGTCAAGAAAAACCTTTTTCGTATTCCGATTGCAGCTATTCTTGTTCTCAAAGTGGGGGTTTGAAGAGACACATGATGACCCATACTGGAGACAAAAATTTTTCATGTTCCAAATGCAAATGTTCTTTCTCGAAAGGCATATTTGAACAAACACATGCTAAACCTCAATTGAGAAAAAAGATGGAAGTGAGAACCTAAGTAATGTGATCTGTATGGAAAGCTTGGTAAGCAGCTTCTAAGGCATACTTTGGGTCAAGGTCAGGCCGTTTGAAATTTGGGGCGAAATAACTTGTGCATACATCATTCGCTTGCAGTTTGTCTTTACGACATGTTGCTTGATTTGTTCTTTTGAGTGAAAAATGATTTTTTTTTGTTTTCATCATTTCGTGTTCTAACAAAAGCGATGAAAATACTAAATCGAATAGCGGTATATATATCGCTCGCGAAAATTTGTCGTAAAGTTTCTACATTATTGTATAGGATAAATTTAAATATATTCATTTACAACGTTTATCAATTTTTAGTTAACCTGTATATTACCAAAAGTGATCACAGCCGAATAAGATTTTATTTAATAATACAATCGTTTCACACAATTTAAGTATAAAATAGAGGTAGCTCAGTAAAGTTGCCACACAGCTTCTTGTCTGTTGGTTCTCCCTAAATTTGGTTGTCGTATTCAATAATAAAATATAGCAGTATTTGACATATTACATTATAGATATGTAAAAGTTTTTGTTTTTACCGTGTTAACATCAGAAGGAACAATAGTTAACTGTGTTAACATCAGAAGGAACAATAGTTTAAGCAGTAAAAGTTATCAAGTAATGTTTTAGAAAGGAAAAATAATAAAATTAAAAAGTATTTTACACAAATTTATCTTTTACTATCCACCATTTTTTTATGTTTTTAGTGTTAGGTTTCTCATTTCATTAAGTGGCAGTTTATTTTTTAGTTTATTAAATATGCTGGTACACAATATTCCAGCCTTTGGCCTCCAAACTCATTAGATTAGTTCGATGATCAAACCTTTGTTCTCCGTAAAGCGAGTGCTGTGACTGTGCACTACCACTAGGGTGTATCGATTTTTAACTTTTTTTTTGTTTTCAAATTCCAAGATGAAAAAAAGTTGCTACTAGGTTCCACAACTTACCACAAAAAGTTTTGGATTTTTAAAAAAATGTTTAGGTCTCCCGCACAAGGCCTAAAGTTTTAATTTTTTTCAAAAAATATCAATTTTTTTAAAATTGACTAAAATAAAATCTTTACATTTGTGTTTATTCCAATTTAAAAAACAGTAATATTAGGGCATAAAAATAAGGAAGAAATGATTTTTTTTATAAAAAATGGATTTTAGGTCTCCCGCACAAGCCCTAAAGTTGGTTAATTTTGATGAAGTTTTGTAATTTTGTGTACATATATGAACCATGTTTTTTTTTAAAGTTTAAATCTCCGGAATTAATTGTGCTTTTCTTACAGAATGCATAAAATGAGTCAATATATGAAAATATTTATATCGGGCAACACTTATTGGAACATCTTTGAGTAAACCACCTTTCTTGATCATCCTTTCACATGTGATACCTACGCTGTAAATTACGTGGCAACATGTTTTTTTGTGAAATAAATTTAAAATGTGGTCAGCTATTATATATAAAGCTATTTTATGCATATGCTCACAAAATTTTCATCATTAAATCATGAACGCTTGTTGATTTTTTATGAAAGCACTTACTTGATATGCAATGTTGCCAAATCTGTTGTCCTTCTGTCGAGCTTCTGTTTGGACGGACTTGAACAGATTTATTTCTTGGTTGAATATTCAAAAATACGTAATGCATTGGAAAGTTTGTCGCGAATTTTTAAAATTGCGGGTTTATTTAAAAGTAAAGTTATACAATCAAAACTTATTTATATTAGGTTTACAGTTGAATTCATTATTTTAAAATTCGTTTTGTAGAACAGGCTTTTATAAGATATTCTATCTTTTTAATAGCATTAATATATTATTTGAAAATGTAGATTGTTTTACAATTAAAATACCAAAGTTCAATAATATTAGTATTGTGTTTACAGTATAACAGAAAGTTTATTTTATAAAATCTGATTTATTTTAGTTGTTTTCTTTCCTTTTATTATAGAATACCTATTATATGATTTTCAGAAAACGATTTTTGTACACAATATTTGTGTACAAAAATCGTACAAAAATATGTATGTTTATACATATTTTTTAGTGGAATAAATCGTTGATTTTTTTTTACATTTACTCCACACAGGAGGCCCTGAGGATAATAATTTCCCTCAGGGCCTATGTCATCTTTGAAGATGCTGTGTGGAGGGTCTTTTTGAGGAGAGGAAGGAGTGAACATGAGTCTTGAATAGACCCATGTTTTATGAGGGAGGAAACACATAGGCCGGAAAATTGATCCACAGCCGAGCCGTTGAATACAGAAACGAGTCGTAGAAACGACCCGTTCTCATGCGACTAATGTTAACCGTGTATATATGTTGGGCATGCATTTATCGTGTTTCCCGACTATGCTCCGGTGCTGAAGGGATTAATGACGCTAGTTCCTCGGAGCATCTTCCATAGAAATACCGGTAGAACAATGCTCTAAAGATTGCAATCCTTTTCTTAAGATAGGAGAATCTATCAAACAGACCGCCCGTTTCTGCACAGAGTCGAGGGTTTTTTTCAGGTATTTTCGGGCTTCATACCAGAGGTGGCTGCCAAATCCAACCGTGGGGCGCACTTGTGATTTGTACAAATAAACAAATAAACCTGAAAAAGAACATAGTTGTAACGGAACTGTTATTTGAATTGTGCTGGTAATATTCCGTCAAAACAATGATATCGTATGCAAAACGCATATTTGGAAATAAGGATATAAGAACTGTGACTACGGTACCTTGACTTTGAACTTGACATTTGAAATCGGTTGAGAGAATTGTCGTCAATCGTCGGATTACTCGATATATACTTTATCTATATCTAAAGTTAAACCAGTAAACCTTTCATTGGGTCCGCCATTAAACTTTTAACAGAATATTGATTATCGATATTTGAAATGCTTTCGAAACACTAACATATTAACAAATATGTTAGACGTATAATTGACAACAATCGCAATCGCAACATCTATCACTCAACACAAACAAAACCCAAATCTTAAAATTTTGTCCAGTGCAAGCTACACCTATAAATATAAATGTAAACATTAATAATAATATTATCGAACCTTCCCAAACCTGTTTACTACTGGGAATAGAATTAGATATAAACATAAACTGGAAAGAACATGTCTCAAAAATTGTAGCAAAAATCAGTAGTTTTTCTTATGTTCTGGGTACCTTGAGAAAAATATTAAACACCGAATCAGTAATAGCCGCATACTATGGTTATGTATATTCAATAATAAAATACGGTATTATTTTTTTGGGGAAACTCGGTAAACGCTAAAGATGTTTTCATCATACAAAAGAGATGCATAAGAAAAATTACAAACTCTGATCGTTTAGATTAATGTAGACCCATGTTTAAAAATCTGAAAATTCTGACAGTCACAGACATATATATAATGGAGTTATGCATGTTAGTGCGATCATCTACAGACAAGTTCCCACTAAAAAGCTCAACACATAAATACGCTACAAGGCTCACAGAAAACTTACTAATACCAAAAGCAAACAAAACAATATTCCAAAAAGGACTATACTACATGGCCATTAAAGTATATAACAACCTTCCACATAACATTACAAATACAAGGTACACACAAATTCAAATCGTTACTAAACACTTTCCTTGTTAATAAATGTCACTACACGTTGAGTGAATACCTCATGTAAATGAAACGCCTATTTTTATTGGTATATATATTTGTATTTTTTCATTTGTATATTGTTGTTTTATCTGTATAAACATTGTAATTATTATAATAAAAACAAATAATATTATATAAACATTGTAATTAAATAAATGTGGTTAGCTGGAAGAAATGGGGTCTACCCATAAGCTACACCTTTTGTAATTTTTTATTTTACAATAAATTTAAAAAAATATAATAAAATAAAATAAAAATACTTCCAACTCCTAAATGTAAAAAAACAATAGGACAGTTCAACCATGAATATCTCGGAGTAAATTTTTTTAACTCATTACCAGAAAAAATTAGAAACATGAATGCAAATATAAACGAATTCAAAAGCCACCTTAAAAAATATTCCTAGAAGTTGAACTGAATCATATCAAATATAAACCAATATAACAACACCCCCCATACACACAAGCCCTGCTTATTTATGGGGGTACATCAAATACTTGTATTATATTATATTATGTAATGTAATTCGTGTATCTTTTTTTACTAATAAAAAAAATAACAAAAAAAAAAACAAAATTTTTTAGTCTATTCACCATCTTTCTTCATTGTGGAGAGTTTGCACGTTTTGCCGTTCTATCTTAGTCCTAAAGATCATTTTTTGATAAACGGCGTGTTTTATATTTGATAATTGCAGTGTTTAGCGTATAAAACCGTTGTGAAGGATTGAAACACTTTTAACACTATTATTTTTACCAATTGCCATATCTAATCTACGAAAGCAATGTAGGCATTCTGAGTGTGTTGCCTGCTCGACAGAGCAAGCAGTACTGATTCTCTCCGCACATGTGAAAGTATCCGAAACTCTATACAAACCTGTTCACAGATGATATTGGCTTCATCAGAACGTTTCTTTCTATAAATCCTTTTTGTGTAAGTCGGCTCGCATGGGGAGAAAGCTACCGATATCTTTTATGCCTTCAAATGAGTTTTTAAATGCGGTAAAATATTTATGTACTAAAATATGTATAGTATCAATTTAAAAGTGCGTAAAAACAGACATCTCCCCATCTCAGAATTTTTTTTATTTATTATTTTTTTTATAGTAATTTTATTTAAAGTAAAATTAATATTCTGAAATTTGTAAAAAAAAGATAAACTCTTAGCGAAATAATTACTATTCACTTGGAAATCACATGTGTTTCTATGAATCTCTCCCTTTTACGGTCATGAATAGTTGCACTCGGAATAATAAAACGTTATTCTCCACTGTCTGTTGGCATATGCTGCTTCGGCCGCCTTTTTGAGAAAAATAATAGGTGTAGAGGGAACAAAAATTATTCTCCTTTGTGAATCAGAGTGTGTCTCTTCAAATCTCCTTTTCGGGAAGATGAATAGTGGCACTCAGTACAAGAAAAATATTTTTCTCCAGTGTGAGTCAGAATGTGGCTCTTTAAAGTGCCCTTAAGAGAAAATGAATAATTGCACTCAGAACATGAAAAAGGTTTTTCTCCCGTGTGAGTAAGCATATGGATCTTTAAAATACCCTTATAAAAGCTTGAATAATTGCACTCAGAACATGAAAAAGGTTTTTGTCCACTGTGAATCCGCATGTGTCCGTTAAGGTTGCATTTTTTATAACATGCATAGTTGCACAAGGAACATGAAAAGGGTTTATTTACACTGTGAGTCAGCATGTGGCTATTCAGTTGACCCTTTCGATAACATGCGTAGTTGCACACGGAACATGAAAAAAGTTTTTCTCCACTGTGAGAGAGTATGTGTTCCTTTAAACTGACCTTTTGAGTAAATGAATGATTGCACTCAGAACATGAAAAAGGTTTTTCTCCCGTGTGAGTAAGCATGTGTCTGTTTAAATTTCCCATTCGACAAGATGAATAATGGCAATCGGTACAGTAAAAATATTTTTCTTCACTGTGAGTCAGCATGTGGCTCTTTAAATCTCCCTTTCGGGAAGATGAATAGTGGCAATCGGTACAGTAAAAATATTTTTCTCCACTGTGAGTCAGCATATGGCTCTTTAAAGTGCTCTTTAGAGAAAACGAATAATTGCACTCAGAACATGAAAAAGGTTTTTCTCCACTGTGAATCCGCATGTGTCCGTTTAGGTTGCTTTTTTCATAACATGCATAGTTGCACAAGGAACATGAAAAGGGTTTATTTCCACTGTGAGTCAGCATGTGTCTATTCAGTTGACCCTTTCGATAACATGCATAGTTGCACACGGAACATGAAAAAAGTTTTTCTCCACTGTGAGTCAGCATGTGGCTCTTTAAATGGACCTTTTGAGAAAATGAATAATTGCACTCAGAACATAAAAAAGGTTTTTCCCCACTGTGAGTTCGCATGTGGAGCGTCAGATGTTCCTTTCGTGAACATAAATATGTGCACTCAGAACATGAGAAAGGTTTTTTTACAATATGAGTCAGCATGTGGTTCTTCAAATTGCTTTTTTGAGAACATGAATAGTTGCAGTCGGAACAGGAGTAGTTACTATGGGGAGATACGAATAACTTTTCGGCGAGATGCATCTTCAGCTCTGTAGACAAATTAAAAATTTTGTTGATAATGAAAGCTCATAACTACTTAATACGTTCACTGAGTAAGAGGAGTAAATTCATGAACATATATTTATAAATCCAAAAATAGGATTAAACGAATTTTTTAAATATTATTAGGAAAATCGGTTTTACCTGCTGTCGTGGTAATAATTTCCATGCGTTTTAAGCATTCGTTTTTAAAATCAGGCAGGTCTATGTCAATTTCCATATAAGGAAAGTCCCCCTCAACTTCTTCTCGTGGCGTAAGTTCCGCCTTGATGGTATCAGCCTCTACATTAACGCTACCTGAAAAAACAAATCGATAATACCTACGTATAAGATACACGACATTATACTTTTTTTTATTTATAGGCTGTAAATTATTATTCGTCGATTGAGAACGCCTTTATAAACAATGAAAAGCGTGAATTTTGAGAACAGACTGAATAATTTGAGAAAAATAATGACTCCAGATGTCCGCTTCAGATCGTCAGATGCATGCTTCAAGAAGGAAAAACCATTTAATCTTGAGCATCTTCAGTGCGGAGTTTGGTTGTTTTCAGTCAATGGAACCTTTGAAACCTTTATCATGACCGTGAGGGATATATAAGTAATAAGAGTGTAGTAATCTGAGTAAGTCTGAGGAACTAGCATCATTGTTCCCTTCGGCACCGGTGCATAGTCGGGATACACGCCAAACGCGCGCCCAACATTTGTACACGGTTGACATTTGTCACATGAGAACGGGTCGCTTCTACGATTCGTTCTTAAGTTCAACAGCTCGGCTGTGGAACAAACTGCCGGCCTCTGTGTTTCCTCCCTCCTACAACATGGGACTCTTCAAGACCCATGTTCACTCCTTCCTCTCAACAAAAAGACCCTCCACACAGCATCCCCAAAGATGACATAGGCCCTGAGGGAAATTATTTTCTTCAGGGCCTCCTGTGTGGAGTTAATATAAAAAATAAAAAAAAATTAAGCAGTTTTCTGCAAATATACCTAAAAATCAAATAAATTTATAAACGAACTGTTAATACGACATTTCCAAACGGACATGGATTCAGAACATCCGAATTTAAAATTCAACATACGTATGCCATGAAACTTACTGACTGTCCGAGTACTCTCCGCATATTGCAAGCATTCCTTCTTTACATCTGAGAGGTCGTAATCAATATCCGTATACGGCATTTCACCTCCGCCTTCTCCCTGGGGCCCTGGTTCCGTCTTGACAGAAACAATGTCTGGATTTAGTAGATCCATGGCAGTGCTGTTGTAGCGTTTGGAAATTGGTTTAAACCAGGACAAATAAACCAGAAACAGAAAATAGTTTTAACGTTTAAGTCTCATTTTAGATGTCAAATTGACAGTTTAAACGTTCCGCTGTTGACAAAAAACGCCCAATGATTCCCTAAATTGGTAATTATTTACGTACTTCCCCCGTTTTTAATACGCATTTTAAATAAAAACAATCATTTGATCAACTTAACGACAATAAACAACAAGTTTTTGCAATTATGATTTTGAAAATATTGATATATAATATTATTTAAGTAAATAATAATTTACGATAAAATTTGCTAGCCGACACACCATTTTGACAGAACACCGATATGAACATCGCGCATAATTCGCATTTGTTGGTGTAGTGGCACTGTAAAAAACATGAAAGACATGGTCGCAGTGTTGCCAAGTTAGCATTTATATGCTAAATTTGGCATAATTAC
This sequence comes from Hesperophylax consimilis, assembly GCF_061612785.1. Taxonomy (NCBI): domain Eukaryota; kingdom Metazoa; phylum Arthropoda; class Insecta; order Trichoptera; family Limnephilidae; genus Hesperophylax; species Hesperophylax consimilis. The sequence continues at coordinate 2,909,239 of NC_142852.1, forward strand.
TCCATGTTTAGCATAACTATTATGCTTTTAGCTTATAGCATGTTTATTTGGCTTATTTTTACAGAAACATGAAAATAATAAAAACCAATTTTTTAACTAACAAAAATGATATCGATTGAAAAACTGGTGTCTCAATGGAGAAACATAGTTCACATTAAATGGGAATCATTGACTTCCACTGTAGAGTTTTGGAATGAAGTCATGCATATAAAGATGCAGCTAATAATAACCCCTTCGGTTATTTATGTCAGTTTGCAATGTCTATTTTAACATTGCCGCATTCAAATGCGGACATTGAACGTGTATTTAGCCAAATGAGTCTGGTCAAATCAAAACTCCGAAATCGTTTGGCGGTGAGAACCCTGAATGCCATTTTGTACGTGAGGTTTGGCGTAAAGAGAGCAGGAGAGTTTTGTTATTCTTACACTGTTCCTGCTTTGCATTGGGACCAAAGAAAGTTACGACTCCGTCTCTCAGCCTTCCACATCAGCTGCTGTTAATGAAGAAGATGAAGATGAAGATATTGATATTTTATTTCACTGATTTTATTTCTATTTTAAATTTATGTTAGCTTTTTTTTGGCTTTTGTTAAAGTAATTAAGCATTTTTCTGGCATAATTTTCCCATCACTCTAGCATATTTTGAAGTAGTTGAGTTGGCAACACTGCATGATCGGCATAATAGACAAGTATTCAAGATCGCTGGCCACGTACCCCTTTATTAATCGACCAGGCCAAATATATATAAATATATATTTAATAGACCAAATTTGGTCCCCAACATGATTGTTTAATTTTTAATGCGTATTAAAAACGGCAGACGAAGGTAAATATTTACCCCTTAATTAACTGAAATAAAGGCCGCTACCTAAATGAATAGCGATGAATATAAGTATTAGTACTTCCCACTATCATCACAGGCAGGGGATGATAAGTCAAATAACGCGGGATAAACAGAATGTTTGGAAACGGGCAGAAACGACTCACGGTCACTTCTCAAAAAAAATTGTAGGTCATGCATAGTAAATATCAGAGATGTGCTTTATTTCAAATAAATCCATTTCAAATGGAAATGCAAAATGCAAAATGGGTTTTTTCCATTTTGCATTTTAAATGCTTTTCTAAAAACCATTTTGCATTTTGCATTTTAAATGCTTTTCTCAATGCATTTTCCATTTTAAATGCTTTTTGGCAACAAACTTCCTACTATCTCCACTCATCTTTTTTTCATAAGCCCCAAATATCAGTCGGTCCTCAACCTCGCTATGAGAGATAATTTACATTTGTCAAGTTGCTCCCTGGTAGGAGCCTTGGCAATTGAGTGATAACAATTACAAAAACTACTGAACACGGGGCCATGACGCTGTAATATTAAATGTTAGATAGCAGTTTCTATGTTTTTACGTTGGCAACATTAGTCCCGCGCATGTTTTTTGTGGTTTCATAGTAGTTTGTAGTCGTGGTGTTCTTGGATTTACCATCATGTAATATGTTTGTTCTACATTGATGTCCATTATTAAATGACAAAATTGTTTAAAAATTCTATAATTATTTTAATTGTTTGACCTGAGAAACCATTTTGCATTTCCAATGCATTTTGAAAATAGGTATTTTGCATTTTGCATTTTAAATGCTTTTCTAAAAACCATTTTGCATTTTGCATTTTCAAATGGAAAAATTTTGACCCATTTCCATTTTGCATTTCAAATGGTTTTGGGTACCCATTTTGCACATCTCTGGTAAATATACTATTCTCTATATATATATTCATCTTAACCACAGACGACCACAGATAAAACAGTCGTACGTTCCAGACAGGTAAATATATCGTAGACCATAAATAAATCACTCGTATAGACAGAGAAATCTCAAGGCCATTTAAAAAAGTTCAACCATAGACAATAAAACTGCAAACAGCGAACATCGTTCATTCACCATCCCAAAAAAATGATATTTAAAAAATATATTTATTGTAATGCAGAAAAAAGAAAATAAAGAAACGCAGAGCTATCCACATATAAATATATATATTTTTTTTCAAAAAGATTATGGATAGTAATAATACAAAACAGGGTCGGTACCACCAATATATTTATCATTGAAGTAAAAGATAATACTTATAAATCTAAGCGAAACAGAACAAGACACAGACAAATAAGAAGTAACGGTCTCAAGTGGAAATCGAACCCAGGATTTTTGTCTTACTGCGACAAATTTATTGGATTTAATTTGACCCTGCACAAAAAAAAGTATTGAAGTTGTTGAAAGATATTCATTATGTCAAGTAATAACAAAAAATAGGGCCGGCCCTATGCGGGCGCAATTGTAGCAGTCCGCTCCGGGTGCTGAATTTCCAAAGCTGATAATACCTAAACGAACACACCACCCTTTAGATTATCTTTCATTAAAACCGCTCTAGGCAAACATACAAATCATCCAAATATAATTGATTACAGTGATCGCCTACCTACTACCTAGGGCAGTGTTTCCCAGCCTTTTTTTATGCCATGCCCCTCCGGCATCTTTTGTTTTAACTAAACAGCAGGTAAATTTTCAAATCATATTAAAATATGTTTGTTAACATTTGAACCCCTAATGAAATTAAATAAAACCTGTTCTAATACATATATTTAAACTGAAATTAAATTCAGTTACGCTTGCTACAAATAAATTTTATGTCCGGATATTACTTAGTTAATTTCAGTCTTAGGTCCCCTCTATTAGTTATATCCAATCAATTAAGTTTTTTTGTGAGTAAATTGCTTATGGCGCAAAAACCACATTCCACCAAATAAGATGAAGTAACGGGCAATAATAAGTTTCTGTCTTGAAAAGTAAAATAAGGATATTTTGCTTCGCAAATCCTTAGTGTAAGTTTGTTATTTAAGCCTTTATGTCACATTCGCACTCACACTGAGCAAAAACCGTTCTCATGTTCTTACTGTAATTATTCATGTTCACGCAAGCCAAATTTAATGGCATAGGTACGTGTTCACTCGTACGACGACTAAGGATAAACTATTCTCATTTTCTTACTGTCATTATACATTTTCACAGAAGTCATAGTTATTGCAACTCGTTCTCACTCATTCTATAGAAATTTTGATCTTATTTTCTTACTGTGATTATTCATGGTCAAGCACATTCACACTCATACTAAGGAAAACCCGTCTCTTTTATTGTGTAATCCATGTTCGCAGAAGTCAAGCTTAATGCTTAAGCTTAATGTTAAAAATCATTGACAGTCTTAACACTACACATTATAAAGGTCCTGACAATCTTAACACATTTATACTCAAATCATTAAACACAGTGTAGCAACGCCTCTATCAAACATTATCAATAAAAGCTTTTCCTCGGGATTTTCCCAGATCATCTTAAAAAATCTATAGTCGTACCAATCCACAAAAGTTGACCCAAAAACAAAGTTAACAATTATAGACCAATCTCCCTGTTATCCCAAAAATTATTGAAAAAATCTTTAAAAATACACTAAGTAATTACATAGAGAACAGAAAACTTTTAAGCAAAAATCAGTTCGGACGACGCCATAGCACAACTCACAGAAAATATTTCTAATAATATAGATTTTTAGATTCTTAGACCTAGCCAGGCTTTTGACACAATTTCTCATAAAATACTCCTCAAAAGACTACAAAATATTGGAATTGTAGGTATGCCATACGAATGGCTAAAGAGTTACCTAGAAGGTGAAGCCAGCAACTCAAAATTGGTAAAACTTTGAGTGACTCACTAGGCACTAACTTTGGTGTAACAAGGAAGCACACTGGGACCCCGATATATTATAGATATAGTCAAATCACACACTTACTTTCACATATTTTTGGTTCCTTGGAACGAGTAATTTGCCTAGTTAGGAACCAATAATTTCGACCTGATAAGGTACAATAATCTATAATCACTAAAAATATTTTAATTATATCTTGTATCGTATTGTACTGTGTGTAAATCTAAAGGAATAAGTAAATAAATGCCAAACATTCGCATTCATACTAAGGAAAAACTATTCTCATGTTCACTGTAACTATTCACGTTCACAAGAGATAAATTGAATGACTCACATTCGCATTCACACTAAGGATAAACCATTTTCATGTTCACAGAAGTCACGTTTAATGAGACACAATAGTATTCATACATACTAAAGGAAAACCATTCTTCCTGTAAATTATTCATATTTATGGAAGTCAAATTTAACGACACACATTATCACTCATATTAAGGATAAACCATTCTCATTTTCTTAATGTTACTTTTCACGTTCACAAAAGTCAAGCTTATGAAGACACATTCGCACTCATACTAAGCAAAATCCATTCTCATGTTCTTTCTGTGATCATTCATGTTCACGGATATCCATATTCTTGTTACAAATTCGCACTCATGCGCACTCAATATCCTGTAGAGTTTCTTTGTTTTTCGATAATTATTGAAATCGTGACGGGTTTCATTCCATATTAAGTACAATTTGGCGTACAGTATAATTTTGTACCTATCAGGCATTTTTTTGAATGACCGATGAGTATTCGCTTTTCTTTGTGGAATGCCTACGTGTCTCATCTCTAAAGCGGGTGCCCCACCTCTGAGGCGTTATGCCCCACCGTGGGAAACACTGACCTAGGGCCTAGGCATCTAATGGTTTTGACAAGGAGCACTACAATATTACTTGCGCCATGCGCTATTTGGCTCAGGACCGGCCCTGACTAGACGAACAACAATACTAACGCCCTTTGACTTGTACGTGGTATTAATTAAATCATAATACACAAACCATAATATAAGAAATACAAATCGTGTACATAATAAAAACTTGAATAAACATAAAGGTTGTAAAAAAACCAAACATATTATGAAATAGAAGTTAAAAATATGTAATCAATATTTTTATTTTGGATACTGACAATTCGTGGTGGAATTCCACTATCTCTAAATATTTTAAAATAAAGTGACATCCACGTTTATCTGATAGTGCGCTTAGATCTTCTAAGCTATGCGACTGATTTTGATAAGGTTTTCACAATCATTTAGGGAATTTCTCTCGAAAGGTTTAGACACATAACATTTGCATATAATTTTGATAAAAAGCAGAGAAAAATCGATTAGAAGATTATTTTTGGGCGCTTACATTCCTAATGCTGGCTAAACCTTTGGAGATACATCAAAATAATGTATGTACTATAATAATAATGTACTAGGCCATGTGATACAGTCCTTGTGTTTTTTATTCTGAAAACAACAAACAAGGCCATACCACCATTTGACGCAACTCGCCGATTTGTGTAATTATTGGTACCTCTTGCTAAAAAATGACCGGAAATAAAAAAGTCTTTTTTGAAAATCTGAGTGTTAAAAATGTATATTTTTGTATATAAGAGCACATAAAAATGACGTAAACAAAAAAATAAATTTACTTTTTTTTACGCTAAATGTTCCCGTTTTATTTCTATCGTCTTGAAGACACTATTTAGGCATTTCAAAAATAAAATGAATCAATAGTTTTGTTTCACCATTTCAGCCGCCGCCGCTTGCAGAATATGTTGCACTGCTTTGTGCGAGTCACGGCCGTAACTATCTACTAATACTTGGCACCCAGTGCGACTGTACCTACAAGTCTACCATTAGACATAAACTGACAATCGTTGCTTATTCCACATTGATGCATTCGGTTCATTTAATATGTTATCGTGTTCTGTTTTACACAGAGAAAGTACTTATAATACCGCGCAAAAAATACTTTTATTTAAGATAAACTTATTTATTTATTTATTAACGGACATCGTCCAAATTACAAAATAATAACAAAAATAAAGTAAAATGAAAAATATAGGAGTAGACAAAGGTACATGAAAGCAAAGACATATGGTAGATATAATATAAGAAAATAAAGTGACAAGTCGAATCAAGTCAAGAACACGCCGTGGGTCAGGACCACAGGACACTTATAATATTTCGTCACTTGTTTAGCGACTGGCAAAAATCATTTAGACTTATCCCAAAAAAGTTAAGGTTTTGACTTGAGTTGACCAGTCTACACATTCTGGACAATGGTGAATAATATCCATAATTTGTCGAATGATGGTTGAGGAAGAGCAGTTCATTATTTCTGAGTCTTTGCGAGGGGATATTGAAGGGAATGAGTTGCAGTAGAGTAGGTGAAACAATAATACCATTTATAATTTTGAAGAAGCAAACGAGGTCATTTCTTTCCCGACGGACTTCCAAAGGAGAGAGGTTAGTTCAATTTCATCCTATGAGTATTTGCCTTTTTCTAAACCTAGCCTCCTAGCAATCCCTCTTAAGAACCGATGTTGAACAGATTCAATGCGTCGAATGTGGACAGCATAAAAAGGAGACCAAATAACACAAGCATATTCAAGATGGGGGCGAACCAAGGAGCAGTAAAGAGTTCTAAGGGTATTTACGTTTTTGAAGTCCGAAGTGATTCTAGTGATGAAACCAAGTAGTTTGAGCGATTATTAACGATTGCAGTTATGTGATCCCGAAAAGGAAGCTTGCTATCAAGAGAGACACCTTAACTTATATTTATGAGACAACGTTTTCGTGCATAGCTCAAAGGATAACAAATTATTATAAGCATTAATTACTCGCCTTAAATATCCATAGAAATAAATGCCGCCGACGGGAACTGAACCTAATTGAAATATACTTGATATTTATATTTTTGAAACTGACAATTCATGGCGGAATTCCATAATAATATATTTAATAAAACAAATATGAAACTTTTTTAAATTTTAATTTTACTGACCGTAACCGGTTTCGGCTCGTTAAAGCCATCTTCAGACTGGTACTAATTGACCGTAACCGGTTTCAGCTCGTTAAAGCCATCTTCAGACTGGTACTAATTGACCGTAACCGGTTTCAGCTCGTTAAAGCCATCTTCAGACTGGTACTAATTGACCGTAACCGGTTTCAGCTCGTTAAAGCCATCTTCAAACTGGTACTAATTATTCTTAGTCTACGGTTTATATACATAACATATGGGTGAGGGGTAATCTACAAAGGTTTTTTTAATCAATTATATTAATTACAATTGTTACTAATTCGTTTTAAACTGTCGATTTTCTAATTATTTTGTTATTTTCAGTAAGCTAATTACCTTGGATTTGTAGCTCACTTCAATATTGTTCAGGGAAAAACCTTACAAGTAATATGAATTATTAATGTCCAAATTTTATAATCAAATCGTTATTATGATTTTTTTAATTCTTTTTCTCTCTAATATTATTGTTTGAGGGGATATGTTTACATTGGAGTGGAGATGGTCATTATATAAACTAAATACATATTATAATTTCGAAATTATTATGAAAATTATAAAGTATACAAAAGCGGAGACTTAACAATTGATTCTAATTGCTTATTCATTAAAAAGTTAGGGTCTATTTTTTTAGTTAATCGGGTAATATCTAAAGTTCTAGTCTATCAAGTTTATGACCTTTATAAGTGTGGAGAATTTTAACGTCTCTGTCTTTATCAAACAAGCGTTTGTTTTCTAATAAGTGTGATGCTACATTTGACAATTCGCCTTTGTCATTCACCAAGTTTGCAAAATGTTCTTTAATTCGGGTTTTGAATGACCTCCCAGTTTGACCTATGTAATATGACGGGCAATTAGCGCAGTTCACTTGGTAGACGAGAGAGTTTTCAAGTTTTTCTCTCTTATCTTTATTGTCGATTAAAATTCTCCCTAGAGAATTCACATCTTTAAAAGCTTTTTGCATTTATCATTATTAGTTAATCTGGAAATTTTTGTTGATATTTCTCCAATATATGGGATTTTAACTCATTGTTTAGTGATATATTTTTAATTTTTATTTTCAAGGCCTTGCGAAATAATTGTTTATGCAAGTTTTTTATTCCTTTTCTTTAAAATACTTTCAATAGTTTCGCTCTGTATCCATTGTTATTTGCTATGGTTTTTATAATATTTAATTCATTAGTGTAATTTATATAATTCGTGTGAAAGTCTGTGAATGAGTGAATAGAAAACTGATAATTTATGTGAAATGTGGAGTCTAGATGTGTTATGTATGATGTTATCGCTGTATGTTGGTTTTGTATAAATTAAGAATTCTAGTTTTTGCTAATGATTTCAATACCTACGTCAAGAAAATGTATCTTATTCCCCCCTATTACCATTGTAAATTGAATCGATTTATTGATATTATTGATTTCTTTTAGAAAAATATCTAATTGACTGTGTGTTATTGCCGTCCAGATAAAGAAAATGTCATCTACATATGTCAGCAGGTGACTATTCAGTAAACCCTTTCAGAAACATGCATAGTTGAGAACGGCACATAAATAAGGTTTTTCTCTACTGTGAGCCAGCATGTGGCCCTTAAGATTGACCTTTCGATAACATGAATAGTTACACACGGAACAAGAAAAAGTTTTTCTCCACTGTGAGTCAGCATGTGGCTCTTTAAAGTGCCCCTTCGAGAAAATGAATAATTGCACTGAGAACAGAAAAAGGTTTTTCTCCACTATGAGTCAGCATGTGACTCTTTAAAGTGCTCTTTCAAGAAAATGAATAATCGCACTCAGAACATGAAAAACGGTTTACTCCACTGTGAGTCAATATGCGTCTCTTTAAAATGCCTTTTTGACAAGATGAATAATATCACTCAGAACATGAAAAAGGTTTTTGTCGACTGTGAATCCGCATGTGTCCGTTTAGGTTGCTTTTTTTATAACTTGCATAGTTGCACTCCAAACATGAAGAAGGTTTTTGTCCACTATGAGTCAGCATGTGCCTCTTCAGTTGATCCTTTCGACAAAACGCATAGTTGCACACGGAACATGAAAAGGGTTTTTCTCCACTGTGAGTCAGCACATGGCTCTTTAGTTGATACCTTTGATAACATGCGTAGTTGCAAGCGGAACACGAAAAAAGTTTTTCTCCACTGTGAGTCAGCATGTGCCTCTTCAGCTGACTTTTTCGACAACACGCATAGTTGCACACGGAACATGAAAAAGTATGTTCTCCACTGGAAGTCAGCATGCGGTTCGTTAGGGTGCTCTTTTGATAACATGCATAGTTGCGCACGGAACATGAAAAAGGTTTTTGTCCACTGTGAATCCGCATGTGTCCGTTTAGGTTGCTTTTTTTATAACTTGCATAGTTGCACTCCACACATGAAAAAGGTTTGTCTCCGCTGTGAATCCGCATGTAGCCCGTTAGGCGGCTCATTTTATAACATACGTAGTTGCACAAGGAACACGAAAAAGGTTTTTCTCCACTGTGCGTGAGCATGTGCATATTTAAATTGCTCTTTTGATTACACGCGTAGTTGCAGACGGAACATAAAAAAAGGTTTTTCTCCACTGTGAGTCAGCATCTGCCTCTTAAGTTGATCCTTTCGACAACACGCATAGTTGCACACGGAACATGAAAAAGGTTTTTCTCCACTGTGAGTCAGCATGTGGTTCGTAAGGGCGCTCTTTTGATAACATGCATAGTTGCACACGGAACATGAAAAAGTATGTTCTCCACTGGAAGTCAGCATGCGGTTCGTTAGGGCGCTCTTTTGATAACATGCATAGTTGCGTACGGAACATGAAAAAGGTTTTTGTCCACTGTGAATCCGCATGTGTCCGTTTAGGTTGCTTTTTTTATAACTTGCATAGTTGCACTCCACACATGAAAAAGGTTTGTCTCCGCTGTGAGTCAGCATGTGCCTCTTCAGTTGATCCTTTCGACAACACGCATAGTTGCACACGGAACATGAAAAAGGTTTTTCTGCACTGTGAGTCAGCATGTGGTTCGTTAGGACGCTCTTTTGATAACATGCATAGTTGCACACGGAACATGAAAAAGTATTTTCTGCACTGTGAGTCAGCATGTGGTTCGTTACGGCGCTCGTTTGATAACATGCATAGTTGCACACGGAACATGAAAAAGGATTTTCTCCACTGTGAGTCAGCATGTGTCTCTTTAAATTTCGCTTTTGAGCATTTGAATAGTTGCACTGGGAACAAGAAAAAGGTTTTTCTCTTACATGGGTGCGTATGTTCATTGCAAAATTTGTCTTAGGAGAGAAGGAGTAGTTGCGACTGGGAGAAGTGAATCCTTTTTCCACATAATGCGTCTGAAGATCTGTCGACAAATATGAAAAATAACATGGATGAAAATGACTCGGTTAAACTTATATCCTAAACGTAGAGAAAATAAGCGAAGCCAGTTCGTAGAAACGTTAAAATAAGAGTGGCCGAATTGTTCAAGTTTACAATGAAAATTGGTTTTACCTGCTGCCTTGGTAAATCTCTCAAAGCGTTCTAAGCATTCCTCTTTAACATCCGGCAGGTCTATATAAATTTTCATATAAGTAAGCCCCGCTTCAAATTGTCGGGGTCCGCGATCCGCGTTTATGGTAACTGTCTTCACATTAATGCTTCCTGGAATAAAAAAGGACAATAAATAGAATGTATCTTTGCATGGCCAGCCCCGAACCAAACGGCACGGGCGCCTGGCGCGAGTTTAATTTTGGCTGCCCTAACAGTCTAAATTAGTACACGCCAAGGCAGGATGTCACTGTAATCGATAAAATGATGATTTGTGTTTTTTTCGTAACGCGGTATTTATCAAATATAATATAAAGGGCCATGTGTTAGGTTAAATATTCGACGCCCGGAGCAAACTGCTCAAATTATACCCACATGGGGGCAGCCCTGTATCTTCGCACCATTAATATAAAACGAAAAAAAAATTTAAATTGAAAAAAAACTAACAATTTTTTTACGAATAATGATACCATTGATCAACAATTTAGAAGCGGAAATTTGGATGGAAGTTTTAAAGGTCAATATCAGATAAAAATGACCTCAGACGTCCGCTTGAGGGAACTTCTTCAAGAAATAAAAACCTTGCTCTAGAACACCGTAAGTAGAGAGTTTTAAGACAATGGGATAGTGTTTTCTCAATCAATATTTATGATTTTGTAGCGATCGATACTGCTAGAGTATTCTAGAAAGCCGACCGGTTTAAAACGCATGAGCTTAGAATGTACGAGACATTTTGCGCAACAAATTTCATCGCGTACTGTAAATAGGTACCAGCTACCTGTCTAAGCGAGCTACCTACGAAAATACTTTGCGAGTTGGACTATGTACATTACGCGCATTTGTTAGAAGGTTCTAGCGTATTGAAACTACCAGAAGAATCTCGCTGAAGCGAGTGACCCGTAGTTTACCAGCGGTCTCGCGTACTTAGTACCGCCGCCGGCTGGGCTATATTAGTAGGCCCAACGCAGCGAGTAGTCATTTTTACCCAGTTTCCGAATTTAAGGTTCTAAATTTTACACGTATGCAATGCAACTAACTGGCTGTTTGAGTACTCTCCGCATATTGCAAGCATTCCTTCTTTACAGCTGGGAGGCCGAAATCTAAATCCGAAAATGCAATTTCATCTCCACCTTCTTCCTGGAGCCCTGGTTCCGTCTTGATGGATATAGTATCTGGCTTCAGTAGATCCATGTTCTGCTTTGGTAGAGTTTGGTAATTAGTTTAACACCAAACAAATATATCTGAAACAGAACAAAGTTGTAACGGAAATCTAATATAAATCAGATTTTAAAATTTGGCTTCTTAGGTCGTAGCAAAAATACACATTAGAAAACCTTGGAGTTTAGAGACGTCGTTTATTTGGGTAAATTCTTTATTTATTTACTGTTTTGTCTACCGCCATTCCGTTGTAATCCACCTGTAATAGAACATCTGTAATACGTATATTTATTGTAATTTTTATAAATGCATTTGAAATTCTAATCAAATAATAGGTAGATGTCAATTGACAGTTTAAACATTCTGCTGTGACAAAACGCCCAATGATTCCCTAACTAAACTGGAAGAACGGCCGCTACCAAAATGAATACGATGAATTAAAGTATAATTACTTACCAATAACCATCACATGTACGGGATAATAAGTTTAACAGGGCGGGATAAACAAAGTTTAGAAACAGGAAGAAAGACTGTCGGAGAAGAAAGCACATGTCAAAAAATATATAGGTTATGCATAGACAAGAATGATGTCATAGACAATTAATAGAATTTCATGAACCTGGCCTTTTCAGAACATTACAATTTCTTTCGACTTGCGTCTTGTAAATATTATAGCTCTAGCAGATCTTCAATCTATTAACTGTGAGAAATACGTGACCTTTAAAAAAACACAAAATGAAAAAATAAATAAAATCGTTTCTAATCGAATATTTAGGACAAGCGATATTGATTTTGTACATTATTCATTTCTTTTGCACATGTGGGTCAAAATCCCTTTAAAATTCATCATAACACGCACTTTAGGCGCGATAGAAAAAGGGTTTCCATAAAAGTTTTCTGTGAAATGTAATTCCCCACAAAAATTTCCGATATTTGCTTCCCCATATTAATTTTTCAAATCCTTGTAAAGGCAGTTATTAAAAAAATTCTGAAGGAAGTAATTCCTCACAATATTTATTCGACTCCATGGGAGTGGGGGTTGTAAAATAACTCATAAGTATTTAATTCTTGGTCCCAGTATAAAATACTTATGAGTTTTGTTTAACAAGGTATTTTGTAGATTTGTCCAAAGTACAAAGTACCACATGAAAATACCCGGTTCTTTTACTGGCTACGATAAAAACGCCTCTCCTAGTAGTAGTTCAATATATATTTATCATTTTCCAACAAAAAAATGCATTAATAAAATTATATTTTATCCAAAAAATTTAACTATCGTGACAACCTTTTTTATCAGGACGAACAAATTTTCTTTTGCGATAAAGAATTCAATGACCAATAATGATCTTCAATTTAATTTCTTAATATAAATGTCTAAATATAATTCTAAAGTAAAGGAAATAAAGAATTCTGTTTTATTCAATTTTCTGTTAAAAGCAGAGAAATTTCTAAATTCGATTACGTCGTAAAAAGCACGTCTTCATATTTCATATTTGATAATCTAAATGACGGGTTGTTTAGAAGAATTCTTATAATTCTACAAATATCAAAGTTAATTTTCATGTTCTGTGAAAGATTTTTTCAAGTTCTGTTATTATTTCAGTTCTGTTTAGCTACTAGCCTATTAATATATACTAACAGAATTTGAATAGGAGTTTCACAGAACCCGAAAATGAACGTTCAAATTCTCCGTAAAAATCCTTTCCGATGAATGATTTTAAATCAAATCCTTTATTCAAAGAATTTCAAATTTCAAGTCATCGTAGATTATTTTTTATACAGATTGATTGTTCATCTTGGAGCAAGATTTTACATGACTTGCGCTGTCCTGAAAAAATGTGCATTAAAGAAAGATACTTAAAGCTCGTTTTTGCAGGACAGCCCTTTGTCTTAACCCATTACCTTCATGATTTTATTTTTATTTTTATAAACTTGAATCATCATTATTACCCGATAGTGTAGACTTAAAGGAGAGCCCAAAATCAGTTTTTCCGCCCGCCCACCCACTCACCGGAGCGTCTAGAAAATTGATGCCTAAACGCAACGCTTGGAGGTAACCCCCCCTAAACAAAATTTACGTCAACTATGGGTAAAATGCAGTAAACTGTATGATTTATAATGATAAATTAAAATATATAATTGCCATTATTTATAATTCAATGAAAATACAATTTATTAATGGAAAATGCGCAAAATAACAAAAAAATCATTATTAGAAAAAACCTTCCAGAATGAGGAAAACTAACCAAATCTCACCAAATTATTTTCTAAGTGATACCGTTCGAAGCAGTCAAAATGAAGGGCGCGGTTGAAGGCCCGGCATCGATAGACTGCTGGATTTTTTTTACATAGGGCAAAACGAATTCGAGATTCGCCACGATATGGCAAATGAAATTCTTGCATTCGACGCACACGATTCCCATCTTCTGCGTCATGGCCTTCTTCCTTCACACGAGAATCTCCGAATTCAGCATTGACCTGATTTGGAAAAGACAATAAAAGAGTACGGGTAACCTCCACACGGAATGCCTTCTGGGAAGGTTTTCTCTGTCGCCTAGTCATCTGGTTTCCCATATCATGCTCGTACTTCCTAAAGAAGCATAGTAACTTCCATCCATTTAAAAGAGTGCTGCTCAGACAAGATGCAAATAAAGGCCAGTACCACTTCTTTGCCCGAATGTTGACCCGATAATTTTGTATACCATTATCATGGAGGTCTACCCCACCCATTCCCAAATTATAATTTCGTGTTGGCACGCTGGGCAACCGATTTTTTTGCATGCTTCCTTCAAAACTTTGCCTTTTTTGTCTTTCTTCAATTTCTTGCAACTCTGCACTTGACTTACTGGCTCCATTCGATGATAGTTCTTGGCCACTGTTACTTCACGGTTGTCCTAACCAACGGCATACGAGGATTTGGCTTTCTACGTCTACCACCGCATCAAATTCACCTGCTAAGTAAATGTTCGCTATGCGCAAGGGAAATATAGAAGAAAATGTTACCTTTAGGCAATTACTTTCCTGTCTTCAACTTTCCTGAAGCTTCAAGGTTAGGGAAGCGAACTGGCTTACATATGCCAGTAGCGCACATTCTCTTATCCTTCAGGATACACATCAAATGGTGAGATGTGAAGAAATTGTCCATAAATAACTCATGGCGTGCGGGGAACTCTATATTATTATATTCTATCATAGACAGTACGAAGGATAATCTTTGACCTAATACGGGATCATATGTATCAGATGCTCAGGAATATGGCATTGCTTGGAAACAGGTAACCTTCGGAGGAAGCAAGACACCAAATCTCGTAGCCAAGTTTGATTGGCTTATTCTTAATGTACATCTTGCAATGTACATTAAGACACCATTTGCTCGTCGATGGAAAGTTTGTGTGCAAAAACATCAAATACAAATAAAGATGGAACGTTAGTCATTATCATACCTTAGCCATTCTGTCGGTTATATCTAGATTGTTGCTATCGCAAAAATGTACATAGCGCTTTATAAGCTCGAAATGTGGACGTTGATTCCTTTTTTGATGACGCTTACACCCAATGTCGGGTCAGACGAATAATAATCTATGTTAGATGGCAATGTATTGTAGCCGGTCAACACATAAACCAAGAAAACGCTTCAATTCGTATATATCTTACTAGAATTCGGTATTGTTTTAAATCGAGCGTATTTGATCATCCTCTCAAGAATAAACTGAATCACTTCGTCATCAAAGAATAATGAAAACACTTGAGAAGCATTTTAAGACTTCAGCTTTTCGTACAGATATTTATGCACCACATTCAGCGGTTCAGGAACGCAACAGTTTACTGTAGTTTTAATTTTTTGGCTTGTGGTGCATTTGAAATAGATATTCGCAAGGTATTACGACTCGCACCAGAGGATGTCGAAGGCTGATTCCAGTCAAGTCGTGATATGCCATCAAATCATCGTCAATCAGCTCTTCGTCCGTCTGTTCATCAACATTCTCTGTTTAAAAATATCCGAAAACTGCAGACTAACTATTATTTTTAATAAAAATCACCCATAAAAACACAACAAAACCGTATTATTTGAAGGCAAGCTAACCAAAAACATATGAAAACACTGTCACAGCTAACCTCCAAACGTTGCGCGCAGGCATCACCTGATTTCAGTGACATCCAGCGGTCATCTTATGCATATAATACTATGTTGAAACAGTGTTGGCGACTATTTCATCTTTTGATAACAATATGTGATTCACACATGTTTTAATTTTTTCCGTTTTAATTTTTTTTTCTTTTTCAAAATGGGTCTATTTTCAGGGCTTTAGTAAAGAAAATATTAAAAATAGAATAATTAATAAAATTTATTAAATTATGTTAATTATTGAAAGCTAACATACCAATATGTAAATGCTGCATAACAACTTGGTGGGATTTAGCTTTATTCACAGTGAAAACAAATCATACTTTTCATCTATTTTTTGATGCCTATAGACATCGTCATGGAGGTAATGGGTTAAAACTAAAAGTATTTTATTAAATATGTCAAACCACAAAGTGATTGCTTTCTATAATAATATGAAGATTTTAATTACCGTTCTAAGCTCCTACAAGTTTGACATGAAAAGTTTCATCACCATCGTCAACTTTGCTAGGTTAATTCACCTGGTGTGTACTAGCTTAAACGCTGTCAAATCACGTATTCTGGAGGAAAAATGTCAAAATAAAACGGAATTTGCAATTTACAAAGTATTTTCTGAAAGATTAGTAATATGTATTGCTATGATATCTTATTAAAAACCTTGTTTTTTGTTTTACTATCCAATATAAAAACATGGTCATAAATATCCAGTATTAGATCTCAATTATATAAAAAGCGGCGCTTCGATTTTGACATTGTAAAATAGACTGTCTGTATTATACTATTCAATTAGTTAAAAAAGGCAAAAATTGTAATTATTGTTGTTGGTAAATGTGGACAATCAAATTATCTTTCAAATTTAATACAATTTCCTTGTGAAAAATGTATTAAATATAGTAATTTAGTTCATTGCATTTGGACAGTCCGTGATAAAATTCTTTAAAATATTTTTTCACCTACGATTTCTGATAGGCTGTTTACGATTAAAATAAAGTCTTTTTTCCATAGAAATATTGCATTTATTATCAAGTAAGCCATAGAAATATAAAATATTTAATGGTGAATCGAAAAAGTAGCTGTCACAGCAGTTTAAAAGTAACAAACACGCAGGATTCGCGCGATTATAAACTTTACGATTTTTTAATATTTTTTCTATAAATCCTACAAAAAAACAGGTTATCTCATTCGCTATATAGTACCATAATAATTTTGTATGACTCCATGTAAAAAATTTAAGTTATGTTTTTTTTTATGTTGGCGAAAAATTAAAAAAATTATCGTCTGGATATCTCGAGCAATTGAGGCAAAATTATTTATTTCGCGTGGTCGCTCCAGTGGGTATGGAGTGAATACGAATCTGACTCAGGCAATTGCGTCTCTATATGAGGGAAGCGTTGCATGTGTTAGGGTAAACGGTGGTTTTACGGGGTGGTTTGATATCACAAAAGGTGTTAAACAAGGCTGCGTAATGTCACCGTGGTTATTCAATCTATCCATGGATAATTGAATGCAAGAATTGAAAGAGGTGGGATTGGGCGCGAATTTGAGTAATCTGAAAGTATGTTGCCTGTTGTATGCTGATGATGCGGTGCTGATTGCTAATAGTATGGATGATCTGCAGTCTCTCGTTTCTAGGATGAACGAAGTATGCATGAAGAATGAATTAATGATGAATTTAAATAAGTCTAAAGTAATGGTGTTTGAAAGAGAGAGTACGAAAACAGTGTGCAATATAGCTGTGAATGAGGAATACTTGGAGCAGGTGGATGAGTTTGTGTATTTAGGAAGCATGTTTACGAGAGATAGGAAGATTGACAGAGATATTGAAAGAAGAGTAAATGCAGGTAACTCCATTCATGGAGGTTTGAACGCAGTTGGCGCTAGCAAAAAACTGTCCAAATAAGCGAAGTTAGCAGTCCACAATGGAATGCTGGTACCTACCCTGATGTATGGAAGTGAGGCATGGAACTGGCAAATAAAGGATGAAAGTAGATTGAATGCTGTTGAAATGAGATCCCTGAGGTAAAACGTATGTGTGGTAAAACCATGTTTGATCGTGTGAGGAATGTGGAGATCCGTAAAGAGTGCAAGGCTGATGTAAGCGTAATGAGTAAGACCAAGAAAGGGACGCTTAGATGGTTTGGGCATGTAGAGCGAATGAGCGAAGAAAGGAGTGTAAGGAGAATATACGATGCAAATGTGAATGGTATCAGAAGTCGGGGACGCCCGAGGAAGACATGGCACGACCAAGTGAATCAGATACTTGAGTCGGGCCATGTCAAGAGTCAGAACAATAGAAGAGTACGTATGAGACGATTTATGAATGTGAATGAGGCAAGAAGTGTGTGCCAAGACCGAGTTGTTTGGCGGTCCGTCCTCTCTGCCTACCCCTGCGGGGAAACGGCATGATGGTTAGTTAGTTAGTAAGGTTTTTCATACTTGGCATATGTCTACTTCAACAACCTATAAATGTTGTTTATTATATCCACCAACTTAGTTATGTTATTGATTAGTGATTATCTTGTATTGTCTTATTATTTTGGTGAAATTAAAGATTTTTAAACGTATCCATGAGTTCAAAATAGACAAAAAAATGTCGGAATTCATCGTCGTATTGTCGAAAAAACATGTCTTGCAAATTTTCATCAGTGTTTTTTGTTTTTCATTTGTTCAAATTTCTTGTCATTTTAGGTTTTTTTCTCCTCAGACAATTTTCACTGAAAAAGTTTCATCTTCAGGAAATAAACTTTAAAAGTTCATTTTCTTAGTCAGATGAACCTTGCCCTTAGAAAATATTTCGATATTTTTCTGCTAGAAGGACATTTTTATTTTTAAAATTGTTTTTTGGGCTAAATAATAAATTACTCAGTGCAATTATATTGTCTATGGCTGTACCTTTTTAAATGACCTTGAGTTTCTATACCTTGTCTATCATCACGCTCCGTACGTCAAGTACGGCTGGTATATCTGTGGTTAAGTACTTTACAAACTACAAAATACCCGAAGATATCGATCTAATTAGTTTTAATACATTACAACGTCGCCCGCCTGCCTGTATGTTCCGAGGCGATCTTGTCATTTTCACTACGGCATTTGTAATTCATTTCTTTGTATGCGGTTTTAGCAAAATAAATAAAAATATAGGTAGATTGAGTAGAATAAATGTCTATGACTTCATTATTGTTTAATGTCTATGTGTAAATAATTAATTTTTTGACGTACGCTTTCAATACTGCTGGTGATTTCATCCTGTTTAATCTCTATACATCAATTTATATTATATTCCTGACTCTGTTCAGCCCACGCAGTAATCTTTATAATCCCATACTTGTGATTGTTATTGGTAAGTACTGATTCTTATATTCATCGCTATTCATTTTGGTTGCGCCCGTTATTCCAAATCGAACTGAGCGACCACTGTCCTTTAACCCTAGAAAGATAGTCTGCGTTAAATGTACGCATGCGTTTTGCGAAATATTGCTTTCTCTTTCTAAATATCGCGAATCCATAGCTGTGCGTTTAGGACATCTTATTCGTCGCTGAGAGCTGTCATGTAGTGTGAGTGTCGATAAGGTAAGTGTCACCGATTTTGAAATATAACGAACGAGTGAGTCAAAATTACGAATGATTATTTTTTACGTGACTTTGATGATATGTGCCAAAGCTGTTAGTAACTAATTTTTATACTATATGTTCCTAATATATATAAGATATGCTAATTGTTGCTTTTGTAATAAAAAAAGGCTGATTATTGTAGTAAAAAATAAGTTTTCGTATGATAGAGTCAGTGTTAAAGAATTTCGTTGATTTAAAGAAGAAGTTTAAAGTTTTTTTTTTTTTAATAAATAAACGAGTATAAGTAAACTATCTTTAATATTATTATTCTTATATATGTGTAAATAAATAATCACATAAAATTTATTGAAATAAATTAATAAACCTCGACCTGCAGCTGTTTAAAACACATGCGTCAATTTTACGCAGGAGTATCTTTTCCGTACTACACAATATGATTATCTTTCTAGGGTTAATTTGTGCTATTGAATACTCAAATGCACAACTGCGCTATCTCTAACGCAACTTATGTTAACTTATGCCAATCGATACCTAAGTAAGGAAGTCCAATGACGTTTTGTTTGAGGAACGTTAAGCCCAGATTACTACTGTACGTCGCAGAGGCGCCCGCGTTTTTTTCATATATTGCTCTCTCTTTTTATCCTTCGCGCGTATTGCATTGACGAGGACATCTCAGTCATCGGCAGCACGTGTCGCAGGACGGTTTTTGCGTTACGGGTGAGTGGTTCATTTATGCGTTACGGTAAGTTTGCTAGTTTTTTTTTGATATTACTACCCTTGGCGCTCGAAAGACGTATGAGTAGCTTGTATGTAAGTTTTGAGCTATTAGTCAAATTATTATCTAAAATATTTTTTTGCTACTTTGTTCCTTTTTTTAGTTAATAACTTCATAACTGACTATTTTTTGTAGTGTAGTAGTAGAAGTACTTTTTTTAAAGTGTATACTTTAAGTGTTTTTTTTTAAAGAGAAGACTGTTTAATTGCCTAAGTTTCATTTGAGTTTAGATTTTATAATAAAAAATATATAAATATAATATAAAATAGTTTTCTTATTTTTTAGTAGTATACAAAAATATAGAAACAGTCAAAATAAATCAATCATACTTATAGTTTTGGAATAAATCATTAGTCGATATGATGCGCCTCGCGGGGGTATGAGTAGTTTCTTTGTACGTCGCAACATGAGTAGTAGTGTAGAGTTAAACTCTCAATTAGACGTACCTATACCATTTTTTGTATGGTATTTTGAAAGCATTTCAAACATCGATAACCAATATTCTGTTGAAAGTATAATGGCGGACTCAATGAAAGGTTTACTGGTTGTACTTTTGATATGGATATAGTATATATTGAGTTATCCGACAATTGACGACAATTCTCTCAACCGATTTCAAAAGGTCAACATAGTCACAGTTCTTATTTCCAAGTATGCTTTTTGCATACGAAATCATTGTTTCGTCAGAATATTCCGAGCACATTCGAATTATAGTTCCGTAACAACTATTTTCTTTTTCAGGTTAATTTGTTTGGGCTTGTACTAGTTACTAAATCCTTCCACAGTAGTGCCATGGATCTACTAAATCCGGATACAGTTTCCATAAAGACGGAACCAGGGCCCCAAGAAGAATGTGGAGGTGAAATACCGTATACGGATATGGATTTGGACCTCCCAGATGTAAAGATGGAATGTTTCCAAAGTGCGGAGAGTTCTCGGACTGCCAGTTAGTTGCATTGCATATTTAAAAGAAAATATTTTCGGAATCCCAGTTCGTTTCGCATTATCAAGCAGGCAGATGCTTGCTCATAACTTCGCCTCTCTCCGTGCATAAATATATTTGGCATTTTCAGATAAAATGTATCTTTGCCGAAAACTTCAAACTACATCACACTTTGAACTTCATGATTATTTTTTGTGAATTCCGCATCAAAGTCAAAACTGCTCCCTACCATGTGAAGCAACTGGAGTTAATTGTGAGGCTGATGGTAGAAGGGAGGAGAAAGATGTAGAGAAGTGGAACGTTAGAAGCACCTGGCTTTTAAGATGTGGTCACTAAACACGGCCAAAGCCATTTCAACCACGTTTATTTTGAGAATTGTGTTCATAGGAATATAACTATAAATATTTTGTTTATATTTAGAGTTATTTTCTGTTTTATATGTGTGTAAACTCGGGCGATACGGAGCGTATTTTAAAGAAGTTAAAAGTGGGATTTACTAGGCGGAAGGTGCTCAAGAGCAAATGGTTTTCGGGTTCTTGAAGCATCGGTCCCTGAAGCAGACATCTGAGGTCATTCCTATTTCTTAAATTCACCTGAAAGTCTCTTATCTAAATAAACGCTTTTATATTGTTGATCAATGCTTTCTTCAATCGTTAAAAAATCTTTTATTGTATCTCGATCTTAAACATACTTATTGTTTTTCTAGGTATTATTAATGTGGAGACTGTTAGCATCAAGGCAGAACTAAGACCCCAGGTAGAAGATGAAGGGGGATTTCCTTACATGGAAATCGACATAATACTGCCAGATGTTAAAAAGGAATGCTTAGAAGACTTTGAAAGAATTACCCAGACAGCAGGTAAAACCGGTGTTTAAGATTTAGAAATTTGTGCTCTACTGTTTTTCTACATTTTAATGAATTTACTGTTCTTATTTACACAAGGTTATAAGTTTCACTTAGCCTTATTTATCAGTATTTTTTCAAATTTGTCGCCAGATCTGAAGATGCATCCTGTGGAAAAAGAAATCCCTTGTAGCCATTGTAACGACTCCTACTGTCGTATGTCAAATTTTGAACATCACTTTCGCACTCATACTGGAGAAAAACCTTTTTCTTGTTCCGAATGTAAATATTCGTTCTCTCGAAAGCGAGATTTGACCGTACACATGTTAACTCACACTGGAGAAAAACCTTATTCATGCTCCGAGTGCAACTATTCATGTTCTCGAAGGAGTCATTTGAAGATACATATGCGGACTCACAGTGGGGAAAAACCTTTTTCCTGTTTGGATTGCAACTATTCATGCAATCAAAAAGGAAGTTTGACGCTTCACATGCTGACTCACACCGGAGAAAAACCTTATTCATGCTCCGAGTGCAACTATTCATGTTCTCAAAAGTCTTATCTGAAGAGGCACATGCTGACTCACAGTGGAGAAAAGCCTTATTCATGCTCTGAGTGCAACTATTCATGTTCTCGAAGGAGTCATTTGAAGATACATATGCGGACTCACAGTGGAGAAAAACCTTTTTCCTGTTTGGTTTGCAACTATTCATGTAATCAAAAAGGAGGTTTGACGCTTCACATGCTGACTCACACTGGAGAAAAACCTTATTCATGCTCCGAGTGCAACTATTCATGTTCTCAAAAGTCTTATCTGAAGAGGCACATGCTGACTCACAGAGGAGAAAAACCTTTTTCGTGTTCTGAGTGCAACTTTTCATGTTCTCTAAAGGGAAATTTGGCCAAACACCTGATTACTCACAGTGGAGAGAAACCTTTTTCATGTTTGGAGTGCAATTATTCTAGTTCTCAAAAAAGCAATCTGAAGAGCCACATGCTATCCCACAATGGAGAAAAGGCTTTTTCTTGTCCCGAGTGCAACTATTCATGTGTTCGAAAAAGTAATCTTATGAGCCACATGCTGACTCACAGTGCAGAAAAACCCTTTTCATGTTCTGAGTGCAATTACGCATCATCTCGAAAAGGATATTTAAAGAAACACCAGCTGACTCACACTGGAGAAAAACCTTTTTCATGTTCCGAGTGCAACTATTCATGTTCTCAAAAAAGCCAGCTGACGAGCCATATGAAGACTCATATGAAACATAACCTTTCTTAACATCCAGAGGAGATCGGACAAATGACTTAACTCCCAAATTGCATGAATTCAAATGAATTAATCTTCCGAGGAACGTTTTCAAGTTTTATTATGCCTCTGTCCTACTATAAAACACTTTAAAAATATAGAATTTCTCGAAATTGGAGCCAATGAAATTCTAGGGACCAAGGAATAGAGACCTGCCTTGATCACTCTCACAGAGCTGCTGAACATAGCCCAAAAATAAGTTTACGTTTAAGACAATTCTAAACGCTCTGGTTAACTCCCACAGACGAAATATTTTAAAGTTTTCAATCCACAAAAGCTTGCACATATCTGAATATCCCGCTGCTCAACATAAATAATAAGCCAGGGAAAAAATTCCTTGTTATTACTTTATTTATTTATTTATTTATTAGATACAAATAATTACATACATATTAAGGATGCTTTGGCTGTCCAACTAGGAAATTTTCCCGTTTTAGGACAGCCAAATTGCCTGGTTTAGTTAACATTTGTACACGCTGCTGTTATGAATTATATTTCCATACTTTACATTAATAGTTAAGCTAGTAATATATAGTCTATATACATATATATTTTTCAAAGTAATCAAAATAAAACTCTTTCAGACATATTTGTACACTCGAATATTATTTTTTTTTTTTTTTTTACGAAAACACCTGATAAATGTTATCAAGGTACATGTTATAATATGCATAATTAAGGAACACTGTATCAGGGTACATGATAACATATTGGATTAATTCAATTTATAGTTACAATATAAGAAAAATATTAGGTGGGTTTCTTAATTTGTTCGCTGTTACTATGCTGTGTATTAATTTACATAATCAAGGTACATATAATATTATATACATAATCAAGAAAAATGTAAACAAGGTACATGAAAACATATTGTATAAACATTATCAATCACAAAAATTATCAATCGCATCGTATCAATCAGATGCATAGTAGGAATTTTTTTATTTAACTGCCAATAACAATGAATAAATGTGAGTACAGAACATTTTTGTTTAACTGTTGGTCATCATAAGTTCGCTTTCGACTCTTCCTAAGTCTAGAAGCCAAACATTAACTAGTTTACGCAGAATGCTTATGCTTTTCAATATCCATAAATCGGGTAAGAGGTTGAATAATTTTGGACCAAGGTAATAGAATTGTCTTTGGGCTAAGGATGTCATAGTAGTAGGTGGAACAACTGGATTCCTCCTTGAATGTCTAGTGTCGTGATAATGATCAATGGAAGGGTAGTGGTGACGTTGTTTTTGAGTGTGTAATATAATTTTTTTTATGTATAGTTGCCTTACATCAAGAACTCGTATCTCTTCGAATAAAACATCACTGGGGTACCTAAATGGTTTTTTTAGGATGACCCTTAGTAGTGATTTCTGTGCTTTTGATAAGGGATCCAGTATTGTTTTGGTACATCCGCCCCATCCCAAAGATGCATATTCAAGTAATGAGTTACACAGAGCATAATATAAACATTTCAGATCTTTTATGCAGAGAATATTTCTAATGCCCAGGAAAAGATGAGTAAGTTTTCTGACTTTTGTGGAAATTGAGTCTATATGTAGGTCCCATCTCAGAAATTTGTCTATCATAATACCTAGATATTTTATACTATCTACGCATTCTAGGGTGTTACAATTACAAGTAGTTAGGTTATTGCAGTGGTGTATAATAATTTTTTGTGTTTCCCACTTGAGTTGCACTGAAGCGGATGAATTTTGTTTTCTCCGTGTTGAGTGTGAGTAGATTATAATCTAGCCATTGTTTAACACTGTTTATACCAGCTTCTGCTTTACTGTGAACTACATTCCAGTTTTTACCTTCAAATAACAAGACCGTATCGTCTGCAAAGGTAATAATGTGGTCGGCAAGGGAACTGTTACATAGCTCATTAATATATATATTAAACAAAATTGGCCCTAGAGTACTTCCCTGAGGTACACCAAATTTAATATTTGCTGAATCGCTTAGAATATCATTAATGTTAACTCTTTGGCTTCTGTTTTCTAAATAACTAACCATCCACTTTAATAGTTGACCCTGTATTCCAACGCACTGTAGTTTTTTCAACAGAATTTTATGTGATATGGTGTCGAACGCTTTGGCGAGATCCAGGAATAGTGCAGTGCATTTAATTCCTCCATCGATATTATAAGAGATGATTTTTGTCAGGTTAGCGATAGCATTTTCTGTGCTTAAACCTGGTCGGAAGCCGTATTGTCTATTAGAAAGAATGTTATTATCTTCCAGATATGTGCTAAGGCGATTTTTTACAATTTTCTCAATAATTTTCGAGACCGAATTTAGCAAAGAAACTGGCCGGTAATTATGTACATGCGATTTGTCACCATTTTTTGTGAAGCAATATAACTACTGAATGTTTTAAATGATTGGGGAATATTCCTGATTTAAAGCTTAGATTCGAAATGAACGCGATCGGTATTGCGATTGAGGATTTAATAAGTTTTAACAGATTTGATGAGACTTTATCAGGACCACAAGCATTTGATGACTTAAGATCGTCAATTATTTTCATGACTTCGTTTGTCGTTGTTTGGATAATGTCTATTTTATGACCAAAATTAGAGGTAGTAAACTTAGCGAGATCAATTTCAGTAGTATTAAGTTTATCAAGAATTTTTTTCGCAAGAGTGACTCCCACTGAAGTGAAATAATTATTGGCAAAATTTGCCATAATTTTTGGGTCTGAACAGTTTATATTATTAATGTACAACGATTTAATTTCGGAAGATTTATTAATTTTTGTTTAAGATATATTACGAAAAGCTTCCCACAGACGTTTTGGCGTACAGTTATTTTCGTAAATAATATTTTTATAATAATTTTCTTTAGTCGATTTAATTAAATGTTTACATAAATTCATATACTTTTTATAATGAGCTTGTACTAAAATATTTTCAGGACATCTTTTCGCCTTTTCGTGTAATTGATTCCTTCTGTGAATAGATTTGACAAGGCCAGGGGAGATCCAAGGTGTGAGTTTTACTTGATTATTTGTTATGTGTATGTGACTAGTGTGTTTAGATATATATGAATGTAATTTTGTGATAAATTCATTCATTGCTGAGTCAGTATCAATTTTTTCTAGAACGTTTTGCCAGTTTTCTGATCGCAAGTCTTCGAGTAAGTTATTTTAATTTGTTCGAGGGACATATTTAATTTTAGCATCAGTGGGAGGTTTGTTTTTAAGACAGAGAGCTGTGGTGTAGTGGTCTGAAATTGTAGTGTGAAAAACAAATGAGTCGATTAGGTTAACATTGATATGGTCTAGGCAAGATTTACTCATGCCCTGTCTGAATGAATCCATTTTCAGTAAGCAGGCATAAATAATCGTTATATTGACTGTGGTATTCGGGAATAGTATTAATATCGAGATCGCCTATGATGATTTGACGTTCTATTTTTTTTGAACTATTGATGATTGCTTGAAGTGAGCTCAAGAAAGTGTCGATGTTTTGGAAAGCGGGTGATCTGTAGATTGCAAAGATACATAAGTTGTTATTCAAAACAATTTTCAGACAGTTTGCTTGTGATAATAAAATTTCATCTACTTGTGCTTGTATTCCGTCTCTGATGTAAACAACTATCCCACTAGATTTATTTAAACTTATGTTAGTGTGGTATTCAGAGTAATTGTGTATAATTTTGGAGGTGTATTCTTTATTTATCCAACATTCCGACAAAATTATAACATCGAATGAGTAATTAAATTGATCTAGAAATAGTAAAAAATCATCGATTTTTGAAATGCTTCTGATATTCTGATGCATGATTTTTAGACTATATGAGCCCCAATTGTATTTGCTTAGATTATTAAGATCATAAATAACATTTGTGTTATAGAGTCTAGTTTCTGCTGCCGTGCAGCTCGCACGGACAGAAATTTCGATAAACTCAGTAACCACAAACCACAGTGATACCCAGTTTAACATATTGTTGTTGCAAAAATAAAGCAGGCTGGCTGCGTTTAGTCACCAGACAGCCCGCAAAAAAAATAACTCATTATGGACCGAAGTGTCCAATCATTAATTGACTCAATTAAAATTGAAATAGGAAAATGCTCATCTGTCAAAGAGGCAAAACAAAGGAGTAACATAGAACAAGATATACACCAGCTAGAGGAAATATGGTGCAAGGAAAAACTTCAACTACAAGAAAAAATAATTGAGCTACAAAATAAACTTATATTAAATGAAGAAAAACATTCAGAAAAAATTGAAAATTATTTAAAGGAAAAAAAGGAATCAACTAATACTACGTACAACAAGTCAACCCTCTCAATACCTATACCAGAGGCCAAATACTCATTAATAATTGCAAGTGAAAATACTAATACAACATCTGATGATATTCGAGACATGATAGTTAAAAAAATTAAAACATCGCATTTGGGGATTGCAGTAAATGGAGTACATAAAGCATCAAATAAGAAACTAATCATCTCTTGCCCCAAAAAGGATCACGCAAAAAAACTAACAGAAGAAATAAATATAGTCTTCAAAAATACTATGATCGCGAAAGAATTAGAAAAAAAAAATCCTAAACTATTCATCAGAAACCTACCTATCGACCTATCGGAAGAAGAAATAATAGAATCATTAATAACCCAAAATGATGGAATTAAAATCATCATGGATGAAAATCCGAAAAACTCAGTAAAATTAGTAAAAATGCTTAAACCAAAAGGACAAAACAATCTTACAAACTATATAGTCGAAACAAGTGGAAAACTTAGGAAATATCTCATATCTAAAGAGAAAATTAATATTGGATACCACAGAGTGCGGGTGGAGGATGCTAATCCAATAATGCAATGCTTCCATTGCCTGAGATTTGGACATTCAGCTGTCAACTGCTTTAATAAGGACAAGAATGCTTCGTGCCTGCACTGCGCCATGGACCATCCTTGGAAAGACTGTCCCAATAAAAACAAAGAAGAGAAATGCAAAAATTGTGATTTCCAAAACAACACTTTCAAGTCAACAAACGATACAAATCATAAAGCAAATAGCAAAAATTGTATGTATTTAAAAAAAATGATGACTATTGCCCAAGGGCGTATAAATTATGAATAGGTATGTACCTACTTTAACATTCTTAATAACTAACTTTAAAATTCTTAACAAGATTAAAAACTCAATACCAAATTTTATATTTTTGTTTCAAATACGCTTTTTTTCTGACTTTTCACACTTTTCTGACTTTTCGCACAATTTAGCTATTAATATTAAAACTTTCGAACAATTGAGAAACATTTCAATGTTATTAATCTACCATCGAAGAGATAACGATTTATCAGTAATATCCAAAAAATATTTAATTAACTATTTCTGTAAAATTTTAAGACAAAAACACAACATTAAAATATTAGCCTACTCTCAAAGTGTTAATGTTTGTAAAATATTATTTATACAAAACAAAATTAATATACTACATAGTATGTATCATCTTCATAATATCATCACTAGTAATATAATGCTAAGTTGTTCAATATTGTCACCAAAATTATTTCAAGTCAACCTTGATATTATCCGTGAAAATATGCTGCTAATTTATAGTTTGTCATCAAAATCAAATTCATTTTTGACAATTAGTTATAACAATAATATTTCCTTATTTCTTTTAAAATGAATAATTTCTTCACTGAGGAATTAGATAAAACGCTTAATATTTCAGAATATATTTGTCATACTTTAAAAGATTGTAATAAAATCGTGGATAAAATAACAAATTCATTCTCTGTACTCCATTTAAATATCAGATCAATGAAACAAAATTTCAATGAATTTTTACTCTCAATTAATTTACTAAATCATAAACCGGACGTTATAGTTTTAACGGAAGCATTCACCAACGTATACAATAAATTTTGCATACCAGAATATACCTACTTCGCAACATCTTGTGCTATTAATAGAAATAGTGGTATTGTTGTATTTGTTAAATCTTGCTATTCAAACATCGCAGTGGAAGAAGTACCTATGCAGCGAGTTAATTGCTTAGATATTAATCTAAATGTAAATAAAATGTGTTTTAATATTATTGCAATTTACCGAACACACGGATCAAACGAGTACACATTTATGGATGAATTGAGAAGCATTATCTTATCAAAAAAAAATAAACAGAACATAACAATAATCGGCGATTTCAACATAGATGTTTCAAACGAAAATAGTAACAGAATAAAAACTGAATTTATCAATTATATGACGGAAATGAATTTCATATTGTGTATAAATAAATATACTAGAGAAATTACGGGTCAACGTCCATCTTGTATCGACCACATATGGAGTAACACTAAAGATACCGACAAATTACACACGATAATATTAAAAAATAATATTACTGATCATCACACTTGCATCTATATACAAAAACTTGATATTAATAATTATATTGATTCAAAATGCAATACTTTTACAAAAAATTCACTAAACCATCATAAATTAAGCCTAAAAATAAAAACAGAAACATGGCGTTCCGTATTAGAATCAACATGTGCTGAAACATGCGCAAATATTTTTGATAATATACTATGCAATTATATTACAGCATCAACAGATATTAAAACCATAAAAATTAAATCAAAATTCAAAAAAATAAAACCATGGATTTCACATGGCTTAATCGTGTCTATTAGAAAAAAAGAAGAGTTATATCGCTTGACAAAGAAATTTCCCTTAGATAAAAAAATATACACAGATTATAAAAAATTTAGGAACAAATTAACCTGTTTACTAAAAACAACTAAAGAAAACTTTTACAAAAATGAAATTGATGTGGCTAAACAAAATGTAAAACATATATGGAAAACAATAAATGAAATAAATAGTAGAAAAAACAAAAAAACTCAAATTAAAAAAATTAATATCGGAAAAAATTCTATTAATGCCCTAATGGAACCGACAAAATGTGCTAATGCCTTCAATAAATATTTCGCTAACGTCGGACAAAATTTAGCTACACGGATTGATGAAAATTATAAAATAGATAATTTCGAAAAGGACTGTCACAAACAAAATAATCTGTCAGTTTTCAAACCGGTAACAACAGATGACATAAAAAATATTATAAGTGAATTAAAAGGTGCATCTGCACCAGGGTTTGATGGAGTCACAGTAGAAATGTTGAAAAATTATAATGAATTATTAATTCCAATTACACACATTATAAATATTAGTTTAAATAGTGGAATATTCCCCTCTGTTTATAAAAAATCTATTGTAACACCCGTTTTTAAATCTGGCAGCCCTGAAGAAATATCAAACTATCGACCCATATCTGTTGTCTCAAACATTGCAAAAATTTTCGAAAAGATCGTAAAAAAGCAACTTTTATACTATATTGAAAATAATAAAATAATTAGTCCTAGCCAATTTGGATTTAGAGAGAAACTAGGCACTCATGATGCCATTGCAGAACTAACTTCAACTATATACCGTGCATTAGATAAAAAAAATAAATGCCTTGGCATTTTCATTGATTTACGTAAGGCTTTTGATAGTATCTCCCATACAAAACTAATTAATAAATTAAATGATATCGGTATTATTGGTAAGGTAAGGTATTGGCTGCAAAGCTATCTAACTCAAAGAAACCAAAAAGTAAAACTTAATAACTCACTTAGCGTAGATGAAACTTTAGAATTTGGAATTCCCCAAGGGACTGTTATTGGACCAATTTTATTTATAATTTACGTTAACCATATGTTTAAATTATCACTTAATGGTAAACTTATATCCTTTGCTGACGACACTGCAATAATTATCGAAAAAAAGACATGGAACGAAATTACCAATGCAGCGAATCAGGATATGAAGGTTATAAAAAATTGGTTCGATGGCAATTTATTATCACTTAACACAGAAAAAACATATTGTATTCCTTTCACTCTACAAGAAGATGTGCCAAATAACCTAATTAACATAACAATTCATTCTAAAAACTGTGTAAATGACGGTACATGTAATACGGACTGCGCGAAACTAAATCATAAATCCAATATAAAATATCTTGGTATCTTAATAGATAAAAATGTCAAATGGAAAGACCATATTAATCTCACTGTTGAAAGAATAAGAAAACTTATCTATATTTTCTATAATATACGAAATATTTTAAATAAGAAAACTATCAAAATTGTCTATTATGCATTAATTCAGTCCTTATTGCAGTACGGGATTATTGGGTGGGGAGGGGCTTTTAAGGCTTCTTTACAGCCCATAATTACAATTCAAAGAATAATTATAAAAATCATCCTTAGAAAACCATATGACTCCCCTACTTTAGAGATATTTCAGGA
The DNA here is from genome assembly GCF_061612785.1 of Hesperophylax consimilis. NCBI lineage: Eukaryota > Metazoa > Arthropoda > Insecta > Trichoptera > Limnephilidae > Hesperophylax > Hesperophylax consimilis. The sequence goes on from NC_142852.1 coordinate 2,940,613, forward strand.
ATTTAATGTACCATCTATAACAGAATTGTATAAGAGAATCGCCTTATATCAAATTTATAAAGAATATTTTATTTATAAAATTCACCCCTCAGATAGCATAAGCAATAGATTCAAAACAAATGGCTTAATAGCCATTCCTATGCTTAGAACGACCACGGCTCAGCACCACTATTCGTATTTAGGTGTGAGATGGTACAATATATTATTGTCCAAAAATAAAATTAGTGTAACCGAAACTGTGAATTATGAACAATTCAAAAAGTTAATTAAGTCCCTAAAATTGGATAATGATATATTGTACCCCTAATTTTCTTACACTTACTCAATCTGTAAAAAATATATATTAATTTGATTGTCTTTAAAAAAAAACTACTTTTCTAAATTTTTCTTGATATATTGTACCCTTAATTTCCTCACGCTTACTTAATCTGTAAAAAGATGAATTATTTTAATTATCTTTAAAAAAACAATTTTCTAATTTGTGTACCTATGTTAATATTATGTTTGTATTTATTTCAAAAGTTTTTGATTATTGTTTAAAAAATCATTAGAACTAAATGTAAAGACTCCTCCCATAAACACGAGCTCCTGGAGCTCAACTTATGGAGAAATAGAATAATAATGAACAAATTATTTATAAGTCTGCATATTGTTATCATTTATAATGTTCAATAATAAATAAAAAAAAAAAAAAAAAAAAAAAAAAAAAATTTATATCGGAATCATTATAATTATCATATGGTAAACGAAACATAGTTAGTATATTTTAAATAAATGTAGTATTGCGTAACATAGTTATTATATTTTAGATTAGTGTGGTGCTGTGATAAACTTTCGCATAATATAAGTTTTAATACAATTTCTAATTTAGATTTATTGACACCTAAAATTACTATGAAGCTGGTGATAATACAAGTTCCTAGCAGGCAGTGGAAAGCAATAGACTTGATAAAGCGAGAACAACGACTAAATATAATAGTAAACAAGCGAGACGAAATATACCTCGAGAGCGAAATTGGTACAGTTTTATCACAGTGCTGACAATTTTGATTCATCGGAAATGAGAATAGCATTTGTTCCCGCCTCTTTTCTAATATATATGTTGCCTCCTTTAACCCACGCGAATCGAAACATACATTCCTTGGCATATTGGCGTGTCTTAAACCAGAGCTGCTTTGATCGAAAGGTCAGTTGTTCGGAAACGTAGATAGGCGAGCGAGGACCGGCAATTCCAATGTTCAATGTGTTAAGTTTGTCTTCGGTATTTTGTTGATTTTTATTGTAATTTTTCACATCCGCTAGCTAGATTCGTCTTTAATTTGATAATTATTTCTCTCGGATGATTCTGTTTATTATTTTTTTTAGCTGACTGATAGATAGAGTCAATATCTTTAGTTTGAATCGAGGATTTTGTAGTCTGGCAGATGTTGAACATTACGTCTTGTAAATTCTCCCCGTTGATTTCAGGAATGCCTCTTATTTCGGCATTATTTGCTTTGAGGGCACGCTCCTGAAATTCTAGACCATTCTCCAGGACAGTAATTCTGGCTTCCAAAACGGCGTTCTTCTTCGTGAGCTCATCATTCCGTTGCTCCATGTTACGAAATCTGGCAAGAAAGTCCTCATACTGCGCACTTATGAATTGGATATTTTCTAGAATTTTATTATTTTGGTCTAAAATATCATTTTGTTTTTTTTCCAAATTAGTCGTTTTATAAATGACTAACTCTTGCAGTTCTTCTAGATTAGTTGATGGTTGGTAGGTGGGCGTTGAAGCTTTGTTGGTCACTTTTTTTGATGGTTCCAAAGTTGCGGTATCACTGGTGGTCTCCGTTAAAATAGTAGCACTTGAGGCGGCTGAACGAGTATCCTTTTTGCACTGCTTGCACTTCTGTTGGGTTCGCCTTTCTTGAGTAAATCGACGGTATGTATTCTCATTTATGCCTCCACGGGCTAAATGATAGGTGCCTTTACACGTCGCACACACAAATATTGAATCGTCTGAAAGGACGGCTTCTGGACATACTCTGCAGTGCATCTTGAATAATATATTTACTTCCCGCCTTATAACGACACTACGATGATAACCGAGTTAGGTATATTGGTTGAACTTTATAAATTATAAAATAAAAATAAAATCGTTTTTATTTTATTATTCTGGATTTGGTAAGATTCGATCCTAGGATCATCAAATGTCTGCACCAAATTCAGGTGACGTTTTAGACCACTGAACCAACCAAGGCTTGCGGCGAATTGTGGTTTTAAAGGCTTATAATATAACCGAGCACCTGTAAATTAAATAATTTACTGTTCTTTTCAATATTATCAGTTCACTTTTGTAATATTATTATTTTTAAACACTATCACGGGATCAATAATTATGAACACTTTGATAATTAATTATATATCACCAACAGATTGAATTTCAAATTAAACTGGGAGATGATATGACAAATTCACTCTAAAATGACGCTGATCTGTCACCTCACTTCAATATTTGTTCTTTTTTAATCACTTAATTGAAGAATATTTCTTCGTTAATTTGATGTGACACTATAATCATCTGTGGTAAACACGGATAAAACTTATACTTTGTTTTACAAGCGTTTTAAACTTTATATTTTAATTGTTTTGATCGGAGCGATTGATTTGCGTGTACATTAGTTAGTAGGTAGATTGAAGGATTGAAATCAATGGTATCTTCAATCATGCACTTTTTTTTAAATAAGAAAAGTTTTTATCATTCACTCCTTAGAAGAGGGATGACTATTATTTCGTTGCAAGCTGGGCATATCGATGTACGTATTGTTGTTTGGTTTTACTAGGTTACGTAAAAGTGGAGACTGTTACCTGCAATGTAGAACCAAGACCACGAGAAGAAGATGGAGAGGGAATTCCCTATGTGGAAACTCACAAAGAACTTACGGATGTTAAAAAAAATGCCTAAAACACGTTCAAAGAATTATCCAGACAACAGGTAAATAACGAATCGTGCTATCTTTTTTTTGTTTTTGTGAATGGTGCTAAGATTTACCTATTCGTTAACTTTTTCAGATTCATTTACAGATCTAACGACACATCCTGAAAAACTATTATCTTGTCCCCATTGTAAGTTAATCAAAATCTCTCGGAGAGGGCGATTGTAACAATTCAAAATGTATTTTGTAAATTTATTCGAGTTGTATTGTTCGTCTTGGAATGCAAATGATCACTGTCACTACTGTTGTTTTGTTTTCCCAGGTAGTACTAATGTGGAGACTGTTACCATCAAGGAGGAACCAGGAACCCGAGAAGCAGATGAAGGGGAAATTCCTTCTATGGAAATTGACATAGATCTGCTGGATATTAAAAATGAATGCCTTAAACGCCCTCAAAGAATTACTTATACAACAGGTATTCGTGCTTTTTATTTAATACATTTTTTGAACCAACGGTACTTTCAATTATACCTTTATTCGTTATCTTTTACAGACACATTGACCGATTTGAAGACACATTCTGCGGAAAAACCATTCTTCTGTCCCCATTGTAACTACGCCTGCTCTTATAAATCTAAGTTAGAACGTCACTTGCGCACCCATACTGGAGAAAAACCCTTTTCATGTTCTGACTGCAGCTATTCATGTTCTCAAAATGGAGCTTTATCAAGACACATGCTGATTCACAGTGGAAAAAAACTTTTTTCATGTTCCGACTGTAAATATTCATGCTCTCTAAAGGGATATTTGGTGAGACACAAACTGAATCACACAAAGGAAAAACGTTTTTCATGTTCCGATTGCAGCTATTCATGTTCTCAAAAGGGCAATTTGACGAGACACATGCTGACCCACAGTGGAGAAAAACCTTTTTCATGTTCTGATTGCAGTTATGCATGTTCTCAAAAGGAACAATTGACGAGTCACATGCTGACTCACAGTGGAGAAAAACCTTTTTCATGTTTTGACTGCAACTATATATGTTCACGAAGGGGACAATTGAAAAGACACATAATGACTCACAGTAGAGAAAAACTTTTTTCATGTTCCAACTGCAGTTATGCATGTTCTCAAAAAGTACATTTGACGAGACACATGCTAACTCACAGAGGAAAACCTTTTTTACGTTAGAAATCCGGTCATTCAAGTTTTCATGAGAGCGATTTGACGAAATACATGCATGCAACACATGTACATATGCTGTCTCACAGTGGAGAAAAACATATTTCTCGTTCCGTGTGTTAGTATACATTTACATAAAAGTGTGCCTTAGCAAGACACAACGACCCATTTAAAGAATATACTTGCTCGAAACTAGCGATTATAAATTTTGTCTGTCGTAACACCAGGGATTCTCAAGTATTCAAATTTAATTTTTTGCTCTGCAGGTAAAGTGATAATGAATATATTTTAGTCATGCATTAATCAGCTGGATTCATCCTAATTATATTATTTGACGAAAGAGGGCACCACTATTCCTGTTTGGTCGATTTAAGACTAAAGGATCAAAATATTTTTGTCACAATAATGTGGCAGTACTTTTGGAATTACAATGTGCTAATTCAAGATTATTCTAAATTCTACTCTCTTGAGAGCTGTTCGTGATAGATTTTAAGTTTTTGGTGCGAATGCAAATTATTATTGTGCCGATTGCCGTCCGCTGCCGAATTTGGAGATTTAAGGAATCGCTGTAAACTCAATGCGAGTGATATTTTCGGTGAGTCTTCTGTTTTAATGTATTTGGTGGCTGGATTATAATTTATTACTTTTCGTGCAGAGTGAATTTTGTAATCAACCCATTTTTTCATGGAGAATTAATTATTCCCTGATGGTCTGTATGACTTACATGTCAGATCAACACCAGAAACCATTATTTTCTAGTTTTTCTACGTCACAGTTCTAACATGAACTTTAAATATTTTGATTATATAATTATTATTATTATATGGCACTTCTGAATTGAGTGTTATTTGTTTATGCTATAAAACATAGTTCCATAGTTTGCAATAAATTATTTCTATAAAATATTCAATGTGTACGTGGATTGCTGACTTTTTAAGGGATAGGTCGATTCAGGCGGTTGCTGACGGTTTCACCTCTCCCTCGCACTCCATAAATGCTGGCGTCCCACAGGGATCGGTTCTGTCTCCGACTTTGTTTTTGTTGCACATCAATGACCTTTTGACATGTGCACCGATTCATTGTTACGCGAATGACAGTACAGTTCATGATAGCTTTTTGTTTGACAAGCCCCCAAAGGGCACACAAACTCCAACGGCTCGGAGGGCTTTGAAGCAGAGAATGGACGGTTATCTCGAGAGTATTTCCTCCTGGGGTAAAAATAATCTCGTCGAATTTAATGTTTCAAAGACCCAATCCTATCTGATTACGTCTAAAAGGGATCCAAATGATAATCTTGTCTCCTTCAACGGAAGCAATCTTCCGAACAGGCTTTCCATTGATATGCTTGGTGTAACTATAAGTGACCAGCTCAGGTACGGGGGCTCCATTGAAGCCAGAGTAAAGTTGGCCTCTCAGAAGCTGGGCGTACTGTACAAGGCCCGCAGATACTTTAATAATACACAACTACTGATCCTGTACAAATCGCAAGTGCGCCCTACTGTCGAATTAGGCAGCTATCTCTGGTCCGGAGCCCCTAAATACCTGGAAAAAACCCCTTGACTCTGTGCAAAAACGGGCGGTCCGTTTGATAGATTCCCCAATCTTAACAAACGGATTGCAATCTTTATAGCACAGGCGTCAGGTAGGTATGCTGTCCTTGTTCTATCGGTATTACAATGGAAGATGCTCTGAGAAACTAGCATCATTGATCCCTTCGGCACCGGTTCGTAGTCGGGATACACGCCAAACGCGCGCCCAACATTTGTACACAGTTGACACTTGTCACATAAGAACGGGTCGCTTCTACGATTCGTTCTTAAGTTCAACAGCTCGGCTGTGGAACGAACTGCCGGCCTCTGTGTTTCCTCCCTCCTACGACATGGGACTCTTCAAGACTCATGTTCACTCCTTCCTTTCCACAAAAAGACCCTCCACACAGCATCCCCAAAGATGACATAGGCCCTGAGGGAAATTATTTTCTTCAGGTCCTCCTGTGTGGAGTTAATATATTAAAAAAAAACAAAAATTCAACATATTTTCTATTTCTTTTAGAAATATTTTGTGTATTTATATAGTTTTACTTTATGTTTGTGATTACTCTATGTTTGATTCACTCAAATGTAAATTATTATCCTCGATACAGGCTATGTTCTAGTGAGATTGATTTTTGTGAGAAAAAAACAAGATTTTTCTATAGTGAGATACAATAAATAAATAAATTCGCTAGAAAAAAATGCTTTCAGAACAGGTTCATTAATTTTTAATGGATCAACATAAAAATATACATTCAAGTAATACGTGTTAATGTTACAGAAGAAAAAAGTTGCATTTTTAAGTACACAGCACTGTAAAACAGAAGTGTTTATATAATATGAATATTATGATGTTTGTCTGTCACTGTGCACTGAATTTTAAAAAGTAACGTTGGTAAGTATTCCTAAACGTATGGATACATACGACAATGCTTACCTGATTTTGAGCTTTGAAAATATTTTTCAGAAAAAATGCAAAAGCCGGTTAAAAGTTTTAACGTAAGTGTTAAAATGTGTGTATTCAAGATGGATAGTAAATGAAACATTTTGAATAGTGAATTTGAGTAATCTGAAAGTATGTTGCCTGTTGTATGCTGATGATGCGGTGCTGATAGCTAACTGAATGGAAGATCTACAGTCTCTCGTGTCTAGGATGGACGAAATATGCATGAAGAATGAGTTAGTGATGAATGTATGTATGTGTAAAGTCATGGTGTTTGAAAGAGAGAGTACGAAAATTGCGTGCAATATAGTTGTGAATGAGGAATACTTGGAGCAGGTGGATGAGTTTGTGCATTTAGAAAAAATTAGAAATTAAGTTATTTTATTAAAAATTTAGTTGTGAACATTTTTTCACAGACTTATATGAATTTATTATAAAAACAAAATATTTATATATTGTTTGCAAAATCTTTAATATAAAAAAAAGAATCATTCATTAAATAGTGTGCATGTCATCGTGCTATATGGCATTGCCGCCTTGCGAGCCGCACGTGGCACTGTAATGTGCTAGGAGGGAGTGGTGGATACGAGCAATACTTTAAATTGGAGTACGTTGTGGGAATTACCTGTCTATTTAGTTCTGGTCACCACTCATCAAACATGGCAAGAATCATTTCAAACAACCTTCCAATTCTAAATTCTAAACTCCGAGAATATCATCCACTGATGGCTGAGTATACACGTGAAAGAAGCAACACGTCATGATGTACAATGTGTAATAGTAACGCTATTGTTTACAGCCCGAATGGCAGTTAAGTGGACTGTAAATGAAAATAAAAGATCATCCGATCAGGTTAAAATCACTGGGAAAACGAGGAAACATGGAGAACGCCTTACCTTACGATTGCTGTTAGTTTCTTGCAAACTTAACCAACCTTAATGCTAGTTGATTTACTTTTATAAAATTTTACGTAGAAAATTGCTCAAAGGTTAGCGGTAAATTCAATATCGTTGTGATTGAAACAAGTACATTTGTACAAGACATAAAAAAATATTATATTAGCGTTCTATTCTCAGAATAATTTAATCGAAGTTAACTACGTTGATTATACCCAATACTCATAGTAAGTCCAACGACTACTTAAACGCAAATAATTAAACATATTTTAAGTTAAATAAAAGAAACGAAAATACTTATAATAAAAAATACAAGTCCAAGTTGTACAAAACGCAATTGTAAAATTACTAGTCGTCCCTAATATTTTTAAACAGCGACATAATACACCGTTGCTGTTTCAGAGTGCCAAAATTTTACCTGTTAAGGCTATTCTATGGCAAAAAATCATAATTCAGTATATATTTACCCCGCAGAATAAAGAAAAATTAGAACATAAATACAGTACTAGATTCACGCGCAATGACGGGTTAATAGTTCCGAAATGTAATAATAAATACGGACAGAGAACGTTTGAGTACAACATACCGAAGATATTTAATTTATTACCTGACACTATAAAGCAATGTAAGTCTATGAATATGGTTAAATATTACTGGCCGTGCAAGTACTCTCAGCATACTGCAAACATTCTTTCTTTGCATCTGGCAGGTCGAAATCTATATCCTTATAGAGTATTAGGTTTTGTGTCACTTTATTGTGATATATTTTATTGCCTACCGGTTTCGGTACCTCCGTACCATCATCAGGACTGTTATAAAACATGTGCTATTAAATACAGAAGTACACATATCAAAAAAGAAAGAGACAATATACTAAAGGGGGACAGTGTGTCAGTTGTGGGAGAGAAGTGGAGAGGGGAGTGTGGGATAAGTGAAGTAATGGGGAAAATACTAAGAATTGGGCTGACAGTTAAACTGACGCACTCCCATTCTAGTATACTGTCTCTTTATTTTTTGATAATATTTGTACTTCTGTATTTAGTAGTATTAGTTTTATAACAGTCCTGATGATGGTAAGGAGGTACTGAAACCGGTAGACAATAAATTATATCAATAAAGTGACACGAAACCTAGTATTTTCGTTTCATTTATTTAAAATTTCTAGTCACAATGTGTTTGCTTCTGAATTGTTTAATTTAAGTTTAATTGAGTTGTTTAATTTGAAGACATTTATAATCACACTTTAAAAAATATTAATACTATGTTTAATCACTATTAACGATTTCACTGCTATAACGAAAATGTGATTAAAAGTAATTCAATTATTCCAAAGATATCTGAGTGTTACAATCAACCACACACACATGCTTCTTCAATTGACCCCACTATGCATAAATATACCACTCTCTAGATCGATATCTTCGGGCTTTTTGTATACAACAGAATTATACAGTACTTAACCACAGATATACAAGCAGTACCTACCGTGCGGAAAAGAGCAGTAGACAAGATAGAAAAAACTCAAGGTCATCTAAAAGTAAGATGCAACCATAGACAATATAATTGCTCTCGGCCTACTCCATTCATTCACTAGCCCAAAAAAATATTTTAAAAATAAAAATGTCCTTGAAGCAGAAAAATGTCGAAATGTTTTCCGAGGGCAAGGTTCATCTGACTAAGAAAATAAACTTTTACAGTGCATTTCCTTAAGATGAAACTTGTTAATCTGAGAAGAAGAAACCCAAAATGACGAGAAATTTGCAACAACACTGAAGAAAATTTCCAAAACATGATTGTCCGACAGTACGACGAAGAATTCCGACATTTTTTAGCATCATGAACTCATGGTTACATATGTTTAAAAATCTTTAATTTCACCAAAACAATAAGATAATACAGGATAACACTAATCAATAACATGAATAAGTTGGTCGATATAATAAAAAACATTTATACGTTGTGGAGGAAGACATATGCCAAGTATGTTACGTAATAACCTAAAAACTGTCAATTCACTTTAAACTTGAACTTACGTAGGTAGGTTGAATATATGTTTGTAACTCGCTAACACTATACTGGCTTATATTGTATTTTTATCACGAACAACTTTAAAACGACGGAAATGATAGTATTTCGGCAGCAAATGACAACCCGCGTGTATAAATAAACCATTCACGGCAAAATTCCGCCATCTCTTTCTGTTACACGAGTCATTATGGTAGAGAGCGAGAGATCAAACCAATCCTTCTGCTCTCACCAATGAGATCTGAGATTTTAGCCATATTATTCGTTTTCTATAAGAATTTTGAGGTGGGCGTGGCGGTTTCAAATGAGTTTCAAGGCTAAAGCTGAGAGAAATGCCCCTGCCACTATGGGATTAATAGAACCACATTTCACCATCTTCTTTAAGCCGCCGCAAACCCAATTTCTACGGATTATTTGTTTCTCGTTAACACTTCAAGTTTTTAAGATCCAAAAAAAACTTGTTATTTTTTAAGATAATATCTATGGATTTATAATGCCGAAACGTTAAGTATATGAAATTCCCTCGATAGAAAATAATCGCAAAATATGATCGGAAAATTATTAAAAGCACGTTTTGTTCTGTTATTTAATATGTTATTGACATGAAATCACAGTGTATCTTTAAATGCAGCTAAGCATTTTTAAAAAGATTTTTGCTCTTTATCAAACGAGTCATGTTTTATTAAATATTTTCACCATTATCGCTTAATTACTATCGTTTTTTTTTATATTAGCGCGCTCCATTTAACATCCGTCTTTACAAATCTCCCTTTTAAACCGTCTTCGAACGCTTACTACGGGGCCTTAAGTGGTTCTTATAATTAACTTACTGAGTTGTCGCCACTCACAAGTTTTATTTTGGAACTAGATAGATTTTAATCGAACTTATATAAACAAGAGATCTTACCGGTAAATATAAAAAATACTCCACTACATGCAGATAAAGTACAGCTGTTTCATCCCTTACCAGTATACCCTGCTAAAAACATATAAACTAGAGGAGTTCTTCCTGAATTGTGTGAATTGCCCCGAGAATATTCTATGCCCGTTGATTTCCAACTCTCATTTTCAAGGCATAAAACATTGAAATAAGAAACAATTCATACTTCTAAATAAGAGTTCAGAAATATTGCACACCTACAAACACCAGTGTCTTACTATTAGATAATTTAGTTCAGGAGGTTTATAAGGAGATTTTTCAATGTGGATGAGCGTTTCAGGCGAATAATTATTGCTTAAAAATAATTGTTACCCTTTGTGCTATGCATAAAAAACCTTGTCATAAAAACATTAAAGTTTACCAAAAAATTATATATGTAAGCTTTATGACTAGTGCCCACTACACGTGGGCACTAGTCATAAAGCTTACTCCAGAGTCCGACAGATGTCGCTAGAGTGTAGCAATTGCCTGTGGAATATTATTGACAGACAGCAAGCTTCTAGAAAGAGAGAATTACCAACCCTCGGGTAGTGACCAGTGTAGCTAAATCCAGACATATTAATTGTTACGTAAATAAACACAATTATAGTTAAAGAACCTTTTACTTTATGAAAGAGTTCCCAACACAGAAATTTGCAAGTAAAGCAGAGACATAACACGTATGTTAAGGGTTTTCAATTAAAAAGTTATACACGCTACAACTTTGATTGATCTAAAAGGCTTTTACATGCATATACCACTATTTACGTGAAAATTATAACATCTCCCGTGATTCACGAAGAAAAAAGATCATTAATCGTGGATTGAAAATTATATTGTTCATGGACTAACTAACATTTCCACTACATACATTTTGAACTGATAATTTGGAATATACAAATATATTATACCATAAATTGTTTCTTGTGTTCACGTAAAAGATGATAACTTTTGATACTTGTTGAAAATTCCACTCACGAGATCGAAATCTTTCGTCGCTCCGCCTTTTGCACGTCCGCCCGGGAATGTTGCCACCATAAATAAACCATTCACGAGATCGATCCCATCGGGCTCTTTGTATGAAACAAATGGTTCCATGATAACTCCTAAAAATGACAATATAACACATCTACACATAGTTTTTAACCTAGCTTTTGTTTCAACACTTTTCATAACTTTTTAGCACTTTTAATAGGTGTTTTAAATTGTCATGTTGATAGTTATCCGGTCACCGAAACAAATTGGTCCTTAGAAACCATAGATATGCCAAGACATAGACAGTAAAATTCTCATTTAGATACTTCTTATTATACTATACACCAATGAAAAACTCTGAAAGTTTATTCCATGGGTTTTCAGAGATTTTCATTGGTGGATAGAGTTAGGCAATCATATGACGTCACAATATTTCGGTTCCTATTTTCGATCGGAGTTATACCCTCCTGGCTGCCACCAAATCCCTCCTGGCTTCCCGTCGTGTCTCAGTATGGAGACCAAGTTGCTAGCAAAATTGGGTCTTGCCATATTCTTCATTATTTTAAGCGGGTTATATAATCCGTTATAACAACGGGTAGTGGAATCAACTTATAAAAAGGGGATACCAAATTGCATGCCTTTGTAGGATCTTGTTAGTGTGACAATGAAAGATCATGATGGTGTTGTGTCACAGTGTTTATTTTAAGTCAGTATAATTGCGCCGTTGGGAGATGATTCTGGTCCTATGACGATGATATCAGGTTTATACGACGATGGTGGCGATGGAGTCGTGGAGACTGGCCTCGTGGATGCGTTCAGCACTGATGAAGACGTAGGGTCTTCCGGGTACTCCATTGTTAACGAGGAGGCGAAGATGCGATGGACTGGTCTGCAGATGAGCGAAAGATGCTGACCGGCGAAGATGCTACGGGGCCGAGGCGCAGACTAACGTTATGCCAAGTCGGACTTGTTGACTGGAATGATTATGTACTTATGTCCTCCACCGCTTATATAGCTGCTGATTCCTTTGTTCTTGTCTGCCACGGGTTGGAGTAGCGTCTGGACGTCGAACCCGCAGGATCGCTGACTCAGTTCATTGTATGAACGTTTGCATTACCCTGTATGCAAACATTCTCTTATCAGCAGTTTACGTATCGCGGTACCGATATATCGATTGAAGTTTCGTAAGTCTGATTGTTAATTTAGCTTTTTAACTCGTGCGGTCTGGTTATGATATAATGACCCTAGGAGCGGTGACGTAACCGCTGTACCTTTCTTGACAGTCACAATATTTTTTACTGAATGATAGTGTACAAAATAACTAGCGGTAAGTTTTTCTAGGCGCTGTCGACGACTAATAGGGCTTTGTTCTTAAATCTAACAACTTAGCGGCTAGAATGATAATAGACGGAGTCGTGTTAATTCAGGCTGGGGACGCATCGCTTCAATAAAACGCCTCCAGGTGTCCCTGTTCCATTCTACTCCAGTGATCTCCGTCCATATAAGGCCCAAGCTCTCCTCACACTGCTACTGGAGCTGTTTCTTCCAAAAGTTCGTGGAGTGAGGTGATGATTGATGATTTATTTTCCTTCGCTGCTTATCTCACTAGAGAATTTTTATGTCGAGATGAGCAGCTTTACAATTGTATTCAATCAAATAAGTAAATCACCTAACACATACACAGATGGACCACATCGAATATGGTGATTCATGACAGAAGCCACGTCATGGGCAATCCAACACACATCACCACTCTCAGCCAGTGTGAAATTTTTTAACATTTTCTTGAATAGATTCAACTAACCTACAGTTTTTTTTTATATTTTCACCAAGCATATTATAAAGCAACGGAGCTTTATAAGAAAGAGTCCTTTGTCCAAAGGATGTTCTGATATTCACCGGCTGATACATTAAAGAAGAACCCAATTTAGTTATGCGCACTTGTTGTGATCTGATATGTTCTGATTCCCTGTGGAAGATTGATATTCTGCGGAATTTGATCTTCTGGCTTTCTTAACACAACATGTCAAAGCCATCTCCATTAGTTTTTTCTGCGAATATTAGCAGGGATTTGATGCTAAGCACATCTCAGTTAGTCAAGCTTCTGTAATAATAGTATGTCCTGCTTATGACATTTCTCACCGAGATAATACTAGGCCTCTAGCGGCGCGAGATAAACGGGTAGTTTTTTTTAGATATTTTGGAATGGATACCTACCTATTACGTGAAATAAATTCTTTGTTTTATATTAACAATTTATACAATACGAACATTGAATTACATATACATTTACACAAATACATAATATACACATAAGAACACTGCTTTTTTGCGTATGCATAAAACAATATTGGGTACATAAGGTTTGTACTAACAGTCGAAAGCCGATCACGCTCTGTCTTTAATGGATTGGAAAGGGAAAAAAAGATTTATAATGCTTTATTTTTTATTATTTAAAACAATTGATGTAAATCAGGAAAATTTTCTTCAATCTTTATATCTAACATCTTAGTCTAGTTGTAACAATATTTTTTTTTATTAAAATTACTTAATAAATTCGATTATTTACATTTATACAATTCTTTAAGGACTTCACACTGTACCTAACAGAAACTATAATATGTTGATATTATTAAAGTTATCTATATAGTTTTCCAAATCGAAAAAGTACGCCATCATTCTGCACAACTATGGGCAGAGCGATGGAACCTAAGCGCAAGCCAAATACTAAGTGTGGTGTTCGCGCTTACGGAGCATCTGGACCAAAGGCTTGGAATAAACTCCCTCCAGAAATAAGAAGTGAAAAAAATACCAGATTTTATTTCATTCAAAAAAAGGGTCAAATTTATCTTTAAAAAAAATTAATATCACCTTTCAAATATATAATATAACGTCAATTCATGTTACAACAAAATTAACGTCGCAATCCTCTTTTAAGTTTATATTTATTGTACTGTATTTATGTTAAGTACTGATATAAACATGAAATAATTGTGAAATAACTCCTACGCCAAGCTCAAGAGCTCTAGCACTCTTCATTGGAGTAGAATTTCAATAAAATATGTTTTTCACTATTACCGATTATTACCTAATTTAATGTACAATGTAACAATGTTAAAAGTTAAACAATAAAAAAATAAATAAAAAAATAATAATAATAATATTCATCACTAGTCAAACAGAATTCAGGTCTAAACTAAAAACTTATCTTATAAGCTGTAATACCTTTAAATTGAATATACCATTCCTGAGAGAAAGTCCAATTATATCCTAAATCCTGTATCTAAATCTTGCTAATGAACAATTAGCAAATTTATATCAAGTGTTAATCTCAAGTGACCTACCAGGTAAGTATGGTACTGTATATAATCTCCATATATAGTTAGTAATAACATAGATCATTGTAGAAATGTATTATAAATGTATACAGCGCCCTTGAGGTGATTTTGCACGAACGGACTATTTAAATTTTTTAATTAAATAAGTCTTCTACTGATAAATGATAACTAAATAAAATAAAGCTTTATCTATTATATTACTAAAATTTTGAAGTGAAATCATGTATTTTTTTTTTGTAAAATTTTCTTTCGTATGGGATGACGGCCATATTGACAGTTTGGTATGTCAGTATTACCGATATAAAATATAAAAAGGTTTTGAGGCAAGTTTTTTAACAATGTAATTTTAATTTATACTATATACGAAATAACAGGAATACCGACATAACAAAATATCGTAGTGTAGACAGAAATAATTGGAAAACATTTCCATACAAAAAATATCATTCCACATAATTATCGTTTTAAATGCAATTTTTTCCATTCACCCCGTTTTGCAAATAGATAACTTTTAAAGAAATTCAGTTAAATTAAAGGGTATATCAAAAAATATATTTGTATTGAGCGTAGCAAGTGATCCTAAAAGTTTACCACGGATTTTAACTAACTAACTAACTAACCATGACACCGCTTCTCCGCAGAGAGAGGCAGTAAGAATGGATCTCAACAGAAAACACATTGTCACACATGTCTTGTCACATTCAAACATCGCCACATACATACTCCTTTGTTCTGACTCTTGACATGACC
This sequence comes from Hesperophylax consimilis, assembly GCF_061612785.1. Classification (NCBI taxonomy): domain Eukaryota; kingdom Metazoa; phylum Arthropoda; class Insecta; order Trichoptera; family Limnephilidae; genus Hesperophylax; species Hesperophylax consimilis. The sequence continues at coordinate 2,956,091 of NC_142852.1, forward strand.
CGACTCAAGTATTTGGTTCAAACGATCTTGGCATGTATTCCTTGGGAGATATAGACTTCTTCTACTATTCACATTTGCATCCACTGTGGTCGGAAAATTTTTCATCAAACCTCCGTTTCCATAACACGAATAGTTGTTCTCGAAATAAAAGCGGGGTTTTTCTCCACTGTGAGTCAGCACGTTTCTCATAAATTGTCCCTTTTGAGAACATAAATAGTTAAATACAGATCATGAGAAGGTGCTGTGCGTCTGAATGTCTCGTCAAATCTCCCTTTCATGAACATTAATAGTTACGGTCGATACATGAAAAAGGTTTTTCTCAAACGTGTGTTACGTCAATTTACCCATTAAATAATATGTTTAACTGCAATCGGAATATGAGAAAGGTTTTTCTCTACTGTGAGTCAGCATATGTCTCATCAATTGTTCCTTTCGAGAACATGAATAGTTACAAACGGAACATGAAAAAGGTTTCTCACCACTGTGAGTAAACATATGTCTCTTCAAATCTCCTTTTCGAGAACATGAATAGTTACAATCGGAACATGTGAAGGGTTTGTCTCCAGTGTGAGTTAGCATGTGTCTCGTTAAATGTTCCTTTCGAGAACATGAATAGAAACAATCGGAACATGAAAAGGATTTCACTCCGCTGTGCGCCAGTATGGGTTTCGACAAATAAACCTTTCGAGGGCGTGAAAAGTAACATTCGGAATATGAAAAAGATTTTTCTCTACTGTGACTCAGTATATGTCTTTTCAATTGTCCCTTTTGAGAACATGAATACTTACAATCGAAACATGAAAAAGGCTTTTCTCGACAATGAGTCAGCATGTGTCTCTTCAAATCACCCTTTCGAGAGCATACATATTCGCAATCGGAACATGAAAAAGGTTTTTCTCCAGTGTGAGTCAGCATGTGTCTCCTCAATTGTTCCTTTCGAGAACATGAATAGTTACAGTTAGAACATGAAAAAGGTTTTTCTCCACTGTGAGTCAGCTTGTGTCTCTTCAAATCACTCTTTCGAGAGCAAGAATGGTTACAATCGCCACATGTAAAAAGCTTTTCTCCATTGTGCTCCAACATGTGTTTTGACAAATCACACTTTCGAGAACATGCATAATTACAATCGGAGCATAACAAAGCTTTTCCTCCACTGTGAGTTAGCATGTGTCTGGTCAATTGTCCCTTTCGTGAACAAGAATAGTTACAATCGGAACACGAAAAAGGTTTTTCTGCACAGTGCGTCAGCATGTGTGTAGACAAATAAACCTTTCGAGAACATGAATAGTTGCAATTAGAGCACGAAAAAGGTTTTTCTCCAGTATGGGTGCGAAAGTGCTGTTCTAACTCTGACTTATAAGTGCACGAGTAGTTACAATGGGGACACGATAATCGTTTTCCCGCAGTATGCTTCTTCAGATCTTTCAATAAGCCTGAAAATTATTACATATAAAACTGAACATGTGTAATAAAACTTAAGTAATAAAAAGTAGTAATTGTTAAATAATAAATAGCACGAGTTGTTGAATCAAAAAAATATACTTTTTTACCTGCTGTCTGTGTAATTCTTTCAGAGCATTTCGAGCTTTCATTTTTAACACCCGGCAGCTCAACTTCAATTTTATAAGGAACTCCCCTTTCATCTTTTCGGGGTTCTGGTTCCACCTTGATGGTTACAGTCTTCATATTAACGCTACCTGAAAAAACAATACGTACAGTAATACTTAAAAAAAACTCTACTTTCCCAACAAAATTGCTTTTTAAATTGTTTCCAGTACCAAATATTGATGATATATTTAAGCAAACTTCCATTATAAAAATGTGTAAAGAAAAAAATAACACAGAATATCAAGAATTTTATAAACTCATGAGAAATGGAAATCAATTTATTACGCCAATCTTTAAAACAACTCAAATGCAAAACCATTATATTTACCAAGCCATAAAAAACTACAATAATCTCCCTTCCGAATTGCGCTGTATTACGAACCAACAAGAACAAATAAATAAAATCAAACTTTTTTTCCAAAAAAACTTATATTAAACAAAAATAAAAATATATATATATTATTATTATAATATATATTATTATATTTTTATTATTATATCTCATTATGAATTATGAATCTAAGTAAGAATCGTGGCTCCCTTATCAGGCACAAGAGCTCCTCTTTTCTGATAAGGTATACATGACCATATATGAACCTTAATATTATATTTTGCAAAATATGTATGTATTAATGTAACCCATATGATGTATATTAAAATAATAAAAAAAAAAAAAAAAAAAAAATTGATGAAATGATCATATGAACAATGCCAAGACGAACATCAATAACTTCAAATAATGCATTTAAGATAACGATCGCCCTTCTCTGAGAAATCTGCAATATATATGTTTTTGTGAAAATAACTACGCTTAAATATACAATTGAATAACCTTGTAGATGTTGGAAATTGGATAAGAGACTTTAAGAAATTAAAAACATCCCAGATATCTTCAGGAACCAATGATCAATGATGGAAAATCCATTATTTCTTGGGAACCTTCAGTACGGAAATTTGTTGCTCACAAAGAATGGAATAATGTATTTTTTTGCGTTTATGTTATATGTATTTTGAATGCATGATATATGTAGTAAAATGGTGGGATAAATGTGAGAAAGTTTATTAGCAAGTAAAATTTTGCCCCTAGTTTGGCAGTTTCCTGTAAAAATAATTTATTTTTTATTAACTAAACTTTTGAACATAATATTATAATTCAGGTTTTACATAGCTTCTGTATTCTATTTATACTACTCTCCCATTAAAAGCATTTGCTTGTGGATGGAAGATAAGTTTACATTGGCGAAAAAATAATGGTATAGTAATGGTGAAATAATGAACATATTTTAAATTAAAGATTTATGTTACATTAAGGTTATAACTACAAAGCAAAAAAATAATTACAAAATTAATATATAATTAATTTGTGAGATTTTCAAGTGAAACTAGGAGAAGCAGTTTTTTGTTCATAATTTCCCTAAAATATTTTTTATAGAGTTCAATATTTGTTTTTTATCATTAATGCTTCTGATTTCTTCTGGTGATTTATTAAAGAAATATTTTCCATAGTGGGTTTAATGTTAATGATATAAATCTTAAGGATAATGCCAAAGGAACTTATGTATGGCAAAAAATGACGTTCTGAATAAGCATGTCATGTCTGCGTGACATTTCAAAATGGATTCCCAACTGAATTTAATATTTTTTTAAATAATGTTCAAAGCAACTTACTGGCTGTGCAAGTACTCTCCTCATACTGCGAGAATTCCTTCTTTACTTTTGAAAGGTCAAATTCTATATCCATATTCGGTAATCCACCCCCGACCGCTTCCTGGGGCCCTGGTTCCGACTTGATGGAAACAGTATCTGGATTTAATAGACTGCACTCCATGGCACTGCTAGGGTAACGAATGGTAATTAGTTTGAGCCCAAATACCTGAAAGATATCATTGTCACAATGAAACACTTATTTGTATGAGCTTCCGATATTTTGTTTTAGTTAAAATATTCCGTCGAAACAATGAAATCGTATTACGCATTACACACATTGGCCATTTTAATTGTGACCTTGAAAATAAATCATTTGAAAACAACATTGTCGGATTACTCTATATCTCTATGAAAAACGGTTTTGCTGTGTATTGAATCTGCCATACCACTTTAAACAAAACATCGGCAATCCACATCTTTCTGTAATTTGTGTACATTTGAGAGAACGCCTTTAAAATAATATTCTGAAAATTGTTAGATGTCATATAAACAAAATCCTTAGTAGTACGGATTTCATTACTAACCAATTGGCGCAAGTTAAGCTAGTTCACATTTAACACAGTGCAGTTGTGCATTTGAGCATTCCGTAGTCCGAATTAAAGAACAGTGGTAGGTTAGTTTGATTGGGAATAAGGGTCGTTAGCAAAACGAGTATCGTTATTGGTAATCGGGTAGAAAATATTTAGCTTTAGCACCTACAATTAATTCTCATGCGTGTGATTTAACTGTGACGATAAGCATTGTAATGTATTTTATGTAGAAATTGATTTGGAAACAGGATGAAACCATTGACGAAGAAGATACAATCCGTCAAAAATTTTACAATTGCTCTCAGTGTTGCCAAATCGATAATTAAGCGCAGACACGAAAAAGTTAGAAAGGATTAAAAAGTAGCGATGAACACAATAAATGGTTTACTCGATCTTTTTGACTAACGCAATATTTCCGTTCAAACCGATTCTATCAAAAATCACGCAGTCCGAGACAATCGTTTTGAAACGTCATCGAACCAGGAAACGATTCTGTCAAAAATCATCACACAATCCGAGACAATCATTTTGAAACGTCATCGAACAAGGAATTGATTCTTTCTAAAATCATCACACAGTCCGAGATAATCGTTTTGAAAATCAGTCGAAACCACAGCCGTCGTGAAAAATATCTAGGATTGCTTGACGAACGAAATCATAGAATGAAAATTTTTTCCCGTAGTACATTGTGTTACGTCATACGGGAAATCGGGATTACGTAATTATTCTTTGCTAATCGTTAAATTTTATTTTTTTATATTTTCTATCAAGCGAAGAAGCTACGAGACGTGTGTGAACAATTAATTCATATTTTGTTATTGATAAACTAAAATTGATCATTTTTATAGTCTTGAAAAAGCACCCCGAAGGCGCTCCATAAAATTTTTTAAAGGTTAAATGTATTTTATTTACAGAAACTATTTTCTTATAATTTGAAGAAGGTACGAAACTTATTTGTACCTATTATTTATTTAATATAAATGTAGATATTATAAATTTAACGCCATATGAAACGCTAAAAATTCGTTGTCATTCACGTCATTATAATAATATTAGATCATTGCTATCTCCAAGTAACCAATTAAATAAGCATTATCATAAATAAACCACTCTCAGAATAACGACCTAACTACCAAAATGTTGCCATACCTATGTACCATGCTTTGCCTATATGCCCCCCCCCCCCTCACTCTAACCTATCGTAATCTGGCTCTGTCCACAGCTAGTACTCCAGCGGAAATCCGAGCAATTAAATCGATTAATCACTCGATTCTTTTGATACTTCGATCATATAAATGTTTTGATCATGTTAATGTTTCGATCCTTCCCATCACTACGAACGAGGAACTAAATCTACCGATATCTATTGAAAATCATTTTTCAAATTTTGTGTGTATGAAATGAGTGCGGATGCATTTATGATAACATTATGCATTCAGTATGTTGAAATTTCATGGCTAGTAATTCTAATATTTTATTTATTTTTTACAGTGGGATCCAAACGACCCATTTTTTTTCTCTAAAATTCAATAGACAACCCCCGCCTGTCGTATACAAAAATATTGTGACACCTCACCTCCCTCACCACATTTGAGGTTGGACATTTTCTCACCCCATTTCGAAAATTGATACCCAACCCTAGAAGTATAGAATACTCGGATTATGGATTTTTTTTAAATACTTGTTAGTATTTAGGGAGTTATATGTATATGACGATTGAGCGAATTGAATGTAATAACGTACCATTTTGCAATCTTGATGAAGTTTATGAGCTTAACTCTTAAAAATATTTCAAATAATAATGGAAAACCAAAACTTATTGTTGACAACAACCTTTTGAAGACCAAATTAAAGGAGGAATCCTGGGATACAGTACTATCAACGAACGACGTCAATCTGGCAACAGATAAATTCATTAAATGTTTGAAAACTCATGTGCAAAGTTGTACGTCAGTACAAATTGAGAAACATTACAGAAAATATCTAAAACCATGGATAAATGTTGGAATAATCAAATGCCTCAGAACACGTGATAAATTGCACAATAAATGTAGAAGAGAAATCTATAACAATGAACTGTTGGAATACTATAAAAGATATCGGAATTGGTGTACAAAGATAATACGAACAACAAAACAAGCATACTACAGAAGAAAATTGGATGAAGTCAATGGTAACATTAAACAACAGTGGAAGATTATAAAGGAGGCTATCAACCTACAAAAGGAACAAACTACCATAAAAAAATTGAAAATTAATAATATTATTACTTCAATGGAAGAGAGTCCAAATATAGTTACTAATCATGTAAATAATTTCTTCAGTGACATTGGTCCAAGCTTCGCTAATAATTTGTGTAGTGCTAATAAAACTAGTGAGATGTGTCTTGTGAATGATTTTAAATCTGAACTTCACGTTACAGGGGACAATTTTTATTTTAAACCAACTAGCATTTCTGAAGTCACAAATGTGATAAATGATTTAAAAATGTCTTTCTCGTGCGGTATTGATTCTTTAAGTGTTATGGTGTATAAAATGCATGTATCCGAATTAGCTGGTCCCATATCTCACCTTGTAAATATTAGCTTCGAGAGCGGGATGTTCCCTTCTCATTGTAAGAAAGCTAAAGTAATTCCCCCTTTTAAAGGTGGAGGTCGTCTAGATGTCAATAATTACAGACCTATATCCTTACTCAATACTTTTTCAAAAGTAATAGAGAGATTGGCTAAGTCGAGATTGGTATCATTCTTAGAAACATATAATATACTCTCGAATGAGCAATCAGTTTGGTTTCAGAGAGAATATAGGAACAAGTGATGCAGTGTTGAGGGTATTGTCCAAAGTCACTAGTGCGTTAGACTATGGAAACAAAGCTTTGGCTGTGTTCTTAGATCTATCAAAGGCATTTGATACGGTGTCCCATGGATTACTCCTCAAAAAATTATCTTCTCTTGGCATTCATAGTACAGCACTAGGCTGGTTCACATCCTATCTAAGTGATAGAACGCAACAAGTAGAGATAAATAATCATTTAAGCAATAGCAAACCAATCTCTTTTGGGGTTCCGCAAGGTAGTGTGCTTGGACCAATATTGTTTTTAATCTACATTAATGATTTGTGTAATTTATATATTCCAGGTAATATTGTTAGTTTCGTAGACGATACTGCTTTAATATTTGAAGGTAAGACCTGGAGAGATGCTTTTAACAAATGTGACTTAGGATTAAGAGCAGTAAAGAGTTGGCTAAATAATAACATCTTAACTTTGAATACAATAAAAACTAAATATGTGACATTTAGTATATCATCAAAAAGTCAGCCTTCTGACACTCATAATCTAATTATACATAATTGTCTGCTAAATTGTAATTGCCACCCCTTGGAAAGTGTAGATTGTATCATGTATCTAGGTGTAAAGATTGATAATTTTTTAAGATGGAATGATCATATCGATATGTTAACAAAAAATATCAGGAGACTTACATTTATTTTTAAAGAACTTCGACACATATTGGACAAAGAGAAATTAAAAACTGTCTATTTTGCCTTAGTCCAATCTCGACTTTCTTATAACATAGTATGCTGGGGATCATGTCTAAAGTCCAATGTTGAACCACTAAATATTACTCAAAAATTGATCCTTAAAGTGATGTACAAAAAAAAATTCTGTTATCCATCCAACCTACTTTATAAGGAATGTAATGTTATGTGCATAAAACAGCTATATATCACACAAATACTTTGTCGATTTTTTATCAATATTAAATTTGCTGAAAGAACACAACAAATACGTACAACTAGAATTAGCTCTACATTGAACTTTGTGGCGGTACATACTAAAACTTCTTTTGGTCAAAGAAATTATTTATATCAGGCACCACTTATGTTTAATATTCTTCCAAATCATATTAAGTCTACCAATTCCTTAGTTAAATTTAAAAAGTTACTTAAGTTTTATGTATTGACAGACGATTGTCTTAATATTTTTTCATCCTTGTCCTTTCTTAAATAATAAGATTTTATATAAGTCCCATTTACTAAAAACCGAATGTCACCCTATCTGTCTTTATTATCTACTTTGCTTCTTATTTTGAATAATGATTAGTTATGGTTCAAATATTGTTACAATATACTGTCTAATTACCCATCTGGTAACACATCTAATACTCATTTTTTCTTTAATTTTGAAATATTTTATGTATTTATGTAAAATTACTTCATGTTTGTGATACTCTTATGTTTGCTTCACTAAAATGTAAATTGTTAACCTCGATACAGGCTTAGTCCTAATGAGGTTGATTTTTATGTGAAAAAAAAAAGTGTTTTATGTATAGTGAGATGCAATAAATAAATAAATGTCATTTTTTCTTAAATTGCATTAAATTGAAGATCTGCAGTCCCTGCAATAAATAAAACGCAATTTGAATGAAATTAATATGAACCTGAAAAGCCAGATTCATGGAATTATAATCGCTATCTATAACTTCAGTATTGTCTATGAATAACCTGCAAATTTTGTTGACGTATGTTTTCCAAACCGACCATCTTTACTTCCTGTAACTAAACTCTGTTTAATCCCAAATTGTGATAGTTATTAGTAAGAAGCATTGTTTATATTAAAAACGATTCTCTCAACCTTTGTCATAACTTGTAAGTCACAATTTGTATATTTTTTTCTAAATAAGTGTCTCGATTTCATTGTTTTGACAGAATATTCCAACCGAAACCAAATTTTAAAAAGTCATTCAAATTAGTGTTCCGTTTCAACTATTTATTTTTTTATTTTTTTATTTATTTATATATATATACGCCTAAAAAGGCTTTTACATTGAAGTGATACATGATGCAGTACAATAAGAGAATATGTATTATACAGGAGATATTGACAGTAAATAGATGTAATCCATTTTAAAGAAGGAAAAAAATAACATAAAGTAAAAAAAAAATTACAACAATATTACATATAAAACAAATCATTAAAACTAATTTACCAAAGCTACTCTAATTTGTAGGATTCAACAAAGTGTTGAAGTAGATTATGCTTAATTCTATATATGGAGTCAATAAATAAATCAATAACACCCCCATACTTGTTGCCCAGATCATGCATCCTATTGGTCAGTGAATGTGTCTGATAGTTGGTCGAGTATGTATTACAGAAGAATGTTATATTTTGCCTTGTATTCCTAGTCGGCACATGTAGTTTAATAGTGGCAAGGATGGCAGGACTATCAATTAAGTTGTTAATGACTCTGTGTAACACAACCAGGTCTGAAATAATTCTCCTGTCAGACAGTGTTATTAGATGCAATTGATTCATCAAACTGACATAATTAATGTAATCAATAGGAATTCCGAGCTTAAAATTTACGTACTTAAGAAATTTGTGCTGAACTCTTTCTATATTATTGGAGTGAACTTTATATAAAGGGGACCAAATAGGTGAATTATACTCCAATTGACTTCTGACTAATGAAGTATAGAGGGTTCTCATACAATCTATGGACTTAAAATCGGTTAAAGTTCTGCAAAGGAAGCCAAGCATCTTTAAAGCCTTATTAGTCATATAGTTGATGTGTTCAATGTAATTATTATATTATTATTCAACATATACAACAATACCTATAATCGAGTGACAGCTGTGTTTTGATCTGCTCCCGAAATAAATAGTTAACAATCTGGTACAGCGAGTAAATTTCCCCGTGGATGTGTCAAATCCGATGAGAATTGTTAGTTTTACTAAGTCAGTGTTTGATTTGTCAGTGATGGACCAGTGAATAAATAATTATCAATAGTTTAAAATCGAAAAATTTTCAGTACATCGCAAATCAACCAAAAGGGTAATAGAGGCAGTGTTTGACCCACAGAGTCAACCAAAATGGCAAATTCAGAAAAAAATCTGAGAAGCAAAGGACAATCGACAGCTGCTAACCTTTCATCTGAGCCCTACGTTTTAAACTTCGATAATCTCCTGGAGAAAATGGAGATGAAAATGGAAAAAAAATTGGAAGTATTTAAACAAGCAATAATAAAGAAAATAGATGACGAAAATCAAGAAACCAGAAACACAAGGGACTTCATCAGCCGTCAGTACGATGACATTCATCTTAAGATGGAGACCATTATCAAACTGGTTTCGGAAGTTGAATTAATGAGAAAGGAGCTAACGGAAAAAGACAGAATAATAAAGAGCCTGGAAGTCAGACTGGCAGAAGTGGAGCAAGTAACTCATGAAGACACCCTTGAATTTACTGGGATCGAAGTAAAAGAGGGTGAGCAGCCTACAGAAATTATTAAACGGGTGGCCGCAGTCTCAGGAATCGAATTAAAAAGCGATGACATCCTCGACATCAAGAAAATTCCGGACCGACGACCTGGAGTCCCCCCAAAACTCCACGTCAGATTTACTAACCCCCAAAAAAGACGACAAATTCTACTGAACAAAAGGCAACTTAATACAATTACAACACAAGGAAACGGATTCCAGAAGATTTTTGTTGGTGAAATCCTTGGTCCCTATTTCAAAGATCTTCTGTGGAGGTCTAAAACAAAGGCAAAAGAAATGGGCTTCAAATATGTCTGGTACAAAGACTGTAAAATAATGATTAGGAAAAATGACGGCGACAGGCAAATACACTACATCAAACATTCGGATGATCTTAAAAAAATTGATTAATTTCTTTGATTGAGAGTTCAACTTTTACCGGTCATTCACTGGGTCGTTTCCCCCAATATTGGTGAGTCATATCTTTTATGCTTATTTTCGCACTGTAACAATAATGAACTCCTGCACTAGCAATAAAAGGTTGAAACCCCCAGTGATGGCCAGGGATTAGTGGAGCTCTCATTCAAGGGAACTAAACAATTCTTTTTTTTGTTTATTATAAATTTTATAATGGCTATTAACTTTAATCGCGTACATGCAGAACATGGTGATCAAATCAACCCTTTTACTACTTCAGATGCCAAAATTTGCAAATACCTTATAGCAGAGGTAAAAAACACTACAATTATGCACCAAAATATTAGGTCAATTAATAAAAACTTTAATGAACTCCAGATACAGCTTAACCACCTTAATATAGACTTCGATATAATTATTCTCACGGAATGTTGGTTGTCAAACATTTATACTCCAAAATTAATAAATCACTACTCTTCCTTCAATTCGACAAAACATGATAGCCAGAACGATGGAGTCGTCGTATACACAAAAAATGATCTTAACCCCATTGTAACGGAAATAGACATTACTGGCGCGAACTGTTTGCAAATAAAATACAATAATGACACTTGCATTCTAGCAATTTACCGCTCTCCTTCGAATCGTAATATCACACCATTTCTAAACAGTCTTAATAGCATATTATCCAATCTTTCCCATACTAAAAATTTGATAATTATGGGAGATTTAAATATCAACATACTCCCAAATAATCCACATCACCAATGTCACGACTACCTGAACATGTTAGAATTCCATGGATTAATTAGTACCATCAATACACCAACAAGAATAGTCAATGAATCAAGTTCATGTATTGATCACATAATGGTCAAAACTAATAAACAAAACAAAAGCATCGTTTACAAATCAACAATTACAGATCATTACACAACAATCTTCACTTTGCAATCCGACACCACACAAAATAGACGAGATCAGTTTCTTATATACAATAATATTAACTTTGAAAATTTAAAAACCTCAATTAAAAATAAATCTTGGCAAGAGCTTTTCCAAATAAAAAACTCAGATGATGCATGGAGATATTTTGTTGACTTTTTGAAAAATGAATTAAGTAATAATACCACAACTTTGTCAAAAAAAATTCCAAACAAAATTAAACCCTTGAAATCATGGATAAGTCATTCAATCATCAACTGCATTCGCAGAAGAAATGCACTTCACAAAAAAGTGAAAGACAATCCTTACGACGTAATCTCATTAAACATCTATAAAAGATACAGAAATACGTGCGGGGAAGTCATTAGAAAGGCAAAAGAAATCTACTATGGAGACAAAATCAAAGGAAGCAATAACGATCCCAAAAAAATATGGCAAATTCTAAGAGAAGCCACAAATACTCAAAATGCCAAAGACAAACAGGACATACAAAAACTCTCCATTGATGGAAAAATTATTGACACATCAAAAAATCCTAAGGTCGTTGCGGATTACATCAATAATTTCTTTATTAATATTGGTTCAAATCTTGCTTCTCGTCTACCAAATTATGGGAATGTTCAACCTACTGAAACAGGACTTCAATACTCCAACAGAAGACTCAATTTCCAAACGGTGTCAGAAGAAGAGATTCTAAAAATTATCAATTCCCTAAAAATCACTTCTTCAGCCGGGGTTGATGGCATAACAACCAAGATCTTGAAAACGCTGTCTACGGAAATTGCATTGCCCCTAGAACATTTAATAAACCTTAGTATCACTCAGGGCCACTTCCCCTCAAATCTTAAACAAGGTATCGTTATTCCTATACATAAAACAGGAAACAAGACTGATATAAATAATTACCGACCAATAACCCTACTAACAAGCCTATCAAAAGTATTTGAAAAAGTCATCAACTCACAGCTGGTAAGATTCCTCGTGAGCCATAAACTGATCTCAGAAAATCAATACGGGTTTCAAGAAAACAAGAGCACCTCGGACGCTATTGCCGCTGTCACAGATTTCATTGTAAAACACCTTGATAAAAGGAAAAAATGTATTTCAATCTTCTTAGATCTTTCCAAAGCCTTTGATACAATATCACACAGTAAATTAATAAACAAACTTGAACAAATCGGTATTACGGGAAACGAACTTAACTTTTTTAAAAGTTACCTTAATGAGCGCAAGCAACAAGTTAAAATAAATAACATACTTAGCAACACTTGTTCATCTAACTACGGTATACCACAAGGTAGTATATTAGGTCCGTCTTTGTTCTTGTTGTATATTAACGACTTATGCAACATTAATATTCAGGGGAAAATCGTTAGTTTTGCCGATGACACCGTCTTACTGTTTGAAGCTGACACTTGGCTAGCTGTCTACAAAAAAGCTGAAACGGACATAAGCATGGTAAAAAAATGGTTGGATATAAACACGCTCACACTGAACACAGAGAAAACTAAATATGTCACACCTAGTATTAATATTACTGGTCAACCTCCTGATGATGCCTCCATCAGAATACACTCGTGTTTGAATTCCGACGAATGCTGTCAGTGCCCCTACATTGAGCGCTCTACTCAGATGAAGTACCTCGGCCTCACCATTGATCCATATCTCAAATGGAACCTTCATACCCAAATAATTGCAAACAAAATTAGAAAAACCATGCACTTTTTTAGAATCATACGAAACTTTCTTGGCTTTCAAGACCTGAAAATGATTTATTTTGCAGTCTGCCAATCTATTATTGAGTATGGTATCATAGCATGGGGAGGCGGCACTTCATCTGCACTAGACCCAATCATAAAGGCTCAGAAAACAATTTTAAAAATAATTCTAAGGCTACCTATAATTACAGACTCGAATCTAATTTTTAATATTATGAATGTATTCGATGTTCGGCAGCTATATGCAAAAACCATTCTTACTCATCTATACTCAAATATAAATAATTACTACATAAAAAGTTCAAATACACGATGTACTCGAAGCAATAACAAAATCTTATTACAAATTCCGAAAACACATACTACGTTTGGTCAACGAAATTTTAAATACTTTGCGACAAGACTCTACAACATTCTTCCAGACAGCATAAAACAATGTGATTCACAAAAAAATTTCAAAGATAATGTAAAAATTTGGATTAAAAATAAGACTAGGGCCTTTACCGGTGCATTCACCCAAATTTGCAGTTATTGAAGTCACCACATTACCACCACATTATTGAGCGAATACTTCTTAATACAAGTAGGTATAGGTATGTTCAATGGTATTAGGAACTAACACAAATAATTCTGCCTCAACACAGGCTAGCCTAGTGAGGCGGTATTTGAGAAACCACAACTGTGCTTTTATTTTCTATTTACCTTCAAAATATTATGTTTGTATAAATAGTTCTTCATTTTGTTTAAATTTATAACCTTAAATATAAAAGTTACAAATTAATGTACACCATAATATGTATATATAGTTGTAATGTGTAAACTTTCTTAAATAAAGATATTATTATTATTATTATTATTATATTATATATAATGAATGACAAGTTTTCAACGAATATTACACCCAAGTCACGAATATGTGATACTGGTATTAATTTAATATTATTTAATGTATATTCATGTAATATATTATAACGAGTTTTGGAAAATCGTATTACTTGACATTTCTGAATGTTCAAAAATAAAGCATTTTGTTCACACCATTGATGAAGTTGTTCTAAATTACTCTGTAAAATTTGACAATCGGATACATTTTGTATTCTTTTATATATTTTTAAGTCGTCAGCAAATAGCAGAACTTCTACATCATTAAATTGGTCAACAATATCATTGATGAATAATAAGAAAAATATTGGGCCGAGGTGGGACCCTTGAGGAACCCCACTTGTGGCCTCGAATATATAAGATTGTACAGAATTAATCTTTACAATAAGCACCCTATGGCTAAGATAACTAACAATCCAACTCAATAATTTACCTTTGATGCCCAACAATCGAAGTTTATAAATAAGTATGTGATGTCGAACCTTATCAAAAGCTTTACCAAAGTCAGTGTATATACTGTCCACTTGTTGTTTGAGACCCAGAGATTCAGATATGTAATTTTCATAAATCATTAAATTACTTAAGGTAGAGCGACCTGTGATGAAGCCATGTTGGTTAGGAACAATAATGTTGTTGATAGGTTTTACAATGATATCTAGGACTAATTTCTCAAAAACTTTCGGTAAAGCAGACATTATACAAATTGGTCTATAGTTTGATATATCGCTTTTATCTCATTTTTTATGAATAGGGATTAAATAACTTTTTTTCCACTGAGCTGGAAAAGAAACAGAACTTAAAGAATTGTTAAAGAGTTTATAAAGAGGATATATCAGACTACTAACACAGGTTTTGAAAAATATTGGAGGAATACCATCCGGTCCAGCAGATTTATTGCTATCTAATTCTTTTATGATTTTTTCTATAGATTCTTTTTTGATGAAACATTGGCTTAGATTTAATACCTCTTCCACTGAAATATCGGGAATCGTATTGACACGAATATCTGTGTCGTAAACACTTTTAAATGAAATGTATTATAAATATGTATGTAATAAGTATAAGAAAAATATAAATTAAAATCCTAATGTATGTTTATATTTGGAGTTAAGCTAAGTAAATAAAATATTAATCGGAGTTATAAGAAAACGTAACTGAAAAAAATTAACTGTTGATAAAAAGTAAGAACTAAGTGGAATAAAACGTTAAATAATAAAAAAAATCAGATTAAACTAAAATTGGTGAAGATCATCCATCGTCTTCAGAAATATCTACTTCCACAAGATCCATCAAGTTATATTTGTAGTGCTGCTTTCCCGAATTGTCCAGTTCACTTAGATAAAACTGATTTGAAGTCGATGGCAGTTGTGATGACTGCGGCAAATATATAGGAGAAAGGCGAGACTCTAAGTCATCCTCCAAAGTTTCAATGACGAGTTTTTGAATCATGAGTTTCAATTTTTTTGTTATATTCATGAGCTACACTTCTTAGCGATGAAGCCACAAAGTCACCAAAAACTTGGTCATCATTCGCAGGTGCATCTAATATTTTGCTGCATTTGTAAGGCAAATCAGCCTCCTTTTTCCTTTTTGCAGCACGGTTTGGCCGCTCCGATGTCTGCCGAGGTTGACTGTTGCTAGGCATCTCTATATTCTCCTTCTCCGTAACGTCCCTCACAGCGCCAGTATTTTGTAGCTAAAAATAATAAAAAACATATTTTTGTATTATTTTTACAGTTGCCGTCAACAGAAGAACATTGGAATAATGTTGCAGACAGATTCAAAAATGTCACTTCCCTCAATGTATCGGAGCACTGGACGGAAAACATGTAGTCATTAAATGTCCAGAAAACAGTGGGAGCATGTACTTTAATTATAAAGGAACATAAATTATCGTTCTAATGATTGTCGTGGACGCAGAATATAAAATTATTTACATGAATTGTGGCTGCATTGGCCGTGTTTCTGATAGGGGTGTGTTTTGTAATACAGCATTATTTAATGGTTTAGAGTAAGGAGCACTCAGACTTCCTCCTCCCATACCTCTAGCGGGGAGGCAGAAACCGATGCCTTATGTTTTGGTGGCCGATGATGCCTTTGCGTTATCAAATTATTTAATGAAACCATACCCATACAAAAGCCAACTCATTGCTAAAAGAGTCTTCAATTATCGTCTCTCAAGGGCCAGGGCTATGGTTGAGTGTATTTGGTGTAATGGCTAGCAGGTATAGAATTTTACGAAACTGCATTGAACTACCCCTTAAAAAGGTTGAACTATATAGTTTCTACGATCCGTGTGCTACACAATTTCATGATGTCTGGCAATAATGCTCCACGTTTTGCTGATAGAGGAAGAGAGGAGAAAATGCCTCGTGAAAACCTTTTCCTTTAGAACAAAGGCATGGAAATAATAATCCACCTGCAAGTGGACAATTAATTCGAGATGAATTTAGTGAATATTTCGTTTCTCTTGAGAGAGAATTGGCATGGCAATATCAACGTGTCTAACCTACGCTACTTAACTAACACACGCTAATCACACCGTTTCCAGGCAGTCTACTTTCATCATTAATGATTAATAACTAACCATGAACATGAATGTGTATGTAAATAAAAATATAATTTTCTTTAATTCAAGGCACTGCCGAGCTTGTCTCGTTATTGTGGCTGTGTGTGGCGTGGACTGTCACTGGCTGGATGTGCGCCACAGTACCTACACAGTCGACTCGATATTTCGTAATCTATGGTTTAAGACATAGTAAATAATCTATGGGTTGTGACAAAGCAGATTGATGGGAATAATTTCAATAATTTGTAATTGCTATCGTGATTGTGATTAAGGAATTGACATAACAATTAATAACATTAAATATCATTTCTTTCCTTACAGGTAATGTTTTGTTACTGAATGCTTTTCTTCATGTAAATCTTGTGAGATTAACAAAATAAACCTCCTCTTTCCTTACAGAGAAACTCAATTGTGTTTTAATTGACTTTGTCGTTCAAATCACAAGGAAAATATCATTATATGAATATAAATTTTATAAAGCACGGGTATTTTTATTTCGTATTTTATCAAAATGCTGACTGATTTATCAAAACCGTGTCAATCATTCCCCTATCTACTCAAAAGACGCAGGTGTTGGTGTTGAAAGCGCAGCTGTTCTGGCGGCCGACCAATTCTTTACAAGTAGCAAAAATACCTAACTGTACTGAAGTCCAGATTTTATACCGTCCCCTTTATACTATTCTTAATTCTAATTCTTAAAATTAACACGTAATACCCGGAGGTTGAAAATCAAACACATGCGGCGGTGGTGGGTCCAGATTGACCCGGCTGAAATGATGAAATTAAAAGGCTTTTTATGCATTTTTCGTTCATATCCTTACTTTTATATGATATTATGTAATTCCTCATTAACTCATAACATATCCCTTGTGTTTCTTGTATGAAGATGGAAGTTTTAGAAATTAGTATTCCGTAAATTTTGCGGTTCGTCAATTTACAGCAGCGCGGACATCCCGCGCAACAGCTAATCAACGACTGAATCGAAGACGGCCGCGAGCCCCCGACGCACGGCCGATGCTGGTGCCGTCTGATGGTAAGGGGAATGAGGAGTAGGGTGTGTCAATTATTTCAACTTTTGAATTCAGAAACGCCTGATGTCTGAAAAGTTGCGTCTTACAAAGAAAATGAGAAGTACATTTAAAATTGTTTTTTAAAAAATGGTTATTAGCTCGCTAAAATGCATTGAAAATCAGAAAAAAAACCTAAAACATGTATTTTTAAATAATGGTAATTAATATTTTCTTCACCATAATTTAACCTTTTAACGTTTGTTTATTATTAGAAACTGCGTATAGTTGACAAATATTAAATAAAAAAATCAATTTCATTAATGCAAGTAAATCTACAAGAATTCCGAAATTAACAAAAAAATGATAAAAATCCACTAAAACGTTTTCCATTGCCATTTAGTTTGCTTTAATTTTCAATTATTGGACTTGGTTTGATATTTGAAGACTCAAATGAACATCTCCCCTTTCCTTTCGTCTGCTCCACCACCTCCTTCTCCTACCACTGTACCCCTACTCCTGCCACAATAAGATGTTTGTTTTTTGTCAAGTTTAAGTTGTTAGTCGCCCGCACGCGCCCGCCCATCGCCCGCCCGCTGCAGTTGTCTGTATTGTTTTATGCGACAGTGTATTGTTTTGTTATCTAAGTCTATAAAATTATTAACATTACGTTAGCAGTATAATTTCCAAACGTATAGACACTAGATTATCTACCAAATTAAGTATTTTCGACAAGTTTCCTGAAGAAATGAAGTGGACTACTCTGCCAAGTTATGAAGATGTCATCAGGCATTACGAGTAGTTGCGGTATAAAATGAAGCTAACAACATTGAAAAAGCCATTTGCCGCAGAATTCTCCACAAAGGTATCCCAAGTGTTGACTGAGATACGGCAGAAATTTTCAATTACTATTATTTCTTTTCAAAGAATAAAATTCCTTGTTTTTTCCTACATAACTGAATACAAACAACTATTGAAAAATTTAAAAACAAGTACCTACCAGCAAGTCCCAAGCATACATCAATAAACTAGATGCATTCATCGTGAAGGGTCAACAACTTTTTGATATTGCAGCCTGTAAATGTACAAACTATTCCATCTGCAAATGTGGCAGGCTGAGGTCAGTCCCACAACAAGAACGTCTTTTTTTGGAGGATCAACGTAGTCAAAGATTAATGATTATGGGGAATATCGATTTCAACACTACGCAAAAACTTGGTAAAAAATAGACAAGGGCGCAAAGGATTGTAAATCCGAATAAGTCACGACCTTTAGAAAAACCATCTACTCTTCTTCCGCTTCTTTCCAACAGTTTTTCAGATTCTGATGAGGAACCAGCGCTAAGTGAAGATCATCAATCTGCAGTGGCTCATGATACATTATCTCCTCGAAATATACAATATTCGAAGATGAAGAATCCCTTGACGAAGTTATCTCAAATTTGTGATCGATACGGCGTATCACACAGAGCAGCAGCTGCCATTGCTTCTGCGGTTTTACAAGATGTAAGTGAAGCTGGTCCGTCTAACGTTATAGATCATAATAGATTACGAAGAGCTAGAAAGCAAACTAGAGATATGTTATTAAATAGCCGTAAATTGACAAATATCGAAGGTTTATTTTTCGATGGGCGCAAGGACAAAACAATGTTGATTATCAAGAAAGAAAGTAAATTTTATCGACGAATAAAAGTTGAAGACCACAAAACGTTTGTGCAGGAGCCAGGATCAGTGTATCTCGGACACGCTACGCCATAATCTGGTACTGCTAAAGACAGCGAAAATGCCATATGTTCTCTTTTGGAAGAGGAAAATCGTCAAATGGAGAAAATTGTTGCAGTTGGTTGTGACGGAACAAATACAAACACTGGCCGGAAAAATGGGAATCATTTTAAGAATGGAACAGAGACTTGGAAAGCCATTGCAATGGCTTATCTGCCAGCTGTACGCCAATGAACTACCATTGCGACATCTGCTAACTTCATTAGATTGACCGACTAGTGGACCTATAGCTTTCTCGGGACCAATCGGAAGAAACTTAAAAAAATGTGAGAACATGAAAATTATTCGGTTTGTTCCCATTCAATCATCCATACCGGAAAATATAACAGAAAAATTAAGCACGGACCAAAATTATTTATATAATATGTGTCTGGCTGTGTCAAGAGGTATGATAACTGTAGAATTGGCAAGGAAACAACCAGGGAAAATGTCTCATGCCAGGCGGCTAACAACTGCAAACAGAATAATACGGCTATATGTTACAAAGGAAAACCCAACAGGAAATTGGCAGATATTGGCCACCTTTATTGTGAGAGTATATTCTCCAACAAGGTTTACCATAAAGTGCAATAGTTCTTGTATAGATGGAGCCCGTAATCTCTGGAAAATGGTTAGCATTTCCAGATATCTTTCAGCAGAATTGAAAGCTATTGTCGACCCCGTGATTCAGAGGAACGGATATTTTGCACACCCGGAAAACATTATTCTATCAATGCTAACCGATGACAATAAATGTATAAGGGAGCTAGGGTGTAGAAGAATCATTAAATATAGGGCCCTTCAAACTTCAGGAGTGAGAGAGTTCATAATTCCAAAAATTAATTTCAATTGCAATAGCTACATAGAATTAATTGGAGAATTAATTGACTGGCAGGCCACAGATTTAATTCTGACAGAACCTCCACTCCTGAGCAACGTAAAAACGGACGAATTACTTAAATTGTGTGATGAAGGAAATGTAAAAAGGTTTTATTTTACTAAATTTCCTTGCCACACACAATTAGTGGAAAGGTGTGTGAAGTTGACCACAGAGGCGTCTTCTTCTGTTGCTGGTTACAATGCTAGAAAAGGTTATATTTACGCCAAGCAACATTTTAAGTAATTACTGTTTTAACAATATGTTATCATTCAATTTTGAGCATCCATTAATTTTTATTCGTTGTATTTTGGTCAAAAATGTTGTTGTACGTTATTGTTTAGTATCTTGAATTTAACCATAAAAAGTGTTATTTTCCCCTTTTATATTTTTAACAAACACATCACATATGTATAAAAAAATATTTATTTTTCGTTCTTTGTACTGCAGTTATGGAAATAAAATTAAGTGTGCTACAAAATATAAAACATGGACCCATTATTTTATTTTTTTCCCAAATCACGAAATCAAATTTTTTTCAAAACTTCCGACCATTTTAGCGAGCTAATAATGAACACCAATTTCATTTATTTTTACGTTTTCGAATATCTACAGATCGTACGCAACTTTTGAGACCCCAGGCGTTTAAAAATACGGCAATTTTTTTTCTCTCTATGGAGAGCGACACACGCTAATGAGGAGGGCAGTGCGGGAGGGGGGGGAAAGGAAGCGTTCGTCAGCGGAAACAAACATTTTTATTTCTATAATTATTAAAATTTTCGATGGTGTGCATTTACAAGAATATCGTGTATTATTTAAAATACCAGAAATAAAATCACTTATTTGATAACTTCCTTGTGGCTGTACCTCTAATAGAAAGATGTGTAAAGAGAAAATAAATTCAATTTATAGCCATATTAAACGATGATTGCTTATGCAAATATTAGAAAATATTATATTGGCATTCTAATTCAAGTTGAGTATTTACTTTCCTCACACATTTATTTGTCACAATTAAAACCATTGAATGACACACATTAAAAATACTAAAACTTTTATTTTTCAACAAAACATATTTAAATTAACAATTTTCATTTAAAAAAACGGAATAAAAGCAATATTCTAAATACGAAAATACAAAAATGATTCGACGATTAATAAAATTTATATACATACACAAAAAACCAAATGGATTTATTATTACAAATTCTGGATCTAATGTTTCGAATTCCAAGTCGCCATCATCACTGATCTCACTGCTCGAACTGTTAAGTAGCTTTTCGATCTCATTATCAGATAAATAATTCATTGCCTTCGTACGCTACGAAAAAAAAATATCAAAACAAAGTCACAAACAAAAATCACAATACTAGAAATGTGCCCGAATGGTTGACAACATCTGCGCGGGACTGTGAGAGTCAAAGATGGAAGGACAGAGCAAGAGATATGCTGTTTCGTCGGCTGCTCGAATTCAACTGAGAAGAAATGGAGTTTTTTCGTATTTTTATTCACAATTATTCTAATAACTTTTTTAAAACGTGTCCGATTTTAATCATTTTTGAGTCGAAATGTGGGTAAATATTTTATGAAAGAATAGACAAAAGGAAATTAGCCTAAACGAGATATTTGCGGCAAAATCTTTTATTTAAAAAACACTGGGTCAAACCAGACCCATCACCGGAGTCGAGGTGTTAATTGTCATGTTAGTTTATCCTAAATTATTGTTCATTCAATGTCTTTAAAAGTTAGGTAACTTTACGAAATACATATACAAAATTTGTTCAGGCACTTCCCTTTACGATGATTCTGGATTCGCGGATCTCCACGTTCGCACTTATCACTGATAACACAAGCGGCAACTTGGGCTGGTTCCGAAGGGTGGAATCAGTTCAGCCTGGGCCAAGGCTCCGAAGGGCAAAGTCGGCAGGCAGCGACTACTAAGAGGACAACTTCCTGGGAGGAAGTCTGGCGACCACTTTGGCTTCCTGGGCGGAAGTTCGCGGGGTTACGGGAAGAGCCTCGGCAACCGCTCAAAGGGGGAGGGCAGGATGTTTCTCGGCGGAAGCGAGTTGGTAACTCCTGAGAGGGCAGCTTCTTGGGCGGAAGAGCCTCATAGGGACATATCATATTATTAGGAGAGCGTATTTATCGTACCCAGTAAAATTAAAGTAGAAATTATCATGTTCTTAAAAGGCCAGGTTCATGAAAATAATATTAATTGTCTATGATTTCATTCTTGTCTATGCATAACCTATATATTTTTTGACAAGTGCTTTCTTCTCCGACAATCTTTCTTCCTGTTTCTACACTCAGTTTATCCCGCCCTGTTTAACTTATTATACCGTGCATGTGATGGTTATTGGAAAGAAATAATACTTAAATTTATTCATTGCTATTCATTTTGGTAGCGGCCGTTCTTCCAATTTAGTTAGTGAATCATCGGGCGTTTTGTTACAGCAGAATGTTTTAAACTGTTAATTTGATATCAAATGCATGTATTTCAAATGCATTTATTAAAATGATAACAAATATACGGATAAAAGTTGTTTAATCACAGGTGGATTACAACGGAATGGCGGTAGATATAGACGGTAAATAAATAAGGAGGTTTCCCAAGATAAACGACGTTTCTCTCAACCTTTGTCATAACTTCAAGGTTTTCTATTGCGTATTTTTGTTACGATTCGAGAAATAAAATTTTAAAAACTGAATTCCGTTACACTTTGTTCTGTTTCAGGGTTAAATTTATTATTAAACCCTATCAAAGCAGACCATGGATCTACTGAAGCCAGATACTATATCCATCAAGACGGAACCAGGGCTCCAGGAAGAAGGTGGAGGTGAAATTGCATTTTCGGATTTAGATGTCGACCTCCCAGCTGTAACGAAGGAATTCTTGCAATATGCGGAGAGTACTCATACAGCCAGTTGCATTGCATACGTGTAAAATATAGAACTTTAAATACGGATGTCCGGAATCCATGTCTGTTTTGAAAATTCGTGCAAACAGGACACATACTTGTTTCTTCCTCTCTTATAATACATGAGGTGTTATGGGTATTTACCCTAAAATGCGTCCTTGCCGGAAACTACCACAATACAGCACTATCTTAACATAAATATATGGTTCACGATAAGTTGTCGGTTCCTCTATTTCCTCATAATTTTATTGGAACATGATGTTACTTACACGTATTAAAAATTCATTAATATTAGATAGTGTGTTCTCAATATTCATTAATATTGAGAACACACTATCCCATTGACTTACAACTCCCTACTTAAGGTGCTCTAAAACAGGGTTTTTCTTTCTTGTTGAATCAGTCCCTCAAGAGAACGTCTGAGGTTATTTTTATCTGATATTGAACTTTAAAACTTTCATCCAAATTCCCGCTTCTATGGTATATTTATTCGTTAAAAATAGTTTACAGTTTTTCGATTAAGAAAGTGTTTCTTTTTATAGCAATGGTACGAAGATACATGGCTGGCTCTATGTGGGCGCAATTGGAGCAGTTCGCTCCGGGCGTCGAATACTCAACTTAAAACATCGCCCTTGATATTATTTTTGATAAATACCATACTACAAAAAACCACAAATCATCATTTTATTGATTACAGTGATATCCTCCCTTGGCGTGTACTAATTAAAATTGTAAGGGCAGCCAAAATTAAACTTGCTCCTGGCGCCGTTTGGTTCAGGGCTGGCCATGCAAAGATATATTCTATTTATACCCCTTTTTTATTCCAGGTAGCATTAATGTGGGAACAGTTACCATAAACAAGGATCTCGGACCCCGACAAGATGAAGCGGGGCTTACTTATATGAAAATTGATATAGACCTGCCGGATGTTAAAGAGGAATGTTTGGAACGCTTTGAAAGAATTACCAAGGCAGCAGGTAAAACCAATTTTAATTGTTAACTTGAAAAATTTGGCCTTTCTTTTTTTTAACGCCTCTACGAACTTACTTCGCTTATTTACTTTAAATTTCACTGAATAATTTTCATCCATATTATTTTTCAAATTTGTCGACAGATCTTCAGACGCATTTTGTGGAAAAAGGATTCACTCCTCCCCATCGCAACTACTCCTCTCTTAAGTCAAATTTCGCAATGAACTTTCGCACACATGTAAGAGAAAAACCTTTTTTTTGTTCCAAGTGCAAGTATTCAAATGCCCAAAAGCGAAATTTAAAGAAACACATGCTGATTCACAGTGGAGAAAAACTTTTTTCATGTACCCTGTGCAACTATGCGTGTTATCGAAAGGGTCAACTAAAGTTCCACATGCTGACTCACAGTGGGGTAAAACCTTTTAAGTGTTCCGTATGCAACTATGCATGTTATCGAAAGAGCGACCTAACGAGCCACATGCTGACTCATAGTGGAGAAAAACCTTTTTCATGTTCCCTGTGCAACTATGCGTGTTATCGAAAGGGTCAACTAAAGATCCACATGCTGACTCACAGTGGAGAAAAACCTTTTTCATGCTCCGTATGCACCTATGCATGTTATCGAAAGAGCGACCTAACGAGCCACATGCTGACTCACAGTGGAGAAAAACCTTTTTCATGTTCCGTGTGTAAATATGCAAGTTGTCAAAAAAGTAAGCTGAAGAGGCACATGCTGATTCACAATGGAGAAAAACCTTTTTCATGTTCCGTGTGCAACTATGCATGTTATAATAAGTGTCATTTAAAGAGCCACATGCTCACTCACAGTGGAGAAAAACCTTTTTCATGTTCCGTGTGCAACTATGCGTGTGGTCAAAAGGGTCAGCTAAAGAGGCATATGCTGATTCACAGTGGAGAAAAACCGTTTTCATGCTTAGAGTGCAACTATGCATGTTATGGAACGGGTGAACTGAAGAGGCACATGCTGATTCACAGTGGAGAAAAACCTTTTTCATGTTCCGCTTGCAACTATGCATGTAATCAAAGGGGTCAACTGAAGAGCCATATGCTGACTCACAGTGGATAAAAACCATTTTCATGTTCCGTGTGCAAATTTGCAAGTTGTCAAAAAAGTAAGCTGAAGAGGCACATGCTGATTCACAATGGAGAAAAACTTTTTTCATGTTCCGAGTGCAACTATGCATGTAATCATAAGGGTCATTTAAAGAACCACATGCTCACTGACAGTGCAGAAAAACCTTTTTCATGTTCCGTGTGCAACTATGCGTGTGGTCAAAAGGGTCAGCTGAAGAGGCACATGCTGATTCACAGTGGAGAAAAACCGTTTTCATGTTTAGAGTGCAACTATGCACGTTATGGAAAGGGTGAACTGAAGACGCACATGCTGATTCACAGTGGAGAAAAACGTTTTTCATGTCCAGTGTAAAACATTTCATTTTATCAAAACGTCCATCTAAAGACCTACATGCTCACTCACAATGGCGAAAACCTGTTTCATGTTCCAAGTGCACATATTTATGTTATTATAAAGGCGATCTGAAGCGTACGTTGAGTCACTACCGTGAAAACTTTTTCTTGTTTCTTGTTCTTCTATGGATATTCTAAAAAGCCACACGCTGACTCACAGTGGCGACAAACCTTTTTCATTTTTCAAGTGCACATATTCAGATTCAAGGAAAGGCCACCTTACATATAGGACATTTGTTGGAACACATGCTTACTCAGAGCGGAGAAAAAACCTCTTTTCTTATTCCGAGTGCAACTATGCAAGTCAACAGAGGTGCGGGTCGCGATGGAACGTTTTTCCTTAGATCTGCTGCGTCGTCATTGTGTGTGCCGCTTACCATAATATTTAACCCATATTTTGCTGACGTTGCGAAAACGCAACAGTTTGGTTGCTGGGTCATATTTTGAGAACTTGATAAGGATTCACCATTATTCTTTCAGTTACCTATAGAAAAAGTTTGATTTTACCGTAAGAACTTAACCATTGGAGCGACCACGCGAAATAAATAATTTTGCCTCGATTGCTCGAGAAATACAGACGATCATTTTTTTTTAATTTTTCGCCAACATTAAAAAAAAACATAACTTAGAATTTTTACATGAAGTCATACAAACTTATTATAGTGCTATATAGCCAATGAATTAACCTGTATTTTGTTGTTTGTTTCATTTTTGTAGGATTTATAGAAAAAATATTAAAAAAATCGTAAAGTTTATAATCGCGTGAATCCTGCGTATTTTTTACTTCGAAACTGCTGTGACAGGTACTTTTTCGAGTCAACATTAAATATTTTATATTTCTGTATGTTGTCTATGGATTACTTGATAATAAATGATACATGTCTATGGAAAAAAAGACCTGATTTTAACCGTAAACAACCTTTCAGAGATCGTGGGTGAAACAATATTTTAAAGAATTTGATCACGGACTGTCCAAATTTCAAGAACTTAATTTCTATGTTTAGTACATTTAACACACTGAAATTGTATTAAATTAGAAAGATAATTTTATTGTCTACAATTGCCAATAACAATTATTATAATTTTTGCCTTTTTTAACTAATTGATAATACAGACAGTCTATTTTACAATGTCAAAATCGAAGCGCCGTTTTTTATATAATTGAGATCTAATACTGGATATTTATGACCATGTTTTTATATTGGATAGTAAAACAAGGTTTTTAATAAGATATATATCTAAGCAATACATATTACTAATCTTTCAGAAAATACTTTGTAAATTGCTTAAATTCCGTGTTATTTTGACATTTTTTCCTCCAGAATACGTGATCTGACAGCGTTTAAGCTCAATACACACCTGGGGGGCAAGCACAGAAAATTCGATAACTTTACAATATCGGATCGACAGACGTAACTTCCGACGAGTTTATATCAATACCCCCGTACGCATGTAAAAGCTATCGGTAACATATTGATAACGCAATAAATAAGAAATCGATATACGCTGGCAATACTGAAGCAGTTGTCTATGGATCGCTTCTCAAACGTCAAACTTCAACGGTTACCAACGGCTTTACGTATTATCTACAAAAATCAACTTATTATGATGTCGATGTCAAATGAATCAATGTAAGTTATTTATTTATCTTGTTTATATGGGATTATCAATAAAGATGTGCTTGTAGACATTCAGAATGCTTTATTACGATTTCAACAAGAAAGTACGGTCGACGGCCAGTCAGATTGATTTTCTCACCAACTATATGGCAAGTCATTCAGAATTCGCTGCTGGCAGATTTGTTTGTCCTCAGGGTGCCCAAAAAAACCGCGACATGTGGCAGAAGTTGGCAGAGCAATTGGCTGAACTAGGTCCTGTTAAGTCAGCCGAGCAGTGGAAAACAGTGAGTATTTTAACTTACCTAAACAAACTGGCTTTTTTTTACGAAAATGCCGGACTTCTAATCTAATCTATCATGAAGACACTTAATATAAGTCCGTAAAACACTTTTAAGCTGATATTATTTTTGTTCTTTTCAGACATGGCGTGATTTAAAGTGTAAGTCGCAGGCAAAAAACGCCGATGCCAAGTGAGCTGCTCTCAGAACTGGAAACACTGTTACCATACCGGTATTAAGTGACATCACTCAAAAAGTGATTAGTATCATTGGCAGAGCCAGTTCTGAGGGCAGTGGAGTTCCCGAAAGCTGCATAGGAGAGGGACCAGAACAACTTGTGCTGGATATTGAGGTCACTAATGTCTTAGAATGTTAATATAATATATATTTGCTGTCAAAATGGAAGTTATCGTTCAGCATCAATGCCAATTATTTGTGTTTTATAGTACTCCGATCAGCAGCTCTTCACGCCTCAGCCCAGTGTAGGGATGAAAACTGGGCTGAGAAGTCAACCCAACCCAGCCAAGAAGAGGAAGCTAGCTGCTACGCCAGATGTCGGCTGTCGTATGGCAAAAGCTCAAGAAGCCAGCAACAACATCTCTAAAGAGCTTGTGGCAGTTGCCAACAGATTTACAGATGTTTTTGAGGTATTTCCTACATATTTCTTTTTGAATCACTCCCAAGTAATTTCAAATTAAGTAAAATTTATGAATTGTTATTTATAATTTCATAGTTCAGTGGCAACCTTTCAAAGTTCAGCGGCGGCCTTCTTATTCTCATTAACTTACTAATTAACCATCACGCCGTTTCCCGCAGGGGTAGGCAGTACCAGTACAAAGGATGTACCGCCAATCAACTCGGTCTTGGCACACACTTCTTGCCTCTTTCACATTCATACATCGTCTCATAAATTAATGTCATCATATACAATGTAAAACGAAAATACGTCGATGTAAAATATATGGTCTCATCGGTAAATTAATGAATTATTATCTATCGTTTCAGAGGTACACTGCAGCACAAGAAGAAAGGGTTGACATACTCCGACAACAGATATTGAGGTATTACAGTACATATTTCATATTATTATGATGTCACTTGAATGATTGAGTATGTCTCAAGAGAGGCACGAGAAACACGATAATTAAAAGTTCATGAAGCGAGGCTAGCAGCCTTCAATGGAAAGCTGGTACCTACTCTAATATATATATATATTTATAGCAGTTAGGCATGGAACTGGCAGAGGAACGATGAAAGTATAATGAATGAAATCTCTAATAATACACTTTTCTTTCTATTTCTAGACCAACAGATCCAGTACCATCGACTTCCCATAACTATTCATTGCAGTTGGAATCTGAAGACGAGGAAAATTCAATTTAATTTTTATGTGTGCCATTTGTTCCAATATCTCTGTTTTACTTGTTCATTAGAATAAGTTTTATTTTATTTATTAAGTAAAAAGAAATATACATATTTCGCTTTATTAACTTAAGTACACATTTTATATAAGTACATTTCAATTTTGTTCACTAATTTTAAAATCAAACGGTTTTCTTAAATATATTAATTCTATTACTGTTTTCAAGTTATCGGGAAGGAGATTGTATACGTGTACACCCTCATAGCCTGTATTTCTTTTGCCACTTTCAGTCTTTGGTGAATTTGAGTATATGTAATTTGTTATGTACTTGTATAGTGTTCAATGATTTGTAATGTTTACATAAATGTTGTATTTGTGTGTATGAAGCCATTTTGGTTTTTGTAGATTTAAAGACATATGTTATATTCATACAGTTTTAGTAAAATACTTTTTTTATGTGCTCCCGTCTGGAGCCAGTGAGACTATGGCATCCCCAATCGGGGTATGTTGCGAGGCTGAAGGTAGTGGGGAAAGGAAGGAGATAGGGAAGGGGAAAATGGGGAAGTAAAAAAATACACAGTTTAGCAAAAATAGTAATTATGTAATCACATAAATATGAAATGTTATCTTATCATAGTAACAACATGTTAGAATCTGTCTTAAATGTAGCAGCTAGATTTGAGATTAGACAAAAATATCATTATGTAAGGTAATTAACAATTAGTCTCTTTTGGCGGGTTCAGTGGTCAGTGAGAATCTTCTTCAGCAATGCGGGCACAGGCAGTTCTTCATCCAAACATTAAAAATAGAAATGGCACAAAAATTGTATTTGTTTATTGTTGCTTTACTTTCTTTCAAGTTTTTTTTAATATTTAATAGTAAATGATTGAAATGTTTAAACTTTGTTTTATTAGTTGGGTAAGATGAGTTTATTCATTAGAGAAGTACTTCCGAACGACTTGATCTCTCACTCCGCGGGCTGCTACTACTCTGCTGACATCTTCAGCCTGGTTTTATAGCTCAATCTCTTCTATCACGATATTATTACTAAATTCATCTGTTAATCTGAAATAAAACGATTATTATTTTGAATTGTTGCCTTACTTTCTTTAAATGCATTTCATTTAGTTAAATAAGGAAACTGACTTATAGTGCTTCATCATGTTGTATAAAATAGCACATGTAGTGATTATTTGACCAGCAACTTATGGCTCGTAATGGAGAACTCTATCTTTCCTAAGGCAACGGAATATAGCCTTCCATGCTCCAAATAGACGTTCTATGCAACATCTCGCCTTACAGTGCGCCTTTGTATATTTGTACTCTGCACTTCCCTCAGCTGCATCAAATATTGGGGTCATGAGATAAGGTTCCAATGTGTACCCGGAGTCACCTGATTGAAACATAAACACCCATTACAATAGGTATATATAACTACTAAGTTATGGATTGTTGAAATATAATATAGTATAATACCTAGCAAGAAATACGTCCCAATTCTCTGATTATATAGTCTGGTCATTTCAGTTTTTACTGTACTACTATTCCAAACAAATTGATCGTGGACAGTACCCGGGAAGCGTGTGTTAATACTTAATATTGTCAACTCAGCATCACATACCTGTATAACAAACATGTAAAACCTTCAATATAATGTGAAAACACCGTACACCAACTGTTTTATTTGTAAAAACAAACATTTTACCACTTGAACACTGAGCAAATAGAATCCTTTATGATTTTTATACTGCTCTTCATGTCTGGAAGGGGTCACAATGGCAATGTGGGTGCAATCAATGCAGCCCAGAACATGAGGAAAGTTTAATTTGTCCCTGAAAGCACTCACCACTTGCTTCCTGGCTTCATTTGTTGCTGGAAAATGTATCCACCTTCTATAAAGGTGCTCCAACACTGCCTTCATAAACACTTTGATGCATTTACTGACGGTTGTCTGACCTATAGCCATCATATGGTCTTGCCCCACCCCACGTTGGTAACTTCCTGTGGCGAAGAAACTTATTGGTGCTAATACCTGTCAACATTATAATCCTTTTATTAATGATCGACATTGTGTTTTTACAAAGATATCATAATAATATTAAATGCACTTACTTTAATGTACATTGGAAGTCCGCTTGGAGTTAGTTAATCTATAAGATCTTTAGCCATTATACGAGATATCCGGAACAAGTGTCTGAATTCAATTTCAATTCTGAATCCAAGTTCAAACGGATTCAATTGATCGCGTAAACGGCGTCTTTCAATCTTACGAGCTTCTTTGGAATCGTTAGCCTGCCTCCGTTCATTGATATACCAGTAATTTTGTAAAAAAAACGGCATTATTAAAAAGTTGTTTTTATATCGAAAGTTTAACTGACAGCCAAGAGTCCGCGATAGATTTGGCGGGTTTTTGTCAATCGTCGGTTGGAATATTTGACAACCGTGCTCGCAAATAACGCCAACTGACCATAGACAATGAATTTTGTCAATTGTCGGTCGGAATATACCCAATCTACCATTGACCATGCTCGCAAATATCGGTAACTGATCTATTTTATCGAATTTTGTCAATATCAGGCTTTATCGATCGTTCATGCTAGGGCCCCTGGACCCTGTACGTGACCTTCATATTGGATATAAATTACCTGGTTTCAAGGGTACATTCTGAAATCAATTCTTCCAGGGCAAATCACCTATTGGCATGATCAGCAAGCTTCCTGTCTTGAAATGTATAAAGGCGCCAGGAGGGCCTAAAATTTCCTTTGAAAATTTTTTCTGAAGGGAAGGGAGTAATGTAACGATTTGAAACTACTCGCCCTGGTGTCAAGCGCTTGCAAAAACTGATTAACTTAAGAAGCGTGCAATTGTGAACACAGCGACGGCCGAGTACATATTCAAAGAGATCATAGATTTCGGGCCAGTCATAAATAAACCACTCTCTAGATCGATATCTTCGGGCTTTTTGTATGGCGCCATTTTGTCACCCCCTTAACCACAGATAAAACGGTCGTTTGGTCCAGACAGGTAAATATATGGTGGACCCTAAAGAAATCTCAAGGTCATTTAAAAAAAGATCAAACATAGACAATATACCTGCACCCAGATAACATCGTTCATTCACTAGCCCAAAAAAATGATATTATAAAAAATACTGGAATGCAGGAAAAGGAAAATATTATTTTCAAAATAAAAAAAACCCACAGCTATGCACACATCAAAATATTTTTTATTTTCAAAAAGACAATGGACAGTAATACAAAACAGGGTCAGTACAACCGATGTATTGAGCATTGATTTATCATTGAAGTAGAAGATAATACTAATATATCTAAACAAAACATGAAACAGAACAAGACACAAAAAAAAAAAAGTAACGGTCTCAACTAGGAATCGAACCCAGGATTTCTGTCTTGCACACAAATTAAAACTCCGTTCATCACGATCTTTTGTCCCAACGTCCCAACCTTTTTTTCCTATCCGAAACTAAAGCCAAGCCGCCAGACTCCTCCTATCTGGACTGCCCGGGCTTTACCCTCGCAGCAAGTTCCGACTCAAAGGAGGAGTCTGCCTCTATAGTCGAGCTGACGTCAACTGTGTACGACTATTGAGTGTGGAAAACTCCAGATTCGACGTAATGTGGGTGCGCGTCAATCTTGCCAGTACGGCAAGATTCTACGCATGTTTATACCGCTCACCGAACCATAGCGAATCAGACACTTCCGAACTCTTCAAACATTTGAGCGATACTATTGATGATCTCTTGCCCCGCTACCCTTCGGCCGAGTTTATTGTTCTGGGGAGTTCAATGTTCATAACGAACCATGGTTGAAGTTTTCAGGCCCAACGGACTCGGCTGGCCGACAGGTGGAATCCTTTGCCATTTGCTACGGATTAGAGCAATTGGTTCAGGAGCCTACAAGGGTTCCTGACGTCCAGACTCACCGCTCCAATCTGTTAGACCTGTTCTTAACTACTATGCCACAAGGTTATAAGATTGACGTCACAGCGCCTCTGGGATCATCCGACCACTGCCTAGTGACGACATCAATCCCCGTTAACCTCAGACCAACCAATGAGAGGCTGAGGAGAAAAGTGTGGCACTATAGGTCAGCAGATTGGTTCGGTATGCGGGCCCATTTCAACGCTTTTCCGTGGTCAGCTGTTTGTTTTCGAACTTCGGACACTTCAAGATGTGCCCAGGAGATTGGTGAAGTCATCAAATCGGCGATGGATGGCTTCATACAATCGACTACTAAAGAAACTGTTGTGGGCTCAAAGCCGTGGTTCAGTCGACAATGCTCCGAAGCAGTTCGACGAAAAAACGCGGCTTACCGAGCCTACAACTCATCTCGAACGCCCGAAAGCAGATCAGCATACAACAAATCGGCAAAGGAATGCAAGAGAATCATTAATAGGTCAAAATTCGAACACGACCTGCAGATCAGCAAAAAGCTGGCTGCCTGTCCGCATGGCAGCAGAGCCATTCTGGTCGCTTGCGGGCTCAATAAGTCGAAATTTTTGCAAACTGAGTTTGCCACCTCTTACCAGACCTGACGGCTCACTAGCAAACACCGCCACCGAAAAGGCTAACCTATTAGGGAAAATGTTTGCGGAAAACTCGACCCTCGACGACGGAGGTGCTGTTCCGCCGTCGGTTCCTCACTGCGGTTTCTATATGAAAAAGCTGAGGATCCGGCATCGGGATGTACTTCAAGTCATACGGGGGCTCGATGTTAACAAAGCTAGTGGACCTGATGGAATACCTGCCCTGGTATTGCAGAGGAGTGCTGCGGAAATAGTTCCAGTTTTGACAAAGCTCTTCAAAATGTCCCTGAAGTGTAGCACTGTGCCCTCTGGTTGGAAAAAGGGGTCATTCACCCTATTCCCAAGAAAGGTGACCGCTCCGACCCGGCCAACTACCGCCTCATAGCGATCACATCAGTTCTGTCCAAAGTGATGGAACGTGTGATCAACGACAAACTGCTCACATACCTCGAGAAGAACAAAATTATCAACGACCGTCATTACGGATTCCGGCGGAACCGCTCGTGCGGTGATCTTCTCGCGTTTGTGACGCATGTTTGGGGGCGGTGCCTGGAACGTCACGATGAGACCCAAACGGTCGCATTAGACATATCCAAGGCCTTTGACCGGGTCTGGCACCGAGGATTTGTCAACAAATTGCCTTCTTACGGACTTCCCGCATCCCTGTGTACGTGGATTGCTGATTTTTTAAGGGATAGGTCGATTCAGGCGGTTGCTGACGGTTTCACCTCATCCTCACACTATATAAATGCTGGCGTCCCACAGGGATCGGTTCTGTCTCCGACTTTGTTTTTGTTGCACATCAATGACCTTTTGACATGTGCACCGATTCATTGTTACGCAGATGACAGAACAGTTCATGATAGCTTTTTGTTTGACAAGCCCCCAAAGGGCACACAAACTCCAACGGCTCGGAGGGCTTTGAAGCAGAGAATGGACGGTTATCTCGAGAGTATTTCCTCCTGGGGTAAAAATAATCTCGTCGAATTTAATGTTCCAAATGTTTTCCCAATCCTGTCTGATTACGTCTAAAAGGGATCTAAATGATAATCTAGTCTCCTTCAACGGAAGCAATCTTCCGAACAGGCCTTTCATTGATATGCTTGGTGTAACTATAAGTGACCAGCTCAGGTATGGGGGCTCCATCGAAGCCAGAGTAAAGCTGGCCTCTCAGAAGCTGGGCGTACTGTACAGGGCCCGCAAATACTTTAATAGTACACAACTGCAGACCCTGTACAAATCGCAAGTGCGCCCTACTGTCGAATTTGGCAGCCATCTCTGGTCCGGAGCTCCTAAATACCTGAAAAAAACCCTTGACTCTGTGCAAAAACGGGCGGTCCGTTTGATAGATTCCCCAATCTTAACAAACGGACTGCAATCTTTAGAGCACAGGCGTCAGGTAGGTATGCTGTCCTTGTTCTATCGGTATTACAATGGAAGATGCTCTGAGGAACTAGCGTCATTGATCCCTTCGGCACCGGTGCTTAGTCGGGATACACGCCAAACGCGCGCCCAACATTTGTACACAGTTGACATTTGTCACATGAGAACGGGTCGCTTCTATGATTCGTTCTTAAGTTCAACAGCTCGGCTGTGGAACGAACTGCCGGCCTCTGTGTTTCCTCCCTCCTACAACATGGGACTCTTCAAGACCCATGTTCACTCCTTCCTCTCCACAAAAAGACCCTCCACACAGCATCCCCAATAGGCCCTGAGGGAAATTATTTTCTTCCGGGCCTCCTGTGTGGAGTTAATATAAAAAAAAAATACTATCCTATTTGTCGTTAACCCTCAACTAGGCAAGGATATCAAAAATGAAATTTTAATAGTTAAAACTTGTTATTAGGTTTCTGGGTCTAAAAGAGTTCATCAAAAAATGGCTTTAAATTATGTTTTTAAATTTTCAGTAATGTCAGAGTTCAAATAATGTTAACTACGGTAAACAACGCAAAGTAAGATTTAAATAAAAATTGTAGAGAAAAAGTAGTTATCTGTTTTTACTCGAATATTTCAACTTTGTTTTTAAATGAAAGAGTTTTCGTTTTTATAGAATAAAATCATAGAGTATATTGGCATTGCAGCCTTTACAAACCCCACATGTTCTATTTTTAATTCATGGTATACTGTTTTCTGTTCCCTGCTTTACTACATTACACAGGATCAATACTTAATTAATTTTAATTCTCGTTCTTCCTGATTTTCTCTACAAGTGGCAATATATGTTAGCAGAATAATCTTAATAACTATTGTCAAAGTGAAAAAAATTACGAATTTGTTGATTACGCTTTAACGGCATTATATCTGCTTTAAACACGTAACGAAATGTACGATTGCATGAAGCCATTTCGACAACAATTTTCAATTTATAAATTTAAAAAAAGAATCTTAATTTAAAATTTGTCGGTTCTGTTATGTACGGAGAAAAATACTTACTTTTAAAAATATCAGAGGAAAATCATCATCAGTCAAATCAATTCAATTTTTTCTGTCAGCCCAGGTAGTACGTTCGCGAGCGGTTGAAGTACATAGCGGTTGTGCTTACCAAATAATTCTAGTAGGAACAAGGTGCGATCTCCGCAGGGTAAACAGAAAATAAAATGTTCTTGAAAGCACTAGTAGCTGCTTCTACAGTTTTGACAGTAGAAGTAGTTTTGAAGTGTAAAAATATTATTTGAAAAAATTATTAAATATATTACTGTACAGATATTCACATATATTTTGATATTCGTGTTAGAAGCATGACATCATTATCTTTTTTACAGATACATTTATATTAAAGTTACACGTACATTTAAGTTTAAAAACAAATTAATTCTTTTACAATGAGATTCAGAACAAATTCAAAGAAATCGAAAGGTTTTACATATTTTGAACATTATAAAATTATACTAATATAATATACTGGAAACTCTCTGGTGAAACATTTCATATCAATTACTAGAATTAATTCTGTAAATAGTTTTCGTGAAGGTGAATATTAACGCAAGGAACAAGAAAAGTGTCCAGTCAAAGAGTTTTTTCAAGAAAATGCATAATTGCGCATGAAAAAAATTAGGTGAGTGCGAAAGTTTTTTTTTCAAATCTCTCTTATGAGAACGTGAATAATGCAGCCAGAAACCGAAAAAGTTTTTTCTCAGCTGTAAGTCAGCAAGTTTTTCTTCATGGTACACTATTGATAACTTGCATAGTTGCACTCAGAACAAGAAAAAGGGGTTTTTCTCCGCTCTGAGTAGGCATGCGTTCCAGAAAATATCCTATATGGGGTGGCCTTTCCTAGAAACTGAATATGTGCACTTGGAAAATGAAAAAGGTTTATCGACACTTTGAGTCAACATGTGGCTTTTTAGATAAGCGTTTTGAAAATATCCATAGATGAACAAGGCACAAGAAAAGTTTTCTTCGTAGTGAGTCAACATGCAAGTTGACTAAGTGTGCACTTAGAACATAAGACAGGTTTTCCGCCACTGTAAGTCAGCACGTGGGTCTTTAGATTGGCGTTTTGATAAAATGAAATGTTTAAACGGAACATGAAAAAGGTTTTTCTCCACCGTAAGTAAGCATGTTACACGTCAGATAACATTTATAGTTGCACGCGGAACATTAAAGAGGTTTTCCTACGAAGTGAGAGAGCAAATGGCTCTTCAGTTGGCCCTTTTGATAACAAGCATAGTTGCACACAAAACGTGAAAAAGGTTTTTCTCCACTGCGAGTCAGCAAGTGTCTCTTCAGGTTACCCTATTGATAACTTGCATAGATGCACTCCAACCATCAAAGAGGTTTTTCTCCACTGTGAGTCAACGTGTGCCTCTTCAGCTGACCCTATCGAAAACACGCATATTTTCAAACGGAACATGAAAAAATTTTTTCTCCACTGTGAGTCAGCATGTGGCTCGTTAGGTCGCTCTTTTGATAACATGCATAGTTGCACACGGAACATGAAAAAGGTTTTTCTCCACTGTGAATCCGAATGTGTCTTTTAAGGTGGCTTTTTTGGTTCGATGCATAGTTGCACACAGTTAAAAGAAAAGGGTTTTTCTCCACTGTGAATCAGCATGTGTCCATTTAGGTTGCTTTTTCGATAACATGCATAGTTGCACAAGGAACATGAAAAAGGTTTTTCTCCACTGTGAGTCAGCATGTGGCACTTCAGTTGACCCTTCTGATTACACGCATAGTTGCAAGCGGAACATGAAAAAGGTTTTTCTCCACTGTGAATCAGCATGTGTCTCTTTAGTTTATCCTGTTTATAACATGCGTAGGCACACTCCGAACATGAAAGTGCTTTGTTTCCACTGTGAGTCAGCATGTGCCTCTTCAGCTGACCCTTTCGACAGCACGTATATTTACACATGGAACATGAAAAAGGATTTTCTTCACTGTGAGTCAGCATGTGGCTCGTTAGGCCGCTCTTTCGATAACATGCATAGTTGCACACGGAACATGGAAAAGGATTTTCTCCGCTGTGAGTCAGCATGTGGCTCTTCAGTTGACCCTTCTGATTAAACGCATTGTTGCAAGCGGAACATGAAAAAGGTTTTTCTTTACTGTGAATCAGTATGTGTCTCTTTAGTTTATTCTGTTGATTACATGCATAGTCACACTCCGAACATGAAAGTGCTTTTTCTTCACTGTGAGTCTGCATGTGTGTCTTCAGGTTACCGTGTTGATTACTTGCATAGTCGCACTCCGAACATGAAAATGCTTTTTCTCCACTGTGAATCAGCATGTGCCTCTTCAGCTGACCCTTTTGACGAAACGCATAGTTGCACACGGGACATGAAAAAGGTTTTTCTCCACTGTGAGTTAGCATGTGGCTCGTTAGGTGGCTCTTTCGATAACAGGCATAGTTGCACACGGAACATGAAAAAGGTTTTTCTCTACTGTGAGTGAGCATGTGGATCTTTAGTTGACCCTTTCGATGACACGCATAGTTGCACACGGAACATGAAAAAGGTTTTTCTCCACTGTGAATCAGCATATGTGTCTTCATGTAATCCTGATGATAACTTGTAAAGTCGCACTCCAAACATGAAAGAGGTTTTTTTCCACTGTGAGTCAGCATGTGCCTCTTCAGCTGACCTTTTCGACAGCACGCATATTTGCACACGGAACATGAAAAAGGTTTTTCTTCACTGTGAGTCAGCATGTGGCTCGTTAGTTTATCCTGTTGATTACATGCATAGTCACACTCCAAACATGAAAGTGCTTTTTCTCCACTGTGAGTCAGCATGTGCCTCTTCAGCTGACTCTTTCGATAACATGCATAGTTGCACACGCAACATGAAAAAGGTTTTTCTCTACTGTGAGTGAGCATGTGGATGTTTAGTTGACCCTTTCGATGACACGCATAGTTGCACACGGAACATGAAAAAGGTTTTTCTCCACTGTGAATCAGCATGTGTGTCTTCAGGTAATCCTGATGATAACTTGTAAAGTCGCACTCCAAACATGAAAGAGGTTTTTTTCCACTGTGAGTCAGCATGTGCCTCTTCAGCTGACCTTTTCGACAGCACGCATATTTGCACACGGAACATGAAAAAGGTTTTTCTTCACTGTGAGTCAGCATGTGGCTCGTTAGTTTATCCTGTTGATTACATGCATAGTCACACTCCAAACATGAAAGTGCTTTTTCTCCACTGTGAGTCAGCATGTGAATCTTCAGCTGACCATTTCGACGACACGCATAGTTGCACACAGAACATGAAAAAGGTTTTTCTCCACTGTGAATCTGCATGTGTACATTTGAATTTCGCTTTTGAAAATTCATGGCAAAATTTGACTTAGGAGAGAAGGAGTAGTTGCGGTTGAGAGGAGTGAATCCTTTTTCTACAAAATGCGTCCGAAGATCTGTCAACAAATTTGAAAAATAACATGTATGAAAATGATTCAGTTAAACTTAGAATAAATAAGCGAAGTTAGTTCTTAGAAACGTTAAAAAAAATAGGATATGCCCAATTTTTCAAGTTGACGATGAATATTGGTTTTACCTGCTTCCTTGGTTATTCTTCCAAAGCGTTCCAAGCATTCCTCTTTAACGTCCGGCAGGTCTATGTCAATTTTCATATAAGTAAGCCCCGCTTCATCTTGTGGGGATCCAAGAACCGCGTTTATGTTATCGGTTTCCACATTCATGCTTCCTGGAATAAAAAAGGAGAATAAATAGAATGTATCTTTGAATGGCCAGCCCTGATCCAAACGGCGCCAGGCGCGAGTTTAATTTTGGCTCCCCTTACAGTCTTAATTAGTATACACCAAGGGTGGATATCAATGTAATCAATAAAATTATGATTTTTGGTTTTTTGTAGCACGGTATTTATCAAAAATAATATCAAGGGCGATGTGTTAAGTTGAGTATTCGACGCCCGAAGCGAACTGCTCAATTCCGTCCACATAAGGCCAGCCATGTATCTTCGTACCATTGATGTAAAACGAAACATTTTTTTAACTAAAAAACTATAAACTATTTTTTTACGAATAAAGATACCATAAAAGCTGGAATTTGGATGAAAGTTTTAAAGGTCAATATCAGATAAAAATGACCACAGACGTCCACTTGAGGGAAAGATTCAACAAGAAAGAAAAACCCTGCTCTAGAACACCTTAAGTAGGAAGTTGTAAGTCAATGGGATAGTGTTTTCTAAATCAATGTTTATGAATTTTTAACGTTAAAAAATACGTGTTATTTACATCATGTTCCAATAAAATTAGGGGAAAATAGAGGAACCGACAACTTATTTTGAATAGTATAATCATGTTAAAATAGTGCTGTATTTTGGTAGTTTCCGGAATGGACGCATTTTAGGGTATATACCCAATACACCTTTTGAATTATAAGAAAGGATGAAACAAGTATGTGTCCCGTTTGCACGACATTTCAAAACAGACATGGATTCCGGACTTCCGTATTTAAAGTTCTATATTTTACACGTATGCAATGCAACTACTCTCCGCATATTGCAAGAATTCCGTCGTTACAGCTGGGAGGTCGAAATCTTAATCCG
This sequence comes from Hesperophylax consimilis, assembly GCF_061612785.1. NCBI lineage: Eukaryota > Metazoa > Arthropoda > Insecta > Trichoptera > Limnephilidae > Hesperophylax > Hesperophylax consimilis. Next base: position 2,996,562 of record NC_142852.1, read on the forward strand.
AAAGTGCAATTTCACCTCCACCTTCTTCCTGGAGCCCTGGTTCCGTCTTGATGGATATAGTATTTGGCTTCAGTGGATCCATGGTCTGCTTTGGTAGGGTTTGGTAATTAGTTTTACCCTGAAACAGAACAAAGTTGTTAAGGAATTCAGTTTTTAAAATTTGGCTTCTCAAGTCGTAGCAAAAATACAAAATAGAAAACCTTAAAGTTATGACAAAGGTTGAGAGAAACGTCGTTTATCTTGGGAAAACGCTTTGTTTTTTTACCGTCTATGTCTACCGCCATTCCGTTGTAATCAACCTGTGATTAAACAACTGTTATCCGTTTATTTGTTATCATTTTAATAAATACATTTGAAATACTAATCTTTTAATAGGTTGATGTCATATTGACAGTTTTAAATATTCTGCTGTGACAAAACGCCCGATGTTTCATTAACTAAACTGGAAGAACGGCCGCTACCAAAATGAATAGAAATGAATTTCAGTATTATTTCTTACCACTAAACATCACTTGCTTCGTATAATAAGTACAGGGCGGGATAGAGAGTGGAAACAGGAAGAAAGATTGTCGGAGAAGAGAGCACTTGTCAGAAAATATATAGGTTATGCATAGACAAGAATGAAGTCATAGACAATTAATATAATTTTCATGAACCCGGCCATTTAAGAAAATGGTAATTTCTACTTTAATTTTAATGGGTACGGTAAATATGCCTCTCCTAGTAGTAGTACAGTATATATTAATCATTTACCAACAAAAAATTCAATAATAAAATTACTGGAGAAGCATTAGATTTAAAACTTAATTTAAAATTATTTTAATATACAAACATAATTAATTAATTAATTTTTTTAAAATAGAATGGACAAAAAGCGACATCTCTTGTCAATTTCGCATAGTATTTTCTCTGCAGGTGAATGATAACCAAATTGCGGTCACCTGTTACATCTGTTCAGTAGATTCATCTGAGACGTACCGAGATTTAAGAAGTACCTATCAGTACCAATTTCTAGCATACATAAATAATTTTTCTAGCATTAGAAATTTGCGTATTTTTTGGTAAATTTCATTAAAGCTCAAATTACTTAATATTATTTAGGTATAGTGAATTTAGTTTCGTTTTTTTTACGTATTCTTTGGTAGATTCGAAACATATAATATATTGGAATTGTCGTAATTTTTGGAGAATTCTAATTTACAATACTTACAACATTATTGTATACTTTTTTTGGTTAAGAATATTTTGTCATCTCATTAAAAATGCCGAGAATTGCTGAAGAAGTTTCTGGAGATATTCAGGATAGAACGTTGACTCTTTTGACGGCAAAAAGGGAAAATCTTTTTTTGCGGATGAATGAATTGTATAATTTATCAAATAATTTAAATACCTTCGAGTCAAGAAAAAATGAAGACTTCATGACAAAGTCGGATATGATTGGAGACATTAGAGCTCAGTTTGAAACTGTTATTGATAAACTTAACGACCGTCAGTTGACTTTGGACGACTCGTTTAAACCGGATTTCCAACAATTAAATGCATTTGATGATATTTATTTGAAGGTCAAACGAAGTCGATTTAACCTTCAAAACGCGTCACGCAACGATTCGCGGGATCATTGTATTATTAAATTGCCACCTTTGGAATTACCATCATTTGATGGTAAAATGGGAAATTGGCCTACTTTCTACCAAGCTTTCAAATCTAATGTACATAATAATAGACAATTAACCCACACCCAGCGTGTTCAATATTTAATTGGTAAATTGACACACGGCGCTTTAAAGGTTACTGCGGGCATTGTACCTGGAGGTGACACATACAATATAATCTGGAATGCTTTGGTAAACAAATTTCAAAATAAACGTGCACTAGGCACACATTATTTAAATAATATTCTTGATGCAAAAAATTGTACAAATACATCTGGCAGTCTTGACTTTTTATTGAAAATTTTTCTGCATCAGTAGCAGCGTTAAAACAATTAGAGATTGAAAATTTAACTGATTTTATCTTATTTCATTGTGCATTTAGAAAAATTGATTTTCAAATCGCACAGATTTTCGAGCTGTCAGTCAGGAATAAAGAGATTCCGACATATGACGATTTAGTCTCGTTTGTTCAAGATCAGGTTAAGATTTTAGAACGTTTAGGCAATTCAAATGAAGCCGGTAAAAAACTGTCCACCACGTCATCATTTCGTTCTAATAAAAATTTTAAATCGTTCCTTGCTAGCAACGAGAATGTACCTCGGTTTACGGCTTCGCGCACAAATTGTTGTCTTGTTTGTAATAAAACTAATCATACAATTAAAGATTGCGTTAAATTTAAAAATATGAGCTCTTCACAGGCGCGTTTTGAATTTATAAAGTCAAAACATGCTTGCGTAAATTGCCTTAGTGGAGGGCATACAATAAACGCGTGTAAATCGGTTTTAACTTGTGAGTTTTGTAAAAAACGTCATCACACTTTGTTGCATTTTGGCAGTGCTGATAACAATGCTAAAACTCCATCAAGTACCCACGCACACACGTCGCGAACATCTACAGGGACATCCGAAAATTGTGATACACAATTTGAAGAACCTCCGCTAAACATAAATAACTCATGTTCCCTTTCTGTGAAAGCGACACATAATACGATTCTATTATCAACCGCGCAAGTATTCGCAAAGAGTAAAAATGGAAATAAAGTTATTGTTCGGTGCTTAATGGATAACGGTTCACAGAACAATTTAATTACTGTTGATTGTTGCAAGATCCTCAACTTACCAATAATTCCTTTAAACAATTCCTTTGTAAAAGGAATCGGTTTAGCATCCAAACCAATTTTGGGTTACGTTTATTTGGACATTGAGTCCCGCGTGTACCCGAATAATAAATATAATATTTATGCGCTTGTCATTGACAGTATTACAGATCAGCTACCTAATCACTATATAACCAAGGGTGATATGAGTTACTTAAAGGGTATACCTCTCGCTGACTTAACGTGGAATATTCCTGGATGCGTTGATATAGTATTAGGTGCACAACTGTTCCCATATATTTATTTAGGGAACAGGGTTGAATCTCGTAACGGCGAACCTCCGGCATTAGCGACTACTTTTGGTTTTGTGTTAATGGGTGACTACCCTAGTAATGTGCTTAATACAAGTACGTCATTTTCGGCACTTGCGCTTAATGACTTAGTACAAAAATTTTGGCTGTTAGAGGAAATACCCAACATGCAATTTCTAAGTCCGGAAGAGACGGAGTGTGAGAATTTATTTATATCATCCATTTCTCGCACCGTCGACGGAAGGTATTCTGTTGCTTTACCTTTCCGTAAAGACCCGAAGCAATTGGGTAATTCCCTTGCTACTGCTCAGCGCCGATTTATGGCTTTGGAGCGAAAATTTAAACATTCACCGGCTTTGCGGGAGAATTATAATAAAGTTATTCATGAGTACATTGAAAACGGTTATTTAGCAAAAGTTTCAAGGTCGGATATTACCGATGACGGATATTACATTCCGCATCACGCTGTCACTCGCCCGGATAAACCTATGCCTCGGATTGTACTTGACGCGAGCGCTAAGACACATACAGGATTGTCATTAAATGACGTGATTTATACTGGTCCGAATTTGCAAGCCGATCTTTTTTTGCTTCTGTTAGACTTTCGTCTTTTTCCCATTGCTATTACTGCAGACATAAAGCAGATGTATTTGCAGATTGAGGTTCCAAGCAAGCATCGCAAATATTTGAAAATTCTATTTCGGTTCGCGGACAACGATCCCATACAAACCTTTCAATTCAATCGGGTCCCTTTCGGACTAACAGCTAGTCCATACTTGGCAATGCGCACTGTTCGACAGTTGGCCCAGGATATGAGACAACATTTTCCGGACGCTGCCAATGTGGCAGAGTCTAAGTTGTATATGGACGACCTGGTATATTCTATTGTATATGAACCCAGTGCCGTACGTCTGTCGCGAGAATTGATCTCGTTGTTTAAGTCCGGTGCCTTTGATTTGGTAAAATGGACTAGTAATTCTTCAGTGGTACTTGAGAATCTTCCAGATTCTCACCGAAGCCCAGTGGACTTTACTGTTGGTTCTAACAATGCCGCTAAGGTGTTAGGCCTTTCGTGGGAACCAGCTGATGACAGCTTCTTCTTTACGTCTTCTTATGTTCAGGAGAAGTGCACGAAGCGGAACATACTCTCCATAGTAGCCCGCTTGTTCGATGTTCTCGGCTTGGTCGCCCCTGTCATTCTGTATGCGAAATTACTTATTAAGGAGCTATGGCTGTGTAACATTGGTTGGGATGATATACCCCCTGAGAGCGTTATTCAAAGGTTTTCGGCTCTCACACAAGAATTTCCTTTAATTTCGACAGTAAAAATCCCCCGCCATGTTGGCGTCCTAAAGGACAGTACAGTGCTCGTTGTCGCCTTCTGCGATGCGAGCATGAATGGTTATGGCTGCGTGATTTATTTGCACACCACTGATCTCTCTGGAAATATTTCAGTGAGGTTATTGTGTGCAAAATCAAAGGTTTCTCCCACGAGAGTGACAACTCTCGCTCGTTTGGAGCTTTGTGCCGCAGTTTTGATGTCAAAATTAATACGGACGGTTCAAGAGAGTTATCGTGCGCGTCTTTCTATTGCAGGAACATACGCGTTTTCAGATTCTACCATTGCGCTCTCCTGGATACATTCCTCACCGCATCGTTGGTCGGTGTTTGTTAGCAATCGTGTAGCTCAGTGCCAGGAAAATTTGTCTCCGGAAAATTTTTACCATGTCGCCGGTATTGAAAACCCGAGCGATTGCCTTTCTCGTGGCATGCTACCCTCTCAACTCGTTTCACATGATTTATGGTGGAACGGCCCATCATGGATTCGCCACCCACCTTTGGAATGGCCAGTAAAACCGTTTCGCCCCACCAATACCGGTGAAATGCCTGAACACAAAGTTAATGTGCTCACTGCAATGGTTCTGGGTGAACAATCGGTTCTGGGTGAACTGGCCCAGCGTATATCCACTTGGGATAAACTACTAAGGAGTGTCGTTTATATTCTCCGATTCATAAAAAAGATATCACCTTCCTCTGGAATTGTCAATAATCTTGTGACTGCTGAAAAGGCTGTACTTCGTTCCGTGCAAAATGCTCATTTTTCAAAGGATATTGCTGCACTTCAGAAAGGCAAATTCCACTCCAAAAGGCTTCAGGGTTTGTCTTTATTTCTTGATGAGGACAATTTGTTACGTATCGGGGGACGCCTTTCTAAATCGGACTTACCTTTTGAGGTTAAACATCCGATATTACTACCTAAACATGACTGTGTTGTAAATCTTATCATAGATCACTTTCATGTCATGAACTGTCATACCGGTCCAGGACTTCTTATGTCTATATTACGTCAGCGCTATTGGATATTAGATGCTAGGACGGTTATTAGGGCAAGGGTGCGGAAATGCAACTGCTGCTTCCGCTCAAATCCATCACATCCTACCCCAAAGATGGCAGATTTACCTTCATATCGTATTACTGAAGCAAAAGCCTTCGTTCACACCGGTGTTGATTACGCGGGTCCTCTACGTATTACGCTTGCTCGTCGGAGAGGACAACATTCGCAGAAGGCATATATTTGTCTGTTTGTATGCCTTGTGACCAAGGCCATTCATATTGAGTTGGTCTCTGACTTAACTTCAAATGCTTTCCTGGCTGCTTTCAGCCGTTTTATTTCACGGCGTGGCCCTGTGTCGTGCTTGTATTCGGATAATGGTACCAATTTTGTGGGTGCAAAGGCACAATTGGATGACCTTTACAAGTTTTTAGTTGAATCGGAATATGAGCCCGCGTTAAAACGAGAACTCGCCAAGCGTCGTATCGAGTGGAAAATGATTCCACCACGCGCACCCCATTTCGGAGGTATATGGGAGTCTAACGTGAAAAGCATGAAAACTCACTTATACCGAGTGATCGGAACTCAGCTTCTCACTTATGAGGAGCTTCAGACTGTGTTGGTGCAAATAGAGTGCATAATGAACTCTCGCCCGCTCACAGCAGTATCTTCCGACCCTGATCCGGAAATCATAACACCTGCGCATTTTTTAATGACTACACCATTACAATACTTACCTGCATCTATTCCGACGGGCAGTAAAATTAATTTCGCTCAGCGCAAACGATTATTGGATAGTATGGTTCAGTCTTTCTGGAAAAAATGGCGTGTGGAGTATCTGCACACTTTGCAAGTCAGGCAGAAGTGGGCTACCCCTGATCATCCGATTGAGATCGGAACTGTCGTTCTGGTGGGACAGGAAGATTCCCCTCCATTGAACTGGCCTTTGGGTGTAATCACTGAGGTCCATCCCGGATTGGACAAAATTGTTCGCGTTGCGACGGTGAAGACACGATTTGGGTTCTTCAAACGACCGGTTATCAAGTTATATCCCCTTCCGACTCAATAATTTGCTTACTTCTATTTTTTGTTTTTATTTTTTGTTATTTTTTTTGGTAGTTCAAATTATCTCCGACTATGCCATGATATTCCGTTACAGTTAATTGTACTCTTGTCAGTTGAACTTTATTAAGTTTATACTTTTCGTTCTGTTGAAAGCTTTTTTTTGGTGACCTTCCGACGTAATTCTTGGATATTATATGTGAATAGAGTCACTTGAAATGATTTGACGTTTATTTATTTGTACGTTGTTCTCTTACTTCTTTGCAAGTTCTGAGAACTTCCAAGGCGGGGAGTATGGAGAAGCATTAGATTTAAAACTTAATTTAAAATTATTTTAATATACAAACATAATTAATTAATTAATTTTTTTAAAATAGAATGGACAAAAAGCGACATCTCTTGTCAATTTCGCATAGTATTTTCTCTGCAGGTGAATGATAACCAAATTGCGGTCACCTGTTACATCTGTTCAGTAGATTCATCTGAGACATGATATTTCGTCAAAAGAGGTCTATTTAAGATAAAAATAATTAAAATATATATTTTTGACAAAATAAAATGTCACAAATTCGGCACTGTGTGTTACGATGAATGTGCTGATTCATCTCTATCATTAAGAATTCTTCTCTCTTGTGAGCTGGTTATAACCTTTTCGAGTGCAAATGCAAAGTGATTGCTGATTGCTGCCTGAAACCGAAGCTGATGACAAAAATAGAAGACCTCCATTTGTGAATGCCATTCTTGGGTGAGTTTTTCTGTTCATTTGTATTTTGGTGACTGGTTTGTTATTTTTCTCCCTGCAGAGATAGTTTATTAATCCAAAATCATTTTTTCATAGGGAAATATTATATTCCCTTAGATGATCTGTGCTACCTACACGCCGGATCATCATCCAATTACTTTTTATCAAGACATATAAGAATCGTGGTTCCCTTCTTATCAGAACCAAGAATTTCTTTTTTCTGATAAAGAATACATTACCAATAATGATATTCAATTTAATATCCTAATATATATGTATAAATTTAACTCTTATTAAGTGAAATAAAAAATAATGTGTATTTCATTTTAATGTTAAAGTCAGAGAAATGTCAAAATTCGACAAAGTCGTAAAAACCTCAGCTTCATATTTTATATCTTAAAATCTAAAAACGGGTTGTTTCGGAGACTATTAATAATTCTTCAAATTTGAAAGTTAATTTTCATGTTCTGTGAAAGATTTTTTCAAAATTCTGTTACTATTTCAGTTCTCTAAAGCTACTAGCTTATAATGATATAATAACATAATTTGAATGGGACTTTCACAGAACCTTGAAATTTGATCAATTGTTCAAATTCTCCGAAACAACCTCTTCTTATAAATGATTTCAAATCAAATCCTTTATTTAGAGGATTTCAAATTTCAAGTAATCCAAAATTATTTTTAAGACCGATGATTGTTCATCTTGGAACAAGATTTTACCTGACTTGCGTTGTCCTGAGAAAATAAGCAGTTAAGAAGCATACGTTAAGCTCATTTTTGCAGGACAGGACTTTGACATATAGATTTTTCATGCTGTGATGGAATTTTTCGACATATTAAACATTTAAAAAAAAAATTTTTTTTTAGGATAATGAATGGGGTAGTCTACGAATGAGAATAAAATTGTCTATGGTCGCGCCTTCTTTTAGTTTCCTTTATCCTCGTCGATAGTGTGTGACGTAATTTTGTTGCGCGCAAATTTTTTTCTTCACATATTTATGGTTAAATAGAGGACCAATATGCTACGTTCAAAAAGCCCGAGGATGTCGATAATAGTTAGCGGTTAATTTATGGGTCTGGCTTTGGAACCGACACGCCCAACTCCGTTTTCTTTTAGAAAAAAATAACAGATCTCATTGGCTTAGAGTTTGACATTTCGCTCAAGGCCACGCGGGAAACGACATGGTCGCCGAAATTAGTTAAATTATATAATTTCGTGCAGAGATGTGCTTTATTTCAAATAAATCCATTTCAAATGGAAATGCAAAATGCAAAATGGGTATTTTCCATTTTGCAATTTAAATGCTTTTTTAAAAACCATTTTGCATTTTGCATTTTAAATGCTTTTCTCAATGCATTTTCCATTTTAAATGCTTTTTTGCAACATTCTTCCTACTATCTCCACTCATTTTTTTTCATAAGCCCCAAATATCAGTCGGTCCTCAACCTCGCTATGAGAGATAATTTATATTTGTCAAGTTCCTCCCTGGTAGGAGCCCTGGTAATTGAGTGATACCATTACAAAAAACACTGATTCAAATACACATGGGGCCATGACGCTGTAATATTAAATGTTAGATAGCAGTTTCTCTGTTTTTACGTTGGCGACATTAGTCCCGCGCAAATTTAATATGTTTGTTCTACATTGATGTCCATTAAAATGACAAAATTGTTTAAAAATTCTATAATTATTTTGATTGTTTGACCTGAGAAACCATTTTGCATTTTCAATGCATTTTGAAAATAGGTATTTTGCATTTTGCATTTGAAATGCTTTTCTAAAAACCATTTTGCATTTTGCATTTTCAAATGGAAAAGTTTTGACCCATTTCCATTTTGCATTTCAAATGGTTTTGGGTACCCATTTTGCACATCTCTGATTTCGTGTCTAAAATATTGCTTGTTAAAGTTCTTTGTGATAAAAATGTAAAGCCAGTGTAGTGTTAGCGAGTTACAAACATATATTCAACTTAATGTACTACCTACGTAAGTTCACCTTTAAAGTGAATTAAAAATGTTTTTAAAATTAATTATTTTTCCAAATAAACCAAATAATGGGGTAATTCTTGTTATAATTTTAAATAAAATGTATAAGCTGTTCTGTATAATTATTAAAGCTATAATGTGTTAGTGTAGTAATATAATCAATCATTAATTTCTCAGGTAAATTACACAAATACATCTACAAACTGTTGTTTTCAAAATAAAAATGTTAAGGTGATTTAATCAACAATATCATAAAATACATATAGTGAATATAATATGCTTTAATTATCTTTTGATTCTTGCATACGAAAAACATATTTTTTATGCATCTTTTATATGATAACAGACTTTATTCATCATTGATATAAAAATCATCATTTCTTTATCTACGCAGGTGATATATTAGAAAATTTTGTTCAGCATTAGTGGCAGTATTGTTATAATAATATGAGTATAATATGATTCTAGTTGGTCTACTAGGAACAAGATAATTTATCAGCGATACTATTTCAGAGGACTCAAATCAGTTACTGTTCATTTTAAATTAAAAAAAAATAATGAAGTATTCGTTTTAACTATAAGGGTCGCAATTTTTCGCTAGTGTAAATGCGTCCTGCCCATCACCAAAAGGGACCACACAATCTTCCTTCCCATCTACTCCCGTCCTACGTCTCTTTATCCTATACCTATGTATGTTGTAATAAACTGACATCACTTATATTGTCGCACTTGTATAATTAATATTAGCAGAATGTTAATACTTTGTAACGATTAAATTCTTTTTGGTATGGCCCGTATATCAGTCAGTCCCTATCATCGCTATGAGAGATATTTTATACTTCTGTCCAGTTACTCCCTGGCGGGAGCCCTTGCAAGTGATATGATTTAAAAAAATACCAACATACCATAATCGTCACCTTAAAGCAATAGTGGGATATCTTAAAAAATGCTGTTCTGAGATACTAGGAATTTTAGGTTTGCGTGAGCTCTAGCAGCATCAAATTAACTAATCTTGCATATTAATTAATTGACCGGTCGGTGGCCGAGTTGACATCGCGTTTGGGTCTCACCCAGGCGTAGTGTGTTCAATTACTCGGCTGGCTAAGTCCTCCATCACAACACAAGCAACATTTTAAGCTTACTGTGGTGGTAGTAGGAGATTTTCAAATATTGTCAGGTTATTCGTAACCCGGGAATGTTTGTCTTTCTTTTAAAAAAAAAAAAAATGATATGGTATAAGAGAGGTAAATTATTTAACTTCTACACAAAATTGTAATAATAGAAAAATAATTAATTTTTTCATACTAATTTTGAAAAAGTATACGTAAATCTGGAAATATCTCACTGTTGCGTGGAGTGTTTGGAAATCTTTTAAAAATGTGTACACGCAGGTAGACATTTCAATTGCGCCTCTTTTAGCTACACCCTCATGCCGCATGTAACAATGGCCCTGTTGTGTTTTGGTATTTTTTTTTTTTTTTTTTTTTTTTATTTATTGAAACATATAAACAAGGTTACAATTTTTTTAACAATATAAACAAAAATATATCAATCACTCTCCTAATAAAGCAGCTGCTTGTGTTTAGGAGAGGACAACAAAAATATTTTTACATTTGTTTAAATTAAACAAAAAATATTAGTAATAAAACAAAAAATAACACAAAAAATAACAATAAAAGTAATAAAAATATAGGTTAGTTAATAAATGATTCAAAGAATTTAAAAGGAAAAAACATATTTCTAAACAATAAGTAAAGTTATGAGGTGGTACAAGAGTATTTTAATTTAATTTTTTTTTTATATTTTTCGTAGTTTTCTTCCGATCGTATATCAAGGGGTAATTTATTAAATAATTTTACACCCTTGAATATATAGTGATGTTGTGCTGTTGTGGTTCGTGCTAGTGGCACGGTTAGTCCTCCAACAGATATTATTCTTTTGCTAATATTCAATTGTGGTAAATTATTTTGACTAAAGAAATCTTTATGTATTTGTAGAAGTGCAATTTTGTCATAAATTTTTGTAAGTGGGGGAACCGGGAAATCTTGAAAAACATTTATAGTTGGGTAGTAATATGGCTTTTTTAAGATGATTTTTATTAGTATTTTTTGAATAGTTTCCAGTGGGAGTAGGGATGATTTATATGCACCCCCCCAAGCCACGATTCCATATTGTAGGACAGAGTGCGCCAATGCATAATAAATATCTTTTAGTATTTTTAATGATACAATATTTCTTAGTCTAAAAAATATATAGATTAGTTTTCTCATTCTGTCTACTGTGGAATTTATTTGACTTTTCCATTTAATGTTATTATCAATAATTATTCCAAGATATTTTATTTCTTTTTTACTACTAATGTTTATACAGTTTGAATTACAGGGTGCGAATTTAAGGAGGCAATTTCTTTCGTGAATTTTTATGTTTAGATTTACATTTGAGTTATTCCCTGTTAGGCTATAAGGTATAAAATGGGTTTTTTCGACATTCAGTGTCAATAAATTTTCGTCAAACCATAGTTTAACGATATTTATTGCATTATTAGCTGATACTACGACCTCATTCCATGAATTTCCTTCAATAGTTATAACTGTATCATCTGCGTAAGATATGATGTTTCCAATGATTGGGAGTTGAAAAAGTTCATTAACATATAATATAAAAAGTAAAGGTCCCAAAACAGTTCCTTGTGGAATTCCAAAATCTATATTTTCTATTTCACTTAATTCGTTGTTTACTTTAACCTGTTGAGTTCTTTGATAGAGATAACTTTTTAACCATGTTTTAGCTTTGCCAGTAATTCCTATATTATTTACTTTATTAATTAATTTTGAATGTGAGACACTATCAAAAGCTTTACTGAGGTCAATGAATATACTTAAGCATTTTTTGCCTCTATCTAATGTTTTGTAAATAATCTTAGTTAATTCTGCAATTGCGTCTTGTGTGCTAAGTTTATCTCTAAAACCGTATTGACTAGGGTTAATACTTTTTTGGTTATCTGTATAATCAGTAATTTGTTTTTTTATTACTTTTTCGTGTATTTTTGCAATGTTGGATAATAAGGATATTGGGCGGTAATTGTTTACTTCTTTTGGATCTCCGGATTTATATACTGGGATTATAATGGCTTTTTTGTAGTTAGACGGGAATATTCCGTATTTAGTACTTACATTAATTATATGCGTAATCGGTTTGGTTAGAAAATTGCAGTATTTTTTCAAGATTTCTGTAGTTATACCGTCGTATCCTGGCGCACTACCATTTTTAAGTGATTGTATTATGTTTTCAATATTTTTTTCTGAAGTCGGTTTAAAATTTGAAAGATTGCTATTTGTTATTTTATCTTCATGTATGTCATCAGGTTGATAATTTTGGTCAATTTTATATGCAAGTTTTTGACCGACGGTAGCGAAAAATTTGTTGAAAATATTTGCGCACATTTTTGGTTCACGGATAGCATTTATGTTAGTTCCATTATTGTTTATGACATTTATTGTAGACTTATTTTTATTATTTTTATTCATTATTTCATTTATAGTGTTCCATGTTTTTTTAGGGTTTTCTTTTGTGAGGATTATTTTCTCCCTGTAATATTTTTCTTTTGTGTCTTTGATAATTTTAATGAGTTTGTTCCGGAATATTTTGTATTCGTTTTTTACTTGGCTACTGGTAGGGTTTTTTTTGTGTCTATGAAAAGTTTTTCTTTTTTCCGGATAGATATGAGTAATCCTTGCGTAATCCATGGTTTGATTTGCCTTAATTTAGAACTTGGTTGATTATTTATAAAGGTTGTACAGTCTGCGATATGAGCATTTAAAGTTTCTTCAAAGAAGTTTGCGCACATGTCTGGGTTTTGGCAATTTAGTATTGAGGACCAAGATTCGTTACTTAATTTATTGTTTAATTTTACATTGTTCAATTTGGAAATTATGTTAATATTTTTTCTAGAGTCATTTAATCCTAAGTTTTTATTGAAATCTTAAATAAAAATATTTGTATGGTGATCTGTTATATCATTTTTCCATATAATAGATTTAATTTTTTCTGTGTGTTTAATATTGCTCCATATGTGGTCCAGGCATGATGGCGATTGGTTTGCAAATTCTCTTGTGAAATTATTTACACATGATATAAAGTTCATTTCATTCATAGCATTTATATAATCTAATTTATTTTTACAGTGGTTATTAGGACCAATATTAATATTTAAATCACCTATTACGATACAATTTAGATGGTTTTTGTTACATAGTATTTTTTTTAATTCTTCTATAAATAAAGGTACATCAGAACTGTGTGTTCGATATATTGCGATTATATTGAATGGCATATTATTTAAAACAAAATTTAATGACAAACAGTTTGCTTTGCATATGTGTATTTCGGTAATATTGATATCAGTAAATTTTTCTTTAGCGTATACTACAATTCCACTATTTTTATTAATCTGATAATTTGTATTGTAATTTTTGTAGTTTGGGATGATTGGTATATTTATGTTTGCATGTATGTGCGCCTCGGATAGTATTATGAAATCTGGCTGTGAACATAATGTATTTAGGGATACCAAAAGTTCATCCATGTTTTTATTTATACTTCTAATGTTTAGGTGCAAGATTGTTAGTCTATTTATTATATTGTCATAGATCTTATTGCATTCACTGGCTGCTTCACATACGTATTCTTCTATATTTAGATTTTTATCAATTTCGCTTAAGTTAAAATTTTCCATTGTATTTATTTAGGTGTGATAAAATATGTATATAAAATTCTACGAGTAAATGAATAAGTAATAATGCTCATAATTAGTATAACACTATTCTTGCTCGATTTCAGTTCATATCTAAAATTGTAGGTTTTGATTTTTTCTATAAGATTTATTTTATGTTTAGATAATACTCGGAGACATAGTGAGTGTTTGTTTAATTGACAGAAATAATAAATTTGATTCGTTCTTCTTTTTATAATAATTACAATAAAAAAAAGCGTTTGTAAGAATATATCAATAGTACAAGTGAACATATAGTGTAGAGATTTATTGCATATAGAATATTGGCAGCATGATATATGGATTAGTAATGTATATAATAATAATTTTGACAAATTAATATATCTATAATTAGACTTTAGTATTCTGTAATTTACTAGCATTCGATAAATGCAGTTGTGGATTGTTATTGTATTTTCTATTTTCTGGTAGGAATATACAAATGTAGAACGTAGATGTAATGAATTGTAAAAATAAACATAAAAGTGTAGTAAGTAGAGATGTGTTATCATGAAGAAAATATTTAGGTTTTTTATCTTATATATAGAGAATGATTTAAATTTTTTGGTTTTAAATACATATATCCTGACTTTAAAGTATGTAGAATGATGAAAGATTTGTCGGTTTTTTAATGTATAGACTATATTATTATTATTTTTTATAGCTTGTGGATATTCAAAAGTACATGCGTATTTGTAAGACATTGAGAATAGATATGAAATATTTTTATAGACATCTTTAAAATTTATAACAATATTCCAGTTTTTGTTCCGTGAGAGCAAGTATTTTTTTGTAATATTGACAGTTCGTTTGATTATGGACATTTTTTTTTTAATTGTTAGTATCATTTTTGAATATTTCTTAGAATTTTCAGTTTTGATAGTAGGTATACTTGTTTTATATACTGGAGATTGATAGGGAACATCATGTTTTTTTAAAGAATATGTCATAGCATTATTAATTTTGTTAGTTTTTAAAATTTTGAAAGTGCAGGTACATGCATAATATATTGACAATAAACATGAGTTACTATGAAAAATATACCTTGAATCCAAATTAGTATTCAATTTTCTGTTGTGCGAATGCCAGCATTTTTTTATAATATAAACAGTTGGTTTTATCATTCGCATTATGATTGGTAGGAAATGACAGTTGAAATCTCTCATTTTGAAAAGTGCAGTTTACACACCTCGGTTGATTTGTTGAGGCACATTCTTTGAACAAGTGAGCAGCTCCACAGTGCGAGCAGGAAGGCGAATTGTTTTTCTCTTTCTGGTTGCAGTTTCTTGATGTATGTCCGTAACGTAGACAGAAGTAGCATTGTATTACTGGGCAGGCGTCGCCAACCGTAACTCGCTGGTAGCCAATGTTTATTTTTTCTTTATTTAATAGAATCTTCCTGGTTGTGCTGTCTACTTCTACTATGTAGTTAGCGGTGTCATTGTATTTGTTTTTAATTATTGCTTTTATGTTAAAAATAGAATTTTTTTCTGTTTCTTGCGTTACAATTTTGATATCCTCATTTTTGTTCAAGATATCGTCAGTAAAATCTTCTTTGATAAAGTCGTTGAAAATTCCCTTGAATATCATTGTTGGTTTTTTCTTTGTTAATTCTTTGCAGTCAATATCATGTAGATCTTTAGTAATTAAAGTTTGTAGTTTTTTAGCGTCTTCTTTATTAACACAATCGATTACAATTCGATTTTGGGAGATTTTTTTAATGCCTTCAATGCATATTCCTAATTGGCTGGTTTTAAAGTGCCTTTGAATTTTATTTTGTATTTCTGTTGATGTATCTTTATTTTTTGGAGTAATTAAGATACTGTACTTGTTTTTTATATTTTTTTGTTTTTTTATATCAGCAGGTTGATTATTCTCCAGAAAGCCCATTTTGGTAGCAACAAGGCTTATATTCCCTAGCAGTTCTGTGAGTTTTGGTGACAATTTCCCCATTTATTCTTTTGTAAACTTATTGCTTGGGTCCATTATAGTATTTTGTAAGGAATTTATAATTTGGTTTGCCGCAGAGATGAAAGAAAAGGTGTCACTGGTGTCCATGGTACTGCTTCGAAATGTAGAGCGGTAAAAGGTTTAGCGGCCCTGCGTGGACGATGTTGGTCGGCGGTCGAACGTCGTAGCACGTACACACACACACACACAAACTGAGTTCAACACTGGCCTATTACCGAGTAAATCGCTGTTTATCAAATGTTTTGAAAGCTATAACTTTTGTATTGTAAATACAAAAGTTATAACGTTTAACTTACTCTTATAAAAAATAGATATATTGCCATTCTGCAACGGCACAACAGCTTGAAAGTCATAAATGGCAACTACAGTATCATCAGTGGTCTTGGTAATGTTTTTGTCTTTTTCTTGTCGAGATAGCTTTACATTCTGAATGTGTTCAGAATATTATTATTTTTTTTATAATTTCTCATTTGCAGTACTATAGTTGTAATATACACAAAATGCGCAGAGGTTCTTTTTTGGTTTAAAAAAAAATATATATTAAATTTGGTATTGAATATTTTCCTGTATGTAGAGTGTGTAACATGGATATTACCTACCGAGAAACACTTCAATTTGTAGAAATTGTACATCTTTTGGATATTTGGAGATCCGAGCTGATCCTGCACGACAATAGTGCAATTCCACTCTACTAAAGCTGTTGATGTGATTCATAACACCATCAACCAAATCATCCTTTTGCAGGAAGTTGTCTGTTTTCTTTTTTAATGCAGTGCTTATGGTATTATTGCTTATATCTAAGGTTGCCATAAAAAATCTTACATACACGTATGTTATGTCCATCTCTCTCAAAATAATAACCACTAATAGCTAGGATTCATGGAATCATAACCAACTTCCAAAACAGATTCTGAACATTTGTATTTACAATTAGTACACAGTACCTACAGGTATAATTTGATTTGCTCTGCATATCTTTCCTGACTTTGTTACATACTCCTGACCAGTATTCACCTTCAGTTTCTTTATGTTTCTCTTCCAAGATCACCCAACTTGTTGAAAACTATAGAGCTACAGTGAGACAATGAATTTATTTCAATATTTTAAACGACCTTTTGAAAGCAACAGTGGGACAACATCAATATCTCAGTGTTGCTCTGAGTGACCGAACATTTCAATACTGAGATTTTACTTGTAACACTGGCATTTTTTTTTACAAAATATCCCAGTAATGCATCATGTAGAGCTCACAATTTTACATCGAACTGCATACTTATCTCAAAAGTGTATTTTTCGAAGATATCCCACTATTGCTTTAAGGTGACCATATCTCCCTTTTAAACCGTCTTTGAACGCTTACTACGGGGCCTTAAGTGGTTATTGTAATTAACTTACTGAGTTGCCGCCACTCACAAGTTTTATTTTGGAACTAGATAGATTTTAATCGAACTTATATGAACAAGAGATCTTACCCTTAAATAATATAAAAAAATACTCCACTACATGCAGATAAAGTAAAGCTGTTTCAACGATTACTAGTATACCCTGCTAAAAACATATAAACTAGAGGAGTTCTTCCTGAATTGTGTGAATTGCCCCGCGGATATTCTATGCCCGTTGGTTTCCAACTCTCATTTTCAAGGCATAAAACATTCAAATAAGAAACAATTCATACTTCTAAATAAGAGTTCACAAATATTGCACACCTACAAACACCATTGTCTTACAGTTAGATAATTTAGTTGAGAAATAAGAAAATGTAATTAGTAAATTTAATATATATAATCTATAATATATAATCATAATCTAATCCTTTCATATCACTTAATTTTACGGTTATTTAACTGAAGGTTTAATTATTATTTAATTTGAATAAATAAGTTGGAGTTCTCCAGGGGTCAGGCCTTCGTCCTCTGGTGTTGTTCGTAATACTTACACTTATAGACAACATCCAGGTCTATGTAAAATATTGCAGGTGTCTTCTATTAAAATTACATATTATACGACTGCTTTTTATTAATTGTAAATGAAATATGAAGTTAAAATTAGTATAACAATGTAAAAGGCAAAAAACCAAATAAAATAAAGAAAGGTACTGTTACAAGTAAAGAATGGTAAGTGACGCAAGATGGTGGATGACCGACACATACCCGATTCTGTGTCTTCACAATTAACTGGTGAATTGATTGCCAAGATTTTAAAACATGGGACTCTTCAAGACCCATCTTCACTCCTTCCTCTCCACAAAAAGACCCTCCACACAGCATCCCTAAAGATGACATAGGCCCTGAGGGAAATTATTTTCTTCAGGGCCTCCTGTGTGGAGTTAATATTAAAAAAAAAATCTACCGTGATTCACGAAGAACAAGATCATTAATCGTGGATGAAAAATTATATTGTTCATGGACTAACTAACATTTCCACAACATACATTTTGAACTGATAATTTGGAACATATAAATATATTATACCATAAATTGTTTTTTGGGTTCACGTAAAAGATGGTAACTTTTGTTACCATTTTTTTTTAGTTTAATTTTTTGTTTCAAATCATATTACCGCAGTGAACATAACTTTGTATTATCTTACAGTAAAAGTTTAATACAAAATAACTACATTACATGTTGAAAATTCCACTCACGAGATCAGTTGCCACCATAAATAAACCATTCACGAGATCAATACCATCGGGCTTTTTGTATGAAACAAATGGTTTGAAAATGAGAATTTAACACACCTATAAATAGTTTTTAACCCAGTTTTGTTTCAACACTTTTGTTTCAACACGGGTAGTTATTAATAGATATATTGGAATGGATACTTACCTATTACGTGAAATAAATTCTTTGTTTAATATTAACAATTTGTACAATACGAAAAGTTTAAATATAATAATAATAATAATAAGAATAGTATATATACAATAGTATACGCTAGTGCGATTACTGTTTGTAATAAGTTAGGAATTAAATTATCATCCTCTGACGATAGATCATATAGTTATAGTAAACCAGAATGGCAGATCAGATTAGAAAATGATGTAGTATTTTTAAGAAGTAACATAGCTAGAGTAATAGAATATAAAAATGGAAATAGAAGTAGGAAAATTTTGAGACATGTAGATGAAATTGGTAGAAAATTTGGATATAACATTGATAGTCATAGTAATGAAAATATAATCAATGATTTATTGGATTTATTAAAACAAAAATTAGGCGTAAAAGCTAGTAGATTAAAAAGATATAATTATACGTATAATAAAAAAAATAATAATAGATTATTCCAGAAAAATGAAAAAATATTTTATTCCAAACTTGACGATAAACAAAATATTATTTTGAATAATAATATTCCATTGCCATCTGAATCAGATATGCGTGATTTTTGGACTAAAATTTGGAGTAAAGATATAAAACATAACGAGTCAACTCCCTGGATAGAAAATGAAGAACTCAATTTTTCAGGTATTGAACAAATGAGTTTTTCTAATATATCGGTTGAATTGTTAACCAAAATTATTAAAAATACTCATAATTGGAAAGCCACGGGTTGCGATTGGATACATAATTTTTGGTACAAACGTCTGACTACTTTACATCCTCTTTTGGCAAAAAATCTTTCAAAATTTGTTAGTCAACCTCAAAATTTTCCAAATTTTCTAACTAAGGGCATTACTTATATGTTACCCAAAAGCGAAAATATTAATAATCCCTCTCAGTACAGACCCATTACATGTTTACCGACAATATACAAAATTTTGACCTCTTGTTTAACAGATTTAATATATACTCATTTAGATGAAAAAAATATTTTATCTGAACAACAAAAAGGTTGTCGCAGAAAACATATGGGATGTAAAGAACAATTAGTTATTGATTCTGTAATTCTAAAACAGATTCAAACTCGAAAACGTAATTTACATACTTGCTATATAGACTACCAAAAGGCTTTCGATAGTGTCCCGCACTCGTGGCTGATCAAAGTATTAAATATATATAAAATTAACCCCATTATTATTAACTTTTTGGAAAATATTATGTCCTTTTGGAATACCAATTTACTTATCAATTTAAAAGGTAAGAAAATAGTAATACCGGGCATTTCAATTAAAAGAGGAATTTTTCAAGGAGACTCATTGAGTCCTCTTTGGTTTTGCTTAGCATTGAATCCTCTATCTAAAATGTTAATTAAAAGCAAGTTTGGAATAAAAGTTAAGGGTAATACAGGGGAGAGTAGTACAATTTCGCATTTATTATTTATGGATGACATAAAATTATTTTCGAATTCTGAACAAAATTTAGAGAAAATGATTGAGGTAGTTAAAAACTTTTCAGATGATATCAAAATGACTTTTGGTTTAGATAAATGTAGAACGATCCATATAGAGAAAGGCAAAATTGTAGATGGGGACGAGAGTATATTTAGAAATTTCCAAATTACTAGTATGAAAAGGGATGAGGTTTATAAATATTTAGGATACCCACAATCAAATAGATTAGACCATACTAGTATTAAAAATGATATTAGGATTAAATTTCAAACTAGGATCAGGAAAATTTTAAAATGCAATCTATCTGCTAAAAATTTAGTAAAAGCAATAAATACTTGGGCAAAACCTCTATTAACGTACTCATTTGGCATAATAAAATGGTCTAATACAGATTTAGATAACTTAGAAAGATTAATTAGAACTACGCTAACAAAGTTTAATTGCCATCATCCAAATTCAGCTATAGAACGAGTTAATTTACCTAGAAATTTAGGAGGTAGAGGTATAGTCAAAATAACTTCTTTAAAACATAATCAGGTAGAAATGCTAAGAACTTTTTTCCATAGGAAAGCTCATAGCTCAGAAATGCACAAAATAATTTGCAAGGCAGATAGAAATATTACACCTTTAAATTTATATGATGAGAATGCCAACATTTTTATAAATCCCAACCAGGAATTATTAGATTCCTGGTCAAATAAAATTTTACACGCAAAACACTTCAATTATCTCAACCAAACATATGTTGACAAATTTTCGTCAAACAAATGGTTGAGTATTGGAGAGTTGAGCGCAGAAATAGAAGGATTTATGCTTGCCATTCAGGATAGAGTCATTAATACTAAAAATTATAGAAAGCATATAATCAAAGATACAAATCAAATTGATGATTTGTGTAGAAAATGTTTGGCTTTTCCGGAAACTATAGAACATATTATATCTGGATGTTCTATATTAGCACCGTCCGAGTATACATTTAGGCACAATCAAGTTTAAAAAATAATTCACCAAAATTTGGTAATTAAACATAACTTGATTGACTGCCGTAATATAGTACCATATTATGAATACGAACCAAATTCATTTTTAGAAAACGAATTTTATAAAATATATTATGATAAAACTATACTAACAGACCGAACGATTAGTCATAATAGACCCGATATAGTTTTACATGACAAAATTAAAAAAATAACTTATATCATTGATATAGCTATTCCAAATTCCTGTAACATTCAAAAATCTGTTAATGAAAAAATTAGAAAATACACAGATTTAGGAAACGAAATAAAAAGAATTTGGCACTCTCAGACTATAAAAATATTACCATTCGTTATTTCGGCTACTGGCATTATACCTAGCTCTCTCATTAAAAATTTAGGCGTATTAGATCTATCAAAAAATTTATATATAAAGATGCAAAAGTCGGTCATTTTGAATACATGTAGGATAACGAAAGATTTTTTAAATATTTATGTTGAGGGATCAGTAGGATTTATAGGCCCTGTTAGAAGTACTACCGAGCCGAACCCTCTGATATGAAAATATCTGGAGTCGGTGAATTTTTTTTTTTTTCCCATTTGATCTCTGGTGAGTTGACGTGTTGTTCTTGTATTGTTTTGTATTTATTTTACTTATATAATGCACTTGCATAGTGTTGATTGACTAGCTGATCATTTGTGGAAAAGTGAGTGGAAGGGTTTAGTTTTTCCTATGGGGAAGATTTAACCCGGACAACAAAATCGAAAGTACATAGTAAAATAATATTCCAGGATGTGGGGAGGTTAGTGCAATCCCACACGTCCCATATAGATATACATTTTTTTTGTACAATATATATAATAAATTATCAAATAAGGAAAACTATGCAGGGTGTGGTCTTGAGTGCGCTTGGGTATAAAATAAATAAAAATAAATAAATATAAATATATATACATATACACAAATACATAATTATCACATATGAACACTGCTTTTTTGCGTATGCATAAAACAATATTGGGGACATAAGGTTTGTACTAACAGTTGAAAGCCGATTGGAAAGGGAAACAAAAGATTTATAATACTTTATTTTCAATTATTTAAAACAATTAATGCTAATCAGGAAAATTTTCTTCAATCTTTATATCTAACGTCTTAATCTAGTTTTAACAATAATTTCTAATTTTTTAATGTAAAATTACTTAATAAATTCGATTATTTATCTTAATACAATTGTTCTTAGGACTTCACCATACTGAACCTAACAACAGAAACTATAATATATTGATATAGTTTTCCAAATCGAAAAAGTACGCCATCATACTGCACAACTATGGGCAGACTGATGGAACCTAAGCGCAAGCCATATACTAAGTGTGTTGTTCGCACTTTCGGAGTATCTGGGCCGAAGGCTTGGAATAAACTCCCTCTGGAACTAATATCCATCACTAGTCAAACAGATTTCAGGTCTAAACTAAAAATTTATCTTATAAGCTGTAATACCCTTTAATTAAATATACCATTCCTGAGAGAAAGTCCAATTATTTCCTAAATCCTGTACCTAAATTTCGCTAATAAACAATTAGTTAATGTTTATTAAGTGTTAATCTCAAGTGACCTACCGGGTAAGTATGTTACTGTATATTATCTCCATATATAGTTAGTAATAACATAGATCATTGTAGAAATGTATTATAAATGTGTACAGCGCCTTCGAGGTGATTTTGCACGCACGGACTATTTAAATTTTTTAATTAAATAAGTCTTCTACTGATAAATGATGACTAAATAAAAAAAAGCTCTATCTATTTAATTACTAAAATTTTGAAGTGAAATCATGTATTTTTTTATGCAAAATTTTCTTTCGTATGGGATGACGGCCATATTGACAGTTTGGTATGTCAGTATTACCGATATAAAATATAAAAAGGTTTTGAGGCAAGTTTTTAACAATGTAATTTTAATTTATACTATATACGAAATGACAGGAATACCGACATAACAAAATATCGTAGTGTAGACAGAAATAATTGGAAAACATTTCCATACAAAAAATATCATTCCACATAATTATCGTTTTAAATGCAATTGTTTCCATTCACCCCGTTTGCAAATAGATAACTTTTAAAGTAATTCAGTTAAATTAAAGGGTTTATCAAAAAATATATTTGTATTGAGCGTAGCAAGTGATCCTAAAAGTTTACCACGGATTTTAACTAACTAACCATGACACCGTTTCTCCGCAGAGATAGGCAGTAAGAATGGATTTCAACAGAAAACACATTGTCACACATGTCTTGTCACATTCAAACATCGCCACATATATACTCCTTTGTTCCTCTTGTCTACTCTTGACATGACCCGACTCAAGTATTTGGTTCAAACGATCTTGGCATGTATTCCTTGGGAGACATAGACTTCTTCTACTATTCACATTTGCATCCACTGTGGTCGACAAATGTTTCATCAAACCTCCGTTTCCACAACACGAATAGTTGTTCTCGAAATAAAAGCGGGGTTTTTCTCCACTGTGAGTCAGCACGTTTCTCATAAATTGTCCCTTTTGAGAACATAAATAGTTAAATACAGATCATGAGAAGGTGCTGTGCGTCTGAATGTCTCGTCAAATCTCCCTTCCATGAACATTAATAGTTACGGTCGATACATGAAAAAGGTTTTTCACAAACGTGTGTTACGTCAATTTACCCATTAAAGAATATGTTTAACTGTAGTCGAAATATGAGAAAGCTTTTTCTCTACTGTGAGTGCGCATATGTCTCATCAATTGTTCCTTTCGAGAACATGAATAGTTACAAACGGGACATGAAAAAGGTTTCTCACCACTGTGAGTAAACATATGTCTCTTCAAATCTCCTTTTCGAGAACATGAATAGTTACAATCGGAACATGTGAAGGGTTTGTCTCCAGTGTGAGTTAGCATGTGTCTCGTTAAATGTTCCTTTCGAGAACATGAATAGAAACAATCGGAACATGAAAAGGATTTCACTCCGCTGTGCGCCAGTATGGGTTTCGACAAATAAACCTTTCGAGGGCGTGAAAAGTAACAGTCGGAATATGAAAAAGATTTTTCTCTACTGTGACTCAGTATATGTCTTTTCAATTGTTCCTTTTGAGAACATGAATACTTACAATCGAAACATGAAAAAGGCTTTTCTCGACAATGAGTCAGCATGTGTCTCTTCAAATCACCCTTTCGAGAGCATACATATTCGCAATCGGAACATGAAAAAGGTTTTTCTCCAGTGTGAGTCAGCATGTGTCTCCTCAATTGTTCCTTTCGAGAACATGAATAGTTACAGTTAGAACATGAAAAAGGTTTTTCTCCACTGTGAGTCAGCTTGTGTCTCTTCAAATCACTCTTTCGAGAGCAAGAATGGTTACAATCGCCACATGTAAAAAGCTTTTCTCCATTGTGCTCCAACATGTGTTTTGACAAATCACACTTTCGAGAACATGCATAATTACAATCGGAGCATAACAAAGCTTTTCCTCCACTGTGAGTTAGCATGTGTCTGGTCAATTGTCCCTTTCGTGAACAAGAATAGTTACAATCGGAACACGAAAAAGGTTTTTCTGCACAGTGCGTCAGCATGTGTGTAGACAAATAAACCTTTCGAGAACATGAATAGTTGCAATTAGAGCACGAAAAAGGTTTTTCTCCAGTATGGGTGCGCAAGTGCTGTTCTAACTCTGACTTATAAGTGCACGAGTAGTTACAATGGGGACACGATAATCGTTTTCCCTTAGTAGGCTTCTTCAGATGTGTCAATAAGCCTGAAAATGATTACGGATAAAACTTAACATGTGTAATAAAATGAATGTAATAAAACGAAAAAACTAGCAATAGTTAAATAATAAATAGCACGAATTGTTGAATCAAAAAAATATACTTTTTACCTGCTGTATGTGTAATTCTTTCAGAGCATTTTGAACTTTCATTTTTAACACCCGGCAGCTCTATGTCAATTTCAATTTTATAAGGAACTCCCCTTTCATCTTCTCGGGGTTCTGGTTCCACCTTGATGGTTACAGTATTCATATTAAAGCTACCTGAAAAAAAACAATACGTACATTGATCAAATGATCATATGAATCTTGCCAAGACGAACATCAATAACTTCAAATAATGCATTTAAGATTACGATCGCCCTTCTCTGAGAGATCTGCAATTTATATGTTTTTGTGAAAATAACTACGCTTAAATATACAACTAAATAACCTTGTAGATGTGGGAAATTGGATAACTTTAAACTTTAAGAAATTAAAAACATCCCAGATATCTTCAGGAACCAATGATCAATGATGGAAAATCCATTATTTCTTGGGAACCTTCAGTACGGAAATTTGTTGCTCACAAAGAATGGAATAATGTTTTTTTTGCGTTTATGTTATATGTATTTTGAATGCATGATATATGTAGTAAAATGGTGGGATAAATGTGAGAAAGTTTATTAGCAACATAAAATTTTGCCCCTAGTTTGGCAGTTTCCTGTAAAAATCATTTATTTTTTATTAACTAAATTTTTGAACATAATATTATAATTTAGGTTTTACATAGCTTCTGTATTCTATTTATACTACTCTCCCATTAAAAGCATTTGCTTGTGGATGGAAGATAAGTTTACATTGGCGAAAAATTAATGGTATAGTAATGGTGAAATAATTAACATATTTTAAATTAAAGATTTATGTTACATTAAGGTTATAACTACAAAGTAAAAAATAATTACGAAATTAATATATACATAATTTGTGAGATTTTCAAGTGAAACTAGGAGAAGCAGTTTTTTGTTCATAATTTCCCTAAAATATTTTTTATAGAGTTCAATATTTGTTTTTTATCATTAATGCTTCTGATTTCTTCTGGTGATTTATTAAAGAAATATTTTCCATAGTGGGTTTAATGTTACTGATATAAATCTTAAGGATAATGCCAAAGGAACTTATGTATGGCAAAAAATGACGTTCTGAATAAGCATGTCATGTCTGCGTGACATTTCAAAATGGACATGGATTCCCAACTGAATTTAATATGTTTTAAATAATGTTCAAAGCAACTTACTGGCTGTGCAAGTACTCTCCTCATACTGCGAGAATTCCTTCTTTACTTTTGAAAGGTCAAATTCTATACCCATATTCGGTAATCCACCCCCGACCGCTTCCTGGGGCCCTGGTTCCGACTTGATGGAAACAGTATCTGGATTAAATAGACTGCACTCCATGGCACTGCTAGGGTAACGTATGGTAATTAGTTTGAGCCCAAATACCTGAAACATATCATTGTCACAATGAAACATTTATTTGTATGAGCTTCCGATATTTTGTTTGAGTTAAAATATTCCGTCGAAACAATGAAATCGTATTACGCATTACGCACATTGGCCATTTTAATTGTGACCTTGAAAATAAATCATTTGAAAACAGTCGTCAATTGTCTGATTACTCTATATCTCTATAAAAAACGGTTTTGCTGTGTATTGGATCTGCCATACCACTTTAAACAAAACATCGGCAATCTTTCTGTAATTTGTGATCATTTGAGAGAACGCCTTTAAAATAATATT
Organism: Hesperophylax consimilis; assembly: GCF_061612785.1. Taxonomy (NCBI): domain Eukaryota; kingdom Metazoa; phylum Arthropoda; class Insecta; order Trichoptera; family Limnephilidae; genus Hesperophylax; species Hesperophylax consimilis. The sequence continues at coordinate 3,023,321 of NC_142852.1, forward strand.
CTAAAAATTGTTAGATGTCATATAAACAAAATCCTTAGTAGTACGGATTTCATTACTTACCAATTGGCGCAAGTTAAGCTAGTTCACATTTAACACAGTGCAGTTGTGCATTTGAGCATTCCGTAGTCCGAATTAAAGAACAGTGGTAGGTTAGTTTGATTGGGAATAAGGGTCGTTAGCAAAACGAGTATCGTTATTGGTAATCGGGTAGAAAATATTTAGCTTCAGCACCTACAATTAATTCTCGTGCGTGTTATTTAACTGTGACGATAAGCATTGTAATGTATTTTATGTAGAAATTGATTTGGAAACAGGATGAAACCATTGACTAAGAAGATACAATCCGTCAAAAATTTTACAATTGCTGTCAGTGTTGCCAAATCGATAATTAAGCGCAGACACGAAAAAGTTAGAAGGGATTCAAAAGTAGCGATGAACACAATCGATGGTTTACTCGATCTTTTTGACTATCGAAATATTTCCATTCAAACCGATTCTGTCAAAAATCACGCAGTCCGAGACAATCGTTTTGAAACGTCATCGAACCAGGAACCGATTCTGTCAAAAATCATCACACAATCCGAGACAATCGTTTTGAAACGTCATCGAACAAGGAATTGATTCTTTCAAAAATCATCACACAGTCCGAGATAATCGTTTTGAAAATCAGTCGAAACCACAGCCGTCGTGAAAAATATCTAGGATTGCTTGACGAACGAAATCATAGAACGAAATATTTTTCCCGTAGTACATTGTGTTACGTCATACGGGAAAATGGGATTAAGTAATTATTCTTTGCTAATCGTTAAATGTTTAATTTTGATATTATCTATCAAACGAAGAAGCTACGAGACGTGTGTGAACAATTTATTCATATTTTGATATTGATAAACTAAAATTGATCATTTTTATAGTCCTGAAAAAGCACCCCGAAGGCGCTCCATAAATTTTTTTAAAGGTTGAATGTATTTTATTTGTAGAAACTATTTTCTTATAATTTGAAGAAGGTACGAAACTTATTTGTATTATTTATTTAGTATAAATGTAGATATTATAAATTTAACGCCATGTGAAACGCTAAAAATTCGTTGTCATTCACGTCATTATAATAATACTAGATCATTGCTATCTGCAAGTAACCAATCAAATAAGCATTATCATAAATAAACCACTCTCAGCATCATTGTCAGAATAAAGACCTAACCACCAAAATGTTGCCATATCTATGTACCATGCTTTGCCTATATGCCCCACCCCTCTCACTCTAACCCATCGTAATCTGGCTCTGTCCGCAGCTAGTACTCCAGCGGAAATCCGAGCAATTAAATCGATTAATTACTCGATTCTTTTGATACTTCGATCATATAAATGTTTTGTTCATGTAATGTTTCGACACTTCCCATCACTACGAACGAGGAACTAAATCTACCGATACCTATTGAAAATCATTTTTCAAATTTCGTGTGCATGAAATGAGTGCGGATGCATTTATGACAACATTATGCATTCAGTATATTGAAATTGTTTCTTTTCATGGCTAGTAATTCTGATATTTTATTTATTTTTTACAGTGGGATACAAACGACCCAATTTTTTTTCTCTAAAATTCAATAGACAACCCCCGCCTGACGTATACGAAAATATTGTGACACCTCACCTCCCTCACCTCATTTGAGGTTGGGCATTTTCTCACCCCATTTCGAAAATTGATACCCAACCCTAGAAGTATGGAATACTCGGATTATGGATTTTTTTTTAAAATACTTGTTAGTATTTAGGGAGTTATATGTATATGACGATTGAGCGAATTGAATGTAATTTTTTCTTAAATTGCATTAATTTGAAGATCTGCAGTCCCTGCAATAAATAAAACGCAATTTGAATGAAATTAATATGAACCTGAAAAGCCAGATTCGTGGAATTATAATCACTATCTATAACTTCAGTATTGTCTATGCATAACCTGCAAATTTTGTTGACGTATGTTTTCTAAACCGACCATCCTTACTTCCTGTAACTAAACTCTGTTTAATCCCAAATATTGATAGTTATTAGTAAGAAGCATTGTTTATATTCAAAACGATTCTCTCAACCTTTGTCATAACTTCAAAGTCACAATTTATATATTTTTTTCTAAATAAGTGTCTCGACTTCATTGTTTTGACAGAATATTCCAACCGAAACCAAATTTTAAAAAGTCATTCAAATTAGTGTTCCGTTACAACTATGTTCGGTTTCAGGTATATTTGTTTGAAGTTAAACCAATTACCAAACGTTACCACAGCCGTGCCATGGATCTTTTAAATTCAGAGACTATATCTATCAAGACGGAACCAGGGCCCCAAGAAGAAGGCGGAGGTGAAATGTCGTTCACGGATATAGATTTCGACCTCCCAGATGTAAAGATGGAATGTTTGCAACATGCGGATAGTACTCGGTCAGCCAGTTAGTTTCATTGAATATATTAAAAATGTATGATGTTTAATTTGGATGTTCGGAATCCAAGTCTGTTTTGAAATGTCGTGAGAACAGGACAGACTATGCTTGATCACAACTCCCTCTATTGTCGTAGATGAGTATATTTGGTGTTTCCCTTTAAATTCGTCCTTGCCAGAAAAAAATTACAGTACTCTTTTAACTTAATTATATTGCTCACTGTAATGTGTGAATGAAAGAGTATGTGTGCAAGCGAGATGGAATGCTTGCGTAGTTAATAAATACGTATGGAAGGTAGTTCGCGTCCTCTTTTTCCTGTGACAATTCCCCGATTAAATACCACAAGATACCAACCAAAGTGTTCTCTCTTCATACCCACATTGGCATACACTCAAATATATCACACTCACAAAAAGTGTTCGATTCCTCAATTTTTTCCAAATTCCAACAACACCTCGTTTTATTTGGGACATGATGTAAAATTTAAATGTCATCTTACAGGGTGCGGTTTGGAAATTTCCTTGTTTTATACGAGTATTATTTTGAAATAAGGAAGTAGAATTCTTTAAACACGTGTATTTTTACTAAAAATTACATTAATTGATGCGAGATTCCATCGACTTAAAACAATCAATTGAAAGCGTTCAAGAGCAGCGCTTTTCCTTCTCGTAACATCGACCCCTTCAGAAATTTGGGGTCATTCTTATTCATTTATTTATACGCCTAAAAAGCCTTTTTACATAAAATCGGTACAAGGAGCAGTATTCATTTGAGAATATATGCATTATATAGGAAATATTAACAGTATATCGATGTAATTCATCATAAAGTAGGTCCAAAATGGATATATGCATACATTAATGTGAAATTGTGATTACAAGTATAATAAATTATATTTAAAAATAATTTAAAAAAAACACTAACTACTAAACAATATTAGTAAAACGTATGAGTAACATACAAAATAGAAATTAAAACAACACTACACATAAGACAAAACACTAAAACTACGTTACAATGCTATTCTAATTTGTAGGATTCAACAAAGTGCTGGTAAAGATTAAGCTTAGTTCTATAAATGGAGTCAGTAAATATGTCAATAGTACCCCCATACTTGTTGCCCAGATCATCCTATTGGTTAGTGAGTGTGTCAGTGTGTGGTTAGTTAGTGAGAGTTTTATGATGAGTTTTCACAGGGAGGAAATCCATAATTTGTTTTATTTTGGCTATACAGGGTGTATCGGCACGTACCCGACAAACTTTAACCAGCTATTCCTTAGCACATTTGGAGTAAAAAATGTTATAGGCACTTTGCTGTCCGGTAACATTTTTTTAAAATAAAAAATTTACTATTGATATTTTCACCACATGTCACCACTGTTTTATCCTTTGTCAAAGTTTGAAAACCCACCTGGCAATATTTTATTCGAGTTTCGTTCGATTAATATACGTACGTACCTACAATGGCGCGCTTTTACGATCACAACGAAATGGCATGGCACCATTCGTCTCATTTTTAGCTATTATTATTTAGTGTGTATGAAAGAGCGATCACGCTTTTGACACACTTGCTAATAACAGCTGTTGAACACGAGAAACAATGCCAATGACAGTGACGGAGTGTGGATTTTTTGTCATTTTTTGTTTTTAATTGAAAAAAAAATGTTACCGGACAGTAAAGTGCCCATAACATTTTTTACTCCAAATGTGCCAAGGAATAGCTGGATAAAGTTTGTCGGGTACGTGCCGATACACCCTGTATAATACTTATGTAATATCTGAAATAAATGTAAACTGTCGATTTCCCGAAAATTAATAATAAATAAATAACTGAACTTGAATAGGATTTTCACAAAACTTTAATTTTAAATTCGATGACTTGTTCAAATTCTGTGAAACAACCCGTTCTTAGGGTCGAGGTGGGGGATTGAGCGTTTACTCAACTGGTCACTCAACCAGTTACGATATGCGAGATTGTGTGATTGCGAGGTTTTTATGTTATCGTCAATTTACCTTAACGACTTTTATATAAAATACCGCTTCTACGTGGTTAATCAATGGTATATTCGTTATTTTTACGGTTAATGCATTTTTAATTAAAAATATATGTTTCGTTTCGTATCGATGATCAATGCGCTAATTAATGTTTTGTTTTTCCAGGTAGCTTTAATGTGGGGACTGTTACCATCAAGGTGGAACCAGGACCCCGAGAAGAAGATAAAAGAGGATGTCGAAATATGGAAATTGATATAGACCTGCCGGATGTTAAAAAGGAATGCTTAGAACGTTTTGAAAAAAATGCCCATACAGCAGGTAAAACCGACATTTATTATATAATTTATCAATTCGTGCTTTCCTATTTTATGAATGAATTTTTACGTTTTTTCTTTGTGGAGGTGATAAAACATGTTGAGCCTTAATCGCCTTTTTTCACAGATTTGAAGACACATCCTGTGGAAAAACGATCATCCTGTCTTCATTGTAACTACTCCTGCTCTTATAAGTCTATTTTGACAAGACACATGCTGACTCACAGTAGAGAAAAACCTTTTTCGTGTTCCCAATGCAACTATTCATGTTCCTATAAGAGTAATTTCACAAGACACATGCTTACCCACATTGGAGAAAAACCATTTTCCTCTTCCGAATGCAACTATTCGAGTACTGAAAAGGGTAGTCTGACGAGCCACATACTGACCCATAGTGTATAAAAACCTTTTTCATGTTTCCAGTGCAAATATTCATGTTCTCATAAGAGTAATTTGACTCGACACATGCTTACCCACAGTGGAGAAAACCATTTATCTGTTCCGACTGCAATTATTCATTTTCTCGAAAGGGAGCTTTGACAAGACACTTGCTTACTCACTGTGCAGAAAAACGATTTTTATGTTCCGACTGCAACTATTCACATTCTCATTAGAAAGCTTTTAGAAAACACCTTTTGACCCATAGTGAAGAAAAACCTTTTTCATGTTCCCAGTGCAAGTATTCATGTTCTCAAAAGAGTAATTTGACAAGACACATGCTAACCCACAGTGGAGAGAAACCTTTTTCCTGTTCCAAGTGCAACTATTCATGTACTCAAAAGGGTAGTCTGTTGAGCCACATACTGACCCACAATGGAGAAAAACCTTTTCCATGTTCCCAGTGCAACTATTCATGTTCTCATAAAAGTAATTTGACAAGGCACATGCTTAACCACAGTGGAGAAAAACCTTTTATATGTTCCGAATGCAATTATTCATGTTCTCGAAAGGGAGCTTTGACAAGTCACATGCTGACCCACACTAGAGAAGAACTTTTTTCATGTTCCGAGTGTAACTATTCCTTTTCTCATAGGGGTCAGTTGACGACACACAGTGGAGAAAAGCCTTTTTCATCTTCCGATTGTGGTTATTCATGTTCTTAAAGACGGTCTTTGTCAAGAAACACGTACCTGACTCACAGTGGAGGAAAACCTTGTCCGACTGTTACTATTAATTTTCACGAAAGACACATTTGACGAGCCAAATGGTGTGATACAGTGTGAAAAAACTTTTTTTATGTTCTGTTTGCAACTATTTATGTTCTTAAAAGGGTCTTCTGTCGAGCCCCATGCTGACCCACAGTGGAGAAAAACCTTTTTCATGTTCCGAGTGCAAATGAAGATTGGAAGGAACTCATGTTTAGCCACAACTGAAAAAAACATGTTACCAGTTTAATATATAGTTGTATGTATTGATTACTAATGTGATTTTTTTTTATTCGTTTAACTTTGTATATTGAAAAATAAAAATAAAGTTGAATCCTGATTGTCTATCATTCATTAAACCAATAAAAAATATGCCTCACAAAGAGTGTGTTTTGTTTTGTTATCAAGTCGAGACGAGGCGTCGAGAAACCAGTATAATTATTATTGGTTTAGCTAAAACTATAAAATACATTATTTTCTATTTTCTGGAACACAAATACTTACTTCTCAATATTGTCTATCTGATAAAAAGTCTTTTGTAAATAAAATGTGCGTATTAAGTGAGTCCCTATTTTCAATATATTTACAAAAATTTGTTCATAAGCGCGGCCTCATAATAAAGTAAGGAAGTGACATTTTTTCAGATCTTTGTTTTCTGTACCTACTCGAATGAATTAATTAAAATATATGTAAAGAAAACCACTTAGGAGTGCTTTCTTTAAGTTTGAATTTGCCGCGTTACCGACAAGTTAGTTGGTGGCCCACTAGATGTCACTGCTGACAGCTTTGACATTTGCGAACTAAAGCGAGATATAAAAGTAAAAGGTCATCATTATTTCATTAAATACACCTGAATATAATATCTCACATTATTAAGAAACCTGAAATAAGGGCTTTAAATGTTGTTTCTTTTGTTTTTTACAGGTGAGTGAATCTTTTGTTAACAGATCATGTGATGGTTAAGAGTTGTAAATACGTATTGTTAATAAATTTTTTGTTTTTACAGAGAAACGCAATTACGCCTTTGATTTCAAATTATAGTTTTAGATTATAAAACAACATTTAGTGCAACTATTTAACGAAACATGGAAAAATTGAGGTTTGATTTTGCTGTGAGACCGACGGCAGATGGAAAATCAAACGTCATATGCATAACCTCAATCGCTACACCTGATGGTCGGATTTTTGGAATACCACTCGAATCCCAACCTACAAATTCAGAGTTATTTACCGTTTTCACAACCACTTTTTGATTTTTCTCCCTAAACCAGCAATTTTCCTCACGGTGGTAACGTTTCCCTTTTTTCTCGTTAACACAGATTTGGCATGGTTTTTTTTTCTTCAATTTCTTTAGAATTAGCGTCAGAATAAATATTACTTTTTTTTCATACTTATTCTTCTCAACAAGATGTTCTAATGTTCCTATTTTATTGTAAAGATCTTCCGTTCCTTGTAAGATTTCTGTCAATTTTATCAGTCACATAATTAGGTAAGCCAAATGCTATGAGGTCGATAAGTGTCCCAGTATCAATTGATTTCCTTACTTCCAACAATAATTTTTCTTTTTTTAAAGCATACTCTAGCAACGAACCTGCTTGATATTTAAAGGCAAGAGCATATCTAATAGGTGACCATCCTTTGTTTGCAAACGTATCACAAATTTTTTTCTCCCATGTGTCCCACTCCGATTCCACTGTAAGTTTCATTAGCATGCAGTTGTACCACTCTACACCGGAATATTCCAAAAAATGTTTTAAAATTTCAATTTTCTTTTTGTCTTCGCTGATTTGGAAGCGTTCACATTCTTTGTTAAAATCTTCAATCCAATGGTTTGCATTTGAGCTTCTGCCAGTGAATTTATCAATCATGAAATCTTTTGCAATTTTCCCTAAATTTTGAGTTTCAGATTTTGTTTGTTTACCTTCAAGCAATTTCTCTAACAGTTTTTCCAGCGTTTGACTTGATGTACTAGGTGTTATCAGATGTACTCAGCATTATTATTAGCATTATTATTATTAGATGTACTCAGCATTATTTGTGTTTTCCGTAATTTCTTCTAGGTAAATATCATTAAACTGTAAGTTTTGTTATGTATCTAAATATATTTTTGACATATCATCCGTCAAGGTTATCCATATTTTCCTTGTTTGATGTCTTTTATTTAATGTTTTTTTACCTTAGCATAGTTTGGAATGTTTGTAATTTCTTGGTGTAGATTTGTAGGTTGGGATTCGAGTGGTATTCCAAAAATCTGACCATCAGGTGTAGCGATTGAGGTTATGCATATGACGTTTGATTTTCCATCTGCCGTCGGTCTCACAGCAAAATCAAACCTCAATTTTTCCATGTTTCGTTAAATAGTTGCAGTAAATGTTGTTTTATATAGGTATATTTATAGACTATGACTTATTATGTCTTTGTTGTTTGCACAACCTTACTTAGTGGACAAACATGCTTTCGTCATCTGCCAATCGTTTCATCCTGTTTCTAAGCGCTAATTTTATATAATATCCCTTGTACTGTTTAACCCACGCCTTTAAATTTATAATCCCATCAAATGAATGATGTTTGTTGGAATTGGGCGACCAAACATGTAAGTTTGAAATATGGTATGAAAGAAGGAAAAAAGGGAGACCAATCACTCTCCACGAAGAAGCACACATCATAATATAGAATTCAAGCACAACACAATCACATGAGTTCCACCGCGATACCTCGAGGTAATAATTGTGGCCACAACATAACGAATGCATAAGTACTTTCAATATAGGTAAAGATTATGCACACCATAAACATCAACCACGTGCTTCCAATTGTGCATTAGATAAAAAAACCTTTCCTTAGATAAAAAAAAAACCAAATGCAAATGTTTCTTATGTTTTTAGTTGAAGTTGTTTCATGACATTAGTTGCACTTCTAGTTTCACGTATTAACATAGATTTATGCAAGATATTGTTACGTATGGATTAAATATCATAAAGATTAACCAATTCTTAGCGCGCTTCTTATTATACCGATAACTTATGTTGGGTTGGTTTAGTGTAATTACTGTCCGTCGTAGACGTTGTCTGTGTCCGTCTGAGTTATAATTTATAACGATGTATACCCTGGTGAAATAAGCATTGTCAATGAAATATGTTGCTTTCCTGGATAGTAAAAAGTTAGTAAAACTTATTATTTATTTTTAATGAAGAAGACAAATCTCTAAATTGACAAACATTTTTACACATTTAACATATTTTCGTACAATTATAACAATATTACTTTTTTGTGTGAATTGTGTACTTAAGCAATAATAAGTAATATTTTGTGCTTATACTATCTTTCTTTTTAAGTTTTTATGCGTTCCCCAACCGTCTGGAACCAGTACCTCGATTGGAGTATGTTGCGAGGCTGAAGGTAGTTGGAAAGGGAAGGAGATGAGTGAGAGGAGGATTAATTACCCTATGATATTGGCAATGTCTCTTTCTTATCGATTGTCTTTACTTGATAACCTATAATTGTCTATAATATGTTATAGAACAAATATTATAACTAATAATAATAACAACGTTTGTTTCATCTGAATTTACGTGTTTTACTTTCTAACTACATAATTCATCACAACATATTTTATTCAATATTGATAGCAATAATAAAACGCTAAGTAAATGGTTATGATAAAATAAAATAATCTTCACGGTCTAAGACAAAAGTAACATGTAATATTCAGTAAGGTTATATCGCGTATTGAGCAGTTCAAATCCCACCCGTTGGCTGTTGGCAGTTGGGACCGTGGGCTGCCTCTCCTCTCCTGTGCTGGAAGCAGGTCCAGTCAATCCCTTCTTTATAATAGCCAATATATTTTAAAAAAACACAACATTTCTTGATTTCAAATACAGAAATGAAACTTTAAACAGCTTGATTGCAAAAATACAATACATTCAAATCTAACATTGTTTTTCGGGACTGACGATTTGTTAGGTTTGTTATTGAAGGTTTTAAAAACAATGTCAATGGACGAAAAAGTTATGGGACAGTAAGTTGTAGATAAGTGCGCAGTACTGTAACTTGGATTGGTCTCGTCGAAAGAGAATCACAAAGAAATGGCTCTCTGCAAGTGTCGATACCTGCAAATAAATACACAAAAAAAATATTTACATAAAAGTGTCAAAAACAAATAAACAATCTACTTGCAAAAGTCACAAACACAGTAAAGCTCAAAAATTATTTAGTTGCAAACAACATTGTTAATTTTTTCTACTGAAACTCGAAAAACAAATAAAAATATAATTGGAATCAATTATAACCCTTATCAAATCAATAATTAACCAGGTAAAATAATGGAACTGTTTTGTTGAGACTTTGAGACAGAACTAACCCACACAACGGGGGTGATTTGATTAGGTTTATAATGGAAAACGATTATATTTTGATAATCAATAATGAAGAAATCGAAAAATCATGAGTTAGGTTTTGTAACGAGATTTTGAATGAATTAATGAAAATATGTCAAAGTTGTGGTATTTACTTAGGTATTTCATGCATCAATCTTGTTCTTTGTATGAAATTATGATATACCGTGTTATTTAAGTGTATACCTAATCTGTCCTGAACAGATCTAAACGTCTTGTACATTTCGGTACGTCATTAGGGTAAATGTCAATATTTCCAGGTTACTGACTTGATTTATGTGAATTCGTTAATAGCACAGGTGAGGTGCCTATATGGAACGATATTCAAATTGTTTCTCTAACTGGAAATGTTCACTAACGTTGTTTTATTCATTTCTACAGGCTGTAATAACATCTTGAATTTGAAGTGAAAAATGTTGACATACCCCTATATCGCGCTAAAAATATCGAATCGTCCCAATTAAGCATTTTATTAAACAAATTAGAAAATTAATTGATTAAAGAACACATTTTAGGGAAAAGGCTTTAGTCAGACGTAGTCGGAGGCATGACTGTGACCATAAATACGGTGACAGTTGGTTTAGTGTTGTTTGGCATATTTTTATATATATTTTATATTGTACAAACGAATATTTTTTCCAATTACAGTAAAATTTTACATACGTCAGCATTTAGCTAGGTGACTCTTCAATAATTGTTTTAAGTCATTTAGAGAACAGTCACTCACATCCAAATTCTTTGCAAATTCGTTTAATATCATAGCATCCCAAGAGGAATGGGCTATCGATAAAATTGTTCTTATTTTGAAATACATAATAGCTAAACTTGCTTTCCGCCTATATATCGGTAGTTGGTACCACTCGCGTGCAATGACTCGCAAATTGTGCTGAATATGAAATGTTCTTAAAAATCATTATTCTTAGGATCGTTCTTAATAATAACAGTTCTTATGAATTACCGTGATTTATTATCATATGATGAATATGTATGTTAACAGTATGTATATGTTCAAAAGTCACATTTTTTTTAAAACTATTTTAATATAGATCATATGGGTTACATTAATACATACATATTTTGCAAAAATATAATATTAAGGTTCATAATTGGTCATGTATACCTTATCAGAAAAGAGGAGCTCAAATGATGAAAATGTTTTTTTCTTTGAGTTATCTGGTCGCCATGAAAATTATAATAATTGTCTATGACTTCATTCTTGTCTATGCATAACTTATAAATATTTTTGACAAGTGCTAATAAGTGCTTTCTTCTCCGAGAGCCGTTTCTTCCTGTTAAACTTACTAACCCACGCCTGTGATGGTTATTGGTAAAGAAAGTACTCATTCTTATATTCATCGCTATTTATTTGGTAGCTGCCGTTATTCCAGTTTAGTTAGGGAATCATTGGGCGTTTTGTCACAGTAGAATGTTTAAACTGTCAATTTGACGTCTACCTATTATTATATTAGCATTTCGATGGCATTTGTTACAAATACACAACAAAAAACATATGGTTAACAGATATTTTGTTAAAAGCGGAATAGCGGTAAACATTGTAAATATATAAATATAGTTTTTCCACGATAAACAACGTTTCTCTTAACCGTTGTCATATCTTCAAGGTTTTCAAATATGTGTTTTGGCTACGAATTATTACGTTATTTTGACAGGATATTCCAAGCGAAACCACATTTTTTATTTTTTATGTTTTTTTTATTCTAGAGAAAAGAAAATTACATTTTAACTTATTTAACTAGAAAAAACTAATACATTACACATTAATATATTACACAACGATTTTATTCACGATCATTGTTTTGTTGATTGAGCATAAAACCAAACAATTTTTTTTAAAATTTAACTACACTTTTTTCATTTTTAATTTCGTCTGGGAGGCAATTATGTATGTTGCTCCCCTCGTAACCAATGGATTGCTTGCCGTAATGAGTATGTATGGTGTTTAAATGTATTTTATCGTGTAGCCGTGTAAAGTGTGTGTGTACTTGGTTAGTTTTAATAATTTCTGTTATTGGATGTATGAGTTTATTATTTATTTTGCATATAAGGAATGTTTATGTATATAAGGCATGTATAATATTCATTAAAAGTTTCTTAATGTTAATAGTTTTGTTTCCATATATATTTTTTCTGTTGATTTTCTAGGTTTGAAGTGAAATAGCTTTTTGATTACTTCATTTTGTTTTACGTGTAGTTCGTTTATATATTTTTCATATGCATTTCCCCAGATTTCAATCAAGTAGTTTAAATGTGAATGTACGAGGCTATAATATAGACATTTCTTTAATTTTATTTGGTAACAGATATGATATCCGGCTAAATACGCTAATTAGGGTTGATTTTATCTTAAATATCTTGAATATGCTGTTTAAAAATTAGGTTTTTATCAATGCACAGCCCAAGATATTTCTCCCGTATCTAGATTTGCAGGTTGTTGTATTCAATTTGTAAGGGTACGTAAGGAGGAATGATTTAACGAGTTGAGCTAAAAATCATGTATCCTGTTTCAATTTTACTTTTAAATGTTATCATTTTATTTTATTTTAACAATGTTCTGTTTCAGATATATTTTTTGGGATTAAACCAATAACCAAACTCTACCCAGCAGACCATGGATCTACTGAAGCCAGATACTATATCCATCAAGACGGAACCAGGGCTCCAGGAAGAAGATGGAGGTGAAATTGCATTTTCAGATTTAGATTTCGACCTCCCAGCTGTAACGAAGGAATGCTCGCAATATGCGGAGAGTACTCAGACAGCCAGTTTATTGCATTGCATACGTGTTAAATATAGAACTTAAAATTCGGATATCCGGAATCAATGTCTCTTTTGAAATGTCGTGCAGGACACATACTCGTTCACAACATCCTTTCTTATAATACATGAGGTGTATTGGGTATTTACCTTAATATGCGTCCTTGCCGGGAAATACCAAAATACAGCACTCATTAAACTTTATTATATTAAAATGGATGACTTCTGATATTTTGGAGAAAATTAAAAAAATAGATTTATTGTTTCAAAGATGGAAAAACTCACCTTCTAATGAAAAATTTGAAAATGATTACAAAACTTTGAGAAATAATGTCAACAAAATAATTACCAAATGAAAAACTTGTTTTTTTAAAGATAAATTCAAAAGTAATTTAAATGATTCTAAGCAAACGTGGGATGAAATAAATAAAATTTTGGGAAGAAAAACAAAAAGTTGAAGCGATGAAGTTATCTCGCGATATGTCTTAAAGGATCAGTTGCGACACACCCTTTTCATTTTCCAAGTGCACATATTTAGTTTCTAGGAAAGGCCATCTTACCTCTATATAAGATATATATTTGACATTAGATGCTTCACGTGCTGACTCACAGCGGAGAAAAACAATTTTTCTTGTTCCGAGTGCAACTATGCAAGTTATCAACAGTGTACCTTGAAGAGAAACTTGCTGACTTACAGCTAAGAAAACACTTTTTCGTTTTCTGGCTGCAATTATTCATGTTCTCAAAAGAGAGATTTGAAAAAATACCTGCACACTTACAGTGAAGACTAGTTTTTTTCATATGCAATTATGCATTTTCTCGAAGAGACTCTTTGACTGGCCCCTATTTTTGTTCCTTGTGTTAACATTCATCTTCAAGAAAATTATTTACACAATAAATTTTAGTTATAGATATGATATGTTTCACCAGAGAGTTTCAAGTATATATTATATGTATCATTTGTAATGTTCAAAATATTTATTACCTTTCGATTTATTTAAATTTGTTCTGGATCGAATTGTAAGGGATTTGATTATTTTTTAGAACTTAAATGTACTAAGTATGTGTAAAAAAGATAATTATGTCACACCTACTACTTAGACGAATATCAAAATATATATGAATATGTGTACAATAATGAATTCAACTATTTATTCAAATATTATTATTACACTTCTAAATTGTCTGTCAAAACTATAAAATTGTAGGAGAAGCTATTAGTGCGTTCTAGAATATTTTCTTTTTTGTTTACCCTGCGTAGATCGCACCTTGTACCTGCGAGAATTATTTGGTAAACTCAGCCGCTAGGTACTTCAACCTCTCGAGAACTTACTACCTGGGCAGACAGGAAAAAGTTCCATTGATTTGACTGATGACGATTTATCTCTCAGATATTTCAAAATGTAAGTATTTTTCTCCGTACACAACAGAACCGACAAAATTTAACTTTTTAAATTTTTAACTAATTGAAAATTGTTGTCAAAATGCCTCCATGCAATCATACATTTCGTTACGTGCTTATACCAGATATAATGCAGTTAAAGCCTTTTCAACAAATTCGTAAATTTTTACACTTTGACAACAGTTATTAAGATTATTCTGGTTAAATATATTTCCAATTGTAGAGACAATTATGAGCAACTGCCTGCGGCCCGAGAATGAAAATGAATTATGTAAGTATTGATCCTGTGTAATGTAGTAAAGCAGGGAACAGAAAACAGTATAGTGGGGTTTGTAAGGGAGGAACTGTCTGCGGCACGAGAATGAATTAAGTATTGATCCTGTGTAATGTAGTAAAGCAGGGAACTGAAAACAGTATAGTGAGGTTTGTAAGGGAGGAACTGTCTGCGGCACGAGAATGAATTAAGTATTGATCCTGTGTAATGTAGTAAAGCAGGGAACTGAAAACAGTATAGTGGGGTTTGTAAGGGAGGAACTGTCTGCGGCACGAGAATGAATTAAGTATTGATCCTGTGTAATGTAGTAAAGCAGGGAACTGAAAACAGTATAGTGGGGTTTGTAAGGGAGGAACTGTCTGCGGCACGAGAATGAATTAAGTATTGATCCTGTGTAATGTAGTAAAGCAGGGAACTGAAAACAGTATAGTGGGGTTTGTAAGGGAGGAACTGTCTGCGGCACGAGAATGAATTAAGTATTGATCCTGTGTAATGGAGGAATGTCACAGCGGTGAGCCAAGGTCTGGATTCCATGAGAGGACATTGTGTCAGCGCTCTATTAGCAGCAGACACATACCTGGAAGGATGACGAACCTCGTGCTGGCACTGTTGGTGGACGCGGTGGACTCTCTCGCTGCAGCAGCTGGTCCAGTTTCCTCACCACATAGGATTCTTGCAGCAGATCCTCCATCTCCGTGTCACCTGTTTCTGTACTTCATTTTATTTAACTTAATTTCAATTTCAATTTGTAATATTTATATATTTTTTTGTAATATCTGCATTAACTGTACAGCGCCCCTGAGGTGATATTTCGCAAAAGCGGCGCTATAAAAATCATCCAATAAATAAATGTAGTAAAGCAGGGAACTGAAAACAGTATAGTGGGGTTTGTAAGGGAGGAACTGTCTGCCGCACGAGAATGAATTAAGTATTGATCCAGTGTTATGTAGTAAAGCAGGGAACAGAAAACAGTATAGTGGGGTTTGTAAGGGAGGAACTGTCTGCGGCACGAGAATTATGTAAGTATTGATCCTGTGTAATGTAGTAAAGCAGGGTACAGAAAACAGTAAAGTGGGGTTTGTAAGGGAGGAACTGTCTGCGGCACGAGAATGAATTATGTATTGATCCTTTGTAATGTAGTAAAGCAGGGAACTGAAAACAGTATAGTGAGTGTAACGGACGTAGTTGACCACATTATTTAATTTCATAAAATTGTTTTACTTTTATAAAATGTGCCTACTCCACGCCACTGGCGAAATCACCACTCCCCGCCACTGGTCATTTTGTTCAATTTTCGGCCCAAGCGGCTTGAAAACTTCGACCCCGAATGGCATCGATACCGCACCGCCCGCTTACCTGCCGCGTGGATCGATGATTCAACATTTTTCTATGTAAAAATTACTAAGAAAAATCGATTTTTAAATATTGTAAATGTCTATTTTTTACTTGTTCATCCTCTCGGCGGTAGTCAAATAAACACTATTTTCGATATACTACCGCTGAGGAGATATTAAAAAAGCTGTTTTTCATACAAATGTACAACCAATTTTGAACAATATTTTTTACCTTTTTTGCGTGTACAAAAATCCAGGAACCTCGTAGCATAGTGAATCTTATCTCTTTCTGAGCGCTATGTTACGGGGGACCTGGGAAAAATACTAACTTAACATGTTTTACAAATTTGAAGCTTTGAGATCATATTTACACATTTATTTACAAACATTTCTTATTTTTTGTCGTATCTTGACAAACAAAAAATCTAGTTGTCAAGATTCACATTCCTATAACTACTATGCATTTAAACTATGTAATTGTCATTCATGTAAGCGTTCAAAATCTTTTCTAACTCGCAAATTTAAGCGACTACTATCACCAGTGCTACCGGCAAAATGAATATGCAACATTTTTCCGGGGCCTATATACTCATTGTTGGCGCGGGTACAACCCCCCACCACTTTTGGGCTCCAAACCCAATGTCGGGCGCGAGTCAGGCTAATTAAATATAAGCAGCCACATAATTAAAAATAAATCAGTTCATCTTTACCACCAAAACCAAGCGTTTTATTATCAACAAGTGACTCCTGCTCAACATCTGCCTCACCTCGCCAAGTCTGCTGCTCCAAGATCTTCTGGTGTTACCTCATCAAGACCAGCCGGCCCTCTTCTGGAAAACCGCCAACACCAGAAGCGAGCAGAGACGACAGCACACCCAGTGCTGAACATTCACCAAGCCTGGGTGCGGGAGGCAGATTTATCATCACAATATCAACTACAATCATCATCATCGGCCGTAAAGGAGCATCTCATCGGTTGAAGACACGGTTTGGACCCGGCGCCTAAATCTACAGTCTTGTGCGGACTCCCGTCCAGTACAGTGAGGTTTGTAAGGGAGGAACTGTCTGCGGCACGAGAATTATGTAAGTATTGATCCTGTGTAATGTAGTAAAGCAGGGTACAGAAAACAGTAAAGTGGGGTTTGTAAGGGAGGAACTGTCTGCGGCACGAGAATGAATTATGTATTGATCCTTTGTAATGTAGTAAAGCAGGGAACTGAAAACAGTATAGTGGGGTTTGTAAGGGAGGAACTGTCTGCGGCACGAGAATGAATAAAGTATTGCTCCTGTGTAATATAGTAAAGCAGGGAACAGAAAACAGTATAGTGGGGTTTGTAAGGGAGGAACAGTCTGCGGCACGAGAATTATGTAAGTATTGATCCTGTGTAATGTAGTAAAGCAGGGAACAGAAAACAGTATAGTGGGGTTCGTAAGAGAGGAACTGTCTGCGGCACGAGAATGAATTAAGTATTGATCCTGTGTAATGTAGTAAAGCAGGGAACTGAAAACAGTATAGTGGGGTTTGTAAGGGAGGAACTGTCTGCGGCACGAAAATGAATTAAGTATTGATCCTGTGTAATGTAGTAAAGCAGGGAACTGAAAACAGTATAGTGGGGTTTGTAAGGGAGGAACTGTCTGCGGCACGAGAATGAATTAAATATTGATCCTGTGTAATGTAGTAAAGCAGGGAACAGAAAACAGTATAGTGGGGTTCGTAAGAGAGGAACTGTCTGCGGCACGAGAATGAATTAAGTATTGATCCTGTGTAATGTAGTAAAGCAGGGAACTGAAAACAGTATAGTGGGGTTTGTAAGGGAGGAACTGTCTGCGGCACGAAAATGAATTAAGTATTGATCCTGTGTAATGTAGTAAAGCAGGGAACTGAAAACAGTATAGTGGGGTTTGTAAGGGAGGAAGTGTCTGCGGCACGAGAATGAATTAAGTATTTATCCTGTGTAATGTAGTAAAGCAGGGAACTGAAAACAGTATAGTGGGGTTTGTAAGGGAAGAACTGTCTGCGGCACGAGAATGAATTAAGTATTGATCCTGTGTAATGTAGTAAAGCAGGGAACAGAAAACAGTATAGTGGGGTTTGTAAAGGAGGAACTGTCTGCGGCCCAAGAATGAATTAAGTATTGATCCTGTGTTATGTAGTAAAGCAGGGAACAGAAAACAGTATAGCATGAATTAAAAATCGAACAAGTGGGGTTTGTAAGGGCTGCAATGCCAATATATTCTATGATTTTATTGAAAAAAAGTTGAAAGATTCTTGTTTCTGTAAATATTAGTAGTAAATACAGATAACTACATATTCGTTAACATTTTAATTTAAATCTAACTTTACCAATTGCATTTAGCGTTGTTTACCGTAGTTAACATTTGAATTCTGATATTACCGAAGATTTAAAAACATTACTTATTGCTATTTTCTTCAAGATCTCTTTTTGACCCAGAATCCTAATAACACGGTTTAACTATTAAACTTTCATTTTTGATATCCTTGCCGAGTTAACAGTTAACAACTAATAGCATAGTTTTGTGTTTGCCCAAGTTTTTAAACCAATTGCCTTATAATAATAATAATAATTGGATGACTTGTATAGCGCCGTTTTTGTGCAAAATCACCTCAAGGGCGCTGTACAAACTTATAATAGATTTCTACAGTGATCTATGTTATTATTTAACTATTTATGGAGAAAATATACAGTACAATACTTACCTGGTAGGTCACTTGAGATTAACACATAATTAACATTATCTAATTGTTTATTGGCGAAATTTAGATACAGGATTTAGGACTTAATTGAAAAATTGAATATAACTGGACTTTATCTTAGGAATTGTATATTTAATTTACGGGTACGACAGCTTAAAAAGGTAAGTTTTTAGTTTAGACCTGAATTCTGTTGGACTTTTGGAAACGGCCGTTATTCCAGTTTAGTTAGAGAATCATGGGGCGTTTTCTTTGTCACACATCGGAACTTTTAAACTGTCGATTTGACGTCTACCTATTATTAGATAAGTATTTGAAAGGCTTTTATTAAAATAGTCACTTAAATACGGATTAACGATATTTTGTTAAAAGCTGAATGGCGGTTGACATGGTAAATGAATATAAAGTTATCCGACGATAAACAACGATTCTCTAAGCCGTTGTCATAACTTCTGTAGTGTACGGAGGTAAAGGAAACACGCAGTTGCTTACAAGGCTGTTTATTTAGAACTGGCTCGTTACAATAAGTTATTGCCCACACAGTGGGTAGGATGCCTCAGTGCCACACTACACCTCCACCCTTAAAATACATAAGAAAGAGTAAAGTCATCAAAGAAAAAAAAATAACAATAACAATACTTACAGTTTTCCTTTTTTTTATAGAAATCGTACAAAAAAAATATATTTACAAAGTTATTACATAGAGATATTACAAGTATATAATATGAATGATAGCAATGCATTATTAGCGTACTTCCAACCTATCAACGGGACGCCGACTCCGCTCTGGATAGCGGCGACCCACCGTGGCTTCAGTTGAGGCTTGGGGCGGCTCCGCGGGGCTGACGATTTGCGGCGGGGGCGACGTCACCACAGCAGTCTCTGAACTCAACCCCCCCTGGTATCCGTTTCCTTGCCCCTCTGCCCATGTACGGGCCAAACCGAAATCACGGAACCAAACTTTATCTCCCGCGCCTGCTGCTCGATTCGCTCCACCTGCCGCCTGAGCTTGTCGCGCTTGTTCGGTCTCTACTAACGCTGCCCTATCCGGCCTTATTGCATCTAATCGAGTGCGAAGTGTTCGCCCTTGTAAAATCCGGGCCGGTGACTCACCCGTGGTGCAATGTTCAGTGTTATGGTGTACTAATAAAAATCGTTGTAGTGCCACAATAGTGGCATCAACTGACACAAGGTATGTACGTCCCGCAATTGGACCTAGAAAGTCCAGATGAAACCTCTGCCAAGGGCGTTCCGGCCATTGCCAAGGACGCAGAACCGAAGCAGGCGGAGCCGCCGCTTCGGCTGCACAAACCTCACACTCCTTGCACCTCGCTTCTATAGCTTCATCCAAACCTGGCCACCAAACATAACTCCGCGCGAAACTCTTTGTCTTTACAATACCCATGTGGCTTTCATGTAACTACGTCAAAACCTTTGACCTAAAAACTTCCGGCACAACTAACCTATGACCCCACATTACACATCCTAGCTCTTCATACAATTCTTTTCTTCTATTGAAAAACGGTTTTAACTGATCTATTTCGACGTATTCCGGCCAACCATATTTAATGTACCCGATGACCCTGCATAAAATGTTATCGCGCTGCGTTTCCTTTTTTAATATCGC
This sequence comes from Hesperophylax consimilis, assembly GCF_061612785.1. Classification (NCBI taxonomy): domain Eukaryota; kingdom Metazoa; phylum Arthropoda; class Insecta; order Trichoptera; family Limnephilidae; genus Hesperophylax; species Hesperophylax consimilis. The sequence goes on from NC_142852.1 coordinate 3,043,730, forward strand.
ATGATCCAACAATAAAACGTCTTCGGAAAAGTGCAAATATGTTTGCTCGACTTGTTCCTGTTCTATTGCCTCGCTATTCTTAACCGGTAATCTTGAAAGTCCATCGGCTCCGTTATCCGCCGAACGTACTTTTTCAATCTCATAATCATACGCGGACAATATTATGGCCCAACGCTGCAAACGACTCGCTGCCATTACTGATACTCCCGTCTTAGGCCCAAAAATTGTTACTAAAGGCTTATGATCTGTGCGTAATAAAAAATGACGTCCATATAAATACTGATGAAATTTTTTTACCGCAAAAACAATTGATAACGCTTCTTTCTGGATTTGTGAATAAGAACATTCGGCCTTAGCCAAAGTTCGTGAAGCGTACGCCACTGGGCGTTCTACCCCCCCTGCCCCGCGCTGTGACATTACCGCGCCGAGACCCCGGGACGATGCGTCAAAAGTTAAAATTAATGGGCGCGCCGGATCATTATGTGTCAATACTTCGGTACTTGTCAACAAACATTTTACTTTTTCAAACGCCTCTCTACACGAATTGTCCCATCGCCATTTATGTTCCTTTTTAAGCAGTCTGTATAAGGGCACTAAAAAGATGCTTAAATTCTTAACAAATTTTGTATAGTAGTTAACAGTGCCCAAGTATGATTTTAACTCAGAGACATTTGTCGGTTCAGGAATATTTACAATCGCCTCTATTTTCTCCTGGGAAGTACTGATTCCCGTTTTATCAATAATAAAACCTAAATATGATACCCGGTCCGAAAAAAAAAACATTTATTTTGTTACACGCGCAATACATTTTTTTGTAATACCTCTAGAACCGCACATAATGACGCGATATGCTCCTGAGGAGTTTTCCCGTTACCAAAATATCATCTATAAAAACAAACACGTTAGGTATTCCTTTAAACAAGTTTTCCATGATTCTCTGAAAAATTCCTGGGCTTGGGGCTAAACCGTACACCAATCTTTTATACTTAAACAATCCGAGATGTGTGTTAATTACCGTAAATTGCTTTGAATCTTCATCTAATTCAATTTGATTATAAGCTTGCGATAAATCAATTTTGGTGAAATAAATCCCTCCATTTAAACCTGCAAATAACTCGTCAATCTTGGGTAAAGGTTGCCTATCGACCAATAAGACCGGATTCAGAGTAATTTTGAAATCAGCACAAACCCTTAACGAGCCGTCCTTCTTACGAACGGGTACCAGGGGGGTGGCCCACTCCGCCGTCTCTACGGGCTCGATCACGCCCGCCGCCTGTATCGCCTTAAGTTCCGCCGTGATGCGGTCCAAAAAGAATATAATCATTAGAAAATATTAACATTCTGCTAATATTAACTATACAAGTGCGACAAAATAAGTAATGTCAGTTTATTACAACATATTTTGAGGGGTGTGGGAGGGATGGGGATATAGGTATAGGATAAAAAGACGAAGGACGGGAGTAGATGGGAAGGAAGATTGTGTTGTCCCTTTTGGTGATGGGCAGGACGCATTTACACTATCGAAAAATTGCGACTCTTATCGTTAAAACGAATACTAAATAAATTTTTTTTATTAAAAATGAACAGTAACTGATTTGAATCCCATGAAATATTATCGATGATAAATTATCGTGTTCCTTGTAGACCAACTAGAATCATATTATACTCATATTATTGTAACAATACTGCCACTAATGCTGAACAAAATTTTCTATTTTTCTGCGTAGATAAAGAAATGATGACGAATGAAGTCTGTTATCATATAAAAGATGCATTAAAAATATGTTTTTCGTATGCAAGAATGAAAAGATAATTATATAATTATATATGAAAAGATAAAATATAATAACAGAACGACATCATGGACCAAAACAACAAGATTCTGGAAAGCATTCAATTTATGAACGCGCAATATGAAGAATTTATGGCCAGAATCCGTGACGTCGAACACCGTAATGATGAGCTTACTGCGAAGAATTCTGCACTGGAAGCCAGAATCGTCCTACTGGAGAATAGTATCGAGTTCCAAGAACGGGCCTTAAAGTCAAGTAATGTAGAAATAAGAGGCATCCCTGACATTAAGGACGAATCACTAAAAGACGTGGTATTCAACATCTTCAAAATAACAGGATCTCCCATTGAAACTAAGGACATCGATGCTGTATATCGTCTACAAAAAAAAATCAACCAGAAGCAGCCAAGGACAATTGTTCTTAAATTAAAATCAAACCTGGCTAGGAACCAACTGCTAGCTGATGTGAAATCATTCAACAAGAACAAACACAATACCGAAGAAAAACTCAACACGTTAGACATCGGTCTCGCCGGCCCCCGGTTGCCAATCTATATTTCTGAGCAACTAACTTTTCGGGCGAAGCAGATTTGGTATAAAACTCGTCAAGTTGCAAGAGAGAAACGATATCAATTTGCATGGATCAAAGAAGGACAGATATATTTGCGGAAAGATAGTGGTGCAGGTGCAATTTTTATATCAGATGAAAACAAGCTCTCTTCCCTATGACTATCTCAAACACAATACACATAATACCAACAACAAATATAAGATGAAGGTTTTATTATTATTATTGCCATATTTATATCCAGTGATTATCCTCACCCAGTCATTAGAACCAAATATACTCACGAGGTTTTCTACTTTCCGCTATTCATTATATTACTATTCATTATATTATTATTATGTTTCCGATTCTACTATGTACTTATTCACTAATACTTCTATGTTCACTTACCTGGGAATACTGCGATTATTATCACATGCTTGTTTTCATAAATACTATTATATTATGTTTGTTATACTGTTTCTAGAAATGTATCAAAATCGTATAGTAGTGAAATATTCTGTGCTAAGCATTTCACCTGAATAATTATGATTCAATTACCTCCTGATATCTACAATGACACAGATATAACTTGCAACTCGAATTTGATTGTCGATCTCAGCAAATTAAATAATTACAGTTGGAAGTCTTATAGTTTAAAGATTATTCACCAGAATATCAGAAGTATGTCAAACGTTGATGATTTTCTGTTATTTCTAGATCAATTCAATCATACTTTTGATGTTTCAATTTTATCAGAGTGTTGGATCAACAAAAATTACACATCTAAAATAATACAAACTTACACGGAATATCACTCAGTTAATAATATAAATAAATCTAGTGGGGTCGCTGTTTACATCAAAGATGGTATTCAAGCGCAAGTCGAAGAAACCTTAGTATCCCAAGGTAACTGCCTTAGAATTGTTCTTAATAATAACTTATGTATTTTTGCTATATATAGATCACCTTCTTTCCTGAACATAGATTCTTTTTTGAATTCACTCCAAACTGTTATCAGTAGGTAGTTCCGATAAATTTGAACGTCAAATCATTATAGGCGACCTTAATATTAACACTTTATCCCCATTTCACCCACAATTCGATGACTACCTATGCATGCTCACAGAAAACGGATTCATAGCAACAATCAATACACCTACTCGTGAACAGGGCACGAACAAATCCTGTTTGGATCACATCAACGTAAAAAATATTAACTTTACTGACTCTTTTGTTATCCACACCTCAATTTCCGACCACTACACAACAGCCCTCTGCTTTAAAGATAAACCGCCCACAACTGCAAAAATTAAGTACGTCCCTCGAACAAACTACAAGAATTTAATTGAGGACTTGCAATTAGAATACTGGCAAAAAGTATTTGATCAAACTGATACTGACATTGCGATGAACGAATTCATCTCCATCCTTCATACATATATATATAAACATACAAGTAACAAACTCATACCGAACAGTCAGTTAAAACTAAGGCCCTGGATATCTCCCGGCCTTGTCAAATCGATACACAAAAGAAACAAACTACACAAAAGGGCGCAAAAGTTTCCAGATAATATTTTAGTTCAAACTCACTATAAGAAATACAGGAACTTATGCAAAACGATTATTAAAAATACTAAAGAAAATTATTATAAAACGTTCGTTTACGAAAATTCTTATTCTCCAAAACGTATGTGGGAAGCATTTCGTAATATTAGTAAAACAAAAATCTACAGGTCTTCCGAAATTAAATCATTAGATATCGGTAACACAAACTCCTCTAATCCAAAAAATATGGCGAATTTTGCTAATAACTACTTCACGTCGGTGGGAACCACACTTGCCAAGAATATCCTCGATAAATGCAACAAAACTGAAACCGATCTTGCAAAGTTGGTCACCTCTAACCTCAACCATAAAATAGACAATATACAAACATCGACGAACGAAGTCTTGGAAATAATTGACGACCTAAAGCCATCCAACGCTTGTGGACCAGACAAAATTTCGACAAATCTTCTAAAAGTAATTAAGTCATTCATAGCAACTCCAATAGCTTTTATCTCAAATCTAAGTCTCAAATCTGGAATATTCCCTAACCATCTAAAACATTCAATTGTTGTATTGCTACATAAAAATGGAGATAAATCTACGATTCAAAATTACCGGCCGATATCTCTGGTCAATTCGGTCTCAAAAATTATCGAGAAAATTGTCAAAAACCGTCTTAGCTTTTACCTTGAAAATAATAACATTCTTTCTGAAAGACAATTTGGCTTCCGACCGGGTTTAGGTACCGAAAATGCCATTGGCAATCTTACTAAAGTAATTTCTAATAACATCGATCGAGGAATTAAAAGCATCGCGCTCTTTCTGGATCTGGCTAAAGCTTTCGATACCATCTCGCACAAAATCCTTTTGAAAAAACTTCAACGAATCGGTATTCAGGGGCAGTTACTTAAATGGTTAGGAAGCTATCTAGAAAATCGAAGCCAAAGAGTTAATATTAGTGGCACTCTAAGCGATCCAGCCAATATCGAATTTGGTGTTCCACAGGGAAGTACTTTAGGACCGATATTGTTTAATATTTATATCAATAATCTTTGTAACAGTAACCTTGCCGATCATATCATCACTTTTGCTGACGATACGGTCTTAATATTTGAGGCGAAAAACTGGTTTGAAACGCACAGAAAAGCCGAAATTGGGATAAACAATGTTAAACACTGGCTAGACAATAATCTCCTTACTCTCAACACGGAAAAGACAAAATTTATACGTTTTAGTGCAACACAAGCGGGACAACCCAAGGAAATACTGAATATTACTATTCACATTTGTAATGAACCGAATACTTGTACTTGCGAAAACCTAGAATCCGTAGATAGTTTAAAATATTTAGGAATCACCATTGACAAATATCTGAGATGGGAAGAACACATTAACTCAACTGCCTCAAAAGTCAGAAAACTTACCCACCTCTTTATGACCATCAGAAATATTCTCTCTGTAAAAGATATGAAATCAATATACTACTAGCAGTTAAAAACCCGCTCCGCGGGTTTTTGCTGCTAGGCCCTGCGGGCGGCACTTGGTTGGGCTGCGCCCAGTTTAAGTGATACTAACAACAGTTACATTTAATAGATAGATATTAGGTCATTCACAGAGAGAGGGTGAGTATATATTGTTAAAACACGGAACAGGAAGGAGTTAATGAATAATAACATGCTCAATTTAGGCATAATAAGAATGACAGTTGTTTGAATAAATGAAATTTTACGTATTTGTGATGGATTATTTCAAATGAAACACTATTATTGACTACATGTCTACAACTGATATTAACTGTTATGGTACCTAATATAATTTGCTCATAGGAGACTTGCAGTGCTTAAATATGTGTTACAACCGTCAATGTCTATAAGTTGAATCAATATCGTATAGTTTGTCACAACAATTAAAGATAGTTACAACAAAGTTGACTGAAATAATACATTATTACATATTGATTAATTGTACCCGTGTTTATGGATAAAAGGAGGGTAATTGTGCAATGTGATTAGCAGTCGGTTTAATTAAAAGGTGTGAATTTTACTCCAACTGGTGGTAATTCTTTACCTAAAACTGTTACTGTATCTAATAAAGTTTAAAGTTAGATTATATATACACCTTCATCAGGAGAGTAAAAATCTATATATAAAGGTAGATTATTACAATATAGCGCCCCTGAGGTGATATCTCACAAAAGCGGCGCCATGCAAATTGTCCAATTAATAAATAAATATAATGTTTACATTTTATTATGTACGTATGCATTGATATACAATGGAAATAGATAAAATAATGTTATCCGATTAAACTTTATTTTATTAAAAAACAAATAACTTTTTTAACTTCACTTTATTATATACAACCAATACATGTTTCATGAACGAAGTATACACCGAATCAAAAATTAAATATAGATTACAATTGGAAAAAAGAAGTGGAAGGAGGGGGGAGGGGTAAGAGTAGGCTGGGTTTATAAGAATTAGGAATTACAATATGAAAGACCAGTTAAGTGGGAAAATATTTAAAAGAGAGTTTATAAAAAAAAATTCTTGTTAATTACATCTACTTTTATAAACATGTTCTCTTATTTCTAAAATTTCGAAATTATTTATTTGTGATGCTTTATATCCTGTGTGAAGTATTTTAAGACCTGAAATTTTTTTTTGCATATAACCATAAAACAATATATTCATAAGACAAATAACATTTAATAACGGTTATTCTAATAAATTGATAGTTGAAATACTAAATAAAATAATTAAACATATTATCTTCAAACGGTATTTTTACCCTAGTTCTTAAGATATAAATAAACAATGGCGTAGAATTCTGTTTGTGGATAACGACACTTCTAAAATTATATATATAAACATTCCTGGTACTATTCAACCGGCGTTTTACACTAATAACAGAATGAATAAATATATTCTTAATAATAAAGATTGCGAAAATCAAACAAAAAAATCAGGAGTTTATAAACTCAATTGGGCTGGATTGTAATTTATTTTACAAAGGTAGAACCAATAGAAACTTTGAAGTCAGAACTAAAAAACATCTCAGGGTTCTAAATGGAAATAGTGAATATGAGTTTGCAAATCATCTTTTGAATCACACTTTCGATAAAAATTCAGGTCTTAAAATACTTCACTCAGGATTAAAGCATCGCAAATAAATAATTTAGAAATTTTAGAAATTAGAAAACATGTCAATATAAAATCAGATGTAATTAATAAGCAAAAAAAAATTATAAATAATAATGAAAAATGCCATTGCAAAGTTGAACTAAACTTACAGAAGAAATCTTATTATTAAACGCTTGATGTAATGTTCAAGTAATTTTGCATATTTAAATATACGCGCCAGTCATTTGATTCGTTTCTTCACCGCCAGAGGGGCGCTCTGTCGGCCACCTATAGCCACGATGCGTATCGGGTATCGGCCATATTGAATTAACGCGTGCTTTTTCGTCAAACGTCAAACGTAATCACGTAATTGTGGATAATTTTCACTGCAATGTAATTAATCCAATGGATTATGAACTTTCTAAGACATATTTTCTTCGATATTATCCAAAAATTGTATGAGCAGAAACGATATTTCTTAAGAAATATCGTATTACATGTGGCGATTCTATTTCAGTATCAAATCGTGTCTTAATCTTTAAAGTCTTATTTAAACAAAATTTGAATTTGACCAATCACAGGGCCTACACCGTCCAGACGCTGGAGTAATAATATTATCAGATGCCATGTGTAATTCTTTACTCGAATATGCATCCCTAGGTTGGGGTGGCTGTGCCAAAACAATATTAGACTCCCTGGTTAAAGCACAGAAATCACTACTAAGAGTCATCCTCAAAAAACCATTCAGGTACCCCAGTGATGCATTATTCACGGAAATAAAAGTTCTCGATGTTAGACAACTGTATATTAGAAAGATTATATTACTTGCACAAAAACAACGTCAGCACTTCCCTTCCATCGACCACCTTCACGACACCCGACTTTCAAGGAATAATCCAATAGTCCCAATAAAAACCACGACGTCCCTTGGGCAACGGCAATTCTCGTACTTAGGACCTAAATTATTTAATATCATTCCTAATGCTTGGAAAACGAAAAGTACAAATGTTTTGCGCAAATTGGTCAACGACTGGCTCCTTGATTTAGGGAGGGTAAAAAGTGAAGATATGTTGATCAATAGATAATCTCATTATAAAAAAAATTATAAAAAATATATATGTTCATTATTGTCAAAACACTGATACATAATCTTTTAAAGTACATACAATACAAAAACACATATTTATCACCTCTGAACACAATTGTCAATGCTGTATTAATCTGTACTTTATTTATCAATGCTATCGATTATTTTCTAATCATCCAACTATATTATAAACTTATAAACTACCCTTCCCATTTTTTCTACCTTACAACTCCTGTGGTGATCTGTCTTTTTATTACTACTATCTGGCTGATATTTACTTTACCGGTTTTGTTTTATAATTTGTACTAAATTGTAATATGAACTAAACTTGTCAATTTGACTGGCCTAAAACAGGATCCATTCCTAGTTGGCTAGTCAAAGTTTCCGCATGTTTTATTGTATGATTTTTATGTGAAATAAATTTATTATTATTATTGAATTAATAAAGCATACTATTTTCACTTTATATATTTTATTATATTGTTGATTAAATCACCGTAACATTATTTAATTGGAAAACAACAGTTTATAGATATACTTATATATATATTGTCCTCTTCCCGTATTATGTTGATCCAGTAAGAAGTTGTTAGACTAAGTTGATCCACCTTTAACACCATATAACTTGGCTATTATGGAATACATATGTACGAATTGGCAACAGTGGAACAGTAATTATCAATGTTGCCAGTTTGCCAGAAAAACCATTTGATATACTGTTCCTTAAATTTTCTAAATTTGTATGGAAATCGGATGCATAATTTATGTTGATCTACCCAAATTGGCATACTTATGTTGATCTCATATATATCGATATATTCCCGTAGTATGTTGATCCAGGTAAGAAGTTATTAGACAAAGTTGATCTGTGTCCCTATATATGGTTTTACTAAATGAACCAATCAAGGGGCAATCGGTGGACTGTTCATCAGAAGGTTTTATGTGATTCCGTAATCTTTTGTGATATTGAACTCAAAGTATTAGTCTCTAGAGTCGAATATCGCATGAAATGACTGTGAGATGGTACCGTTTCAAATCAAAATGACGCGTGTTGCTTGAATTGTTTATAAGAAATGTATGCATATTTAGATTGAAACGAAAATTTCGCAAAAACAAATCCATAAAAAAATCATAACTTAGCAGGGGTACACGGGTTCATAGGGTGAGGTTTGTCTAGGTCCTGGTGGCGGATGCGTTTGCCCATCTACTGCGTGGCGGGCCGGTTTGAAAGAAACTGGTTGAGGGATACCTTTCGACCATAAAAATCCAAAATGGCGGCAAAAGAAATAATGTTATGTAGGAAATTTTGAACCTCTATCTTTTACCATCTCTCCTGATTACGCTTCGTGACTTAGTAGGGGAGGCCGGGTTCTTGGTTATAATGGGTAATTAATGGATGATTGGACGCGGTTGGAGCTAACTAAAAACTGTCCAAAGAAGCGAAGCTAGCAGTCCACAATGGAGTGCGGGTACCTACCCTAATATATGGAAATGAGACATGGAATTGGCAAAAGAAGGCTGAAAGTAGATAGAATACTGTATACATGAGATTCCTGAGGCATATGTGCGGTAAAATCATGTATGGCGAAATGTGCGTATGCTGTGTCCATTCTACAGGTATTTTATAAGGGCCTGTTAAAAGGAGCTAGCAGCATTGATCCCCGGTGCACTGTGCACGTGCTTGATACTCAACAGACACGAGCGGAACACAGGTTCACAGTAAAGTTGATGTTATCTATATACGAACGGGTCGTTTCTCCGACTCATTTTACCGTAAGTCGGCTCGCATGTGGAACGAGCTATCGGCATCTGTTTTTCCTCCTCCATATAATCCGGGCCTCTTTAAGACCAGCATTAATAAATTCATTCCTACAGCCCCTACCTTAACCCGCCTCATAACGCTGCCCAACCGGTTGGCGACATAGTTTCTCTGTATTTAGAGTGTAAAGACAGGGGCGCTCTAGTGAGAGGTGTCACATAAAAAAATCATACCGCCGAATTTGAATATGGAGACTTACAAAACGAAAAACGAGTTGGAAAAACGACCCGTTCTCATAAAGACAACATCAACTTTATTGTGAACGTGCGTTCCGCTCGTGTCCGTCGAGTATCAAGCACGTGCACGGTGCACCGGGGAACAATGCTGCTAGCTCCTTTTAACAGGCTCTAATAAAATACCTGTAGAATAGATTTCGTCATACATGATTTTACCGTACATATGCCTCAGGGATCTCATTTCTACAGTATTTAGTCTACTTTCAGCCTTCTTCTGCCAGTTCCATGCCTCACTTCCATATATTAGGGTAGGTACCAGCACTCCATTGTGGAGTTTCGCTTCTTTGGACAGTTTTTTGTTATCTCCAACCGCGTTCAATCATCCATTGATTACCCATTTTAAATAATTACCCATTATAATCAAGAACCCGGCCACCCCTACTAAGTCACGAAGCGTAATCAGGAGAGGTGGTAAGAAGTTCAAAATATACCATATAATATTATTCCTTTTGCCGCCATTTTAGATTTTTATGGCCAAAAGGTATCCCTCAAGCAGTCTCTTTCGATCCGGCCCGCCACGTAGTAGCTGAGCAAACGCAACAGTGTACCCCTGCTAAGTTATGATTTTTTATGGATTTGATTTTTGCGAATGTTTCGAATAGCTCTAAAGATGATTCTTTTAAAATCATCTCATATTTAATATTATAAAACAATATGACCGGAAGTCGGCATCTTTCTATAAAGCATAAACTAAAAAAAACAGCTACAAGGTGGTTACAAATGCAATTATATTTAATCAATTTGTTCGATTATATTTTATGTGAAGTTGTTTTCACAGTGGCCCAATGAATATTATATGGGGCCAATTGAACCAATTTGACTTTAAGCATTTTCTACGTCTTTCGATAAAAACTTAGGCTTACGATAAAAATTCTCATAATCAACGGCAGAAAACTAGTTGTCTACCAAATTCTTATTTTTTTAATCTCATATAAATTAAGCTATATACTCATAAACCGATTGAGTGTGTAATGGACCTGTTTGGGGTAAAAGAACGTAAAGAATTTTTTTTCATAAATTAAAATACGTTCAGAGAATAGGGAGAAACGAACAGACTATGGACATCTTTGGGACATACTAGAAGCTTTATTATAGAAACCTACGTCGGTAATAGGTGTTAACCACGTAATAATTGAAAAGAGGCGTGATGGAGCTCAACGAATCAGATCATTCCCAAAATCAATTAAATAATTTTTCGCCAATCACGGAGATTAAGGGCGGTCTAAGACACGATACACTCGAGGTTGATTTACTGTTGAGTTAACCTTGGGATCCGGTCTCACGACACGTGCAAAGGCACTTGGGATTCGACGATAAATTTGCATTCTAAGGCAGAAACGAAGCCATACCCAACCATCGATAACGAAAAAAGGGGGTGACGGTCTGGTGGAAGAAGAGGGTGTTTTAGAATGTTTTGGTCCATAAGACATATTACGAGGTGATCCTCATAGAGAGAATTGTTTACGTTCGCTGAAGTTCTGAGTGCTATTTCAAGTGTTGACAATGGACACGAATTTTAACTTAAGATAGGATGTTTGGCCGAAATTGCCTAATTATATTAACACGGGGGAGATGCAAGTTGGGTAATTAAGAAAAGACATAAAAGTTAATGGGTCACGAAGTCTTTGATTAACGATCAAAATTTTACGACCTTTTTTGCGCGTAAACAAAGTTACGAGGATAATATATTGAAATTCCTAGATGAAGCGTGAAAAGAGTAAATGGGTTGGGCTAAAACTAGACGCAAAAAACTGTAAAAACAGGGATGTACTGGGCGTAGATCGCCGAAAAGAAAGGACCGGGAATCGAAAAGAAACCCGAAAAGTAGTTTAGCTCATGATGGAAGGGGTTTCAACGACTCGGGTAGTGGACAGCGTTGGGTTACGAAAGATTACCAGAAGATATGCGGCGGATATCACGAAAAGAGTCAAAACAGGTAGGCGAAATTACAAAAACGTGTCGGATCAAATTTTGGAACGAATGCCTACGTATGTCATCACCGAGGGGAAGGTATATGTGTCCTGGGATCACCCACGGATCGTGTAGACACCAATCAAATGCTAGAAGGCAGCACACAAGGAAGGATACTGTATGCGCAAGCGCTGGACATAATGGGTGAAAAACTTCCGGTAGTTGGGATAATTTATCGATTATATTATCGATATCAATAGCGAATTTCTCGGAAAGATTTCAAAAACAACGATATAGAAATGAGCTACACCTAGTCTATAGGCCGGAAATCAACCAATATTACAGACACAACACGTGTACGAGGAAAAATAATCAAATAATTTTGCGCAATAATCTACATCGCCGAAAATCATTTACGGGAGGGCGCCCGAAAGTCAGGTCACCGAGTACACGCCTGTACCCGCCTCGGCAGGGTGGTAGGTGTTTACCTCAACTCGGCAGGCGGGAACCAAAAAAACTGAAACGGGGTTATGCAATTCTAAACTTAACGGGTAGTGAAACCTCGAATTCATAAAGACGAAAGTCGCACAAATTTTAAGTCGATTTATTCGAAAAAAACATTATTAAATAGCGTTGTTTGGAGGAAATCGGGGCTTTTTTCGTTTTAACTTGGTTGGAGTCGGGCTTCGGGATCCTTACGTCGTGACAGCTTTTTGTGTGCTATTTTTAAACTAAACTGATAGAGTTTTAAATGTAGTGAAGTTGGGTATTTAGAAAATCAAGGCATTTTCACGAAGTTAGAGTGGTTTTAATATAAATTGAAATAATTGAAGTGTTTTAAAATTTAATTACATTCAACCAAAAAAAGGGTAGACTCATAATTAGACAATACTAAATTCACGGGTTGGAGTCTCTTGGTTTGGACTAATATAGAACGATGAAACTCAACTGCAGTAATGTTTAATAATAACGCGTGTGCCATTAGAGGAGAAAAAAATAGAGAACCATAATAATTATCAAATGACCTGACGAAAACGGCTAAGACAAAGTTCTAAATTTATTGTGAAATTGAAGAGACAGTGTTTTCCTTGCGAGCACGGGAAGGATTTTAACGGTTTACACGATATAAGAATTTAGTGAAAAAATCGAAGTGAACGTGGCAAATAATATATGAAAGGTTCTAGGGAGGGGGAGGGGGTTTTGGGTAGATCTCGGCAAATACTTACTTAGATACTCTAAAATAGTCGATAGGGAGAGATATCTAGACTAGGTACAGTGGAGGCCAACAAATACCTATGCATGTCAACTATCAACTTACGGTTAGGGAGGAAGAGATCTTCTATTGAAAGAAATGATCCGCTTAAACATTCCGAAATCTAGTATCCGGTAATTTATGTGCTATCTACGGGGCGGCGTAAAAAAGTAGAAATCTTAGCTAGAAAAATTAGATCCAATATGGTTATAGTTTCTACTGGCGAGTAGACGGGTGACATAGATAATCGATTTCGAATTTAATACGAACCCTTAACGGCTTAGGGGCTTCTACTCATACCTACAGTTCCTGGACGCGGATTAATGTACATGTCGTCGATATCCCGACTGGACTGGTAATATTACGATTTTGGGTAAGTGATTTTGCATGAATATATATTTCCAGAACGTTAAAATTGCGACGAAGATGGGGCTGCAACCAACAGCTCGGACAGAGCTGCGATACTGATAAAATAGTATCACATTTAGAACTGTTTGCTTGCTTCTAACAGCTGTGTTTAGCACGAGGCCAATGACCTACTTATTTGTAAGCAGTTAGTGGCGACACACGACCCAAAAGGAAGAAAAGGGACCCCCATAAATCACTTGACGTCCGTGTCTGACGACAAAAGTCGTACATTCTACCGAGTTGGCAGCCGCGCAGAGGCACCTCAAATCAACATGGAAGCGACTAGCTGCAACCAACTCATGCTCAAAACAAATAAAAAATCAAATTAATAATATTTGTATAACCTTATATGTTCACTAACAAATTCCCGAATACCTTTGGCCTCGGCTTAGAACTCGCCGTTGGAGTATGTTGTCCGTAAGCTGTCTTGGGAAAGCACACAACTTCCTCAGCTCAGAAGATTTTCTACTTTCCTCATCACGCGATTTCGGGGCGTCAACGTTGTATGGAGAATCACGAAGAGTTCGGGAGGTCATCCCTTTTCGCGGAGCCGGGTCGGGTGAGAGGACACGAGAGGCAGTATGAAAATTAATGTCAAGTTGGAATGTTTGGGCCTTGGTTCGCTGCGAAGGCGTTTAATTGAACGGGCTCCAAGTCTTTCAAAATCGCGTGGAGGGGACGTCGGCGTGATGAACGAGGGTTCGAAATCGGAGGACGAACACATACTAAAGCGGGGTTTACCCGGAGGTTGATGCAACTCGACTGGAAATCCCTCGAGACCCTTTGCAGCAGCCTTCGTGAGGTGGATGGTAGGCCTGGCGGCTAGTGGACGTTGAAAGCCCCACCAGAACAAACCTACTTGAAACATGCACGCGTTTAGCATCATGACAAGGGACGCAATGAAAAATTCCCCTTTTACAGTCAGTAACGTAGTCCGTCGGAGGAAGCGGGGCGGGGTGATTTGGGATATTCCAACAGGTGTATTACCTCTCCCTCTGACGTGAGCGGTCCGGAGGTGTCAGGGCGACTATAAGAAGAAGTTAGACCAGACCTCGGGGAAAGCCAGACACGTATTGGTTCTTGGGGTTTTGCATTTGGAAGAATAGCGACCATTTCATTTGGGGCAGTGAGGTGCCGACCCAGTTTGCAAAAAACTCTTTTCTCGTCATTCAATCCGTTCCCATCTCCTTTCCTCTCGTGTCCACTTCCATCCGCAACATCCAAAGTTTACTAACCACAGCTAAATCCATTTATATAGTTTCAGTACACCATTACAGAGGTCGACGAGGGAGTCCCAGTACTTATGCGGAAACAACACACTATTCAACGAAGGGTGTAATAGCGCGTACACAAGAGGGGGGGGGGGTACGGTTCTATGTCACAATCTAGAATTTATAAACACGGGGACATTAGATAATGACGGGGATACAAGGCAATTGTAAGGATATGATAGAAACTGTTAGGTCGATTAGTAATAGGGTCCAGTATTCGAAAGTTAGGTGAGACACGTACTCGTTCCTTGAACTCGCTGAGGGTCGATGGACGTTTTCCCCACACTTTGGCTAAAAAGAACCGGGAGTTACCATGGAAAGGAGACATTAAATACCTACCACCCCATAACGGTGGGCTTCGAATTAACAAATAACACAACGTAAAGTTAAGGGATTTATTGTAGATCAACCCCAAAGCGAAGGCCTTATTTTACTGTGTGCAATATCACAGGGGCGGGGGATATTCAGAGTTAGCTAGGCTCAGCACGATATCATTTTGCAAAAGCGAAACTGAACGCTGGGGAGAAAGAGGTATAAAAACCTCATTCAAGCGAGCTAGGACAGTTAGGAGTACGAGTCAACACAAGTGAAAAGCTGCAATGATCCCGACCCCGGGGTCATTGCAGCTTTTACGGAATGACGAGGAAAATAATATTTTTTAATTAGTTGAAAAAATTACTTTTCAAAATTTCAATTATGTTTAACGTAATACACTATCTGGCCTCAAGTAAATCAGTTTTATCACGAACCGTAACTATTTAATGTAATAAAATAACAAAACAAATTAATGTTAATATGATAGTTTGCTTTAATCTCAATAAAAAAATAAAGAGAAAAAGTTTTTTTTTATGATTGAGATAAAACTTTCCCCCAAATAACATGTATATATATTGATTAAAATTAAAATAGCACCTTCACATTAGGAAATAGAGGACAACGAACAAATAAGTACATTGACTAAGTGTTACGGACGGACATGCACTTGAGCTTATAAAACTTGGGAGCTGTACTCACAGAAACTGGAGTTTAGTTGTAATACGGGGTCAATTGTACCGGTATAATCATCCCCCAAAAACATTAACATAGAAACCATATAAACTACTAAATGCGGTTTAAAGCTAACGAATCCACCTAGATTTAATCAATAATCCCGTATTTTTAGATTCCATAAGTACCCACTCTATTGTGTACCTAGAGGTAAAACTAAGATATTGCACAATATTGGCAAAATATGGCAGAAATGGCTCCAGTGGATAAGTAATAAAACATATTTTATAAGCACTTTAAAAAAAATTGTCTAAAGAAACAGATAAATTCTTAAAACAATTATGAATAAAGTACATTCTGGAATCGTTAATAAGTCGTTTTGAAATATTTCGTCGTGTTTAGTAATCAATAGTATCGCGGTGGCAAGACGCAGAATTTCATAGCCGTTGATTATCAAAGACAAAACAAATAAAATTATAATTATTATATGGGTTAAATGTATTATAATCAGGGTGTTGTCACATCCCGGCAGCTTAGAGAAATAATATTAATAATAATACTCTAAGCCCGGCAGTCCGCAGCTGCATTGTTTTAACAACGAAGTTTTGGTCTGATCACATTTTCAATACAGTATTATTTTTTAACGAAAATAGTTTTCATACAGAGAATATACAAATAAACCTTTTTTTGTGTATAAAAACATATCCACCTTTAAGTTAAGATGTAGTGTGATATGATTTGTATTTTTTTATTAAACACTAATATGAAGCATGAAGGAATTATCAAAATTTAAATAAAATATATTGAAGTGTTTTATCTTATCTTTTAGTTGGTATTACTATAAACTGCACGTGTTAGTTCTACTTCTGCCATTTGTGTGCTAAAAATACTTTATTCAACTTCTCGAAGTTAGCAGCTGTGGCTTTTTGTAGGAAATATGATATCTGATTATAATATTTCTGTTTCATTTTTTACAAATAAAAACTTGTGTGAATACCGCACCAGAGTCATACAGTCCTAACCGCTCCCGTCTGGAGCCAGTGAGACTATGGCATCCTCAAAGGAGACCTCGAAGGAGATGAGGAGGACGAAGGTGGGAGAGAACCTGGCTATTCAGATATGGTCACCAAACACTAATTGTAAAATAGTACAAATTAATTTTAATAAAATTTATTTGAACCCGCGACCTTCGGATTGCTAGTCGAGAGCCACCTCAAGTAGTTTGATATGTTTGGTGACTTAGCAGGAGTGCCCGGGTTTATAGGGTGAGGTTTGTTCGGTTCTTGGCGGCGGATGCGCTTGCCTACCAAATGCGTGGTGGGCCGGATCGATTAATCCTCTTTCAACGCATCGCCTTGCAACGCAGTAGGAGAGTTAGATTTTTATGTTTATCACTCGAACACACTGACCCCCAGATTACTACCCACCCATCATACCTATTTCCTTCCCAGAACTCACTGTCCTTCCTTTCTTTCAAAATACCCCAACACAGCATTCAAAAAGGGCCTCCTGTGTGGAGACGATGTAAAAAAATACAAAAAATAAACAACTATCTCGCTAAATCGTTGGCGGTGACTAATGGT
The DNA here is from genome assembly GCF_061612785.1 of Hesperophylax consimilis. NCBI lineage: Eukaryota > Metazoa > Arthropoda > Insecta > Trichoptera > Limnephilidae > Hesperophylax > Hesperophylax consimilis. Next base: position 3,061,299 of record NC_142852.1, read on the forward strand.
AGGGGTATTGGTTATCTAATAAATGGTTCCCGGGGCGGCGGTACACATAATTGTAATAATTCTCGAGGGCTCTGATGTACAGACATTATGGCTCCTGTTGATTGACGAACATATACTAAAACATCGTTGGTTGGAATCGGTGCTTGAAATGACTTTAGCCATGTTTAATAAAAAACAAATTGGAATAAATTTTTCAGCAATTTTAATTTAAAACTTGAAAAATTAAATTCTCACCAATCTAACCGCCGCAATTTTAATAGGCACAAATTATGGATATTACGCTTTGTTTCAACTTAATCATTACAAGAAACTTACGTCGGGAGAGATGGTAAAAGATACATTAAAATAAAATTTTATTCAATCAATGTTCAAAATTTCTCTTTTAAAATGACTCAATGAACCTCACCCCATGAACCCGGGCACCCCTGCTTAGTCACGAAACGTAGTAAATGATGAATTAAAGTTATATTTTTGTTTAATCAAGTTCAAAAGATTTTTTAAGCATGGATTTGACGTTTGCGAAAGTTCCATTTCAATATAAATATGCGTGAGGCAGTCTATCCTCTTTAAGTACAAAGTCATTTTCATAGAATATGGATGTTCTAACAGAATCTAAAAAGTACCACAACGCGCGCGAAATACAAGTTACAATGCATGCAAGCCGTCAAGTTGGTCAGAAATATATAGATCAACAAAATAAATCGTGTAAAATGTATATGCGACCGAAAAATGGGCGTGGCTTACAGCTAAATCTCGATGACACAAGTTGATCTGTAGGGATTTACATATGTATGCCAGCTTGGGTAATGGATCAACATATCCGGGGTGGATCAACAAATGCAAACGGATCAACATATACCTGGCGTACCGTCGCTCGAGATCAACATAGTACGAGAGGGGATAAATATTTGTAATTTAGCTGAGAAATTAATGATTGATTACATTACTACACTAGCACATTAAAGCTTTAATAATTATACAGAACAGCTAATACATTTTATTTAAAATTACAAAAAGAATTACCCCATTACGCATGTACTTTAAATAAATAAATTTTAAACACAGTTTTAATTAAGTTTAAAGGTGATCTTACGTAGGTAGTACATCAAGTTGAATATATGTTTGTAACTCGCTAACAATACACTGGCTTTATATTTTTTATCACAAAGAACTTTAACAAGCAATATTTTAGACACGAAATGATATAATTTAACTAATTTCGGCGACCGTGTCGCGTGGCTTTGACCGAAATGTTAAACTCTAAGCGAATTAAATCTGTTATTTTTATTCTAAAAGAAAACGGAGTTGGGCGTTTCGGTTTCAAATGGGTTTCAAGGCCAGGCCCCTAAATAAACCACTCACTAGATCGAAATCTTCGGGCTTTTTGTACATAGCAAATTGGTCCTCTATTTAAACATAAATATGTGAAGAAAAAAAAAATTGTTAGGAAAATAAAAAATGCGCCACCATAGAAAATATTATTCTCATTCGCAGCCTACCCCATTCATTAGCCTTAAATATTATTTAAAAAAAAAAAAACAAATTTCAAAATATTCCATCACAACAAGAAAGATCCTTAGGACAAAGTGCTGTCCTGCAAAAATGAGCTTAAAGTGTCCTTTAATTTGAAGTATTTGAATAATTTTAAATCCTTTATAAAGGATTAGATTTGAAATCAATTATAAGGAAGGATTATTATGGAGAATTTGAACAATTGATCAAATTTCAACGATAGGCTGAAATAGTAAGAGGAATTCATTTCAATTCATTCATCAGGAATTCAAAACATTCTCGCTCCGCATCGAAGGAGTACAGTCGCGTAATTTTGTAACAAGTAAATCAAATAATATAGTTTACATTAATAACTCGCCCACCTGGGCGCTCCATTCCATCCAATATGGAAACTCAAGAAATTATTAAAAACATTAAAGATTTAATAAACAAGATCACTTCAGTGAAGGACTCAAAAATAAAATTAACACTGGAACAGAACATTATATCACTGGAAGAAAAAATTCAACATGAACTAATAAACCTACAAAAAAAGATTATAGAATTACAAGAAACTAATATTAAAAACAATCATCACTACGCACAGAAACTAGAAGAAATTCATAATAATAACAAAAGGACATATGCAAATGTATTAGGTGACAATAAATACTTCGTGAATACAAGTGCACACATCCCAGAACAGAAGCACGCCATCATAATTACATCTAAAAACACCTTGAAGGCCGAAGATATAGTGCAAGTTTGTTTCTCTTGTCTACCAATGTATCAGAAACTATTGCCGACTGAAAAAATTGATATTTTAACAAACATTCTTCATGTGATTGACATTTTCGACCAAGTGAGACAGATACTTGAGTCGGCGAATGTCAAGAGCCGGAATAACAGAAAAGTATGTACGAGACGATGTATGAGTATGAATGAGGCAAGGAGTCTGTGCCAAGACCGACTTGTTTGGAAGTCTGTCCTCTCTGCCTGCCCCCGCGGAAACGGCGGGATGGTTTTATACTATAACAACAATCCATAAAATGTCTTCCAACGATAGGTACTATGGTAAAACATTTGTGGGCTAGTCTGCCTAATAAATATTTGAATACATATTATATAGTGTCCACTGGATGTTCATTATATACCCTACCTTTCTGCATGATTTCCTACACTGGATTTGAGTCACAGAAAGAGTTCACTTTATAAATAAAGAATAAAGCAATGAACGGACTGGCACCGTCATACTAAGCTGATATCTGCGTGAGGGACAATCGTACCTGTCTGGCCTTTGAACAGACAAGTTACCCTCACGGATGAATGTTTCATAGTTTGGGATGTTGCATAATTAGCATAAACCTGTAACTGGTATTTAAATTTTTAGAAGACAGTTAAAAACAAATTTCTTTAATTTCAGATATAAAATATGTGTTAAGAAGCAATATCAAAGCTTCATTACCACTAGTCATGGCTGTATAAAATTTACCAAATCATACTTTATAAAAAAGTTATTCTGATGCATCAATAAAAATAAAATGAATATATTTAAATAAAAAGCCTATTGTTCTCAATATTACAATTTATTTCAAATAAGAAATAAAACGAAACCATGTTATATAATTTCAAATGCTTATTTATTTATAGGGGAAAAACTTCCACATTGTAAAAATTATAAGTAACATCGGTACAATATGTTTTATATATATATATGTAGTTGTATGTGGATAGACGGTGCAATGTATATTTGCCATAATACATTGAGAGTGTATATCAAAATAATATACCACTTATATCAAATTAACAGTACATAATAATACGGTTCTTGCTGACGAAAACCGTTTTGTTCATTTCCCTTGAACGTTTAATTTGAGAGTTGATATAGACACATGGAGATAATTTGGTTTCTGCATAGGAACAGCCACCATCCAAAATACAGACTTGTCATAACATCATAAACTCTGTTGCATTCCTTCAGTACATATGTATTTTTTTATCTCTTGGACTGCGATGACGCTAAAACAAGTATTAATAATATTATATATATATTATATGGTACATGATAAGAAAAAAAACAAAATTAAAAATTATGTCAGATTGAAACTGAGGGTGCTCTCAGTAAAGTTATTCATAGGGCGTCAATTATTAATAACGTTAGGGAAATTACATAAAGCATTAGAAATATCAAGTATATATCAATTGTAACCAACCTGGCACAAGGTTTTAACTACATAAACAGCGTTTAAATGTTTGACAGTTATATAGTTTGGTTTAACTATAGTTTCCCTGGGCATTATATTGATTTCCTATCTGTTTCCATGATTCTGGTGTCATTTGAGCACCATTTCTTCAGTGGCTTTTAGGTTATGTTTAGGAAGAACTTCCCATCCTTGAAAAGGATAAAATAAATCAGTAATACGATTGCATGTTACCATATTAACTTTACTAAATACGTAATTAACTGAATGCCAATAAAAACTATACTCACTGTTTTATTTATTTTGTAAACAAATATTACGCAAAACATACGAGCAAAGAAATCTGACAGAAGACGGACCTTTGCCCGCCTTCCATAGACAACTTGTGAGTGTTGCGGCCTAAAAATGAATTCCTATCGAATTCTCTGCAATAATTGTGCGATTCGGCGGGGAACACTGGAACGGATTATTCAAATATAACGGAAGCTTTTTCGGAGTTGAAACAACCCAATTTGTATTTGAATAAAATCGACGTGAAGATTTTCTTACATTCGAATAGAACTCGGGAATCTGAATAATTGTTCAATTTTTCCGAAACAACTCGCCCTAACTGTCACTTCACAGAACTTGAAATAAGAATAAGAACGACCGTTTAGACATAGCTAACGTAGCTGTTCAACAGGAAATCATTTACCGATAGATTGATTGATTATTATGACGTATTCTAGACCCTGAATGTGGGTGAATTTTTAAGAGCAATTTTTTGACGTGCTTTCTGAGTGAACGTTGGTGAAAAAAGCTCGCACGCTTGGGCATTTATTATTTTTTTTTACTATACATTATACACTTTACAAATAAGGTAAAAAGTCCCGATAAACTGCTTTTTAGCAGTTTGTCTAGCGGGTTCTTTACATTATAAATCTTTTTATATTGAATTTACAGTTACATTTTTACAATTATTTATTTATTTAACGCCTATTAGGGCTTTTACATACATACATATAAAAAAAAAATTTACGAAATTACATATACATGAAAATAGTGCAGACGACTATTTAAAACAATTGCCGAAAAATAACTATAGAGTCAAAATATCACTGAACTTGATCTAAACAGCATGCAGGCACAAAACATAATTTTTTTTCTGTTTCAGTTGACAAAATTATTATGTGTCAGTCAAATCAAATTAAGGACGGGTTGTTTCGGAGAATTTGAACAATTCATCAAATTTCAACATTCATTTTCAGGTTTTGTGAAAGTCCTATTCAAGTTCTGTTACTATATCATTGTAGGCTAGCTTCTTGACAAAACTGAAATAAAAACAGAACTTGAAAAAATCTTTCACAGAGCTTGAAAATGAACGTTGAAATTTGATGAATTTTTCAAATTCTCCGAAACAACCCGTTCTAAATACCTTTATTAAAATATTCCACTACTTGATGAAAAAAACTTCAATAGGGTATGCTTATATATTTAAATTGATGTACTAAATATATCAACAACATCGTAGTAATTGTTTCCAAGCTGTTGAATCCGTCGCATAGGAGTATGATATTGGGACGTTGATATAGAATTGCTACAATAATATGGTAGGTACTGTCAAGTAACCGACCTGCTTGGAGTATGAAAAGAGATTACATATAATAAATCAGGGGTATCAAACATTGAATTAATAATTTTATACAAACGGGTTAAATCGGAAATAATTCTGCGATCAGATAATTTTATTAAATTTAATGAACAAAGTACGTTATAATAATTTAGGTTTTCTCTAGGAATGCCCATTTTAAAATTTACATTTCTTAAAAATTTATTTTGGATTCTTTCAATCGCATGTGAATGAACCACATAATTTGGGGACTAAACTGTGGAATTGTATTCTACATGACTCCTTACTAGTGACATATATAATGTTTTTACAGTATTTACATTATTGAAATCACTAGATACCCTTAAAATAAATCCCAACATTTTCAAAGCTTTATTGGTTATTATTTCAATATGCTTGATAAAGTTAAGTTTCGTGTCAAACCAAATGCCTAAGTCATTAATTATCGAGACAGATACTAACGACATATTGTAAATGGAATAATTAAAAAATATTGGATTCTTTATTCGATAAAACCTCATAATTTGGCATTTTCTTATGTTAAGTTGCAAGCGGTTATCACGACACCATATAATTAATCTCGACAAGTTATTTGATAATATATGGCAATCGTTAATGTTCCTGATTGCTTTGAATAATTTCAGGTTGTCTGCAAACATTAACACTTGAAAATCATTGAACATATACAATACATCATTGACAAATAATAAAAACGGGATTGGACCTAAGAGACCCCTGGGGAACACCACTCGTAGCAGTGAATGTGTATGAAAATGTACCATCAATTTTAAGAGCCAGTAATCTTTTAGTCAAGTAACTATAAAACACTTATTCACTACCTCCTATACCGAATTTTTGGAACTTATTCAATAATTATTTATTAATAACTCATGATTGACTCTATCGAACGCCTTGCTAAAATCGGTATAAATAGAGTCAACTTGACATTTACTAAACATGGAATCAGATATATAGTTTTGATAGGTTAACAAGTTAGGGTAGATTTGCCAGTAGAGAAACCATGATGTTTAGGAGAAATGACGTAGTTTAATCGGAAAATAACTTTTTTGCGAAGAAATTTTTCAAAAACTTTAGAAATCGTTGATAAAAGGCACACCGGTCTGTGATTAATAACCTCGTGTTTATCGCCTTTTTTTCAAATAGGCGTAAGGAAGCTGGATTTCCATTTAGTAGGAAAACATCCTGTTCGTAAAGACTGATTAAACAGCAAATATAAAGGATACGCCAGATTAGTAGCACAATTATTCAAAAATACAGGCATAACATGCATAGTTGCATACGGAACAAAAGAGTTTTCTCCACTGTGAGTCAGCATGTGGAACTTTAGTTGACCCTTACGATAGCACGCATAGTTGCACAGCGAACATGAAAAAGGTTTTTCTACACTGTGAGTCAGCATGTGTGCCTTCAGGTTACCCTGGTAATAACTTGTATAATCGCACTCCAAACATGGAAGAGGTTTTTCTCCATTGTGAATCAGCATGTTTCTCTTTAACTGACCCTTTTTACAACACGCATATTTGCAAACGGAACAAGAAAAAGGTTTTTCTCCACTGTTAATCAGCATGTGCCTCTTCACCTGACCCTTTTGACAACATGCTTAGTTGCACTCCAAACATGAAAACGGTTTTTCTCCACGGTGAGTGAGCATGTGGCTCTTTAAATTACCCTTTTGAAAACACGCATAGTTAAACACGGAACATGAAAAAGGTTTTTCTCCACTGTGAGTGAGCATGTGGCTCTTTAAATTACCCTTTTGAAAACACGCATAAGTGCACACGGAACATGAAAAAGGTTTTTCTCCACTGTGAGTGAGCATGTGGCACGTTAGGTCGCTCTTTCGATAACATGCATAGTTGCACACGGAACATGAAAAAGGTTTTTTCCACTGTGAGTCAGCATGTGGCTCTTTAAAAGACCCTTTTGTTTACATGCATAGTTGCACACGGAACATGAAAAAGGTTTTTCTCCACTGTGATTCAGCATGTGCCTCTTCAACTGACCCTTTCGACCACACGCATAGTTGCACATGGAACATGAAAAAGGTTTTTCTACACTGTGAGTGAGCATGTGGCTCCTTAAATTACCCTTTTGAAAACACGCATAGTTGCACACGGAACATGAAAAAGGTTTTTCTCCACTGTGAGTGAGCATGTGGCTCGTTAGGTCGCTCTTTCGATAACATGCATAGTTGCACACGGAACATGAAAAAGGTTTTTCTCCACTGTGAGTCAGCATGTGGCTCTTCAACTGACCCTTTTGACCACACGCATAGTTGCACACGGAACATGAAAAAGGTTTTTCTCCACTGTGATTCAGCATGTGCCTCTTCAACTGACCATTTTGACCACACGCATAGTTGCACACGGAACATGAAAAAGGTTTTTCTCCACTGTGAGTGAGCATGTGGCTCCTTAAATTACCCTTTTGAAAACACGCATAGTTGCACACGGAACATGAAAAAGGTTTTTCTCCACTGTGAGTGAGCATGTGGCTCCTTAAATTACCCTTTTGACAACACGCATAGTTGCATTCCAAACATGAAAACGGTTTTTCTCCACTGTGAGTCAGCATGTGGCTCGTTAGGTCACTCTTTCGACAACTTGCATAGTTGCACACGGAACATGAAAAAGGTTTTATTCCACTGTGAGTCAGCATGTGCGTCTTTAGTTTATCCTGTCGATTACATGCATAGTCACACTCCGAACATGAAAGTGCTTTTTTTCCACTGTGAGTCAGCATGTGGCTCTTCAACTGACCCTTTTGACCACACGAATAGTTGCACACGGAACATGAAAAAGGTTTTTCTCCACTGTGATTCAGCATGTGCCTCTTCAACTGACCATTTTGACCACACGCATAGTTGCACACGGAACATGAAAAAGGTTTTTCTCCACTGTGAGTGAGCATGTGGCTCCTTAAATTACCCTTTTGAAAACACGCATAGTTGCACACGGAACAGGAAAAAGGTTTTTCTCCATTGTGAATCATCGTGTGCCTCTTCAGCTGACCCTTTTGACAACACGCATAGTTGCACACGGAACATGAAAATGGTTTTTCTACACTGTGAGTCAGCATGTGGCTCGTTAGGTCGCTCTTTCGATAACATGCATAGTTGCACACGGAACATGAAAAAGGTTTTTCTTCACTGTGAGTGAGCATGTGGCTCCTTAAATTACCCTTTTGACAACACGCATAGTTGCACTCGGAACATGAAAAATTTTTTTTTCCACCATGAGTCAGCATGTGGCCCGTTAGGCGGCTCTTTTTATAACATGCATAGTTGCACACGGAACATGAAAAAGTTTTTTCTCTAACATGGGTGCGTACGTTTATTGCAAAATTTGACTTAGGAAAGGAGTAGTTGTGACGGGGAGGAGTGTATCCCTTTTCCACAAAATGCGTCTGAAGATCTGTCGACAAATTTGAAAAATAACATGGGTGAAAAAGACTCAGTTAAACTTATTTTCTAAAATTAGAGTAAATAAGCGAAGTAAGTTCGTAGAAAGGTTAAAAAAAATAGGAGAGTCCGAGTCGATCAAGTTTACAGTGAAAAATTGGTTTTACCTGCTTCCTTTGTAATTCTTCCAAAGCGTTCTAAGCATTCCTCTTTAACATCCGGCAGGTCTATGTCAATTTTCATATAAGTAAGCCCCGCTTCAACTTGTCGGGGTAAGAGATCTGCGTTTATGGTAACTGTCTCCACATTTATGCTTCCTGGAATAAAAAAGTACAATAAATAGAATGAATCTTTGCATGGCCAGCCCTGAACCAAACGGCGCCTGGCGCGAGTTTAATATTGACTGCCCTAACAGTCTAAATTAGCACACGCCGAGGCAGTATATCACTGTAATCATTAAAATGATGATTTGTGTTTTTTTGTAGAGCGGTATTTTTCAAAAATAATATCAAGGGCGATGTGTTAGGTTAAGTATTCGACGCCCGGAGCGAAATTCATCAATTGCGCCCACATAGTGCCAGCGCTGTATCTTCGTCAAATTGTTATAAACGAGATTTTTTTATATTGAAAAATTGCATTTTTATGTCCGCTTCAGGGACCGATTCTTCAAGAAGGAAAAACCTTTCTCTAGAGCACCTGTAGTAGAGAGTTTGGTTGTTTTCGGTCAAAGAGATATTGTTTTTCCAATCTATATTTATGTATTTTTAACTTATAATACGTGTAATTCACATCATATCCCGGTGTAAATCGAGGAACCGACAACTTTTTATGAAAAATATAATAAAGTTTAATGAGTGCTGTATATTGGTATTTTCCGGCAAGGACGCAGAGTAAGGTAAATACCCAATAAACCTCATATTTTATAAGAGAGGATGTTGTGCACAAGTGTGTGTCCTGTTTGCATGACATTTCAAAAGAGACATTGATTCCGGACATCCGAATTCTAAATTCTATATTTTACACGTATGCAATGCAACTACTCTCCGCATATTGCAAGAATTCCTTCGTTACAGCTGGGAGGTCGAAATCTAAATCCGAAAATGCAATTTCACCTCCACCTTCTTCCTGGAGCCCTGGTTCCGTCTTGATGGATATAGTATTTGGCTTTAGTAGATCCATGGTCTGCTTTGGTAGGATTTGGTAATTAGTTTAACCCTGAAACAGAATAAAGATGTAACGGTATTCAGTGGTATTCGAATTCAGATTTTAAAATTTGGCTTCTCAAGTCGTAGCAAAAATAGACAATAGAAAACCTTGAAGTCATGACAAAGGTTGAGAGAAATGTCGTTTATCTTGGGAAAACTCTTTATTTATTTACCGTTTATATCTACCGCCATTCCGTTGTAATCCATCTGTGATGAAAACAACTGTTATCCGTATATTTGTTATCATTTTAATAAATGCATTTGAAATACTAATTTTTTAATAGGTTGATGTCATACTGACAGTTTAAAACTTTCTGATGTGACAAAACGCCCGATGATTCACTTACTAAACTGGAAGAACGGCCGCTACCAAAATTAATAGCAAAGAATTTAAGTATTATTTCTTACCAATAAACATCACATGCTTGGGATAATAAGTTTAACAGGGCGGGATAGAGAGTGGAAACAGGAAGAAAGATTGTCGGAGAACAAAGCACTTGTCAAAAAATACATAGGTTATGCATAGACAAGAATGAAGTCATAGACAATTAATATAATTTTCATGAACCTGGCCTTTTGAACATGCTAATTTCTATTTTAATTTTACTGGGTACGATAAATATGCCTATCCTAGTAGAAGTACAGTATATACTAATCATTTTCTAACAAAAAAATACATTAATAAAATTATATTTTGTGCAAAACATCGCAAAGAATCGTGGCTCCCTTCTTATCAGGACCAAAAAATTTTTTTTTGTGATAAAGAATATATCACCAATAATGATTTTAAATTTAATATAATAATACATATGTATAAATTTAACTCTTATTAAACAAAATAAAAAATACTGAGTTTTCCATTTTCTTGTTAAAAGCAAAGAAATTTCCAAATTCTATATTGTCGTAAAAAGCCCATCTTCATAATCTAAGAACGGGTTGTTTCAAAGAATTTTAATATTTCTTCAAATTTTAAAGTTAAATTTCTTGTTCTTAGAAAGATATTTTCAAAAAAAAAACAACATTAATATAAAGATAAATTTAAACTAAAAATAAAGATTAAAAATTAAAATATAATTATCACACTAAAACAAAAATATTTAAAGAGAATGGAACAAACATAATTGAATCCCAGACGAAATTAAAAATGAAAAAAGTGTAGGTAATTTTAAAAAAAAGTTGTTCAGTTTTATGATCAATCAAACAAACAATGATCGTGAATAAAATCGTTGTGTAATGTATTAGTTTTTTCTAGTTAAATAAGTGAAAATGTAATTTTCTTTTATCTAGAATATTTTTTTTTTTTTAAATAAATAATAAAATGTGGTTTCGCTTGAAATATCCTGTCAAAATAACGAAGTCGTAGCCAAAACATATTTGAAAACCTTGAAGATATGACAACGATTAAGAGAAACGTTGTTTATCGTGGGAAAACTATATTTATATTTACAATGTTTACCGCCATTCCGCTTTTAACAAAATATCTGTTAACCATAATATGATTTTTTTGTGATCATTGTAATAAATGCCTTCTAAATACTAATCTAATAATAGGTAGACGTCAAATTGACAGTTTAAACATTCTACTGTGACAAAACGCCCAATGATTCCCTAACTAAACTGGAATAACGGCAGCTACCAAATAAATAGCGATGAATATAAGTATGAGTACTTACTTTACCAATAACCATCACAGGCGTGGGATAGTAAGTTTAACAGGAAGAAACGGCTTTCGGAGAAGAAAGCACTTGTTAGCACTTGTCAAAAATATTTATAGGTTATGCATAGACAAGAATGAAGTCATAGACAATTATTATAATTTTCATGGCGGCCAGATAACTCAAAAAAAAAACATTTTCATCATGTGACTTTTGAACACATACATATTGTTAACATACATATTCATCATATGATAATTAATCACGGTAATTAATAAGAACGGTTGTTAGCACTTCACATTCTTCCGCACAGCGGTGGTGTGTGGACGTATACGTAAATAATTTCGTTTTACAATATTAGAGTATTGTTACACCGTTACTAGTATTTTGCCACGAGTGAGGTGACTGTGGTCACTAAAACCAACCCATTATGGACGTGCTACAAATAATATAAAAAATTAAACTAGAAATCTCAAATATTTCTATCAAACAGGACCCCAAGGCCAAAACTAATCTGGAAACAAACATCAAACTTCTAGAAGAAAAATGGATGCACGAAAAAACTTTTTTTTAAAAACAGGAGCGTTTCTCTGCAAACCAAACTAATAGAAAAATTAGAAAAAAAAAGAAAATTCAAGTAATATGGAAAAAATCCTATGCAAGTCGACTAAAAGAAAACCTGGAATCGAAATATTCACTGATTATTAAAAGTGAAAATTCAAATATGACATCAGACGCAATAAAAGACCAAATTGTCAAAAAAATAAAATTAGCAAATTTAGGCACTGTAGTAAATGGAGTTCGTAAAGCTGCCCAAAACAAAATGATAATATCTTAACCTACTAAAGTCCAAATTGACGGATAAAATTAACAAAACTAAAAAAGAAAAACCCCAAAATTTTCATAAAAAATCTACAGGCAGATCTGACAGAAGAAGATATAATCGAGGCTTTAAAAACCCAAAATGAAGGTATCAAAGATATTATGGAAAATGATACAAAAAACACTGTAAAACTAATAAAAATGTTTAAGCCTAAATTACAAAATGGACTCACTAACTATATACTGAAAACCAGCGAAGCACTGAGGTCCTAACTCATTGAAAAGGAAAAATCAATATAGGATTCAGCAGAGTACGAGTAAAAAATGCCACCCCCTGACGCAGTGCTACCACTGCTTGAAATTTGGACACACTGCAATGAAATGTTTGAGCAAAGACAAAAGCGCGACCTGCTTACATTGTGTTAAGGATCACGAATGGAAGGAATGCCCAAACAAAAACTCGGAAGAAATATGTAGCAACTGTATCTAAACAATAATTTTATTTTTTATTTTATTTATTTATTTAACGCCCAGAGGGCTTTTACATGGTTGGTAGAATAATTTTAATTATTAAAACTGGATTCTTCGGTGACATCCTCAATATATTGCAAGAGGATATTAGAAAAGGTATTGAAAGCAACGTCCAGATCGTTGGAATTTAGAGTAGAGTGCCAAATTTATAATTTAATTTTAGAAGTTTGATTTAGATTTTGTTTTTGAGCAATTACAAATCTATTCTTAGGAGATGCTTTTAAAAATGTTGGGCATTTATAAATTGATGTATGATCTGATAGGTTACATACAGCGTACTCGTATTATTTTATTTTGCTGTTTGTTACACTAACAAATGCTTGCCTATATTGATTCTTAAGTGAGTTTTTCTCCATGCGCTGTTGCGATTTACATTCCGGTAATGCAGATGTTCGTTGTAATATTTTTGCGTGTTCACGCAAAAAAATCACGAACTTTTTATAAGAAGGTGTCTCAGATCTCCTCACTGACAATTCGAATGCCATAGCTGTTTCCTTATCTAATTTTTGAGTTCCTATATAAAGAAAGAAATATTGTAATAAATTCGGAAATTTTAACTGTTGTAACGCCAAAATTGACGAATGAAACTGATCTATAAACGCTTCTAAATTAGATGCTGTTGGAATAGTTATTTGTTTAATGTTTAAAATTTGATCGAAATAATACGCTGCGTGTGCTCTATTATCTTCATATTTCTCTATTAAAGCATTCCAAATAATTTCATAACTATCAGCTGTTGTTGGAATCCCAACACAAATATGCAATGCTTTATCAGACAATGAACCGACTAAATGTTGGACTTTTTCTGCATTAGAGAGATCTGTGTTTTTGTCAATAATATTTTTAAACGTTTCATAATAAATTTTCCAGTAGTAGATGACGACTGATTCATATTTTCATTATTCATTTGCCGAGCGGTGAGTTGAATAATGGCGTAAAGTTCATCAAATGATTGTTCCATTTGAAAATTGGGTATATATTCCGGATTTATTGTACGGTTTAGCATGATTATTTTATTAACCATTTCCAAAAATGTATTCCTAATCTCTGGTAACAATGTGGCATTTGCGAAAAAAGCGTTTTTTGACGATGTCGTCTTTAAATTTGTTATGCTATCAAATATTCTCTGAGCTCTTGAAAAGAATGAATTTTGACGAGCTTCGTTAAATAACGAATAATAAAATTTGTCCAAAGAAAATATCTCAAAAAAAATTGTTATTTTTATTTTTTTTAGGCAGGTACGAGTAAATGTCCCATGAAAAAATGAATATAACGATAGCAAGAAAGTCCAAATAAAAACGACGATCTCAAATTTAAAAAAAATCTTTATTGAACCATTAAACAGGCACCATCTTGAATCGGAGAAGGAACATACAAAACAAATTTTTCGTCAAGATGAAATTCAAAAATGTTTGGTTAAAACAGGATTTCGCTGCGCTCAATTAATAAGTGTATTTATTTTTATTTTTTATATTAACTCCACACAGGAGGCCCTGAAGAAAATAATTTCCCTCAGGGCCTATGTCATCTTTGGGGATGCTGTGTGAGGTGTCTTTTTGTGGAGAGGAAGGAGTGAACATGGGTCTTGAAGAGTCCCATGTTGTAGAAGGGAGGAAACACAGAAGCCGGCAGTTCGTTCCACAGCCGAGCTGTTGAACTTAAGAACGAATCATAGAAGCGACCCGTTCTCATGTGACAAATGTCAACCGTGTACAAATAATGGGCGCGCGTTTGGCGTGTATCCCGACTACGCACCGGTGCCGAAGGGATCAATGACGCATGTTTCTCAGAGCATCTTCCATTGTAATACCGATAGAACAAGGACAGCATACCTACCTAACGCCTGTGCTCTAAAGATTGCAGTCCGTTTGTTAAGATTGGGTCTATCGAGTCGGGTCTTGAGAATCTATCAAACGGACCGCCCGTTTTTGCACAGAGTCAAGGGTTTTTTTCAGGTATTTAGGGGCTCCGGACCAAAGATGGCTGCCAAATTCGACAGTAGGGCGCACCTGCGATTTGTACAGGGTCAGCTGTTGTGTACTATTAAAGTATCTGCGGGCCCTGTACAGTACGCCCAGCTTCTGAGAGGCCAACTTTACTCTGGCTTCGATGGAGCCCCCGTACCTGAGCTGGTCACTTATAGTTACACCAAGCATATCAATGGAAGGCCTGTTCGGAAGATTGCTTCCGTTGAAGGAAACTAAATTATCATTTGGATCCCTTTTAGACGTAATCAGACAGGATTGGGTCTTTGAAACATTAAATTTTTCAAGATTGTTTTTACCCCAGGAGGAAATACTATATATAGAGATAACCGTCCATTCTCTGCTTCAAAGCCCTCCGAGCCGTTGGAGTTCGTGTGACATTTTGAAGAGCTTTGTCAAAACTGGAACTATTTCCGCAGCACACCTCTGCAATACCAGGGCAGGTATTCCATCAGGTCCACTAGCTTTATTAACATCGAGCCTCCGTATAACGCGGAGTACATCCCGATGCCGGATCCTCAGCTTTTTCATATAGAAGCCGCAGTGAGGAACCGACGGCAGAACAGCACCTCCGTCGTCGAGGGTCGAGTTTACCGCAAACATTTTCCCTAATAGGATAGCCTTTTCGGTGGCGGTGTTTGCTAGTGAGCCGTCAGGTCTGGTAAGAGGTGGCATACTGGGTTTACAAAAATTTCGACCTATTGAGCCCGCAAGCGACCAGAATGCTCTGCTGCCATGCGGGCAGGCAGCCAGCTTATTGCTGATCTGCAGGTCATGTTCGAATTTTGACCTATAAATGATTCTCTTGCATTCCTTTGCCGATTTGTTGTACGCTGATCTGCTTTCGGGCGTTCGAAATGTGTTGTAGGCTCGGTAAGCCGCGTTTTTTCGTCGAACTGCTTCGGAGCATTGTCGACTGAACCACGGCTTTGAGCCCACACCAGTTTCTTTAGTAGTCGATTGTATGAAGCCACCCATCGCCGATTTGATGACTTCACCAATCTCCTGGGAACATCTTGAAGGGTCCGAAGTCCGAAAACAAACAGCTAACTACGGAAAAGCGTTGAAATGGGCCCGCATACCGAACCAATCTGCTGACCTATAGTGCCACACTTTTCTCCTCAGCCTCTCATTGGTTGGTCTGAGGCTAACGGGGATTGATATCGTCACTAGGCAGTGGTCGGATGATCCCAGAGGCGCTGTGACGTCAATCTTATAACCGTGTGGCACAGTAGGTAAGAATAGGTCTAACAGATTGGAGCGGTGAGTCTGGACACCAGGAACCCTTGTAGGCTCCTGAACTAGTTGCTCTAATCCGTAGCAAATGGCAAAGGATTCCGCCTGTCGGCCAGCCGAGTCCGTTGGGCCTGAGAACTTTAACCATGGTTCGTTATGAACATTGAAGTCCTCCAGAACAATAAACTCGGCCGAAGGGTAACGGGGCAAGAGATCATCAATAGTATCGCTCAAATGTTTGAAGAGTTCGGAAGTGTCTGATTTGCTATGGTTCGGTGAGCGGTATAGACATGCGTAGAATCTTGCCGTACTGGCAAGATTGACGCGCACCCACATTACGTCGAATCTGGAGTTTTCCAGACTCAATAGTCGTACACAGTTGACGTCAGCTCGGCTATAGAGGCAGACTCCTCCTTTGAGTCGGAACTTGCTTGCGAGGGTAAAGCCCGGGCAGTCCAGATAGGAAGAGTCTGGATAGGAAAAGAAGGTTGGGACGTTGGGACAAAAGATGGTGATGAATGGAATTTAAATTTGTGTGCAGGCCGCGAATGTCGGCAAAATTTACCAACAGTTTTGGCCCGCACCGGGGACACCTGCTACTCGCCGCTGTAACGATGTTAATTTTTTTTTTTGTGATTTTATTTTTTTTTTTAAGGGAAGAGGTGAAAGGAAGGTCTGGAAAGGAAAGGTATGAGGGGTGGGTAGGAATCTGGGGTTCAGGCTGTCCAGGAGTGATGAGCGTTTAGTTCCAGCCCACCCACTGCGGTGCTAGGCGATAGGCTGGGAGAGTCCGGCTGGAGAGGGCATCCAATGAGCCCCAAACGCTGCTGCTGGGTCCCCTCCGGTCACGAACCGGCACAACAGCAGTGGCGGGGTTTTTTCACTCGCTGATGGGGCAGCCCACCCTTAGTCGTAAGCCTGAGGGTCGGGCCCCTGTACTATCGAGCGGCCCGGACAGCGGTAACTGGTTGTAAAGAGTCTCCCTCAACCAGCATCTCCCAACCGGCCCGCCACGCAGAAGGTGGGCCGACGCACCCGCCACCAAGACCTAGGCAAACCTTAACCCATGAACCCGGGCACCCCTTCTAAGTCACCAAACGTAGCGAACCACTTGAGGTGACCTGTGGCAGAGGTGTTGGTCATCCAATAAATGGTTCCCAGGGCGGCGGTACCCATTCCCGCCTACCAAATTGAGAATATAGAAAATATAGCTTATGTTGGCACCTAGCATCGTGCTACCTACCTTTATATCCTTTCTAAAATTATTGTGGCCTATCTACCCAACTCCCCTCTCCTCTCCTCTCCTATGCCGATTTAGTTGAGTTAAAATATTCGTCCTGTCAACATCGTTTGATTACGGAGCCCCCTTTATCGACCGTGTCGAAAATTCAAAGCCATCGTGAGCTCGCGCGTGGTGAAATTTGTGAATTGTTGTGAACCAGCGCAAAGAAGGATTGAAAACCGTGGAAGAATAGAAAGGGGTAAGTCGGCGTTCCGAACCTTTTCCATTTCCTATGATTCCGCGTTGCGACGGTGCTATATCCGTCCCCAACATTGGTCATTCGAGCCTGATAATTTATATTAATTGAAAAAATTGTGGTTAATTTAATTATTTCAAGGTTGAATTGTTCATAAAAGTTGATCTATGTGTAAAATTCGCGTCAGCCGTGCTGTTAGCGAAAATTGCCTGTAGGTAGTAAAAAATACTTAACTGGTGACAAATTTGTTAATATTTAAAATAAATTGTTGTATTCACTCGGCATTTTTGTGCAGATTAATTTCTCAATACAATGGCTGAGAAAAAAGTACTTTTGTTGCAATCCCGACGTGAGCGAATAGTTTCTCGTATTCGTATCACGCAAGAGCTCATATCGAGCATTTATGATGATAGTAAGAAAAAAGATACGTTTCTTGCTAGATGTGAAAAGTTAAAAGATTGGTTAGAAGAATTTGAATCAGTTCAAAACGAGATTGAGGAACAATTACTGTCATTAGACAAGATTACAGAAATGTCGGAACTAGGAAACATTGCGAATAATGTTGATTCAATGTATTTCGAGATCATGCAAATGAAAAGCGTTATCACTAGTAATAATGAAAATTCAATTCCTAAAACGGCAAGTAATTCGGTGATTCGTGCACCAGTGATAAAGCTGCCTACTTTTGATAGTAACATTAAAAGTTGGTGCTCATTTCATTCATTATTTAAAAGTCTTATACATGACAGCAATGCATATACGAATGTAGAAAAATACCATTATCTTTTATCGGTAATTACAGGGCCGGCACTGGCACCTATACAATCATTGCCTCTTATCGAAGAGAATTATGACATTGCCTGGAATATTCTGGTAAATCAATACCAAAATTCTAGAATTCTTTTCACGCATTATGTTGATGAAATTCTTAATTTCAAAATATTACAAAACGAGTCTGCGTCAGGTATAGCGCGGTTACTCAGTACGTTTCAAGAGAATTGCGCCGCTATAAAAGCGATGAATATAGAAAATATCTTTGATAAATTTGTTGGTCATATTATGATACGATCGATGGATCTGACTACTAAACGTCAATTTGAATCCAAATTGCCCGGTGAAGAGATTCCAGGGTTGGATTCAATTTTCGAGTTTCTGAGAAATCAAACGCGTATTTTAGAAATGTTATCTTCACATACTACAAAAGAGAAAAAAGGTTCGTTTAAAACGTTGTTATCTGCCAATAAGAATTATAATAACCTTAATTGTCCATTATGTAAAGGTGCACATTTTCTTTACAAATGTGCATCTTTTACATCTTTAAGTCCCCATCAAAGGAGGGACAAAATTAAAACTTTAAACCGTTGTTTCAATTGTTTGAAACAACACCATGTAAAAGATTGTGTATCAAAATTTACATGCCAGGTTTGTAATAAAAACCACCATTCAATGTTGCACATTGCCGCCGAACCATTGGGCGAAAATGAACTTAATAATTCAAGTGCAGCCCTGGCCGCAACAACGATTCCGAGCGTTTCTACAGTTTTGTTAGGAACGGTACAACTTGAGGTCCGAAATCAGTATAATGATTATATACCTATCCGCGCCGTCGTGGATTGTGGGAGCCAAGTCTCTCTGATTACGGAAAGATGTACTAAGCTCTTGGGTTTGTCAATTAAAAAACATCGTATTTCACTGAACGGTTTAGGAAATTCTAGTATAAATTCTTGTCATGGAAAAACAAAATGTTTTATAAAACCTCGAAATAAAAAAGGGCCTATTCTTCAATGTCAAACTGTCGTGATTACAGAAATCACTTCTAATCATCCGTCATATGATTTACCATCGAGTGGAACGTCACAATTTAAAAATTTAAAATTAGCTGATGAATCATATTACAAGTCGGGCAAAATAGACCTTTTGTTAGGAGCTGACGTATACTTGGATATATTTAATAGTGGCCATGAAATAATTCACGGCTCTCCATGTGCTGTAAACAGTGTATTCGGTTACATTATAATGGGGAAGATGGAAAATTCGTCATTTCAAACGCCTTCGTCTTTATTTGTTGAAACAAATTCGTTAAGCAATACTCTTAGAAAATTTTGGGAAATTGAAGAAACACCTTCAATTGTGACGAGTAATCCGGACGACGAATTAGCCGAAACAATCTACGCTTCGAATCACTATCGAGAATGTAATGGTAGATATGTTGTACCATTATTAACAAAATCTGAAATTATGCCTTCTCAAAATTCCTTAAAACTTGCGGAATCGCGATTGAACAAACTAGAAATTCGTTTTAAAAGGGGTCCCATGTTAGCAATTAATTACGGAAATTTTATACAAGAATATGAGGGTCTGGGACACATGACACGGGTACCTCGGAATTTAGATGCATTCTATTTACCTCATCATTGTGTTTTGAATCCTGACAGTAAAACTACAAAACTACGTGTGGTTTTTGATGGGTCGGCAAAAACCCAACCAAATAACTTATCTCTAAATGACTTATTATTGAACGGTCCAAAATTGCAAACTGAAATTCCACGTATGATTTTAAATTTTCGTTTTCATAAGTATGTATTTACAGCTGATATTTGTAAGATGTATAGGCAAATATTAATTATTCCATCTCAGCGTAAATTCCAAAATATTTTGTGGAGAGAATCTCAGAATGAACCGGTTATTGATTTCGAGTTACAAACTGTAACGTACGGGTTGTCTAGTTCACCATTCTTGGCCATTCGTACCCTTCGTCAGCTAGCACAAGATGAAGGATCAAAGTATCTTGATGCTGCCAAGGTTCTATGCGATGATTTTTATGTAGATGATTTGGTAACAGGGACAGAAACGATTAGCACAGCCCTCAGACTAAAACAAGATATCATTGGATTGTTAAATCTTGGGAAATTAGAACTTAGTAAATGGCAATCTAATACACCTTCACTTTTGGATCACGTTTCGCAAGAGCACCAGCAAGATGGTCATTCTTTTGATAACGCCGGAACTGATCAAATTGTTAAAATATTAGGCATTCAGTGGAGTCCAACGACTGATAGTTTTACCTACAAGGTCGATCTACCTTTAAATGAGATATGCACAAAAAGAACAATTTTATCAACGGTAGCTCGTTTATTCGACCCACTTGGGATCATCACCCCAGTGACATTTTTCGCAAAATGTCTATTACAGGAACTATGGAAGTTAAGTGTCGATTGGGACGATCGTGATGTTCCACCACATATTCATAATACGTGGAGTAAATTTGTAAGTCAACTTTCATTACTTCGAACATTGAATATTCCTAGATATTACAACACGGTGATGACAAGTCGTCTTTTCCTCGTAGGGTTCTGTGACGCTTCACAATTGGGTTATTCTGCAGTGGTATATTTATTAGAGCGTAATAGCAATACCACTCACATCTTAATGGGAAAATCGAAGGTCGCTCCTTTGAAAACCCTGTCAATTCCACGACTAGAATTATGTGGGGCCGTTCTTCTCACGAAACTTGTAAAGTATATTATGTCATCTGTAAAGTTTGCCGAACAAATAGAAAACGTTTTTCTATTTACAGATTCGACTATTGTACTAGCGTGGCTAAAAACGCCGCCATATTTATTGAAAACATTTGTCGCTAATAGGGTTGTACAAATACTGGAAAATACACCAAATGCTGTTTGGAAGCATGTTGTCTCGGAGGAAAATTGTGCCGATTCTGGTTCAAGAGGGCTTTTCCCAGCAGACATTATATCACACCCTTTGTGGTTTACGGGACCAAAATGGCTTCACCAACCAATAGCACTCTGGCCTTGTTCAGCTGTGTACAATCAATCTGACGGAGAAATACCAGAACTCAAAACATGCAACCTTAAAACGTTTGTATCATCTCAAATAGTACCTAATTCGATTATTAGTAAATATTCTTCATTTTATAAATTGCAACGCGTCGTCGCTTGGATAATGCGTTTCGTAAATAATTGTCAGAAACGTCCTGGTAGTGGAAATTCAAACTCGACTTATCTAAGTTCTCGCGAATTAAATGATTCGCTTATGAAAATCGTACGCATTGAACAGGAAACGTATTTTTCTGTTGATATACGTAATATGCGAAATGGCAGTCCATGTTCAACGCAAATTCAAAACTTGAAACCGTTTCTTGATAGCCACGGTATTATCAGGGTGGGCGGTCGACTCAAGTATTCAAATTTGTCATATGAAAGTAAATTTCCGATCTTACTTCCGAAAATCTGTCATTTAGCTTATTTAATTATAGATTATTATCATAAACTATATCTTCATGTTGGGCCACGAAGCCTTCAATTCACTATTCAGCGTAAATTTTGGATAGTGGCTGCACGGAATAAAATTCGCTCACAACTGTCGAAATGCATTGTCTGCTATAAAATGAAATCTTCGGTGCTACCTCCCCTAATGGGTGATTTACCTCCCTCTCGAGTGCAACAAAGCCGTGCTTTTTCTCGAGTTGGTGTAGATTTCGGAGGACCTTTCACTTTGAAAGATCACAAACGTAGGGGAGCAAAAACGTCAAAGGGTTATTTATGTCTATTTGTATGTATGGCGACGAAAGCAGTTCATTTAGAGATCGTGTCTGATTTATCTTCTGAAGCATTTATTGCAGCCCTTAGCCGGTTTACAGATCGTCGAGGGTTATGTTCTGAAATCATAAGCGATAACGGAACCAATTTCGTCGGTGCAAATCGGTACCTACTCGGTATAAATAAATTCTTGGCATCACAGCGTGATGTTATATCTAATCATCTAATTCAGAGCGGCATTATTTGGTCTTTTAACCCTCCAGCGAGTCCTCATTTCGGAGGCTTATTTGAGGCAGGGATAAAATCTGTAAAATACCATTTAAAACGGGTGATAGGTGAGACCGTTCTAACTTATGAAGAATTTGCGACAGTTCTCACTAGAATTGAGGCCATCCTCAACTCCCGCCCTTTGTGTTCAATGAGCTCAGACCCCGAGGATGTGAATGGACTCACCCCGGGCCACTTTTTAATCGGTGGATTCCTACTAGGTTTGCCTGAATATGACTTTCTTGACACCAAGTCTAATCGTTTAAGTAGGTGGCAACATCTCCAAAAGATGTCGCAACATTTCTGGAAACGTTGGCATTTAGAATATTTAAATACGCTTCAACAACGATCAAAGTGGTGCAAAATTAATCCAAACATTAAATTAGGTCAATTAGTGTTAATAAAGGACGATCGTCTTCCACCGATGAAGTGGGTATTAGGACGAATTATCCACGTTCATCCCGGTAAGGATGGAATAGTTAGGTTAGCTACTGTTAAAACTCAATCTGGTTCCTTGGTTCGACCAGTGATAAAGCTTTGCCCGTTACCAGAAGAATAAAATTATTATTAGTGATAATTCTTAAGATATACATCTAAAATTGAATACGTTTTCATTTTCCAGTTTTGTTATGTTTTATTTTTATTTTATTTACCATTGGGATCTATATATTTTTTGTTGTTGTTGTTTTAGATGTCTATACTCTAATTCTCGTTTTGTTTCTTACTCAGATTCTAGACCAAAGGAGTTATTAGCAATTTTAAATATTTTTCAAAACCAAAATTTTTGTTGTGGTCCAGGAACCATTCTTCGAAGTTATACTTAATTTAGTAAAAGTTATTTTTTTTTTATTATTTTCTGCGAGGCATTACGGATACAACTTGAATGAACAATTTACCTATGTATATATTTAAATTTACCTTTTATTAAATTTTGTATCATAATTGTTAATTCGTTCAAATTAGGTGGGCGGAAATGTTGGCACCTAGCATCGTGCTACCTACCTTTATATCCTTTCTAAAATTATTGTGGCCTATCTACCCAACTCCCCTCTCCTCTCCTCTCCTATGCCGATTTAGTTGAGTTAAAATATTCGTCCTGTCAACATCGTTTGATTACGGAGCCCCCTTTATCGACCGTATCGAAAATTCAAAGCCATCGTGAGCTCGCGCGTGGTGAAATTTGTGAATTGTTGTGAACCAGCGCAAAGAAGGATTGAAAACCGTGGAAGAATAGAAAGGGGTAAGTCGGCATTCCGAACCTTTTCCATTTCCTATGATTCCGCGTTGCGACGGTGCTATATCCGTCCCCAACAGCTTATATAAGTATATAAGCTATATTTTCGATACAATAATACAAATATTTGGTTGATATATGTAAATAAACATTTTAGTAAAAATCACATCAGCGGTAAATAATTAGGAAAATTTAAACAGTTCCTGTTTAACATATGTATATAAAACGAAATTACCAAATTAGAGAAATAGTTTGAATTTGCCTATAAATATTTTCATTATTCATTTGCTGGGCGGTGAGTTGAATAATGGCGTAAAGTTCATCGAATGATTGTTCCATTTGAAAATTGGGTATATATTCCGGATTTATTGTACGGTTTAGCATGTTTATTTTACTAACCATTTCCAAAAATGTATTCCTAATCTCTGGTAACAATGTGGCATTTGCGAAAAAAGCGTTTTTTGACGATGTCGTCTTTAAATTTTTTATGCTATAATATTCTCTGAGCTCTTGAAAAGAATGAATTTCGACGAGCTTCGAAAACTTAATTTCTACGTTTGACGTTTCGTTAATCATTTGTACGATAAATAATTTTATAACAATAAATCGTTTAAATAAAATAAATAATGCGAGATCTTACTGTACAAAACCATATACCCTATCCACATAAATAAATCGACACGTATTTAACAATGAAACACAATATCGTGGATAAATGCGTAATTACGTATCATAATTACGCGATGCGCTGGTTCATATCTCTACATAATAATGTATGTTGCTCAAATTGATCAAATGTTAAAGCTGTGGACCTTTTAATAAACAAATCAATTAATCTAGGTTGATATATTATTTTGGCAATGAGTTTTATAAAGGTAGAAGGCACTTACAGAGGTGGAGGAACATTCACTTGTTGGGATGCTAATTTCACTATAGTTTTATAAAGGTATAAAGGTACTTACAGAGGTGGAGGAACATTCACTTGTTGGGATGCTAATTTCACTATAGTTTTGGTTTGACTAATTGTATTTATTGCGATGCGTATGTAATGATTTCTGATTGCTATGCGATGCGTTATAGGTAATAATGTCCAGTTCGCGTCACGGCTGTAGGTTTTTGACAGAATCCCGGACAGAGGGGAGAAGTATAAAGGAGAGGAAAACGGGGTTCTGGAAAAAAAATTCATTGCCATAAAATAATTCTCTATGAATCAACAATTAGCCATTTTTGGCATAAACATAGATATTGTATTATGTTGATTTATTTTTTGTTATAATACTAATATATGTTAAGATTTTCTTAAAAAGCTTACTATTAAAATAAGTATGATTCAAAATTATAAAAAAATGTTCCTTCTTGATTTTTTGGCTTTCAAATTAAAAACAAATATCTAATTTTTATTTAAATGCAGCCCCTATCACCTGACAATAATCAGTCAAAATAAAATATAAAATATTTGCTATAACAACAATTCATCATTATTTTTAGGGTCCTTAGAGACCCCGCACGACTCCTCGCGTTAGAAAAAAGGCGCGACGGGGGGAGGGCTAATGAAACATTTTACAATAACCGATGTTTAAAGTTCTTGCCTAAAATGACTTTTGAAGTCTTCAAGGCCGATGTTGAAAATGTCAAGAGACCTCGTTGTATCATCATTAGCAGCACCAAGCCTCTTACTTCTTACCTCTACGCTGGGCCATAACGTCCGTTCTTCCGTGTGGAATACGTCGACCCTGACGGTGGTTGTTCGGTACAAACAATTTATAGCATTCCAAGAGGTATGGGCTGTCAATGTTCTCCTAGATTGGAGACTTTCGTAGTGCGTTTCGGAGAGAAAATCTATATGATGCATAAATCGTGGGTATTCACCATGCGTTCTCATATAAAGACTCTTAGAAAAATAATTTTTTTTTTTTCCAATAATTCTATGTATTTTTGCTGGTATGGGGCCCAGACAGCAGAAGCGTATTCTATTTTAGATCGTATAAGGCAGTTGAACATCGATATCATTGCTTCGGGCTTGGAGAATTGTTTACTTTACCTATCATAAATCCAAGAAGTTTATAACAAGATGGTACCAATCCCACTTTATGATCTGAAAAAGTAAGTTTGGGATCAAATGATCCCTGAACTGGGCATGAGGTCCGAGCCCCCTCATGTGTGTGTTTATTTGTTGTTTTATTATAGCCCTAGACTCAAGCTATGCTAATGTTCTTATGAACATAATTAAATGATAAGTTTTTTTTTCATATTTTTTGCTATCCATTTTTCCCTTGTGGGAGTTCTTTGGTTCCGTCAATAAAATATTTTGTGATTTCATAAAAAAATTCTCTGTTCTATGAAAACATTTCTTATACTTAAATGGACTACTTTGTTTTATCTATAGGATATTTTGTATTTTGTGTTCTTCGGCAGTAATGTGTTAGAGCATAAAACACGGGTGTCCATTTATTTATTTAATATTCATCAATTATTGACATGTTTGTTTAACTATGGTAAAACATGAATAAAATTATGGTTTCATCATTCACAGATCTTAATTGTTGAATAAAGTAAAAAAGTTATAAAGTTTCAAACATCCAGAACACAAAAATTACTTTCCTGAACAAATGTCCAATGTGGACTTCAGTACTTTATCCTTTAAGGTCGAGAATTTATTTATAAGTAGTAATAATATTACGTTCATATATTTATTTATATGTACATCAAGTTTACAAACTGCTTAAACTTCGAAGACTAATAAATAAAATAATACTATTGAAGGGTATCAAAATCATTTACGAATTTACCCTAATTCCGTTTATATATAATATTTTAGTTCCAGAGGTTTTATCAAAAGATTGTAAGTTTCAATCAAATGGCTCGCGAATTCTGAAAATGCTTTATCGTAGATGTTCTTCTACGCGTAAGTTGACGATAGAAAAGCAAAGCCATAATTACAAATAAGTTTATATGAGCCCAAGGGGTTGGTTAAATATGCAAGATGATCTATTTAAAAAATATATATATGTTAGAAAAAATTATATTATATTTAGAAAATATAGTTTATATAAGTAAATAAGCTATATTTTCGATACAATAATAAAAATATTTGGTTGATATATGTAAATAAACTTTTTAGTAAAACTCACATCAGCGGTAAATAATTAGGAAAATTTAAACAGTTCCTGTTTAACAAATGTATATAAAACGAAATTACCAAATTAGAGAAATAGTTTGAATTTGCCTATTGACCCTTTGGAGACTGCAGCAAGAGAGGTGGGCTTGCAAATCAATGAGAACAAAACTAAAATCATGATGCAAACCAGAACCCCACACCGCATAATAAAAGATAAAGTGAATTTTAAAAACTCCTATAACTTTGAAGTGGTTGAAGAGTTTGCCTACACAAATAAAATTCGCCGCAAAATTTTCAATGTGGAAGTATAAACACTAAGGCAAAGTGATCTAATGATATTTATTTTATATTATCTATTGAATTTTCTGCAAGTACAAGATAAATATTTTTTTATAATTATAATTACAGTATCATTCAATTTTCAGACTTACTTCAATTTCAAAAACAAAACATCGTTTAGTTAAAAAGCACGAAGTTAAAATATTGAATAAATATATTACATTTTTCACTTAAGTTTTAAAAGAAAAATAAATAATTTACCACTCGAATCAGATTGAATTCAATTCAAGGATAACAGAAGGTTTCAAAATTAAAAAAAAAAATCCACCATGAATACGCACGTTTTTCTGATAATCGAAAATTTTTGGAAAGCGAAAAACGTCTTTCTCCACTCTGGGTTAGCAAATGGCGGGTCAGCCGCCGTTTTTTGATAGTATGTCAAGGTTTACTAGGAACAAGAAAAAGTTTATTCTCCTTTGTGAATCAGCATGTGTCTCTTCAAATCTGCCTTTCGAGAACATGAATAATTGCACTTGAGACATGAAAAAGGTTTAACTCCACTGTGAGTCAGCATATGGCT
Organism: Hesperophylax consimilis; assembly: GCF_061612785.1. Taxonomy (NCBI): domain Eukaryota; kingdom Metazoa; phylum Arthropoda; class Insecta; order Trichoptera; family Limnephilidae; genus Hesperophylax; species Hesperophylax consimilis. The sequence continues at coordinate 3,088,970 of NC_142852.1, forward strand.
CGTCAGATGGCCCCTTTGAGAACATAAATAGTTGCACTCGGAACATGAGAAAGGTTTGTCTCCACTGTGAGTAAGCATGTGGCTCTTCAAATTACCCTTTTGAGTAAATGAATAGTTGCACTCAGGACATGAAAAAGGTTTTTCTCCACCGTGAATCATCATGTGTTTTTTCATATCTCCTTTCCGAAAAAATGAATGGTTGCACTCGGCACATGAAAAATGTTTTTCTCCACTGTGAGTCAGCATGTGAGTCGTCAGATGGCTTTTTTGACCAAATGAATAGTTGCACTTGGAACATGAAAAACGTTTTTCTCCAGTGTGAGTCAGCATGTGAGTCGTCAGATTGCTTTTTTGAGAACATGAATAGTTGCAGTTAGAACATAAAAAAGGTTTTTCTCCACTATGAGTCCGCATATGTATAGCCAAACATCCCCTTTGAACACATGAATAACTGCACTTGTAGCATAGAAAAGGTTTTTTTCCACTGTGAGTCAGCATGTGGCTCAATAGATGGCCTTTTCGTGAACATGAATAGTTGCAGTCGGAACATGAGAAAGTTTTTTCTCCAGCATGGGTGCGAAAGTGTTTTCCGAAATTTGACTTACTAGAACAGGAGTAGTTACAGTGGGGACATACGAATAGTTTTTCCACGAGATGCGTCTTCAGCTCTGTTGACAAATTTGAAAAATAATACGGATAAAGAAGGCTCATAAAAAAACCTATAAAAATAAGTTAGCACGATTGAATTTAAATATTACAAAGAAATCGGTTATACCTGCTGTCTCGGTAATAGTATGAATGCTTTCTAAGCATTCGTTTTTAACATCAGGCAGGTCTATGTCAATATCCATATAAGAAAATCCCCTCTCCTCTTGGTCTCGGGGAGTAAGTTCCGCTTTGATGGTTTCAGTCTCCACATTAATGTTAACTGAAAAAATCAATAATACCTACAATTTGATACACGACAAAGTGTTTTTTTTTTATAATAATTCTTTTAGGATTTAATACCCCATTAAAAATATTGAAAAGCGTGATTTTTGATAAAAAAAAAAACGGTGACTTTGATGAATAAGAATGACTCCAGATGTCCGCTTCAGATCGTCAGATGCATGCTTCAACTAGGAAGAACCATTTGACCCACTGGCTGAGTGAAAGCTTGAATAATGAAGACTGTATTGTGAGAAATATATAAGTTATAAGAGTTCTCTAATTTTAAAGTTTTCTACAAAAGTACATATAAAAGTAAATATCAAATAAACTTAAAAACGACCAGAACGTAAATAATATATGTCCTGTTAACACGGCATTTCCAAACGGACATGGAGTCCGAACATCCGAATTTAAAATTCAACATTTTATACGTATGCCGTGCAACTAACTGACTGTCTGAGTACTCTCCGCATATTGCAAGCATTCCTTCTTTACATCTGAGAGGTTGTAATCAATATCCGTATACGGCATTGTACCTCCGCCTTCTCCCTGGGACCCTGGTTCCGTCTTGATGGAAACAATGTCTGGATTTAGTATATCCACGGGACTGCTGTTGTAGCGTTTGGAAATTAGTTAAGGCGAGGACAAATTACCTGAAACAACAAATAGTGGGTAAACTTCGGTTTATGGGCGAAATTCCTAAAAAATAAAACTAGTTATTTTTATTCTAATTTTGGGCCGGGGAATCCGAATCTGGAAGAATTAGGTTGCAAGAAAATCCATAGAGTTGGTAACGCTGTATGTAATATCTTTGGTTATTTTTCTATGGATTTTATTGTCAAAAACGTGTCGAAAATGGGGTATTGTATTTTGTTCTGCATCGAAAATTTTTAAGTCGTGTATTTCAGTTTATATTGCTTGCCCCAACCTAATTCTTTCGGATTCAGATTCCCCGGCCCAAAGTTAGTATAAAGATGTATAAAGATAACTAGTTTTATTGTCAGAAAGCGTTCAAAATGGCCAGTTAAATTGTTTGTGCGTCGAAATTTTAAGGTCGTGTAATTCAGTTAATATTGCTTGCCGCAACCTAATTCTTCCAGATTCGGATTCCCCGGCCCAAAGTTAGAATAAAAATAACAAGTTTTATTTTTTAGGAATTTCGCTCATAAACCGAATTTTTTCCCAAATAGTATTAACAGAACTTCTCATTTCAGTGAGATTTTAATATGTGATATCAAAACACATATTTGGTAGTAATGATGTAAATGGTGATCTTGACCTTGAAAGTATGACAACGGTTTAGAGAATCGTCGGATATCTCTTTAGTTATTTACTGTGTCTGCCGCTATTCCGCATACGCGTAGTGCGTATATTTCTTATTTCAGTATATTTTAATAAATGCCTTCGAATTGCTAATCTAATAATAGGTAGACGTCAAATTGACAGTTTAAACATTCTGCTGACAAAACGCCCAATGATTCCCTAACTTAACTGGAATAACGGCCGCTACCAAAATGAATAGCGATGAAAATAGGCATTAGTAACTAAGTATTCTGTCTTCGTAAACTATTTATTTTGCAAACGATGAAATACATATTGAAAAACAAAAATAAATTCAAAATAAATGAAAACAGAACCAACATTAGAAATAATAATGTATTTTATACCCCCCAAACGAACACAAAACAAATGCAAACACACTGCAGTTTCATTGGACCTCGTACTTTCAATCTTTTACCGAAAAATATTCAAGTGATTACTAAACTTCCTCAATATTTAAAATAATTAAAATTATGGCTTTTCGATAAAGCAGTTGAAGCTTCTTTACTTAATTTGTTTTAATCAATTTATGTTTCTCATAAAATATTCACCATATATTGCTCTAAACACTTATAACTTCACAATTCACTATCATAAACACTTTTTATACAAAACGCTAATACAAAATGTAATCTTGTTTTTATTTTATATGCCCACAATTTGTTTATTTCTAGGTACAATAAAATAATAACTTAAATATATTACCCACGCACAGGCTGCGCCTTAGTGGGTTCCCATTATTCTTATTGATTTATATAATATTGTATGTAATTAATGTAAAAATTGGGAAAAATAAAGGAATTAAAAAAAAAAAAGTACTTACCAATAACCACCACAGGCATGGAATAAGTAAACAGGAATAAATAAACAGGAAACAGGAAGAAACGACTGTTGGCGAAGAAAGCACTCGTCACCATAATTTTTAGGACATAGAACTCTTTTTAGGGTGAATTGCCTAATACAAAAAAAAATATAATAATTTTTAGGTTATGCATAGACAAGAGAAAATTCATAGAAAATTATTATGATTTCCATGAACGTGGTCTTTTATTTTGATTTTCTAGATTCTTATTTACCATGAACTGATGAATCATTTAAATTTACTGATTTTTATGTTACTGTTCTTTATACAAATAGAACTGCGTCATTGAGCAACACAATTTTTACCTTAAATTTTTGTGCAAGTTTTTTAAATAGTAATTTCCTGCAATTTTTTTTAGTATAATTTTTTAAATATTGTTATATATTATGTATGTAAAAGCCTTAATAGGCGTAAAATAAATATAAATATAAAGGGACTGGGACTCGGTCAAGCGGCTTGATCGCAAGCACGTAGTTTTTTTGTCTATTGTTGTCTATTGTTGTCTATTATTGTCTATGCTTAGCGGCTTGCCAGCCCGCATCAAGCCTCTCCGTCAAGCATGGCCACGCCTTCCTGTGATTTCGTGGTGGTCTATGTATATGTACTTCTATGCCTTCCTGTCATTTCGTGACTCGCGGCAAAATGGAATCTGTCAAAGACAAAGCGTTCTTGGCTCTTACGTTAGTTTTATGTTTGAATAAAAATAATAAAAAGAAACGAATTTGGTGTCAAGAATGGTACAAGTTAAGGTACCGCTTTTCCCATGAGCATTTGCCAAGTGTATTACAGGCTACAGCTATTTTTGTATGAATATCTTGTGCGGTATTCATTATTCATACAAAAAATATGTTTTCTCCACTGAAAATTCGGAAAATGATTTATTCTACAGTTTGATTATTAATGACCTTGAAAACCGCTGTCATAATTTTTAAAAAATACTAAAATACTTCCAGAATTTTTTAAATTAGATGGATTTCTACAAATTGAACACAAAAACAATAACTAAGTACCTATTTTATAACAATTTTATTCAATTTATATCATTGTTTATGATACGTGATATTTATTTGTCTATTGTCGTTTGTCTATTCCCACAAAAATATAAATTCGCATCAAGCCCCGCCGCAAGCACGTAGAATTGCGCAATGCTTGCAAGCCAGCTTCGGTACACGGTCAAAATGCTTGTCACAAAGTGCCATAGACAATAAACTACGTGCTTGCGATCAAGCCGCTTGACCGTGTCCCAGTCCTTTAAGATTGGAGGACTTGTATTTCCTCGGTACGAAAAAAAGTTGTTACCTAAAAACGCTACAAAAATTGCATGTTGCAAACCTTATGCGGGAGGAAACAGTCGTTTGTCTTGAAACAGAGACCGCCTTCAGTAACATCGCTAAATGATGACCTGCATGTTGAGGTGTGTGTGAGTGCGTATGTCGGTTTTTTTATGTCAATATACAGTAAACTTATTTATTCATTAATTCAATCACCCTGATGGATTTGTATATGATACTTACATATTTTACTGCATACTACAGTGTCAACAGAAAATACCAAAATGAATGACAAAAAATTAACATACATTGTACATAATATAAGAAAATATAAAAAAATAAATAAACGAGTTTTAAAAGTGCAGAATAGATGGTATAAAAATAATAGTACAGGTTGGTAATACGGAATTTACAATAAGAAGAAAGTAAAAAAAATATGTTAACGTTCCTACGCGATATTTCTAAATAATAATATAAGCTACATAAAAACATCATTTAGGTATTTTTTATATAATGGTAGACTTATATAAATTATAACGCTCGATTGGGTGTTTTATGGAACATTCCATTTATATTTTTAAAAAATTGCAGAAAACAAAGTGTGCTGGTAAGTAAAAAGTCATTTTCTGGATCAGTTACAAATATTCTACCATACATATTTTTTAGTTTGGTCACTGAGTATTACTATTACCTAGTCTGTGTAGCCTCTCAATAATTGGCGAATTTTCGAAATAATTATTCAGACTTTGGAACATTATAGAGACCATTCTGTCTTGTATTACGAGTGGGTACACGATACGAAATAAGGTTCGTTGAATCCATGGCGTCCAATTTGCTCATGGCAACTTTGAAAAGACAAACTAACTCAGTTATTGTGCGCATTATTATAGCTATTGTATTGATGATAAGTCGGTCAAGTGTTATAAGTTTACTAAAAAGGTGTAATTAAGATCTTCGATAGGAATTCCTAATTTATAATTAATACAACTAAGAAATTAATGCTGCTCTCTCTCGATTTTTAGTTGGTAAATTTTATACAATGGAGCCCAGATAATTGAATTATACTCTAGTCAGTTTGTGTGTAAATTCGTATAATGTCGGTATTTGTTATCGTTCGTGTAGTCTCTTCAAGTTGGATCTAGAGATCTTCAAGATTTTGAAGCGTCTTTAGTCTCGTATGGTCCGAGTGTGAAATTCTGATCCATACAGAAATCACATAGGACAGTACCGGGCGAATAAGCGAGTAGTAGATGAGGAGTTTGGTTCTGGGAAGTAGCGGGCTTCGTCTGTTAAAAATAGCTTAATTGCGCCGATCGCTTTTCGCGTGCACGCGTGCAATGCGTGCATCCTAGCTTGGTGAAATTTCCAGCTGAGGCGCGAGTCCATAGTCAGGCCCAGATTTGTGACTTCATCTTTCCATTCAATGATGTGTCCTCCCATTTCGATGTCGAAGTAAGGTGTAATATTTTTTTCGTTTCATTATAGCTCCGGTTTTCCAATCATTTAGCATCAGGGGCCATTTTTGTAGTACTCTAAGACCAAATACATGAATATAGGCGGAAAAAAACGCACGACGAACTAAAGTTTTATATTAATGAAGAAATAATTTAAAAAAATGGAAGAAATTAAATATCTAGGCCTCATTATAAACTCAAAGCTGAACTTTTCAGATAATGCGGACCATACAATTTAATTATAAGCTCAAAGATGAACTTTTCAGATAATGCGGACCAAACAATTTAATTATAAGCTCAAAGATGAACTTTTCAGATAATGCAGACTATACAATTTTATTCCTTGGCAGAATACGAAACAAGGTAAATAAAGAAAAATGTCATATCAATTACTGTTCAAGTTTTCTTTTTCTCTGCAACGAAGAGAAAATGAAAAAATGCACTGCAAAATAAAGCAAAGCGAATAATACTCAAGCGAAACATAATATACACGGATAAGAGACATGAGTGAGCAAAATTTTATGACGGCTAAACAAACTATTTATTTTAATGTTATTATTTTTATATATAAAATTAAATAGGGATGATGTCGGAGGAACTGAATAGAAAAATAAATTACAACCACAAGATACACAGTCACGGGACGAGAAATGAAAGGAACATCAGATTGCGAACAAGAAAATAATTAAGCACCCAGAAATCTCTCTTGTACCAGGCCGTCCAACTGTATAGCAAAATCCCCAAAGAAAATACTAAGATTGAGAAAATGGTTAAGTTTAGAGGAATTGAGAAAACATACTTTCCTCAAATACTGATGTTTTTTCTTTTTATTTGTGACATATAATATATACATACACATAAATATTTAAAGATCCATTGTTTGATAATCACTGTATTTTTTTCATGTGTTTCTAATACAGCAGCACACACGACGATGTGAGCAAACCTAACATAGGATTAATTAATAAATAACATGAATGCACTAAAGTATATATTTATATATATTATACCCCCATATGGGTGTTCACAAACAAGTAAATAATGATTCAGTGAACCAGTATACAAAATATTTTTTTTCTCTTAAACAATATATCCAGAACCCATGCGGAAGAAAAGTATGTTACAATGTGTTCTGTTACAAACGAAAATTTGAATTTTTATTTAAATAGATAGATATAATGCATACATGAAGACCACATAGTCGACACATTCTCTAAATGACTTCAATGTAGGGGAGAAAGTGGAATATTGGACCGGTCGTTAAATTGGACCAGCGTAAAATTAACGAAACTACAAAACATATTTTGATCCTGGCAATACTGAATGTTGCGCAGTTAACTTCAATGTTGACTTACCGACCGGCATCGCAATAATAATTTGTATTAATTTGGTTTTTTATACAATTTTAGGAGATATACTAGAACTTGTCAAATATTAATTATTATTTTTGGGTAAACTAATGTTTTAAGACAAGATTTTTTTATGCATAGCACAAAGGGTAATAGCCCAGCTACACTACTCGCGAAGTTGATCGAAGTTGACCGAATACGATAGTGTGGGCACGAACTTCGCTTCGCTTCGGGCATCTTCGCTTCGCTTCGCCCGACTTCCGATTGTTGTCGGTAAATGCGCCCGAGTCAAAGGACTCGAAGTTCGAACACGAAGTGTCTGCCCACACTACTCGGTTCACTTCAGTTCGCTTCGAGACGTCGTGTTTGGTGGTTGTGCGTGCGCAGAGTCATAGTGACTATACGTAATAAAATATGGCTTCTACACTGTGGTCACAGGACCTAATTTTTTTGTTCCTAGAAACACTCCAATCCGAGGCGGTTATTTGGGACCCAATTGAAAGGGACCATAAAGATTACTAACTAACTAACTAACCTTGAATAAACTTGACGGCCGGCATAGTCCAGTGGTAACGCATTGGACTGCCATTCCGAAGGTCGCGGGTTCGAACCCGGCGTGCGCAAATAAATTTTATTTGATTGATTTGTGTTATTTCACAATTAATTAATTAAAATAATATATAGTATATTTGAGGCACGTTCCAGAGTGGAAGATACTACCAGTATCGCCCTGGTGAAAGACCACCATTCAGAATTGAAACGTTGCTCCAAATGGCTTAAGCCGTGTTTAGTGACTAGATCTGAATAGCCAGGTACTTCCCCACCTTCCTCTTTCCCTTCCCCACTTACCTTCAGCCTCACAACATCCCCCAATTGGGGATGCCATAGTCTCACTGGCTCCAGACGGGAGCAGTTGGGACTCTTGTGAGGTATTCACTATGAAAAAAAAAAAAAAATAACCATCAAGCCGTTTCCCCGCAGGGGTAGGCAGAGAGGACGGACCGCCAAACAACTCGGTCTTGGCACACACTCCTTGCCTCATTCACATTCGTACATCGTCTCATACATACTCTTCTATTATTCTGACTCTTGACATGGCCCGACTCGAGTATCTGATTCACTTGATCGTGCCATGTCTTCCTCGGGCGTCCCCGACTTCTGCTACCATTCACATTTGCATCATATATCCTCCTTACACTTCTATCTTCGCTCATTCGCTCTACATGCCCAAACCATCTAAGCGTCCCTTTCTTAATCTTACTCATTACGCTTACATCAGCCTTGCCCTCTTTGCGGATCTCCACATTCCTCACACGATCAAACATGGTTTTACCACACATACGCCCTTGAGGTGATTTTTCACAAAAACGGCGCTTTACAAATTATCCAATTATTATTATTATTATTATTATACGCCTCAGGGATCTCATTTCAACAGCATTTAATCTACTTTCATCCTTTATTTGCCACTTGAACGTTCATGTTGCCTAGTGCACGGACTCCTGAGCTACCCGCGAAGTTGCACGAGTGTGTGGGCACGCACTTCGGACTTCGGCTAACTTCGTCGAGGACTTCGTCGAAGCGTCGAAGCGAGTAGTGTAGCGGCCGCTTTACAATGTGGATGATTGTTCAATGTGGATGAGTGTTTCAGGCGAATAATTATTGCGAGTAAAATAATTGTTACCCTTTGTGCTATGCATAAAAAAATCTTGTCTTAAAACATTAGTTTACCAAAAAAATAATAACGAATAATTGCAGTCAGAACATGAAAAGATTCGATGGTCCTTTCGGGCATATAAAAAGGGTTTTTTCCTATGTTCGTCGACATGTGTTTCCTAAAATGTCCCTTTTGAGAATATGAGTAGTTGCTTTCAACATGAATAAGGTTTTTCTCCACTGTGAGTCTGCATGTGTCTCGTCAAATTTCCCTTTTGAGAACATGAATAATTACAGTCGGAACACGAGAAAGGTTTTCCTCCACTGTGAGTCAGCATGTGGCTCGTCAGATGTGACTTTTGAGAATATAAATTGCTGCAATGGGAACACGAATAGGGTTTTTCTCCACTGTGAGTCCGCATGTGTCTCGTCAAATTTCCCTTTAGAGAACATGAATAATTGCAGTCGGAACATGAAAAAGGTTTATTTCCGCTATGAGTTAGCATGTGACTCATCAGATGTTCCTTTCGAAAATATGAATAGTTGCATTCAGAACATGAAAAGGGTTTTTCACCAGTATGAGTGCGTAAGTGCCTCTTGAATTTTGACTTATGAGAATAGGAGTTGTTACAATGGGGACAAGAGAATCGTTTTTCCACAGGATGCGTCTTCAGATCTGTCGGTAAATTCACAAATTATACGTTTATAAAAGACAGTAAGTACCAAAAAAGCTTACAAAATAGGATGGAACAAATTGTTGATTTTAAGAAAAAAAACTGATTTTACCTGCTGTCTGGGTAATTCTTTCAAAGCGTTGTAAGCATTCCTTTTTAACATCCGGAAGGTCTATATCCATTTTTTTGTAAGGAAATCCCCCCATATGAACTTCTGGGGGTCCAAGTTCCGCCTTTATGGGAACTGTCTCCACAGTAATGCTACCTAGAAACATAAAAAAAAAAAAAAAACTTATTAGAATATTTAATTGATTAACGATACAGAAGCGAGAGTAAGGTTAACAGACCTGAAGGTTAATTTAAGAAAAAACAATGACTCCATATGTCCACTTCAGAGACCGGTGCTTTGAGATAATTTTTTTTATTTTTTGAAGGACACTTTCGGTACGAAGTTTGGTTGGGTAAAGTCAATGGAGTCAAGTTTTCTTACATCAATATTAACGAATTTTTAATTCATATAACTACGCATAACCGACACCACGTCCCAAATAGGATGAGGTGAAAACTTGAGGAATTGGGAACTTATCGTTGGCAAAAGCGGTTTCCTTGGTCGGGGTAAGGCTCTCGACTAGCAATCATGGGGCCACGGGTTCAAATCTGATTAAAACAAATTCAAATTGATTTATCATGATTGAGTTATTTCACAATGTATCCCTTTAAAAGATTTGGAAAATATTCTCAGTATCGTCCGGGTTTCACATTAACACATATAACATTGATCAATTAACAAATAAAACAGTGACCAGATATGAATAGCAAGGTTCTTAGCACCTTCCACTTGCATATCTCCTTCCTGTAACCTACAGCCTCACAATTTTATCCAATTGCTCCAAGAGGCTGGAAGCAGTTGAGACTCTTGTGCGGTATTTTTCAAAAACAAAATATTATGTTTAAACAGTATTGTAGTTTGGCTGTTTCCGGCAAAGATAAAATAACAATAAATACCAAATAGTCGTATTTACGGAAAGAGAGGACGTTGTGAACAAGCACATGCCTCGTCTGCCTGACAAATCAAAATATTTTACATAAATTACGCAATGCAACTAACTAGCAGTCCCAGTTCTCTCCAAATTATGCAAATATTGCTTTTTTACATCTGGGAGGTCGAAGTTTATATCGGTATGCGGCATTTCACATCCACCTTCTTCCTGGGGCTCTGGTTCCGTCTTGATGGAAACAGTCTCTGGATTAAGTAGATCCATAGCACTGCTGTGGTAGCGTTTGATGATTAGATCAAGCCCAAACCAATTTACCTGTAACAGAACATTGTTGTAACGGAATTCTAATTTGTATGAGCTTTGATTATTTGATTTCACTTGGAATATTCTGTTAAAATCGTTAAAATGGTCAGATGACACATATAAAGATACATCGGTATTATTGTTCAGTTTTTATCCAAATAAGAAGTCACGAAGTCCATGTTTTTATAATCCGGTATAATTTTAAATCAATGTCTTCGAAATAATATATAAAATGGGAAATATGACGTCGTGATAGTCTAAATATTCCTTAAAAAACCCCAAATGGATTCCTTGCCTTAGGCGTTTGAACTTACCAATAATTATCACAAGTATTAGATGATAAATTAAACAACGTGGGTAAAACGGAGTTTGGAAACGGGTAAGGAATGACGGTGAAGAAGAACAATGTGTCAACAGTAATGGACAGTAATGAAGTCATAGACAATTTTTTTTTTCGTAAGGTTGACAGTAATTCTATCAAATTAATTTACATATAGTGTGCTGGTATTTTTTTCTAATCATATCACTGGCAAGGGCTCCCGCCAGGAAGTAACTTGATAGAAGTATAAAATATCTCTCATAGCGATGATAGGGACTGACTGATATACGGGTCATACCAAGAATAATATAATCATTAGAAAATATTAACATTTTGCTAATATTAATTATAAAAGTGCGACAATATAAGTGATGTCAGTTTATTACAAGATATGATGAGGGGTGTGAGAGGGATGGGGGATATAGGTATAGGATAAAGAGACGTAGGACGGGAGTAGATGGGAAGGAAGATTGTGTGGTCCCTTTTGGTGATGGGCAGGACGCATTACACTATCGAAAAATTGCGACTCTTTTTGATAAAACGAAAACTAAATTATTATTTTTTTTATTAAGATGAATAGTAACTGATTTGAATCCCCTGAAATAGTATCGCTGATAAATTATCGTGTTCCTAGTAAACCAACTAGAATCATATTATACTCATATTATTATAAAAATACTGCCACTAATACTGAACAAAATTTTCTATTTTTCTTCGTAGATAAAGAAATGATGATTTTGATATCAATGATGAATGAAGTCTGTTATCATATAAAAGATGCATATAAAATATGTTTTTCGTATTCAAGAATGAAAAGATAATTTATAATGCATACTTTATTCACTTTATGTATTTTATGATATTGTTGATTAAATCTCCGTAACATTATTTAATTGGAAAACGACAGTTTATAGATGTATATATGTAATTTACCTGAGAAATTAAAGATTGATTACATTACTACACTAAGACATTAAAGCTTTAATAATTATACAAAACAGCTAATACATTTTATTTAAAATTACAAAAAGAATTACCCTACTACGCATGTACTTTAAATAAATAAATTTTAAACTCAGTTTTAATTCACTTTTAAGGTGAACTTACGTAGTTAGTACATCAAGTTGAATATAGATGTTTGTAACTCGCTAACACTACACTGGCTTTATATTTTTATCACAAAGAACTTTAACAAGCAATATTTTAGACACGACATGATATTATAATTTAACTAATTTCGGCGACCGTGTCGCGTGGCTTTGACCGAAATGTTAAACTCAAAGCGAATGAAATCTGTTATTTTTTTTCTAAAAGAAACGGAGTTGGGCTTGTCGGTTTCAAATGGATTTCAAGGCCAGACCCATATATAAACCACTCACTAGATCGAAATCATCGGGCTTTTTGTACGTAGCAAAGAAAAAAAAATGTTAGGAAAATAAAAAAGGCGCCACCATAGACAATATTATTCTTATTCGTAGCCTATCCCATTTATTAGCCTTAAATATTATTTTTAAAAAATTCAAATTTCAAAATATTATAAATCACAACAAGAAAAATCCATAGAACAAAGTGCTGTCCTGCAAAAATGAGCTTAATTTGAATAATTTGAAATCCTTTAAATAAAGGATTAGATTTGAAATCAATTTAAAGAAGAATTATAATGGAGAATTTGAACAATTGATCAAATTTCAACGATAGGCTGAAATAGTAACAGGAATTGAAAATATCTTTCCCAGAACATGAAAATTATCATTCAAATTTGAAAAATTATTTAAATTCTCCGAAACAATCCGTTCTTTTAATCTAGAAATATGAAGATGTGCTTTTTACGACAGTATCGAACTTTGACATTTTTCTGCTTTTAACAGGAAAATGGAACACACAGTATTTTTTATTTTGTTTAATAAGAGTTAAATTTATACAAATATAAGGATATTAAATTAAAGATCATTATTGGACATACAAAATGAATAATATATTATTTACCACTATTAGGAGGGCGTATTTATCGTACCCAGTAAAAATAAAAGTAAAAATTATCAAGTTTTTAAAAGGCCAGGTTCATGAAAATTATATTAATTGTCTATGACTGTATTCTTGTCTATGTATAACCTATATATTTTCTGACAAGTGCTTTCTTTTCCGACAATCTTTCTTCCTGTTTCCACACTCTGTTTATCCCGCCCTGTTAAACTTATTATACCATGCATGTGATGGTTATTGGTAAGAAATAATACTTAAATTCATTGTTTTTCACTTTGTTAGCGACCGTTCTTCCAGTTTAGTTAGTGAATCATTGGACGTTTTGTCACAGCTGAATGTTTTAAACTGTCAATATGACATCAACCTATTAAAAGATTAGTACCTTCCAAAAATGATGTATGCAATTATAGACCTATTTGTATTCTATCTAGTATACCTAAGCTCTTTGAAAAAATCATTCTTAACAAAATATCCTCTAACATTAAACACGTTATTACCAATTGCCAACATGGGTTTGTCTCGTCTAGATCTACTCTCACAAACCTTACAGTAAATGTAAACTACATAAATACAGCATTTTCTAACAGGAAACAAGTAGACTCCGTATATACAGATTTTTCCAAGGCGTTCGATAAGGTCTGCCACAAAATACTAATCAACAAACTTGTAAAATATGGGATAAGTGGTAATTTACTGGCATGGTTGATCAGTTACTTATCTGACAGATCACTTTTTGTTAAGATTAATGACTGTCTATCCTATGAATTTATTGCTACCAGTGGAGTCCCACAAGGTTCACACCTGGGACCTTTATTATTTATCCTCTTCATCAATGACGTTACCAGCATTTTCTACAATGTCGAAGTTTTACTTTTTGCTGACGATATGAAGTTGTTTAGGGTCATTAATGATGTGTACGACTGCATAATCTTGCAAGAGAACCTTAACAACTTTTTCAAATGGTGTTCTAGTAATAAACTGCAACTAAATATCAACAAATGCCAAGTTATGAGGTTCCACAAAATCAAACACCCAATAATGTATAATTATTCATTATGTAATGTTGACTTAATCTCTGTAATCGAAATACTTGACCTAGGCATAATGTTTGATCAAAAACTCTGCTTTGTATCTCACATAACTTCTATCGCTAACAGGGCTATGAAAGTGTTAGGTTTTATAGTAAGAATTTCCAAGGATTTTCAAAATATCAACACATTAAAAATTCTGTTCACATCTCTCGTTAGAAGTATTCTAGAATACAACTGTACAATTTGGTCACCTGTCTTTAATAATCACATTAATACCATTGAAAGAGTCCAACGCAAATTTTTGAGATGTATTAATTTTAGGCTTGGAATTCCTTTAGAAACAATAGATTATGATTTCTTATTATATTCATTGAAATTGCTTAAGTTAAGTGATAGAAGAAAAATTTTTGATCTTATATTCTTATACAAAATTATAAATTATCAGTTGGACAGCCCTGACATATAAATGTTGATTCAATTTCATGTACCTACCATTAGATCAAGGTCCTCTAGTATGTTTTATTGTGACAATTATACCACAATCTCAGGATATAACTCAGTTATAAACAGATTGCACACACTTGGGAACTTTTGTGCTAAAATCGCAGATACTTTTAATATTCCCCTTGTAAAATATAAAGCTGCACTAATAACACATTTTAACGCCACTTATTTTAATGAGGTCACTACATAACATGCTATTGTCATTGCTTCTTTCTATGCTGTAATTTTATTTGTTATGTTTTTACTAAATTTAATTCTTTAATTTTTTTTCATCAAAATTTAATACTGCACTATGTATATGTAAAAAAAAAAAAAAACTTTGTATGTAAATGGCACTTGTGCCGTAAATTCTAAATAAATAAATACATTTTTTTTTAATACATTTTTTTGTTGGTAAATGATTAATATATACTGTACTACTACTAGGAGAGGCATACTTATCGTACACAGTAAAATTAAAGTAGAAATTATTATGTTCTTAAAAGACAAGGTTCATGAAAATTATAATAATTGTCTATGACATCATTCTTGTCTATGCATAACCTATATATTTTCTGACAAGTGCTTTCTTCTCCGACAGTCTTTCTTCCTGTTTCCACACTCTGTTTATCCCGCCCTGTTAAACTTATTATACCATGCATGTGATGGTTATTGGTAAGAAATAATACTTAAATCCATTGCTATTCATTTTGGTAGCGGCCGTTCCCTTCAGTTTAGTTAGTGAATCATCGGGCGTTTTGTCACAGCAGAATGTTTTCAACTGTCAATATGACATCAACCTATTAAATGATAAGTATTTCAAATGCATTTTATTAAAATGATCACAAATATACGGATAACAGTTGTTTAATCACAGGTGGATTACAACGGAATGGCGCTAGAAATAGACAGTAAATAAATTAAGAGTTTTCCCAAGATAAACCACGTTTCTCTCAACCTTTGTCATAACTTCAAGGTTTTCTATTGTGTATTTTTGTTACGACTTGAGAAGCCAAATTTTAAAAACTGAATTCCGTTACAACTTTGTTCTGTTCCAGGGTTAAACTAATTACCAAACCCCACCAAAGCAGACCATGGATCTACTGAAGCCAAAAACTATATCCATCAAGACGGAACCAGGGCTCCAGGAAGAAGGTGGAGGTGAAATTGCATTTTCGGATTTAGATTTCGACCTCCCAGCTGTAACGACGGAATTCTTGCAATATGCGGAGAGTAGTTGCATTGCATACATGTAAAATATAGAACTTTAAATACGGATGTCCGGAATCCATGTCTGTTTTGAAATGTCGTGCAAACAGAACACATACTTGTTTCATCCTCTCTTATAAAACAAAAGGTGTATTGGGTATTTACCCTAAAATGCGTCCTTTCCGGAAACTTCCAAAATACAGCCCTATTTTAACATGATCATACTATTCACAATAAGTTGTCGGTTCATCTATTTTCCCCTAATTTTATTGGAACATGATGTAAATAACACGTATTTTTTAAACGTTAAAAATTCATAAATATTGATTTAGAAAACACTATCCCATTGACTTACAACTTCCTACTTAAGGTGCTCTAGATCAGAGTTTTTCTTTCTTGTTAAATCTGTCCCTCAAGTGGACGTCTGTGCTCATTTTTATCTGATATTGACCATTAAAACTTTCATCCAAATTCCAGCTTTTATGGGTTCTTTATTTGTTAAAAAATAATTTATAGTTTAATTAAAAAATTATTATTTTTTGGTAAACTAATGTTTTTAAGACAAGATTTTTATGCATAGCACAAAGGGTAACAATTTAAAAATATTTCGTTTTACATCAATGGTACGAAGATACATGGCTGGCCTTATGTAGACGCAATTGGACCAGTTCTCTTCAGGCGTCGAATACTCACCTTAACACATCGCCCTTGATATTATTTTTGATAAATACCGTGCTACAAAAAACCAAAAATCATAATTTTATTGATTTCATTGATATCCACCCTTGGTGTATACTAATTAATACTGTAAGGGCAACCAAAATTAAACTCGCGCCTGGCGCCGTTTGGTTCAGGGCTGGCCATTCAAAGATACATTCTATTTATTCTCCTTTTTTTTCCAGGAAGCATTAATGTGGAAACAGTTACCATAAACGCGGATCTTGGATCCCCACAAGATGAAGCGGGGCTTACTTATATGAAAATTGACATAGACCTGCCGGATGTTAAAGAGGAATGCTTGGAACGCTTTGGAAGATTTACCAAGGAAGCAGGTAAAACCAATATTTATCGTAAACATGAAAAATTGGGCATTTCCTATTTTTTTTAACGTTTCTACGAACTTACTTCGCTTATTTACTCTAAGTTTAACTGAATCATTTTCATCCATGTTATTTTTCAAATTTTTTGACAGATCTTCGGACGCATTTTGTGGAAAAAGGATTCACTCCTCTCAACCGCAACTACTCCTTCTCTCCTAAGTCAAATTTTGCCATGAATTTTCAAAAGCGAAATTCAAACGTACACATGCAGATTCGCAGTGGAGTAAAACCTTTTTCATGTTCCGTGTGCAACTATGCGAGTCGTCAAAAGGGTCATCTGAAGAGGCACATGCTGACTCACAGTGAAGAAAAAGCACTTTCATGTTTGGAATGTGACTATGCATGTAATCAACAGGATAAACTAAAGAGACATATGCTAATTCACAGTGGAGAAAAACCTTTTTCATGTTGCGTGTGCAACTATGCATGTTCTCTAAAGTGCAACCTAACGAGCCACATGCTGACTCACAGTGAAGAAAAACCTTTTTCATGTTCCGTGTGCAACTATGCATGTTATCAAAAGCGCCACCTAACGAGCCACATGCTGACTCACAGTGAAGAAAAACCTTTTTCATGTTCCGTGTGCAACTATGCATGTTATCAAAAAAGCAAATTAACGGGACATATGCTGACTCACAGTGAAGAAAAACCTTTTTCATGTTCCGTGTGCAAATATGCAAGCTGTCGAAAGTATCAACTAAAGATTCACATAATCACTCACAGTGGAGAAAAACCTTTTTCATGTTCCGTGTGCAACTATGCATGTTATCGAAAGAGCGACCTAACGAGCCACATGCTGACTCACAGTGGAGAAAAACCTTTTTCATGTTCCTTGTGCAACTATGCATGTTATCAAAAAAGCAAATTAACGGGACATATGCTGACTCACAGTGAAGAAAAACCTTTTTCATGTTCCGTGTGCAAATATGCGTGCTGTCGAAAGTATCAACTAAAGATTCACATGCTCACTCACAGTGGAGAAAAACCTTTTTCATGTTCCGTGTGCAACTATGCATGTTATCGAAAGAGCGACCTAACGAGCCACATGCTGACTCACAGTGGAGAAAAACCTTTTTCATGTTCCTTGTGCAACTATGCATGTTATCAAAAAAGCAAATTAACGGGACACATGCTTACTCACAGTGAAAAAAAACCTTTTTCATGTTCCGTGTGCAACTATGCATGTTATCAAAAAAGCAAATTAACGGGACATATGCTGACTCACAGTGAAGAAAAACCTTTTTCATGTTCCGTGTGCAAATATGCAAGCTGTCGAAAGTATCAACTAAAGATTCACATGCTCACTCACAGTGGAGAAAAACCTTTTTCATGTTCCGTCTGCAACTATGCATGTTATCAAAAGTGCAACCTTACGAGCCACATGCTGACTCACAGTGAAGAGAAACCTTTTTCATGTTCCGTGTGCAACTATGCATGTTATCAAAAGTGCCACCTAACGAGACACATGCGGACTCACAGTGAAGAAAAAGCACTTTCATGTTCGGAGTGTGTCTATGCATGTCATCAACAGGATAAACTAAAGAGACACATGCTGACTCACAGTGAAGAAAAACCTTTTTCATGTTCCGTGTGCAAATATGCGTGCTGTCAAAAGGATCAACTAAAGATTCACATGCTCACTCACAGTGGAGAAAAACCTTTTTCATGTTCCGTGTGCAACTATGCATGTTATCGAAAGAGTGACCTTACGAGACACACGCTGACTCACAGTGGAGAAAAACCTTTTTCATGTTCCCTGTGCAACTATGCGTGCTATCGAAAGGGTCAACTAAAGATGCACATGCTGACTCACTGTGGTGTAAAACCTTTTTCATGTTCCTTGTGCAACTATGCATGTTATCAAAAAAGCAAATTAACGGGACACATGCTGACTCACAGTGAAGAAAAACCCTTTTCATGTTCCGTGTGCAACTATGCATGTTATCAAAAGTGCCACCTAACGAGACACATGCTGACTCACAGTGAAGACAAACCTTTTTCATGTTCCGTGTGCAAATATGCGTGCTGTCGAAAGGGTCAGCTGAAGAATCACATGCTGACTCACAGTGGATAAAAAGTTCTTTCATGTTCGGAGTGTGACTATGCAAGTAATCAACACGGTAACCTGAAGATCCACATGCAGACTCACAGTAGAGAAAAAGCACTTTCATGTTTGGAGTGTGACTATGCATGTAATCAACAGGATAAACTAAAGAGACACATGCTGATTCACAGTGGAGAAAAACCTATTTCATGTTCCGTGTGCAACTATGCATGTTATCAAAAGTGCCACCTAACGAGCCAAACAGGATAAACTAAAGAGAAACATGCTGATTCACAGTGGAGAAAAACCTTTTTCATGTTCCGTGTGCAACTATGCATATTTTCGAAAGTGCGACCTAACGAGCCACATGCTGACTCATAGTGGAGGAAAACATTTTTCATGTTCAAAACGCCCATCTAAAGGCCCAGTTGCTGACTCACAGTGGCGAAAAACCTGTTTTATGTTCCGTAAGTCCACATTTTAATGTTTTAAAAGGCAATCTGAAGCGCAAGCTGATTCACTGCGGAGAAAAACTTTTTCTTGTTCCTTGTTCATCAATGGATGTTCTAAAATAGCACATCAAAAAGCCACATGCTAACTCACAGTGGCGACACACCTTTTTAATTTTCCAAGTGCCCATATTCAGTTTCTAGGAAAGGCTATCTTACCACTATGTGAGATATAACGGGTTTTCCAATAAAAGTTGTTATTTTGATATTCAATCGTAAAAGATCAATGGTTTCGTTGCTTGTGTGGCACGTAGCGCTGTCTTGTTGAAATTAAACGTTGTCCAGTTCAATACCATCCAATTCCGGCCATAAAAAAACATTAATCATCTCTCGATAGCGCAATCCATTCACCGTTACTGTTGCCCCAGCCTCATTTTCGAAAAAGTAAGGTCCAATGACTCCTCCGGACCATAAACCGCACCAAACAGTCACACGTTGAGGATAGACATAGAAAGGCTTTTCAAAAATTACTTTTTTCCAATTAAAAATTACGGTTTTCCGAGCCCCAGATGCGACAATTTTGCTTGTTGACGAAGCCACCGAGGTGGAATCGGGCCTCATCACTCAAGATCATTTTCACGCATTTCAAGGACCCGTTGTTGAAGCGTGTATCATTCCATTTTTTTTAATGGCTTAGTTTCTACTTGTCAAATGTCAAAAAATGACAGCTTCAAAAGTAACATCTACCGAAATAGCGGGCTATTCAAAATAACACCTCTTATTGGAAATATTGGACATTTGATGGATCACATGCTGACCAACAGAGGAGAAAAACTATTTTTCTTGTTCCGAGTGCAACTATGCAAGTTATCAACAGTTTACCTTGAAGAGAAACATGCTGACTCACAGCTAAGAAAACACTTTTTCGTTTTCTGGCTGCAATTATTCATGTTCTCAAAAGATAGATTTAAAAAAACACCTGTACACTTACAGTGAAGACTAGTTTGTTACATATGCAATTATGCATTTTCTCGAAGAGACTCTTTGACTGTATACTTTCTTTGTTCCTTGTGTTAACATTCTTCACGAAAACTATTTACAAAATAATTTTTAGTTATAGACGTGATGTTTCACCAGAGAGTTTGTATATAAAAGATGTATCATTTGTTATGGTCAAAATATTTATTACCTTTCGATTTCTTTAAATTTGTTCTGAATCGCATTGTAAAAGATTGGATTTTTTTTAAACTTAAATGTACGAATTATGTACTATTTCGAGTAATATTAATATTAAATACATTCAAAATCTACAAACTGCTATAATTAAAAAAATTGTTAAACCTAGCATTTACAAACAAAGAAAAAACTTAAAATTACTGTATGGCTCTGAGGGCCTACTCCCAATTATAGGGCTTCTCTGGTTTATTATAATTATGGATAATGCGGGAGAAAATGCGTACAAAAAGCCATTGGTGCATAGTCACAAAACAAGATTTACTGAAAAAAAGGCCTAAAAATTCCACTAATATCAAATAAGTATGGTAGCAGAACACTTGACTATTTGATACATGTGATTTATAACAAATTTAACGAAAACTTTAACTTGAAAAAAAATGAGGAACCTTACCCTAAACTGACAAAAAAGTGGTTAATAAATGAACAAAACGTTTATCTTTCCTAAACATTATATTTGGTATTAATATTTAAACTTAAGCCAATGTGTATTATGTTATAACATTAAATGGTAGAACCTACAGACAAGCTGATTGTCACAGCTTTGTGGGACTACCCATATCTTATATTGTATTAAATGTAATTATATTAAATTTAATAAATACATAAAAAAATAAAAATTAAAAAAATGTGTAAAAAAGATAATTATGTCATACTACTTACACGAATATCAAAATATATGTGAATATGTGTACAATAATGAATTTAATTAATTATTCAAATAATATAATTACACTTCTAAATTGACTGTCAAAACTATAAAATTGTAGCAGCAGCTACTAGGGCGTTCTAGAAAATTTTTTCTTTTGTTTACCTTGCGGAGATCGCACCTTGTACCTAAGAGAATTATTTGGTAAACACAGCCGCTAGGTACTTCAAGCGCTCGAGAACGTACTACCTGGGTAGACAGGAAAAAGTTCCATTGATTTGACTAATGAAGATTGGTCGATATTTGTAGATATTTTAAAATGTAACTTTTTTCTCCGTACACAGCAGAACCGACAATAATTTAACTTTTAAATTTTTTTCAATTTTTTACTTTTTGAAAATTGTTGTCGAAATGCCTTCATGCAATTATACACTTCGTTACTTTTCGTCTAACTTTACCAACCGCATTTGGCATTGTTCGCCGTTCACTGATGGCATCGCCATTGCAATGAAAAGTTAATGTTAAATAAATTACTTTCCTTTGTTTGAGGTGATAAAAAACCATAATATGTCTTAAAGGAAAGGGTGTTTTCTGCTTCAACGATGAACGGATAACTCATAAAAATGACAACTCAACAAACATATAAAAATGGTTAGTTATGAAAAGTGATGAAACAAAAACTAGGTTAAATAAGTTACATAATATGTAACTATATATAGGTTGCACATGTAACTATTAAACCTTGTTATTATTTAAAGTTTATTATAGTTATTAAAGTGTGTTGAATATTTATTTTAAGGAGTATTTACTAAACATTTCTTACCAATCATTATATTGTAAGAAATAATCAATTTATAAAGACTTGGCCTCTTCAATTTACCTTCATTTCCATGATTGATTTAGTGCATGATCACTAATTTGTATATTATAAAATTCAATTAACATGTTATTTTGAAATAATAATACCTAGTTGTGTTAAATATGTTATAATAATGCCATTAATCATTAATCAAAGGATCTTTATCTTTAAACAAAACAACGAAATAATATGTTCCCATATGATTTAAGATTTTCACGGCCACTAGTATTTTATTTTACTTTAGGCTAAAGAAGGAGTTAGCGCGACACGGCATAACACCCCGAAAACAAATAACAAAAATAATACGTTCCTCTACATCATTGAATGGATTTAAACTTATGACACAAATAGTTCAATTTTAAGAAATCTTTTTGAAAATAATGTATACTTACATTACAGAAAATAGGAATAAATGTAACACCCATTTGTACATGGGATTTTATCAACATATTTAAAATTGTAAATATTACACTTTTAACTACAAATCAAATATCTAATAAATCTTATTATTCTTAATTCATCTTTATGCTGTATACTTACATTGTTCTTTTAACTATATTTTTATTTCATGTTAATGGCACATGTCGTGCCGTTAGTATTTAAACAAAATAATTTTAACCTTTCCTTATCTGTGGTGTGTATTTACTACACATTGCTTCGAATAACTTTAATAACTCTATAAATAAAATAAACTCTGGGTTCAGATCTTAGGTATTCCTCCGTTATACATTTATGCACGTTACATAGTTTTCAAATTCAATTGAAAATCAGAGAATTTTGTTAAAAATTGGGAACAAATACACCAATGCAATCAACCGTGTGACACTGCTACGCGAAGAGTGTGCGAGGAAATGACACGCTATCGATGTCCCGCTTTAATTCGCTATGCGGATATATATGACATCCACACGTCTGCAGTTTTTTTTTTGATTTAGACAAATCGATACCTACGACCGCACAGCTGTGTTTGTGCCAGCCGCCAGCCGCTAGCCAGTTGGCCGCGAACCGAATATTTGATATAAAATATAATTAGAAAATTCTATGGAATTCTACGGAGAAAATTCTATGGAAACCGTTGAAAGATTTATAAAACAACTTGACATTCCGATTGAACCAGGTAGAATCAATAAAGTTACTCAATATCCTGATAAATCTATCAATAAACCTGGAGCTCAGAGGATGATAATTCATTTCAAAGATGACTAGTCCCAATCTGAATTTCTTAACGCACGCAAAAAAATAAAGCAATTGAAGGACTGTAAAGTATTCATTGGTGAAGTTTTATCCTCTTATTTAAAAAAACTTCTTTGGAAAACCAAACAAAAAGCTAAAGAAGCTAAGTTTCAATTTGTACGGTTTCATAACAATAAAATTTGTATGAAAAAGAACCCGGAACAATCCTCAAGAGTTCTAATCATTAAACACGCGGATGACTTGAATCAATTGTCTTAATCATCACTCAGAGACTGTCACTTTTATCTAAAAAAATAAATTAAATGGATGATATTTTACAACAGAATTGATTTGGCTGACAATAATGAACCTAATATAACATTAGAAGATTCACATTCTTACAAAAAATTTTTGAGGGATTCAAAATTCAATTTTTTATTGTGCATGAATATTAGAAGTTTAAGCAAAACTTTTGATGAAACTGTTACTATGCTTGATTGCAAATCATCGTCTAGAAGTACTAGTCTTCACAGAAGCTTGGCTGGGCAGTTTGATTAATATGCCTGTCATTCCTGAGTATGTAGTCTACAAAACAAAGATGAACTATTTGCAAAATGATGGAGTAGATATCTATATAAAGCAAAACATTCAGGTAACTGTTGAGGAAATTTCTCTCCCCAATGCAAACTCGCTGCCTTAGTTCTTGTATGTTCAATAGACAATTTAGCAAATTTTACAGGAGACGTTTTTTTTGTTTTTACGGGCAAATTCTAAAAAATTCTCGATTTTGGTCATTTCGTTTAGTACATATGTGTAACAGGATATTATTAAAGATCATTTTTCGAAGATTGAAGCTATAATAAGCCCATATAATGACTTTAAAGGTGGACGTTGAACATGGCTAGAAAATGATGAATGATTATTTTGGATATTGAACATATCGTCTGGAGATTGAACGATTCGGCTCCCATAAGTTTGAGGTATTTTTTGTTTAATTAGCCAATTAGTGGTAAATTGTATATACAGGGTGATTTACAGATTTTAAATACTTTACTTTTATCTTAGTAAGTAGTTAACTTAAAAGTATTACTTTAAAACATACAAACAGAGTCCTTGAGTTGATTTTTTACAAAAACTGCTCTATATAAATCATCCAATATTTTGGATGTTTGAAAACAATGCACAAGTACAAAGGTACCTACCGCTGATATACTACTATCGGCTGTCGGTGCATGCGTGATGTGAAATATTCTTACATCGTACGTATTACGGCCTCTGTGGTCTAGGGGTACTCTTGACTAGAAATCCGGAGGTCGCGGATTCAAATCCCGGCGTGCGCAAGTAAATTTTATTTGATTCATTTATGTTATTTCACAAATTATTCATTTAAAATAACAAATAGTCTATTTGCGGCATGTTCCAGAGATGAAGATATGGTGTAAAGACCACCATAAGAATTGAAATGGCTTTAGCCGTGTTTGGTGATCAAATCTGAATAGATACTCACATACCAGACATCATTTTTTTTTGTTTACCCAATTTGTAGAGAAATATTCTCGGGTCAAACTGGGGAGCTAGTCTATGTGCTTATATACTATATATAGATAATAATATGTATAGTTACAAAAATGGAAAAAGAATATTTATAAAAATACTACAAAATATTGTACAATAAGAAAATTACATTTAATTATAGAAACAGAATATCAACAAAAATCAACGAAAAATCAACAAAAATAAAAGCAACAGAAATAAGCCACAGAATAAGCAACAGAATATATCTGAAAACTTACTTCAGGAAGATTTTTTTTTCTTTCGGAAGGTCTTATTTGCCGTGAGCTTATTATTTATGTTGATTATCGTGAATAAAATATTATTTTTTTAAATACTTTCAGTTCTTAAAATCCTAAAATTATAATATCCCGCGATTTTTGTTATGGGTGTGCGCTATTTAACATTACATTTATTGTTGTTAGTCGTTTGCCTAGTTGGTTTTATTGTACTTCCTACATAAGAATATGTTTATTGTTTTTTATTTGACAAAAAAAAACAAAAAAATCAGAAACTTTTAATTGAAAGAATTCAAAATTGAAATATTTGGACTTCGTTTTCATCAGCGATCTCAGCAGTGATAACGGACTTAATATGTGTCGTAGATGTCTTTCAATCAGACTATGAGGACAGTCGACTTTTTGCACATTTCCATGTCCTGGCTGTTTGTTATATTTCTTGAATAAAAATAAGTTTTAATGCAGTAATATAATTTATTAATACACATTTTAGGTAAAAGTCCTAAGTTTTAAAATAAATAATTGAATAAATAAAAAATAAATGAAGCATCCTGTATATTTGCTTGGAAATTCAAGAAGTACATGTAAAATATGGTGAAAAAGCCTATAAATGACTTAATTTTAATACTTACCTTTCTATTTGAGCTACTGTTCTAAGGTTTATTGATTCTGGAGTCGGTGAAGTCATTTTTTAGTTCAATAACAGTACATATATATTCGCAATTAAACGTATTTTGAGTGGAACAATTTAGTTGTTAGTATACAACTAAAAATCAACATGGCCGCACATTTTAACTAGCCGGCTCCTGATTGGTTGACAGTGGAGATTGAACATTCAAGACCTCAACGTTCGGCGGGATGTTGAACAAATATCTATGAACTTTTAAAAAATATTATATTCATAACTTTGAGTGTTTGATTGTTCAATATCCAGGAGATTGAACAAATACGAACTGAAACATTATTCCGTGAGTGGATATTGGCACTCGAAAAATGCTTGAAATGTCACTTAACACGTAATACCCGGAGGTTCAAAATAAAACACATGGTGCGATGGTGGGTCCAGATTGACCCGGCTGAAATGATGAAATAAAAAGACTTTTTATGCATTTTTCGTTCATATCCTTACTTTTATATGATATTATGTAATTCCTCATTAACTCATAACATATCCCTTGTGTTTCTTGTATGAAGATGGAAGTTTTAGAAATTAGAATTCCGTAAATTTTGCGGTTCGTCGATATACAGCAGCGCGGAAATCCCGCGCAACAGCTAATCAACGACTGAATCGAAGACGGCAGCGTGCCCCGACGCACGGCCGATGCTAGTGCCGGGTGATGGTCAGGGGAATGAGGAGGGCAGTGCGGGAGGGGGGGACAGGAAGCGTTCGTCAGCGGAAACAAAATTTTTTATTTCTATAATTATTAAAATTTTCGATGGTGTGCATTTACAAGAATATCGTGTATTATTTTAAATACCAGAAATAAAATGACTTATTTGATAACTTCCTTGTGGCTGTACCTCTAATACAAAGATGTGTAAAGAGAAAATAAATTCAATTTATAGCCATATTAAACGATGATTGCTTATGCAAATATTAGAAAATATTATATAATGGCATTCTAATTCAAGTTGAGTATTTAATTTCCTCACACATTTATTTGTCACAATTATTCCATTGAATGACACACATTAAAAATACTAAAACTTTTATTTTTCAACAAAACAAATTTAAATTAACAATTTTCATTTAAAAAAAAGGAATAAAAGCAATATTCTAAATACGAAAATACAAAAATGATTCGACGATTAATAAAATTTATATACATACACAAAACACCAAATGGATTTATTACTACAAATTCTGGATCTAATGTTTCGAATTCCAAGTCGCCATCATCACTGATCTCACTGTTCGAACTGTTAAGTAGCTTTTCGATCTCATTATGAGATAAATAATTTTGCCTTGCCATTGCGTTCGTACGGTACGAAAAAAAAATTAAAACAAAGTCACAAACAAAAATCACAATACATACTAGAAATGTGCCCGAATGGTTGACAACATCTGCGCGGGACTGTGAGAGACAAAGACGGAAGGACAGAGCAAGAGATATGCTGTTTCGTCGGCTGCTCGAATTCAACTGAGAAGAAATGGAGTTTTTGCGTGTTTTTATACACAATTATTCTAATAACTTTTTTAAAACGTGTCCGATTTAAATCATTTTTCAATCGAAATGCGGGTAAATATTTGATGAAAGAATAGACAAAAGGAAATTAGCCTAAACGAGATATTTGCGTCAAAATCTTTTATTTAAAAAACACTGGGTCAAATCAGACCCATCACCGGAGTCGAGGTGTTAAAAAAGACTTATTATATGAAGTTGTTTCTCACATACAATACGTAAAGAACTGCTGGATACTAGCTATGGAGTAGTTTACCATTCTCCAAATGCAAGTACCAAAGACTTTCTATCATTTATAGAGAACTGGTGCACCCAAAATCTCGAAGAAGAAGAAGATTATATCCTAACTGGAGACTTTAATATAAATTTCAAAAATTTGAAGGATACATATACTAAAAGACTGAAAAAAATTATCCAAGCATCGGGAATGAAACAACTTGTCAAAAGTAAGACACGAGTAGCAGATAAATTCTGGACGTTAATTGACTTTGTCATATCCAACAGATTAGATTTGAATGTAAAAGTTCTAGATGAGCCAAAAATAACCGACCATAACCTTATCCACATTACAGATAACACAAAAAGAACTTATACGAAAACCAGCAAATTAATAAAATACAGAAATTATAAAAAATATAACAGTGAAAGGTTAATTGAACTTCTGGGTGATATGGATGAACTTCATCAAATGGAATTTAAAATTAAGAATGATCTACCTGTTTGGCCTATATAGTAAGACAGGCAATTGGCACCATCAATTACCAAATCAACTGTGCAAATTTTTTCTCAAGATTTGCGGCTTCCACCTGTCAATAGGTTGAAGATATGATAGCTCTGTAATATTATATTCGATGAAATTATCACGAACCTCAAATGCCGGGTTCATGATAACTCAAATTATTGTCTATGACTTTATTATTGTCTAATCATAACTTATTTGATTAATTGACACGTGTTTTGTTCAGTCAGTGGTTTGACCCTGTTTCAAAACTCTGTTTAACCTACGCAGTTCATTTTGTTCAATTTTGTAATGAAGTTCTTTATTAATTTAAAAATCTGGATACAGTCACCATCTGTGTATTGTTTGAATAGTTAATCATTAGAAATGGTGTGAATCTGTGCTAACATTTTAGAGCTCTACTTTGTCGATAAGTAGTTCCCTTTTTTATCCTTGTGTATATCAACAACTGTCAATGTTAGTGTTTCTAACCTATAAAGGGCCTGTTCTCAGTCTAAAAGTGTTCTTCCCTTCAGAAATTTCTTACAATAAACAGTGTTTATCTGTACCAGGGTCGAGGCCCGTTATCAATAAATAGTTATTGTTAACGTAGATATTTAAAAAGCATGTTTTGTGATTCGTAATAAAACAGTTAAAAATACGACCAAAGTGTTTCCAATCAAGTTCCAAAAACAGAAAAATATAAATGGTCCTTACCCACTCGAACGATCGCGCGTCAAAAAACTTTTTTCTCCGATTGCTCGCGGTTTTTTGGCGACGAATTTAAATATTTTCCGCCAACATTAAAAAAATCAAACCTCCGAATTTTAATACGGAGACATAAAACTGATTGTAGTGCTATACAGCCAATGAATTCACCTATATTTTTATAACTATTCTATATTTTTAGAATTGATAGATAAATTATTAAAAAATCTTAAACTTTATGAATGCGCGAAATTAGCGTTTTTGTGATTTGAAATTGCCGCCAGTGGCAGTTTTAAATATCTTTATAGAATATTTTCTACGTTTTTATGTTCTCTATGGCCTGTTTGATAACCACAGATGCAAGAATATAATGGGAAAATAATTTTTTGTACGTTATGCTCTCTTCAAAAGTTTGGTTAGAAAATAATTTTTTAAAATTTGAGTGCGTGACGTGTCAAAATTGAAATCACTGTATTATACTATATAATAAATTTACCACAAAAACTGGTATTACGTTAGGAAGATACATTAACTGTCTACAATTATTAATAAGCATAGTCGCCGTGTTGGCTTTATTTTATTCATTTGATGAATTATACAGAGAGCCTATTTCACGATGTCAAAATCATGGTGCTACTTTTTAAATAATTGTAAATTAGAACTGGAGATTTGTAACCATGTTTTTATATAACGTGCAAAACGAGGAAATAAGGCTTAAAATGAGATATACATCATAGATATAAACATTGCCAATATTTCAGGGGGATACTTTGAAAGTTGATGAAATTCACCAATATTTGACGAAAAATCACTACTGACAGCTACCTTAAGGTCAATCTACATAGGGTATATCGGAATATGTAAAATGATGATAAATTTGTATATATATATCAAACCTTTGTATGACCGTAGAATGGCAAATAAAATCATAGTGATAATTTTATATCTAAACGCAAAGGTATCGAAAAAAAATGGATGAGGGGAAAATAATTGATGGAACCAATAATTGATTTATTTATTAAGCCCTAATATCCTTTTAAATCAATATTACAGTTGTATGGTTACAATGAAAGAGCAGTATTTTGATTTAAACATTGTTTACACACTTTGTCATAATAAAAATGTATTCAGTTTATTGGTTTATTCATAATTTAAGAAAATCAATACATAATAATATCATTGTGCCTCGCTATAGAGTGAGATTCTGAGTATCGCTCTGGTGAGGGACCACCATTCAGAATTGAACATTGCTTGAATTGGCTTAGTTATGTTTAGTGACTAGATCTGGAAAAGACTAATACCTTGATACATTAAAATTGCCAAGAATACATACATTTCCTCTTTATTCGTGGGAGCCCATTTATTGGTACGCGCATGACGCTTAAATTGTTTTTTCGCAATCCATTGATCTGCATACCTGTTGGTCTCTCTCGCGATCAGTTCAACGAAATCTGCATCAAAGATTTTAAGAAAGGCATCCACAGGTTTGCCCATTTCGTCGGTATTGAAAGTTGGTCCCGGCGTGCCTGTGAAAGTCTCCCTTATCCCAGTAAAACGTAAGATATCATTAGACCAATCGAAAGAGTAACCTTCAGGCGGCAGAATCAAACGCATTGCCTCACTATCTACCTGGTCTTGTCTACTAAAGTCTATGGCCATAGCGGAGTTAGGTGAAACGTTGATAATATTATGATAAGGTATTGGCGGCATGCAGAAGGTATCCTCATCGCTCTCTTCGTGGTCGACGTCACTCGCTTCGTCATCCTCGTCGCTCGATCTGTCCATTTCTGAAACAACAGAAAACCCAAATTAATTTAATGTGTCTATATTACGATAACCCACTGCCTCTGGTACGGCTTATGACTCGCAATACGATGGTCGCGGGATCAAATCAAATAAATTATATTTGAATAATTAGTGTTATTTTCACACAAAATTCATTTAAAATAATATATATTATATTTGCGGCACGTTCCAGAGTGGAAGATACCCATAGTATCGCCCTGGTGTAAGACCCCATTCAGAATTGAAACGTTGCTTGAAATGGCTTTTGACGGCCGGCATAGTCCAGTGGTAACGCATTGGACTGCCATTCCGAAGGTCGCCGGTTCGAACCCGGCGTGCGCAAATAAATTTTATTTGATTGATTTGTGTTATTTCACAATTAATTAATTAAAATAATAATTAAAATAATATATAGTATATTTGCGGCACGTTCCAGAGTGGAAGATACTACCAGTATCGCCCTGGTGTAAGACCACCATTCAGAATTGAAACGTTGCTCCAAATGGCTTTAGCCGTGTTTAGTGACTAGATCTGAATAGCCAGGTACTTCCCCATCTTCCTCTTTCCCTTCCCCACTTACCTTCAGCCTCACAACATCCCCCAATTGGGGATGCATTAGTCTCACTGGCTCCAGCTGAGGCTCTTGTGAGGTATTCATATAAAAAAAAATATAAAAAGTTAATCAAATACTTGAGGCGGGCAATGTCAGGAGTCAGAATAGCACAGTCAGGTAGGTATGGAATGAAGAAAAGAGTGTGTGTGCCAAGATCGAGTTGCATGGTGGTTCATCCTCTCTGCCTACCGAAATGGCGTGAAGGTAAGTTAGTTAGTTTTATAACTCACGGTTTCCAAGTACAGACTCTTCTAGTACAGCTGCCTCGTCCACGTTACTTTTTCTGCCCATGTCTGACTCTGAAATAAAAGAAAACACAAATTTACAGTAGAATTTGGATATAATGACTTTGCATTTAACGGTCTACTGTTTTAAGTGACGATAATGTAAACTCTAGTAAGGTTTCATAGCTTTTAGTAGGAAAACGTATCCGTTTAAAGTGACCAACTACGTAAAGCGACCTATTTTAATGATAATTTGTCCGGTTACAAAACCCACCTACCAATACAGCCTCGCAACACAATGAGTCCCGTGAAGCGAAAGTGTTTTTTCAATTTAAGAAAAAAATGCTGTATTACACCGTTTAGAAGCCGGTGAATCAAATGTAATCCTCGCAAAGAAGTTCGGCATGTCTTATTTCTCACTCTGCAATACCCGTTACAGAAAAAAGATGTGTAATGATGCATCCACGACATAACAACAATACATTTTGTATGTTTGTTATGTGGAATTTTTAAGTACTATGCTTATTTCCTGCCAATATACCAACAGTGAAACTGTGCTAGGGATATCAATATAAAATATAGATAATTGATTTTATATTGAGCCCCTGGTATGACATTTCAAAAAATAAACTCACCGTTCCCAAACGCCGACAATTCTTCGTAGAATGGTACGTCCACCCACAGCTCGCTGTGATAGCCGGCTTCCGGAGAGAAGAGTTCCCCACTCCGCGATGTCCCAGGTAACGGCTCGGGAGATGCTGCACGGATAGGCATAATTGGTGCATTGGGAGCCGTTGATTGGGTCTGTGCGGGAGTGGACATCCACGGTGGTGGTACGGGTCGTGGCAACGGTGAAGGCGTCCCTTGTGAAAAGGGACACGTTGTTCTCTCCGGAGATGGAATTCTGAAAACATTTACATAAATCATAGAAAATTGTTCTCATTCACGTGTGAAACAGTAAGTACAGTATGTAAATAAACAATAAAATAAGAACTCTGTAAAATATGCACTGAATGTGCCAAATGCACAGAGCGCTGAACTTACCAACTCTCACTGTAAGAGTGGAACGCTGTCAGGAAAAAACAATAATATTGTACCAAGCATCTAAATACGATTACTTACTTTTGTTTAGTTTTTCTTGGAGGTGCGGTAGGGAGCAAAATGCGCGCCGCCTGCTTCTTCAATTTTCGGCTTTCCAGCTCTAGCCGGATGGAAGCAGGCAGGGCCCTAACAGCCTTTAGGGCCTTGACGCGATCTTCTCGCACCAGTAGCAAAGCAGGGTCGCTGTTTAAATAAATACAAATATATGATGAGTTCAACGGCCACAGCAAAGTACTTTCATAAAAAAACATTAAAAAATACTAACACTCCAGACGAGGCTGCAATTGCAGCTCTGCGTTGACGTCCACGTGCAGGTAGTCCGGCACCAGCTCGTACCCCACGTCTCCCTTTTCCTCTGCCTCCTCTTGCAGTCAGCACCGCTCTATAAATTTTAAATTGAAAACACTTAATGTAAGTACTTAAATGTTTAAATTTTGTTAAATATTGCACTAATATAAAATTTGAAAATAATTATTGGGTTGTGGAGTGATCCCTTTCCCTGGACGACAGCTGTTTCTGCACAAATTTGGTAAAAGTAAACAAATTAATTAATTATACAACTAAATTACTAAATTTTTATTGTGTGACGAAGGCTTTACACCATTTTACATGTGAAAAAGAGTCAACTTTTTGACATATGACTTAAAATAATTGGTTAACAAATATCTGTATTAATAATGAACCAATTCAAATAAAACTTATATATATCTCTTTGTTTTGAATCACTGTGATGGAATATCTATATTTCAAATGCGCGAGTGCAGTATTTAAGACATTATTGTAAATCAAAAACAGATGACGTCTTCAGTTGACGTAATCTTACACAAAAACTTCAACCAAAACAATATAATACAAACAAACGAATTAAAAACGCATTTCAAAGATAGATAAGTCAATCATGATTACACAGATATATAATTATGCGTTAAAAACCCAATAAATTAATTACTTACGGCATTTTAGGAAGAGTCCAAAATTTCGTGAATGTTGAAAATTTATAATTTTGTTTTTGACAGGACGCCATAAAAAAACCGCGAAAACTCGTTAAATAACACTTCAAAGACAACGGATAAGTTCATAGACAAAGAGAATATATTATCAGCTATTCGATAAAACAAGTAGCTGGCCATGGAAACGTTTTAAATAATTACAATAAATATTTTACGAATGGTAGAAAAATCGGTCCATTTTTGGACCGATATCAATCGCAGAAAAATAAAAGTGGTCGATTTTTCGACCGAAATCGTTCCAGTGGTTAATAACCGGATTATAACCAAAGGATTATAAAAAACAAGAACCAGCTGCCAGGATATAAATCAAATTGGAAGCCAGATTGAATGCAAGAAGAGGATGATCATTGAAATCGAGACTACGCTTCAGGTCACGTAAGATAAGTGCCTCCTATATCATATTCCAGCTCCTTTCAGAATTTAGTCAAGCCTCATGTATTGAAAACGTGTTATTTTATTGTTTTTGAATATTAGAATCAGTGTTCAAAAAATAATTCACTACCTACACGATAGAAACTGCATAGTGATAGTTAAATAGCAATTTCAGGTACAAATTTTGAATGGTGTCATTGTTGTATCTTTAAAACGGCTTAGTCAAATTAATTTAATTCGCACTCACGGAAATAAATTTTAATAAATAAATAATATTATTGTTGTGCGGAAACAACAAACATGGAGAAATTAAAGCTGTTAGTGTCTAAAAGAGGCGTGATTAAGGGAAAATTGACTCGTTTTGCAGAGGCAATAAATACATTATCAGCAATTGAGATCAAATTACGATATGACCGGATAAAATCACTCTGGGATGACTTTGAAACAATTCAGGAACAGATAGAATCATCACCAGAAACAAACGAACTCGACAACGACAACCAGAGGGAAGCGTTCGAAAATCAATATTTCGCAGTATTAGCAACGGCTAAGGGGGCGATGGATTCGGTAGAACAAAGCAAAGTTGAAATAAAATTGCCACATTTACAATTGCGCGAATTCAATGGCGATCAAAAAGATTGGGTTAACTTCGTCGAAAACTTTAAAGCTCTGGTCCATAATAATAGTTCTTTAAATAACGTGCAGAAATTCTTTTATTTGCAATCCACGCTGAAGGGAAATGCCTTGAAGGTTATTGCCAATTTAGAAATCTCCGAATTAAATTATACTTCGGCTTGGGAATTGTTGCAGGAGAGATACTCAAATTTAAGAGCTACCGTTCATAAACATATCCATATGCTGTTTCAATTAAAAGAAATGAAACAGGAGGACCCGGTCGCGTTGAGATATTTAATAGACGAAACGAATGTTAATCTGAAAGCGTTACAAAATATCGGAGTTAAAGTAGAGCAGTGGGACGCATTGATCATCTATTTAATTTCATCCAAATTAGACACGGTTTCTCGTAAAACATGGGAACAATGTACGTTGGAAGGTGATCTACCTACGTTAAAAGAATTGTTGAAGTTTTTGACCACTAGAGCCCAGGTGTTAGAATTAATGAATACTTCCGAGAAAAAAAATACCAACCAACATCCAAGGCAAATAGGCAACAACTACAATAAAAAAGATTCATCGGTATTTTTAGCTGTAAAACCGAATGGCTGCGTTTTTTGTAAGGAAAAAGGGCACCAAATATATTACTGCAAGAAATTCCACAAATTAAAAATTCAAGATAGGATCGAAGCGGTCAAATCAATCCAAGCATGCTTTAAATGTTTAAAATTAGGTCATCTTGCACAGAGTTGTAAGGTAACATTTACTTGCAGGCATTGTGACAAAGCAAGTCACAATACTTTGCTACACAAAGAAGATCATCCGAGGGATACTTCAAATTTAGATTCTGATGCCGAGGTGTCAGTCTCGAATCATTCTGCAGCCAGAATAGCAGAAAATTTGATATTATTGTCAACCGTCATGATAGGAGTGGTAGGTCGTGACAATAACATTTTTAAAGCACGAGTCCTGATTGATTCAGGGGCGCAATCTAACTTCATGACAAAAGATTTCGCAAATAAATTAAAATTAAAATGTGAAGTGATAAACAAACCCATATCTGGAATTCATAACAACATCACACACATTAAGGAAAGAGTTTCAGTGAACATGAATTCTCTTAATACTGAATATAAACGTAAAATATCTTGTCTAATATTGCAGGAAATTACGACAAACCTCCCACAAGTGACCCTGGCTAAAAAGGAATTCAAGCTGCCGTCGGGATTGGAGCTAGCGGACCCGAAGTTTCATATAGCTGCCCCTATCGACATACTTTTGGGCGCAGAGAGCTTCTGGGAAATCCTGACTCACGACAGACTAAAACTTGAATCTGGACCTACGCTTCAACGCACACAACTGGGATGGATTGTATCAGGGCCAATCAGCATGAACCCTAAGCAAAGGCCTGTATCAGATTTTTGTAGTTTATTTATAAACAAGATAAGTAATCAAATAGAAAAATTTTGGAGACTAGAGGAAATTAATCCTATTAAGATTCAAAATCATGAGGAAAAGGCTTGCGAAGCCAGCTTCGCTAACACTCATACTAGAGATGTGGGCGGTAGATACATGGTACAATTACCGCGCCGAGCATGCATTGATCAGCTGGGGAGCTCACTGGCCACTGCGGAAAAAAGATTTAAAAATATGGAAAAGAAATTTTTGTCAAATACCGAATTGTGTTCACAATATATACAATTCATGCGTGAATATGAGAAACTAGGCCATATGGAAGTATGTGACCAATTAAAAGAGGATTGTAACTCTTATTTCTTACCACATCACGCGGTAATAAAAGAATCAAGCACCACCACTAAGGTTAGGGTAGTTTTCGACGGATCAGCTAAAACATCTACTGGGATTTCACTCAATGACGCCTTGATGATAGGACCGGTTATACAAAAGGATTTATACACCCAACTGTTACATTTCAGGAAACATCAAGTCGTCATAACAGCTGACATCGAGAAGATGTACCGCCAAATCAACGTATGTGAAGCTGACCGCAATCTGCAGAAGATACTTTGGCGCGAATCGCCGCAGGAGGATCTCAAGCATTACCGACTGAGGACAGTGACGTATGGGTTAGGACCTTCCTCCTTCTTAGCCACGAGGTGTCTACAACAACTCGGTATGGATAACCATATTAATTTTCCTAGAGCTAGTCATGTCATAGAAAATGACTTCTATATGGACGACTTGCTAACCGGAGGAGATGATGTGGAATACTGTAGGAGACTGAAGGAGCAGTTAGTCAGTATATTGTTGTCTGCAGGTATGACCTTACGAAAATGGAGATCCAACGCTTTGGAGTTGTCAGCCGAGTCGAGTCAAGCGAAAATTGCTGAGTCAAGCAATCCTGGAAAAATCATTACAGACAATCCAAAGAATGAGAAAATATTAGGCTTAACCTGGAATAATGAGGGTGACTATTTTTCTTATGTAATAACAAGCCCATCAAGTCATACCGATAGCAAACGTCAGATATTGTCATGCATCTCCTCAACCTTCGATCCGCTAGGCCTTCTAGGACCCATTATAGTCGTAGCGAAATTGATAATGCAAAAACTATGGCAGTCTAAAGCAACATGGGATGACCCATTGCCTAATGAAATACTAGCACCCTGGAGGACCTACTTGCAAGAATTAATTCAATTAAATGTATTGAAAATCCCTAGGAAAATTATTTGCAAGCAGTCTCGGGATCTACAACTGCATGGTTTCTGCGATGCATCTGAAAAGGCTTATGGAGCCTGCGCTTACATTGTGTCAATGGACCATAATGGTAAGCGACATTCGCATTTAATAACTTCCAAATCACGAGTGGCTCCATTGAAGTGCATATCATTGCCTAAGCTAGAGTTGTGTAGTGCTGTACTACTAGCAAAATTAATAAAAAATGTAAAACAGGCGCTAAATTTAGTAGAGATTGATACATATTACTGGTGTGACTCTACTATAGCGCTGTGTTGGTTGAAAGGTCAACCTACTCGTTGGAACACCTTCGTAGCAAACCGTGTAGCTGAAATTCAAGAACTCAGTGATTCGGACCGATGGAGACACGTATCATCATCCGACAACGCAGCGGATATACTGTCAAGAGGAACTACCGCAGATAAATTAATAGATTCTTCAATATGGTGGGATGGACCAAGTTGGTTGACCAAGGAAGTCAACGCTTGGCCTAAATCAAATCTTTCTTGCATAAACCCTCCTGAACTCAAGAACAAAAATGTTCTATTATCCACTGAAACTCAGGAATGGGATGTATTTAAAAAATTTTCTTCATTTACGAAATTGAAGAGAGTTACCGCATATGTATTACGGTTTGTAAATAATTGCCAAAAGCTCAAAGGAATAAGTTCGGGCAATTTGAGTGTGGCTGAACTGGAATCAGCTTTAAAATGCCTATTACGTGCAGCTCAAGAACAAGTCTTTCAAAAGGAGTTGAAAGAATTGAAAAATCACGGCACAGTAAATAAAAATAGTAATTTAAAGGCGCTTCACCCCTTCTTATGTGAAGGTCTGATACATGTGGGAGGTAGACTAAATTTAGCTACGCACCTATCGTACCAGCAAAAACACCCCATTATATTACCTGCAAAACATGAGCTCACGGAATTAATTATACGCCACTTCCATTATGTAAATTTACACGCAGGACCTCAAGCCCTATTAGCAGAAATACGGTTAAAATTTTGGCCAATATTTGGGAAAAATACTGTCAAAAGGATACTACATAAATGTATTGTGTGTTTTAGATGCCGTCCTCGATCCAGTCATCAAATTATGGGTGATCTCCCAATCGAGAGGATCACTCCGAGCCGACCATTTGCAACCACAGGAATCGACTATGCAGGACCGATAGCTATTAAAAGCGGGACACTAAGAAAGGCTTCTGTCGTGAAATCGTATTTATGTATCTTTGTTTGCCTTTCCACAAAGGCGGTTCATTTAGAGTTAGTTTCAGATTTGACTAGCGATGCTTTTTTAAATTGTTTAAAAAGATTTATTTCCCGTAGAGGGCAGCCTAAAAAGATATTGTCCGACAATGCATCAACATTTAAAGGTGCTTGCAGCAAGCTCAAGGAGCTTTACGCCAGTTTAAAGGAAAACAATGACAAGATTCATAATTACTTAGCAAATAGAAGTATCGAGTGGAAATTTATACCCCCTCGAGCCCCAAATCACGGCGGGTTGTGGGAGGCTGCGGTAAAGTCCGCAAAGTTTCATTTGTATAGAATCACTAACAATTCTACATTAACTTTTGAACTTTTGTACACTCTAATTTGTCAAATTGAGGCTTGTCTGAACTCCCGTCCCCTAACGTCATTGTCCGACGACGTCCATGACTACCAACCACTCACACCTAACCATTTCCTTATAGGCACTGCATCTTCCGTCATACCTGAGAGCGACGTCCAAACGATACCAGCCAACAGGCTAACCCAATATCAAAAGATCAATTCTCTAATTCAATCATTTTGGTCTAGATGGAAACGGGATTACCTGATGGAGTTACAAAAAAGGACTAAATGGCAGACCAGCAGTCAACGGGCGCTGAAAAAAGACGACCTGGTTATACTGAAGGAAGACGATTTGGCTCCTACTATGTGGAAAATGGCTCGGATCCTGGCTACTCACCCTGGCGCTGATGGTGTAGTTAGAGTGGTCACTCTAAAAACCTCTCAAGGAACTTTCGTGAGGCCCATCACCAAAATATGCTTGATGCCCATGGACTCGGATCCAGAACCTGAAACTGTCCGGCCCAACCTCCCGGACCGCTTGGAAATTCCGGATTCTCCCGAAGTGTAAAAAAATATCTCACTCATTAGATGACTTCAGGAACAACTGATACGCTGATGAGTAATACAATGATGATTCATTTAACTATATAATCAACCTCCAGATGTCCAGGATTTTTTATGAGTTTTACTGCAACTTCCTGAGAAGCATTTAAAAACATCAACTTGGATGGATCAAGCAGAGGCCAGTGAAAATGAACAATTGTGTTGTTTAGTGATTTTAATTTTTTTGTGATTTATTATTTTCTTGTGCTTGGTCTGTGGATTCAGTATTATTTTGTTATTATTTTTAGTTACTATCTTTAGGAATTTCACAAATCAATTTTTTAATTGATTTCCTCATTGCCGGCCCGGCTGCATGTTCAATTTTGTAATGAAGTTCTTTATTAATTTAATAATCTGGATACAGTCACCATCTGTGTATTGTTTGAATAGTTAATCATTAGAAATGGTGTGAATCTGTGCTAACATTTTAGAGCTCTACTTTGTCGATAAGTAGTTCCCTTTTTTATCCTTGTGTATATCAACAACTGTCAATGTTAGTGTTTCTAACCTATAAAGGGCCTGTTCTCAGTCTAAAAGTGTTCTTCCCTTCAGAAATTTCTTACAATAAACAGTGTTTATCTGTACCAGGGTCGAGGCCCGTTATCAATAAATAGTTATTGTTAACGTAGATATTTAAAAAGCATGTTTTGTGATTCGTAATAAAACAGTTAAAAATACGACCAAAGTGTTTCCAATCAAGTTCCAAAAACAGAAAAATATACACATTTTATCATCCCATTCTTATGATAGTTGTCGGTAAGTACTAATACGTATATTCATCGGTATCCCTTTTGGTACCGGCAGTTATTCCGAATCAAACTGAGCGAACACCTTCTTTAATTTGGGCTAGGTACGTCATGCTAAAACTTTGGTGGGAAAAATGATAAAAAAAGTCAATCTGACGTTTACTTATTTTTAGATCAGAGTTTCTGTGGAATAATTAAATTGGTACTTTGACTTGAGTTTACTAGAGTGAGCCAGCAACAGTCTAGGGTTTATATGCAGTAGCAATTGCTCACACTTTCTTCTTCTAATCCCAAATGTCCGATAGAAGAGACGTCAGTCACACTAATTTCCGTTGTTGATCATATCGCGCACTGAATAAATCAGTTGCGTACGGAAGACTTTTTAAACCCTTTTCTGAATAATAAGAACAACGTTGGCGTAGCCCGTTTTTGTAAATACGTCGCCCAATAATATTAGCGGATTACAGTTTTAAGTTTGCATTGATTTAAATACTCATATTTTAAAAATATGGAGTTCCGATATTCTGTTGAAAGCCGAATGGCGGATCTAATATAAGGTAATACTGTTTTATCTTTATATTTATATATTTAGTTGTAAATTTTATAATCTAATTATATTCTTGTTCCCTAAAATTGTGAACCAAGAATTGTAAACCAAATATTCAAAGGTTCCTTTATCACAATATTTAGTTTCAGGTACATTTGTTTGGGCTTGAACCAATCACAAATTGCTACCACAGAACAGTGCCATGGATCTACTTAACACCTCGACTCCGGTGATGGGTCTGGTTTGACCCAGTGTTTTTAAAAAAAAAGATTTTGCCGCAAATATCTCGTTTAGGCTAATTTCCTTTTGTCTATTCTTTCATCAAATATTTACCCACATTTCGACTCAAAAATGATTAAAATCGGACACGTTTTAAAAAAGTTATAAGAATAATTGTGTTTAAAAACACGCAAAAACTCATTTCTTCTCAGTTGAATTCGAGCAGCCGACGAAACAGCATATCTCTCGCTCTGTCCTTCCGTCTTTGTCTCTCACAGTCCCGCGCAGATGTTGTCAACCATTCGGGCACATTTCTAGTATTGTGATTTTTGTTTGTGACTTTGTTTTAATTTTTTTTTCGTAGCGTACGAACGCAATGGCAAAGCAAAATTATTTATCTGATAATGAGATCGAAAAGCTACTTAACAGTTCGAACAGTGAGATCAGTGATGATGGCGACTTGGAATTCGAAACATTAGATCCAGAATTTGAAAGTGATCCGGAAGAAATATTACTAGAGGAAATATCTGAAAGTGGAAATGGAAGTGATAATGAAGTTAGTGTAGGAAATTCGAATGAATCCGTTGCAGATCAACATTTATACGTGTCGAATTCCGGATTCCAATGGAATTCTGCGCCACCAGCCAGCTCACGTACCAGAAGCCATAACATTATTTCTTCTACCCCTGGATTGAAAAACGGTAGCCAGAACATAGTATCCATCAGAGATGCTTTTGATTTGTTTATTTCAAATGAAATGGTGGAGGAAATTATTGAAAATACGAATAAATTCTGTCAGCTCAATCCGAAAAATTCCAGCTTTCCTAACATTACGAAGACAGAAATGTATGCATTTTTTGGAGTTCTTTTGGCTTCAGGAAGAAATCGCGGCCGAAAGTTAGAACTAAGCGAACTTTGGACTACCGAGGATTTATTCCGGCAGCATTTTTTCCCCTCCGCTTTATCTAGAGATCGCTTCCGCTATATTTTTAGCAATATACGTTTCGATGACATTTATTGAATGATATAATATATCGATGAATTATGTTTGTGAATTTTAGCATTTTTAATATATTTTAACTAATAAAAAACTGTTAAACTTTTTATAATTGGTAGTGCTATATAATTATTTTGCCGCTGAATTTGTAATAATAAATCCATTTGGTGTTTTGTGTATGTATTTAAATTTTATTAATCGTCGAATCATTTTTGTATTTTCGTATTTAGAATATTGCTTTTATTCCTTTTTTTTAAATGAAAATTGTTAATTTAAATTTGTTTTATTGAAAAATAAAAGTTTTAGTATATTTTAATGTGTGTCATTCAATGGTTTTAATTGTGACAAATAAATGTGTGAGGAAGTAAATACTCAACTTGAATTTGAATGCCATTATATAATATTTTCTAATATTTGCATAAGCAATCATCGTTTAATATGGCTTTAAATTGAATTTATTTTCTCTTTACACAACTTTCTATTAGAGGTACAGCCACAAGGAAATTATCAAATAAGTGATTTATTTCTGGTATTTTAAATAATACACGATATTCTTGTAAATGCACACCATCGAAAATTTTAATAATTATAGAAATAAAAATGTTTGTTTCCGCTGACGAACGCTTCCTGTCCCCCTCTCCCGCACTGCCCTCCTCATTCCCCTGACCGTCGCCCGGCACCCGCATCGGCCATCGGGGCCGTCTTCGATTCAGTCCATAAATGAACCTACACCTAGATCGTCATCTTCGTGCTTTTAGTACTGAACATATTTCGTCCGACGGATTTTTTTGGAACTAAGAGAAAAAGAAAGAGAAGGGCGAGAAGGGCATGAGAAGGGAATAGTTGTCACGACGTCACAAACCATCGACCAAAGATAGAGGAAAGTAAAAAAAAAAAAAACGGTACTACCATAGACAATATAAATACGGTCCCAATTTATTAGCCTAAAATATTATTTAAAAATGAAAAACTCGTAATTGCATGAATTATTTTATTACTCAAACACAGATAACACAAAAAAGGGACATACAAGCTTGTGTAAACACAAAACACATTTTAAATGAGATTAAAATGTTAACACACCAAAACAGAATATTAGAATATTATTTCATTTAGAGAAAAATAAAACAGTTATATATAGAAGCGTATGAAGGTATACGCTTCTACGTCCATTTTGGCAGCAATGAGCCCGCTGCTGGGTTCAGGGAAGAAATCTGAAATAAATAAACATCACATTACTCAAACAAAACATAGAATATTATATCTGTAATTCAGTTGCTGGCTTTGAAGAAATAATAATTCTATTGAATGAATATCTTTATCATAATAACGACTCAAATCAACGTCTATTCTTTCATTCTATCTCTCTAATAATAAATAAAGAAACAAACAGAGGGAGATTCGCACCTGCATTTTGGTTAACATCCCGGGTCCCTTGTGCACCAGGTAAATCCCGATATATTCCGATATCTGGAAGATTAAGGGTCGGCAAAGCATCTTTTTTCAACGAGCCACGTCGTTTTTAATTCTTTTGCAAAATGCGAACTACAAACATGTGCATAATTTGCCAAAATCGGGTAATAAATATAATCTATTCTGCCAATTCTCCACGCACATTCCCGAAACAGACTCTCGTTATTGTCGTGTCGCACTGAAACAACATCCTCACAGCTTTCGACACTACAGCGAAATTAGCGAGGCATTTTAACAAATCTACTTTCACTTTTCACAAATATTTACGTCGGCGAAGAACCATGAATATAACCATAAACATGTGGTGTTTTGACTTTTGACTTTTGTTACCACAGATATCCCATTTTATACAACTCAGTTCTTCTATGGCGTTCAAAGTGTTCCTATTGGATATTGGCATTTTAAATATTGCTATGACGTCACCAAACCGCCACCATTCTAGGACCAAAATTTAGGTCGGAGTCGACCCCAGTCGTTGATTAGCTGTTGCGCGGGATGTCCGCGCCGCTGTATATCGACGAATATAACACTAATTTCTAAAACTTTCATGTTCATACAAGAAACACAGGGGATATGTTATGAGTTAATGAGGAACTACAATAATATCATATAAAAGTAAGAATATGAACGAAAAATGCATAAAAAGCCTTTTAATTTCATCATTTCAGCCGGGTCAATCTGGACCCACCACCGCCGCATGTGTTTCATTTTCAACCTCCGGGTATTACGTGTTAATCCAGATACTGTTTCCATCAAGACGGAACCAGAGCCCCGGAAAGAAGGCGGAAGTGAAAAACCGTATACAGACATAGATATCGACCTACCAAATGTAAAGAAGGAATGTTTGCAACATGCGGAGAGAACTCGGTCAGCCAGTAAGTTGAATTTCACCTGTAAAAGTATGTAGGATGTCAAATTCGGAGGTTTGAAATTCATTTCCGTTTTGAAATGTTGTGCAGACAGGACATTAGGTTTCACCTTATCTTATTTTCGACATAATTGTTTATACATTTAAGATACCTAGATATTGATGGAAGAAAACATCATTCCATTAATAAAATAAACTTTAAAGTCT
This sequence comes from Hesperophylax consimilis, assembly GCF_061612785.1. Classification (NCBI taxonomy): domain Eukaryota; kingdom Metazoa; phylum Arthropoda; class Insecta; order Trichoptera; family Limnephilidae; genus Hesperophylax; species Hesperophylax consimilis. The sequence continues at coordinate 3,133,348 of NC_142852.1, forward strand.
CTTTCGCAAATTCCTGCTTCTACGTGGTGAGTCAATGGTATCATCAATCTTTAATATTTATATTTAAATAGTATATATACATTTTACTGTACATCAATTATCAATATATGTATTGTTTGTGCAGGTAGAAATAATGTGGAGACAGTTACTTTCAAGGCTGATCTTGAACCCCGAGAAGACGCTCAAGGGAGATACCCTTACATGGAAATTGACGTAGACCTGCCAGATGTTAAAAAGGAATGCTTAGAACGATTTGAAATAACTACCCAGACATCAGGTAAAACCTGTTTTCTATGAAATATTTAACATTTCGCTATTCCTGGGTGTATTTACATTGTCTTCAAAATCAGGGAACCAGGGCCCCAGAAAGAAGGCGGAGGTGAAATGCCGTATACGGATATTGTTTACGACCTCTCAGATGTAAAGAAGGAATGCTTGCAATATGCGGGAGTTCTCGGACAGTCAGTTAGTTGCATTCCATACATATTAAATGTTAAATTTTAAATTCGGGTGTTCGGAATCCATGTCCGTTTGGAAATATCGTGTTAACAGGACATATTTACGTTCTGTTTGTATATAAGTTTATTTATTTTTAAATGAACATTTGTAGAAAACTGCCAAATAACTACACTCTTACAACTTATATATCGGTCACGGTCATGATCAAGGTTACAAAGTTTCCATTGACTGAAAACAACCAAACTCCGTACTGAAGATTCTCAAGATTAAAAGGTTTTTCCTTGAATCATGCATCTGACGATCTGAAACGGACATCTCAAGTTATTATTTTTCTCAAAAATATCCATTCTCTTCTCAAAATTCACGCTTTTCATTGTTTATAAAGGCGTCCTCATTCGTTGAAGAATAATTTAAAGCTTTTAAATTAAAAATGCATTTTGTCGCGTATCTTGTACGTATTATTGATTTGTTTTTTCAGGTAGCGTTAATTTTGAGGCTGATACCATAAAGGTAGAACTTACGCAACGAGAAGAAGATAAGGGGGGTTTTCCTTATATGGAAATAGACATAGACCTGCCTGATGTTAAAAACGAATGCTTAGAACGCATTGAGACTATTACCCAGACAGCAGGTAAAACCGATTTTCCTAGTAATATTTTAAAAAATCTGATAATAATATAAATAATATCCTATTTTTTGAGTATCCTATCATATTTATGAATTAACTGCGCTTATATATATTTAGTGTATCTAATTAGTCTTAATGCCTTCTTAAACCATGAAATTTTTCAATTTTGTCTACAGAGCTGAAGATGCATCTCGCGGAAAAGCTATTCGCATGTCTCGATACTAACTACTCCTGTTCCGACTGCAACTATTCATGTTCTCAAAAGAGCAATTTAAAGAGACACATGCTGACTCACAGTGGAATTAAACCTTTTTCATGTTCCGTGTGCAATAATTCATTTTCTCAAAAAGGCGGTTTAAAGAGACACATACTTACTCACAGTGAAGTAAAAACTTTTATATGTTCTGAGTGCAACTATTCATGTTATCTAAAGGGCAATTTAAAGAGACACATGCTGACTCACAATGGAGAAAAAAGTTTTTCATGTTCTGAGTGCAATTATTCGTTTTCTCTAAAAAGCACTTTAAAGATCCACATGCTGACTCACAGTGGAGTAAAACCTTTTTCATGTTCTGAGTGCAACTATACATGTTCTCAAAAGAGCAATTTAAAGAGCCACATGCTGACACACAGTGGAATTAATTATTTTTCATGTTCCGAGTGCAATTATTCATTTTATCAAAAGGGCACTTTAAAGAGCCACATGCTGACTCACAGTGGAGTAAAACCTTTTTCATGTTCTGAGTGCAACTATTCATGTTCTCAAAAGAGAAATTTAAAGAGCCACATGCTGACTCACAGTGGAATTATACCTTTTTCATGTTACGTGTGCAATAATTCATTTTCTCAAAAGAGCGGTTTAAAGAGACACATGCTTACTCACAGTGGAGTAAAACCTTTTTCATGTTCTGAGTGCAACTATACATGTTCTCAAAAGAGATATTTACAGAGCCATATGCTGACTCACAGTGGAATTAAACGTTTTTCATGTTCCGAGTGTAATAATTCATCTTCTCAAAAGAGCAATTTAAAGAGTCACATGCTTGCTCACCGTGGAGTAAAACCTTTTTTTATGTTCTAAATGCAACTATTCATTTCCTATAAAGGGCACTTTAAGGAGCCAAATGCTGACTCACAGTGGAGAAAAACATTTTTCATATACCCAGATACACTATTTATCTTCTCGAAAGGGAGATTTGAAGAAACACACACATTAATTATTTGAATAAAGCAATTCAGAAATGCAAAAAGTCTAAAAATAATCAACAATTACGTGAATACATTAAACTTTACCCGACACAATAAAAAAATGACACCTCTGAAACGACGTACACGGACTTAATAAATTATTTAGTCCACCCGCTCACTTACACTCTTTGTGTATACTGATAAGATAGATAAAGTCACTAAATTAAGACAAAAAAAATGTTGTTTTATGTTACACCTCACAAGAGCATCCTTGTCTGTACAGTATAAAGACAGGGGAACTATATCGTCATCCATTTGGACAGCGTTAAGAGGCGGCTTAAGGTAGGGGCGGTGGGAAGGATTTAATTATATGAAGAAGAAAAACAGATGCCGGTAACTCTTTCCACATATGACTACAAAACTTAGTCGAAGAAACAACCCGTTCTCGTCGAGCCAACATCAACTGTGTTCTGATGTTCAACTAACTGAAGTTATCATTTTCTTACGCAAATGATCATACAATTACAAAAGTACCTGCCTATTTCTTATCGGCACTCAAAGCAACCACTATTCGTACATAAGTTCCTACTTATTTCTAATCGGCACTCAAAGCAACCACTATTCCGTACACTTTTGGCAGCACAAGAACAGGCAAACAAAATGTGGTGACCGTATGACCTATAAAGATGACAAATCGACACAAATTTAAAAAGTGATGTAAAGCCATGAAAAGTGATGAATCAAAAACAAAGTTATAACAGGTTACTTATACAGATCAGAATCTCTTCAAATTATTCGAAATCAGGTTTAAAACGGGATTGCAGGCCCTTAACGAATGAATTGATGGTTTCCTGATAAACTTTTAGTAAAATACCAATGTATTATCAGATGTCGAAACACGTGTTCATAGAAATCTTTACATATTCGCATTTCATCATTATTATTGTAATGTATTAAATTCAACGGCCAACGGAAGACAGGAAACCCCGCACCCCCGCTCTCTCCCGGACCCTCGCAAACACGTGCCCACCAAATATTCAACGGCATAACAACACGATTTGGACAGGAAACCCCTCCACACCGCTCTCTACCGGACCGTCGCTAGGGAGCGAGGTGCACGTAGGCCATCGAAGTTATAAGAGCAAAGTAAACCGCCCGCCAACAACAGTTAGGTACGAAAGCCCAAGGAAGTAGGTCACGCGGAGTCGCAGCGATATCCCGACTAGCGCGCGAATTCTAGATCATACGATGTATTTACGACACAAGCTCCCGCGCAAATAACAATAGACCGGTACGGCTTTCCAACAACGAGTGCAAGTGAACACAAGACAAGTGCTTAAACGGTACAAATAGTAACAAGCTTATGCAGTGATGAACATTTTACAAATACCTATCTAATCGGACCTCCCGGACACAGTGCTTGAACGGTACAAATAGTAATAAGCTTGTGCAGTGATGAACACTTTACAAATACCTATCTAATCGGACCTCCCGGACACAGTTCTTAAACGGTACAAATAGTAACAAGCTTGTGCAGTGATGAACACTTTACAAATATCTGACTAGTCGGACCTCCCGGACACAGTGCGAGACAACCCAGCCTGCGGCTTCAACACCGGGCTAAGGTAGCCCTAGGCGTCACCACGGCGTCGCCCACCACGCCAAGGGTCCAACACCAATCGACTACAGCTACCAAGTAATGTACTACGGATTCCCCCTTTACGTCGTTGACATCCTTAAACGGTAATAGAGCCAAACTAGGTAGGGACTGTACTTGTATAACCTGTCCATAAAAATCAACAATATATGTATACTTCAGTGTCTAAAAATAACATGTTTCTCTTAACAAACCTATCCAATACAATGATGCTGGGTTGAGGACTGCACCCCTGAGAGATCGAGCATAGCCGCGGAGCAATTAAGTCACCCAAATCAAAGGTAAGCCAGTAAGGTTTCCAGAGGTGAGAATAGAACCATCCAAAACGTTACAATGGGTGAGGGTGACAAAGGGTGTTTAATTTTGTCACTAATATTAATGACAGGTGTCCCAATATCTCGCCGTACATACACTTGACCCCCTCTGGTCCGAGCAAATTTGAAAAGGATTGCACGCTTAGCCTTGCGGGCAAGAAACAATAGGTGTTTCGCCTGAAATGTCACATGTTCGGAAATGTATACAGGGGAACCTGGTCCTGCCATTCCGATTAGGGTGGTGTTAAGTGTGTCCTCTCGATTTGTCGCTTGTTTATTGAACCTTTTTACATCTTCCAGAAAATTATTACGGTCGATGTTGGACTTGAATTTTATTAGGCTGGGTTTACACTTGTAAGTAAAATTTACGACTTTCGTAAATTTTTGATAAGTTACTCACAGGAGCGATTACATATGCATCCAACTTATCGTAAATAATGCTCACGGAAGTTGTTTGGAAGTTTAACTTACGAACTTCTCACAGTAACCGCTACACCAGTAATTCTATTTTTGGTAAGATGGCTTCCTGACAACAACGCGTTGCCGCCGACTTTGACAGCTGTCAGTTAGTAATATTTGATAAGGGATTTGTTTATTTACGGTTAGATCATGGATCCCCATATATATCCATTTCCGTACACAACGGATTGCCGCTGCGATAATATGCACAATTTTGTCAAACAAAAACGTAAGGGCCCGCAGAGTGCGTTGGATTAGAAGTTGGCTTCAAAGAAAAAGTACTGATGGGGATTTCGTTCGTTTAACGGCAGAATTAATAATTGAGGATCAACGAAAATTCTTTAATTTTATCCAAATTAGAGAAACTGACTTCTAATACATATTGGAAATGGTTGGACCGCTAATTAAAAAGAATGATACTCGTTTTCGGAATGCTATTTCACCAGCTGAAAAATTAATGAGATTCCTGAGGCGTATGTGTGTAACACCATGTACGATCATGTGAGAAATGCGGAGATCAGCAAAGAGTACAAGGCTGATGTAAGCGTAATGAGTAAGATCAAGAAAGGGACGCTTAGATGGTTTGGGCATGTAGAGCGAATGAGCAAAGAAAGGAGTGTAAGGAGAATATACGATGCAAATGTGAATGGTAGCAGAAGTCGGGGACGCCCGAGGAAGACATGGCACGACCAAGTGAATCATATACTTGAGTCGGGCCATGTCAAGAGACAAAATAATAGAAGAGTACCTATGTATTAGACGATGTATGAATGTGAATGAGGCAAGAAGTGTGTGCCAAGACCGAGTTGTTTGGCGGTCCGTCCTCTCAGCCTACCCCTGCGGGGAAACGGCGTGATGGTTAGTTAGTTAGAAAAAATAATGGTGACTCGATTTTTGGCGTCAGGTAATGTTTTCTATGTATTCTTGTATTGCATTTTTGTATGCATTCATTGGAGATATTAATTTGTTGTGAAGTTTGAAAGCTGATCCGTCAGTTCGTGAAGTCGAATACTAGAATCATTATCACACATTTACGCAGGCATTTTTTAAAGATGAAATTGTGTTAATGATAAATAATGTTATGTTAGTCTCCATAGATTATTGCAGTGTATTATTTCATAAAACTGTTCATGGCGACAAATAAACAAGTCCCGAGGAGCAACGGCAGAAAGACCTGTCAGTGTTGCAGATTTCTGTTTTACCATCCCGACAGTGACGTCAAAACTTACTGTAAGCGTCTCAACTTATCAATCTGTTTTGATAAGCTGTGAGAGAGCCGTAAATTCCCGCGTGAGCGATTAGACCTGTCAAAAACTTACGTAAAAAAAACTTCCGTAACTTGGTATAAATTACGGTAAGTGACTTATGGTGTCGTTTACATTGGTAAATTTGTCGTAAGTCGCTTACGTGAGCAACTTACAGGAAAAAACTTACAAGTGTTAAGGTAGCCTTAGAATGGGCCTGTATTTATCTTTGGAGACTTTTAGTGTGGTGCGGTACGCCGCATCGATATTGGTAGCTTCGTTTGAGTTTATGGTTTTTTTTATGTTGAATATAATATTATTTTGGTTTTCCCCGTTGGTTTCAGGGATTCCTCTAATCTCCACATTTTTTGATCGGTTTAGTCTATCCAACTGTTCCACGTGGATTTTAACGGCTCCAAGTCTCGCTTCGAGGTTAGAGTTCTATTTTTCAATTGTTTTATTTTTATCCTCAAGGTCGTGAACGCGAAGTAGAATCTCTTGGTATTGTTTACTCATTGTTTCCAGAGTGGCTAGAATTACAGTGTTTTGTTCCATTAGTTCACTCTCCGGGGGTGTTGTACCGCTGGCTTTAACAATAGGTACTTCCGTTAAACATTGCTTGCAGTTGATCTGTGCGCGGTGCTCCTTACTGAGTCAAAGGAAGGAGCTCTCCGCCACTCCACCACAGTGTAAATGAAAGGTCCCTTTGCACAGCGCGCACACAAAAATGGACTCGGCCGAGGTGTGAACACGTATTGCAAGGATTAAAGTGTAATAATATTATTTGAATAAATAATTAAATTCATTATTGTACACATATTCGTATATATGTTGATATTCGTCTAAGTAGTAGGTATGACTTAATCATCTTTTTTACACATACTTCGTACATTTAAATTTGTAAAAAATCAAAAATTTTACAATGCGATTCAGAACAAATTAAAAAAAATCGAAAGGTAATAGGAATAAATATTTTGACAAAACAAAATAAAATAATTTTTGTTTTAAAACCACGAGATTTTATAATTTATAGAACCGACCGGTTTCGCTTTACTCAAGCATCTTCAGGGCACAAATTATTACTAGAAACTCGTGGTTTTAAAACAAAAAGTTTTTTTTATTTTATTAAATACGTCAAACCACAAAGTGATTGCTTGTACTCTTTGCTGATCTCCGCATTTCTCACATGATCGTACATGGTGTTACACACATACGCCTCAGGAATCTCATTAATTTTTCAGCTGGTGAAATAGCATTCCGAAAACGAGTATCATCTAACATTCTAAGCATTTTTAGAATGCCAATATCCACTCACGGAACAATGTTTCAGTTCTTATTTCTTCAATCTCCTGGATATTGAACATTCAAACACTCAAAGTTATGAAAATAATATTTTTTTTAAAGTTCATAGATATTTCTTCAACATCCCGAAGAAGGTTGAGGTCTTGAATGTTCAATATCCACTGTCAACCAATCAGGAGCCGGCTAGTTAAAATGTGCGGCCATGTTGATTTTTAGTTGATTTCTAACAACGACATTGTTCTACTAAAAATACGTTTAATTTTTTTTTTTTATATATTAACTCCACACAGGAGGCCCTGAAGAAAATAATTTCCCTCATGGCCTGTGTCATCTTTGGGGATGCTGTGTGGAGGGTCATTTTGTGGAGAGGAAGGAGTGAACATGGGTCTTGAAGAGTCCCATGTTGTAGGAGGGAGGAAACACAGAGGCCGGCACTTCGTTCCACAGCCGAGCTGTTGAACTTAAGAACGAATCGTAGAAGCGACCCGTTCTCATGTGACAAGTGTCAACTGTGTACAAATGTTGGGCGCGCGTTTGGCGTGTATCCCGACTACGCACCGGTGCCGAAGGGATCAATGACGCTAGTTCCTCAGAGCATCTTCCATTGTAATACCGATAGAACAAGGACAGCATACCTACCTGACGCCTGTGCTCTAAAGATTGCAGTCCGTTTGTTAAGATTGGGGAATGTATCAAACGGACCGCCCGTTTTTGCACAGAGTCAAGGTTTTTTTTTCAGGTATTTAGGGGCTCCGGACCAGAGATGGCTGCCAAATTCGACAGTAGGGCGCAATTGCGCTTTATACAGGGTCAGCAGTTGTGTATTATTAATACGGTTAGATCACAAGAAAAGTTTCGAAACTAAGGAATTTACAGTTTGACATTACATCATCAAAAACATTGTAGTGATCATCTATGCCAGTCTGTAAATCGACTGTAAAATGCCGGTTTCCTCTCTGCGGTACCTTAGGGAAGGATTTGCAATTGAAACACAACTTTGCGAATGTCGTCGGACAAATGACTGATTGGGCGAGTTGTTTGCATATTTATTGAGTTAAAATTCAACAGTTTCTACACGTGTTAATATGCAGCAAGTATTTTTATCTCGAAATAGGATGTATGAGAGCATTAAGGAACTTACAAAAAATAACCGAAATTTAATTACTTCGTTTAAATCCTATTTGACACATGATACGTGTACGGTAATAAGCATTATAAAGGATTCGGCGCGGCGTCGTAAAATGTGTGATAATAGATAAATATTAGTTTCCTTTATAATTTCAATAATTATTAAGGAACATCCACCTGCTGTCCGGTACAAATATAAAATACATCAAATTCAAACTCTAATGTTCAGATATTCCAACAAATTATTAGAAATCCGCGAGAAAAACGTAAAAACACGTACGCGCCGAAATCAATTGTTGAATATTTCTGTGTATGTGCGAAATTGTTCCTGTGACGTCATGCAAAATGAATAACGGCCGATATCTCTGTCGATAATTTGGTAAAATGGTGTAAAGTTACAGGAATATGCCCATAGATGGCAATACGATGCATATTTACAGATTCGAGATTTAACTATGCGTCGTCCATAGCCGTCCATACTCCTTAGGGCCCGTTCCCACTTCCGTTTTCAAATCGGAGGCGGGTCCCGTTTTAAAAACGGATGGCCAATGGCCCTGTTCACACTTCCGTTTTGAAAACGGATCCGTTTTGAAAACGGACCATACGCTACGAAAAAAAATAATTGTCGATTCAACAAAAACATGTTATTTGCTCATTCTTCAGTAATGGTGCGCAATGGACGACGATGAAGCTCTTGTTGTCATGTGGTACTTATTAAAAAGAAGGAAAAAAGTGAAAAGAAAATTTTGGGTACACCCAATCATAGCCGAATGATTTTCTGTAGGAATTTTCCAAGTGTTAATTGGTGAGTTGAGAAGTGATGAACTAAAGTTCTTTAATTATTTTAGAATAATAAAGATTGGATTATTTATATAGCGCCGTTTTCACCATGAAAAATCACCTCAAGGGCGCTTAATGGCTTAAGAGAATGTCTATCACTTCCTTTAACCATCTACTGGAATGAGTTTCAGAGAGCTTAACATATCAAAATACAAAATTGAGAAAGTGCATTTGTCCTGAAGAAAGGCTATCGATATTTTAAAGTAAGAAAACAATAAACACTCAAATATTTTTTATTATGTGTTTATTTAACTAATACGCTCTTCCGTGCATCTCATTAAAGCTTTAAAATTTAAAAAAAGTAAACTTAAAAAAATAAAAATTTTGATGTACAAAAGTTGTGTACACCAAGTGTTTTGTTTTTATTTAGTTAAAGATAAAATATTACCATACTCTTTCTTCGACCAGTTGTAACGGAGAAGACTACAAACCCCGGACTGAGATCGATTCTTCAAGATATCGATCGATGAGACATCTTTATTGCTACCCGTGAGCTGCGCAGTAGATTGCGCAGAGAAGAGGAGAATCATTAATTTCTCCAGCCAGTCAGATTTTGGGAGCGGAGCAGACCACTTGTGACTTGCGGAATCATCGGCGACCAGTACCACAACATGGCGGGTTGGAAGAAACTTTCACGTAAATCATCATTTAACTTTAGATAGTTTTTCGGGTTATCTTTATCCTTTTAAATCTTTTTATTTCTAGAAGAAATAAATGGCGCCCTTTATATATATTTAACCTCTTAACTATTATGATGACTTTCATTTATAAAATTCAACATGCAGATGCTCTTCGAGTCCTGCACACGGCCCTGAGAATCCTTTAGTTTAAAAATAGAGTCTCCTCTGCTATTTCATGTATTTAATTAACCTTATATTGTGCTAGCCTCCATTCTGAATAAACGATTATTTGTTAAACTCATCCTTCTTTAATTTACAGTTGATTGAATATGTTTTTATTTCAGAATACACGCAATCAATATTTTATTAGTGTTGCTTTGGGCATAACTAAATAGCTAAATCAATAATTACTTCTCTCTCTCTTTAAAATTGTTACAATGGCGCCTGCAACGTGTGTATATCGGTTGAATTTTTTTTTGTAAATTTTTCATTTTGAATGTCATCTTTTTCACCCTAGTAGGTAGAATTTTTTTTAGACACGTGTGGTCAATATCATTTTGGTCGTGTTTAAAGTTTTTTTTCAACGTTGTGGTTTGGTTCACCGAGGATTTCGTAAGTTCACACTTTTTTCTTCTTCTTAGTTTAAAATTTATTTTATTTTGGTTCCCGCTTTCAAGTCTGAACTCATCTTGTGCCTCTAGCTATATCTTGAGTATTTACTCATTATTTACCACGTTTTATACGTAGCTTTTTAAAATCCTAACGAGATAATGGTTATTGTGTGCTAATTTGTTTTATTTTGTCCTAACAGAGTATTTAGGTACATATTTCATCGTTCACGAATGGCGCTAGAAGTGATCATGATGCGGACAGTAGTTCTTCGCATCTCATTTTTAAAAAAAAAATACGGAGTAAGTTATTTATTTAACCTCTACTATAACTTTAACATCATGCGATTGTTAATTTTTCTTTGAATTTCAGTGAATGAAACTATATTATAGGTTCCTTAATTTCCGTAATTGTATTATTTCGAAATATTATAGCAACCTTATTGATCCGTAATTTCCTTTCAATAATAACCTTTTTTTTTCACCTTATAAAGTTAATATTACGTTTTAAGTCATGTGGATGATTGTTACATAAAAGTGTTCAACTCTTAGTAAACCATTTACACATATTATTGTGTTCTTAAATTATAAAAATATAGTTACAAAGATTTATGATTTTTAAATTTGGAATTTTATTGTCACTTTCAATATACTTTAACATAATATAATATATTTTTTCTAATTCCTGTATTTTAAAATTAAAATGTTGCATTTGTTTTTACTCAATAATGAAATACACAAAACATGCTTTTCAGAGTAAATGCTGTTTCAACATTGGATAAATGCTTCAGGACTAGGAGCGAGACGTCACACCTGCCTGATCTGCGTTTTCCTTTGCTGTCGGCAAATTGCTTTTTGAAGGTTTTCTTTTATAATTTATTTAGTTTTTTAACTTTTAATATACAAGATAGGACCATTAATATTCAATGCTCATATTTTGTTTATTATGGGAAAAGGGTTTTCAACGAACAGGGAATGTTTTAAATCTTTTTTTCAACGAGCTCAGTTGGAACTAAATTTTTTATAGGTTAATTTTTATTTGTCGGCAATTGTTTTCAAGTAATTCTGAATTTCCATTCTAAACATTCATTAAACAAGATATTTTACAGAAGGTTTTACCCTTTTTTACCTTTTTCTTTGTAATTTGGGTTTTGGATTTTTTTTTATATTCAATATTGTTTATACGATATACTTTGCAATCGTTTTAATCTTTACATTTAGCTTAAAGGTTATTGCCGTGTAATTTGTTCTTATTCAATAGATACTATTTGAAAAGAATTTATTTCAATAACTTCCACATGACTATAATTATCATAAATTTCGTTTTAACGTTATCCGAAAATATCGTTTTAAATGTAGAAAATTACTACAAATTTGATCATTTTAAGAAACAATAATTTCTTTGATATTATTCTTATAATTGGCACAGAGTACCTTATTCTCAGGCACTATTAAGGACATTATCTTGTCACCTTTTTTCAAACGTATCATGCTAATACGCATGAGGTCACTTGCAACACATGGTTGTTGGGTGCAAAATTTTCATGTCATTGTTGCATGAAAAGTTTCTTTTTATCTTTAAATTCACTTTATGTTTTGGTGGACGACATTTCTATTTGCCGCCATGAATGGGAACTGTCCATCCTCCATTTGTGTTTGTTTTGTGATGTCATGTTAATGTCATGTACTGTCATGTTTTGTCAATCTAGTGGAAACAGTTACATGTTGTTACAACCGCTGAGAACTGTTATTATCCCACATATACACGAGTCTTGTGATAGGATTTGTTTTGTATGCATTGTTGATATGCGATAGTACGATATTGTACTTTCAGGTTTGATTCCTGTCTTTTTTATCATTAGTCCATGGGGACCCTGTCACTGAAGAGTTTTGAGGTTACGGGGAGGCCATGTACTATTTGATATTGTTTTTGATACTATTTGATAGTGTGAAATCTTGGTAGAAGTTTTATTTACGTTCATATGCGCGTACTAAATACGAACGTCACGTTGTAATTTTTTTTTTATATTGATTAGGTTTACCTTCTCTTTATGAGGATCTGAGGTACAAAACCATCAATACTAAATTAATCAGACTTTCTGAGTAATTTTCTGATTACCAAAAAGTAATTTTGTTTTTCGTATTAACTGTTAACCTTCGGGATCTGTTCTTAACAAGTTGGCGAAATAAACGGTACTGAGTTTTTTGTATTAATTTTGCATCGCAAATTAATAATCTTGTACCTGAGTAAATTAATGTTTTTTGTTGAATGTTATATGTTGTGCGTTCATTTAACTCCTTCTGCAAATATCCTTACAATTCTGATATTTGCATAATGAATTAGTTTGTTGTTTTATGGGGGTTTTTTTTTTCTTTTCGCATTGAATTTTGTTTTGGATATCTACACAAATATCTTAAATTCTCAAAATAGTTTATTCTATTTGAACTTTTCTTTGGTTTTAAAACACAAGTACTGGTAATATTTTATTAAATTCTTCCGAATTTTTACAGAGCTGACATCTATCGGATGTTTTTTAAAAGTTGTTATTTAATATCGATTTATTTATTTTTCAATTGGTTTTGTCTTAGATCTATTGATTGGGTTTGGGTCCTTGATATCAATATGCTTGCAGGATAATTCACTAGATGGTGTTAATTCTAACAAAACATTTTAATAAATTAATAAACTTGCTTTTGAATTTCATTTTAAATAATTATTTTCTTAAAAATATTTTCTTAAAAATATTGTTTCTCCAGGTTTACATTCTGTTACTAGAATTTTTGTCATTTTGCTACATTATAGTAAAAGGGCTGCTGTGTTTTCCTTTTGAAAGGCTTTTCGGTTTTCAACATTTTATGAAAAATTTTTTCTGTATAATCCTGTTTTTTGTTGGTTAACCCGTTAGGTAGATAATTATTTAGGGAAAAGAAATTGACTCGCTCACCCTGAAGAAGCGGAACTGGCTGCTCAAAAATATCTGCTAACAAGACAAGATTTTTATATTTTCACCATCATCTTTGGAAGTCTTCATGGTTTGGGACTGCTGCTGCTGCTTACAGAAGAATTTCAAGCTAATATTCCCTGTTTTCATCGTAGATGGTCTACTAGTTTAACTGCTTCAATTTGGAGGATGGAAATCTCAACATTTGTAATTATACACATCTATTGAAGCAAAACTATGACGCCTGAGGGTTCCTCTACACCACCAACACCAGGAAGAAATCTAATGCAGTCATGTGCTTCGGAGCCAGGTGGTCCGTTCTTTTCTTTGGTGGAGGGGTAATGTAACGGAGAAGACTACAAACCCCGGACTGAGATCGATTCTTCAAGATATCGATCGATGAGACATCTTTATTGCTACCCGTGAGCTGCGCAGTAGATTGCGCAGAGAAGAGGAGAATCATTAATTTCTCCAGCCAGTCAGATTTTGGGAGCGGAGCAGACCACTTGTGACTTGCGGAATCATCGGCGACCAGTACCACAACATGGCGGGTTGGAAGAAACTTTCACGTAAATCATCATTTAACTTTAGATAGTTTTTCGGGTTATCTTTATCCTTTTAAATCTTTTTATTTCTAGAAGAAATAAATGGCGCCCTTTATATATATTTAACCTCTTAACTATTATGATGACTTTCATTTATAAAATTCAACATGCAGATGCTCTTCGAGTCCTGCACACGGCCCTGAGAATCCTTTAGTTTAAAAATAGAGTCTCCTCTGCTATTTCATGTATTTAATTAACCTTATATTGTGCTAGCCTCCATTCTGAATAAACGATTATTTGTTAAACTCATCCTTCTTTAATTTACAGTTGATTGAATATGTTTTTATTTCAGAATACACGCAATCAATATTTTATTAGTGTTGCTTTGGGCATAACTAAATAACTAATCATACCTCTCTCGTTAAAATCATTACACAGTGGTATTAAATTTTCGGGATTTATTTCCTTATCCATTATTGTAGTTTTGATTTATTTACTTAACAAAATAACCAAATACAAGCACGCAGCGTGCTTGCTTCCTTGCGACAGGGAGCGGGCGGGGAGGGGTCGGGGTTTGGCGGGGACTCTGCCGGAACGAGTAGACGACAAGTGTGAACAGCTTCATACAACACTATGAGCGAGCGTGTTCCGACACGATTTGAAAACGGACGCGCTGCGTAGGCGAGCTATCCGACAAAAAATGTCGGATCCGTTTTCAAATGGTGTCGGACAAGTGTGAACAGCTCCATACATCCACTACAGCCACTAGGGCATCCGTTTTTAAAACGGGACCCGCCTCCGATTTGAAAACGGAAGTGGGAACGGGCCCTTAAGGCCCGTTCGCATTGGTCGAGTAGTTTAGTCAAGTAGCGAGTAATTTAGTAACTGGACACGTGCGAACACCATAAATTTAGTAGAGTAGTTTAGTCAGCGATTTAGTCAAGTCAATCCATTCTGTTCTATTTTTTCGGGCGAGTAGCGTCCCTCATCATGTGTCTATGGCAGATTTATAGAGTTTATCGATGGTCTATTGTCACTGGCTGCATTAGTCAGTGATCAGTATAGCGAGTATAGCATTAGTAGCCGTCAAAACACGCCAAAATGTCTTGTCGTTGGAGCGAAAACGCTACTGTCAAATTCGTGACGTTGTATTTACAACACGAATGCTTGTGGAATATAAAGTCGCCCCGATATAAGATCAAACAAATCAGGGAATCAGCATACGCTGAATTAGAAAAAGGGATGAATATTCCTGGATTTGGTGATAGGGAGATAAGAGCGAAAATTAAAAGCATCAGGTTAGTGAAGTTTTTTTTATTTATATGGTATATTACAAGTGCCTGTATTATTATAAATTTATGTTAAAGTAGTAGCAGAGTCATTAATCATTAATAATTTCTTTTCAGATCTACCTACTCACAGGAGTTAAAAAAAATAAAGGAGTCAAAACCCTCCGGTGCCGGAACTGACGCAGTATATTCACCATCAGTCAAATGGTTCAATCTATTAGATGGATCCCTCAGAAACATTAATACAATGTTAACAGAAAGTGAAAGCAACTTGGCAAGTACATTTCAATTCTATTCTATCGTTTATACATCAGTTTTTAATGTACCATTCTTGTCTGCCAAGGTACCGATCCATCGTTCACAAAGTAATCTGCATATCTTTCTCGAAGATCTGTAGACCTTCGGGATGAACGATTGGACAGACAACTTGGTAGTGGTTCCAATCCTTGAGGCTCTGGCTCCACCCTCCAATTACCAGGGATAACAGTTCCTGAATCAAAACTGTCTTTGTCTACTGTATATTCCAACTGCTTGTTCTGTAATTTTGTCTCTCTGAGCCAATTATGTAAAGCGCAACACGCCTTTACAATGCAAACAACCTTCTCAGGACTGTAGGGCATCGGTTTCTCAAACACTCTGAATCTGGCAGCTAGTATACCGAAAGCATTTTCAACTATTCTTCTGGCCCGAGACAATCGATAATTAAAATTTTTTTGCTTTGATGTTAATCGATTTCCTGGGAAAGGTTTTAAAAGGTATTCTTTCAAGGGAAATGCATTATCTCCAACTAGTACATGCCCTTCTGGCAGAATACCGTTTTCTAATGCTTGATACAAACTACAGTTTCGAAATACGCCTCCATCAGAAACCCGCCCATTACATCCAATGTCTATATAACTGAAGCAATATTTATGATCTACAACTGCCATTAAGACAATGCTGTTTGTCTCTTTATAATTGTAGTATAAACTTCCTGATTCAGGAGGTGCTTTAATGACGACATGTTTGCCGTCGATTGCTCCACAGCATCCAGGAAAGTTCCATTCTTTTCGAAATCCGTTCTCAATGATATTCCAGTCTGTGGTGGCGGGAACCTGAAAAAAGATTTATAATAATGTATACATTCGATATAAACAACATTCTACTTTATTTTCAGGAAGACATTATACACACGGATACAGATACTGAGGAAAGCAGAATTACTATGAATTCTTTTCGTGAACCCGTATCTAAACCCCCTACAAAAAAAAAGCGGCTTTCCCAACTTTCGAGTATGGTGAGTCAACTAAAGGAGATAACTGAGGTTGCCAACTCTACAGAAGAAGACGAGTTTGAGGTCTTCGGCAGACACGTCGGCTTACAACTGAAATCTTTGCCCTTGCTATTGGCACTTGAAACCCAGGAATATATTCAACTGTACATGAACAGAATTCGACGCCAACACCTTCAAAATTCAACTGAGCAAAATAGATTCACCAGGATAGTCACACCAGTATCAAATGATTCGCAAGACTCTCCATGTAGTAATACTTCGTATTATGATGATGTAATTTATTTAGATGAGCCCCCAGAAGACACTTATGAAATTGAAACACATGAAAACCATGACATCGAATAACTTTAATGTAAATTTTAATATTTAAACCATGTGAAAATTAATAAATGTTTCTCAAATTATATTTATAATTTATTTAGAACCGTTTTAGATACAGCTATAATTATAGCGGGATGGCCTATTTTAGTGGCTATTTCAGTGGTCGTTCCATTGGGAATTTATGGCGAATGATATGCTGAAATAAGCCATCTACTATATTTGTAGCTGTGTGAAACAGCTCTTAATCTTACCTTGATAAATTCCTTTAATAATTCATAGATAGCTTCACAAACTTCTATAATGAATTCCGAAACAGTTGATTTTCCAAGTCGAAAGAGATGTGTGATTGTCCTTAAACTACATCCTGTAGCAAAAAAGTAGAGAACTGCCTGTAATTTGGTTTTTGCGGGAATTGCACTTCTGAAAAGGGTATCCGTGCGTTGAATTTGTGACTGCACTTTCATTAGAAGGAAATTAAAACAGCTTTCAGTCATTCTCAAAGTCGCGAAGTATTCTTTCGGATCTTCAAATGCCATTTCCTTCAGAAGAGAATTTGTAGCTCCTAATGCATCTCTTCTATTAATCCATTTTCGTATCTATAGTTTTTTCACTTTCGTCTCACTAATTTCTTCCTCCACCTCTTCTAAAATATCCATTACAATCAGCTTAATTAGCCTATTTACTTTGTTGCAGCCCGTTCATCTTACAATTTGACACTTCACTCGTGAAATCTACTCGACCAATGCGAACGCTTTTTGGTCAGTCAAATGGCGAGTAGCGAGCTACTTGACTAAACTACTCGACCAATGCGAACGAGCCTTTAGGCAAAAGTATGTACCGTAGTTCATTAACGTCCATACTTTGTAACGAGATTTTGAATGAATTAATGAAAATATGTCAAAGTTGTAGAGTTTACTTAGGTATTTCATGCGTCAATCTTAATGTTCTTGTTATGAAATTGTGATATACCGTGTTATTTAAATGTATATCTAATCTGTCCAGAACAGATCTAAATGTCTTGTACATTTCGGTACGTCATTAGGGTAAATGTCAATATTTCCAGGTAACTGACTTGATTTAAGTAAATTCGTTAATAGCACAGGAGAGGTGTCTATATGGAACGATATTCAAATTGTTTCTTTCACCGGAAATGTTCACTAACTTTGTTTTATTCATTTCTAAATACAGTTGTAATAACATCTTGAATTTGAAGTGAAAAATGTTGAAATACCCCTATATCGCGCCAAAAATATCGAATCGTCCCAATTAAGCATTTTAATAAAAAAATTAGAAAATGAATTGATTGAAGAACATATTTTGGGGAAAAGGCTTTAGTCGGACGTGACCATAAAGAAGGTGACAGTTGGTTTAGTGTTGTTTGGCATATTTTTTTTTTTATTGCACAACAGAATATTTTGTCCAATTACAGTACAATTTTATATATGTCAGTATTTAGCTAGGTGACTATTCAATAATTGTTTTAAGTCATTCAGAGAACAGTCACTTACATCCAAATTCTTTGCAAGTTCGTTTAACAGCACACCTCTCCACGTCATGCTATGCTTTGCCAAAACGTTGGTTTTGCCTTTTGGTACTTTGAATAGGTCATGGTATCGACATCGGCTGTGGTGGTCTGGTACATATAGATCATAGCATCCCAAGAGGAATGGGCTATCGATAAAATTGTTCCTAATTTTGAAACACATAATAGCTAAACTTGTTTTCCGCCTATATATTGTTAGTTGGTATCACTCGCGTGGAATGACTAGCAAATTGTGCTGAATATGAAATTTTCTAAAATCATTATTCTTAGTTAAGATCGTTCTTAATAATAACCATTCTTATTAATTACCGTGATTAATTTTCATATGATGAATATGTATGTAAACAATATGTATGTGTTCAACGGTCACACGATAAAAATGATTTTTTTTTTTAGTTATCTGGTCGCCATTAAAATAACAATAATTGTCTATGACTTCATTCTTGTCTATGCATAATTCTTAAATATTTTTGACAAGTGCTAACAAGTGCTTTCTTCTCCGTTTCTTCCTGTTAAACTTACTATCCCACGCCTGTGATGGTTATTGGTAAAGTAAGTACTCATACTTATATTCATCGCTATTTATTTGGTAGCTGCCGTTATTCCAGTTTAGTTAGGGAATCATTGGGCGTTTTGTCACAGTAGAATGTTTAAACTGTCAATTTGACGTCTACCTATTATTAGATTAGTATTTAGAAGGCATTTATTACAATGAACACAAAAAAACCATATCGTTAACAGATATTTTGTTAAAAGCGGAATGGCGGTAAACATTGTAAATATATATATATATATATATATATATATATATATATATAGTTTTCCCACGATAAACAACGTTTCTATTAACCGTTGTCATATCTTCAAGGTTTTCAAATGTATTTTGGCTACGACTTCGTTATTTTGACAGGATATTCCAAGCGAAACCACATTTTATTTTTTAATTTTTTTTTTATGTTTTTTTTATTCTAGATAAAAGAAAATTTCATTTTCACTTATTTAACTAGAAAAAACTAATACATTACACATTAATATATTACAGAACGATTTTATTCACGATCATTGTTTTGTTGATTGATCATAAAACTGAACAACTTTTTTTTAAAATTTACCTACACTTTTTTCATTTTTAATTTCGTCTGGGAGGCAATTATGTATGTTGCTCCCCTCGTAACCAATGGATTGCTTGCCGTAATGAGTATGTATGGTGTTTAAATGTATTTTTTCTTGTTGCCGTGTAAAGTGTGTGTGTACTTGGTACGTTTTAACGATTTCTGTATTTGGATGTATGAGTTTATTATTTATTTTTCATATAAGGAGACATGTATTATATTCATAAAAAGTTTCTTAATGTAAATAGTTTTGTTTTCATACATAATATTTCTGTTGATGTTCTAGTTTGAAGTGAAATAGCTTTTTGATTATTTTGTTTTGTTTTACGTGTAGTTCATTTATATATGTTTCATATGCATTTAACCAGATTTCAATCAAGTAGTTTAAATTTGAATTTACGAGGCTGTAATATAGACCTTTTTTAATTTTATTTGGTAACAGATATGATATCCGGCTAAATACGCTAATTAAAGGGGTGATTTTATCTTTAATATCTTGAATAAGCTGTTTAAAAGTTAAGTATTATTGTAGAAAGCAATCACTTTGTGGTTTGACATATTTAATAAAATAAAATAAAATATTTTTTTTTTGTTTTAAAACCACGATATTTATTAATTTAAGAACCGACCGGTTTCGCTTTACTTAAGCATCATCAGGGTACAAATTAATACTAAACAAGAAGTACATAATGTGTGTATATATATAACAAAATATAGAGGGATACAACATGATACAAATATAAGCAACACAAAGACGGTCATAAAATACATTAACATAAGTGCACAAGTAATGGAAAAACCGCTAGATAATTATGTAGACTAATGGGTTATATCAATAAATCGGGAGAAACAAAGCATCAACTGGCATGGTGGTAAGGAGGTAAGGAGAACTGGGATTTTTTTATGGGTTTATTGGAAACAGACCTAATATTGGACTACTTGATATGTCTAATTGATTATTAAGTATCTCACTTTTGGTTTTTACAGCTTTTTTAATTTCTAGTGCCTCTAAGTTGTTTAGTCTGCTACCATGCCCGTTTTTATGTAAGATGTTAGCACCGGTGCTATGACAGAATGTATGATCTTTATCGATCAAATGATTTGCGAATTCGGAAAACCCATTATTATTGAGGCAACGAAGATGCTCCTTTATCCTAATATTAACATTACGTGATGTCTTACCGATATAGAAAGCCGAACAATTATTGCAATTTAATTTATAAATCCCCGAATGACTTAATTTATCGTCCTTATCTTTAGAATTAATTAGAAATTTACCTATATTGTTATTGGTATAAAAGGCCGGTTTGACTTCAGAAGGAAGGTTTTTTACACTTAAGGTAGAAAAGTGATTAATAAATAAAATTCGCCGCCATTGATAATTAATATTATTATCATTGATTTGAGGACAAGGACTAGCAAAGAGGAAGCGATTAATGGCGATTTATTTTAGCTTTTTATTTAAGATTAAATCTATAAAATTTGATTCATAGCCATTATTTACTGCTATGTTTTTAATTAGTTTTAGTTCACTATCAAAATTACTATCGGACATTGAAATTGTGACTAAACGATGGACCATTGAATGGAATGCGGAGTGCCTATGTGAAATAGGGTGATTGGAGGTGCTGTGTATGACAACGTCAGTATAGGAGGGTTTACGAAAAATGTTAAAATTAATTCTGTTATTAACGATCGATAAGGTAAGGTCTAAAAAATTTAAGGTTGAATTTATGCCTATTTCTAATGTGAATTTAATCTTATTATGAAAAGAGTTTATAAGATTGAGGAAGGAATTCAGTTGACGCTTAGTCCCTGTCCATATACACAAAACATCATCAACGTATCTTTTCCAGTACAAGACATTTTTTATAAGATGTGAGGTACTAGATAAAATTTTCTCTCTATATTTTGTTATATATATACACACATTATGTACTTCTTGTTTAGTATTAATTTGTACCCTGATGATGCTTAAGTAAAGCGAAACCGGTCGGTTCTTAAATTAATAAATATCGTGGTTTTAAAACAAAAAAATATTTTATTTTATTTTATTAAAAGTTAAGTGTTTATCATTGCACAGCCCAAGATAATTCTCCCGTATCAGGATTTGCAGGTTGTTATATTCAATTTTTAAGGATACGTAAGAAGGAATTTGTTTTAATTTAAATTTTTAATTTTATCATTTTATTTTATTTTAACAATGTTCTGTTTCAGATATATTTTTTGGGGTTAAACCAGTAACCAAACTCTACCAAAGCAGATCATGGATCTACTGAAGCCAGCTACTATATCCATCAAGACGGAACCAGGGCTCCAGGAAGAAGATGGAGGTGAAATTGCATTTTCAGATTTAGATTTCGACCACCCAGCTGTAACGAAGGAATGCTCGCAATATGCGTAGAAAACTCAGACAGCCAGTTTGTTGCATTGCATACGTGTAAAATATAGAACTAAAAATTCGGATGTCCGGAATCAATGTCTCTTTAGAAATGTCATGCAAACAGGATACACACTTGTGCACAACATCCTCTCTTATAAAATATGAGGTTTATTGGGTATTTACCTTACTCAGCGTCCTTGTCGGAAAATACAAAAATACAGCACTCATTAAACTTTATTATATTATTCACAATAAGATGTCGGTTCCTCGATTTACACCGGGATATGATGTGAATTACACGTATTATACGTTAAAAATAAATAAATATTGATTGGAAAAACATTATATCTTTGACCGAAAACTACCAAACTCT
Source organism: Hesperophylax consimilis (assembly GCF_061612785.1). NCBI lineage: Eukaryota > Metazoa > Arthropoda > Insecta > Trichoptera > Limnephilidae > Hesperophylax > Hesperophylax consimilis. The sequence continues at coordinate 3,155,576 of NC_142852.1, forward strand.
CTACTACAGGTGCTCTAGAGAAAGGTTTTTCCTTCTTGAAGAATCGGTCCCTGAAGCGGACATAAAAATGCAATTTTTCAATTAAAAAAAATTCTCGTTTATAACAATTTGACGAAGATACAGCGCTGGCACTATGTGGGCGCAATTAGTGCATTTCACTCCGGGCGTCGAATACTTAACCTAACACATCGCCCTTGATATTATTTTTGATAAATACCGCTCTACAAAAAAACACAAATCATCATTTTAATGATTGAAGTGATATACTGCCTCGGCGTGTACTAATTTAGACTGTTAGGGCAGTCAATATTAAACTCGCGCCAGGCGCCGTTTGGTTCAGGGCTGGCCATGCAAAGATTCATTATATTTATTGTCCTTTTTTATTCCAGGAAGCATACATGTGGAGACAGCTACCATAAACGCGGATCTCTTACCCCGACAGTTGGGGCTTACTTATATGAAAATTGACATAGACCTGCCGGATGTTAAAGAGGAATGCTTAGAACGCTTTGGAAGAATTAACAAGGAAGCAGGTAAAACCAATTTTTCACTGTAAACTTAAACGACTCGGACTCTCCTATTTTTTTTAACCTTTCTACGAACTTACTTCGCTTATTTACTCTAAGTTTAGGAAATAAGTTTAACTGAGTCTTTTTCACCCATGTTATTTTTCAAATTTGTCGACAGATCTTCAGACGCATTTTGTGGAAAAGGGATTCACTCCTCCCCATCACAACTACTCCTCTCCTAAGTCAAATTTTGCAATAAACGTCCGCACCCATGTTAGAGAAAAAACTTTTTCATGTTCCGTGTGCAACTATGCATGTTATGAAAAGAGCCGCCTAACGGGCCACATGCTGACTCATGGTGGAAAAAAACCTTTTTCATGTTCCGTGTGCAACTATGCGTGTGGTCGAAAGGGTCAGTTGAAGAGGCACATGCTGAATCACAGTGGAGAAAAACCTTTTTCATGTTCCTTGTGCAACTATGCATGTATTCATAAGGGTCTTTTAAAGAGCCACATGCTGACTCACAGTGGAGAAAAACCTTTTTCATGTTCCGAGTGCAACTATGCGTGTTGTCAAAAGGGTAATTTAAGGAGCCACATGCTCACTCACAGTGGAGAAAAACCTTTTTCATGTTCCTTGTGCAACTATGCATGTTATCGAAAGAGCGACCTAACGAGCCACATGCTCACTCACAGTGGAGAAAAACCTTTTTCATGTTCCGTGTGCAACTATGCGTGTGGTCGAAAGGGTCAGATGAAGAGGCACATGCTGAATCACAGTGGAGAAAAACATTTTTCATGTTCCTTGTGCAACTATGCATGTATTCATAAGGGTCTTTTAAAGAGCCACATGCTGACTCACAGTGGAGAAAAACCTTTTTCATGTTCCGTGTGCAACTATGCATGTTATCGAAAGAGCGACCTAACGAGCCACATGCTCACTCACAGTGGAGAAAAACCTTTTTCATGTTCTGTGTGCAACTATGCGTGTTGTCAAAAGGGTAATTTAAGGAGCCACATGCTCACTCACAGTGGAGAAAAACCTTTTTCATGTTCCGTGTGCAACTATGCCTGTGGTCGAAAGGGTCAGTTGAAGAGGCACATGCTGAATCACAGTGGAGAAAAACCTTTTTCATGTTCCGTGTGCAACTATGCGTGTGGTCGAAAGGGTCAGTTGAAGAGGCACATTCTCACTCACAGTGGAGAAAAACCTTTTTCATGTTCCGTGTGACACTATTTATGTAATCATAAGAGTTTTTTAGAGAGCCACATGCTGACTCACAGTGTAGAAAAACCATTTTCATGTTCCGTGTGCAACTATGCGTGTCGTCAAAAGAGTCAGCTGAAGAGGCACATGCTGACTCACAGTGGAAAAATACCTTTTTCATGTTCCGTGTGCAACTATGCAAGTTGTCGAAAGAGTGACCTAACGAGCCACATGCTGACTCACAGTGGAGAAAAACCTTTTTCGTGTTCCGTGTGCAACTATGCGTGCTATCGAAAGGGTCAGCTAAAGAGGCACATGCTGATTCACAGTGGAGAAAAACCGTTTTCATGTTTAGAGTGCAACTATGCGTGTTGTCAAAAGGGTCAGCTGAAGAGGCAAATCCGGATCACAGTGGAGAAAAACCCTTTTCATGTTTCGTGTGCAACTATGCGTGTTTTCAAAAGGGTAATTTAAGGAGCCACATGCTCACTCACAGTGGAGCAAATCCTTTTTCATGTTCCGTGTGCAACTATGCGTGTGGTCGAAAGGGTCAGTTGAAGAGGCACATGCTGAATCACAGTGGAGAAAAACCTTTTTCATGTTCCTTGTGCAACTATGCATGTATTCATAAGGGTCTTTTAAAGAGCCACATGCTGACTCACAGTGGAGAAAAACCTTTTTCATGTTCCGTGTGCAACTATGCATGTTATCGAAAGAGCGACCTAACGAGCCACATGCTCACTCACAGTGGAGAAAAACCTTTTTCATGTTTTGTGTGCAACTATGCGTGTTTTCAAAAGGGTAATTTTAGGAGCCACGTGCTCACTCACAGTGGAAAAAAACCTTTTTCATGTTCCGTGTGCCCTATGCATGTAATCATAAGGGTCTTTTAAAGAGCCACATGCTGATTCACAGTGGAGAAAAACCTTTTTTCTTGTTCCGTGTGCAAATATGCGTGTTGTAAAAAGGGTCAGCTAAAGAGGCACATGCTGATTCACAGTGGAGAAAAACCTCTTCCATGTTTGGAGTGCGATTATACAAGTTATTACCAGGGTAACCTAAAGGCACACACGCTGACTCACAGTGGAGAAAAACCTTTTTCATGTTCCCTGTGCAACTATGCGTGCTATCGTAAGGGTCAACTAAAGTTCCACATGCTGACTCACAGTGGATAAAACTCTTTTTCGTGTTCCGTATGCAACTATGCATGTTATCAAAATAGCCAACTCAAGAGCAATATGCTCTCTCACATCGTAGGAAAACCTCTTTTATATTCCGTGTGCAATTATACATGTTTTCTGAAGTGCAACATGCTAACTCACGGTGGAAAAAAACCTTTTTCAACCCCCGTGAATCAATTAATTTTATCAAAATGCCCATCTTAATACCCACATATTGACTCACAGTGGCGAAAAACCTGTTTTATGTTCCAGAGTGCACATATTTATGTTATTGTAAAGGCAATCTGATGCGCACGTTGAGTCACTACGGAGAAAACTTTTTCTTGTTTATCTATGCATATTCTCAAAACGCACATCTTAAAAGCCACATGCTGACTCACAGTGGCGACAAACCTTTTTTACTTTCCAAGTGCACATATTCAGATTCTAGGAAAGGCCACCTCACCCCCCATATAGGACATTTGTTGGAACACATGCTCACTCAGATTGGAGAAAAAACCCCTTTTTCTGGTTCCGAGTGCAACTATGCAAGTTATCCTTTATGTTCCTTGAATAGAAAAAACTGACTGACAGCTGAAAAAAAACTTTCCCGTTTTCTGGCTGACGAGAGATTGAAAAAAACGCGTGCGCACTCACTGTTTTTTTCGTATGGAATTATGCATTTTCTCGAAAAGACTCTTTGACTGGACACTTTTCTTGTTCCTTGTGTTAACCTTTCCTTATCTGTGGTGTGTATTTACTACACATTGCTTCTAATAACTTTAATAACTGTATAAATATAATAAATTCTGGGTCCAGATTTTAGGTATTCCTCCGTTATACATTTATACACTGAATTAAAAAAATAATATATTACATAGTTTTCAAATTTAATTAGAAATCAGAGTTTTTTGTTAAACATCGGGAACAAATACACCAATACAATCAACCGTGTGATACTAAATACTCGATGAGTGTGCGAGGAAATGACACGCTATTGATGTCCCGCTTTAATTCGCTATGCGGGAACATGAGACATCCACACTTCTGCAGTTGTAGTTTTTGATTTAGACCATCGATACCTACCGACCACACAGCTGTGTTTGTGCCAGCCGCCAGCCGCGCCGCTAGCCAGTTGGCCGCGAACCGTCGTTAGATGTGGACCTCTCGCACGTTTCTTTAGCATCCGCCGATGGTTTTTTCATGTTTTCAGCAATTAAATTACAATTATTATCAATTTTGATATAAAATATAATAAAAATAATCGATTAGCTATGAATATTCATACTTTTCCGATATTAAATAGCTTATTTTGAGATGTGCATTGACTACACAGCACCGGAACGCGTGTATTTTTTTAGCACAGTAAGGGAAAGGTTAACATTCACCTTCACGAAAACTATTTACAGAATAAATTCTAGTATTAGATCTGATATGTTTCACCAGAGAGTTACCAGTATATAAATTTAATATAATTTTATAATGGTCACAATATTTATAACCTTGCGATTACGTTGAATTTGTTCTGAATCGCATTGGAAAAGATTTGATTTTTTTTAAATCTTAAATGTACGTGTAACTTAAATGTAAATGTATGTGTAAAAAAGATAATTATGTCATACTACTAACACGAATATAAAAATATATATGAATATGTGTACAGTAATGTATTTAATTATTTTCAAATAATATTTTTACACTTCTAAATTCACTTTCAAAACTGTTGAACTGTAGCAGCAGCTACTAGTGCGTTCTAGAACATTTCCTTTTCTGTTTACCCTGTGGAGATCGCACCTTGAACCTACGAGAATTATTTGGTTAACACATCTCCTAGGCACTTCAACCGCCAGAGAATGTACTACCTGGGCAGACAGAAAAAAGTTCCATTGATTCGAATGATTTGACGATTTTCCTCTCAGATACATTAAAATGTAAGTATTTTTCTCCCTACAAAACAGAAACTTATTAGAAGTTAATACAGATAATTACTTATTGGCTGCAATTTTTCATTCAAATCTAACTTTAACAACCGCATTTAGCGTTGTTCACCGTAGTTACCTTTTGAACTCTGATATTACTGAAAATTTAAATAACCTATTTATTTTATTTCTATTTTTTTCAAGAACTGTTTTAGACCCAGAATCCTAATAACACGGTTTAACTTTTAAAATTTCATTTTTGATATCCTTGCCTAGTTAAGGGTTAACAACTAATAGGATAGTTATGAGTTTGCCTTTAGTTTTGAAAGTGATTTTAAGCCTTATGTATAAAGAAACTGTATAAAGGTCAGTGTCCAAATCGCTTGCACTAAATTTTATTTTAGAAACAATGTTTTTTTAATTTTGTGTAAATATTTTATTGTGATTTGTGTTCAAGGTTCCGGATTTCCCAAAGTCAACAGGTTGAAGATCTGCTGGCCCGAATATGTATAAATAAAAATAATAAATAAATAAATCTAAATTTCTGTAATTTTTTGTTTTTTACATATAATCACTAGACACTCAAAGTATTGCTAACCTTTTTGCTGATTTTTTTAAAAGCGTTTATGAATGTGAGACACCAGTTTCTGCTAGTACAGTATCAAATTTTACTACTGATCATAATCTTAATTTATCTTTTATCTACATAGAATATAATGATATATTGACTGAACTAAAATTACTAGATCAAAGCAAAAGTGGTGGACCAGATACCATACAATACCTCCTGTATTTTTGAATAATTGTGCTACCAATCTGGCGTATCCTTTATATTTGCTGTTAATCGGTCTTTACGAACAGGATGTTTTCCTACTAAATGAAAATTCAGCTTCCTTTCGCCTATTTTTAAAAAAGGCGAAGAACCAGAAACAGTAATTTCTCGCCAAACATTTCGATTTTACTATAAGTACCTAAATGCGACTGATGAATAAATTTCAAAACTGATTCCTTCAATTCCACTGGAATCACTAGCTTGTTATTATAAAACAAACACGCATTATGAACCGACAATTTATCTCTCATTAATCAAAATTTTAATAAATCAGCATTTAAATTTTTCTTTTCTGGCCATTCTGTATTTAAATAATTTATAATACTTGAAATAATTATATCCTTTACCGAACTTATCTTTATGGCTTCCGCATTTATTTCCATTTCTGTAGATATAGTATTTAAATGATCAGATTCTATACATTCAATATTTAAATCACTAATTAAAACTAAAAAAATAATAATAACCCTGCATTGGCAATCTTGATAGAAAATCGGCTTTGTTATCGCCCGAACTAATTTACTCAATAGTATAATCAAATGTCTGTAAAATCAACGCATAACGTTGCAAACGGTTAGCCGCCAAAACAGGTACTTGCTTGTTAGTATCTAAAATATGTACCAACGATTTATTGTCGCATGACAAAATAAATTTCTTTCCATATAGGAATTGGAAAAATCTCTTTAAACCAAATATGATGGCACACGCTTCTTTGTCTAATATCGAATACTTTCGCTCCGTATCCGATAGTGTCCTACTAGCAAAAGCAATAGGGCGTTCTATCCCGTTCTCATATACATGACACAGCATAGCTGAAATACCTATATTGCTGACGTCAGAAATAAGTTTGATAGGTAAACTAGGATTAAAATGTACTAAAATGTTATCTGACACTAAATGTTCTTTCACTAAATTAAAAGCAATATTATATTCCTCCGACCATATGAACTCGGTTCCTTTCTTTAACAAACTGTAGAGAGGTGACAAAATATCTGAGATATTCCGTATGAACATTCTATAGTATGATATTGCCCCTAATAGACTTCGTAGTTCCGAGACATTTCTCGGCAGGGCTAAATGCTTAATCGCCTTGATTTTGTCATCCAACGGAATAATTCCTTCCTGAGAAATTCTAAAGCCTAAATATTCAATTTCCGTTTGATAAAAATAACATTTACGTTCATTAACGGTCAAACCACAATCATTTAATTTTTTAGTACCGTTTCGCAAACAGAATTTAATTCCTCTTTCGAGTTACCGAAAATATCGTCTAGAAATACACGAACATTTTTAAAACCACACATGAAAGATCTGCATAAAAATAGCCGGACTTGTTGATAGTCCGAAAGGTAACACCTTATACGCAAACAAACCAATATGAGTTGAAATTACAGACAGTTTTCTCGACTTTTCGTTCAACGAAATCTATGTAAAAGCATTACGCAAATCAATCTTTGCAAAATATTTCGCCCCATTTAACGATGAGATTAAATCTTCAATTCTGGGTAAAGGATATTTCAAAGGTGCTAACATTGGATTTAACGTATTTTTAAAATCAGTACATATTCTTATTGAACCATCCTTTTTCTTAACAATAACAATCGGACTAGCTATATCACTAATTTCCACTTTTTCAATAATACCCTCCTTTAACATTTTTCACAATTCACATTCGACTTTATCACGTAAACTATATGGAATCGGTCTGGGGTTAATAAAATTTGGCCTGAAGTCTGACCTAACCTCAATATTTGCCTCGTAGTTTTTGAAACGTCCCGGCTTATCAGAAAAAACTTTAGGAAATTTTAACTTCAAAACACTTGGAATATTATGATCAACTTCCTCACTATTCACTAGATTTATTCCACTTAATTTAACACCAAAACATCTCAAAAAATTTCTACCCTCGATGCTTGTACTACCGTTTTTAATTATGATGAATTCCGTGTCAACAAATTTATAATTAAACGCGACCTTAACCGACATTTTACCTACAACATTTAAAATATTATTATCATAGCTTAATAATTTTTTTTCGTAATTCACTAATACCTTATGAGCAAAGTTTTCCATATAAGTTTCGTAAGAAATTGCATTTACACTAGCACCTGTGTCGACCACAAAACGTAGCGTAATGTTGTCTATAAATAAATGCACGTATATAGGCTCGCTATCAGAGAATTAATTTACCGCGTATATCGTATTTATCGTATGTGTCAACACATTTATAATTAAACGCGACCTTAACCGACATTTTACCTACAACATTTAAAATATTATTATCATAGCTTAATAAATTTTTTTCGTAATTCACTAATACATCATCTTGTCCAGACTTTCTGGAATCGATGGCGAATGGAGTATCTGAACACGCTGCAATCGCGTCAGAAATGGAATACAAATTCGAATCCAATATCGAGTGACAATATCGCACCACTACAATGGCCTATTGGCGTAGTGGTAAACGTCCACCCCGGCGTAGATGGGGTGATCCGCGTTGCGGACGTTAAGACTAACTCCGGAACATATCGCAGGGCAGTCGTTAAACTCTGTCCCCTGCCTTCACAATAACTTTAACGTAATCTTAGATTTAGTTGGTTAATTTAGATCTACCACAAGTTTAGTATTGTTATCTTAGATTTAGTTAATTTACAATTTAGTTCTACCGCAGGTTCAGAATTGTTTACTAAATCCTTTCATAACGTGTTTCTTTGTTATATTAGTGACTTTGACCATTGTTCAAGGCGGGGGGCATGCTCGGGCCAGTTATAATTGTTGCATATAATATTTTGGTTCGGTTGTCTCCCGCCCGCGTCCCGCGCATTTTACCTACATGAGTCAGTTGTGTTAAAATTACCGCGCCGCCCGCAAGGTTCAACAGACCTACCGCTTCCGCATAACCTATCTTTAGGTATTAAAACCACCGCGCCGCGCTGTAAACAGCAAATGTTATACCGCAAAAGATCGCCGTGACAAAATGCATAAAAATAGCAATCTCTAACGCATTGACCATTTCGCAAAACCGATATCACCATTTCCCTTTCCTGACCTCTCTTCCAATACTAAAAATTACCCTACCGGTGATTAAAGCAGAGAAAAGTGGAAGGTGCCGACAGCTTGGAGATATTGGTAAGTCAAATCAAACAAATTCACAAAATATCGCAAATTACAGTCCATTCACGCCGCAACAATGAGAAAATCAAAATGTAGTAAGTTAAATATTGTACTAATTTGTATGTTAGTGATTTATACCTAAGTATCAGTATGTTAGACTAGATAAGCCGTTCGTAGAAGGGAATGGCCGACACAGGTGTGGATGAGGCTCGCTATCCATCACATCGCCAACCCTTCGGTGGCGCAAAGAGGAGGAAGGAACTCGAACAATGTCGAATTGGTACGTGGAATATTAGAGGAGGTATGGAAAGAAAGATGAATGAATTGTGTGACACGATGGTTAACAAATATTTGGACATACTTTGTGTAACAGAGAGTATGAAAAAAGGGAGCGGTACAATGCAGCATAATGATAGGCTCGTCATTTGGTCTGGGAGACCAGATACAGAGAGGGCGTGTCAGGGTGTTGCAGCACTACTGTCTCCCAGAATGATTGAATGTATGTTGCAGTATGAATGTGTAAGTCCGAGAATAATGTGGATTAGGTTCAAAATCGGTTTGACAAGGGTGTTTCTTGTTGTTTGTTATGCCCCTGTCAATTCTGAGAGTGACGAAGAGAAAGATGATTTTTGGACTGGTGTGAATGATGTGATGAGACTGAAAAATATTAATGAAAGGATTATAATGGCAGGCGATTTGAATGGGTGGGTAGGAATTAGACGTGACGGATTTGAATCGGCCTTAGGTATGTTTGGGGATAAAAGAACGAATGACAACGGGAACAGAATACTTGAAGTATGTTTAGAGTGGAACCTGTTTGTGTCCAATACTTTTTTTCGATCATAAAGGTATCCACCAATATACGTGGGAAAGAGGAAATGAGAGGTCAATTATCGATTTTGTAGTAATTGACTCTAGGTTGAGAGCCGTTACCGAGGACACGAGAGTTTTCAGAGGGGCAGAGGTTGAAACTGACCACTTTCTGGTGGTGTCGAGAGTAAACCTCTTTCGCGGTTGGCGCTCTAAAGTGAAAACGGTACTAACTCCAACAAGAATCAAAATAGAAAAACTACAAAACGATAATGAGAGAAGTAAGTAGGTATGTGAATTGTGCAGAGATGAGATTGAATGAGAAAAAAATGGATGGTCTAAGCATAGACGAAACATGGAACCACATAAAAGTGAGTCTTTGTGAATCTGCTAGAGAGGTGTGTGAAATAAGTACGCAAGGTAGAAAGAAAGGTGATGCATGGTGGGATGATGATATCAAAGCACTGGTCTCAGAGAAGAAGAAAGCATGGTTATGTCTGATTGCGGCTGGCAGTGCTTCCAGCGAAGAGAAGGATCGAGCGAAAGAAGTATATAAGGAATGTAAGAAAAAAGTAAGAGTTGGAGTGAAAGAACGAAAGAAACGCCTGGAAGAGGAAGGAGGAATGAAAATGACAAACCATTTCCAAGAAAACATTAAGTTGTTTTGGAAGGAAGTCAAAAGGTCCCGGTGTGGCCCTGAAACCGGAAGCATGAAAGTGATAAAATCGAAAGATGGAAAAATGTTGACGAATGAGGAAAAAATAAAAGAGAGATGGATGGAGTATTTCGAGGAAGTCTTTGAAAGCGAAGTGAGTGACAGTGATTCTAGCGGAGAATCAGATATGAATTATGATGGACTGAATGTTACTGAAATTAGCATAGATGAGATAGAAAGATCAATTAAGTGTATGAAGAATGGTAAGGCTGTCGGTTTCGACAATATTGCTGCTGAATATTTTAAAGGAGGTAGCCGTATAATTCTCACATGGTTGTGCAATCTTTTTAACCAATGTTTAAAGGAATGTTACACGCCTTTAGATTGGAGAAGGGCAGTGATCATGCCATTATACAAAGGTAAAGGGTCACGTATGGAATGTGGGAATCATAGGGCTATTAGCCTGCTAAGTTGAGTTGGCAAGCTGTATGGTAGAATTTTGATTGAAAGGGTAAGAAAGGAAACAAAGGATAAAATATGGGATGTGCAAGGTGCCTTTATGAGTGGAAGGGGGTGCATGGACCAGATCTTCTCATTGCGTTTGCTCACCGAGAAGTTTCTGGCAAAAAAACAGAAACTTTTCTGTGCCTTTGTAGATCTACAAAAAGCATACGACCGAGTCGACAGGAAAAAGCTATGGAAGGTGAGGTCCAAGTATGGAGTGAATGCGAATCTGACTCGGGCAATTGCGTCTCTATATGAGGGAAGCGTTGCATGTGTTAGGGTGAACGGTGGTTTTACGGGGTGGTTTGATATCACAAAAGGTGTTAAACAAGGCTGCGTAATGTCACCGTGGTTATTCAATCTATACATGGATAATTGTATGCAAGAATTGAAAGAGGTGGGATTGGGCGCGAATTTGAGTAATCTGAAAGTATGTTGCCTGTTGTATGCTGATGATACGGTGCTGATTGCTAATAGTATGGATGATCTGCAGTCTCTCGTGTCTAGGATGAACGAAGTATGCGTGAAGAATGAGTTAATGATGAATGTAAGTAAGTCTAAAGTAATGGTGTTTGAAAGAGAAAGTACGAAAACAGTGTGCAATATAGCTGTGAATGAGGAATACTTGGAGCAGGTGGATGAATTTGTGTATTTAGGAAGCATGTTTACGAGAGATGGGAAGGCTGACAGAGATATTGAAAGAAGAGTAAATGCAGGTAACTCCATTCATGGAGGACTGAACGCAGTTGGCGCTAACAAAAAATTGTCCAAAGAAGCGAAGTTAGCAGTCCACAATGGAGTGCTGGTACCTACCCTGATGTATGGAAGTGAGGCATGGAACTGGCAAAGAAAGGATGAAAGTAGATTGAATGCTGTTGAAATGAGATCCCTGAGGCGTATGTGTGGTAAAACCATGTATGATCGTGTGAGGAATGTGGATATCCGCAAAGAGTGCAAGACTGATGTAAGCGTAATGAGTAAGATCAAGAAAGGGACGCTTAGATGGTTTGGGCATGTAGAGCGAATGAGCGAAGAAAGGAGTGTAAGGAGAATATACGATGCAAATGTGAATGGAAGCAGAAGTCGGGGACGCCCGAGGAAGACATGGCATGACCAAGTGAATCAGATACTTGAGTCGGGCCATGTCAAGAGTCAGAACAATAGAAGAGTATGTATGAGACGATGTATGAATGTGAATGAGGCAAGGAGTGTGTGCCAAGACCGAGTTGTTTGGCGGTCCGTCCTCTCTGCCTACCCCTGCGGGGAAACGGCGTGATGGTTAGTTAGTTAGTTAGTTAGTGTTAGATTTATAAAATTTGACATGCTTATAACTTCTTTGTTTATAGTTGACAAGCCAGCGTTTTCTATACCTGTCAATTCCATAAAGTTTTGATTCCAAATGATGTTCGGAAGATTAAAATCGCCAGTTATAATTATTTTTACTTTTGGATATTTTAATTGTAAAATTTCAATATCTTCAAAATGCTTAGTATAAATACTTAAATCCGATTTAGGCGGAATGTACACATTACCCAATAAAATTATGTTTTTACCTGTATTAATCATAACAAATAATTGCTCTATTTCAACGTTTTTTGTATTTAACTGTCTGGAGAAAATATTTTTCGCTACTGCAATCAGAACTCCACCACCTCTTCTTTTATTGTTTTTAATGTCATCGTTTGTATATTGATTTCTATCCTGGCGGAAAACGTTGTATCTTGACATTCCTAGTTCTGCAGTGTGAATATCCGGATGTAACCAAGTTTCTGTGAAAATCAACACATCAAATATTGAAGTAGTTATTTCTAGTCTGAGAGTGTCCAGCTTAGTTCGAATTCCTCTGACGTTTTGATAATATAGGTAACAGTGATTTAGTTTATTGTGTAGTTTTTTGGTGTATGCTGTTGAACGATTTTCGGAATAGAATGAACATATTTTATCGTGAGATTTGTTTCACCGCTATTTTTCCGTTGTTCTAATTCTATTATCAGATTCTTCATGTGATTTCGCTGAGTTATTATCAAGTCCGGTTTTATCTTTATTCCATCGGTAATTTTTAATTTATTCCGAAGAATGTATTTTACTTGGAAAGAATCTTCAAATTCCACTTTAATTGGTCTGATGACTCCAGGTTTTTTAGCACCAAGTCTGTATATTTTTAGATTTTGTGTTGGTATGTCATCAATTTTTTTGATAGTGGATATTATTATTTTTGAGTCATTTGTCAACTAACTTTGTAAATAGACTTATTGTACAAGGGAAAATGCCTGATGACCTTAAATGTGCTATTGTTAGACCTATATAAAAAGGAGGAAAAAACTCGGAAATAGTCAACTATCGACCTATTAGTATCTTGCCTGCACTTGATAAAATTTTAGAAAAGTATGTTTTTTGTTTAAATTAAACAATTACTACATAAATTTTGCATTATAGACAACAAACAATACGGATTTCAAAAGAAAAAAACCACAGAAAAATTATTACAGGACTTCTCGAATTATATACATAAAGAATTAAACCGTAAAAGACATGTATTAGTACTATTTATCGATAATTCCAAAGCATTTGATACCATTGATCGACAAAAATTATTAAAAATCTTAGAGGCAATTGGAATTAGAGGAAACCTACTTAATTTGTTTAAAAATTATTTATTTAATAGACATATCTGTGTAAAAATATTAGAAAAACTGAGTGGGAAGAAAAAAAGTGAGCGTTGGCGTACCTCAGGGTTCAATTTTGGGACCCACGCTTTATATAATATTTGTATCAATAATGAAAAAACTTTTTGTTATACATAAAACATTTTGTATACGCAGACGACCCTGCTCTTGTTATATCTGATGATCAATTATCTAATGCTATTAAATATATGCAGAATGACTTTATGAAAATGGTCACACGACGCAGTCCTAACCATAAATACCAAAAAAAAACAAATTGATGCACATACGATCTCCACATGCTTCAGTTCTGAATAAGCCTGAAATAATATCCCACAATTTTTAATGTATTCATCAAAACATTTTGCAGAACTTCAAATGCGATAGTATTGAACTTGTTAATGAATATTTTTATTTGGGAGTGACTGTTGATTGCAACTTTAAATGGGACTTGCAAATAAACAAAATTTGTAAAAGGCTGAGTGCGTTAGTGGGTAAACTGTACAAATTGAAATGTTTCGTTCCTGTGAATATTTTTAAAATAATTTACTTATCACTTGCAGAATCTACTTTACGATATGGAATAACCACATGGGGACACTCTTGCAAAACTAACCTAAATTACCTACAATTAGTATAAAATTCTATGATTAAATTACTAGTTTTGACGGCCGGCGTGGTCTAGTGGTATACGCTTTTGACTACAGATCCGAAGGTCGCGGGTTCGAACCCGGCGTGCGCAAATAAATTTTATTTGATTAATTTGTGTTATTTCACAATTAATTAATTTAAAATAATATATAGTATATTTGCGGCACGTTCCAGAGTGGAAGATACTCTCAGTATCGCCCTGGTGTAAGACCACCATTCAGAATTGAAACGTTGCTTGAAATGGCTTTAGCCGTGTTTGGTGACCAGATCTGAATAGCCAGGTACTTCCCCACCTTCCTCTTCCCCATCTCCCTCCCCTTCCCAATACCCTCAGCCTCACAACATACCCCAATTGGGGATGCCATAGTCTCACTGGCTCCAGACGGGAACAGTTGGGACTCTTGTGCGGTATTACTGTAAAAAAAAAAAAAAAAGTTCCAAAACAGATATTTTCACAGAGGCGAAACATATCATTATTGTATCGGAACTTGACTGTCTCACCGGTACAGGCCTTATTATGGCACAAAATATTGATTCAGCATATATCTGACTCTGAATATTAGAGGAAAGTCGAACATGAACATAATACTAGGTTCACAAAAAATGAAGGAATGCTTGTACCAAAACATAACAATAAATACGGACAGTGAAACCTGGAATACAACGTGCCCAAAATATTCAACATGTTAACAAGCAATATAAAAAAATGCGAATAACCTCAGAGATTCAGATATATGCTGAAAACATGGCTACTAAGCAGAGATACTCTGTATTAGGAATACTTTTGATTATGGCAGTGGTTGGTGATAAATATGAGGTATAAGTTGTATTGTAATTAGTCATAATATTATGAAAATATGTCATATTGTAATTAAACATCAACATCCGGTTGAAAAACTGCTTAATTGCGGTTTAATGGGATTGTACTTTGAAGAACCATAAATTAATTCACAATAAGTTGTCTGTTCCTCGATTTTCACCTAATTTCATTTGGGACATGATGTAAATAACACGTATTCATTATACGTTAAAAATACATAAATATTGATTGTAAAAACAATATCCCATTGACTGAAAACAATCAAACTCTCTACTACGGGTGCTCTAGAGAAAGTTTTTGTTTTTTGAAGAATCGGTCACTGAAGCGGACATCTGAGGTTATTTTTTTATCTAACTTTGACCTCGTTGATCAATGGTATCTTTATTCGTAAAAAATAGTTTATTGTTTACCAATTTAAAAAAAATTCTCGTTTATATCAATTTTACGAAGAAACAGGGCTGGCCCTATCCTGGCGCAATTGGAGCAGTTCGCTCCGGGCGTCGAGTGCTCAACCTAACACATCGCCTTTGATATTATTTTTGATAAATACCGCGCTACAAAAAAACACAAATCATCATTTTATTCATTACAGTGATATCCTGCTTTGGCTTGTACTGTTGAGACTGTTAGGGCAGTCAAAATTTAACTCGCGCCTGGCGCCGTTTGGTTCAGGGCTGGCCATGCAAAAATACATTCTATTTATTGTCATTTTTATTACAGGAAGCATTTATGTGGAGGCAGTTACCGTAAACGCGGATCTTGGACCCCGAGAAGATGAAGCGGGGCTTACTTATATGAAAATTGACATAGAACTGCCAGATGTAAAAGAGGAATGCTTAGAACGCTTTGGAAGAATTACCAAGGCAGCAGGTAAAACCAATTTTTCACTGTAAACTTGAACGATTCGGACTCTCCTATTTTTTTAACCTTTCTACGAACTTACTTCGCTTATTTACTCTAAGTTTAGAAAAAATGTGTTTAACTGAGTCATTTTCACCCATGTTATTTTTCAAATTTGTCGACAGATCTTCAGACGCATTTTGTCGAAAAAGGATTCACTCCTCCACATAGCAACTACTCCTCCTCTCCTAAGTCAAATTTTGCAATAAACGTACCCACCCATGAAAGAGAAAAATATTTTTACTGTACCGGTTGCCACTATTCATCTTCTAGAAAGGGTGATTTAAAGAGCCACATGGTTACTCACACGGGAGAAAAACCTTTTTCATGTTCCGCTTGCAACTATGCATGTTATAGAAAGGGTCAACTTAAGAGCCATATGATGAATCACAGTGGAGAAAAACCATTTTCATGTTCCGTGTGCAACTATGCGTGTTGTCGAAAGGGTCAGCTGAAGGGGCACATGCTGACTCACAGTAGAGAAAAACTTTTTTCATGTTCCGCTTGCAACTATGCATGTAATCAAAGGGGTCAACTGATGAGCCATATGCTGACTCACAGTGGAGAAAATCATTTTCATGTTCCGTGTGCAACTATGCGTGTTGTCGAAAGGGTCACCTACAGAGCCACATGCTGATTCACAGTGGAGAAAAACCTTTTTCATGTTCCGTGTGCAACTATGCGTGTTGTCGAAAAGGTCAGCTGAAGAGGCACATGCTGACTCACAGTGGAGAAAAACTTTTTTCGTGTTCCGCTTGCAACTATGCATGTAATCAAAGGGATCAACTGAAGAGCCATGTGCTGACTCACAGTGGAGAAAAACCTTTTTCATGTTCCGTGTGCAACTATGCATGTTATCGAAAGAGTGACCTAACGAGCCACATGCTGTCTCACAGTGGAGAAAAACGTTTTTCATGTTTGGAGTGCGACTATACAAGTTATCATCAGGGTAACTTGAAGAAACACATGCTGACTCACAGTGGAGAAAAACCTTTTTCATGTTCCCTGTGCAACTATGCGTTTTTTCAAAAGAGGCACCTACAGAGCCACATGCTGATTCACAGTGGAGAAAAACCTTTTTCATGTTCCGTGTGCAAATATGCAAGTTGTCAAAAGGGTCATCTGAAGAGGCATATGCTGACTCACAGTGGAAAAAAACCTCTTTCGTGTTCAGAGTGCGACTATGCATGTTATCACAAGAGCAACCTTACGAACCACATTCTGACTCACAGTGGGGAAAAACTTTTTAAGTGTTCCGTATGCAACTATGCATGTTATCGAAAGAGCGACCTACCGAGCCACATGCTGACTCACAGTGGAGAAAAACCTTTTTCTTGTTCCGTGTGCAACTATGCGTGTTGTCGAAAGGGTCACCTACAGAGCCACATGCTGATTCACAGTGGAGAAAAACCTTTTTCATGTTCCGTGTGCAAATATGCAAGTTGTCAAAAGGGTCATCTGAAGAGGCATATGCTGACTCACAGTGGAAAAAATCCTCTTTCGTGTTCAGAGTGCGACTATTCATGTTATCACAAGAGCAACCTTACGAACCACATTCTGACTCACAGTGGAGGAAAACATTTTTCATGTTCCGTGTGAAAATTTTCATCTTAGCGAAACGCCCATCTAAAGACCCACTTGCTAACTCACAGTGGCGTAAAACCTGTTTTATTTTCCATAAGTCCACTTATAATGTTTTAAAAGGCAATCTGAAGCGCATGCTGACTCACTGCGGAAAAAAACTTTTTCTTGTTCCTTGATCATCTATGGATGTTCTCAAAAAGCCACATGCTGACTCACAGTTGCGACACACCTTTTTCATTTTCCAAGTGCACATATTTAGTTTCTAGGAAAGGCCATCTTACCTCTATATAAGATAAATATTGGACATTAGATGGATCACATGCTGACTCACAGCGGAGAAAAACAATTTTTCTTGTTCCGAGTGCAACTTTGCAAGTTATCAACAGTGTACCTTGAAGAGAAACTTGCTGACTTACAGCTAAGAAAACACTTTTTCGTTTTCTGGCTGCAATTATTCATGTTCTCAAAAGATAAATTTGAAAAAATACCTGCACACTAACAGTGAAGACTAGTTTGTTTCATATGCAATTATGCATTTTCTCGAAGAGACTCTTTGACTGGCCCCTATTTTTGTTCCTTGTGTTAACATTCATCTTCAAGAAAATTATTTACACAATAAATTTTTGTTAAAGATATGATATGTTTCACCAGAGAGTTTGAAGTATATAAAATATGTATCATTTGTAATGTTCAAAATATTCATTACCTTTCGATTTCTTTAAATTTGTTCTGGATCGAATTGTAAAGGATTTGATTATTTTTTAGAACTTAAATGTACGAAGTATGTGTAAAAAAGATAATTATGTCACACCTACTACTTAGACGAATATCAAAATATATATGAATATGTGTACAATAATGAATTTAACTATTTATTCAAATAATATTATTACACTTCTAAATTGTCTGTCAAAACTATAAAATTGTAGGAGCAGCTATTAGTGCGTTCTAGAATATTCTCTTTTTTATTTACCCTCCGGAGATCACACCTTGTACCTGCGAGAATTATTTGGTAAACTCAGCCGCTAGGTACTTCAACTGCTCGAGAACGTACTACCTTGGCAGACAGGAAAAAGTTCCATTGATTTGAGTTATGACGATTTTTCTCTCAGATTTTTTAAAATGTAAGTATTTGTCTCCGTACATAACAGAACCGACAAAATTTTAATTTGAATTTTTTTTACTAATTGACAATTGTACAATTTTGTAACATTGATACTATTCGCATTTTATACATAACGCTAGTGAGAAGCATTTTGGAATATAACTCTACGATTTGGGCTCCACATTATAATATCCATATTTAACCTTTCCTCATCTGTGGTGTGTATTTACTACACATTGCTTCTAATAACTTTAATAACTCTATAAATATAATAAATTCTGGGTTCAGATTTTAGGTATTCCTCCGTTATACATTTATGCACTGAATTAAAAAATAATATTTAACATAGTTTTCAAATTCAATTAAAAATCCGAGTTTTTTGTAAGAAATCGGGAGCAAATATACCAATACATTCAACCGTGTGACATTGCTACGCGAAGAGTGTGCGAGGAAATGACACGCTATTGATGTCCCGCTTTACTTCGCTATGCGTGCACATGAGAAATCCACTTGTCCCCAGTTCTATTTTTCTATTTAGACCATCGATACCTACGGCCGCATTGTGTAGCTTCGTCTCGTGACCAACTTGTGCAGGGGTACTAAAGTGAATCATTATTTCCGTTCGATAATTAAAATAATAATTTTTTGTAAGTACTTTTTCATTTATTTCAGAATACTGTGTTATACTATTACTTTATATTATAGTATTGAAAAGTGTGTATTACGTAACTATTTATTCGTGCGCTTTCGTCATTTAATCACTGATCTAAGATTTATTTTTGAATATTTATTTCACATTTTTTTTCTTATTCGTTATAATATTCCGTTAAGCAATACTGCGTTTTACATTATTTACAAAAACCCTTCCATTTTCAGGAAGAATAATAACTGACAGAAATTTAACAGAAGAAGGGATAGCGCAAGAACTTGATTATGATAGTGATATTGAGTTTGAAATGAACAATGACATATCAGATATTGAAGATTTGGTTGAACATTTAGAAGAATCGGACTCGGAATCGACTAGTGAAAATGAAGACGAGGGAGAAATACTAGTTTCAAAACACGGATTCGAATGGAGTGTATTACCACCATCATCATCGAGACGTCGGCAATGCAATATTGTCTATTTTAGTACTTTTTTTATGATCTATCTCTAAACTTGTTTACAAAATATGTGTACACTTTTATTTGATACTGAGCATTATCTATATACAAAATAATTTTACCTTATTTACATATAAAAAATATTTAAAATTGTTATCTACCAGTCAATCAGTGAGAAATAGTTAGGATGCAGGCGAATTCTCAAGTTATTCTTTTATAAAATTATCTTTTAATTACTGTCTGTATCTGTGTTTTCTCCTTAAATAAATAAATAAATAAACATGCAAATATACAGCGGTATGATAAATAATAAAAGAGAAATAAATCAAGGCAATCGTGTTGTTATGGAATTGGTGGAACCTCAATATGGCACCAATAGAGGCATAACCACAGATAATTTTTTTACGTCAGTACCACTGGCGGACAATCTTTTGTCTAAAAATCTGACCATAACTGGCACTCTTCGCAAAAATAAGAGGGAAATCCCTAAAAAGTTTTTGCCATCAAAAGAAAGGCCATTGTATAGTAGCCAGTTTGGTTTATATCAAATAAAACACTTGTATCACATGTGCCTCAGCAAAATAAAGCAGTTTTGCTCTTATCAACTCAATTCCTTGGAAATGAAATAAGCCAAATCGATACAAAAAAAAACAGATATTATTTTACATTACAATAAAACCAAAGGTGCTGTTGACACAGGGGACAAAATGACCTCCGAGTATTCGTGTGTAAGGTCGACAAGAAGATGGCCGTTTCGCTTGTTCATGGAAATGTTAGACATTGCTGCACTGAACACATATTTATTATGGATTCAAAAGTATCCGGAGTGGAAAAAAATAATAGAAGTAAAAGGAAATTATTCATAAGACAGCTAAGTTTAGAGTTGGCTAAGCCCAATGTAATGAAAAGAAAAAACAGCACGGTCAAATTTCACAAACAACAACAAGATGCTTTCGAGACAGTTTTGTCATATTATCAAGAAACACCACCCGCAACTGCTGTTACGAATGATATTACGAGTGATTCAAGAAATGTACTAGTGTCCCGAGCACCGTCGAAAACTTGCAGATTTTGCCCATACAACACAAAAAAGAAGCACCATAGTTTGTCATATTTGTCAAAAATCTGTATGCAAAAGCCACAGAAAAGAAAAAAAAATATATTTCCTGTCACAATTGCGATGCAATTTAGATTAACAATTTTATATATTTGGTTTTAAATTTTTATTATATTTAATTTCGCTGTATTGTTTTGTTCTTACATAAGTTTGCTGTTATATTTAAATATAATGCATGTGGAATTTTTAATGTTTAGTTTCTCAATATAATATTTCTTTTTACACATTTGTTTATTTCATTTAAAAAAAAAATTTAAGTTTGAAACCCCTGCAAAACTGGCAGCGTAAACACGCAAAGCTGTGTGCGTATAGTCCAGCGCCCATCAGCGGAATCAGCCGCCATTCGGTCACGGACCGTCGTTAGATAAGCATTCCTCGCACGTTTTTTTAGCATCTGCCGATGGTTTTTTCATGTTTTCAGCTATTAAATTACAATTATTATCACTTTTGACATAAAATATAATAAACATAAGCGATTGGCTATGAATATTCATATTTTTCCGATTTAAAATCGCTTATTTTAAGATGTGTATTGACTACACAGCACCGTAACGCGTGTATTTTTTTAGGACAGTAAGGGGAAGGTTAAGCGATTGAAAAAGTCCAGCATAGATTCCTTAGGTATATTAATTTTAAATTAGGTATTCCAAGAGAATCCGTGGACTATAATTTGTTATTAAACTGAACTAATCTCGTAAATTTATCAGATCGCAGAAAAATCTGTGATCTATTAATATTATATAAAATAATTCACTCGGTCCTGGATACCCCTGATTTAATAGAGCTAATACGATTTCATTGCCCTGGTCGCGCTAACAATAGACTGACTACCGTTCTACTATAATAACACACATACATTATCACATTATTACTCACCAATCAGTCGATTACTCATTTTGGGAAATGAACATGCTAACATCGGCGACATTTATTTCTTAAAATTAACGCAATATAAACATGCACTCAAAAATTATTTTTCCATATTGTAACTTTATATGCGCAATATGGACATGTTGAAATTAAATGATGATATTTCTCATTGTTCTTTTTTTGTTATTTTTGGTTGTGATACACAAAATAATTGTATGTTATTTTTAAGTTTAAAACTATTATTATGTAATGATATTATTTTTCTTACTTTTGTACTCTGTTATATGTTTATTTATAAAAGGCAGTACAGCCGTTTATGTATTTAAAAAAAAAAAAAAATTAAAAAAAAAAAAAAAAATGTTGTCGAAATGCCTTCATGCAATCATACATTTCGTTACATGCTTAAAGCAGATATAATGCCGTTAAAGCCTTTTCAACAAATTCGTAAATTTTTACACTTTGACAATAGTTGTTAAGATTATTCTGGTAAAAGCTATTTCCAATTGTAGAGAAAATTAGGAGGAACTGTCTGCGGCACGAGAATGAATTAAGTATTTTATTTTTATTTATTTTATTTTAGATAAAAGAAAATTACATTTTTCACTTATTTAACTAGAAATAACAAATACATTACAAATAAATATATTATACAACGATATTATTCACTTTCATTGTTTTGTTGATTGAGCATAAAACTGAAATTATTTTTTTTAAATGTACCTACACTTTTTCATTTTTAATTTCATCTGGGAGGCAATTATACATATATGTTGCTCCCCTCGTAACCAATGGATTGTTTGACATAATGAGTATGTAAGGCGTTTTCATTTATTTTATCGTGTTGCCGTGTAAAGTGTGTGTGTATTTGGGACGTTTTAATGAGTTCTGTATTTGTATGTATGAGTTTATTATTCATTTTGTAAATAAGGAGACATGTATTATATTCATATAATTTTCTTAATTCCAATAGTTTTGTTTTTCATGTATAATTTTTTTGTTGATGTTCTAGGTTTGAAATGAAATAGTTTTTTGATTACTTTGCTTTGTGTTATATTCAATTTTAAGGGTAAATGAGGAGGAATTATTTTACGAGTTGAGCTTAAAATCATGTATCCTGTTTTTTTTAATTCATTGATAGGATATTTGATTGGAGCCAACTGTTAATTTTGTTTAAGTCACTCTGTGTATTTTCTAGTAAGATGTTTAAATCTTTACCCCAGTAGAAAATTGCAGTATCATCTGCATATAAAAAATTATCACCGTTTAAATCTATTGGGAGATATCATTTATATATGTATTTTTAAGAATCAGATTTTTTTTCTTTAAAAAACCTATATTTAATATATTATGCCTTGGTCCAATCAACTCTACAATATGGTATCATTAGTTGGGGATCCACATACAAAACTAACCTTACTCCAATAGAAGTGGTACAAAGGTTGATAATTAAAATAATATTAAGAAAGCCTTCCGATTACCCAACGGATCGATTATTCGAAGAATTTCAAGTGCCTTCATTTAAAGATCTTTATACTAAAAATGCATTAATTCAAATCATTAAAAGAAAAAGACAAGTATCAATTTCTAACTGAAAGCCGTACTCGACTTAAATATATTTTTCCATGCCCAAAATTAAACACTTCCTTTGCACAAAATTATTACACTTACCGAGAAATAGATTTTTTTAATCGACTACCTTAAGAAATTAGAAACATTAATGATAACATCCAAATAATAAACACTGTGAACAAATATTTTAAAGACAAACTTACAAAAAATAAAAATTCTTTCCAATTGAATTAATCCTAAGAATAAATCATCTCAATTAGTTTCCTTAAGTAACATTCCATTCTTCAAATAATTTTAAAATCATTTTACTTTTAATTACTTACTTACTCTAATAAAACAATGTATACTCCTCTTCCAGCCACAAGCTAATGCTTCTATGGAAGAGGGGTCTTGAAATATTTGATCATATGTTGTAACAAATAAACAAAAATGTACTTATATAATTTAAAAAAAAAAAAAATATATATATTAACTCGAAATTTTAAATAAATGAAACGAAAATACTATGTTTTGTCACTTTATTGATATAATTTATTGTCTACCGTTTTCAGTACCTCCGTACCATCATCAGGACTGTTATAAAACTAATACTACTAAATACAGAAGTACACATATTATCAAAAACAAAAGAGACTGTTTACTACAATGGGACAGTGCGTCAGTTTAACTGTCAGCCCAATTCTAAGTGTGTTCCCCGTTACTTCACTTATCCCACACTCCCCTCTCCACTTCTCTACCACAACTGACACACTGTCCCCCTTTAGTATATTGTCTCTTTCTTTTTTGATATGTGTACTTCTGTATATAATAGCATATGTTTTATAACAGTCCTGATGATGGTACGGAGGTACCGAAACCGGTAGACAATAAAATATATCACAAGTGACACAAAACCTAGTTTATTTTTTTATTATATAAATAGTTAAAACATATCAATAAACAAGTCCTGATAAGCCAATTGAATTGGCTTGTCAACAGGTGATTAAAGTTTAGTTACATATACATTTTTAAAAGTTATAATTTACATCTAATATCTACAGAATCAACATTTTTTATACAATTTTTCATACATATTAAAGTAAATATTTTTTTTCCAATAGCCAATTTTTCACCATATATTTAACCTTATTCATAGACTTACATTGCTTTATAGTGTCAGGTAATAAATTAAATATCTTCGGTATGTTTTATTCAAACGTTCTCTGTCCGTATTTATTATTAAATTTCGGAACTACTAACCGTCATTGCGCGCGAATCTTGTGCTGTATTTATGTTCTAATTTTTCTTTATGCTGCGGGGTAAATATATACCGAATTATGACTTTTTGCCATAGTATAGCCTTAACAGGTAAAATTTTGGCACTCTGAAACCACAACGGTGTATTATGTCTCCGTTTAAAAATATTAGGGACGACTAGTAATTTTACAATTGCGTTTTGTACAACTTGGACTTGTATTTTTTATTATTGGTATTTTCGTTAAAATTATTTAACTTAAAATATGTTTAATTATTTACGTAGTCGTTGGACTTAATATGAGTCTTGGGTATCAATTGGGTATAATCAACATAGTTAACTTCGAAATTATTCTAAGAATAGAACGCTAATATAATATTTTTATGTCTTATACAAATGTACTTGTTTCAATCACAACGATGTTGAATTTACCGCTGACCTTTGAGCAATTTACGACGTGAAATTTTATAAAAGAAAATCAACGTGCATTAAAGTTGGGTTTTCAAGAAACTAACAGCAATCGTAAGGTAAAGCGTTCTCCATGTTTCCTCGTTTTCCCAGTGATTTTAACCTGATCGGATGATCTTTTATTTTCATTTACAGTTAACCGCCATTCGGGTTGTAAACAATTGCGTTAATATTACACATTGTACATCATAACTTGTTGCTTCTTTCACGTGTATACTCAGCCATCAGTGGAAGATACTCTCGGAATAAGGAAGTTGAGTCCATTTTTTTATTTTTTTTTTATCAATGTTCGCATTCAAACTTAAATACGAGTATTTTTTTTTTTTAAGTTTGTTTTGATAGTTAAATTAATTCTCAAAGTTTGAATTTTATTAAGCCCGCCAAAACGAGCGGAATCCGAGCGGTGTGGGTGTGACGTCATTCAAACTGTAAGAACCACGTCGCTTAAAGATTTTGTATGGAAAAAAAATTAATTCTTCAATAAGGAATTCCAGTAATTTTTTTACCAATGGTAACCGTCTATTAGAATTGATGTTATTAAAAAAAAAAAAAAAATTGATTAAGATTTCATAGTTAAATTAATATTTTAAGTTAGAATATTTGATTTTCAAGCCCGGTACGGTATTGTCGTCGCTATTTGTTGACTTGCCCCGCGCGAATTCAGGACCACCGCGCAGAAAAGTAAAGACCAAAAGTAAAATAACGGTTTACAGCCCAGTTCACTGTGAGACTTTTCTGGGCGGCCGGCGGCCTGAAGTGTATCACATGTTATGTGACATGTATAATAATAAAAACTTCTAAGTTATGCAATAAACAACATATTATTATAAAGCACTATACGAATATGTATCTTTAGAAATCCATTTCATATAATAATAACAACAAATCGCCCTAGTTCTTGTATGTTCAATAGACCTTTTTTTGCAAAACTGAGTTATGAATGCCAATATGTTCATTAGCCTATTGCGCATTAATGAAGCTCAAAAAAACCATATTGTTTGGTTTTTAAGTGACATTTTAAGCATTTTTCGAGTGCCAATATTCACTCACGGAATAATGTTTCAGTTCTTGTTTGTTCAATCTCCTGGATATTGAACATTCAAACACTCAAAGTTATGAATTTAACATTTTTAAAAAGTTCATAGATATTTGTTCAACATCCCGCCGAACGTTGAGGTCTTGAATGTTCACTGTCTCTCCAAAAAAAAATCTCCACTGTCAACCAATCAGGAGCCGGCTAGTAAAAATGTGCGGCCATGTTGATTTTTAGTTGTTTTCTAACATCGAAATTGTTCCACTAAAAATACGTTTAATTGCGAATACATACTGTTATTGAACTAAAAAATGACTTCACCGACTCCAAAATCAATTTACCTAAGAACAGTAGCTCAAATAGAAAGGTAAGTCTTAAAATTATGTAATTTATATGCTTTTTCACCATGTCCCTGAAGTGTGGCACTGTGCCCTCTGGTTGGAAAAAAGCGGTCATTCACCCTATTCCCAAGAAAGGTGACCGCTCCAACCCGGCCAACTACCGCCCCATAGCGATCACATCAGTTCTGTCCAAAGTGATGGAACGTGTGATCAACGACAAACTGCTCACATACCTCGAGAAGAACAAAATTATCAACGACCGTCAATACGGATTCCGGCGGAACCGCTCGTGCGGTGATCTTCTCGCGTATGTGACGCATGTTTGGGGGCGGTGCCTGGAACGTCACGGTGAGACCCAAACGGTCGCACTAGACATATCCAAGGCCTTTGACCGGGTCTGGCACCGAGGACTTGTCAACAAATTGCATTCTTACGGACTTCCCGCATCCCTGTGTACGTGGATTGCTGACTTTTTAAGGGATAGGTCGATTCAGGCGGTTGCTGACGGTTTCACCTCTTCCTCGCACTCCATAAATGCTGGCGTCCCACAGGGATCGGTTCTGTCTCCGACTTTGTTTTTGTTGCACATCAATGACCTTTTGACATGTGCACCGATTCATTGTTACGCGGATGACAGTACAGTTCATGATAGCTTTTTGTTTGACAAGCCCCCAAAGGGCACACAAACTCCAACGGCTCGGAGGGCTTTGAAGCAGAGAATGGACGGTTATCTCGAGAGTATTTCCTCCTGGGGTAAAAATAATCTCGTCGAATTTAATGTTTCAAAGACCCAATCCTGTCTGATTACGTCTAAAAGGGATCCAAATGATAATCTAGTCTCCTTCAACGGAAGCAATCTTCCGAACAGGCCTTCCATTGATATGCTTGGTGTAACTATAAGTGACCAGCTCAGGTACGGGGGCTCCATCGAAGCCAGAGTAAAGTTGGCCTCCCAGAAGCTGGGCGTACTGTACAGGGCCCGCAGATACTTTAATAGTACACAACTGCTCACCCTGTACAAATCGCAAGTGCGCCCTACTGTCGAATTTGGCAGCCATCTCTGGTCTGGAGCCCCAAAATACCTGAAAAAAACCCTTGACTCTGTGCAGAAACGGGCGGTCCGTTTGATAGATTCCCCAATCTTAACAAACGGACTGCAATCTTTAGAGCACAGGCGTCAAGTAGGTATGCTGTCCTTGTTCTATCGGTATTACAATGGAAGATGCTCTGAGGAACTAGCATCATTGATCCCTTCGGCACCGGTGCGTAGTCGGGATACACGCCAAACGCGCGCCCAACATTTGTACACAGTTGACACTTGTCACATGAGAACGGGTCGCTTCTACGATTCGTTCTTAAGTTCAACAGCTCGGCTGTGGAACGAACTGCCGGCCTCTGTGTTTCCTCCCTCCTACAACATGGGACTCTTCAAGACCCATGTTCACTCCTTCCTCTCCAAAAAAAGATCCTCCACACAGCATCCCCAAAGATGACATAGGCCCCGAGGGAAATTATTTTCTTCAGGGCCTCCTGTGTGGAGTAAATATAAAAAAAAAAAAAAAAAAAAAAAATATTTTACATGTACTTCTTGAATTTGCTAGGCAAATATACAGGATGCTTCATTTATTATTTATTTACAAACTTAGGACCTTTACATAAAATGAGTCATAATAAATTAAATTAGTGCATTAAAACTTATTTTTATTCAAGAAATACAACAAAAGAGCCAGGACATGGAAATGTGCAAAAAGTCGACTATCCTCATCGTCTGATTGAAAGACATCTACGACACATATATAGTCCGTTATCACTGCTTAGATCGCTGATGAAAACGAAGTCCAAATATTTCAATTTTGAATTCATTCAATTAAAAGTTTCTGATTTTTTGTTATTTTTAGTCACATAAAAAAAATAAACATATTCTTATGTAGGAACTACAATAAAACCAACTAGGCAAACGACTAACAACAATAAATGTAATGTTAAATAGCGCACACCCATAACCCAAATCGCGGGATATTATAATTTTAGGATTTTAAGAGCCGAAAGTATTTAAAAAAAATAATATTTTACTCACGATAATCAACATAAATAATAAGCTCACGGCATATAAGACCTTCCGAAAGAAAAAAAAATCTTTCTAAAGTAAGTAAACTTTAAAAATTACATTTATCAAATCTAGGTAGCGAAACAATAAAAATAAAACAAAATTTTCAAGTGAAAATTGAAAATTGAACTTCAATAGTTTTACGCATCACTCGGGATTTTTTTTTATGGAATACCGCACACAGTCTCAACTGCTCCCAACCATCTGGAGCCAGTAAGACTATGGAATCCCCAATTGGGGTATATTAGTATATTGTGAGGCTGAAGGTAGTGTGGAGGGGAAGGAGATGAAGAGGAGAAAGAGAGGAAGGAGAAGAGAGATGGTATGTGAGTATCTATTCAGATCTGATCACCAAACACGGCTAAAGCCATTTCAATTCTTATGGTGGTCTTTACACCATTTTTTCCTCTCTGGAACATGCCGCAAATAGATTATATGTTATTTTAAATGAATAATTTATGAAAATAACATAAATGAATCAAATAAAATTTACTTGCGCACGCCGGGATTTGAATCCGCGACCTCCGGATTTCTAGTCAAGAGTACCCCTAGACCACGGAGGCCGTAATACGTACGATGTAAGAATATTTCACATCACGCATGCACCGACAACCGATAGTAGTATATTAGCGGTAGGTACCTTTGTACTTGTGCATTGTTTTCAAACTTCCAAAATATTGGATGATTTATATAGAGCAGTTTTTGTGAAAAATCAACTCAAGGACTCTGTTTGTATATTTTAAAGTAATACTTTAAGTCAACTACTAACTAAGATAAAAGTAAAGTATTTGAAATCTGAAAATCACCCTGTATATACAATTTACCACTAATTGGCTAATTGTACAAAAAATACCTCAAACTTATGTGAGCCGAATTGTTCAATCTCCAGACGATATGTTCAATATCCAAAATAATCATTCATAATTTTCAAGCCATGTTCAACGTCCACCTTTAAAGTCATAATATGGGCATATTATAGCTTCAATCTTCGAAAAATGATCTTTAATAATTTCCTGTTACACATATGTATTAAACGAAATGACCAAAATCGAAAATTTTTTTAGAATTTGCCTGTAAAAACAAAAAAAACGTCTCCTATAAAATTTGCTAAATGGTCTATTGAACATACAAGAACTAAGGCAGCAAAATGTCAAATCATCCAGAAAGCAGCACTTCATTTAAGGAGCCTTTAGTTAGTAATCATGCATCGAAAGCCTCCAACAATTTTATTTTATTATCCACTGCGGTAATTAATGTACGAAATAAAAAGAGAAATTTAATTAAGGCTAGAATTCTCTTGGATTCAGGTGCGCAATCTGATTTTGTTAGCAAAGAGTTTCCCACTAAATTACAATTAAAAATTAGGAAGGCGGATATACCTATAACAGGTATTCATAAGAAAGTTCTACATATCAAAAACATTACAGATTTAGAAATATCTTCCAATTATTCATCTTTCACAAAGAGGATTTAATGCCTAGTATTGGAGGAAGTGACGAGTAACCTACCACAAATCTCATTTCAGAAAAAGGATGCCAGCATTCCCGAAGGATTGCAGATGGCAGATCCTACATTTAATGAAACCGGCCCGATAGACATGCTGATCGGGGCTGACAACTTCTGGGAGATTTTACATTCTGACCGGATGAAGATTCAGGATTCCGGACCAATACTGCAACGAACTGAATTCGGATGGCTGGTATCCGGACCAATCTTCACTTCAGAAAAAAGGCCAATAAAAACATGTAATCTTTCACTCAGCTTAATACACAAGCAAATTGAAAATTTTTGCAAATTAGAGGAACTAAGTCCTACTAAGCATAGAAGTCACGAGGAGCGTGCATGTGAAATAAATTTCAAGGACACGCATAAAAGAAATGACGAGGGTCGTTTCACGGTAAGATTACCGCAGCGCCCCTGTATTAAACAGTTGGGCGAAACACTGCCTATGGCAGAAAAAAGACTCTGTAATCTGCAGAGGAAGTTTTCTATAAACCCTAATATGATGGAAAAGTACAAAGAATTTATGCAAGAATATCATGATTTAGGTCACATGACACGGTGTGAAGCGCCGTCTCTGGATAAAAATTATTGTTATTTACCGCATCATGCGGTGTTGAAAGAGTCCAGTACAACCACCAATACTCGGGTAGTATTTGATGGATCATCAAAATCATCTACTGGAGTATCTTTAAATGATGCCCTCATGGTAGGACCAATCTTACAAAAGGATTCATGCGCGCAATTACGATTTTTCAGAAAGCACAAGTATGCATTAACAGCTGATATCGAGAAAATGTACAGGCAGATATTGGTGCAACCTGAAGATAGGGATCTGCAACGCATAGTATGGAGAAACTCTCCCGATGAAGAAATTCAACATTATCATCTCAATACCGTCACCTATGGTTTGGGGCCTTCATCATTTTTGGCAACCAAATGCCTGGAGCAGTTGGCAAATGAAAATCTCGAAAAAAATCATAAGGTCAGTCAAATTATAAAACATAACTTTTATATGGATGATTTGATAACTGGCGATGAAAGTGAACAAAATTGCCTAAATTAAAGAACAATTAATATCCATCTTGGCATCCGCTGGAATGAATTTGCGGAAATGGCGATCAAATATACCCTCATTATGTTCAAAACAAGAGGATATGTCAAGTATGATTATTAGTGACGAATCGAATGACGGAAAAATATTAGGTCTGTCATGGAATAATCAACAGGACAATTTTTTATACACAGTGAATCCAATAAATAAGCAAATTAAAAGCAAGCGTGAAATGCTGTCGGCCATAGCATCTGTATTTGATCCTTCAGGATTAATAGGACCAGTTACGTTGGTCGCAAAATTAATAATGCAGAGACTGTGGCAGACAAATATTCAATGGGACGAAAATATTCCAATTGACATGATGAATGCATGGGAATCTTATACAAACGAATTACCGCTATTAAATAACTTGAAAATTTCTAGAAAAATAATTTGTCAGAATCAAGTAAACTTGCAATTGCATGGATTTTGTGATTTTTCAGAAAAGGCATACTCGGCTTGCATTTATATGATATCTACTGATGAGTTGGGTAAAAAATATTCCAATTTAGTAATATCAAAGTCGCGAGTAGCGCCTCTGAAAACCATATCTCTTCCCAAATTGGAACTCTGTGGAGCTGTTTTACTATCAAGATTAATGAATTATGTTAAGGTGGCTATATGTATACCTGATATAGTTACAACTTACTGGTGTGATTCTCAAATAACCTTATGTTGGATCAAGGGACAACCTGCGAGATGGAACACTTTTGTTGCCAATAGGGTAGCTGAAATTCAAGAATCAAGCCAACCTGCACAATGGAAGCATGTGAAATCGGAAGATAATGCCGCGGATGTATTATCTAGAGGTATTAAACCTTCTCAATTATTGATATCTAAAATTTGGTGGCACCGGCCTACTTGGCTAACGCTAGAAGAATCCAGTTGGCCATGCGGTGAATCTACGTGTTTAGATCCACCTGAAGTGAAAACAAAAACTGCACTGTTGGCAACAGTAACACAAGATTGGGACATTTTTAAGAGGTACTCAAGTCTAAACAAATTGCAAAGAGTAACAGGTTATTTACTTAGATTTTTATTTAATTGTAGGAACGCATCGCGCAAGCGTTATGGTCAATTGACAGTAAGTGAATTGGATGACTCTTTGAATGTTTTAATATCCCGAGCACAAGCATATTCATTCAGAGAAGAGATACGAGCCTTGCAAGCGAGCAGGGATGTTTGGAGGGGTAGTAATCTACGTTCACT
Source organism: Hesperophylax consimilis (assembly GCF_061612785.1). Lineage (NCBI taxonomy): Eukaryota > Metazoa > Arthropoda > Insecta > Trichoptera > Limnephilidae > Hesperophylax > Hesperophylax consimilis. The sequence goes on from NC_142852.1 coordinate 3,187,662, forward strand.
AAATCCTTATTTGCATAATGATTTACTTCGCGTGGGCGGCAGGCTTTCGAAAGGAAAATTGTTAACAATAAATCAACAACATCCCATCTTGTTACCATCACATCACTGTTTAACTAAGCTAATTATAAAAAAAATATCATTATTTGCATTTGCACGCAGGCACTCAGACTTTATTGGCAATAGTCAGATTGAAATTCTGGCCAATAAATGGAAAAAATATTGTAAAAAAGATAATAAAAAAATGTGTAATATGTTATAGATCAAATCCCAGGACGATGCAGCAAATAATGGCAGACCTTCCAGCCGAAAGGGTTACCGAATGTAAACCTTTTAGGATGACTGGTATAGACTATTGTGGACCATTTATGATAAAGTCGGGTATTCACAGGAAAACTAGTAACGTAAAGGCTTATATATGTTTATTTGTATGCATGGTATCAAAGGCCATACACTTAGAACTTGTACTGTCTTTGAACACAGATAGTTTTTTAAACGCTCTAAAACGCTTTATAGCACGTCGTGGAAGGCCAAGTAAATTATTTTCCGACAACGCTACTAACTTCAAGGGCGCAAACAACGAGTTGAAAGAAATTTATAATTTTTTATCTAGCTCTAGCGATGAAATCGAAAATTCACTATCGAAACTTGCAATACAATGGCAGTTCATTCCCCCAAGAGCGCGTCATTTTGGAGGACTTTGGGAAGCCGGAATAAAATCTGTCAAATATTGTTGTGTATAAAGCTTCGGGCTTTCAGACACAGATGGCAGTGCTCTTAGTTTTAGCCTCCGACGACAGAGGGCGTCTCAGCTTTAGGTTAGGTTTCATTGGAATCCCACTGGGAGACCGAATCTAGCGAGTACCGATAAAGGTTGACCAACGCGGTTATATTGTACACGCGATATTCTAAATAAACCAGTTAATAACAAGTAACCTATTTATTACTGAAAGAGGTATCTTCCATCCAAGGAGTGTTGGGAGTCTGTGGCAAGAAGTCCACGGCTGTATATCCCGAAGGATAGAACATCACAGCTGGCGCAGTCGAAGGATAACTGGAGAATTTTTTTTTTTTGTTGTCACACGGCAGCAGAATTTTGTCAACCAGGAACGTGAGGGCTAAGTCACGGGGTGACTTCCAATTGTGTTTTCCTTCGTGGAGAAGGGAGACAAGATTGGTTATCCAGGGCCGTGGAGGCCTAGGATCGACGATTTCTGTTCTAGGAATTAAGAGGCAATTTACCAGAGGACCATTTTAACAAAGGAAAATAATCCATTGCCAAGGCGAGCGGTGGAGCTAATTTGGAACAATAAAACATTGCCAGGACGTGCGGTGTTTGCAGCATTTATCTATTGCCAAGGCGAGCGGTGGATAATAACAACTTTTGAAGGAATTTCTGAAAGACTGGCGGCGGAAAGAAGAGTTCCTGAGTTAAGTAGTTGTTTTTTTTGTTGGAGGTTATTGTTCCGGGTTTTGTTTTTTTTCTTGTGTGTTTTTATTGTGGTCTGTGCTTCGTGTAGATATGGAATCGGGAAGAATTCCGAGTTTTAATCATCTCGAGGGAGATTGGTTCGTGTTTAAGCTTCGTCTAGAACAGTTTTTCGTTATAAATGATGAGATTAACGCGGATAAAAAAAGGGCGTTTCTGTTAAATCTTTTGGAGCCGGATACATTCTCTTTGTTGATAAATTTGTGTTTTCCACTTAGAGTTACGGACGTATCGTTTGAAAAATTATGGGTACTTCTTGAAAAACTTTGCAGTAAAAAGCGTTCAGTATTCAAAGAACGCGAAGTATTTTTTTCAGCAAGACAAGAGGCGGGCGAATCCATTAAAGATTTTGGGGTTAGATTACGGTCTTTGTCAACTTATTGTGAATTTGAAGCTAGGTTGGAGAAAAATTTAGTAGATATGTTTGCCATTGGATTATTACCGGGTCGCATTAAAGACAAGATTTACTTGGAAGGGCTGAAATTGTCACTTAGCGAACTAGAGGAAATAGCTAATAGTATGTCAGTTTTAGACGTTCCAAATAATTCAGTTAAATCAGAAGTTAACATCATCAGTAAGAATACTAGCAATAGGCATTTTTCTAAGGGCAATAAACAAAAGTTTGCCGCGAGTTCATCTGTAAACAAACCGACGTATACAGTACCATCGGGTGCGAAAACCCAGTGCCGAATTTGCAAGAAAACGGGTCATTGTACTAATTCATGCAAATTTCGCAATGCGAGATGCTACAAATGCAATGAAGTAGGTCATCTGCAAAAATATTGTGTGAATGATAACTTTTCAAATAGTGTAAATCCAATTGTTGAGGATTTTTGTTGTAATAATCATGTGATAGCTTCAATAAAACCGTTCACAGCAGACATTATAATTAACGACAAGCATTTTAGAGCGATGGTCGATTCGGGATCTTCGTTAAGTGTAATGCAGGAAGAAATCTTTAAGCGTCATTTTGGTTCATTAAAATTATTGGCGGATAACCGTACCATTACTGGGTACGCAGGGAATCCTTTGAAAGTTATTGGCAAAGTTATTTTTGACGTGAAGTTCAAAAATAAAAACAATAATGTTACATTTATAATTGTTGCGGGAGGTTCAGATCTAATTGTAGGTAGAGATTTCATGGATATTTTTGGGTTAGAAATCGCTTCAGTACAAAATACAATTAATTCGGTGGACCCTGAAGAGGAATATAAGGATAATTTTATTCGTGAATTTCCGGATGTTTTTACTGAAAAGCTAGGTTCCGATTTCATAGGCTATATAGAAAAGTGTGAACACTTAGATGTAAAGCGTATAGTCGCAGCGACAGGCTCAGACCCAGAAATTCAAGGAATTTTAGGGCATCTTCGTAGAGGGTGGCCCAAGTGGGTAAATCGCGACAGTTTTTTATGGAAATTCTGGATTAAAAGGAATGAATTATCTATTGAAAATGATTGTTTGTTTTGGCAACATAGAATTATAATTCCAAGTTCGCTTCAGAGTATAGTTTTAGATTTGTTACACAGATCGCATTTGGGCATTGTAAAAATGAAGGGATTAGCCAAAGGTTATTTTTGGTGGCCGTCAATGAACAAGGACTTAGAGAAAATCGTTCAAAGTTGCAAAAATTGTGCAGCAGTTAGGCCGTTACCACCTAAGAGTCGTCATACGATTAATTAGTTGAAGAGAATTTTTTCAAATTTTGGGTACCCGGACTGTATTGTAACTGATAATGGAACCGTTTTTACTAGTCAGGAGTTCAAAGATTTCTTAGAGTATAATAATATTGAGTTTTTAACAACGCCAGTGCGTCATCCCCAAAGCAATGGGCAGGCTGAAAACTCGGTAAAAACAGTGAAGAATTTTTTAAAGAAAATTCTTGTTAATAACGTATTTAAGTCAAATTATAAAGATAGATTATATGAATTTTTAAGTGATTATAGGAATATTCCACATTCCACAACTGGAATTGAACCCTCAGTGCTAATGTTTGGTAGGAGATTAAAATCAACCTTTAGTAGCCTTTTACCTAAAAGTTTTGAAGAAAACGTAGCAACCTCGACAGAGAATTTAGCGAATGCGAATATTAATAAAGGTCAGGAAAATCAGTTTAGGAATTTCGGTGGGGTTGTTTGTAGAAGTTTTCAGATAGGTCAGAAGTGTTTAGCGAGAGACTTCAGACAAGTGAATAAATGTTCTTGGGCAAAAGGAATTGTTGAAAAAAGACTGGGAAAAAAACTGTATATTATTAAAATTGTGGGGACACAGATGTCGTGGAAAAGGCATATTGATCAACTGAGAGGATGTCCGCAGCACAGGGAGGAAGAGGCAGAGAGTGAACCTTTCGCGTCTGATATGACGAAATGCTGGGCAGATGAGGTTGACACGTCACTCCTTTTGAGAGATTTTAACCGGTGTTCTCTTGATTTCAGGTCTCCAGGGAGAAACAGAAGCCCACCACAAAATGAACCAGCACCATGGGCGGGACGACTTCGTCCCAGACGTCTTTGAAATGACCTCCAGGGAAAGAATCAGCTACTTATAGAGTCAACATCTTTTTGGAGTAGAGTCAGTGCTTAATGAATTATTTAATTTTGTGTGTAATGATTTATTTTCAAATATTTAGTTCTTGATTTTAATAATATTGATTTAAGTGACATCTGTTTGCGATTGTATAGATTCGTGATTTTAAAAAGAATACTGTAACAATGAAATATCGTAGACAGGTTTCTAGTTTAGCAGGGGGAAGATGTTGTGTATAAAGCTTCGGGCTTTCAGACACAGATGGCAGTGCTCTTAGTTTTAGCCTCCGACGACAGAGGGCGTCTCAGCTTTAGGTTAGGTTTCATTGGAATCCCACTGGGAGACCGAATCTAGCGAGTACCGATAAAGGTTGACCAACGCGGTTATATTGTACACGCGATATTCTAAATAAACCAGTTAATAACAAGTAACCTATTTATTACTGAAAAAGGTATCTTCCATCCAAAGGGTGTTGGGAGTCTGTGGCAAGAAGTCCACGGCTGTATATCCTGAAGGATAGAACATCACAAATATCATTTGAAACGAATAGCGAGTAACTCCTCACTAACATATGAGGAATTTAATACCGTTTTATGCCAGATTGAATCAGTTCTAAATTCTAGACCTCTCACTCCTCTATCCACTGATCCAAATGACCTTAATCCCCTCAGTCCTGGTCATTTTCTCGTTGGTGAAAACTTGGCAGCTATTCCAGAGCAAAATCTGAAAAATATATCATTCAACAGACTGAATAATTATCAAAAACTGTCTTTGCTAATACAATCATTTTGGTCGAGGTGGAGCAAGGAGTACCTGGCTCAACTCCAAGGCAGAACGAAGTGGACCAGCGGACTTCACAAGCAGCTGAAGCCTGGCGACATGGTGGTCCTGAAGGAGGACAACCTACCACCCTGTGTATGGAAACTCGGGCGTGTAACAGCAGTACATCCTGGAGCCGACGGAAGGATCCGTGTGGCTACTCTGAAAACAGCTCATGGAACTACGCAGAGGGCAATTTCGAAGCTATGTCTATTACCAATAGACGACAACGATGAACTGAGGATGACAACATACCCACCCAACGGAGCAGGCGCAGTCCAAACGCGACAGAAAATTTAAACACAAGGCTTGAAAGTGTCTTTTGAAGTTTTAAAAATTAAAAGAAAAACTTTTTTTTTTGTTTTAAAATAAAAATAAAAAAAACATTATGAATTTAAAATGGTGAAAAGCAATAAAAACAAGTGATTAGAACGTGAAATAAAAAAAGGAAGATAGTTAAAAATTCATAAAAATGTATAAAAACACTATAACACAATCATTTTGAACTTAATTAATTGAAAACTAAAAACTTTTCAAAATGCAGTAATGAACAAAGAAGAAGGATGACCTGGAATCTATTAACCTTTGTTGTGTTGTCCATACTATATGTTTTTATATATGATTATTGTAATGTGGTTTTTTCTTTTCTCTTTTTGTTTTTTATGTAATATTTCTGTTGAGATTTAATTGCTACTACAAAATGTTTTGTATTCTAGAATGAATTTGTTTTAACAGCAGTAATTTTCTAATTTATTATTTCATAATTGGTTTGTATAATTCTTTGGTTGTTTAATTTGAAAATAGAATTCGATATTTTTTTGTTATGAAAAATATCTGCCTATTTTGGCCCGGAGTATGTTCGAATTTGCTCCGAGTTTCAAACCAATTATAATTTATATAAAGTAACTGATTTAGAACACAGATGGCGCTAGTTTACACCTTCTTTAAAGGCAGCCAAATTATGTTATTTAAGCCCCAATTTTGATTAGGGAACTCACTTCTCTTCGATAGTTTCTAGCTAAAGGAACCCAAAGTTACAATATATTTCGCTCTCCGTTGGTATAGTGATCTCTACAGAGTGTCGGTAGCAATATAGCTTTGAGAAAAGGCAACAATAAATTCGGTGTAATTTCAACTTCCACAAAGTGTTTTATTTATAGAAGGAATCTCCCTCTTGTTCTTAAATCCTAATTTAAACAATAACTGTACTATATTATGTAATGTAATTCGTGTATCTTTAAAAAAAAATATATAGGTATATATAAAAATAAAAAAATAATAATAAAAAAAAATAATAAAAAAAAGTGTAATAATATTATTTGAATAAATAGTTGAATTCATTATTGTACACATATTCATATATATTTTGATATTCGCCTAAGAAGTAGGTGTGACATAATTATCTTTTTTACACATACTTCGTACATTTAAGTTTTAAAAAATAATCAAATCTTTTACAATGCGATTCAGAACAAATTTAAAGAAATCGAAAGGTAATAAATATTTTGACTATAACAAATTATACATCTTTTATTTACTGGAAACTCTCTGGTGAAACATCATGTCTATAACTAAAATTTATTTTGTTAATAGTTTTGGTGAAGAATGTTAACACAAGGAACAAAGAAAGTATCCAGTCAAAAAGTCTCTTCGAGAAAATGCATAAGTGCATATGAAACAAACAAGTCTTCACTGTAAGTGTACAGGTGTTTTTTTCAAATCTCTCTTTTGAGAACATGAATAATTGCAGCCAGAATACGAAAAAGTTTTTTCTTAGCTGTAAGTAAGCAAGTTTCTCTTCAAGGCACACTGTTGATAACTTGCATAGTTGCACTCAGAACAAGAAAAAATGTTTTTCTCCTCTGTTGGTCAGCATGTGATCCATCAAATGTCCAATATTTGCAATAAGAGGTTGTACGAAACAATATTCCGTCCGTACAATACTGTAAATGCGTAGGTAGCTGGGTACACTTTTATTAGTGTTTCAGTCTTGGTGGATAGAATTTAATGTCAAGATCAGAGAGGGATTGATTCCCAAGTCTGAGTCGACGAAAGGAATTTAAGACTGGAAAAACTGAATTTAATACTGAATTAAAAAACACTTGAAAATATTTTCTTGAGATTTGTAGACTTTGGAGATGGTTTCTTCAGGAGAGACGTTTCTCTTCAGGGGTAGTTTTTGAACTGACTTTGTATGGAATTCGGTTCTCTATTTATAGAACGTTTTCAAATCGAACCCTCTCGGGGGAGTTTTCACCCCTTTCGTGAGGGGTGAGTTGGTTAGGTATTTTTCCTCTTTACAATTAATTTGTTTAGAGGAAAGTTATATTTTAATATTATACCTTTTACCAGGTCAGTTCAATTTACCCAAACCACCTCCTTCAGTCCCGTTTATTTATTTTATAATAAATTATACAAAGTTTCATATTGGGGTTGAAGCAAAATATCCTTGGTTTGAACATTTCCCAAAGAGTAAAAAACATATTTAGGTACAATTCTTTAAGTTATTATGTTAGTATATAATCATTTCTTGATGTTGATATTTATTCTGTGGTCGTATCTTCTGATATTTTCCTGTAAATTGAGTCTGATGTCATTATAGGTGGTCGCATCAATTTTCGTTATCAGTGTTTGATAAGAGTTTCAATGGAGTATGCGGAGCTGTGATTGGTTGAAAACTCGGCGGCCATCATGGAATTCCTTCCGGGCAGTATGGAGGGGGAGTCACGTAAATACTGGGTCGCCCCCTTAGAGTGGTTCATTCCGTGGATTGGTGGCTCTTCAATGGAGTATGTTGAGCTGTGATTGGTTGAAAACTCGGCGGCCATCATGGAATTCCTTCCGGGTGGTATGGAGGGGGGGTCACGTAAATACTGGGTCGCTTCCTTAGAGTGGTTCATTCCGTGGGTTGGTGGCTCCGAGTGAGGTGCTGGATGGTTATTTTCAGATGTATTTCAGGTTCTGCTGTTGTATTGCTATGTAATTGTCTTGATTAATCACATACAGCACATAATTTGATTAAGTAATTATGGTTTGAAGATTTCCAATTGTGTCGGCGACACGGTATCGAGCGGTTTCGGGGTTTGAGTGTTTTTGTAATTTTTACGTAAATATGAATTCCTCTGAAAGATTCTGGAGGTCTGGATACGTATGATACAGAGGTGTTACTTTGAATAGCCCGCTATTTCGGTAGATGTTACTTTTGAAGCTGTCATTTTTTGATATTGGACAAGTAGACATTACGCCATTAATAAAAATGGAATGATACACGCTTCAACAAAAGGTCCTTGAAATGTGTGAAAATGATCCAGAATTTCATCGAAAAATCATCTTGAGTGATGAGGCCCGATTCCACCTCGGTGGCTTCGTCAACGAGCAAAATTGTCGCATCTGGGGCTCGGAAAACCCAAGAGATATTTTTGAAAAGCTTCTATATCTCTTTCCTCAACGTGTGACTGTTTGGTGCGGTTTATGGTCCGGCGGAGTCATTGGACCTTACTTTTTCGAAAATGAGGCTGAAGCAACAGTCGCTCTTTCGATAACATGCATAGCTGCACACGGAACATGAAAAAGGTTTTTCTCCAATGTGAGTGAGCATGTGGATCTTTAGTTGATCCTTTCGATAATAAGCATAGTTGCACAGGGAACATGAAAAAGATTTTTCTCCACTGTGAGTCAGCATGTGTGTCTTCAGGTTACCCTGATGATAACTTGTAAAGTCGCACTCCAAACATGAAAGAGGTTTTTTTCCACTGTGAGTCAGCATGTGCCTCTTCAGCTGACCCTTTCGACGACACGCATAGTTACACACGGGACATGAAAAAGGTTTTTCTCCATTGGGCGTCAGCATGTGGCTAGTTAGGTCGCTCGTTCGATAACATGCATAGTTGCACACGGAACATGAAAAAGGTTTTTCTCCACTGTGAGTCAGCATGTGCCTCTTCAGCTGACCCTTTCGACAGCACGCATAGGTGCACACGGAACATGAAAAAGGTGTTTCTTCACTGTGAGTCAGCATGTGGCTCGTTAGGTCGCACTTTCGATAACATGCATAATTGCACACGGAACATGAAAAAGATTTTTATCCACTGTGAATCAGCATGTGTCTCTTTAGTTTATCCTGTTGATTACATGCGTATTCACACTCCGAACATGAAAATGCTTTTTCTCTACTGTGAGTCAGCATGTGCCTCTTCAGCTGACCCTTTTGACGAAACGCATAGTTACACACGGGACATGAAAAAGGTTTTTCTCCATTGTGAGTCAGCATGTGGCTAGTTAGGTCGCTCTTTCGATAACATGCATAGCTGCACACGGAACATGAAAAAGTTTTTCTCCACTGTGAGTGAGCATGTGGATCTTTAGTTGATCCTTTTGATAATACGTATAGTTGCACAGGGAACATGCAAAAGATTTTTTTCCACTGTGAGTCAAGATGTGTGTCTTCAGGTTACCCTGATGATTACTTGCATTGTCAAACTCCGAACATGAAAGAGGTTTTTTTCCACTGTGAGTGAGCATGTGCCTCTTCAGCTGACCCTTTCGACGACACGCATAGTTACACACGGGACATGAAAAAGGTTTTTCTCTATTGTGAGTCAGCATGTGGCTAGTTAGGTCGCTCTTTCGATAACATGCATAGTTGCACACGGAACATGAAAAAGGTTTTTCTCCACTGTGAGTCAGCATGTGCCTCTTCAGCTGACCCTTTCGACAGCACGCATATTTGCACACGGAACATGAAAAAGGTTTTTCTCTATTGTGAGTCAGCATGTGGCTAGTTAGGTCGCTCTTTCGATAACATGCATAGTTGCACACGGAACATGAAAAAGGTTTTTCTCCGCTGTGAGTCAACATGTGCCTCTTCAGCTGACCCTTTCGACAGCACGCATATTTGCACACGGAACATGAAAAAGGTGTTTCTTCACTGTGAGTCAGCATGTGGCTCGTTAGGTCGCTCTTTTGATAGCATGCATAGTTGCATACGGAACATGAAAATACTTTTTCTCCACTGTGAGTCAGCATGTGCCTCTTCAGTTGACCCTTTTGACGACACGCGTAGTTGCACACGGAACATGAAAAAGGTTTTTCTCCACTATGAATCAGCATGTGTCTCTTTAGTTTATCCAGTTGATAACATGCATAGTCACACTCCGAACATGAAAGTGCTTTTTCTCCACTGTGAGTCAGCATGTGCCTCTTCAGCTGACCTTTTTGACGACACGCATAGTTGCACACGGAACATGGAAAAGGTTTTTCTCCATTGTGAGTCAGCATGTGTACGTTTGAATTTCGCTTTTGAAAATTCATGGCAAAATTTGACTTAGGAGAGAAGGAGTAGTTGCGGTTGAGAGGAGTGAATCCTTTTTCCACAAAATGCGTCCGAAGATCTGTCAACAAATTTGAAAAATAACATGGATGAAAATGATTCAGTTAAACTTAGAGTAAATAAGCGAAGTAAGTTCGTAGAAACGTTAAAAAAATAGGAAATGCCGAATTTTTCATGTTTACGATAAATATTGGTTTTACCTGCTTCCTTGGTAAATCTTCCAAAGCGTTCCAAGCATTCCTCTTTTACGTCCGGCAGGTCTATGTCAATTTTCATATAAGTAAGCCCCGCTTCATCTTGTGGGGATCCAAGATCCGCGTTTATTGTAACTGTTTCCACATTAATGCTTCCTGGAATAAAAAAGGAGAATAAATAGAATGTATCTTTGAATGGCCAGCCCTGAACCAAACGGCGCCAGGCGCGAGTTTAATTTTGGTTGCCCTTACAGTCTTAATTAGTATACACCAAGGGTAAATATCAATGTAATCAATAAAATTATGATTTGTGGTTTTTTGTAGCACGGTATTTATCAAAAATAATATCAAGGGCGATGTGTTAAGGTGAGTATTCGACGCCTGAAGAGAACTGGTCCAATTGCTTCCACATAAGGCCAGCCACGTATCTTCGTACCATTGATGTAAAACGAAATATTTTTTTAATTAAACTATAAATTATTTTTTAACAAATAAAGAAACCATAAAAGCTGGAATTTGGATGAAAGTTTTAAAGGTCAATATCAGATAAAAATGACCACAGACGTCCACTTGAGGGACAGATTCAACAAGAAAGAAAAACCCTGCTCTAGAGCACCTTAAGTAGGGAGTTGTAAGTCAATGGGATAGTGTTTTCTAAATCAATATTTATGAATTTTTAACGTTTAAAAAATACGTGTTATTTACATCATGTTGCAATAAAATTAGGGGAAAATAGAGGAACCGACAACTTATTGTGAATAGTATAATCATGTTAAAATAGTGCTGTATTTGGTAGTTTCCGGAAAGGATGCATTTTAGGGTAAATACCCAATACACCTTTTGTTTTATAAGAGAGGATGAAACAAGTATGTGTTCTGTTTGCACGACATTTCAAAACAGACATGGATTCCGGACATCCGTATTTAAAGTTCTATATTATACATGTATGCAATGCAACTACTCTCCGCATATTGCAAGAATTCCGTCGTTACAGCTGGGAGGTCGAAATCTAAATCTGAAAATGCAATTTCACCTCCACCTTCTTCCTGGAGCCCTGGTTCCGTCTTGATGGATATAGTATTTGGCTTCAGTAGATCCATGGTCTGCTTTGGTGGGGTTTGGTAATTAGTTTAACTCTGGAACAGAACAAAGTTGTAACGAAATTCAGTTTTTAAAATTTGGCTTCTCAAGTCGTAACAAAAATACACAATAGAACACCTTGAAGTTATGACAAAGGTTGAGAGAAACGTGGTTTATCTTGGGAAAACTCTTAATTTATTTACTGTCTATTTCTAGCGTCATTCCGTTGTAATCCACCTGTGATTAAACAACTGTTATCCGTATATTTGTTATCATTTTAATAAAATGCATTTGAAATACTTATCATTTAATAGGTTGATGTCATATTGACAGTTTAAAACATTCTGCTGTGACAAAACGCCCTATGATTCACTAACTAAACTGGAGGGAACGGCCGCTACCAAAATGAATAGCAATGGATTTAAGTATTATTTCTTACCAATAACCATCACTTGCATAGTATAATAAGTTTAACAGGGCGGGATAAACAGAGTGTGGAAACAGGAAGAAAGACTGTCGGAGAAGAAAGCACTTGTCAGAAAATATATAGGTTATGCATAGACAATAATGATGTCATAGACAATTATTATAATTTTCATGAACCTTGTCTTTTAAGAACATAATAATTTCTACTTTAATTTTACTGTGTACGATAAGTATGCCTCTCCTAGTAGTAGTACAGTATATATTAATCATTTACCAACAAAAAAATGTATTAATAAAATATTTTTTTATGTAAGACATATAAGAATCATGGCTCCCTTCTTATCAGGACCAAGATTCTTTCTTCTGATAAAGAATACATCACCAATAATGATCTTAAATTTAATATGCTAATATATACCTATAAATTTAACTCTTATTAAACGAAATAAAAAATACGGTGTGTTTCATTTTTATGTTAAAATCAGAGAAATGTCAAAATTCGATAAAGTCGTAAAAAGCACAACTTCATATTTCATATTTTATAATTTAAATAACGGGTTGTTCCAGAGAATTTTAATAATTCTCCAAATTTGAAAGTTAATTTTCATGTTGTCTGTCAAGCTACTAGCCTATAATGATATAATAACATAATTTGAATAGGACTTTCACAGAACCTTCAAATGAACGTTGAAATTTGATCAATTGTTCGAATTCTTTGTAACAACCCTTTCTTATTTATTAAATGGGACTTGGACACGGTCAAGCGGCTTGATCGCAAGCACGTAGTTTATTGTCTATGGCACTTTGTGTCAAGCATTTTGACCGTGTACCGAAGCTGGCTTGCAAGCATTGCGCAATTCTACGTGCTTGCGGCGAGGCTTGATGCGAATTTATATTTTTGTGGGAATAGACAAACGACAATAGACAAATAAATATCACGTATCATAAACCATGATATAAATTGAATAAAATTGTTATAAAATAGGTACTTAGTTATTGTTTTTGTGTTCAATTTGTAGAAATCCATCTAATTTAAAAATTCTGGAAGTATTTTAGTATTTTTTAATAATTATGACAGCGGTTTTCAAGGTCATTAATAATCAAACTGTAGAATAAATAATTTTCTGAATTTTCAATGGAGAAAACATATTTTTTGTATGAATACCGCACAAGATATTCATACAAAAAATAGCTGTAGCCTGTAATACACTTTGCAAATGCTCATGGGTAAAGCGGTACCTTAACTTGTACCATTCTTGACACCAAATTCGTTTCTTTTTATTATTTTATTCAAACATAAAGCTAACGTAAGAGCCAAGAACGCTTTGTCTTTGACAGATTCCATTTTGCCGCGAGTCACGAAATGACAGGAAAGCATAGAAGTACATATACATAGACCACCACGAAATCACAGGAAGGCGTGGCCATGCTTGACGGAGAGGCTTGATGCGGGCTGTCAAGCCGCTAAGCATAGACAATAATAGACAACAATAGACAAAAAACTACGTGCTTGCGATCAAGCCGCTTGACCGTGTCCCAGTCTCTTAATGGGACTTGGACACGGTCAAGCGGCTTGATCGCAAGCACGTAGTTTATTGTCTATGGCACTTTGTGTCAAGCATTTTGACCGTGTACCGAAGCTGGCTTGCAAGCATTGCGCAATTCTACGTGCTTGCGGCGAGGCTTGATGCGAATTTATATTTTTGTGGGAATAGACAAACGACAATAGACAAATAAATATCACGTATCATAAACCATGATATAAATTGAATAAAATTGTTATAAAATAGGTACTTAGTTATTGTTTTTGTGTTCAATTTGTAGAAATCCATCTAATTTAAAAATTCTGGAAGTATTTTAGTATTTTTTAATAATTATGACAGCGGTTTTCAAGGTCATTAATAATCAAACTGTAGAATAAATAATTTTCTGAATTTTCAATGGAGAAAACATATTTTTTGTATGAATACCGCACAAGATATTCATACAAAAAATAGCTGTAGCCTGTAATACACTTTGCAAATGCTCATGGGTAAAGCGGTACCTTAACTTGTACCATTCTTGACACCAAATTCGTTTCTTTTTATTATTTTATTCAAACATAAAGCTAACGTAAGAGCCAAGAACGCTTTGTCTTTGACAGATTCCATTTTGCCGCGAGTCACGAAATGACAGGAAGGCATAGAAGAACATATACATAGACCACCACGAAATCACAGGAAGGCGTGGCCATGCTTGACGGAGAGGCTTGATGCGGGCTGTCAAGCCGCTAAGCATAGACAATAATAGACAACAATAGACAACAATAGACAAAAAAACTACGTGCTTGCGATCAAGCCGCTTGACCGTGTCCCAGTCTCTTAATATCAACGGTATAAATATACCATAAACAATGATAACATGTCACAGTTAAAATCGTAAAAATATTTTTAAAAAGAATTACTATATATGTGGCATCTGATTGTGAAATAACATTAGAGAGTATGTAAGTAAGTAAACAAGAGATACAAGTACATAAGTTTCTATAGTGCAAATAAGGTAGAATAAGATTAAATTAATATTGATTGAAAAGATTTGATAGCATAGCCCTCTTGTACTTACCTTGCGTGCAGTTAAATAGATCTGCCACATCTGCGTATCTATTACTAACATAGCAAGAGTGTTTGGAATACTCAGTCCTTATATTGTTGCATTTAAACAAAATTTTAGAACGAGTAGCTCTCGTGGGTATATGAAATTCATTGAGGTTAATTAAATCAGGACTCTCTATACTACCATTTACAATTTTGAACATAAATATTAAGTCGGATATAATTCTTCGATCTGAGAGTTTTAATAAATTTAGATTTTTCATCAAGTAATTATAGTTTATATTTATGTTGAATTTTTTCGATTGAATCTGAATGTAATTTGTAGTGGGGGGACCAGATCGAGGAGTTATATTCGACTTGACTACGAACCAGGGATGTATACAAAATTTTTAATGTTGAAATATTCTTGAAACCTCTGGAATTTCGAAAAATGAAGCCTAGCATTTTCATTCCTTTATTATTAATATTATTTGTATGCGATATAAAGTTTAATTTAGAGTCGAAAGTTATCCCCAGGTTATTAATTTCTTCGACAGAGGTAAGGATTGAGTTATTGAGTTTATATGAATGAATAATTGGTTGATTTATTCTGTAAAATATTATAGAATAACACTTATTTATGTTCAGATGAAGTTTGTTAAGAGAACACCAATTAATTAACCGGTTCAAATTATTTTGTAGACAGATACAATCTTCAGCGCTTTTGATTTTAAATCAAATCCTTTATTTAGAAGATTTCAAATTTCAAATCATCTTAGATTATTTTTAAGACAGATTGATTGTTCATCTTGGAACAAGATTTTACCTGACTTGCGCTGTTCTGTGAAAATGAGCAGCAAAGAAGATACTTTAAGCTCATTTTTGCAGGACAGCACTTTGTCATATAGATTTTTCATGTTGTGATGGAATGTTTCGACATTTTAAACATTTTTTAAATAATATTTTAGGATTATGAATGGGGTAGGCTACGAATGAAAATTATATTGTCTATGGTCGCGCCTTTTTTTAGTTTCCTTTATCCTCGTCGATGGTGTGTGACGTATTTTTATTCCGCGCAATTTTTTTTCTTCACATGTTTATGGTTAAATTGAAGACCAATATGCTACGTACAAAAAGCCCGAAGATGTCGATGATAGTGAGTGGTTTATTTATGGGTCTGGCCTTGAAACCCATTTGAAACCGACACGCCCAACTCCGTTTTCTTTTAGAAAAAAATAACAGATCTCATTGGGAGTCATCGAACTACGGTAGTGGATAGTCGTGCTCTGTGTTTGACGAATTGCCTACCTGCTGTCGCGGACTTCGTACAGATAAGAAATTATTGTTACATTTTTGTTTTCTATTATTTGTTTGTTATATTTAGGTTTTGATAAATTCGTGTGTACAGTCAATCAAATAGACTGTATTATTGTTTTTTTTTGTTAATTAATTTATAAATATGGAGGAAGATGAAGATCGACCTCCTGACCCCGAGTCCATATTTAATATTGGAGATGAGTATGAATCGGATGTTTCTATAATACTCCCTTCCAGAAAACGAAGACCATCGCTCTGTCTTAATGTACCACCCAAAATTAAACCTTCGCAATCCGATGAAACCTCAAACCCTAAGGAAATTCGTAAGGATACCATATTATCAGAATCTAAAAATACTGAACTAAGTTATTCCCCATCCTCCTCGGCTCCATTCATTGTCAATGTCCAAAGTACTGAACAAGGAAAAATTATTCATCCTCTGGATTTCGGGAAATTCATTTTTAGTTCAAAAAACAATAACCTTGGCATAGTTAACGGATCTATTAAGCCGGAAGGCCGCTATAAGTTATCCCTAGAATTTAAATCCGCAAACTTTGCAAATGAATTTGTCCAAAAAATTGATACGCTTTCACACCACAAATTTAAAGCTTATATTCCAACTTACAACCTTACTAGAATGGGCCGAGTGAGAGGTATACCAACCGATCTCTCAGAATCTGAAATTGTTGATGCACTTAATGATTCTCAAGTGACCCCTTAGGTTTTAAAAGCACGTAGATTAAATTACAAAGATACATCTAATGGAACCACTACATGGAAACCCTCACAATCGGTTGTTATTACTTTTGAAGGCCAAACTTTGCCATCTCGGGTATTTATTTATTACAACGCACTCCCTGTGGAAGTATATAAATTCCCGACGATACAATGTTTTAACTGCTGCCGTTTCGGACACTCTAAACCCATATGTCGTTCCCCTCCACGTTGTTTTCATTGCGGAGAGGACCACCCCTTTGATCTTTGCCAAAAATCATCGAATGATCCACGTTGCATTAACTGCAAGGGAAATCATACAGCGGTTAGTGTGGCCTGTCCAGAATTGACCAGACAAAGGAATATTAAACAATCAATGGCTTCAGACAACATTTCCTATTTCCAGGCATCAAAATTATTCCCACCTGCAATAAAATCGTTTGCAGAGGTAACATCTACCTCAATTCCTTGCAATCTATCTTACTCTAAATCTCCTCCATCATCTTCTCACAGGGAAACAATTTTTATACCACTAAAACCAAAACCAAAATTTATTGCTTCTATTGATAAAAATCAACATAATGATATTTTGTTTAACCCAAATGGGAATTATAAATCTCAGACACTCAATGGGAGTGCTTTAAATAGTTCCCAATCTTCCCCTAATTTAGGGAAAGTGGTGAATGAAAATTCTGCTTTCATTCAGACTTTAATTACCCTCTTAATTTCTATTCTTTCAAACAACAATAATATACCGTCCAACGCTGCCGATTGCATTAAATCTTTATTATCCTGTCTTCCTAATGTCTCCGAAACTGAACAGAATTCTTCAGTGGAATATCAGAAGTCTAATCTGTAATAAATTTGAACTTGTAAAATTACTCGATGAACATGAAATTTCAGTTGCCGCTATTTCTGAAACGTGGTTTAAACCCTCGTATCTATTTAGGATTTCGGGATATAATTGTCTTAGACATGATAGACTGGATGGTAAAGGTGGCGCTGCCTTAATCATCCATGACTCTATCCCTTTCAAACCAATCATGTTTCATACTCTCTCTAACAATTTTCAGATAGTAGCAGCTGTTGTATGTGATATTACAATACTATCAATATATGTCCCTCCCTCCACTATTTTTGATGAAAACGAATGGTCATCATTTATGTCTCAGATCCGTCCCCCGTATATGTTACTGGGCGACTTTAACGCTCATTCTACCTCTTGGGGTAGTGAATTAACGAATCGTTCTGGCCGTAATCTTCTAGATTTTATTGATTCCCATAATTTATGTATTTTAAACGACGGATCTCCAACCCGATTCACCCCCCCTCAACAAAGGAAAAGTGTTGTTGATTTATCTCTCTGTTCATCTTCGGTGATACGTAAATGTTCTTGGAACATACTTAAAGACCCCCTTTCCAGTGATCATTTCCCTATTATAATCCTCTTTCACTATCTAACCACCTCGCATTCCTTTACAATTAACAATAAATTTAAATTTAAAACGAAAGATGCGAACTGGAGATTTTTTTCTTCTGTATTAGACTCTCTTGTTCACTCTGTAAAATCTTCTCTTGGGAACATCAGAACACAAAGTGAATTATTTCCTATTATAGTTATAAAAGCAGCAGAAAAATCCATTCCAAAGCGTAAAGTTAACATTAAAACTAAACATTCGACTCCGTGGTGGGACGAAGAATGCACTCGTGCTGTTAACTCTAGAAAATAAGCAGTTTCCATTTACCGCAAATGCATGTCTTTTGAAAATTTCTTATCAGTGAAACGCGTCCAATCAGAAACTAAACGTATTTTGAAAAATAAAAAGCGGTCTGGATGGCGAAAATTTTGTGAAAACTTGTCTCCTGAAACTCCCCAGTCATCTGTTTGGACTAATTTAAAAAAATTCGGTTCGTCATATGCTCCGGAGCGTACCAAACATATTCCGGAGGAAATTATTATAGGTTTTGCTGATAAGATTGCCCCTCCTTCAGTTGCCAGATGTGAAGAAATGCCCTCTTTTATTTCATATCCATCTCACTCTAACTGGCTAGACTCTCCTTTCTTAGTTAGTGAACTAAAACGAGTAATTAAATCTCTTTCTGACTCTTCTCCGGGTCCTGATGGAATATTATATAGCTTCTTTAAAGCATTCTCCGACATGTCGGTTGAATATTTCTTATCCTTAATTAATAACATGTTTGAAACAGGATTTATTCCGGATGTCTGGAAAGTTCAAAAAATCCTCCCGGTTTTAAAACCAGGGAAAAATCCGTCCGAAGTCTCATCCTATCGTCCTATTGCTCTTTCGTCGTGTTTAATTAAAGTAGTGGAACATTTGATAAAGAACAGATTAGAATGGTTTGTTGAAAATCACAGTATTATCCGTCCTAATCAATACGGCTTTCGGAAAAAGAAATCTACTATGGATAATTTAAGTTTGTTAACAACAGATATCCGTATTTCTCAATCCCTTAACTCTTGTACATTGGCCACATTTCTAGATCTTTCTTCAGCTTACGACGATGTATTAATTGATGTTTTGAAGGAAAAATTAATTAAAATAAAAATCCCTATAAAGTTAGTTCAATTTATTATCAACTTGCTAACAGACAGATCCATTATTATCCACTCTTCCTCAAACATATTGAAGCGCAAACTTTGGAAAGGGCTACCCCAGGGGTCTGTAATCAGTCCATTATTATTTAATATTTATATTAGTGATTTAGACATTGTAATCCCTTCGTCTATAAAGCGACTTTATTTTGCGGACGATTTTCTCATATATTTATCTCACAAAAATTTATCACATGCTGCGAAGGAATTAAATTTGGCCTTACATAATATTAAAGTTTGGATGTTGACAAATGGAATGAATTTAGCTACCTCTAAAACCAAGGTAGTGGCTTTTACTCGCAAAAGAAAACTGCCTCACTTTACAGTCTCTTTTGATAATTTCCCCCTTCAAATCGTTAAGCAAATAAAATTTCTTGGCCTGCTTTTGGACCATAAGCTTTCCTGGCTCCCGCATATTCAGAACGTTTCTGCTAAGTGTGAAAAGGGGCTTAATATGATGCGAGCTGTTTCCAGAGTATGGTGGGGATCCCATCCTACTACTCTTAAACTAATGTATAATTCCCTCGTTCGAAGTCACTTGGATTATGGCACATTTCTTTTCGACCCACTTCCTAAATATCTGGATAAAAAACTTGAAAGAATCCAATCAAAAGGGCTCAGAATGATTATTGGGGCAATGAAATCTTCTCCAATTAATGCTCTTCAGATAGAATGTGTAGATCCTCCCTTATTTTTGAGAAGACAATACCTCGCGGATAGATATATCTTCAAAGCGTTATCTTTATCGCGTCACTCATTGGAACAGAGTCTCGATCGTTTGTTCAGTATTTTGAATAACAGAAGGAGGGTAATAGATAGAGATCGGTTCCCTCTCTTATTAAAAAGTTTTCTATCATTTAGATCTCTGTCTTCTAACCTTCAAAATCTACAAGATGATCCAATCCTTCCTATTTACAGTACCCCGTTTAATGCTATTAATTTTATCCCAAACGTAATAATTTCTGACTTCCGGACGAACATTTTATCATCAGCTAATAAATTTCAAAATGTTTAAGAACATTTTAAAAACTTTATATTTTCAAAGTTTCCTGGATTTTCCCTCATATACACAGATGGTTCCAAATCCGACCACAAAGAATGTGGCGCATCGGTATATATTCCTGAATTCAATGTTAATCTGTCTTATAAATTGCCTAAAGAAATTTCCATATTTACTGCAGAATGCTTCGCAATTGAACAAGCTTTAATTCAAATCCAACTCCTCAATATTCGTCGAGCCTTACTGTGTACTGACTCTCTAAGTGCAGTATTAAAAATTTCCTCTAATATCGTTCGATGTCCAGAAGACTATGTTATTTGTAATATTAAAAACATCCTCGATTCTTTAAACGAATCTATGTTTGAGACAATACTGGTTTGGGTGCCTGGCCATCTAGGAATTGAGGGTAACGAGCAAGCTGATTCTCTCGCTAAACTTGGAACTGTATCTGGTTCTATTCCTTTAGATTTTAAAATTCCTGTCTCTGACGTCTTCTCTATTCTTAAATCCAACATGTCTCGTTCCTGGGAAGAAAATTGGACAGTCACGAAAACTCAAACTGGATCTTTCTATGCTGGAATACAAAATCATATTCCAAGTAAACCCTGGTTTCACGGAATAAAAAAGTCCAAAAGATTTATTTCCTGTATCTCGAGAATGAGAATTGGCCACTGCTCTATAGCAACTCATTTGTTTAAAATTCGGGTACTCGAAAGTTCATTATGGCAGTGTGGTGTGGAGGATGAGACTCTTGACCATGTCTTCTTCAATTGTAAAAACCATTCTTCTTTCAAGGGCATGTATCGATTGCTTATTAAAATCACCCACCAGTCTCCCCTTAGTATTCCATATTTGCTGTCTCTCAACAACTCTCGCGTATATTCTATTATTTATAAGTTTATAGATTTGAATGACTTTAATATATGATATGTCCAGTCCCCTTATAGATAATTCACATCAGTTTAACCATATATCTTAACCCAATCGGCACAAAGCACTCTCTTTAGGGTGAATTGCCTAATACAAAAAAAAAAAAAAAGATCTCATTGGCTTAGAGTTTGACATTTCGCTCAAGGCCACGCGGGAAACGTCATGGTCCCCGAAATTGATAATAATAATAATAATGTACTACTGGCATTATACCTAGCTCCCTCATTACAAAGTTAGGCGTTTTAGATCTATCAAAAAAATTATATATAAAGATGCAAAAGTCAGTCATTTTGAATACATGTAGGATAACGAAATATTTTTTAAATATTTATGCTGAGGGATCAGTAGGATTTATAGGCCCTGTTAGGAGTTCTACCGAGCCGAACCCTCTGATATGAAAATATCTGGAGTCGGTGAATTATTTTCTCATTTGACCTCTCGTGAGTTGACGTGTTGTTCTTGTATATATTTTGCTTATATAATGCACTTGCATAATGTTGATTGACTAGATCAGGGGTCTCCAAACTTTTCAGCCGGAGGGCCACATTGACTACTCCAGTGAGTTCGGAGGGCCAAAACCGTTTTAATTTCTAGACACCCATATTTTCTGTCCTAGGGTGGGGGGGGGGTAGACAATAGAATTTTCAGGGATGAAAATATAGCTTTAGATAACGTAGCTTTGAAGATATTTTTTGATACTCGTTTCTCAGACCTTGATATCATTGCGAATCAAATAAAGATTTTTCAAAAAAATCCTCTTGATATATTCGCGCGATACTTGTGGCCGCAGTGTATTGGTGCCAAGTACCTCGCCAACGAGCATATTTATTTATTCGCACGAAAAAATTCGCGGAGTTTTCGCCCCTTCTGAGCAAGGTCTTAGCCATTAGCTGTCACGGGTCCTTGATGACACTGGTCATTAGATGTCGCGGGCCGGATGGAAGACACTGGCGGGCCGGATACGGCCCGCGGGCCGTAGTTTGGAGACCCCTGGACTAGATGATCATTTGTGGAAAAGTGTGTGGAAGGGTTTAGTTTTTCCCATGGGGAAGATTTAACCCGAACATAAAATCGGAAAAGATTAAAAAAAAAAAAAATTGGATGACTTGTATAGCGTCGTTTTTGTGCAAAATCACCTCAAGGGCGCTGTACAAACTAATAATACATTTCTACAGTGATTTATGTTATTATTTAACTATTTATGGAGAAAATAAACAGTACAATACTTACCTGGTAGGTCACTCGAGATTAACACTTATTTAACATTATCTTTCCTTTGTCTCCCAAACATTCTTTGTTTCCCAAACATTGGGTGTACATAAGAGAGAGGTCTGTAACTCTTCCAGAAAATCACTAGGGCTAAATTTACGCCATTCCTTTGATACAATTGTTGTATATGGTACTTTAGGCGGGTTAAAATAAATATTATTGCAAACAAGCCGATGGTCTGACAGTCCTATATTACGAATATCTGCCGAAAGCGGTGGATCACTGTTTTTTTTAAATTAGTACATCTAATGTACCACCAGCATCATGAGTTGGGACGTCAACCCATTGGTGGCATCCAAAGCTGGCTAATAGTTCTAAGAATTTAACAGCGTTTGGTGATGTCACGCGCTCAAGACGAATATTGATGTCGCCTCTAATAATGAGTGCGTCGGAGAGTCAAACTGAAAGTTCCAAAAACTGTGAAAACTCATTATAAAATTTGACAGACATTGGTTTCGATCCGGGCCTATAAAGGGTGCACAACATGAACGACGTTCCTGAAGAAGAAACCCTGCATCCAATATACTCAAACGTGTTAAATGTACCGAGAGCTACTTTGTTTAGCCGTAATCCTGGTGGGCTATTATCGCGACACCCCCGTGATTCACATGTGAGATATTGTTTGATGGTAGGTCCCCACTAGGTCGGGCTTCTTCAAGAACCACATACCCTAAAGCTCGGAGTCTCTTAGTTGAGTACGAATCACTGTTCTTGTGACAAGTTTCTGTGACAGTAAGGATATGGAGTTTTTGGTCTCATATGAAAATATCGTCCACCACCTCTAGTTTGTTGTTAAGGGATCGCGCATTCCAGGAACCAATCGCAAACTTTCTGCCCCTATAGTTGGCATGTCGTTCTAATCTCATTTCATAAGTTATTGTGGAATTTATCAGAATCGCGGAGGGCTATAGACGGTAGGTAATTCTGTTTGTCGATCGGTTCGACTTCTTGAACACCCTGTACTGACGGAGATTAATTATTATTTTCATTACTATTGTTATTATTAATAATTTTTAGAACGTATTGTTCCACCCTACATAAATATTTTGTTTTTTGTCCACCGCGACACCCCAAATTAGTTAAATTATATCATTTCGTGTCTCTAAAATATTGCTTGTTAAAGTTCTTTGTGATAAAAATATAAAGCCTGTGTAGTGTTAGTGAGTTACAAACATATATTCAACTTGATGTACTACCTACGTAAGTTCACCTTTAAAGTGAATTAAAAAGGTGATTAAAATTTATTATTTTTACAAATAAACCAAAGTACCTACATGCATAAGGGGGTAATTCTAGTTGTTATTTTAAATAAAATGTATTAGCTGTTCTGTAGAATTATTTAATTAAGCTATAATGTGTTAGTGTAGTAATATAATCAATCATTAATTTCTCAGGTAAATTACACATATAATACTGTAGTTTTCCAAATAAAAAATGTAACGGTGATTTTATCAATAGCATAACATACATATAATGAATAAAATATGCTTTATTCATAATCTTTTGATTCTTATACGAAAAACATATTTTTTACACATTTTTATACGATAACAGACTTCATTCATCATTGATATCCAAATCATCATTTTTTTATCTACGCAGGCGATATATTAGAAAATTTTGTTCAGCATTAGTGACAGTATTGTTACAATAATATGATTCTAGTTGATCTACTAGTAACAAGATAATTTAACAACGATACTATTTCAGAGGACTCAAATCAGTTACTGTTCATTTTAAATAAAAAAAATTAAATAACTAAGTATTCGTTTTGACGATAAGAGTCGAAATTTTTCGATAGTGTTAATGTGTCCTGCCCATCACCAAAAGGGACAACACAATCTTCCTTCCCATCTACTCCCGTCCTACGTCTCTTTATCCTATACCTATATCCCCCATCCCTCCCACACCCCTCAACATATCTTGTAATAAACTGACATCACTTATATTGTCGCACTTGTATAATTATTATTAGCAGAATACTTTGTAAAGATTATATTCTTCTTGGTATGTCAGTCCCTATCATCGCTATGAGAAATATTTTATTTTAATAAAAAGACAAATAACTTTGTTTACATCACTTTATTTGTACACAATTAACATGTTTCGTGAACAATGTTCACTTTTTCGGGATCAAACGTATACTTAACTTAAAAATTAAATATAGATTACATATTGTCGGAAAGGACAGAAGGGAGGGAGAGGGGTAAAAGTGGGGAAAGTTTATCAATTAGGGATTTCAAAGCCATTAGCAGGGAAAGACCGGTTAAGTTGGAAAAGGTTCAAAAGAGGGTTAACAAAAATTTGCTGTTTATTAATTATGTCTGCCTTATTATTAACATTTTTTATTATTTCTAAAATCTCTAACTTATTTATCTGTGATACCTTATAGCCTGTATGCAATATTTTAAGTCCATGGTGTTTGTCAAAATTATGATTATTGTTTTATAAATGATCTGCGATTTCAGACTCGCTATTGCCATTCAATGCCCTGAGATGTTCCTTACTTCAAACTTTCTATTTGTTTTACCTATATAAAAGCTATTACAATCTTTACAATCGAGTTTATAAACGCCTGACTTTTTTGTTTTGATGTCGCTGTCTTTGTTGTCAAGGATGAATTTTTTAAATTTGTTATTTGCATAAAATGCTGGGTGTATATTACCGGAAATACTTTTGCTAATTATTTTCGACATATCGTTATTAACAAATAGAATTATTCGCCATTGATTATTATTATGTTTAGAAAAAGGGTAGATATATAGTTTTAAGAATTTCTGTTTATTATTTTTATTAAGTATTTGATCCACTAGTTTAGTAGAATTACCATTATTAACTGCTATTTGTTTAGTGAGATTTAATTCCAAAGTAAAATTAGGAACAGACAAAGGAATAGTAACTAATCTATTAACCATAGAGTGAAAGGCCGCGAGTATCTGAGTGAAAGGATGATTTGATGAATTATGTATAACAGTATCGGTGTACGTATCTTTACTGAATATATTGAAATCTATTTTATAACCTATCAGTGTTAAATTTAAATCTAAGAAATTTAAACTCTTCTCTTTCCGCCCATATGTAATCTATATTTAATTTTTAAGTTTAGTATACGTTTGATCCTGAAGAAGTGAACATTGTTCACGAAACATGTTGATTGTGTACAAATAAAGTGATGTAAACAAAGTTATTTGTCTTTTTACTAAAATAAATAATGCCATCACAAAGTGAAAACCTTTCTGAAGAAGTTTTCTTCGAATAATTATATATTTTATACTTCTATCAATTTACTCCCTGGCGGGAGCCCTTGCAAATGAAATGATTACAAAAAAATACCAACATACTATATGTAAATTAATTTGAAATACTTACTGTCAACTTTACGAAAATAAAATTGTCTATGACTTCATTACTGTCTACTACTTAATCTGTACCCGAGAAGCATACGGATGCAAGTCCAAAAAGCTAAATGTTCAGGAGAGCCAAAATACTTTTTTTTCTGTAAGTTTGGTCTCATAACTTCTGCGGATATTCATGATAATTGATTTTTATTTTTTATCCTATTGAATCAATTAATTTTGTATCGAAAATAAGAAAATAAAATAAAATATTTTATATGCAAAGCCTAAAAAAAATGTTTTAAAAAAAGCATTGTGGACTTGAGTCCTTCTGCTTCAAAATGATATTGAATATTTTGGTATGACACATGGTATATTATAAAGGGATCAATGTTGAAAACTTCACTTGGAAGTAAAATAATAACTATATTACAGGTAAATATATATTTCCCTATAAATAAAATAAATATTTATATTTACTAGGTAAATATAAATAAAAAATCAAATAGATATTTATAGGTAAATATAAATATAAATAAAATAGATCAATGTTGAAATTTCATTTGGAAGTAAAATAATAACTATATAACCGGTATATATAAATATCTATTTTATTTATATATTTATTTAATTATAATTATTTTTACAAATTATTGGTATTTTCCATATCTTCGTCATCTGACAGAGAAAAAAAAGATTAAAAAAAATAAGTGTAAAAAAAGTGCAGTGGCTCTGGTACCCACTGTAACATCTTTTGTAGGACACCAAAATTTGGTGTATTTAATGCGATTGGAATTGTATTTACCTGGGGCAGTACCTCCGGGGTGCTCAAAATGGTTCCATGATAAATCGACAATTCAACACACCTTTAAAAAGTGATATAAAGTCATTAGAAACGATGAAAAAAATAAATTAAACCTAACCTAACCCACTTAACCCAGTTAATAGAGATTTTGTTCTTCACTTTACCATCACTTTTCATGACTTTTATATAACTTTTTAAAAATGGGAAATTATCATGAATTATCATTTTGATGATTTATCCGGTCACCGCTCAAAACACCTCTCCTTTTTCTTCTAATATAATAATATTTAATTCAGTTTCCTGAAAACCATTTTTATACAGTAGCATCCCCGACACATTTACGTCAGCTCGTAGCCATAATACCGTTGATATTAGGAAACCCTTCCCATTCATATTCTTCTTTCGACATACAAAAGGTGATTGTGAACCAGTTTTAAAGGGAATTTAAATATTTGAAATTTTCTAAGTTCATTGATGTACTGATTATTAGTTTTGCAATATCTGATGAATTGTTCCCGTTAATTTTTTTTTTGTTGTGCGGTAAAATATTTGGAATTGGGTAGTTTTTTTTTGCCCTTTCAATCGCTGAATGGACAGAGTCTACTTCCAGGTAATAAAAATTTAAGATGAATGATCTTGAGGTTTTTAATTTTTTATAAAACCTGCCATACGTAGGATATGGCTATTGTTATATTTCTATTTTGACCTGCACAGTTGTCAGACCATACGGTTATTTCTTCAACATTATTCTCCATATCGCTGTATAATGTATATCCACTTTAAGAGGCAAGAAGCTACTTCATTTGCCCCCTGTTTTCCATCCCTATATAGTCCATTCAGTAGTATAATGATGAGGTAAGGTAAATGTAAGTAAATAAATAAATAAGTGACATGGTCAGGTCTTCAATAATAATATCACCACCTATGTTTCCATAAGTCTCTTAAGAAGAATTCTGTTTCTTGAGCCTCGTCATACATTCATACACGGAAATACTCTTTAATGCAATAAATAATGATGAGAGCACTGGGATTGTTCTGTTTAGTTCCACAGAAAACATAGAAATTAGAGGCAGAAGGACGCAAAATGGACTTGAGTCTACATTCGAATGTTTACTTCCATGGAAAGTTTAGTAATGTTAGAGGCAGAAAGATGCAAGTACAATGTACATCTTTATGCTTCTACGGTTTGAATGTGCTAATGGTTCTTGCATCCTTATAATATTTTTGAAAATACCATAAATATTCAAGATAGGGCTTGCATCTTTCTGCCACTAATGAATATGATAATTTACTTCATGTCTTCATCAAAAACTCATTTCTTCAAATTTTGGACTTGCATCCGTATGCTTCTCGGGTACAGATATTAATGGTTAAGTCATGGAATAAATTTGGCGTTTTTAAGGAACATTTAGAGTTTAGTGTAAGTAAAAAATGGCATTCTGTCAAATAATAAGTTGGGAAGGTTATTTATGAACAAAAAATGATCATTTTTACAGTACTGAAAAAGCACCCAGTGGGCGCTCCATAAAGAATCTAAAGGTTGAATGTATTTTAAGGTTATGTGTGTATTTTATGTGAAAGACATATTAATACTATAATCGGTAATGGTTTAGTGTCCAGGTTTTGATATCCGCGGGGATGGATTATTTTAATTTTTCATTCTATTGAAGAATGACTTCACGGAATAAGGAAAAATATTATGAGATTTCAAATCTCCATTAGGAATATTCAACTATTGAGTATTTCATTATAATTTGAAGAAGGTACGAAACTTATTTGTATTATTTATTCAGTTAAAATGTAGATTTTATAAATTTAACGTCATATGAAACGCTTACAAATTCGTTGTCATTCAAATGCACTATTACTATAAATTCACGCTACGTGTAAGTAAAATATTCAATAATCCGCCTAGAATTGTAATTTTATATTTCGCATTAGTCAGAAGTACACTGGAATATGCATCGCCTATTTGGAATCCACAAAATAAACTTTACATAGATAGTATAGAACATATCCAAAACAAATTTATAAAATATATTATCTACAAATTCAACAATAACTTTGACACCCGTATTCAGAATCGATCCTTCAAGGTTGCCTTACTCAAGTGTTTTCCTTACTCAAGGGAAATAATCGAGGAACCTTACCTTTAACGCTTCAATTCAGAGTCCACACTTGGAACTTCCTTTATCAAGGTGTGTACCTTATGTCTACGCCGAAATAAAGTTGGGACGTCATCAGAAATTTGAGGATGTTGCGCTATAATTATCACAACACTCCCCGTTTTGTGACAAGTTGTACGTTTATCTATGCTATTCTCTATGGATTTACATGTCTACGCCGAGTTGCATATTATCAAGCCGCTGTCAGACTCCATTAGTTCGTTTCTTTCGTGTTTGTGAGTTTTTTTTTAAATGAGTTCGCGTATTGTGGTTACACCCAATGAGAATAAATGTTAGGTTGATTTGATATGCAAATATCCAGCCATTTCTTCCATTGCCACAAATCACCAGCAGCTCGGAGATAAGAAAAATGCTTGGGACAAGGTGACGGATGAATTTAACTCGATCGCCGACAATCTAAAGGTATTTTTCGTTTGTAATTAAAATACCAACCAACCATCACGTCGTTTCATCCACATTCATATATCCATCATAATTTTCTGTTATTCCCACTCCGTAATAGTATACTAGATTATAATACCGTATTGAATTCCTTTTTAGCGATCTCAAGCGCAGCTCAAGAAATTTTGGGACAACATAAAAACGAAAAGGAAGTTGGAGCTTCGTGGAGAAAAGATAAGCAGGCCCAAGACGGGAGGGGGCAGACTGTCACCAAGTGCTTCCCAGGAGCATCATCCAATCGACAGCGTGCTGGACTTGGTGACAAATGTCGAAATGATTTTCAGCAACGACAGCGATCGCGCTATTTGCGAATCGCCTGATGGTTGGTAGAAAGTTATGTGATATATAATGGCACAACCAAGTTGGTTTAATTTGGAATTCCGAGAGGAAATGTTAACAAAATATTGTATATGTTTCAGATACCGCTGTGCCCAGCACATCTTGCCTTGGACTGCCTTGGACTGGTCAGTCGACAGAATTGCCTGTGTTTGGTAAGTCAGTTTTTGATAATGTAACTGATTATTTTGAATTTAACATTAAAATGCATGTCTAGTCATTTTTATTTATATTGTTGCATTCATATTTAAAGCTAATAAATAATACAAGTTGATAACTAGCAAACAAGTCTGAAATTAGTTGCCTTTTGAAACTCAAAAATTATTAACACTAAATACATCAATAAGTTCACAGTGTTTGTTTGCGCGGTGATGTATTCTTGGAATTAGTGAATAAAAAGAGTAGTTAGTATTGAGGTTATTGTTATATTTTAAATTGTCTGCTTTGAGTTTGTCTGGCAGGTACATTCATAGAAATTAATTCCAATAATTCAGGGCTTTCAATTAGAGATTTGATAATTTTCAATAAAAACAATATATAAGTTAAAAGTCTTCTATCTAGAAGTCTGGCTTGGGTGCGTAAGTTATTGTAATTTATAAATTCGATGGAAATATTTATTTTAAAATTGATGCACCGAAGGAATTTATTTTATACCTTTGTAAGGCATGAGAATGGACTTTGTAGTACGGTGACCATACTGTTGAATTGTATTCTAATTAACTTGGTACTAATGAGCAATATAGATGTTTTAAAGTTAACACATTTTTAAACTTTGCCCCCATTCTCAAAATAAAACCGAGCATTCTCATCCCATCGCTTGTAGTTTTATCGATGTGTAAGTTAAACTGCAGACTCTCGTGGAATAAGACACCGAGATCTCGAATCTGTTAAACTCCAGCCTTACTCATAATCGCAACACTACGATAATACGGACAGGTTAAGTGAAATTTTTACTCATAATAGCGCCAACTCGCGCGCATGCGCATTGCCTAATCTGACCGTATTAGCAGACGTCAGAATTTAACCCACCCGAAGACCAGGATTAGGCAGTATATGAGCGTATAAATTCGGAAATGGCTGACTTTGACAATTTTGACGTTTTGACTGGAGCTTTGGCAAATGTATTCATCCACCACGGGCACGGAAAACATACAAAAAGCGGTATGACCCATTTACGGCGCTAACGGAAGGAGATTTTAGGTCCAAATATAGATTCACCAAAGCAAATATGAGACGTTTGATCGATTTGGTACGGCCATATTTGCATGTCAATAACAAACGGGGTGGAAAAATATCTACCGATCTCCAAGTTCTTTGTGCCATACGATACTGGGGCAGAAACGAGGTAAGGATAGTGTTTATTGTTGCATTCCTGTGAAACAAATCAGCAAAATCGATAACTAAACAGTTTTTAAATTATTATAACATTTTTTTCGCAGATACAAGATGATTGTGCAGATTTACATGGATTTAGTCAACAGACAATGTCCCGTATTGCCAAAAGGGTCGCAACTGCATTTGCCCGCCTTGCTCCACAGTACATTAAAATGCCACAATGTATTGAAGAGCAACAATCAACAGTTGCAAAGTTCCAAGGAATAAAACGTTTTCCTGGAGTAATGGGTGCCATTGACTGCACACACATTAAAATAAGGAAAGTTGGGGGTGATGCCGGCCAATATTACATCAATAGGAAGGGGAAATATTCCTTAAATGTCCAGGTTTGTAAAGTGATAACCTCAATACGTGTCTGAAATATAAACATTAACCAACATTGATTGCATGAATAAATTCCTTCCAGGTGGTGTGCAATGCAGATCTAAAAATTATGGATATTGTTGCTCATTGGAGAGGCAGTACTCACGATGCTCGTATTTTCCGGGAAAGTTCCATCAAGCAGAGGTTTGAAGAAGGTCACTTTAACGGACGACTGTTGGGAGACGGAGGTTATGCCTGTACACCATATCTGTTCACCCCAGTTAGGAACCCAAGAAACCCCAGAGAAGTGGCGTATAACAGGGCTCAAATATCTACTCGCAACACGGTGGAGAGATGTTTTGGGGTATGGAAACAGAGATTTCGTTGCCTGCTGCGGGGTACGTCAGGATCTCTCGATACCATCAAGACAACTATCGTAGCTCTTGCTGTTCTCCATTGTCTTGCCATCGATATGAATGATCCTCAGTTAGGTAAGAAAACAACTCAAAATAAAAGATGTGTTAAAATGAAACATAATATAATATGTCAGTTTTTAGATATTCCTTACATTAGAGTTTTGTATGTACTAATGCTATGATTTGTAATTTGGAATAGATGATGATGAAGAACATGATGAGGGTGAAGGAGCAGAAGCAGGTGGTGGTGGTTTCATGGAAGTAGCCCCAAATGAACAAGTAGCCCCAATCAATCATATTGGAAATGCTACTAGACAGGTGTTCATTGATCAACATTTTTAAATGTATTAGTATGTACTCAATATGATTGTATCTACATATATAATTATATTACACTGAAAAAATGTACATACTCAATAGTATAATGTACCTGCGACACAAATGCATATTACACAATAATGAAGATATAATAATAAGACTACGGTATGATCAATATTGTTTTTTTTATTTTAGGGAAATCAGTTTACAACGTGCTTAATTTATAGTGTGTAATTCACCTAACTGAGAAACCATTTATAGATTTCCTTACATGGGCGTTGAGCTGGTCTATTTATATTACAAGGAATTCAATTTGATGTACGTCTGTACATTTTTATATAGCACAGTGAAGAACATTAATAAATGTAAACGAAAATATGAAATATAGATAAAATAAAATTATTATTTGGCTATCCATCCATCTTTCAGCATCGACATTTTAATTTTGGGTTCCTCCTCCATGAACCTAATCCTGGTCTGCGACTCTTCATCCTGTAGACAATTTTTAAGGCCACTTTCCTTCTTCATCAAGCTGACCTTGGTCTGTGACTCTACTTCCTGTAGACGAATTTTGGCCCTGGATTCGTCTTTCATGAGCCTGAACAAGTACTCCATTTTTTTTTGGTGCTCAAGGTGCATTATTTTTTTTGTTTCTTCAAAGACGTTCGCCTTCATTTGGGCTAAGTCGTCTTCCTGAAAATAAAAACATTAAATGACAAACTTTTCATAACTGGTAACATAATTATTCTATTTCCAACTTTCTACTATAATTTTTCCAATTTCCAATCCAGGTAAGTATGTTTATGTATCTTTGTAAATAATAAACTTAGATAGTGCCTATATATAACAAAGTGTACAGCAGAGGTGATTTCTCACAAAAACGGCGCTTTAGAATTATTATTTTTATTAATCCATATGTTAACACTACATACAAAATAACTATATTCAACTTTAGTCACCATGAAACAGGCAGTCACCTAGTACGGTGTTTTAATCTATTCTCTGCAAATCTCTTAATTATCGTGCATTTTATAGATAAAAAAAAATAATATTCATATATGAGTTATTGTTTTTCTTAGTAAACTTTCAGTTTTGGTACGACAATAAAGTCAGTTGAGCAAACAAAAATGTGGTGTGAAGAAATACTTACTTTATGGCGTGGTCGCCTCCGAGGTAGAGGTGGAGGGCAAGCGTGCAGCGGGACATGCTGGATGGTGTGTGCTTGTGGTGATAGTGGCGGTGGTGGTGAATCAGCTTCACTGGAAACCTGTAAAAAACACATATATTATTTGTATCAACATTGAATTCCTAGGAAAATAACAATACTATTTGAGCATCTTGGCAGTAAAAACATACCTCAGTCTGAAACTTCTCGCTTAAACGTCTTCCGTCTCTCTCCGAAGCAGCAGTTTTGTTACTCGATACTGTTTCCTGTTGATATAAACAAAAGATTATGTCCAACTGAAATTATCGTGCATTTTATACATAAAAAAAATAATATTCATATACGAGTTATTGTTTTTCTTAGTAAACTTTCAGTTTTGGTACGACAATAAAGTCAGTTGAGCAAACAAAAATGTGGTGTGAAGAAATACTTACTTTATGGCGTGGTCGCCTCCGAGGTGGAGGTGGAGGGCAAGCGTGCAGCGGGACATGCTGGATGGTGTGTGCTTGTGGTGATAGTGGCGGTGGTGGTGAATCAGCTTCACTTGTTTCCTGTTGATATAAACAAAAGATTATGTCCAACTGAAAAGTTACTGCTTTAAATATTGCAAATAGTTAGCACTCATTGTTGCGATGATCATTTAAGTAGGTTTAGGTATATTACCTCAAAAGACAACTTCCTATTGGGAACAGAGTGTGGCAGTGTGGAGTGAGGGGTTGATGTAGGAAAATTCATCTGTAATAATAAAACACAATTACCAATATAACTCCCACAATTAAAGCAAGATTTACATGAGTTTAAATATAGACAGAACCATCAATATTTCAATAATATTACTATCAACTTATCTTTTGAAAAAAAAATGCTGGTTGGCTGTTAAATATTAATTCATATAAAAAGTGTGTTTTTCCATTTAATATATAATGTCACACCACAAAGTATTTGCTTCCTTCGATAAAAAGATATTTACCTTTGCTTTAAATGTTGAATCGCTATCATCAACATTTTTGTCCGTTACGAATTCATGTGGTAACAAATCCACCATCGAGAGAATATCCTGCGAAGGACTTGCTGGTTGGGGACCTCCACCTGTTGCCATCACTTCCCTCCTATACCGGCTCAATTGGCTCTTACAAGCCAATTTGAGCATCTTCCATTGAGCTTGTATCTGACCCATATCTCTTTTTTGGTCACTTAGTGTGTTAAATCTGAAAAATAGTGTGCTATTAATTATGTGGTATGCATACCTTTACCTAATTAATTTTATACTATGATAATTTTTTTATTTGAAATGGATGTCAAAGCTACGAAGCGACAAACTTAAAGTTTAATCTGTAGAAAAGTTAACAATGCGGATATATTATGGAGGTATACTTACTTTAATAAAACAAGCTTCCAAGCTTCCCTCTTGGCAATTAGGGTGTTACTGTCCGAGTTTTTATTCTCTACAGCCCTCACGTGTTCAGCCACACAGTCCTTCAACAAGGCCTACAAGGAAAACAATCATTATACTTACACTAATTTCAAACAAGTAAACAAAACATTAGAGCCAAGATAAAAGTTAACAAACCTTTTCAACGTCACCCCAATTTTTGTTACGCTTGCGCCTTTTTAATTCTACCTCCAAATTAATGTCAACATTATCCATTTTTAGGTTATTCAAAGATAAACAAACCAACTATTGGATTACTTCTTTGACATATGAATAAACGTGAAGTTGGCAACACGCCGCGAAATGCCAAATTTTTCAAGTGTTGCTACTGTAAAAAAATCATATTCCATAATCCAGCCGTCGAGCTATATTGGGAAAATTTATGATTATGAGTAAAGATTTTTAATCTGACCAGTATAGGCCCCCACCCCTGTATAGCTAATACGGGGTATTATCGTCGTATTAGGGATTTCATTATGAGTAAGACTGATTATACCGTGCATGTGATGGTTATTGAAAAGAAATAATACTTAAATTTATTCATTGCTATTCATTTTGGTAGCGGCCGTTCTTCCAGTTTAGTTAGTGAATCATCGGGCGTTTTGTAACAGCAGAATGTTTTAAACTGTTAATTTGATATCAAATGCATGTATTTCAAATGCATTTATTAAAATGATAACAAATATACGGATAACAGTTGTTTAATCACAGAAGGATTACAACGGAATGGCGGTAGATATAGACGGTAAATAAATAAGGAGGTTTCCCAAGATAAACAACGTTTCTCTCAACCTTTGTCATAACTTCAAGGTTTTCTATTGTGTATTTTTGCTACGATTCGAGAAATAAAATTTTAAAAACTGAATTCCGTTACACTTTGTTCTGTTTCAGGGTTAAATTTATTATTAAACCCTACCAAAGCAGACCATGGATCTACTGAAGCCAGATACTATATCCATCAAGACGGAACCAGGGCTCCAGGAAGAAGGTGGAGGTGAAATTGCATTTTCGGATTTAGATTTCGACCTTCCAGCTGTAACGAAGGAATTCTTGCAATATGCGGAGAGTACTCATAAGCCAGTTGCATTGCATACGTGTAAAATATAGAACTTTAAATACGGATGTCCGAAATCCATGTCTGTTTTGAAAAGTCGTGCAAACAGGACACATACTTGTTTCTTCCTCTCTTATAATACATGAGGTGTATTGGGTATTTACCCTAAAATGCGTCCTTGCCGGAAACTACCACAATACAGCACTATCTTAACATAAATATATGGTTCACAATAAGTTGTCGGTTCCTCTATTTCCTCATAATTTTATTGGAACATGATGTTACTTACACGTATTAAAAATTCATTAATATTAGATAGTGTGTTCTCAATATTCATTAATATTGAGAACACACTATCCCATTGCCTTACAACTCCCTTCTTAAGGTGCTCTAAAACAGGGTTTTTCTTTCATGTTGAATCAGTCCCTCAAGAGGACGTCTGAGGTTTTCTTTATCTGATATTCAACTTTAAAACTTTCATCCAAATTCCCGCTTCTATGGTATATTTATTCGTTAAAAAATAGTTTACAGTTTTTCGATTAAGAAAGTGTTTCTTTTTATATCAATGGTACGAAGATACATGGCTGGCTCTATGTGGGCGCAATTGGAGCAGTTCGCTCCGGGCGTCGAATACTCAACTTAAAACATATGAACATATGCCCTTGATATTATTTTTGATAAATACCGTACTACAAAAAACCACAAATCATAATTTTATTGATTACAGTGATATCATCCCTTGGCGTGTACTAATTAAAATTGTAAGGGCAGCCAAAATTAAACTCGCTCCTGGCGCCGTTTGGTTCAGGGCTGGCCATGCAAAGATATATTCTATTTATACCCCTTTTTTATTCCAGGAAGCATTAATGTGGAAACAGTTACCATAAACGAGGATCTCGGACCCCGACAAGATGAAGCGGGGCTTACTTATATGAAAATTGATATAGACCTGCCGGATGTTAAAGTTTAATGTTTGGAACGCTTTGAAAGAATTACCAAGGCAGCAGGTAAAACCAATTTTAATTGTTAACTTGAAAAATTTGGCCTTTCTTTTTTTTAACGCCTCTACGAACTTACTTCGCTTATTTACTTTAAGTTTAACTGAATCATTTTCATCCATATTATTTTTCAAATTTGTCGACAGATCTTCAGACGCATTTTGTAGAAAAAGGATTCACTCCTCTCCATCGCAACTACTCCTTCTCTCCTAAGTCTCACAGTGGAGAAAAACCTTTTTCATGTTCCGTGTGCAACTATGCGTGCTATCGAAAGGATTATCTGAAGAGCCACATGCTGACTCACAGTCGAGAAAAACTTTTTTCATGTTCCCTTTGCAACTATGCGTGTAATCATAATGGTCAACTGAAGAGCCATTTGCTGACTCACAGTGGAGAAAAACCCTTTTCATGCTCCGTATGCAACTATGCATGTAATCGAAAGAGCGACCTAACGAGTCACATGCTGACTCACAGTTGAGAAAAACCTTTTTCATGTTCCCTGTGCAACTATGCGTGTTATCGAAAGGGGAATTTAAATATCCACATGCTGACTCACAGTGGAGAAAAACCTTTTTCATGTTCCCTGTGCAACTATGCGTGTTATCGAAAGGGGAATTTAAATATCCACATGCTGACGCACAGTGGGGAAAAACCTTTTTCATGTTCCGTATGCAACTATGCATGTTATCAACAGGGTAAACTGAAGATACACATGCTGACTCACAGTGGAGAAAAACCTTTTTCATGTTCCCTGTGCAACTATGCGTGTTATCGAAAAGGTCAACTAAAGATCCACATGCTGACTCACAGTGGAGAAAAACCTTTTTTATGTTCCATATGCAACTATGCATGTTATCGAAAGAGCGACCTAACGAGTCACATGCTGACTCACAGTGGAGAAAAATCTTTTTCATGTTCCGTGTGCAAATATGCAAGTTGTCAAAAGGGTCAGCTGAAGAGGCATATGCTGACTCACAGTGGAGATAAACCTTTTTCATGTTCAGAGTGTGACTATGCATGTTGTCAAAAGGGTAACCTGAAGAGACATATGCTGACTCACAGTGGAGAATAACCTTTTTGATGTTCTCTGTGCAACTATGCGTGTTATCGAAAAGGTCAACTAAAGATCCACATGCTGACTCACAGTAGACAAAAACCTTTTTCATGTTCCGTATTCAACTATGCATGTTATCGAAAGAGCGACCTAACGAGTCACATGCTGACTCACAGTGGAGAAAAATCTTTTTCATGTTCCGTGTGCAAATATGCAAGTTGTCTAAAGGTTCAGCTGAAGAGGCATATGCTAACTCACAGTGGAGATAAACCTTTTTCATGTTCAGTGTGTGACTATGCATGTTGTTAACAGGGTAACCTGAAGACACATATGCTGACTCACAGTGGAGAAGAACCTTTTTCATGTTCCTTGTGCAACTATGCATGTTGTCACAAGAGCAACCTCACGAACCACATGCTGACTCACAGTGGAGGAAAACATTTTTCATGTTCCGTGTGTAACATTTCACTATAGCAAAACGCCCATCTAAAGACCCACTTGCAAACTCATAGTGGCGCAAAACCTGTTTTTATTTCATAAGTCCACATATTAATGTTTTAAAAGTCAATCTGAAGCGCATGCTGACTCACTGCGGAGAAATTTTTCGTTTTCTGGCTGAAATTATTCATGTTCTCAAATGAAAGATTTGAAAATACACCTTCACACTTACAGTGAAGACTAGTTGGTTTCATATGCAATTATGCATTTTCTCGAAGAGACTTTGACTGGCCCCTTTTTTGTTTCTTGTGTTAACATTCATCTTCACGAAAACTATTTAGGTACACAATAAATTTTAGTTATAGATATATATGTTTCTCCAGAGAATTTTCAGTATATAAAATGTGTATCTTTTGTAATTGTCAAAATATTAATTACCTTTCGATTTTAATTTTTAAATTTGTTCCGAATCGCATTGTAAAAGATTTGATTATTTTTTAAAACTTAAATGTACGAAGTATGTGTAAAAAAGATAATTATGTCACACCTACTTCTTAGACGAATATCAAAATATATATGAATATGTGTACAATAATGAATTCAACTATTATTTATTCTAATAATATTATTACACTTCTAAATTGTCTGTCAAAACTATAGAATTATAGGAGCAGCTAGTTGTGCGATCTAGAATATTTTCTTTTTTGTTTACCCTACGGAGATCGCACCTTGTACCTACTAGAATTATTTGGTAAACTCAGCCACTAGGTACTTCAACCGCTCGAGAACGTACTACC
This sequence comes from Hesperophylax consimilis, assembly GCF_061612785.1. Classification (NCBI taxonomy): domain Eukaryota; kingdom Metazoa; phylum Arthropoda; class Insecta; order Trichoptera; family Limnephilidae; genus Hesperophylax; species Hesperophylax consimilis. Next base: position 3,226,406 of record NC_142852.1, read on the forward strand.
TGGGCAGACAGGAAAAAGTTCCATTGATTTGACTGATGACAATTTTTCTCTCAGATATTTTAAAATGTAAGTATTTTTCTCCGTACATAAGAGAACCGACATAATTTAACTTTTGAAATTTTTTTCATTTTTTTACTAATTGAACATTGTTGTCGAAATGCCTTCATGCAATCATACATTTCGTTACGTGCTTAAAGCAGATATAATGCCGTTAAAGCGTTTTCAACAAATTCGTAAATTTTTACATTTTGACAATAGTTATAAAGATTATTCTGGTAAAAGCTATTGCCAATTGTAGAGAAAATTAGGAGGAACTGTCTGCTGCACGAGAATGAATTAAGTATTGATCTTGTGTAATGTAGTAAAGCAGGGAGCAGAAAACAGTATAGTGGGGTTTGTAAGGGCTTAAATGCCAATGATCTACGATTTTATTCGAAAAAAACGAAAACTTTTTCATTCCAAAAAAAAGTTGAAAGATTCTTGTTTCTGTAATTATTAGTAGTAAATACAGATAACTACTTATTCGTTAACATTTTAATTTTAATCTAACTTTACCAACCGCATTTGACGTTGTTCTCCGTAGTTAACATTTGAACTCTCATATTACCGAAGATTTATAAACATACTTATTGCTATTTTCTTCAAGACCTCTTTTAGACCCAAAATCCTAATAACTCGGTTTATCTATAAACTTTCATTTTTGATATCCTTGCCTAGTTAACAGTTAACAACTAATAGGATAGTAATGTGTTTGCCCAAGTTCTTAAACCAATTTTAAGCCTTATGTATAAAGAAATTGTATAAAGGACAGTGTCCAAATCGCTTGCACTAAATATTAATTTAGAAACCCTTTTTTTAATTTTATATACAAATTTTATTGTGATTTGTTTTCAAGGTTGCGGACTTCCCACAGTCAACAGGTTGAAGACCTGCTATCACTGTAATATTTTCATTGCTCAATTGTGCGCGCTTTCTTCACAAAACAGTCGTTTTTTCCTGTTTCCAAACTCTATTCAAACCGCGTTGTAAAATTATCATCCCATGACTGTGATGGTTATTGGTAAGTACTTATGCATATATTCATCGCTATTCATTTTGGTAACGGTCGTTATTCCGGTTTAGTTCTATTATCACTGTGTATATTAAAGCTACATTGGCTATTTGTATTGGCTAAGTTCTGTCGTTGGCAAATAATTCGTTTGACTTGGCGAAATGGGTCGAAGCATTTCTTGCCATTTTGGAAGAAAAGCACTGAGCATCCAAAAGTTCTTTGGGAATTTTTCCACATTTCGGTTATTTACCTATATATTTTTTTATGACATTATAAAAAAACTTCTGCGTTGGTCCTTCGATTGTAATCCATATTTAATCTGAAAAAAAAATATATATATATATTATATTATATATTATTATATTATATATTATATTATATATATATTATAAATACCGTAAGACATTATTTTTTTAATGACAAACTAATGTTTATAAGACAAGGTTTTTATGCATAGCACAAAGGATAACAAATTATTATAAGCAATAATTAGTCGCCTGTAATATCAAGACAAATTGAAAATATCTCCTATATCCCCCGTTTACAGGTGAAAAAAATAAGTAATAATTGTTCATTGAAGTACTAGTACATATTGAATTATTTGGCGTGTTGAAAATAAGCCGACGTGGCTCAGTGGTCCAGAGCACCTGACCGGACATCAGAAGGTGCGGGTTCAATTCCCGTCGGCGGCACTTATTTTTACTCGGGAGATATTTTAAATTTGTATTGATATTACAGGCAACTTATTATTGCATATTTGTAATAAGCATTTACTTTGTGGCTCGTCATAATCTACATTAAAAGATATAAATTTGTTTTAGACCACTTTAATTTTAATTGTACTCTACCGGTTTCGGAAGCACCCTTCCTTCGTCAGGAGAATATTAAAACTAACCTATGATACAAAATATTGACAGATATATACACAAAAAATATAATTTAGGTGTTTGAGTGGGAGGTTAACAAAGGGGGACGGGTAATTGCGGAAATTCCGGCAATCAGAGCGGTTTACTGGAAATATATCTAGAATGGGACTAAACGATAAATTTATTTGGTTATTCAATATACTAGCGTTATTATTTAGGGATTTTTTGATTTCAAGGGCTTCTGTTATCCAATATTTTGCTTTTATTATTACCTACGGTGAAGAATTTTAACCCCTGTGTCCTTATTAAAAGTATGATTGGTGGAAATAAGATGATTGGCAAACTCTGAAAAATTATTGTTATTTAAACATCTTAAATGTTCCGTGATTCTAATATTTATATTTCTGGTTGTCTTACCTATGTAGAATGATGGACAGTCATTGCAACGTAGTTGGTAAATGCCAGAGTGGCTCAATTTATGATCTTTATCTTTAGTGTTTTTTAATAACTTTCCTAAGGTGTTATCAGTATAGAACGCGGGTTTAATGTGGGAACGTATTTTTTTTGTACTAACTGAAGAAAAATTGGATATATATAAGATTCTACGCCATTGAAAGGGATTTGTGATTTTATTATTAGTTTCGGTTGTACCAAATAAAAAATTATTAGTTGAAATGAGCTTAAGTTTCTTATTCAGGATTTTATCAATTAAGGCGATGCACTACGTCATGTAATATTTTTAATTAAGCCGCTATTAATAACAACCCTTACATAGATGGCAATAAGGTTTAAATTCCCGCTTAACACCATCCGCCTGTTTTGATTTATGCAAGAAAAAAACATGGCCAAAAAGTGCCTTTTATTTTATTTTGTGGATGTTCAGGAATAAATATTAAAATTTTTTCAGATCATTTTATAAATAACTGAATTTGCCACATTGTACAATAAAATCATAACCGAAAATGGGTTCGTAAGTAGGAGATTTTGAACTTTAAAGTAGTTTTCATAGGCCTTATACATTATTTTTTTCTGGGATTATAAAAAGACTTATCTAAAAAATACTCGATTTTTTCAAAGGCCAAGATGTATTCTACTCGCAGTATTTAATTAAAGCATCTGAAACATTTCTAGGCGACCAAATTTTCAAACCAAAAACACATGATTTTGTATTACTACGTATGGCATCGCCTTAAGTGTGTGGAGTAACCATTATTAAGAGCAATTTGTTTAATTTTAGATAGTTCAATTGTGAAATTAACAGATGATAAGGGGATTTTTACTAGTCGGTGTACCATCGAATGATGATTGTGCCTATTTTTGTATCATAGGTTAGTTTTAATATTCTACTGACGAAGGAAGGGTGCTTCCGAAACCGGTAGAGTACAATTAAAATTAAAGTGGTCTAAAACAAATTTATATCTTTTATTGTAGACTAATTATTGGTTATAATAATTTATTACCGTAAGACATGCTTATTTTGAACGATTTTGACCTTTAACCTCCCGAGTACCGCCATATTATAATAATATCTGGATGATTTGTATAGCGCCGTTTTTGTGAAAAATCACCTCAAGGGTGCAAAACAACATACATTTTTTATTTTTTTATGTGACACCTCACAAGAGTGTCCCTGCCTGTGCAGTGTACAGACAGGGTAACTATGTCACCACCCGGTTGGGCGGCGTTGTGAGGCGGAATAAGGTAGGGGCTGTAGGAAGGGATTTGTTAATGCGGGCCTTGAAGAGGCTCGGATTATAGGAGGGAGGAAAAACAGATGCCGGTAGCTCGTTCCACATACGAGCCGACTTACATAAAAACGAGTCGTAAAAACGGCCCGTTCTCATGAAGCCAACGTCAACCGTGAACGGGTGTTCAGTTCGTGTCCGTCGAGTTTCGCGCACGTGCACCGGTGCATCAGGAATCAATGCTGCTAGCTCCTTGGAGCAGGCTCCATTGAAATACCTGTAGAACAGACACAGCATGCCTACATTGCGTCTATGCATTAGAGAAGGCAATCGGTCTGTTAACAAGGGATTGTCAATCAGACGGATCGCTCTCCTTTGCACAGATTCAAGCAGGTTTATCAAGTATTTTGGGGCACCAGCCCAAAGGTGGCTCCCAAATTCAATAGTTGGGCGGACTTGAGACTTGTACAGGGTCAGCAGCTGGTCACTGTTGAAGAATCTCCTAGCCCTGTACAAGACGCCCAACTTTTTGGAGGCCTGATTTACTCGGGCTTCTATGGATCCCCGATACTTGAGCTGGTCTGATATAGTAACTCCAAGCATTTCAATGGAGTCTTTATTGGGGAGAGTATATGTAAAGAAAACCACTTAGGAGTGCTTTCTTTAAGTTTGAATTTGCCGCGTTACCGACAAGTTAGTTGGTGGCCCGCTAGATGTCACTGCTGACAGCTTTGACATTTGCGAACTAAAGCGAGATATAAAAGTAAAAGGGTCATCATTATTTCATTAAATACACCTGAATATAATATCTCACATTATTAAGAAACCTGAAATAAGGGCTTTAAATGTTGTTTCTTTTGTTTTTACAGAGAAACGCAATTACGCCTTTGATTTCAAATTATAGTTTTAGATTATAAAAAAAACTATTATAAAACAACATTTACTGCAACTATTTAACGAAACATGGAAAAATTGAGGTTTGATTTTGCTGTGAGACCGACGGCAGATGGAAAATCAAACGTCGTATGCATAACCTCAATCGCTACACCTGATGGTCGGATTTTTGGAATACCACTCGAATCCCAACCTACAAATCTACACCAAGAAATTACAAACACTCCAAACTATGCTAAGGTAAAAAAAACATTAAATAAAAGACATCAAACAAGGAAAATATGGATAACCTTGACGGATGAAATGTCAAAAATATCGTCTTTACCTATTGGATCTTTACCTATTGGATCAAGTCAAACGCTGGAAAAACTGTTAGAGAAATTGCTTGAAGGTAAACAAACAAAATCTGAATCTCAAAATTTAGGGAAAATTGGAAAGGATTTTATGATTGGTAAATTCACTGGCAGAAGCTCAAATGCAAACCAGTGGATTGAAGATTTTAACAAAGAATGTGAACGCTTCCAAATCAACGAAGACAAAAAGAAAATTGAAATTTTAAAACATTTTTTGGAATACTCCGGTGTAGAGTGGTACAGCTGCATGCTAATGAAACTTACAGTGGAATCGGAGTGGGACACATGGGAGAAAAAAAATTGTGATACGTTTGCAAACAAAGGATGGTCACCCATTAGATATGCTCTTGCTTTTAAATATCAAGCAGGTTCGTTGCTAGAGTATGCTTTAAAAAAAGAAAAATTATTGCTGGAAGTAAGGAAATCAATTGATACTGGGACACTTATCGACCTCATAGCATTTGGCTTACCTAATTATGTGACTGATAAGATCGACAGAGAAATCTTACAAGGAACGGAAGATCTTTACAATAAAATAGGAAAATTAGAACATCTTGTTGAGAAGAATAAGTATGAAAGAAAAAAAAGTAATATTTATTCTGACGCTAAATCTAAAGAAATTGAAGAAAAAAACCATGCCGAATCTGTGTTAATGAGAAAAAAGGGAAACGTTACCATCGTTAGGAAAATTGCTGGTTTAGGGAGAAAATTCAAAAAGCGGTTGTGAAAACGGTAAATAACTCTGAATTAGAAATTGAACTGAATGAGAGGAATCCAAAAAACTAGAGGTGCCACCATTAATAAAAGTCAAGTTACTATTAAATGATACTTTAAAAGTTTCTGGAATTTATGATTCGGGTTATTATTATCACTTTCTTGTATATATTATCACTTTCATTTATTTTACATCTTATCTTATTGACTAAAGTTTGATTTAGCCTTTCATTCAGCCCGTTTGAAAATGGTGCATCCACAGCAGTGAAAACCATTCTTATGTTCTCCTTCTTCAGAAATTCTTTAATTACTTTGGAATTTATACCAGGGTATTGATCCGTTTACCATATCAATGTTGTATTCTTGTGTCACATTTTTTATTAATTTTATAAAATCACTGGAGTTTTGATTTCTTGATGTGACAATATAAGCATATCTTGTGAAATGATCAACCAGAAGATGTAAATATTTCTTTGTTGAGCGTGACCCTCCAAAGCCTCCAATGGTATCAATAGAAATAATTTCAAATGGGCGTGTTGCTGGACCTAAATGTGACATTAAACCATATTTTGGCTTCCTCCTTGATTTGTTTTTTATACAAATTTCACATTCATCACAAATTTTTTTAATGTTTTCGATGATATTCTTTGCTGTGTAGAATGGTGTTATTTTATTTGTCATCTGGGTTCTCCCAATGTGGCAGTAAGTATCGTGGACATTCGTTATTAGACTTTTGCTAAGTTCTTCTGACAGTACAATTTTTTTCCTTCTTTTATACTTTTTGTAGTATATTTCATTCTCCAATATAAGTTTTCCATTTTGTAAGTCTAGATCAGTGTTTCCCAGCCTTCTTTATGCCATGCCCCACCGTAGTCTTTTCAAAAGTCAGATGCCCCACCGGCATCTTTTTAAATTAAACAGTAGGTAAATTTTCAAATCATATTGTAATTTGTTTGTAAACATATGAATCCCTAATGAAATTAAATAAAACCTATTCTAATACATATATTATAACTGAAATTAAATTCAGTTACGCTTGCTACAAAGAAATTTTATGTCCGGATCTAACTTAGTTAATTTCAGTCTTAGGTCCCTTCTATTAGTTATATCCAAAGAGATTAGAAGAACGAGATATGCTACGTTGGCCGCCGGACCGTAGGCGGAGTACTACCTAATTAGGGTACTTTGAACGGTATCGGGACGTGTACGCACAGAAATCTGTTCTATGTGTTAGTGCGGATACCTTAGCGTAAGCGAAGGTGTGCAGTAGTATTGGTGAACAAAACCGGCGACACTGGGCAAAACAATTCCACACAGTATGAACTGCTCATAGCACATCTCGTTCTTCTAATATCTTTGGTTATATCCAATCGATTTCGTTTTTTAATGAGTAAATCGCTTATGGCGCTAAATCCACATTCCACCAAATAAGTTGAGGGAAAGGGTAATAATAATTTTCTGGCATGCAATATTAGGATATTTTGTGTAAGTTTCTTCGCAAATCCTTAGTGTAAGTTTCTTCTTTAAGCTTTAATGTCACATTCGCGCTCACACTGACCAAAAACCGTTCTCATGTTATTACTGTAATTATTAATGTCCACGCAAGCCAAATTTAATGGCATAAGTGTTCACTCATACGAGGACTAAGGATAAACTATTCTCATTTTCTTAATGTCAATATTCATTTTCAAAGAATTCACAGTTATTGCAACACGTTCTCACTCATTCTAAGGAAACTTTGTTCTTATTTTCTTACTGTGATTATTCATGGTCAAGCATTGTAAGACACATTCACACTCATACTAAGGAAAACCCGTCTTTTTTCTTGTGTTCTTTCTGTAACTATCCATGTTCGCAGACGTCAAACTTAATGGCAAACATTCATGCTAAGGAAAAACCATTCTCATATTCTTACTGTAACTATTCATGTTCAAAAAAGACAAATTTAATGACTCACATTCGCATTCACGCTAAGGATAAACCATTTTCATGTTCTTAATTCATGTTCACAGAAGTCACGTTTAATGCGACCCAATAGCACTCGTACTAACGAAAAACCATTCTTACTGTAATTATTCATGTTTATCGAAGTCAAATTTAACGAGACACATTATCACTCATATTTAGGATAAACCACTCTCATTTTCTTAGTGTTCACAAAAGTCAAGCTTAAGAAGACACATTCGCACTCATACTAAGCAAAATCGATTCTCATGTTCTTACTGTGATCATTCATGTTCACGGATATCCAGCTTATTGTTACAAATTCGCACTCATGCTTAGGAAAAATCATGTATCATGTTATTATTGTAATTGTATATTTTATTTTAGCAAAATTAACAGCTACTTGGTTGGTTTATACGTGTGAAATTTACTTAATTGAGAAACCAATTATTGATTTCCTCATTATACTTATACATTATGTATAAAACAATTAAGCAGTATATTGTAGGTGTTGTATTGGGATATCCTGCAAAGTTTCTGTGTTTTTAGATAATTATTGAAATTGTAACGCGTTTCATTCTATTAGTACAATTTGAAGTATACAATTTCAATTTTGTACATCTTAGGCATTTTTTGTATGACTGATGAGTATTCCCCTTTATATGTGGAATGCCTACGTTTTTCATCTCTGAAGCGTGGTGCCCCACCTCTGAGACCTTATGCCCCACCGGTGGGGCGTACGCCCCACCGTGGGAAACACTGGTCTAGATTGATGTGTTGGTCCTTTTTATATCTTCTAGGTTTATTAAATTTACTACTTTTAAAAAGTCGTCAGTATTTTCATAAGGTTCTAGAACTGGATTTCTGCTTAAACAGTCTTCTTGGTTTGATTTTCCTGGGTTATATTTAATTTTAAATTGATATTGGGATAAATAATACGTCAAATCCCCTAGTTCTTTGTCAGTTCTAGCCTTTATGTTCATATTTTCTAATGGTTTATGATCTGAGTAGACGGTAAATTCTTTTCCCATAAGCCAGTGTTGCCAATATTTCACAGCTTATTTTATTGCCAGACATTCTAGGTATATTGCTTTCTTCTTTTTTTGAGCTTCAGTCAATTTTTTTGAAAAATAAGCAACCGGCTTACTGACCCCGTTTTTATCTTTTTGTTTCAGCACTGCTCCCACTCCTTTGATACTAGCATCCGTGTAAATGCTTATTGGTAGTTCAGGGTCAAAGATATTTAGAAGTGGCTCTGAACATAGCAATGCTTTTATTTTATCAAATGTTTCCTGACATTCTGTGGACCATATGAATTTCACGTCTTTCCGTAATAAATTGTGTAATGGGTCCAGGATAATCGCACTGTGTGGCACAAATTTATGATGAAAATTTATTTTTCCTAAGAATTGGCGTATATTTTTTTTTTGTTTCCGGGACTGGAAATTTTTTGACAGCGGTTAAATAATCTTTCAGGGGTCTAATTGAATTGTTTTCTATTATGTGACCTAAATATTTGGCATAATTTTTTGCAAAAGTACTTTTGGAAAATTTTAGTCTAAAACCTTCTATTTGAATTGCCTCCATTAGTCTTGATATAATGCAGCATATGTTCTTCAAAAGTTCTTGAAAATATTAATATGTCGTCTATAAAATTTACCTACTGCAAAACTGGAGAGTTTGTATTCTCTTATGATGTTGCTCAATATTCTTTGAAAAATGGCTGGGGCTGTCCTTAATCCAAACGGGAGACACGTCCATTGAAAATGACCTTCTTGTGTAACAAATGCAGTTTAGTATCTGTCTTGAATTTTCAAAGGAATTGACCAAAATGCCGAATTTATGTCAAAAGTAGAAAAATATTTACAGTTTACGGTTTTAACCATCAAATCCTCAATCAACGGAAAAGGTTGTGATTGAGGGACGACCATTTTGTTCAATTCTCTGAAATCTATACATAGCCTTGTTTTTTGTTCATCTTCTTTTTTATATGCCATAGTTACTGGAGCAGCAAATGGGCTATAAGATTCCTCAATTAAATTCTTCTCTAATAGTTTTGATATTTCATATTCTATTTGTCTTCTATCTTCCGCTATGCATCTGTATGGACGTTTGTAACAGTATTTATCCACCATCAAGTAAATATGAGCTTCATAATGTTTTACGGTACCGACGTCATATTTGTCTTTGGCGAAGACTGGTTTGTATTTTTCTATCAACTTATCAATCTCTGATTGTTGATATAAATCTAGATAATAATAATAATAATATAATAATAAATATCTTTATTGTGACAAATTTTCAAACTATAACTATAGAAATACATGTAAGACTGTTTTGTGTACATTGGTTTATAAATTAGAATAGTATATAATTTTATCAATGGAAATTAATATATAAACAGTAGGTAAAATAAATGTTAATGTAGTTATATGTTAAGGTTTATCATAGCCCGCCTCACTAGGCTTAGCCTGTGTTGAGGCAGCTATCTACCAAGTTTATTTATAGTAGGTACTATAACGTACCTACAATTATATAAAAATATGAACACTCAATATTTAGGTAGCATCAATATCAATACATCATATACCAAGTTCGTTTCTAGTCCTAATAATATACCTACAATTATATGAAAATACAAACAATAATTAGGTTGCATCAATGACTGCGAATTTGGATGAGTGCACCGGTAAAGGCCCTATCATTACTTTTAATCCAAATTTTTACGCTTTCTTTGAAATTTTTTTGTGAATGACATGTTTTTATTTTATCAGGAAGAATGTTATAAAGTCTAGTCGCAAGATATCTAAAATTTCGTTGTCCAAAAGTAGTGTGCGTTACAGGAATTTGAAGTAAGTCTTTGTTATTGCTTCGAGTACAGCGAGTATTAGATCTTTTTTCGTAGTATGTATGTTTATTTGTGTATAGGTGAGTGAGTATTGTTTTTGCGTATGTCTGCCGAACATCAAACACATTAATAATTTTAAAGATCAAGTTCGAGTCAGTAATTAGAGGAAGCCTAAGAATTATTTTTATAATAGTTTTCTGTGCCCTTATGATTGGGTCTAGTGCAGATGAAGTTCCACCTCCCCACGCTATGATACCATACTCAATAATAGATTGACAGAGTGCAAAATAAACCATTTTCAAGTGTTGTAAGTTGAGGAAGTTTCGTATCGTTCTGAAGAAGTGCATGGTTTTTCTTATTTTGTTTGCAATACTTTGAGTGTGAAGATTCCATTTGAGGTATGGATCAATGGTGAGGCCGAGGTACTTTATCTGAGCAGTGCGCTCAATGTAGGGACACTGACAATATTCTTCAGAATTCAAACATGTGTGTATTCTAATAGAGGCATCGTCATGAGGTTGACCTGTAATATTAATGCTTGATGTGATGTATTTGGTTTTCTCGGCATTCAGTGTGAGCGTATTTGTATCCAACCATTTTTTTACAATGCTTATGTCCGTTTCAGCTTTTTTGTAGACAGCTGGCCAAGTGTCAGCTTCAAACAGAAGAACAGTGTCATCGGCAAAACTAACTATTTTCCCCTGAATATTAATGTTACATAAGTCGTTAATATACACCAGGAACAAAATCGGTCCTAATATGCTTCCTTGTGGTATACCATAATTAGTTGAGCAGGTGTTGCTTAATATGTTATTTATTTTAACTTGTTGCTTACGCCCATTAAGGTAGCTTTTAAAGAATTTAAGTTCGTTGTCCGCGATACCGATTTTTTCAAGTTTATTTGTTAATTTACTGTGCGATATGGTATCAAAGGCTTTAGATAGGTCTAAGAAGATTGAAATACATTTTTTGCTTTTATCAAGGTTTTTAACAATGAAATCAGTGACAGCAGCAATAGCGTCTGAGGTACTCTTGTTTTCTTGAAACCCGTATTGATTTTCTGAAATCAGTTTATGGCTCACGAGAAATTTTACCAACTGTGCATTGATAACCTTTTCAAATACTTTAGATAGACTAGTTAGTAGAGTTATTGGTCTGTAGTTGTTTATGTCTGTCTTGTTACCTGTTTTATGTATAGGAATAACAATACCTTGTTTCAGGTTTGAGGGGAAGTGGCCCTGAGTGATACTAGAGTTTATTAAGTGTTCTAGGGGCAAAGCAATTTCCGTAGACAGCGTTTTTAAAATCTTGGTTGATAACCCATCAACTCCGGCACTAGACGTGTTTTTTAGGGAATTAATTATTTTTAGAATCTCTTCCCCAGACACTGTTTGAAAGTTAAATGTTCTTTGAGAAAATTGGAGTCCTATTTCAGAAGTTTGAGCATTCCCACAATTTGGTAGACGAGAAGCAAGATGTGACCCAATATTAATAAAAAAATTATTGATGTGATCCGCAACGAGCTTTGGGTTTTTTGAGGTATCAATAATTTCTCCATCAATGCAGAGTTTACTTATGTCTTGTTTGTCTTTAGTGTTTTGTGTATTTGTGGCTTCTCTTAAAATTTGCCATATTTTTTTGGGATCGTTGTTGCTTTCTTTGATTTTGACTCCGTAATAGATTTCTTTTGCCTTTCTGATGACGTCAACGCACGTATTTCTGTATCTTTTGTAGATGTTTATTGCTATTATGTCATATGGATTTTCTTTCACTTTTTTGTGTAGTGCGTTTCTTCTACGAATGCAGTTGATGATTGAATGACTTATCCATGATTTCAAGGGTTTAATTTTGTTTGGAATTTTTTTTGACAAAATTGTGGTATTATTACTTAATTCATTTTTCAGAAAGTCAACAAAATATATCCATGCATCATCTGAGTTTTTTATTTGGAAAAGCTCTTGCCAAGATTTATTTTTAATTGAGGCTTTTAAATTTTCAAAGTTAATATTATTGTATATAAGAGACTGATCTCGTCTATTTTTTGTGGTGTCGGATTGCAATGTGAAGATTGTTGTGTAGTGATCTGTAATTGTTGATTTGTAAATGATGCTTTTGTTTTGTTTATTAGTTTTGACCATTATGTGATCAATACATGAAGTTGATTCATTGACTATTCTTGTTGGTGTATTGATGGTACTAATTAATCCATGGAATTCTAACATGTTCAGGTAGTCATGACATTGGTGATGTGAATTGTTTGGGAGTATGTTGATATTTAAATCTCCCATAATTATCAAATTTTTAGTATGGGAAAGATTGGATAATATGCTATTAAGGCTATTAAGAAATGGTGTAATATTACGATTCGAAGGAGAGCGGTATATTGCTAGAATGCAAGTGTCATTATTGTATGTTATTTGCAAACAGTTCGCGCCAATAATGTCTATTTCCGTTACAATGGGGTTAAGATCATTTTTTGTGTATACCACGACTCCATCGTTCTGGCTATCATGTTTTGTCGAATTAAAGGAAGAGTAGTGATTTATTAATTTTGGAGTATAAATGTTTGACAACCAACATTCCGTGAGAATAATTATATCAAAGTCTATATTAAGGTGGTTAAGCTGTATCTGGAGTTCGTTAAAGTTTTTATTAATTGACCTAATATTTTGGTGCATAATTGTAGTGTTTTTTACCTCTGCTATAAGATATTTGCAAATTTTGGCATCTGAAGTAGTAAAAGGGTTGATTTGATCACCATGTTCTGCATATATGCGATTAAAGTTAATAGCCATTATAAAATTTATATTAAACAAAAAAAAGAATTGTTTAATTCCCTTGAATGAGAGCTCCACTAATCCGTGGCCATCACTGGGGGTTTCAACCTTTCATTGCTAGTGCAGGAGTTCATTATTGTTACAGTGCGAAAATAAGCATAAAAGATATGACTCACCAATATTGGGGGAATCGACCCAGTGAATGACCGGTAAAAGTGGGACTCTCAATCAAAGAAACTAATCAATTTTTTTAAGATCATCCGAATGTTTGATGTAGTGTATTTGCCTGTCGCCGTCATTTTTCCTAATCATTATTTTACAGTCTTTGTACCAGACATATTTGAAGCCCATTTCTTTTGCCCTTGTTTTAGACCTCCACAGAAGATCTTTGAAATAGGGACCAAGGATTTCACCAACAAAAATCTTCTGGAATCCGTTTCCTTGTGCTGTAATTGTATTAAGTTGCCTTTTGTTCAGTAGAATTTGTCGTCTTTTTTGGGGGTTAGTAAATCTGACGTGGAGTTTTGGGGGGACTCCAGGTCGTCGGTCCGGAATTTTCTTGATGTCGAGGATGTCATCGCTTTTTAATTCGATTCCTGAGACTGTGGCCACCCGTTTAATCATTTCTGCAGGCTGCTCACCCTCTTTTACTTCGATCCCTGTAAATTCAAGGGTGTCTTCATGAGTTACTTGCTCCACTTCTGCCAGTCTGACTTCCAGGCTCTTTATTATTCTGTCCTTTTCCGTTAGCTCCTTTCTCATTAATTCAACTTCCGAAACCAGTTTGATAATGGTCTCCATCTTAAGATGAATGTCATCGTACTGACGGCTGATGAAGTCCCTTGTGTTTCTGGTTTCTTGATTTTCATCATCTATTTTCTTTATTATTGCTTGTTTAAATAATTCCAATTTTTTTTCCATTTTCATCTCAATTTTTTCCAGCAGATTGTCGAAGTTTAAAACGTGGGGCTCAGATGAAAGGTTAGCAGCTGTCGTTTGTCCTTTGCTTCTCAGATTTTTTTCTGAATTTGCCATTTTGGTAGACACTGTAGGCCAAACACTGCCTCTATTACCCTTTTGGTTGACTTGAGACGTACTGTTAATTTTTCGATTTTAAAATACTGATAATTATTTATTCACTGGTCAATCACTGACAAATCGAACACTGACTTAGTAAAACTAACAATTCTCATCGGATTTGACACATCCACGGGGAAATTTTCTCGCTGTACCAGATTGTTAACTATTTATTTCGGGAGCAGATCAAAACACAGCTGTCACTCGATTATAGGTATTGTTGTATGGTTTATTATCAGTTCAAATCCATCCGTGTTTATATTTTCGTTGAAATTTATTTCACCTTTGTTTATGTTTTTGGTGTCTTGTTCCTCAGAATGTAAAAAAAACTTTCTTCAATTTTTTTGACCTAGTGCGTCAGGAATTTTGATATTTGTTATATTTGAAGTATCATTTTTTGAGTAGTTATTGTTTTTTATATCCTTTTCATTTCAGGTCACTTCTTCTGGGTTGTTACATTGTATGATCTTTAATTCTTCGTTTTGCATTAATTTGAAATTTTTGATACAATCCAAACCAATTAGAAAATCGTAATTAAAATGTTCATTATCTACTACAAATATATCCACAATTCTTTCTATATTGTAGATTTTTATTTTAGTGTTACCATACCTTTTGTTTTCTTCTCACCATTAATAGTCTTCAAGTTAACTATTTGTATATCACTTGTACATGCTCTTGGCTGTATCTTTAATAATTTTGCATTAATCAAAGACACATTTGAACCCGAATCATAAATTCCAGAAACTTTTAAAGTATCATTTAATAGTAACTTGACTTTTATTAATGGTGGCACCTTTAGTTTCTTTGGATTCTTCTCATTCAGTTCAATTTCTAATTCAGAGTTATTTACCGTTTTCACAACCGCTTTTTGAATTTTCTCCCTAAACCAGCAATTTTCCTCACGGTGGTAACGTTTCCCTTTTTTCTCGTTAACACAGATTCGGCATGGTTTTTTTTCTTCAATTTCTTTAGATTTAGCGTCAGAATAAATATTACTTTTTTTTTCATACTTATTCTGCTCAACAAGATGTTCTAATTTTCCTATTTTATTGTAAAGATCTTCTGTTCCTTGTAAGATTTCTGTCAATTTTATCAGTCACATAATTAGGTAAGCCAAATGCTATGAGGTCGATAAGTGTCCCAGTATCAATTGATTTCCTTACTTCCAACCATAATTTTTCTTTTTTTAAAGCATACTCTAGCAACGAACCTGCTTGATATTTAAAAGCAAGAGCATATCTAATGGGTGACCATCCTTTGTTTGCAAACGTATCACAATTTTTTTTCTCCCATGTGTCCCACTCCGATTCCACTGTAAGTTTCATTAGCATGCAGTTGTACCACTCTACACCGGAGTATTCCAAAAAATGTTTTAAAATTTCAATTTTCTTTTTGTTTTCGTTGATTTGGAAGCGTTCACATTCTTTGTTAAAATCTTCAATCCACTGGTTTGCATTTGAGCTTCTGCCAGTGAATTTACCAATCATGAAATCTGTTGCAATTTTCCCTAAATTTTGAGTTTCAGATTTTGTTTGTTTACCTTCAAGCAATTTCTCTAACAGTTTTTCCAGCGTTTGACTTGATGTACTAGGTATAGACTCAGCATTATTTGTGTTTTCCGTAATTTCTTCTAGGTAAATATCATTAAACTGTAAGTTTTGTTCTGTATCTAAATATATTTTTGACATATCATCCGTCAAGGTTATCCATATTTTCCTTGTTTGATGTCTTTTATTTAATGTTTTTTTTACCTTAGCATAGTTTGGAGTGTTTGTAATTTCTTGGTGTAGATTTGTAGGTTGGGATTCGAGTGGTATTCCAAAAATCCGACCATCAGGTGTAGCGATTGAGGTTATGCATATGACATTGATTTTCCATCTGCCGTCGGTCTCACAGCAAAATCAAACCTCAGTTTTTCCATGTTTCGTTAAATAGTTGCAGTAAATGTTGTTTTATATATATTTATAGACTATGACTTATTATGTATTTGTTGTTTGCACAACCTTACTTAGTGGACAAACATGCTTTCGTCATCTGCCAATCGTTTCATCCTGTTTCTAAGCGCTAATTTTACATAATATCCCTTGTACTGTTTAACCCACGCCTTTAAATTTATCATCCCATCAAATGAATGATGTTTGTTGGAATTGGGTGATCATACATGTAGGTTTGAAACATGGTATGAAAGAAGGAAAAAAGGGAGACGAATCACTCTTCACGAAGAAGCACACGTCATAATATAGAATTCAAGCACAACACAATCACATGCGTTCCACCGCGATACCTCGAGGTAATAATTGTGGCCACAACATAACGAATGCATAAGTACTTTCAATATAGGTAAAGATTATGCACACCATAAACATCAACCACGTGCTTCCAATTGTGCATTAGATAAAAAAACCTTTCCTTAGATAAAAAAAAAATATAAATGCAAATGTTTCTTAGGTTTTTAGTCGAAGTTGTTTCATGACATTAGTTGCACTTCTAGTTTAACGTATTAACATAGATTTATGCAACATATTGTTACGTATGGATTAAATAATATAAAGATTAACCAATTCTTAGCGCGCTTCTTATTATACCGATAACTTATGTTGGGTTGGATTACATTAAAGTTGAAAATAAAATATTTCATTGCTTTGACCAAGCACTAAGCGATGTGCGAAATGTGACGCTACACCCATAATAGGCTAAAATACTGTCCGTCGTAGACGTTGTCTGTGTCCGTCTGAGTTATAATTTAGAACGATGTATACCCTGGTGAAATAAGCATTGCCAATGAAATATGTTGCTTTCCTGGATAGTAAAAAGTTAGTAAAACTTATTATTTATTTTGAATGAAGAAGACAAATCTCGAAATTGACAAACATTTTTACTCACATTTTCGTACAATTATAACAATATTACTTTTTGTGTGAATTTTGTACTAAAGCAATAATAAGTAATATTTTGTGCTTATACTATCTTTCTTTTTAAGTTTTTATGCCTTCCCCAACCGTCTGGAACCAGTACCTCGATTGGAGTATGTTGCGAGTTGCGAGGCTGAAGGTAGTTGGAAAGGGAAGGAGATGTGTAAGAGGAGGATTACCCTATGCTATTGTCTATGTCTCTTTCTTATCGATTGTCTTTACTTGATAACCTATAATTGTCTATAATATGTTATAGAACAAATATTATAACTAATAATAATAACCACGTTTGTTTCATCTGAATTTACATGTTTTACTTTCTAACTACACAATTCATCACAACATATTTTATTCAATACTGATAGCAATAATAAAACGCTAAGTAAATGGTTATGATAAAATAAAATAATCTTCACGGTCTAAGACAAAAGTATCATCTAATATTCAGTCAGGTTATATCGCGTATTGAGCAGTTCAAATCCCACCCGTTGGCTGTTGGCAGTTGGGACCGGGGGCTGCCTCTCCTCTCCTGTGCTGGAAGCAGGTCCAGTCTATCCCTTCTTTATAATAGCCAATATATTAAAAAAAAACACAACATTTCTTGATTTCAAAAACAGTTAAAATACAGAAATGAAACTATAAACAGTTTTATTGCAAAAATACAATACATGCAAATCTAGCATTGTTTTTCGGGACTGTCGATTTGTTTGGTTTGTTATTGAAGGTTTTAAAAACAATGTCAATGGACGAAAAAGTTATGGGACAGTAAGTTGTAGATAAGTGCGCAGTACTGTAACTTGGATTGGTCTCGTCGAAAGAAAATCACAAAGAAATGGCTCTCTGCAAGTGTCGATACCTGCAAATAAATACACAAAAAAAATATTTAAATAAAAGTGTCAAAAACAAATAAACAATCTACTTGCAAATGTCACAAACACATTAAAGCTAAAAAATTATTTAGTTGCAAACAACATTGTTAATTTTTTCTACTGAAACTCGGAAAACAAATAAAAATATAATTGGAATTAATTATAACCCTTATCAAATCAATAATTAACCAGGTAAAATAATGGAACTGTTTTGTTGAGACTTTGAGGCAGAACTAACCAACACAACGAGGGTGATTTGAAAAGGTTTATAATTGATAACGATTATATTTTGATAATCAATTATTAAGAATTCTAAAAATCATCAGTTAAGTTTTGTAATGAGATTTTAAATGAATTAATAAAAATTTGTCAAAGTTGTGGAGTTTACTTAGGTATTTCATGCATCAATCTTAATGTTCTTGGTATGTAATAATGATATTATACCGTGTTATTTAAGTGGATATCTAATCTGTCCAGAACAGATCTAAATGTCTTGTACATTTCGGTACGTTATTAGGGTAAATGACAATATTTCCAGGTTACTGACTTGATTTATGTGAATTCGTTAATAGCACAGGTGAGGTGCCTATATGGAACAATATTCAAATTGTTTCTTTCACCGGAAATGTTCACTAACTTTGTTTTATTCATTTCTAAATACAGCTGTAATAAGATATTGAATTTGAAGTGAAAAATGTTGACATACCCCTATATCGCGCCAAAAATATCGAATCGTCCCAATTAAGCATTTTAATAAACAAATTAGAAAATTAATTGATTGAAGAACACATTTTGGGGAAAAGGCTTTATTCGGACGTAGTCGGAGGCATGACGGTGACCATAAAGAAGGTGACAGTTGGTTTAGTGTTGTATGGCATATATATATTTTTTTTTTTGCTAAATAAAATTAACAGAATATTTTGTCCAATTACAGTACAATTTTATATATGTCAGCATTTAGCTAGGTGACTATTCAATAATTGTTTTAAGTCATTTAGAGAACAGTCACTCACATCCAAATTCTTTGCAAGTTCGTTTAACAGCACACCTCCCCACGTCATGCTATGCGTTGTCAGGACGTTGGTTTTGCCTTTTGGTACTCTGAATAGGTCATGGTATCGACATCGGCTGTGGTAGTCTGGTACATATAAATCATAGCATCCCCAGAGGAATGGGCTATCGATAAAATTGTTCCTAATTTTGAAATACATAATAGCTAAACTTGTTTTCCGCCTATATATTGTTAGTTGGTACCACTCGCGTGGAATGACTCGCGAATTGTGCTGAATATGAAATTTTCTTTAAAATCATTATTCTTAGTTAAGATCGTTCTTAATAATAACCATTCTTATTAATTACCGTGATTAATTATCATATGATGAATATGTATGTTAACAATATGTATGTGTTCAAAAGTCACACGATAAAAATGGTTTTTTTTTTAGTTATCTGGTCGCCATTAAAATAACAATAATTGTCTATGACTTCATTCTTGTCCATGCATAACCTTTAAATATTTTTGACAAGTGCTAACAAGTGCTTTCTTCTCCGAGAGCCGTTTCTTCCTGTTAAACTTACTATCCTACTCCTGTGATGGTTATTGGTAAAGAAAGTACTCATTCTTATATTCATCGCTATTTATTTGGTAGCTGCCGTTATTCCAGTTTAGTTAGGGAATCATTGGGCGTTTTGTCACAGTAGAATGTTTAAACTGTCAATTTGACGTGTACCTATTATTAGATTAGCACTTCGAAGGCATTTATTACAATGAACACAAAAAAACATATGGTTAACAGATATTTTGTTAAAAGCGGAATGGCGGTAAACATTGTAAATATATCCAATATATACAATCCAAATATATACAATCCAAAAAATTCAAAAGGCGATAATTTAAATAATCCTAAAAGTACCATTCGACACAGAATCAAGCGAAATTTACAAAACATTAGAAGTCTTGACAATAAGACAACTTTATGCCAAATCTGCATTACTACACATCTTCCGACACAAACTCCATATTCCAATTCAACCAAAAACCTCGTTAAAAACTAGATCCTTAACAAATTAAATACTAAACATACCGATAACACACAGCACACACGGACAAAGACACTTTCAATACTACGCTACTAAACTGTTTAATTGTATGCCCATTACTCTGAAGCAACTACTAACTGCAAATACATCCGCAAACATTCACAAAAAACACATCACAGCCTGGATCAAAAACCAAGATATTTTATTTTTTCAAAACATAATAACTCCAAACCGAACATAACTAAACCATAAAAAAGTATATAATAAATAAACACGTTTTTCGAGATTTTACCAACTATACTCACACTTACAATACAAATATATGCACTTACATATATGTTAATATATATTAGCATTTTTTTTTTACATATTTATTATGAATATTCTTTTTACAAAAACCATAAAAATTAAAAAAATTAAAACTAAAACTTATAAATAATAAAAACTTTCTTCTACAACACATAAATACTTGTCACACCTATACATAACCACGTAAACACCTCAGCACAGGTTCTCCTAGTGAGGTGTTCACGAAACATACAATATTACTCACATACAGTATCACCTTCTCAAACCTACCTTACACACAACATATTTTAGTTATAAGTTTGAAATATACCAAATACAAATATAAATAATTATGTGAAACTGTAAATTACATATAGAAAAAAAAAAAAAAAAAAAAAATATATATATATATATATATATATATATATATATTTATATAATAGGAACATTATATAAAGATACAACATCTAAATACAGTGGAGTTGAGTACAGACTGATAATCAATATCAATAAAGGGAAAAACAGGCAATTATTCAGTTAATTATTTCTGAACGTGTAACTTCAGTTTCAGTTTAAGTATGTTAATATAATTTAATTTATTTATTTCAATCGGAAGGTTGTTGAAATACTTTATTCCTAAATAGGTACCTATAGTTATTTTGCATTTGTTTGGTATTACATTTTTTAATTTTGATGTTTCTTGGGGATTACTTTAAGGATTAGCTTTTGGACAAACAGAGGAAAAACACAAAGGCTCTCAAAAAGTACGTTTTTCAGAAAATCTAACTCCAACAGTGAAGCAAATAAAGATTATTCACGGCTACTAATGAATTTCAATATTATTATTTCTTCGATATGGATGACTTTGTGGTAAGTGCTATAGATAAAACCATATCAATAGACGAAAGAATATATGCATCGGTGAACGAAACAAACAACATTTTAGCGATAAATTCCGAAGTTAGCCTAACCATATTTCATATGAATGTAAGGAGCATCGAACGGCACTTAGACGAACTCCTGGTAACAATAAAATCACTTAACAGACTAGACTGCATAATATTAACAGAGACGCATTCATCGAGCGATATAAATTATAATATTCCGGGTTATACATACTATACAACAAATACTCAAATTAATTAAAACAGCGGAATCGAAATATTTATTTCAAATAAAAATGTTGTTACTTTGACAGAGAAATCCACATGAACAATGTAAACATTTTAAATATGGAAATCAGTTTCCAAAAGTGCACATTCAACATATTCGCTATATATAGAACCCATCCCTCAATATTACCAACATATGTAAATGAACTAAAACACATTGAGACATTGACCTCAATATCGCAAATGATTACTCATCCTATGACAAATATAATTATCTTAATATGATGGCAGAATTAAATTATATATCGTGTAATAATTCATTTACGAGAATTATCCTAGGTCAACGACCTTCGTGCATAGATCATGTGTTTACAAATACTCAAGAAATAAAAAAAAATATAGTATCTGCAGTCATATATAGATCATTTCGGGTGCTTTTTTACTTACAATTACGAAAAAAAATGTTTACCAGTACCAACCCTAACTCCGGAGAATGACAACGGCCGACGCAAAACGCTAAACATAAATGCCTTAGTACATAATCTAGATGAAGAGAAATGGCACGACATCTTCAATTGTAATGGTACTATTTGAAACAAAATATTAACGCACGTAAATACTGCACAATTCATTGATTCCAGAAAACAATCAGCAAAATTTAAACCGGCTAAGCCATGGATAACTTTTGGATTAATTGTATCAATCAGACACAAAGAAGCACTATACAAAAAAATTATCCGACAACCTACACATGAAACACTAAAGAAACACCCAAAAACATACAAAAACAAACTTACTTATTTAATAAAAATACCCAAAAGAAAACTTTTTTCGGCTAAAATTAGAAGCAACGGAGAACGATGCAAAAAAAGTCTGGCATGTTTTTAATGAAATCACATAAAAAAATGAAATACATAGCATCACACATAACAATATCAAAATACGATGCAAAGAAAATCCTTTAGATGCCGCTAACATACTCAACAACTTCTTTGCAAATGTAGGCAAGAACCTTGCGAATCAAATTAAAAAAGTACCGTCCAATGACGAACAAAACCTTAACATTAATATAACAAACAAAATTGACATGTTTCACCTTACTTCGCCCAGGAAATCGAGCATTTCAAGCATGAAGGGGAGATCAGCACCGGGTTTTGATAGATTTACCAAAACCATTTTACAAAACCCTTAACACATTTAATCAACATTAGTCTCCAAAGGGGAATATTCCCAACTATATATAAACAAACCATCATCACTCCAATTAATAAATCTGGAAACCCAGAAGAAGTGACAAATTGTCGTCCAATATCGCTGATCTCAACAATTGCGAAAATCTTTGAAAAAATCATCAAAAAAAGATTGACTGAATTTATTGACAAAAATGACGTAATTCACGGCAACCAATATGGATTTATGAAAAATAGAAGAACCCAAAATGCAATTGCCAAATTATCGAACATAATTCAGGACACAATAGACAATTTGAATTGTGTTAGGATAAACGATAAAGCTCTAAAATGGATAAAAAGTTATTTATGTTTATCTTGACTACGATACCAAGTAGTAAAGATAAACAACTCACTTAGTCTATCACTAACAAGTAATTTCGGGATACCGCAAGGCTCAGTCCTAATTCCCCTACTATTTATAATTTATTTCAACGATACTTTCAAACTACAAATTAACACAAACATAATATCATATGCCTATATATATATATATATATATATATATATATATATATATATATATATATATATAATAGGAACATTATATAAAGATACAACATCTAAATACAGTGGAGTTGAGTACAGACTGATAATCAATATCAATAAAGGGAAAAACAGGCAATTATTCAGTTAATTATTTCTGAACGTGTAACTTCAGTTTCAGTTTAAGTATGTTAATATAATTTAATTTATTTATTTCAATCGGAAGGTTGTTGAAATACTTTATTCCTAAATAGGTACCTATAGTTATTTTGCATTTGTTTGGTATTACATTTTTTAATTTTGATGTTTCTTGGGGATTACTTTAAGGATTAGCTTTTGGACCACTTTGATCGGGGTTAGAAACTTATTGTATGACCCCCCCATCCAATAATTCCGTATTGAATTAACGACTGGATTAGTGCGGAGTATACTCTTTTTAGGTTACTTCTTTTTAAAATATTTCTTAATCTTATGAATATGTATACACACTTTCTGATACGCTTAACCAATTCACAGGTATTTCTCTTCCACTTCATATGTTGTTCTATTTTCACTCCGAGATATTTAATTTCTGATACTGAGTTAAATATTGAACAGCCTTGGATATAGGTATGTGTTTTTATTACATTTGTTATTGTGAATAATTATTTGAGTGTTAGGGAGTGTTTGTAGTTTGTTAATTGAGAAATGTATATAGTATGTCTTGTTAGTGTTCAATTAGAGAAGATTTGTATCAAACCATCGTTTCAATGTGTTCATGCTTTTATTTGCTTGTTCGTTTACTACATTCCAGTCGATCCCATTCATTGTGTCGTAGGCATATGATATTATGTTTGTGTTAATTTGTAGTTTGAAAGTATCGTTGAAATAAATTATAAATAGTAGGGGAATTAGGACTGAGCCTTGCGGTATCCCGAAATTACTTGTTAGTGATAGACTAAGTGAGTTGTTTATCTTTACTACTTGGTATCGTAGTCAAGATAAACATAAATAACTTTTTATCCATTTTAGAGCTTTATCGTTTATCCTAACACAATTCAAATTGTCTATTGTGTCCTGAATTATGTTCGATAATTTGGCAATTGCATTTTGGGTTCTTCTATTTTTCATAAATCCATATTGGTTGCCGTGAATTACGTCATTTTTGTCAATAAATTCAGTCAATCTTTTTTTGATGATTTTTTCAAAGATTTTCGCAATTGTTGAGATCAGCGATATTGGACGACAATTTGTCACTTCTTCTGGGTTTCCAGATTTATTAATTGGAGTGATGATGGTTTGTTTATATATAGTTGGGAATATTCCCCTTTGGAGACTAATGTTGATTAAATGTGTTAAGGGTTTTGTAAAATGGTTTTGGTAAATCTATCAAAACCCGGTGCTGATCTCCCCTTCATGCTTGAAATGCTCGATTTCCTGGGCGAAGTAAGGTGAAACATGTCAATTTTGTTTGTTATATTAATGTTAAGGTTTTGTTCGTCATTGGACGGTACTTTTTTAATTTGATTCGCAAGGTTCTTGCCTAAATTTGCAAAGAAGTTGTTGAGTATGTTAGCGGCATCTAAAGGATTTTCTTTGCATCGTATTTTGATATTGTTATGTGTGATGCTATGTATTTCATTTTTTTATGTGATTTCATTAAAAACATGCCAGACTTTTTTTGCATCGTTCTCCGTTGCTTCTAATTTTAGCCGAAAAAAGTTTTCTTTTGGGTATTTTTATTAAATAAGTAAGTTTGTTTTTGTATGTTTTTGGGTGTTTCTTTAGTGTTTCATGTGTAGGTTGTCGGATAATTTTTTTGTATAGTGCTTCTTTGTGTCTGATTGATACAATTAATCCAAAAGTTATCCATGGCTTAGCCGGTTTAAATTTTGCTGATTGTTTTCTGGAATCAATGAATTGTGCAGTATTTACGTGCGTTAATATTTTGTTTCAAATAGTACCATTACAATTGAAGATGTCGTGCCATTTCTCTTCATCTAGATTATGTACTAAGGCATTTATGTTTAGCGTTTTGCGTCGGCCGTTGTCATTCTCCGGAGTTAGGGTTGGTACTGGTAAACATTTTTTTTCGTAATTGTAAGTAAAAAAGCACCCGAAATGATCTATATATGACTGCAGATACTATATTTTTTTTTATTTCTTGAGTATTTGTAAACACATGATCTATGCACGAAGGTCGTTGACCTAGGATAATTCTCGTAAATGAATTATTACACGATATATAATTTAATTCTGCCATCATATTAAGATAATTATATTTGTCATAGGATGAGTAATCATTTGCGATATTGAGGTCAATGTCTCAATGTGTTTTAGTTCATTTACATATGTTGGTAATATTGAGGGATGGGTTCTATATATAGCGAATATGTTGAATGTGCACTTTTGGAAACTGATTTCCATATTTAAAATGTTTACATTGTTCATGTGGATTTCTCTGTCAAAGTAACAACATTTTTATTTGAAATAAATATTGCGATTCCGCTGTTTTAATTAATTTGAGTATTTGTTGTATAGTATGTATAACCCGGAATATTATAATTTATATCGCTCGATGAATGCGTCTCTGTTAATATTATGCAGTCTAGTCTGTTAAGTGATTTTATTGTTACCAGGAGTTCGTCTAAGTGCCGTTCGATGCTCCTTACATTCATATGAAATATGGTTAGGCTAACTTCGGAATTTATCGCTAAAATGTTGTTTGTTTCGTTCACCGATGCATATATTCTTTCGTCTATTGATATGGTTTTATCTATAGCACTTACCACAAAGTCATCCATATCGAAGAAATAATAATATTGAAATTCATTAGTAGCCGTGAATAATCTTTATTTGCTTCACTGTTGGAGTTAGATTTTCTGAAAAACGTACTTTTTGAGAGCCTTTGTGTTTTTTTATTGCTAGTAAGTAGGTGTGCAATTTAAATAATATTCTACTCTCTCTTTGGCGATTCAAAGCATTTTTTGTCTGTATGGGCAGTCTAAGGTGGAGTGAAATTTTTTTTTTTGAGAATTTCGAAATCGTCATAGTTGGGAAAGATGCTCCACATATTAAAAATTTCAACAAAAAGAATTAAAACAATATATTCACAATACCTGGACATCGCCAAAGCTTTATATTTTATCATTTTCTCGATTTTACCTAAGTATTTATAGCTCATATACGCGAAATAAAACACACATAAAATTTGTATTTTATCATTTATTTTACAGATAATACATTTGTAAATTGGTAGAATGGAACAAATAGTGGATATAAAAAATGTACATACAGTATTTACCGCATTGAAAATTACAAAAGTTATTATGAACGGTACTGCATTTTGGTGTTTAAAATAGGCATAAGGTGTCGTGACTCTAACCTTGTTTTTATTAATCCATCTCGCCTCAAGGGTCCACAAACAACGGCTGAGGCTTCTGTTACAATTTTCACACATCTCTCTGTAGCTTGAGTGTGGCAAGGAAAATTCTTTATCATTAGTAGTATGACATCCTCAATTATCGTGTGATCGGTAATGGCTTGTAAAATTATCTCGTCACTTACAAATTTTGTTAGTGGTGGCTCGGTTATATTTTTCCACTTTATAACATCAATATAATCATCTGCTTAAATATCAAAAACAGGCACTTTGAAGGTACGTATAAAGTCTGATTGCATTTTAATTTGCCGAGCTTTCAATATTATTCTCAACGCCAACTCTCTTATATGATTGTCGTTTAACATGGCTGACAATATATTTTCATGATGCCCAAAAAAGCCTTTACGCTGGATTACTGGATCAATAATATTTTTTAAATCACTGGGCAAATACCGTGAAAGCACTATTGTTTCGTGTAAATGCCTTGCACTGGAAATACATAAAGGTTTGTTCTTAACGTTGAACCACATAGGTGCGTAAACTGTTAATACAAATGTCGTTAAAGTTACCATATTTGTTGATGTTTTTAGGGTAGAAATGTAAAGCCGAAGAATCCGATTCGCTGTAGTGAGCCACCTGGATTGTACAATTTTACCGGGATTTGTTTTTGATAAATTTTCATTGCAGAATCCGGAGTCAATAGTTGTACACATTTTCAGTAGATACAGCTGATCTGTACTTAAATTCTTTGTATTTGTCATACTTGGTAATGAACATTGAATGATTTTAAATTTCACGTCAGGAAGTTGTTCACACGTATTTAAAGATTTACCAATAATTACAGTGAAACTTTGCGGCGCAAAATGAGTTCGTTTGCATGTAATTTACAGACAATCCACTGTAAAGGCCGTTTGAGATGTGATTCAAGGCGCCGAATAACACCTCCTTTGTACCCCGTATTAACTGCAGTTCCGTCGCATCCAATTTCAACAATTTTTTCCAAAGCAATATCTTTCAAAGACAGTAATGAAATAATTCCATTACATATTGCTTCAGATTTTCCGGTTTTTAATGAAATGTGTCCCATGTACTCGCTACCTGGTTCTTTTACTAAACTAACGTGTTCTTCAATTATTATTTTTCGCCGGTTGTCCTCCATGCTTAAAGTTTTGTCCTTCCGTCCGTCGAAGTATGAACCAAATTGATTGGAAACGATTAGTAACGGCTTACTAGTAAGGGCAGTTCTTTTCTTCATTCGAGCTCGACGAATTTTACTCCTATCCACAACGCGAGATGTATCGTTCTGTGAAATTAAGCCAACATCTTGTAATACAGCGGAAACAATTGCAACTCCTGCTTGATCTGAAATACAATATCTGTCTAGTGTTCTGGCCACAACAGGGAAGTCTTTCACCTCATGGTGAGAATTATTTGGTTGTGCTTCACTTTGCATTATTTCTTGAGGAATTGAAGACGAAGCACATTTTTTGAGAGTCTAAAGTTTAAACTACAAGAATGAATAGCGTCAGTTAATTTGTTTTTGCACTCAAACTCATCATGATGACGTATCCTTGTTAATAAATTCATGTTTTTTTTTGTAGCATCTCGGTCCAGACCTCCTATCATCATTTTTCGATCCGTTCGCTGATCCAGTAGGAATTTTTGTTCTTTGATATGAATTTGTAGCTTCTTTTCACACGAACATAAGTCAAAAGATGTGCATCTGCATGTCGCTATATCAAAAAGAAACGGGGTTTTTTTCTAGCGAATCGGAAACTTCGCCAATACACTTCACTCTGTTTGATACGCGTTTGGGGTAGAAGGATTCGTTGCTGTGTGGGAATAGTTTAACTGTTCCTACAGTCCTACTTTCTAATTATACTATAAAATAATAATGTAATTATATCATAGGTATTAAATAAACACTTAATTTTTTTTTTTACATAATTAAGTGTTTATTTAATAAATAAACACTTAATTATGTAAAAATTTAATTAAAACTTAATTTTTTTTTTACATAATTATAAGCATTTCTAAGAATCGGGAGAACATTATTGGTGTTTTCAGTGTTTTTATCAAAAATTCAAGGTGGTGGCGATGTCGTATTTATAAATAAATATTTTTTATATTTAAAATAAATACATAACGGAGCACCAATTCCGCGTATGCCGCATTCTATATTACGAAAAAAAAATTCTCTATACTAGACCGCTCCACCTTATTATACACTATATATGCTTATACTATATAAGCAGCCGTTATTTCAAATCAAACTGAGCAACTACAGTTATTTGCATTCCGTATTAGAGAACGAAGCATACTTTTGTAAGGCCCTGGATTAAAGCTCCGCCCTCAATTACCTGTTATCATGGAATTAAGGTTAGTGAAGGCAAAGGGGCTCATTGGGGATTAACGTTAAATAAAATTTGGCTACGATGTAATTTTTTATTAAAAAATACAACATTTATATTATTTTTATACAGCTCAGAAGTACATCCATACTAAAATTACAGTTTAAACGCATTATTCTTAAAAATATTTATACACTTACCATGAATTAAAAAAAAAAACAAGATGCAAATATTACAATAGACATCATGTCTATGTATATATATATATAAGTTTGGTTTTTTATTTTTTATTAGTACATGTTTTGGAGGGTAAATGTGGTTTTTGTGATATTTCACCTTCCATGCTTGGGATGACCCTGTGTTATGGCGGGTGAATTTTACAATTTGCGGACATAGAATGTATACATTACTATTATATGAAAAAGAAAAATAATGTATAGCTAGTTTGGGTTGCAAGAATAGAATGGAGAAGTTAAAGAATTATAAGAAGATCTCGCCATAGTTTGTGTAAATAGCACGTGATTATGAGAGAAGCATTTACACAATAAGTAGTAGTTTATAAAAATGAAATGAAGTATAAAAACCCTCTAGACCACAGCACTCGCTTTAGAGAGAACAAAGGTTTGATCGTCCCATTAATATCAAATAAGTATGGAGGCCAAACGCTTGAGTATTGTGTAGCAAGTATATTTAGTAAACTAAAAAAAACATAAAATGGTGGATTATAAAATATAAATCAATGTATCTGTATAAATATTTTTAATTTATTAACTTCGATCTCGAAAAAATTAATTGATAACTTTTACTCTGAAAACTATTGTTACTTCTGAAGTTAACACAGAACAAACAAAAAATTCAAATTTCTATGAATTTAAAACTACGTAAAATTGTATTCACATGTATTATTAAATGAAAAATAAAAACTAATTCGGAACTGGGCACTTTCCATTATATACTGGTACGTTTACGAACGTTGTGTATTTAAATTAATACAATACAATAATGAATAAACTATATTCAAAATTCTTACTTGTGATATGTAATACCACTATTCGAATTAATTAGTTAGTTGCCAATGGCTATCAATTACCTCAATTAAATATATAAATAATATCAGACAACTGTAAAAGCCCCCGCCAAGACATCTAACATTTACAAAAACGACAGTTTAGGGGCTATTTGCGCGGCATACAAAACAGTACAGAATTTTTCAAAATATTATTATTTTATTTAATAACATATTCAAATATAGTTAACTAGCTGTTGCAATCAAATATTTCATTATTTTAATATTATTTAGCCTTTGGCCTTTGGTCCCTCAACTCTTGACCGTAAGTAACCTAACCTCACACGTTACTGACATTACCAGAATATCATAGCCTTCGCCATGTTCGCTGCTTTATCAACTTCACCAATACTGCACCATAAACTTATACATATTGTTCTTATTTCTAATTATTTTCATCTGTTATCAAAATAACTAATTAAAAAATTGAAACACCCCTTAACATTGGCGTTACGTTGGCAACTAGCAACACATATAAAAATACTGGGGGGGATACTGGCAATGATAAATAATTAGTTAAGCCACGTTTGGCCATTGTAACAGGTAAGGAAAACTTACATCGGAATTGCTACGATTATGAAATAAAACATAAAAAAATTTCAATACTACATTTATATCAATATCGCATAGAGCTAGAGATCTCTCTTCAACAAATTTATATTAAATCACAGGGTTGAGCGTCAATACAAAGTATTGGGCGCACGGATGGAATTTATAATGGTAGCAAAAATTTGAGTGTGACATTGTGTGTTGACATAAAATATCTAACCTGTTAAACGAGTGAAGGGGCGCCAAACAATACTTAAAGCGTTGTTAAATTTAGAAGCGGTGCAAACCGATGACCAGTGAATTAATTTTACTAGCTGATTGCGTCATCGCTTTGCCCGGAAGTCTGTCGACTGGAGCGCTACAACTGAACTGCTACAACTCCAGTCGTCTTTACACTGTTCAACTGAAATAATAATTTTTGTTTATTACCAACAGATTTTTTGCTACGGGAAATTCATTTCGATCTATAGGATTCAGCTATCGCATAGGTTTATCCACTGTAAACAAAATAGTCAAAGAAGTTGTAAGTCACTGTAAACAAAATAGTCAAAGAAGAAACAGATTTTTATACAAAGAAAATGAAAAGCATCATCAACATTACAGGAATGAAACAATTGGTCAAAGAATACACTAGGATAACACAATCAACCTGTACACTCATAGATCTTGTTTTATCAAATGATTATGAACTAAATGTAAAAATATTAGATACACCTACAATAACAGATCATAGCATCATTAATATAGTGATGGCAAAAAATAAAAACATCAAAAATATCGAAAAAGTTATTAAAAGAAGAAACCTGAAAAGATACGATAAGAGTAAAATGATTCAAGAATTATTGATTCAAGATTGGAAAGATGTAAATAACTTAGATTTTCACAAAAAAGGTGAAACTATAATAACCAATATGACTGATGCAATAAATAAAATAATGCCTGAACAACGTATAGTAATTAAAACCAATAATCAATGGTATTCCAAAAAACTAAGACAAATGCAATATGAACGAGATACTTCTTATAAAATAGCAAAAATTACAAAGGATAACGAACATTGGAATAGATTTAAAACAATTCGAAACAAGTACTCAAAACTTATAAAGGATACAAAAAATGAACATTTCATCAACAAAAATTCAACGGGAAAGGGGAGATCCAACGAAAATGTGGAAAACACTTAAGTCAATGATGAAAAATAAATGTGAAGATGTGGAAAAAGATATCATATTCCCAACCGAATTGGCTGGCGAAAACAACATGGCTGATAAGTTTAATAAATATTTTGTGACAAGTATAGAAGAAATTAACAAGAATATCCCAATCATAGAAGAAGAAGAAATTTTCAATTTTGAAGAAAAAACTTGCGAATTAAAGTTTAAGAAAATAGACGGCCAGAAACTCCAAACAATACTATCCAAAATCAATTCAAAGCCCAGCCAAGATGGGATCACTATTCAAATATTAGAACATGCATTACCTGTAATAGGAGAAGAGTTTCTTAGTTTAATAAACGAATCGTTAGAAACAGGGAAGTTTCCTGAATCATGGAAAACGTCTATGGTGATACCGATTCCAAAGATTTCGAACACAAAAAAATGTCAGACTTTCGACCTGTAAATATGTTACCAAAACATGAGCAAGTGATGGAATACATAATTAAATCTCAACTTGAAGAATACTTGGAAAATAATAGCATCCTTTGTGACGAACAATCTGGATTTAGGAACAATAATTCATGTGAAACAGCGTTAAATTTATAATTTTATGCATAATTATGAGAAAGCAATCAAAAAGATAAATAGTGACTTAGAAACATTGTCAAAATGGCTCAAACTAAATAAATTAAAACGAAATGTAAATAAGACAAAATACATGCATATAGGCAGAACAAATACGCATGAGGAACCAAAGGTTTCTATAAATGGAGAAATCATAAAAAAAGTGGAAGAAATTAAATATCTAGGTGTTATTATAGACTCAAAATTGAACTTCTCAAAAAATGCAAACTATACACTTAAAAAAATTGCAAAAAAAATATCATTTCTTGGTAGAATCAGAAACAAAGTAAATAAAGAAACATGCCAGATAATATACAATACAATTATATCACCACACTTTAATTACTGTTCAAGTATTATTTTTCTCTGCAATAAAGAGAAAATGAAAAAAATGCAAATACTGCAAAATAAAGCAATGCGAATAATACTTAAGCGCAACATATACACACGGATAAGAAACATGTTAAAGGAGCTGAATATTTTGACGGTGAAGCAAACTGTGTATTTGAATGTACTTATTTTTATACATAAAATTAACTTAGGGATGATGTCTAAGGAACTGAAAAGAAAAATAAATTAAAGAAAAAAACAAGCACCCAAAAATCTCTGATGTACCAGGCCGATCAACTCTATAACAAAATCCCGAAGGAAATTGCTGTGATAGAAAATATTAATAAGTTCAAAAATGAATTAAGAAAATATGTCTATCTCAATTATTAATGTTTCTTTTTTGTGACTTTATTGAAATATTTAAAGAAAGATTATGTTTGCAAACATTGTACATGTTTATATGTTTATAAAACTATTAGCACACACGAAGAAGTGAGCTAACTTAAGATTAATAAATAAAAATAAAATAAGTTTGTGAAGCTATTTGGAAACATATTGGACCGAAGGTAATGCCCCAGCCAACAACAGAAATGTGGAAAAAAATAGCGGAATCATTTAAAAAACTTCTGGAATTTTCCTAATCGAATTGGTGCTCTAGATGGTAAACATATCAACGTTAAGTGTCCAATAAATGGCGGTTCAGACTACTGGAAATATAAAGGTCAAATTTCCACAGTAGTGATGGCCTCAGTAGATGCTAATTATAAATTTATAACGGTAGACGTTGGCTCATATGGAAGTTACAGTGATGGAGAAATTTTAGAAAAATCTTCAATAGGTAAATTATTAGATCAAAATAAGTTAAACATACCATCTGATCAACCACTGGTAACAGGATCGGAACCGTTACCATACGTTATAGTTTCTGATGAAGCTTTTCCGCTCAAATCTTTTTGATGAGACCGTCCAACAAAAACGCCTTGCTGAACAATGAACCAAATAAAATTTTCAATTATCGGCTGTGTCGAGGCAGAAGGATAGTGGAAATGCATTTGGCATATTACGAGCTAGGTGGCGCGTTAGGGTCCAATGCAAGTGCAACCAGCAATGGTGGACAGAATAGTTCTGACAGCTGCCTTCATAACTACTTGGGCACCACGTTCGAGCTTAGCAACGAACAGTATTTTTTTTTTAAAAGAAAGACAAACATTCCCGGTTTACGAATAACCTGATAATATTTGAAAATCTCCCACTACCACCACAGTAAGCTAAAAAATTTGCTTGTGTTGTGATGGAGGACTTAGCCAGGATGCATCCATAGAACCGCAAAATACTCTAATTCCATTGGATGGAATCAGGAGAAACCAAACTCTAACGTGCTTATCATGTGAGGGAAAAGAGGCAGGATGGGTCAGTACCGTGGCAGATAAGTATGGGGAGGCAACATTCCCAAAATGAAAATATCTAAAACCATACAATTGTGTCTTATGTTTTGTATATCATTTACAAATGTTGTAGAAAAATTAACAGATAAAATTTAGTGTTACTTAGACTATTACACTATCGGTAAAGATACTTTCGTTTTTTAATCAATTTTTTTAATTTCTTTGTAACCCGTAGATGTTTACCTATGTCTAGAATTATTTTTAAATATATTTTTTCTTTTTTTGAGG
Source organism: Hesperophylax consimilis (assembly GCF_061612785.1). Lineage (NCBI taxonomy): Eukaryota > Metazoa > Arthropoda > Insecta > Trichoptera > Limnephilidae > Hesperophylax > Hesperophylax consimilis. The sequence continues at coordinate 3,260,665 of NC_142852.1, forward strand.
TTGCATAAATTTTATCATTTCATCATATCTAGTGATTTCAATAATGTCAATACTGTAAAAACATTATATATGTCACCAGTAAGGAGTCATGTAGAATACAATTCCACGGTTTGATCCCCAAATTATTAGGTTCATTCACATGCGATTGAAAGATCCAAAATAAAAATTTTAAGATGTGTAAATTTTAAAATGGGCGTTCCTAGATAAAACCTAAATTACGATAACGTACTTTGTTTATTGATTCAAAATTATCTGATCGTAGAATAATTTCCGATTTAACCTGTTTGTATAAAATCATTAATTCAATGTTTGATACCCCTGATTTATTACATGTAATCTCTTTTCATACTCCAAGCAGGTCCGTTACAAGACAGTACCTACCGTATTATTGTAGCAATTCTATATCAACGTCCCAATATCACCAATCTATGCGACGGATTCAACAGCTAGGAAACAAATACTCCGATATTGTTGATATATTTAGTACATCAATTTCTTTATATAAGCATACCTTATATATAAAGAAATGAAGTTTTTTTCATCAAGTGGGGGAATATTTTGATAAAGCTATTGAAATTGACAGTAATACAGTATTTTGCACGTAAACAGTATTCTGTAGGCTGAAACAAAAAATTATTTTGGATATTTTAAATTTATATTTTGTACCTACATACTGTGTGGATCAAATTCAACAATTTATTATTTGAGTATATGTGTTTTAAACAGTCATTTCCTGCACTATTTACGAGTATAATTTCTTATATATTGTTATATGTATAGGTATGCATGTAAAAGCCTTAATAGGCGTAATTAATTAAATAAATAAATATGTCAATTGCAATTGAAAATATTTGAACTACTACTTTAACTAAATAATTATATTTTACAAAATAACACCAACTTTGCTCTAAAAGTACTCACTACCTACTTTGAAAACTCTACAATCTGTCAGAATTGCACTAAAACCTTTAAGTATAGTAATCTCCAGCTACAAAGATCATGACATTTAATTATTTATTAACGCCCTATCGGGCTTTTACATAGTAAGTTGACAGTATATGTATATAAGTGTAACATGTACATGGATAAAATAGCTAAATATAATTTAAATAATAAAAAGGGAAAACACTTTGTTTAAAGTCACTTTATTGAAATTTTTAACGTCTACCGGTTTCGGTACCTCCGTACCATCATCAGGACTATTATAAAAATACTAACAAATACAGAATAATACACATATATATATAAACAAATACTTGAGAGAGAAAGAGACACAGTATCAGTTGTAATTATTATTATTATAATTATTTAAATATAATTTACTCATAAGGTAATTAGAAAATAATATGGTAAAGTAAATCAAAGTATGAAGGCAAGACCTTTTTCTAAAGCTAATAAATATTACAAGTTAATAACTAGCAAATATGTCTAAAATTAGTTGCCTAGTTGTTAATTATACATGTATAGCTACAATATAAATAGATATACTAATCTAGAAATAAATACGATTGCAACCGTTGCATATAAAACAAATTATTCAGTTGTTAAAAACGTGATTAACCGGTCTTGCAATGAATGGCTGAAATATCCCCCAAGCCGCACTGCGTACAACAGAATCTTTGTATTATTTTAATTTAATGTTGTATATCACGTCATGCTGTCTAACAGTTTCATCGAACTGTTCGTCACCCATTTTTAATTATCGAGCGAAAAAACCGATAGATGCTGGTAGAGTGAACATTTCAAATTAACTGTCAAAACAAACGACCACAGATATAGTGAAACACAACTTAAGATTAGATAAATAGGTTAGATAAACCACAAAGATGTAAAATAATCTCGTAGGAGGCGTGACCATACCCTCTCCACCTTCCACATGGGTACATGCCGATCTGCGCCAGCAGATTCGCGTCGCATCGGGGAACGTCAGTTTGCGTTGCGTGGGGCTAGTGTGATTCTAAAGGCCCGTTTATAATAGGAATAAGCGGTAAGAATAGGCCGGTGCCGTAATCCGTTATCCGTAATATTTTAGATCGTGGTTTATAATTGAAATAGGAATAGAATAGAATACATCCATAGAAGTGACTATGCCGCTGTCATTTGTCTACGTCAACTGTCAACCGAGAGTATATTCTTCCTCCATCTTATAAAAGTAATATTGTTTTATATAAATAAATATTGAAACGATGGATTCATCAGATATTGTTGCATGTGGAATGTTTTTTTCAATTCTGGGGCTAGCATACGCTGCAATAGGAGACACACAGTTGACGAAAAATATAAGGAAAAAACGACGTTGGAGTGTGCGTCCCATTAACCATAAAAGGAAGAAAACAGGACATTTACATAATTTGTTTAAAGACATGGCGACAGTAGACAACGATCAATTTAAGAAATATACAAGAATGTCGCAGACCAATTTCTATAAATTGTTAGGACTTCTACAACACAAATATTATTGTTCGATTGTCAAATACATAAAAAACCACTCTTGTCAAATAGTAGATACCATAGAGTATCGATCGAAAATACATAAATCTCGGTTTATATCTCAGCTTTCTGTAATCCGTAACCGTAAAAGATAAAGTTGGACCATCTTTTCGGTTATGGAAAAAAATAAGAGATTATTGCCATCTCTTATAAACAGAAACACAGGTTTCCTATATTCCAACTTCTACGGCCTAAGGCTTTACGGCTTATTATTACCGCTTATTCCTATTACAAACGGGCTTTTAATCATGTTTTGCAAATGTTCTTCAGTGTTCTTTGTTTTTTCATTTATTCATTTTTCTTAAGATTTTGGGTTTTTTCTTCTCAGATTAACAAGTTTCATCTTAAGGAAATAAACTGTAAGAGTTAATTTTCTTAGTCAGATGAACCTTGCCCTCAGAAAACATTTCGATATTTTTCTGCTTCAAGAACATTTTTATTTTTAAAATAGTTTTTTAAGCTAAATAATGAATCGAGCACTTATATTGTCTATGGTTGCACTTATTTTAAATGGCCTTGAGTTTTTCTGCCTTGTCTACTGCTCCGCTCCGTACGTCAAGTACTGCTTGTATATCTGTCGTTAAGTACTGTATAAACTTTTTGAATACAAAAAGCCTGAAGATATCGATCTAGAGAGTGGTTTATTAATGACACTCCCGTTCTATGCGCGTTCTCTTGTGGTCCTGTCAGCTTGACTGAGTTATTGCGTCGTGAGTGGTTTATGTATCCGTGCGTCACCTGCCAATCGTTTCATCCTCTTCACAAACTCTAATTCTACATAACATCCCTTACATTGATCAAAACACGCAGCTAAATATATTATCCGATGCTTTGATAGTTTTTGGTAAGTTCTAATACTGATATTTTCTACTCGCGTATTTTGCAGACTCAAATGCAGAACTGCGCTGCTTAACTTTTTCAAGTTAGTGAATACTTATCAATTTTAGTTCATCAACTCAACGCTTGAAAGCATATTGACAATTGTCGCAATAGGAATTTATTTATCAATTCCAACCTGTATATTTTCTGGCCCACCAAACGGTTTATGTAGGATACCTCTGATATAGAGTCAGATTACTGTAGTCTAAATATTGATGACAATTCTGTCAACCGTTTTTGATTGTCTTAACTTAAGGGCCTATTAAATCAACATTATATTCCTGTTCTCAAATATTTGTTTTGCATAAACTTCATTGTTTTTACAGACTATTCCAATCCACTAACATTCAAATCTCATCGAAATTAAAGTTGCGTTGTTGATACGATATGCAGTTTCAGGTATATTTAATTGGATTGAACCTATTCTAAAACCCTACTACAGTCTTGCCATGGATCTATTAAATCCAGATAATGTTTCCATCAAGATGGAACCAGGGCCACAGGAAGAATGTGGAGGTAAAACGCCATATGTGGATATGGACTTTGATCTCCCAGATGTGAAGAAGGAATGTTTGCAGTATGCGGAGAGTACTCGGAAAGCCAGTAAGTGACATTTCAAATGTAAACATTTTAGAATGTAAACTTTTAATGTTTCTGACTCCATGTCCGTTTTGAATTATTACTGAATCATGAAGTGTTCCCAACGTCCGTACTTTTGTATTGACCTTATTATGGCATTTACAGTAAACGACCAAACCACAGCAACACTTTTTTTCAGTCTTATTTTGGGATATAATATAAGTTGCACTAAAAATAATTTTAATTATTTGACAAAAACTTTACTTAAAAACTCTGTACGGAATGCTCAAGAGTAAATAGTATTTCCTCCTTGAAGCATCGCTTATATGGCGGACATTTGGTGATTTCCTAAATTAACGTTAAAGCCAGTTATTTAAATACCCGTGTCTACGTGGTTAATCAGCGATATCTTCATTCGTGCATTTCTTAATTAAACATTTATGTAGGTACTTAAAAAAAAGTTTTTTGAAGTATTCTATCGGAGAAAGACTACTGTAATTTTAAATGTAAAATGCTCTACATCTGGGCATATATTATCAATGTGTTGTTTGGTTTTTGTAGGTAGCATTGAAGTGGAGACTGTTAGCTTCAAGATAGAACCAGGACCCCGAGAAGAAGACGGAGGGGGAATTCCTTATACGGAAATTGACGTAGAGCTGTCGGATGTTAAAAAGGAATGCCTAAAACGTTTTCATTTGACGAGACACATGCGTATAAACAGTGGTGAAAAAACTTTTTCATGTTCCGACTGCAGTTATTCGTGTATTTGTAAGGATCATTTGGCGAATCACATGCGTATAAACAGTGGAGAAAAACCTTTTTCATGTTCCGAGTGCAAATATTCATGTTCTCAAAAGGGATCTTTAAGGAGACACATGCTTATCCATAGTGGAGAAAAACCTTTTTCATGTTCCGTCTGCAATTATTCATGTTCTCAAAAGGGATCTTTAAGGGGACACATGCTTTTCCACAGTGGAGAAAAATCTTTTTCATGTTCCGTCTGCAATTATTCATGTTCTCAAAAGGGACATTTTAGTAGTCACATGATGACCCACAATAAAGAAAAACCTTTTTCATGTTCCGAGTGCAACTATTCATGTTATCGAAAGAGAGCTTTGACAAGTCACATGCTGACCCATAGTGGAGAAAAACCTTTTTCATGTTCCCAGTGCAACTATTCATATATTTATAAGAGTAATTTGATAAGACACATGCTTATCCACAGTGGAGAAAAACCTTTTTCATGTTACGTCTGCAATTATTCATGTTCTCAAAAGGGATCTTTAAGGAGACACATGCTTATCCACAGTGGAGAAAAACCTTTTTCATGTTCCGTCTGCAATTATTCATGTTATCAAAGGGGATCTTTAAGGAGACACATGCTTATCCACAGTGGAGAAAAACCTTTTTCATGTTCCGTCTGCAATTATTCATGTTCTCAAAAGGGATCTCTAAGGAGACACATGCTTATCCACAGTGGAGAAAAACCTTTTTCATGTTCACACTGCAACTATTCATGTTCACGAAAGGCATATTTGACGACTCACATGGTGTCTCACTGTGCAGAAAAACTTTTTTCGTGTTCCGAGTCCAACTATTCACGTTATCGAAAGAGAGCTTTGACAAGTCACATGCTGACCCACAGTGGAGAAAAACCTTTTTCATGTTCCGTCTGCAATTATTCATGTTCTCAAAAGGGATCTTTAAGGGGACACATGCTTAAGCACAGTGGAGAAAAACCTTTTTCATGTTCCGTCTGCAATTATTCATGTTCTCAAAAAGGATCTTTAAGGGGACACATGCTTTTCCACAGTGGAGAAAAACCTTTTTCATGTTCCGTCTGCAATTATTCGTGTTCTCAAAAGGGATCTTTAAGGAGACACATGCTTATCCACAGTGGAGAAAAACCTTTTCCATGTTCCGTCTGCAATTATTCATGTTCACAAAAGGGATCTTTAAGGAGACACATGCTTATCCACAGTGGAGAAAAACCTTTTTCATGTTCCGAGTGCAACTATTCATGTTATCGAAAGAGAGCTTTGACAAGTCACATGCTGACCCACAGTGGAGAAAAACCTTTTTCATGTTCCGTCTGCAATTATTCATGTTCTAAAAAGGGATCTCTAAGGAGACACATGCTTATTCACAGTGGAGCAAAACCTTTTTCAGGTTCACACTGCAACTATTCATGTTCACGAAAGGCATATTTGACGACTCACATGGTGTCTCACTGTGCAGAAAAACTTTTTTCATGTTCCGAGTGCAGCTATTCATGTTATCGAAAGAGAGCTTTGACAAGTCACATGCTGACCCACAGTGGAGAAAAACCTTTTTCATGTTCCGTCTGCAATTATTCATGTTCTCAAAAGGGATCTCTAAGGAGACACATGCTTATCCACAGTGGAGAAAAACCTTTTTCATGTTCCGACTGCAATTTTTCTTGTTCGCAAAAGCAACATTTGACGAGACACATTCGGACTCACAGTGAAGAAAAACCTTTTTAATATTCCTGTTGCAGTTATTCATGTACTGAAAGGGGACATTTGACATGGTAAACATGCTGACTCACAGTGGAGAAGAACATTTTTCTTGTTCCGATTGCAACTATTCGTGTTCTGAAAAGCAAAATTTGACAAGACACATGCAAACTCCCAGTGGAAAAAAACCTTTATGTTCCGACTGCAATTTTTTTTGTTCTCAAAAGTAACATTTGACGAGCCACATGCGGACAGTCACATGCGGACAGTCACAATGGAGAAAAACCTTTTTCTTGTTCCAATTTCAACTCTTCTTGTTCTGAAAAGCAAAATTTGAAAAGACACAAGCGGACGCATTTACAAGATATGCTTGCTTGAAACATATATCGAATCTTAGATCTGACGTGATAATAGTGAGTCTTCAGTATTCAAAGATAATATCATTCATGAGTGGTTAAAATCGTTTTTGTTTCCATAGAATTTTTCCTATTTTTTATCGCAAGGAAAAATATTTGATTTGTTTTCCTTGAAAACTAAAGAAAAGATTATATTAAATTATTTTTAACAACAGAATTGTTCGTCTTGAGTCCAGGGGCTAAAATAATCATATGTGAAAAACTGTGAAAGAAAACCGTTCTCGCGTTTTGTGCAGAAAGTTCTCGCGGGCTGCAGGATCACCACCCCTAATCTAAGGACGGGATATTTCATAGAATTTGAACAATTCATCAAATTTCAACGTTAATTTAGTAGTACTTAAGCATACACCTGTATTAATTACAACCAAAGATGCTCTTGGATAATTGGAAAATTGTTTTCTTAAACTTGCTGACCAATATGAGCATTTTTTCCTCTCAATAACCTTTTCCTTGCCGCGATAAAAATATCTTCTTCACGTTGTCTTGTAACAATGCAATACTGTATGAGTTTTGGATGTTATTATGCATTTTTTGTCGAAAAATAGTTGTGAAATTTTTCACGGGTAATTCTATAAATATGGGACATATGAAGATTGAATAATTATTTGAGGATTGAATACTTGTCTTGTACTTTTCTGAAATTACCTGTAAGAACTAGCACTGACAAAATCCTTAACATACTTAATATCATGTCACTTAAACAACTCTTTTCTAAAACAATACTCCCTTACATTCATAAATACAAAACACGAGAAATAACAACAAACACATGTATATAAACCACCAAATCTCAAGGTCCAAAACATATCCAACAAGCAACTACAACATACAACATTTAGGCAAAAAACCTTCCTATACTATGTTACTAAACTTAACAGTAAAATCGCACATTTAAAACTCACAACAATATTTTAACATTTAAATATCAAATAAAAAGCTGCAAACAAAACATAGGGAGATCAGAAATAGATAAATGCAGACTGAAACTGATACCACTCAACTGAACATAAAAACACCATAATAATAATAATTAGATGATTTGTATAACGCCGTTTTTATGCAAAAACACCTCAATCACCATGTAATATATCCATAATTATTTCGGAAAAAAACGTATTCATAATTAGATTAATTAATATTATCTATCCAACTAAATTTTAACCATATTTAAATGAAATCCACGGGAGATCCCAGTGAGGATATCATTATATATTTGTCACAAAAAAGTAGATAAAAAACTAAATATTATTTATGATTTTCGCGGCCAAAAGTATTTTTGTTATTTGTTTTTAGGGTGTTATGCCGTGTTGCGCTTACTTTTTCTTTAGCCAACGTTTCGGACAACATTACAGTGTCCATCTTAAGGGCAGATGTCACACATCTGCGAGTGCCCCTGTATAGAGCGCACTCCACAGATGAAGTACCTCGGCCTCACCATTGACCCGTACCTCAAATGGAATATACATACTCAGATCATTGCAAATAAAATTAGGAAAACAATACATTTCTTCAGATCCGTAAGGAACTTCCTTAACTTACAAATTCTAAAAACGATTTATTTTGCAATAACCTAATCTATCATTGAGTATGGTATCATTGCATGGGGAGGGGGTACTTCATCAGCTCTAGATCCTGTTGAAAAGGCGCAGAAAAAAATTATGAAAATTATCCTCAAACTGCAAACAGTAACTTAATTTTCAACATAATGAGGGTATTTGATGTTCGACAGATCTATGTAAAAACTATCCTCGTGCATCTCTTTAAAAACAAACACGTGCTTTACGAAAAAAAACTAACTTAAGATTTACGCGTAATTCGAACAAAGACATATTGCAAGTTCCAGCACTTTCTTACACCTTCGGTAAAAGTAGCTTTAGATACTTTGCCACAAAAATATTCAACATGCTCCCAGAAAATATTAAACTGAGTCAAACACAGAAAGAGTTTAAAAAAAATGTTAAAATTTGGATTTATACAAATGATCGAGCATATACTGGTGCCCTCACCCAAACGCCTTTTCACTGACAGTTATTGTAGTATGCATGGTGATATTTGTATTGTGTAAATGCAAACAATAATGAAACCCAACCAAATGCTTTGTCACTGTAAGTTATTATAGTATGTATTGTGCTTAAACTTGCTGTATTTGTATTTTCTATATGTAAACAATAATGTAACCTAAAATAATGGATTGCTGTATTGGAACCCATATTAAACATTTATAAGCAAACCATAGACAAATTGAAAGAAAAAATTAACTAAAAATTCTGCCTCAATACAGTTTCGCCTAGTTTTTTTATATTTTTTTTTTTTATATATTAACTCCACACAGGAGGCCCTGAAGAAAATAATTTACCTCAGGGCCTATGTCATCTTTGGAGATGCTGTGTGGAGGGTCTTTAGTGAGGCAGGTTATGCACAACCTAAAATATAACACTCTTATATTCATATCTACTTTTTTCTTATATTAGAAACTGCTTTATTATAGTAACATTATTATTTCAACAACTTCATTGTTTCTAACTGAAATATAATTATACAACTTACTAATGACAAATTATATATTCTGTAATTTTTTGATGAAATAAATAAATATAAAAATAGAAAGATTTGTGTTAAAATTTTCGATCATTTTAGCAAGAAAAATATTGTTTTCGCAGGCGTACCACTGGTCAATACTAGGCCCTACCTTGTGTATAATATATTTTAATGCAATGAAATTTATTTTTTCTCGTCTAAAAAATTACGTTTATGCTGACGACACTGCATTAGTTATTTCACATGAGAATTTATTAATGGCAAATTCACTTTGTCACTCTTCAATGCTAAAAAAACGAAGCTTATGCACATCAGATCTCTTCATAATAACATCACCATAACTCCTAAAATTATTTCTCATGACTTTAATTGCATCCATAATTTTGTAATACAACCATGCTCATGTAAAAATATTGAACTCGTTTCAAAATACGTAGAAATGGGCTTAACAATTGATTGTAATTTTAAATAGAATGTGCATATAAGAAAAATCTGCACACGGCTTAGAGCTATAGTGAGCAAACTTTATAGATTGAAGTTTTTTGTTCCACCAAATACCCTTAGAATAGTAGGTATACCTGTCATTGGCGGAATCCTTAATAAGATATGGAATAACTTCATGGGGACATTCAACAAAAACAAATCTTCTTTCAGTCCAAAATGTACAATATTCTTTGGTAAAATTATTATTAAACAAAACTAAATACGAACAACGACATGAATATACAATTCTGTAAATTTATTATCTGTTCGTGCTATATTGTGGCTTAAAATTGCGAGTCAGCATAAATCTCAATATGAACATAATAAAATAGTGACATATGTTCATAATACAAAACTAATTGCAAACGATGGACTTGTAGTTCCTAGATACCTGAATAAATACGGCCAAAGAACTCTAGAATACCTCGTTTCATTAATTTACAACATGTTACCAAACTTAATAAAAAGCTGTGAATTGACTCACAGAAGGAAATGTATGTTAAAAAAAGGTTATGTGAAAGAATTGTTTTATGCTAATGTAATTATGTGTATATTTTATGTACTTCGCAGCCTTAATTATTGTATGTTAAATAGACCATTTAGCAAATTTTACAGGAGACGTTTTTTTTGTTTTTACAGGCAAATTCTAAAAAATTCTCGATTTTGGTCATTTCGTTTAGTACATATGTGCGTTTAGTTGTTAGAAAACAACTAAAAATCAACATGGCCGCTCATTTTAACTAGCCGACTCCCTGATTGGTTGAAAGTGGAGATTGAACATTCAAGACCTCAACGTTCGGCGGGATGTTGAACAAATATATATGAACTTTAAAAAAAATATTATATTCATAACGTTGAGTGTTTGAATGTTCAATATCCGGGAGTTTGAACAAATAAGAACTAAAACATTGTTCCGTGAGTGGATATTGGCACTCGAAAAATGCTGAAAATGTCACTTGAAAAAAAACAAAAACATGTTTTTTTAGCGTCATTAATGCGAGTTAACCACCCAAGACGACCCTCACCTACAGGAAGACATCGCAGCACGCCCATTACAACCAGCACTTCATCTCGCCTAAAATAAACTATTAAACCTTAATAGTTTATGGATAGCAGTTGCATCCGGACAAGGACAATCACCGGGACGATATACTCTAATCACAATCCCTGAAACGACATATCAACACGTACCCTTCTACGGCTACTTGGAGAAGACCATTAATAAACAAACGAACATTTAGATGAACTTAAAACAACACGCGGCCACACGCGCAGCAATCCCAAAACAAAGGATCGATTTAAGAAAGACCACGTGTTCCACGTGCACTGGTACAATAACCCCATTATCGGAATGACACATTGACGCTTTGACACGCAGCCCGAAAATAGGAAGATGACGCCCCACTCCACCGCACCAGCATGGACTATATAAACCCCAACTCCAGCTTCCAGACGACACTCTATTCCGTGTATCGAATCCAAGCACTTGCTTGTCGTATTGTTCACTTAATAGTTTCCCTTTGAAATTGTACTTACATATTTTAAGTTGTATTGTTTAAATTAATTAATAAAGGATAAATCATCCACAAGTTATATTCTTTTTTTTAACACTAAGAAGACAACAAAAGTTAACTGGCGCCCAGTACGTGGGTCATTTCGAAGAAGCTGTTAAACTTGGCCGTAGCCAGGACTTCTTAGATATTCTTTAATATCTCGACGCGAAGAGGACCACACACCAAACAAATTCGTTAACTAGGCAATGAAGATCATCGCATCAATACTTCTGTGAGTACATTTTTCAATTGATCGTCTATCCCATACGTACGATAGATCCCTTCCCTTCCTTATCCAAAAGGTTAGAGAGAAAACTATTTTTTTTTCTAATTAAAAGTCACTTCGTATATTTCTAATTTATTAAAATGGCACAGCCAAATGAGAGGCCCGCTCCCCAATACTCGGAATCGATATTGGAGTACAGTGGCTCTCCCCAAGATATTAATTTATTTATAAAATCAGCCAGGGGGTATATTACTCGAAACGGCAATACGCCAAATAATGTTGAGAAAATAATCTCAAGATTACGTGGGAAAGCACTTCACGTAATTCTCATGAGCGATCATGATAACAATATTGAAACAATATTAGAAACATTGAAAAACGAATGTGGGGACAATAAGTCTGTGACGTTATTACAAACAGAATTGATAAACTTCAACCGCGGTCAGAAGGATTTCTCCTCAACGATCCATGAGATCAACCAAATTCTCTTTTCGATTAAAATTAAAATTTCCGATCAATATGGAGGGCCTAGTGCTCACATATTGATGGAACCATACAAAGATACGGCTCGAAATACTTTATTAAACCTCATGCCAACGCACATTAAATGCGCAAACTTAACAAAAAATTATGATGCCCTGTGCACAGAAATAAGAATGTTGGAGGCCCATGGCGAGCTCCACCAGCGGTCTAAACAAAATCTTGTGTTTCCACAAGCAGGACCATCTAATTTTATGCGGCCAGGACAACAATCAAATAAACCTTTTACTCCGCAAACGCAAAGCTCGTTCAAACCACATAATAATTTTAATCACAATAATTATAATAATAAACCGTGGCATAATAATAACCAAACGCATAATAATAAGTTCGGACAAAACCGCCCGTGGCACGGAAATAACAACAACAATTTTAATACGCACCAGACACGTGCCGGTGATGTCAGTATGAGAACGGCCCCAATGTCCCGACCTCCTAAAGGCCCGGTCATCGACCTCGGCAACGGACGTACGGCGCAGGAGCTATTCTATACCGACAGCAATGATCAGGAACGGCCGGATTTTTGGGAAGACCAAGAATCTCCCCGAGAAACCTAATCCACCTGAATCATATCAATAATGGCCTACCATATATAGTAGCGCCATTAAATATGAAAATTCTGATTGATACGGGAAGCTCCAAATCATTCATGACTAAAAATGTATATAATAGATTGTTTCGTGACTGTAGATATATAAATGAAGAGTTTACTGTACAAACAGCGCACTCTACGACCGCCCATAGAGGTACAGTCGTGACGCCATTTTGGAAAAAAGTATTCGGCAATAATAAGGCTGAAATGCGTTTTTATATTTTTGACTTTTCCCATAAATACGATGTGTTAATGGGAATAGATATGTTAAAATTAATGAATGCAACATTAATTTTAAACAACTCAAATAATATTTTAAAAACTCCAACCAAACAAGTTCAGTTGTTCCATGTAATGGATATGAGTAAACTTGATGAGTTATTGGAGAAAAATAGGGATTTATTCTCTGAAGAACTGGTAGTTAATTGCTCACCTCATGTAAAACATGAAATAAAATTACTTAAAGAAGAGCCCGTGTATCAACGCGCTTATCGATTACCGTACGAACAGAGGCTTGAAGTTGAAAGACAAGTCGCTCAACTTCTGAAGGATGGAATCATCCGACCAAGCGATTCGCCTTGGGCAAGCCCTGTCCACATCGTCGAGAAAAAACTCGACCAATCGGGTATAAAAAAGTGGAGGATGGTCATAGACTATCGGAAACTCAACGAACAGACACGTAGTGACAAGTTTCCGCTCCCAAACATCGAAGACATTTTTTCACAGTTACATGGTAATAAATACTTTTCAACTTTAGATCTGACAAGTGGGTACCACCAGATCAAAATGTCTGATCAAGACATAGAAAAGACAGCATTCACTATTCCTAATCAACACTACGAATTTGTTAGAATGCCATTCGGATTAAAAAATGCTCCTGCTTCATTTCAGCGTATGATGAATAATGTATTACGTAAATACATAGGGAAAATATGTTTGGTATACTTAGATGACGTTATAGTATATGCCAACGACGAAGAAGAACACCTCAGGCGCTTAGAAATAGTTTTCAACGCCCTGCGGGAAGCAAATTTAAAAATAAATATCAATAAATGTGAATTTGTCAAGGAAGAAATTAAATTCTTAGGCCATATTCTTAATGGTGATGGACTGCAACCTGATCCCGCAAAACTTGATGCTATAAGAAAATTTCCCTTACCAAAGACAGTCAGGGATATAAAATCTTTTCTAGGACTAATCGGTTACTACCGTAAATTCGCCCCAAATTTAAGCAGAGTGACGAAACCACTCACAGAATGTACCCGAAAAAACGTAAAAATAAATAACCAAGACGAAAAGTTTTTAAATGCATTTAGGCTATGTAAAGAATTACTGATGAATGCCCCAATATTAAAATATCCCGACTTTAACGAAGAATTCACTGTAACCACAGATGCAAGTAACATTGCTCTGGGGGCTGTGTTGAGCCAAAAATCTCAACCTATTGCCTATATTTCTAGGACACTGTCGAAAACGGAAACCAAGTATAATACGACGGAAAAAGAATTGCTTGGTATACTATGGTCCCTCCAGCAATTCCGTCCGTATATTTATGGTAAACATTTTATTATAGAAACGGATCATCAACCGTTAGTATGGTTAACCAAATTGAAAGAACCCAATGCTAAACTTACTAGGTGGAGACTTAAACTCCAAGAATATGATTATACAATTAGACATAAGCGAGGTTGTAATAATCATGTAGCCGACGCACTTTCAAGGGTCGAAATTCATTATAGTGAGGACGGTGAGGAGCACGATTCATTACGAGTAGAAGCCACCTCGGGTGCCCAGAGTGTCACTGACACCGTGCATAGCAATGTGGATGACCATGAGGGTGGAATCCCAATTCGTAACGAACACCCACCCCCGCGTATGAATAGGATTTTTATCGAATTAAGCGATATTGAGAAGAATAGTTTAAGAGCTAAAGAAAAAGGTACGGACCTTGTATGGTGCATTCCTTTAGCAAATGCGGAAGCGGTATTTTTAAAATTGATTAAAACATGTTTAGATAAGGATAAATACGCAGTAATTATAAATAATGATAGACTATATGAGTGTTTAAGCGAATGCTATAGAAAAAATATTGATAAGAACTCGTTAAAATTAATACGTTTCACAAATGTTAAGATTGAACCCATAAATTTAGAAGAACAAAAAGAAGTAATTCGTTCGACGCATATCGAGAACCAACGTCATATGGGCCTAGATGCCTTACTTAGTAAAATAAAACGGACGCACTATTTCAATAACATGCGGACCAAAATAAAAGATTTTTTAAAAACATGTATAATATGTCAAAACTCTAAATACGAAAGACACCCAAAGTCTGCCCCATTAGAGGCTACCGTTACCCCCAATTGTCCAATGGAAATATGGCAGATTGATACTTACCATTTCGGACGTCAAAAATTCTTAACCATTGTAGATAGATTCTCTAAATGGGCATCTTGTACTTTAATCACTGTCGACAACAATGTCGCCATATGTGAAATACTTGTTAAAATATTTTCGTTAATCGGTATACCGAAAGAAATACATTTAGATCGTGAAACCACGTTCACGTCCACTACGACACGAGAGTTATTAGAAACGTACAATATTAAAACACATGTGACTACTACTGGTCATTCACAATCAAAAGCTGATATAGAACGCTTTCACTCCACTCTGACAGAAATATTGAGATTAATACGCACGGCAATACCGAACGTAACATCCGAAACCCAAATTAATTTAGCCTTGAATGCTTATAATAATAACATACATGGTGTAACTAAACATACACCAAACGAGGTACACTTTTGTCATGGGAACAGAGTACCACAACCTAATGGTGTGATTACCCAAAGCTACGTAGCCGACCACGCAAATCAATGTAAAGAACTCAAAAAATTGATACATGATTTACAGCATAAAACAAAAAATAAAACACGCGAACGAGTAAACAAAACACGTACGCAGCAAGAAATGTCCGTGGGACAACAGATACTTATAAAGGTTACCGCACGGGGTAAACATAAAAATAAATTTAAAGGACCGTTCACTATTACTAAAATACTACCACATAATGTACTTGAATATAAAAGTCTGAGAGGCCTAACAACAATTCACAAAGACAGTGTTAAATTGTTTCAGGCTGACGGCCATGACGCAAGCGCTACGGATCCGCCAATTAGCAGACAATGAGCACTTCATCGTCGCGCCCCTGGGAAATGCACGAGCCGTCGAAGGACAGTGGCACGTCATTCATACCCTAGATTTATCTAAACTAATTGAACAATCGCAACAACTAGGAATTAATTACGATAAACTTATAAAATGTAACAATGTAACCTTACCACACGTAGGATTAGAACGTTTGAAATATTTAATAGATCATAATAATCAGATAATTGATAATTTAGTTATAAATAGGAATAAAAGAGGCCTAATAAACGGACTCGGTTCAATAATTAAAGGAATTACGGGAAACTTAGATGATAATGATTTGGATAAATTAGTGCAACGAATTGAAACTAACCAAAATATAAATGAAAAGAGAATCTCGTTGAGTTCAAGAACATTGGAGGATTATTACGGCAAACTAAAACATAATCAATTGGTACTTTGGTCTCAAATGCCATTATGAAGATAAAACAGACTTGTTGATTACACATTTGATTTATCAGACGGAAACTATTACCGAGTTAATAACTAGAATTACGGAAGCTATCACGTTTGCCTCTCACGGAATGTACCACCCTAGCATTATAAAACCGAAGGTATTTATGGAATCTATTTCACATGTAAATCCTGAACAACTACCTTCTAAACATTTTGATATTATTCAACGCTTTTTGCAAGTTAAATTCATTAAAGTTAAACAAACTTTACACTTTATTCTCTCTCTAACTTTAGTAGAACGCACCGTTTATATGTATAACGAAATAATTCCCATCATTTCCAAAACTAACAATAAATGTTTCCAACCCCACCTCCTACCGAGACGATTATTGAGAGATGGAAAGCAGATGTATAATGCACACAAGTGCCAAGTTATTACAGACAGCCTCAGCATATGCAACAAGGAACTCAACTCTATTGATGACTGCACAACTACCGTACTAGAAAACCACAGCGAACAAAACTGTAGTCTACGCCAGATTATATGTCCAGAAGAATATACACATGTCATTGGAGATAATATGATGTACCTGTTTCGCAACGAACCAACAGCATTACAAGCACAATGCCCTCAACACCAACAAAATATAGTAATTTCCAAATCTGTACTTGTAACAAATGACGAGTGCAGTATACAAGGCAAAACCTTCACTATGGGAAGAATCGTTAACCAAGAAACATTACTCATCACATATTCAAAGGAAGAATTACATGTACTAAAACTACCCACCCTACATGTAGATGAAATACAAGAACCACGCAGAGAATTCGATATCCCTACCACCACGACGGGATTTGAAGGAACTATACACATCACACTTACCAGCTGCTTGATAATTACGGCCATCGGATATATCCTTTGGAGAAGATATAAACCCTTCACAGTGCGAAGGAGTTTCAATTTTAGGGGGGGAGAGTTAACCACCCAAGACGACCCTCACCTACAGGAAGACATCGCAGCACGCCCATTACAACCAGCACTTCATCTTGCCTAAAATAAACTATTAAACCTTAATAGTTTATGGATAGCAGTTGCATCCGGACAAGGACAATCACCGGGACGATATACTCTAATCACAATCCCTGAAACGACATATCAACACGTACCCTTCTACGGCTACTTGGAGAAGACCATTAATAAACAAACGAACATTTAGATGAACTTAAAACAACACGCGGCCACACGCGCAGCAATCCCAAAACAAAGGATCGATTTAAGAAAGACCACGTGTTCCACGTGCACTGGTACAATAACCCCATTATCGGAATGACACATTGACGCTTTGACACGCAGCCCGAAAATAGGAAGATGACGCCCCACTCCACCGCACCAGCATGGACTATATAAACCCCAACTCCAGCTTCCAGACGACACTCTATTCCGTGTATCGAATCCAAGCACTTGCTTGTCGTATTGTTCACTTAATAGTTTCCCTTTGAAATTGTACTTACATATTTTAAGTTGTATTGTTTAAATTAATTAATAAAGGATAAATCATCCACAAGTTATATTTTTTTTTTTTAACACTAAGAAGACAACAAAAGTTAACTTGCGCAATAGGCTAATTAACACATTGGCATTCATATCTCAGTTTTGCAAAAAATGTCTATTGAACACACAAGAACTAGGACAGCGAGTAGGTATGATAAAATATAGATACCAGGCTTGCAGTAGATAGTGCTGTAGTCTATAGTAGAAAGTAGGTATGATAAAATATAGTTTACAAGCTTAAGGTACACGGTGCACTAGTCTATAGTAGACAGTAGGTATGATAAAATAAAGATTACAGGCTTACAGTAGACAGTGTAGTAGTTTATAGTAGACTGGCGTCCTTCATTTGAGAAATATTTTAAGATTTGGAAATGGGAAGTGAAAGAGATCGTACAGAAGCGACATAGTTTGAGTTTGAAGAACTTCCTAACGTAATTGTTTTACAGATCAGGTTGGAACTTTACTCTAGCTCTTTGCTGAGTTACTCCTGCTCTGATGACGGATGATGTATAACTCAGGTTTGTGGTCCCAGGTGGAACTGTGTTGCCAAATTATTATTAGGAACTTTAGGATGAGAATTTGGAACATTACAACAAAATCAGCCCAAACTGAACCCGAAAAATCACAGCAATAATGTAATAATTTTTATTTGCTAAATCTCGCAATTTTAATAACAGAAATATGTACTTAAATACAGGTTTGCGCAAAGAATTTATGTTTACTCATCAATATTTTTTTTTACAATAAGGGTAAAAATATTATTTTTAATATTTCCAAAAGGTAGTTTGAAACATGCTGTATAGAATCAGCGCATCTGTTTGAGTGGTTAATATGTTCATTGTTATTCAAGATTATGTTATTCAACATTCTATGTTATTCAAGATTATTTAAAATATTATTTAGTAGTTGGTGACCTTTTTAGGACAATTCTTGCGGGCCACACAGGTGGCATCCGCAGCACTCTTCTTCAGGAAGCCGAACTTGCAGCGGCACCCCATTGCTGGCACCTTGTCCTTGCATTGGGCCACCGTGGGGCACTCACACGTGCCACCGGCGCAGGGACTCGGAGAGGCCACCAATTCGGAGTTGGGGTCAGTGCAGCCTGGAATCAGAGTGTTTATTTGTTACAATGTTGAACATGTGGGCTTGAGTGCGAAAATGAACAATCTGAATTGATATTGCTTATTCAATATGCGGTGCTAACAGTATGGAAGATTGACACCATCTACAGTTTCTTGTGTTTAGAATTAACCAAATGCTTGTGTAGTTAGATACAATGCAGAATGAGTTAATGATGAATATCAATAACTCCACAGTTATATTTTTACAAAAGAGAGTACGAAAGCAGTACGAAGTCTCGTCGTGAATAATGAACACTTGTAGCTGGTGGACGAGTTTGTGTATTGAGATATGGAAATGTTGAAAGAAGAATAAATGTAGGACTGACAGCGGTAGTGGCTAGTGAAAAGTTGTCAAGAGAAGCATGGCTAACAGTCCACAATGGAGTGTTGGTACACACCCTGGTGTATGGCAGTGAGACATGACACTGGTATAGGAATGATTTAAGAGGAATGCTCATTGGAAAGATTGTTTCAGTTGATGCCGCTATGCCATCAAATCGATACCTTTTAGTCATAATCAGACACTAAAAATGAGGTTCGTACCAAAATAAAACCCTTTTGATATAACTGTGCATTCTCTGGGTCAACGCCCTCTGAGCCTTTTCTGTTTATGTGCCTTTTGGTGGTACAACAAATAAAAAAGTATTACTTCTATAGGAAACACACAAGAGGTACTGCAAGGATTAGTATTGGGTCCAACATTGTTTGTAATTTTCATAAAAGTTACCGGCTGTAGCTTGCCACTGGGTTGACCTATAGCACAGGTTATTCATTGAATTGTTCTCGGGCGGTGGTATCCAAAATGAGAATATTTGTAATTCATCAATCAATGTGTTCTTACATTTTTCTGGTTTAACGCACTGATTGGCCAGGCCTCTCACGAATCCAGGTAGACAGCGACACGCGACAGGGCAACCGGGCGGCTTTGTACATTTGGCTGCTTCACCTGAAAACACCATGGCGCAAGTCCGGTCCGCGCACATCGCGCAGGTGTCCACTATTTCATTCGCACCACATTGGGGGGCTGGAAATATTAAGAAATTCGTAATAATATGCAAATTCAAATCAGAAGGGGCTGCAATGCATGAGTTATGTGTCCACTCTCAATAGTAATACACCATAAAAATTGCATTTGAAAAAAAGTAATTTTTCAATTCTTACGTGAATAATGGGAATTTCTCGCTTTTCAGTGAAATAAGACGACATTGTGATATTTTAAAATAAGATATTTGGTAATAATATTGACATTTGAATTGTGAGTATTAGTTTGATGAAAATAATAGTAATTACTTATTGGTGTAAATTGTGTAATTATGTATGGATCAAAGGACCATTGATTGTATATAATGTTAAATATGTTGAGTGATCTCATTTGATTCAGAGTTATTCAAAACATAGTAAACATTATCTCACTCGACCTTGGAGGATATTATTCCTCCAAGCCCTTGATCTAGTTTATAAACATTTATTTAAGAAGAAAGTCATCTAAAAGAACTAACTTGGCCGCGCAATACACTTCCCGCCCTTGTCCTTGACAAATCCACTCTTGCATTTGCAGCCATCTGCTGGGTTTGCGTTCAAGTCTCCCTGGCATGGTTTAGCTGCAAAAAGAGTTATGCAAAGGCATCGATAAGAAATTTTTACATACCTATGTAAAAATGTATGACGCTTAAAATACAATGTAATCGATTGGCGTTTTTGGTTGGGTAAAAGAGAAATATTTGACGGCCTCTGTTGTCGAGGGGTAAGACTATCAATTAAGAATCTGTAGTTCGCTGGTTCGAATTGGATCCCATCCCGCACAAGTAAAGATAATTTGAAATTTTGACAATTATTTCATCAAATGTATATTTGCGGTACGTTCCAGAGTGTAAGATACTCTCAATATCGCCCTGGTGTAGGACCAACATTCAGAATGGAAATGTTGCTTGAAATGAATTTATATGGTGTGCGGTGACAAGATCTGAATAGTATTCCTCCACCTTCCTCTAACCTATCTCCTTAACGTTCCCACTATATCCAGCTTCACAACACATCTGCTTGACTGGAAAGCATTGCAGAAGCACTTATTGTTGCAGGTCTTGTTGACGATGGTGCAATACTAGCAAATGATATCACAGTAAGGCACAAGTATCGTAGTTGTTTGGACTGAGCTGGACATTGCTTGACTGTAATGCATATGTTTTTGGCATCCCTGGCGAAACCCATCTCACAGTAGCATTTATTGTTGCTTGATTTTGATGGTGCAACACTAGCAAGTAATAACGCAGTAAGATACTTAGGTTTGGTAGTTGTTTGAATGTTGATTGGACTGGTATAAACACTGCTCGACTGAAATGCAGACATTGTTGGCGTCCCTGGAGAAGCCCACCTTACAGTAACACGTCTTGTCGAAAGCCTTGTTGATGATAGTGCAACACTAGTAAGTGATATTACAGTAAGGCACACAGATCTGATAGTTGATGGTTGTTGTTTAGACTAACCTGGACACTGCTTGACTGGAATGCAGACGTTCTTGGCGTCCCTGGCGAAGCCCGCCTTGCAGTAGCACTTTTTGTTGCAGGTCTTGTTGATAATAGTACAAGGTTCCCCAAGGGTGGCGCAAGTTGTGTCGCAAGCGGAGCCGTAGTCGAAGAACTCGTTTAATCCGCATTTTTCTGGAGGTAAATACATAAATAAACTTTACTATTTGGTGATATAAGGTCACTGGCGGTGGACTGATCCAGTGGAAAGCTCGCAGATGGATGAGTTTGGTAAAATAAATACACTGAACGGAACGCCTTAAAGAGAAGGCGATTCTTACACTTCCACGTTAAAAAAAAGTTTTGATGATTAGAGGCAGTCAGGAAACCTCAGTACTTCTGACTCATTTGGGATGCTCAGTGAATGGTATTTTTTTAATAAAATTGAGAGTGAATCTAGATTTTGTGGAGACTTAGGTTTGACAGCAAACATTTCCCAGCTAATCTGCTGTACACAATGCCAGCAATTCCCTTTTTTTTCATTCAGAAATTTCAAACGTTTTTCTGTTTTTTTTTTATGTTTGTTTGTTTTTTTTTGTATTTTAGTTGCAAGGGGATTAAAAATTCTAGGTCGAAGTATAATTTCACTTGAAATCTGATGGTTGTCAATTGTTTTGCCATAACATGAAGAGAGAAGATCAAACAGTAAAATATAAATTTAAAAAGAAGAACGAAGGGTCTTCTTACGACAGTCAGCTTCCTTGATGCATTTCTTCTCGTAGTCCCTGACGAAGCCGGGTTTACACTTACAGCCTCCGCCCTTGAGGCAGGACTCCGTGCAGGCTGTAGTAGGGGGGTCCTTGCTATTGGCGCAGGTGCGGGGACATAGGTCTCCACAGGCTGAGAACATGGCGTTCACGTCTCCTCCGCAAGATTCTGTAACCAGCGAACGGTACATTAATAGTAGGTACCCTCTTTTAAAGATAATACTTCAAAAAACATGATCGAAACAGATCAAATATTCAACATGTTTGAAATGCCGACTATACTTCAAATAAACATAAAACACCACCTACTAAAACCATAAAATTTCAATAAACGTCCACCACGCAGTTGGTGGGCAGAAGCATCCGATGTTAACACCCGGAAAAACTTCACCTCCATGAACACAGGCACCTCTGCTCAGTCACCGACCATAGCTTGTCACTTGGGGTGACCTATATCAGAGGTGTTGATTATCCAATTAATGGTTTCCAGGGTGGCGGTACCCACGCCCACCTCTCAAAATGATTAACGGAAGACATTGGACTTGGCAAGATTGCAGTTCCGCTGAGTTTATGCTGCTGAATCCTTCAGAATAAAAATTGTCCTGCTGTTAGCCAACCTAAGATGGTGCACCAGGAGAATACGTAAGATTCACAACTTACGATATGGTTTATCATCAACGCACAGTCCTGTATCGTCCCTGCAGGCGCCTTTCGGGCAACGGCAGTAAGGACGGCAGACCAGGTCCGGTTGATCTATTCCCTCGCAACCCAAAGGCCCGTCTTTTACGCAGCGCTCGTCCAAGCAGGAAGGCTTGCAGGCATCATAAACTGAGGGCAGGGGACAGTCGAAAGGCTGGGCTGAAAAAATCTTAAGATACATGTCTTGATCATAGCGAATGCAAAATCATTGTTGGAATCCAGTGAATTTCGTTTTTTTCACAATATTACATACGTATGGGGACTACTTTAACTCGTCCCACATATGATAACACTAAATAATTACTCCGCCGCCTGAAGCCCCGGGAGAGCCAGGCGCGGACGGGAACGCAACTCTCTGCCATTCTAGTTTCAACTTTCGACCAAACCACCACTCTCTACTACCACCGTCTCTGCGTTCACTCAACTTGTAAATTCATTCTCGCAAATAAATTCAACAAAGATCGCAGACCTTTATCTTTCAATCATCAGAATTCCTTGAACACAGATTTACGATACCGGCAGCCATCGTAAATTACATTTATCCTGCCATACTGGTGATCCCGACTTTACGCCGCCATACTGGTGATCCCGACGTTCACGCTGCCATACTGGTGACCCCGACGTGATCCACGTATCTAACAAACTATCACTCACTTACTGAAGGGGTGGGCAGATAAGATGGACTGCCACACAACTCTGACTTGGTACGTACTCTAAATCGTACATCATTAAGTCTCTCATATTCTGTTATTCTGATTCCTGACATAGCCAGACCCAAGTTTTATTTCTATTTGGAGGTGGGTATCGGTACCGCCGCCCCAGGAACCATTTATTAGGTTTTGGATTTATCATTATACATTACACAAGCAAGCAGTCCCTGTGGGGAGAATTATGTTAAAAACATGCACCATGATATATTTTTGCGCATTACCATAACCATGACATAAAAGTATTTCTTAACTTACGACACTCCCTGATGTCAATGCAGTTGCCAAACCTGTCCCGCTTGAAGTTGAGTTTGCACTTGCAGGCGGGCGTACAGGGGATGTCCCGACTGCACCTGAACATGACTCCGATGGTATCACATGTCTCCGGGGGACAGGAGTAAGTGCACAAGTCAAGAACCTGGTTTTCTCCGCACACTGAAAACATCATATTTTATTTTACTTTTTAACCCTTCAAGCTGCAAGGAGATTTCCGGACACAAACCTTATATTTGTCCTATAGAGCCACATCGGGAGAGATACGGACGTCTATACACTATAAAAGTATTTTTTTCTATAATGCGGTGATGTTATTTGATTTGTTCACCACTAGAAATTATTCTTCTCAGTTTTTCTCAAACATTTACACCCAATTCCATGGATTAAATCCTAAAACATTGTTTTCTTACTGATTTCATTAACAAATTAATGTGTTTTCTAAATATCGCATACTCTCAAAATAGTGGAAGTTTTTGATTTTCGATATTAAAATGTCATTATTTAAAAACATTGTAATACAACACCTGAAAGATAATTTTATCTAGTTTTCAAAATGGTGTTTGTTTATACGACAACTTCAGGAAAATAAATATATAACCTATATAACACATGTAAAATATCTCGGAAACATTATGAAATTCTAAAAGAAATTTAACTGTCGTTTGGATTTGTAGACAAACACGTTTAAAAGCTTGAAGGTTTAATTTAATTACCAGCTTTATCATTCAACAGTCTCAAGTCCCAGAGACGGTAGGACTATGAGTCCATTAAACCCAGAGTCAAGTAAGCCTCACAGAAGCTGGGCGTACTGTACAGGGCCCGCAGATACTGCAGATAGTACACAACTGCTGACCCTGTGCAAATAGCAAGGGCGCCTCATTGGCAGCCACCTCTGGTGTAGAGCTCGAAAACCCTGTACTCTGTGCAGAAACAGGCATTCCGTTTGATACATCCCCCTATCTTAACAAAAATATTGAAATCTTTAGAGCACAAGTGTTGCTTTTATTGCTCTACCGGTATTTCAATGGCAAATGCTCCGAAGAACTAGCGTCAATGATCCCTTCGGCACCGGTGCATATTTGGCAAACACGCCAAACGCACACCCAACATTTTTACACGGTTGAAAATTGTCAACAAATGGGTGTTTTCTACAGCTCGGCAGTGGAACGATTTGACAGGTTTTGAAATGTTCGCTACAAGACCCGTGTTCACTCCTTCCTCTCCTCAAAATGTCCCTCAATACTGCGTCCCCGTAGATGACAGTAAAACACGTTTGTTTTAAACTATGACATACCAAAATAATTAAATAATTGAAAGGATTATATGCTTGACGTTTTATCAAATAACCTATCTTAAAATGTGATAAAACTGGGTGGTAAATAAAATAAAACCAGTGAAATCAATATACTCACCACATTGATCAGGGCTCACGCATTCCCCGTTGGCGTTCTTGAAGAAGCCAGCCTTGCATTCGCATGCAGGTGCGCCGGCTATATAGTCGCACGTCCTGTTCTTGCCGAGGTTCGCACAGTCCTCGGCGCATGCGCTCACGCAGGGGCTGTATTGCATATTCTTCTCGGGACAGACGTCCACTACTACAAACAGAAATTTGATGAGAACCCAAAAGAAAGACAAACGATCCCACGTTATGAATAATACAAAAATATTTTGAATTCTCCTACTTCAATCATTAAAATCAGTGAGGGAATGGTGTTTGCGCAATAATGGAGTTCTTACCTAGAAGAGACATAGAGCCCACATTACCTAGCTGGAAACAAGACGCATTGGCTATCTAAGCTATTAACTGAACACTTTGACCAAAAAAACTTATTTCAACATACACATACTATCATTAATAGATCAGTTAGACAAGTTTACAACAACAAAAACATATAAAACTCAGATGGTAAACACATGCTTTGGAAAAAGATACCACAAATACCAGGTATTAAAAGCATTCAACAATCTTCCACTCAATACACAAACTGAGGGAAATGAAAAACATCTCAGATACAGAATCAAAAGATGGACAGACGATGAATAATTTGATGAGCAAGATGATGAACAAGACGATAAACAAGATGATAAACAAGACGATGAAAAAGCAGATGTAATAGACGATTTACAAGTCGATGAATAAGACGATAAACAAGACGATGAAAAAGCAGATCGTCGCCCCAGTGCTTAATTGTCCAAACGACCATTTTAGCGAAAATGACTTTTTAACGCAATATTGTTAAGGATCAAATTACGCGTCGTTCGATGAAGAAAAAATAGTTTTATCAGCCTGCTACAATTAGTTATAAGCATTTTAAAATGTCAATGTCCACAACGATATTCTAAAAGTGAGTCCTTGTTTGGCCAATCTCCTTACCAGGCCAACCTCCTAGAGTCGAGAATTAAAATTGCGTGCTAGTTTGTTCAAACTCCACCAACCGACCAATTACAGCACGATGCGAGGATCACGTGATGCCGCCATCTTATGTTTTTACATCCCAACGGTGTTTGTTTTATGGTGTTACGCGGAAGTAAAAAAGCATTTAAATATATACTAAGTAGTTTTTGATTGACAAAACAACAGGAAAATGTCAATAACTAATTACATAAGTGCATACATACGCAGCAGTGCGGAAATAGAGCGGTAGGTGTTAGTTTTAAATATCTCCATCAATACCAAATTTGTTTTGTTTTTTACATTGCAATGAACTTTGCTATACAGCGTGTTCATTTTTCTGTTTTCGCTCAGACTCTACTTTTTGCAAGTTTCTGCTGTCAAAATTGGTTTTGTTGACTGACGATTCATATTAAACTTAGTATTTCAATTCGAAATTTTCAGTATATCCGTATTTGTATGTAGCCGTTTGAGATTTACAAATTGATTTATAGTGATTAGGCAGTTTGATGAAATAAATTATAGATACCTATATAATAAATTGTAGTTATATAATAAATTATAGTTATATAATAAATTATAATTCTGATTTTTTCCTCATT
The DNA here is from genome assembly GCF_061612785.1 of Hesperophylax consimilis. NCBI lineage: Eukaryota > Metazoa > Arthropoda > Insecta > Trichoptera > Limnephilidae > Hesperophylax > Hesperophylax consimilis. The sequence continues at coordinate 3,287,625 of NC_142852.1, forward strand.
TGTGTGTTTTGGGGTTTTGATTACTAATCTGAGTATTACAAACAAAAAGGGTAGGATTTTAAATTTTAGCCAAAAAAACATGTATAGGTATATTATTCACTGAAATAATTTGCATAAATTTCATATAATTTAAGTGATTTAGTTTTTTGGCCACGCGTACTGTTTAGGCGCAATTCCTAGTTGAAGTTTGATGAATGAATTTGAAATTGACGGCAAAAACGAAAAAGAGTACTAAATTTTACTTTTTATGTGTAGATATCACATATTATATTTTATGAAATCCACCCTAAATAATAAAATCTAAAAAAGTTACTTGTGGCTTGGTAAGTCAGTTCCTACTTTTGTACCTAATCATAGAATTAAGTTTTACTTTTTTTAATAATAATAATAATAATAATAATAATAATAATAATATTTTATTCCAGGATGTGGGGAGGTTAGTGCAATCCTACACGTCCCATATAGATATACATTTTTTTTTTGTACAGTAGCTATAATAAATTATCAAATAAGGAAAACTATGCAGGGTGTGGTCTTGAGTGCGCTTGGGCCCAGCGCTCACTCAGGAGTGGCGCTTGGTGCTGGTAGGCTGCGGTCACCAACGTGTTGGCGGAGGCCATTAGCCGCATCCTGGCTCCAGTGACCCGGTGTCTCATCAGGCCGGCAAATCCATTCAGTCCTAGTTCCGTGAACATTGTCGATGCGCTGCTGTATCTTCGGTATCCAAATATGATTCTACAGGCGTCATTATATTGAATACGGAGTCGTTCCATCGAGCAAGTTCGGTAGTTACACCATGTCTCACACGTATACAGGCCAGTACAGAATGCGTTGAACAGTATTTTTTTAACGGTATTGCTGCATTTGAAAAATCTGCGGGCAATCATGTTAGACACTATGCTTAGGCTTCTCCTTTGTCGTTCGATATCGCTATCGTCCGATAGGTCTTGATTAATAATGTGCCCCAAGTATTTCACGTTCGAACATGTATTTATTTTTGCCTCGTTAAGGGAATGGAAGTTTTTTGAATGTTAAATATTCCATAAGCCGCCTATTGCTTAAATGTGCTGTATTTACATAATTTACCCAAACCACGAACCTAATAACCTATTTTGTGCTTGTAAATAGTTGTTTCATATAGTTATTGTTGAAGCGAAGTGTAGTTTCAATAAGTTATACCAAAAAGTAGGCGGCTTACGGAATAATTACCTTAATGAGTAGGTACTATTAGATTTTGTAAGAATGTTGTATTATTAGTGTTGATTCTCATCACTTTTGTGTGTTTTATCTACAGAATCACAAAAGTGAAAAAAAATATTGTTTTTTAACGACAAAAACAATGATGGACCCGGTGAACCTGAACCTGTTTGTCAAAATAATGTTATTTTCCTTCCTATAGAAACACCACATAATATTCCATCGTTGTCCCATGATGGTTTACATGAATACGATGATATTGTAAATAACGAAACAAAAATTAATAAACAGATAATATCACCAACGAGAAAAAGATTAAGGCAACCGGACAAATGGAAAAGAAATATTTTAAAAAAAACTTGAGAAGAAGGTGAGGAATATATAAATATTGAAGGGAAATTAAGACCAGAGAATAACGCATTGTGGGATGAAACAACAAATGGCAGAAGTGGAGACGATCTGGCAAGCGCCTTAGTAATTTTTTTAAAGAGCGTTATAGAACATTTACCATCCACTTTTAATAAATTAATATTACGGTCAGATTCGTGCCACAAAATCGCAACTCTCCCATCGTATGGGATCCACCCAACCCTGCAAAGTTGGACTGCGGACTTTCTGAGGGGAAGAAAAATTCAAACCGTGGTTGACGGCTCCTCTTCCTCACCGCACCAAATCAATGCGGGGGTGCCACAAGGATCTGTGCTGTCACCGACGCTGTTTTCGCTGCACATCAACGATCTCGTTGAATGTGCACCAATTCCCTGCTACGCTGATGACAGCACCGTTCACGAGAGTTATCTTTTTGACAGGCTTCCTTCCACCTATGATGTCCGAACAGCTCGGGAAGTTTTGAAGTAAAAACGAGATGGTTCGTGCCTGGGGTAAGGCCAACTTGGTCAGTTTCAACGTCTCAAAAACCCAAGCGTGTCTGATTTCGGCAAAGAGGGAGATCAATATACTTCGCATCCACCTTCTTTATTTGATGACCTTTCTTTAAAGAAAGGTAATAAAGTCTCCATCATGAAAGTATATGACGACGCTATCGTTGGTATCTTCAATATATCGTTGATATATTGAAGATAAAGTCTGGTGCAATTTGATGGGAGCACTTTCCCCAATAAAGACTCCATTGAAATGCTTGGAGTTAGTATATCAGACCGGCTCAAGTATCGAGGATCCATAGAAGCCCAAGTAAATCAGGCTTCCAAGAAGCTGGACGTCTTGTACACGGCTAGGAGATTCTTCAACAGTGACCAGCTGCTGACCCTGTACAAGTCTCAAGTCCGCCCAACAGTTGAATTTGGGAGCCACCTCTGGGCTGGTGCCCCAAAATACTTAATTAACCTACTTGAATCTGTGCAAAGGAGGGCGATCCGTCTGATTGACAATCCGTTGTTAACAGACCGATTGCCTTCTCTATTGCATAGACGCAATGTGGGCATGCTGTGTCTGTTCTACAGGTATTTCAATGGACCTGCTCCAAGGAGCTAGCAGCATTGATCCCTGATGCACCGGTGCACGTGCGCGAAACTCGACGGACACGAGCGGAACACCCGTTTACGGTTGACGTTAGCTTCATGAGAACGTGTCGTTTTTTGTAAGTCGGCTCGTATGTGGAACGAGCTACCGGCATCTCTCTCCTATAATCCGAGCCTCTTCAAGGCCCGCATTAATAAATCCCTTCCTACAGCCCCTACCTTAACCCGCCTCACAACGCCGCCCAACCGGGTGGTTACATACTTCCCCTGTCTTTACACTGGCAGGGACGCTCTTGTGAGGAGTAAGAGATTCAGCCTACTGAGGTCATCTTCAGACTGGTACAGATATTCCTTAAACTGTGGTTTATATACATTAAATTTAGGGAGGGGGATTAAAAGGGGTGGAATGCAATGATTTTATTCAAATTATATGGATATCCCATGTTTGTTGCTATGTCGTAACAACGAAGATGGAAGTCTAAAGATGGTTGATAGGCTAAACCCGGTCACGGTCATTAATAAAAAAAAGTTGGACATTGTTTAATATATTATTATCATGGAAGTAAATTATTATAATGGAACTGTTGAGTACCTGGCACGCGTTTCAATGCCACTCAAAGAAAGATTTGTCCCGCATAATAATAATAATAATAACATAGCATTTATATAGCGCAGTTTTGTGTTGTTTCACTTCAAGTGCGCTTAACTATAATAAACTTAAAATAAAATTTCCAATTGTGTTCCTTTAAAAAAAATTAATTACCCACAAACCCCCCCCCCCCCCCCTCACTGATTACCCTCAACCTTCCCTCTTTCAGTCCCTACTGCTAAGCTACAAGAAATAATGCACACATTTTTATAACAACTCGAGCGCCACCTATTATACAATCTGAATGCAAATTTCATAACGCCAGAGTTCATATTTTGTATGGGAACCTTCGCCGGCGTGCGCAAAGCAACTCACCAAAGTTTCATCACAATCGGTTGAATGATATAGGAAATAATAAGAGAATCTTTATACAAATTTCACAACGCTATAGTTCAATATAATATAGGGAAACCTTCGCGGGCGTGCGCACAACTCAAAGTTACAAAGTTTTATCGCAGTCGGCAGAGTGGTATGGGAAATAAGATGTGAATTTGTATATAAATTTCATAACGCCAGAGCTCACTTTTATGTATAGAAAAGGTATAGGAAATAAGAAGGAACAAATAAAGAAAAAACCACTTTTATAAATATATATATATATAGATTTCACCACGAATTGTCAGTATTCAAAATAGAAATATTGAAAAAAAACTCATCCTGTATATAACTAAAGGTGGTCGTTTGAACAAACAAGCACGGAAAGTTCTACGCAAAAGTTGCCCTATCTCCAATTCCAGTTTGTTCAATCTCCTTTTACAAAATTCTGGTGGTGCGTTTTTGTTCAATCTCCATTTTAAAATGTAAAAAAAAGTATCAAAAACTATCCTTAGTCAATTTACAAAGAATTACTTAAACTGGTGAGACCTTTAGCTTGACGGAAATATCTTCATCTTAAACACCTGTCATAATGTTTCATTGAAATAATTAAAGAAAACCTCCTCCTGTAAAATTTGCAAATGGTCGTTTGGACAATTAAGCACTGAGGTGACGAGATGTAATAGACGATTTACAAGTCGATGAATAAGATGATAAACAAGACGATGAAAAAGCAGATGTAATAGACGATTTACAAGTCGATGAATAAGACGATAAACAAGACGATGAAAAAGCAGATGTAATAGACGATTTACAAGTCGATGAATAAGACGATAAACAAGACGATGAAAAAGCAGATGTAATAGACGATTTACAAGTCGATGAATAAGACGATGAACAAGATGATGAAAAATATGATAACAAGAAGATTATGAAGAGATGATGAACAATATGTTGAACACGACGATGAACAACACAAAAAACACAAAAAGATGATGAACAAGATGACAGAAAATTCTAGGTAATTACAAGAAAAACGATAGTTAATACATTTTAAAGACATTATATTGATTTTTTGGAATAACTTAGTGAGTAAAACCTCAAATTGTAATATTTAATTATTGAATACAATATTATTTTAATAAAATATGAGAAAAATGAAGACAATGTTGGTAGTTCTTATATGAAGTATGATACAGTTAAATATGACCAAATGAGATAGAGTCCCATTAGATCAGTTGGTATAGCGGTGCCCCGGCAAGGCAAGGGTCCTGGGTTCTAGTCCTAGATATGACCGTATCTTTTTCTGATTTTTCTGTTTCAGATTTTCATTTAAGATTCGCTAATATTGTCTTCAATAATTAAAAAATAAATTGACTTACTGCAGTCTACAATTGGTATGCACATTCCCCCAGCAGTTTCCCTCACGAAGCCTTCATCACAGATGCAGCCAGCGGTGCATTGCGAAGTGCAGTTGTAGTTGGTGATGCCGAAAGTGGCACAAGTCCTCACGCAATCGTCATTGCCGCAAGTGGAGTACACTTCGTTAGCAGCCGGACACTTGGGAACTGTAAGATCAAGATGTCGGGTGAACAATACACGTTTAAGCAAGTAGGGTGAAGAGATGTAACGCGTCCAAGCCGAGGTTTTGTCTGCGGTCAGGAACGGCTGCAATACATTAGTTTACCATATTGGCAATACTTTAGAGGTAAACTCTTTTCCTGCCAAAAACTCTTGTAGACAAAAATAATTTTAGTTTGTTTTAGAAATGTGTTTCATTTTGCAAATACGGTTCGTTCTACTCATTAAGTGCGATGTCTATCTTTTCATTACAATGTAATGTTACATTCTGAAGTGAACCTGCGTAAGTATGTAATAAGCATTTATGACGTCATGTTCATACTAATCAAACAAAAAATATGGCACCTTCCTGTTCCCAGATTGAAAAGAATATCTACAACAAATTTGTGTGAATGAATGAAATGGCTTCAAATAACATCATACATAGTTAAATGAACAGAAGGCATTAGAGAGAGATAGTAGAATATATATACCGGTGCAATGGTTATATTATTAATAACGCCCCTCGTTTCTCTTGCGGCCCACTGACTGTAAATAAGTGATTTTTGAGTACATGCAAATGAAAAGAAACTCCATCAGATTTGGTTTTTGCTCGAGAAAGATTTGTGCACATCTCAAAGCACAAGAAGGCTTTTTTTCACAAAAAAATAGCCTAGTGCGACGTGTTTGGGGCAGCCGGTGACAGCTTGTCTGACTGACGGACCTATGTACGATACTAAACGCAGTAAATCACCAGCTTGTCCACTGGACTCAGTTCAGTACAACCACGCACGTTGTCTCAGTAACATGTATTTATTTATTGTTCTTAAGTTTAATTTGTAGAACTCCATTTTATTTTATATATATTCAATAATATTGTTATTGGGTTTATAAAAACAGTTTATTTTTAAACAAGTTCTGCTGTGTAATTATTATTACGTGTGACAGCTGTTTCGCCCTCTGAAGGCATTATCAAACTGTGGGTAGCCCACTTACAGACGATACATTTATATTATTTCTAGGTAGGTATTTTAATTTCAATTACTGATTTCTTTATTGATTTCTGAGTAAAATATTAGAAATAATTAATGGTTATTACCCCAGCAAAGTTTCCCCAATTAGTGTAATGTTTATATTTGACTGAATGTCTTTATGTTAGTTATTCCCAAACGATGACTCATAGGGTTATTTTAATAGCATAATTAAGTACTTCATAGTGCACTCATAGTTGCACTAGGTTTGAAGATATCTAGTAGGGGTGAACATTCATTGACTTTTACACTTTTATTTTTAGATTAGACATTTTTTTAAAGTTTATTTTTCTAAGTTTTCAATTTATCAGATATAATTTCGCCGATGTGTTCACGAGTATCGTAATCCAGGGTATCAAATTTCCATGGATGCAGTTTAAAAGTTAATTCCGAATGCAATACCTCGATGAAGTGAAGTATTGTGTCCCTTTTCCGACAACATTCCTTAGTCTCCTCCTTCAGCCATATCCTCTGCGCTCGATGCACAGTTTTTATGGCTGCCGAGGATTTGCTTTTGGTAGAAATATGCACGTACTTGGGGATCACGTTTAAGGGCCAGCTTTCCGCGTAAAGAATTTAGATTTGGGTAACACCCACAAAATAAACAATATTTAGTGTTAAAAGAATCCGACAGAGGTGTCTGAATTCGTATTAGGAATAATTTTGGGGATTATTTAATAATTTAAATAACGAAATTAAATTACCGACATCTATTGCAATTTTAGAAAAAACAGACCCATTTTTAGTTAGCACCGAGCAAATTAGAACGAAGTCAAAATGAAGAAGGTTCTCAAAATATGGGTTTTATTACGGATGTAATTAATTAATTTTTTTTTTAATTTTACAAAAAACATTTACGAAAGTTATTTGTATAGGTATACAAATTACTTAACTTTACTAAAATACTATTATCACTTTTATTAAAGTAATTTATAACTTTTATAAAATCAATAAATATATTTTTACATCAATAAGGTTTTTCTTATATGGTTATCTTTATAGGGTGTCCGGGGGTAGAGTGCTCAAACTTCAGGAGGTTATTCTAAATGCTAGAAGAAGAAAAAAAGAAATGGAAATTATTCGAATTTCCAAATTTTTTCCACAAAAATTTATTTTCCGTAGAAGAAATTGTTTTTTTTTCTATACAAAAAATTAAACTTTTTTACTCGAAAACTATCATAAAACGTTGGAATTCCAAAAAAAGTTTTTTTTTCTTTTTTACTTGTACTATCAATTAGAATCACCTCCCGAAGTTTGTGCACTTTACCCCCGACATCTTGTATAATATGCGCAATATAATATGTATACACGTGTAATATCTACTTTTGTACATTTATATAAATTATATACACGTTTACATTTGCTCATCAAATTTATTATATTATAAAGATAGATAGAAAGATCCTTAGTGCTTCCTGAGGATTTACAAATCAGAAGACTTTTTTGTAATTATTTATTTATTCATTTAAACAATTCAATAATTATAAAGAGTAATAAAACATGTAAGCAACATAAAATTACATTCTAACATGTGAAAGGGGCTCTATTTATTTACATTTTTATGAAATTACTACTTTTAATAGTTTAAGCTTTCAGTGAACTTTCAATTTTATTTTTAACTTCTCTAAATATAATTTGTTTAAATTGTCAAATATAATTAAATCACAAACACAAGATTCACTCAAAATGAAAGATTGGTGGTTCTGAAATGTTCCCATAAATATGGTGAAAGAACCCTAAACTATAAACTTATTACCCTAAACATGCTTCGAGCGAAATGCGGATCTGGAAACCTTATCTTCAATCTGAGCAAAACATACCATGAACGTCAATATAGCAACAGCCTTTGTTCTGCTGCAGTTTCATTAAATGCCGAGAGATCCGTTTACAGTCTCCAAAAAGCAATACTGGGGCACAACCCTAGAAGCAAAGCTAAATGATTGGAATACAGAAAGATAAAAACACACCATTGTCAAAAATATCTTGGCCGTAAATGATTAAATAAAATTAGATTTATTCAGGAAGGCAAGCATTACAATGATCGATGTTAAAAATCTAACATAGCCCTAGAATAACTCCAGTATCTTTAAGAAACCTTTCTCTTAAAGCTCAGAAAAAAACTTTCCATGACAGTAAGATATACCACTCTACAACAAGACCACGTACGGTAAAACTGTAAAAAAATAAAGTAATAAATAACAAAATAAATATTTCACAACACAATAATTTCATCGAAAATCGTAAATCCGTTTCACCTTTCTACATTTTCTATATTCTCCTTAAGAGTTTAATCCTTAGATAATGCCTTTTCAGATTATTCGTGGAAGCTAGAAAAAAAAATCATTGATTATAACTGCACTTCAAGTGACTTTTTAAATAACAGTAAAGGGCTCAAATGATTTTATTATTACCTCCGTGCCTTTGCATCTTTACAAGACTTGGGCAAAACATTCTGTAGCGGAGTATAGATTTCACATCTGAAACATAATTAAAGAGTTTATTGAAAATAGAACACCAAGGTACGGTTAGTCAAAAAACGTACAATAAAGTTAATTCTGGGTAGAAATTGTACAGTTGACATTCAGGACAGGTTCACTCCCTCCTCCTCAAAAAAGACCCTCTATAAAGCATTCTCAAAGATGACACAGGCTCTGAGAGAAATTATTTTCTTCAGGGCCTCCTTCTGACATAAAAAATAACATCACTGAACTAAATTATATTCCCCACAGTTTCAGAACTTTCAATTGCTTTTTTCGCTGGCACGTTCATTATTTTTCTGGATTCCACGTTCGAGTATTGTTATTTGAAACAGATGGCCCATATATTATTATTACTAACTAACAAGCTAACTAACTAACCATCACGCCGTTTCCCCGCAGGGGTAGGCAGAGAGGACGGACCGCCAAACAACTCGGTCTTGGCACACACTCCTTGCCTCATTCACATTCATACATCGTCTCATACATACTCTTCTATTATTCTATTATATTATATTTCGGACATCGTTGCATTGTGAATCATTAGAGCAGATCTTAGAGTAATATTACTCTAAGGAGCAGATGTAAAGTGACGTGTGTATTTGTGTACGTAGAAAGTTAATTCACAAATAAATCACAATCATATAGTATCCTCAACAAGCAAACTTAATTAATAAGAACTTGCCCCGTAATTCCTAATGTTTTGGAATTAGTTTTATTTCCCAAAGTACGTATTCTGAAAAAAATAAAATAATAATTTTTATAACTTTTTACTACACAATACATAAATAAAAATAATAATTAATTTTTATAATTAATTATCGTTTATCGTATTCTGAAAAAAATAAAATAATAATTTTTATAACTTTTTACTACACAATACATAAATAAAAATATGAATTACAAATGTTTATAATAAATTATCGTTTATAATAAATATAAGCTTGTAAATCAAATATTGTACTTTTTTCTTCTCACCTATCATGCGTTGAACCCTTTGGAGATATATTGTTTTCTTTGGAATACGAGATGTCTTTCGCTTATTTCCCATCTTTGAAAAAACAATATTTATGAACTGATATACTTTACACGCTTAAAATTATCTTTATAGGTTCAAATATTTGCACGTAATTGCACGTCTGTATATCATAAAACGTTGAACGACACAACTGCCCCCAAAGCCCTCGAGTTGGCGAATGAAGCTTTGCAATGAAAGATAAGTTAATCTTCATGTTGGAGCGAGCGCGCTATAATAAATGTGATTTAAAAGCAATAAGCGTAAGCGACAGTTGTGAAAATATTTAATTAAACATGACTTATTAACAATACAGCAAAAATTTCTTTAAAAATATCTTAAGTAGCATTTAAAGAAGCAATTTGAATTTTTTCATACCTGTAACTTGTAATATAACAGAAACAAATGTGTAAATAATAATTTTTGGAGCAAACTTTGCAATTTTTTTCTATCGAGGGAATTTTATGTAATTAACGTTTCGGCCCTACACATATTCAGATAATATCTTGAAAAATAGCATATATTTTTTTAAGAACTTAGAAACTTAAAGTGTTCAAGGGAAATATGATATAAATCGGTAGAATATCGGAATTCCGGCCCTTAACTTCAAACACTCTTGGTTAAACCAAAGGTTTTGCACTATTTTCCGATGTTTTAATTTTAATCGTCTGTAAAAAATCACTTGGGTAGCTATATCAGCAACCTTCAATTTATTTATTGTTATTAAGTTTAATTTATAGAACTCCATTTTATTTTTTATAAATTCAATAATATTGTTATTGGGTTTAAAAAAACAGTTTATTTTTAAACAAGTTCTGCTGTGTAATTATTATTACGCGTGACAGCTGTTTCGCCCTCTGAAGGCATTATCAAACTGTGGGTAGTCCACTTACAGATGATACATTTATATTATTTGTAGTTAGGTATTTTAATTTCAATTACTGATTTCTTAATTGATTTCTGAGTAAAATTGTTTTCATTTCTCAGTAACATGTCTTCCCTTTTAATTCATCTAAGGAACTGAGACTGGTAGTAAAGCGTTCGACGTGGTAGCACTGGTTGTTTCCCGTTAGGGGGAAGGCAGGCCAATATTTGATACACCTTCATTGCACTTGCTAGAATCACTTGTTGGGTCGTAACATTTCCGTAAACTGTTTTTTTTTTATTTGGTGCCTTCTGAAAATGAGTGACAATGATTTAAAGCATTGCGATGGTGCGCTATCATGTTGTGTTTCAGATTAGGTATAGCCCATATCACTAGGTGTGTAACGCTTGTGTTGAGATGGCAGTTTACAGAGTGGTTTTTGGCTAGGTTGTTGTTTACACAATATTATGAAAATGACAGATAAAATCAGATCAGTAGCAGTAATGTAGAAAATTAAGACGAAGCAAGAATAATTTTGAAGTAATTAAATTACAGTTTGACAAAAATGCATAGTGATAAATGATAATAAAAGGCAGGTGAAACTTTAGTCAAATGAACATACATGTATTTCACAGTATGTAATGGATATGTTTATTTGAGTTAATCAATGATTTTACGTTTAAAGTAATATTATATATTACAGTGTAATAAATTTTTTTGCAAAACATCATCGTGCCCATGGATACTGGCAATATAAGATAAGTGACTGGAAAGTTCAAACATGCACTGAAGGCGCTTCAGATGTGGCCTGCCTCCTCCCTCAAACGGGAAGCCACCAGCGTTGCCACATCGAGCGCCATTCAACTAGTCTCATTATGTTATCTACACCGGTACAAGGACTTGTCAGCCTACTCACCGAAGTTGTCCCGATCCACGCAAGTTCCTGATTCATCCTGGCAGTTTCCTTCCGAGCAGCGGCAGCTCGGGAAGCATTTCTCGTCGGTGGCTTGCTGCTCACAGTTGGGCGGCCTCACCACCGTCGTATAGCAGCGCTGGTCCACGCAGTAGTCCGGGCAGGCCTCGTACGCTGTCAGCTCGGGGCACTCGATGTTAAGGGCTGCAATCACAATCATAATGTTAACGGAAAAGGAAACGGAGACGGAGAAGGAGAAGCAGAAGGAGAAGGAGAGTAGTACTCACGACACTCCCTGATATCGACGCATACCCCGTTGAGCCTGTAGAAGTTGAGTTTGCAGTTGCAGGTGGGTATAGGCGGGTACTTGGGGTCGTAGGCCAGACAGCTGGTGGCGGCGGCAGTGCCAATAAGGCTACAGGTCTCGTAAGGGCAGGGGCTGCCGTACTTGGATAACTCCTCGTTGACGCCGCACTCTGAATTCATTGAAGACGTCAAATAAGAGTTTTGCTCATTATATCTGGAAAAGTGTTTGGCAGGAAAAGCAGATGAAAACCGCCAATGTGTTTAACTGATCAAGTATCAATGGTGTCCTGGGCTAGTGCAGGACCGCGAGAAATGGAGGAGCCCTTTTTATAAGGTGTATTGGAGTGGGGTTCGTGATTTTCAAGAATGATGCAGTGACCCGAGAAGTAGTAAAGTTTTTCCAAAGCAAAATGGTTATCTCCCTTATCTTTATAAATTCAGTCAACCAAATAAGTAAAATTTATAGCTTACCACATTTGTCAGGGGTAACACACTCGTTGTTCGCATTCTTATAGAATCCATTTTTGCAATCGCAGCCAAGAGTGCAGTTCCTATATTCGATATCGCAATTTCTTTCCTCGTCGTTCCGGCCAAGAGTAACACACTTTTCGGTGCATGAAGAAACGCAAGTTGAAAATGTCTCGTTATTTCTGGGGCAGATTATTCCTGGAAATTGAAGGATAATAATATTTTACTGTTATTGTACTTTGAAATAATAGTCTAGACTCGTTGTAGTATAACAAACATAAGATTTCATATAATTTTAACTGTATTTCTCAAACTGTGTTTTTATTTTTTAGTGAATGAAATCTTGCATTCATATAAATAAAGATACAAAAACAAATTTAAAAAAAACAAGTGTAGTGATTTGGGTTATCTTACCACACTTCTGAGGCTTCACGCAGACCCCATCAGCATTCCTATAAAAGCCCCCCAGACAGATACAGCCGGAGCCACAGCTCGGCCTGCAGGCGATGTTGGTAAGAAGTGTGGCACAACTTTTCACGCAGGAGTTATTGCCACACTCGGTCCACATCTCGTTACGACCCGTGCACGTCTTGGGGTCTAGAAAAATATATATAATCTCGAATTTCTTCGCACTTTTGAAGCATGGTATTTGATTTTATGTTTTTTTTTAAATTTCTTTGTACATGATTTCCTACGACTTAAGTGTTAATTACAGTAAGTAACATTATAGTGTACGACCACTGGAGGGATTATGGGCATAACACCCGCGAGCTTCTGCTGGCCAAAATGTGACCGATTTGAAGAGTAATTTAAAAACTGTTATTGGAATTATTTCAAAAGTTCCCGGACATTGGAATCTTTGTTTAATCATAAATATAACTAGATTATTTCTTGCTAGAGCAATCCCGTTGAGTTACAAAACTCATTGTATGGCGAGAGGAACTTACAATACACAGGTGGGAGTTAATAGGTACAATTTTACATTGGTATTTTGATATTAAAATTATAAGTTTCACCCACTAATACATTGGTTAAAAAAAAGGTTTCCTGTTCTGAGGTGGCCTGTAGTAGGTTTTGTTAATATTAAAATTGTATTAATAATGTTTGCAAGTTTATTATCGGTGAGCAATGAGCAAGTATTAGTTTCTTCAAAATAACTACATACGTTTGTACCAAAGGGTCAAAAGAAATGAATTGTGACTATTATTACAATCATTGAAGAAGAACAAAATACTAATAAATCTAAACGAAACATGATACAGAACAAGACACATAAAAACATAACAATCTCAACTGAGAATCGAACCAGAATCTCTGTCTTACCAGAACAATGTTTTTTAACCACTCGACCATTGGGACCAAATTATTATACGTCATTTTTGACGATCTGATATTTTAAATTAGGAATTAACAATATCATCTTGCAACTAATTTTTCCCATATTTTTGGCAGCCATCTTTTTGAATGATAACAAAGTTCTTAAGAATTGGTTTATAACTTAGATAGTGTCTCGGATTAGAATATTCGATTTTTTTCAATATGAGATACGTATTGAGACCGTTATCTTTTTTATTTGTTCTATGTCTTATTTTGTTTCGTGTTTTGTTTGGATTTATTAGTATTTTCTTCTTCTTCAGTGATGTATTGCATTGATGGGTATAACCTTTAACCTCTGGAAAACCGTTTGTGCACCAGTGATAGGAATTTTTTCCCGCCGACAAACTAATGTGCGCTGTTGGCATTGGATTAGGTGGAATTTTTCGAAAGGCGTTTTCAACCTGCATGCCGTGAGAAAGTTATTAAAACAATTTAACAGAATCGCTTGCGCTTTCATTTTTGATTGGACGAGTTGCATATAATATTAATTTCGCTTTTTCAGCTGCGAGTTGAGTTGGCATCGCGTTTGGATCCCTCCCAGGCGTACCTACGTAGTGTGTTCAATTCCTCAGCTGGCCAAGTCCAAGCAACATTTTCCGCTTACTATGGTGGTAATAGATTTAGATTTTTAAATATTGTCAGGTAACCCAGGAATGTTTGTCTTACTTTAAAAATTATAATAATATATGAATTATAGGAATGTGAGTGACCCCGTCTAAAGAACGAATCCTTGGTTGGGATTCACTATCAACCGAATACACCATTATAGTTACAATAATAATAACAAAATGGTTGATGGCTTGTGTAGAGTGAAGTCTGAAAAACTGCTATATAATATCAGAAAATTATACATATTTACCTATTAATGATACACTTGGTTCCTAGAACAGGCAATCTGCCTAGTAACGCTGGAACTAATAACAACCTTATACTGCGTGAACCATGATATTGCGTGAATCGTCTATTTCATCAAAACAATGTTCAGAAATAACTACTTCTGTATTATAGACTGGACTACACTGTACTAGAAAAGCTTATGATATTGCGTGAATCGTGTTATTCATAAAAACAATGTCCAGAAATAACTACTTCTGTATTATAGACTGGACTACACTGTACTAGAAAAGCTTATGATATTGCGTGAATCGTGTTATTCATAAAAACAATGTCCAGAAATAACTACTTCTGTATTATAGACTGGACTACACTGTACTAGAAAAGCTTAAGATATTGCGTGAAGCGTGTTTTTCAATAATACAATGTTAAAAAATAACTACTTCTGTATTATAGACTGGACTACACTGTACTAGAAAAGCTTAAGATATTGCGTGAAGCGTGTATTTCAATAATACAATGTTCAGAAATAACTACTTCTGTATTATAGACTGGACTACACTGTACTAGAAAAGCTTAAGATATTGCGTGAAGCGTGTATTTCAATAATACAATGTTCAGAAATAACTACTTCTGTATTATAGACTGGACTACACTGTACTAGAAAAGCTTATGATATTGCGTGAATCGTGTGTTCAATCAAAACAACATGTTTCGATAGCTCTTGGAATATTCAGGCGGCGAGTTTCTTTTTAAAATATAGAATATCGAAAGGGGAACGGAATAAAACTATGAGAGGATGCCACCAGAATAATGAAAGTCCTACCTTTGGTTCTGATGTTCTCAATGTTCCCTCTTTCCCTCTTAATCCGGAATCGCAACCTTACAACCTGTTAACAGAGGCGTTGCAGAAAAAGTACTGAAGTACTTTCCGTCTCCTTTTGACAAGGTAGCAGGACGGAAAGGTAGGAATAAATTATTCAAAAATAACAATTGCTTATATTCCCGAACACAACAGTTTTAGTGTCATTTGTCATTACTTTATTCAGATGTAGCTTATTTGTAGCTAGATTACTTGCCATTTTTGCATAATTACTACTGTTTTTCAAATTTGTATTGTGTAATTATGGGATAATAGGCGGTAAACAAATTGTAAAAAAATGTTTTGTAATGTCTTTTGACTGCATTTAATTATTTATTTCCTTTGTCAACTACAAAGGAACGGTGCGTTGTGCGACTTTATCTGGACGTAGCGACTCACCCCGCATACACAGGTAGCAGTTGCGGTCGGTAACTTTTTGTAAAAGGGATGCTGGACATCAAATAATTTTACTCAACAGTGCTCTAAAAGTTCAACAAATATTAACTAAAAATTTTCTCATGAATATTAGAAGCATAAACCATAATTTTAACGAATTATTGATAGTTTTCACAGACCTGAATAATCATTTTGAGTGAATGTTGGATCAATGGAAATTACCTTCCCAAAAACATAACAAACTACACCCACTTCAATACACAGAATAACATAACCCAAAACGATGGAGTTATCATATACATAAAAAATCACATATCTCACACAGTAAACCAAATCATAATCAGTAAAACTAACTGTCTCAAAATTGTAATAGATAAACACGTAACCATATTTTCTATATATCGATCACCAGGCACATCTAACATAACCCCTTTTCTAAATTCACTAAACCTATATCTCTCTTGTGTGAGTGATTGTGATAATCTCCTTATTATTGGTGACCTCAATATAAATATAATTAATTATATGCATTCTCAAGCCAATGATTATATAAATATGCTAACTCTTCATTGCATCGTCCCAGCCATAACAGCACCCACAAGAGTATCTGGCTCGTCTGTAAGTTGTATTGATCATGTTTTTTCAAAAGGTAAATTAAAAACTATATCTCTTGTATACCAATGCACTGTCACAGACCACTACGCTACCATAACTTCTCTTTCTTACAATGTAGATAAGCCACAACCGCATGAAATTCCAAAAAATAAAATATCCTATACCAAACTTTTTGAGCTTGTCTCACAAGAAAATTGGTCAAATCTTTACAAACAAAATGACCCTAATTTAGCCTGCGAATCTCTTGTCGAAACATATACACATAACCACCTAACCAACATATATACATAACCACCTAACCAACGCTACATCCAGCACACCACACAAAACAAAGCATTTTGACACTAAACTCAAACCTTGGATAACTGTAGGTATCCTTCATTCTATACGTAAGCGTGATAAACTCCACGCACTCTGTAAAAAAAATCCCAACGATCATGAATCCTACATATTTTACAAGAAATACAGAAATGTCTTAAAAAAATTACCTCTAAGGCCAGAGAAGATTACTATAAAAAACAAATCAAAAACGCCGAAAATGACAAGAAAAAAATATGGAGTATTATTAAGGACATATCCCACACTAGACAAACGACTACACCCATCAATAAGATTAAAATTGAGGGCCCATCATTAACAAATACACGTAATGACTCAATAAAAATCGCAGACCATTTCAATGAATTTTTCACCTCAGTCGGATCTAACCTTTCAAATAATATTCTAACTAGAAATAATGTTTCGGAACATGACCTTGCAAACGAAATAACCCTGGCTCATCTCAGTTATACTCCATTTATGTTCACACCTACCACAGAATTGGAAATTACAGAAATCATCTCAACATTAAAAAATAGTCACTCAACAGGAATAGATAAAATCTCTACTAAACTCATTAAACATTTAAAAACCCTTATTGCCAGCCCTCTCAAACATGTTATTAACTTAAGCCTCCAATCCGGTTTATTCCCAAAATCACTTAAACATGCCTCTATCATCCCTATTTTCAAATCAGGTGACAGATCTTCCCTAAATAGTTACAGGCCTATATCGCTATTGAGCACAATATCCAAAATCATTGAAAAAGTAGTAAAAATAAGACTCCTCAAATTCCTCGAGGACAATAAAATCCTTTCCAAAAACCAATACGGTTTTCGCAAAGACTGTAGTACTGCCGATGCAATTGCAACCTTTACCAATATTATATCAGATAACCTCGATAAATGCAATAAACCTCTTGCTGTCTTTCTAGATTTGTCTAAAGCCTTCGACACTATTTCCCACCACATTCTTCTAAAAAAACTGCAAAAGATTGGGATAGAAGGTACTGCCCTGAAATGGTTTAAAAACTACCTCACGCAGAGATCACAAACAACCGTCATCCACTCCGATCAAGAATACAGGAGTTAATGTTTACCCATCTCCTACGGCGTACCCCAAGGAAGTGTTCTAGGCCCGCTCTTATTTCTAATATATATGAACTCCTTGTTGAATTTGGATATTGAAGGTAATATAATATCTTTCGCTGATGACACGGTTATCATTTTTAAGAGTAAAATGTGGAGAACAACAATTGACAAGGCGAATTCTGGACTGAACAAAATTAAAAAAATGGCTGGACTCCAACCTCCTCACCCTAAATATTAAAAAAACACAATAAATACATTTTTCAATCCGAAAATTAACTCTCTCAGAAAACCTCCCTAAACTAATTATTCACACTTGCCCACAAAATCTAGACACTCCCCCACTATCTCTCACTACAAGCTGTTCATGCCCAATTATTAAACCGTCAACTGAAATAAAATACCTAGGTGTCATTATAGATAACCATTTACGCTGGGAGGCCCAAATCAACTCCATAACAAAAAGATTCCGTAAGTTATGCTATATTTTTTATTCTCTTCGATCAATCCTTGATATAAAAACACTCAAAAGTGTTTATTTTGCTTTATTCCAATCTATAGCTACGTACGGCATTATAGAATGGGGAGGTTGTGCTGCATCCATTCTCTACCCTCTAGTGACTGTTCAAAAACTTTTGTTAAGGATCATCTTCAAATGTTCTCGTTCTTACCCATCAGAGCCACTCTTCAAGAAACTAGCAGTCCTGGACATTCGCCAACTATATACTAAGATAGTTCTCATCCATATCTGGAAAAATGGTTTGATAAATTCTACTCAAAAAAATATACATACACGCTACTCAACGCATGGAAAATGCACAATCCCGATAACAAAAACCACTTTCTCACAAAGACAATACACATACATCGCACCAAAAATATACAATGCCCTAAATAACGACATCAAAAGATCCAGTACACGTACTCACTTTGCAGCCGGTGTCCAAAAATGGATATCCGGAAAGGGTCGAAATTTCTTTAAAGAATTTCTTTGAGGTATTTCTTTAAAGAATTTCTTTAAAGAACGTAGGTTATACCACCAATAAAAGTTTTTGTTTGTAAAGAACTATATATAATTACTATAATATTAATAGCCGAAAGTTTAAAAACTTTTACATAAATTACTTAAAACTGTTTGGCACCACTGTACGGCATACAAGTTCCACGTACCTACTGTGCCACCTTAGCTGCCAGCTGAGTAAACCACCGTAACAATAATAATTTACTCAAGTGTTCAGTGTAATTCGCCGGACTTGAAACATGAATTTTAACTTTGATTTATTTGTACAAAATTGCTGCAAAATAATGTACCTACCAATTTAATCAAGCACATATAGATTTCCATAGTAAAAATAATCCTTTCTCATTTGCCTACTCTATAGTACTATGTTTCATTTTATAACTATATACTTTTTATATTCTTTTTTATGTATCTATTTTACTTTAGGGAAATCAACAGTTTACAATGTGGTTCATTAATACATAATATGTAATTTACCTAACTGAGATTTCCTCAATATACTATTGTATTATGTATCTAAAAATAACACTTACAACAACTAAAAAATATAATATTATTATACTATTATATTATTATACTATATTATTATATTATGCTATTATATTATATTAATATTATGCTATTATATTTTTATATTGTACTGTATTCTTCCATACTTCCTTATATTACTATAGTGATTTACATTATTTTATGTTCTTAAATATTCTTTAATAATATGTTATTTTATTTTATATTCCCGCACATTCCTTATGTTAATGTATAGAAAATCGACCACCATAACACGGGCATGTGCCTAGCATGGTGGTCGAAAAATTCCTCAATGCATGTAACCAATAATTTTATTGAATAAAAAAAAAAAAAATCTTTATTGTTGGATTGCCAACAAGGAATAACACTACGTACTATAGAATAAACAATATAACATTACGTACCATAGAATAAACAATATAACATTACGAATTCCTCCCAAATGAAACAAGTGTTACATGTTGCCCAACCGCCTAGCATTCCGTCTCACTTACACTAGCCTGACATAGTAGATCTCCATCTCATTTTAATTTCAAAAGATGTTCGTAGGAAAATATAGGCACCGATTAGGCAAATATTTGAATCACGAAACACACCCCCAAGGCACTTCTTTTGTTATAATAATATCATAAAATGCCGAATGAAATTATTGCAAATAAAAAATTTCAATTTTAAAAAAGAAAATATTTCTGCCGCCCAACATTTCGACGGTTCCGAAGAAAAATGTCAGATGTGCATATTTTTAGTTTGGCAGGAGAGGTGTTAAAAGTTTCGTTTCTGCATTTTTATTGTTTTCGATAATCTATTTCTCCATTTAAATAAATAGCCAAATATCTAACAACACAACATTTCTTGATTTCACAACAGTTAAAATACACAAATGAAACTTTGAACAGCCTTGTGACATTGTTTTTCGGGACTGTCGATTTGTTAGGTTTTGTTATTGAATAAACTCACATTTAAATAAAAGGTTTTTAAAAACAATGTCAATTGACGAAAAAGTTATGGGACAGTAAGTTGTAGACAAGTGCGCAGTACTGTAACTTGGATTGGTCTCGTCGAAAGAGAATCACAAAGAAATGGCTCTCTGCAAGTGTCGATACCTGCAAATAACTACACAAACAAAATATTTACATAGCAGCGTCAAAAACAAATAAACCATTTACTTGCAAATATCGCGAACATGTTCACATTAAAACTCAAAATTATTTAGTTGCAAACAACATTGTTATTTTTTTCTGCTGAAACTCGGAAAATAAATGAAAATATAATTAATTATATATATATGAAATTATGATATACCGTGTTATTTAAGTGTATATCTAATATGTTCAGAACAGATCTAAATGTTTTGTACATTTCGGTACTTCATTAGGGTAAATAAAAAAACTAGAGCAAACACTATGATTTACTTCAACTATAGGATGTCCCAATGTTCTCTTAAACATATTTCTGAACCGAAAGATTTGGGAATAACCTTTGACGCACACTTAACATTTCACGTTCACATTGAAACGATGTGCAGCAGGGCTTTGAGAATGCTTGGATTTGTGCTATGTAACTCCAGGCATTTCTGCAGCTCTGCCGTGGTTCGCTTGCTATATTTTAGCCTAGTACGTAGTATTTTGGAAAGTGGCTCAATAGTATGGGGACCAGGGGATGCAACGTACACTTCTATGGTAGAGAAAGCACAAAAGAAGTTTCTACGTTTTTTTTTATTTTTATATTTTTTTATATATTCAATAATATTATTATTGGGTTTATAAAAACAGTTTATTTTTAAACAAGTTCTGCTGTGTAGTTATTATTACGCGTGACAGCTGTTTCGCCCTCTGAAGGCATTATCAAACTGTGGGTAGCCCACTTACAGACGATACATTTATATTATTTCTATGTAGGTATTTTAATTTCAATTACTGATTTCTTAATTGATTTCTGAGTAAAATGTTAGAAATAATTAATGGTTATTACCCCAGTTTTATTCGTTCTATTTAAAATTTGTGTGGAAACCAACTACTTTGAGTTTAACAATAAATTCTATCAACAAAACAACGGATTACCAATGGGATCGCCCCTCAGTCCACTTCTTGCAGTGGACTGAGGGGCTTACATGGCTTATTCATGGATTACATTGAAAAACAAATTTTAAATTCAATCTTTAGCAAACACATCATTTACTATGTTCGTTATGTTGACGACATTTTGGTCTGTTGGAAAGGTACGAACAGACAATTAGATCTTTTTGTCACATTTGCTAACTCCTCCAACCGTAAAATCTGCTTTACGGTTGAAAGAGAGTGTAATAAGAAAATTAATTTTTTAGACCTAACAATCGGTAGAGAAAATAATAAACATACGTTTGAAATTTTCCGTAAGCCTACATTTACAGATACGACCATTAATTATAAATCTTTACACCCATGGTCACATAAATTATCTGCCTACCACTCAGTGGTACATAGGCTTACTAACATCCCACTCGACAAGAAAGCATACGAGAAGGAAAAAAATACAATCCTAACTATTGCTAAAAATAATGGCTTCAAGGGTAGAGACATCGAAAAAATAATTAACAATAACAAACACAAAAATAACCTTAAATTAATTTACCCAGCGACTAATAATAAGACGAATAATAAATTCGGGCGTTTAGAATTCATCGGACAGACATCTAATAAAATTGCAAAAGTCCTCAAAAAGTGTGGCTTAGATATTGCCTTCCGCACAAATAACAACTTAGGATCATCTCTTAAAAACTCAAAAAGTAAGGTACTCAAATTACAAAATAGTGGCATTTATAAACTCCAGTGTGATGAATGCAACGCTGTTTATGTTGGACAAACGGGCCGGTCCTTTAACACTAGGTTCAAAGAACATATAAGATCTTTTAAAAATAATAATAAAATGCAATCTCAATTTGCCAAACATCTCCTAGATGAAAATCACTCACTTAATGATAATAATAAACCAATTCCGTTACACGTACAAAATAAAGGCCGTAAACTGAATCTTTTAGAACAGTTAGAAACTAACAAAAACTTTAATAATCCGAAAGCTATTCTAATTAATGAACAAACAAATATAAATCGTTCACCCCTACTAGATATCTTCAAACCTAGTGCAAATACAAGTGCACATTGAAGTACTTAATTATGCTATTGAAATAACCCTATGAGTCATCGTTTGGGAATAACTAACATAAAGACATTCAGTCAAATTTAAACATTACACTAATTGGGGAAACTTTACTGGGGTAATAACCATTAATAATTTCTAACATTTTACTCAGAAATCAATTAAAAAATGAGTAATTGAAATTAAAATACCTACATAGAAATAATATAAATGTATCGTCTGTAAGTGGGCTACCCACAGTTTGATAATGCCTTCAGAGGGCGAAACAGCTGTCACGCAGAATAATAATTACACAGCAGAACTTGTTTAAAAATAAACTGTTTTTATAAACCCAATAATAATATTATTGAATATGGAATATTGAATATTCACTTGCTATATAGACTACCAAAAGGCTTTCGATAGTGTCCCGCACTCGTGGCTGATCAAAGTATTAAATATATATAAAATTAACCCCATTATTATTAGCTTTTTGGAAAATATTATGTCCTTTTGGAATACCAATTTACTTATCAATTTAAAAGGTAAGAAAATAGTAATACCGGGCATTTCAATTAAAAGAGGAATTTTTCAAGGAGACTCATTGAGTCCTCTTTGGTTTTGTTAAGCATTGAATCCTCTATCTAAAATGTTAATTAAAAGCAAGTTTGGAATAAAAGTTAAGGGTAATACAAGGGAGAGTAGTACGATTTCGCATTTATTATATATGGATGACATAAAATTATTTTCGAATTCTGAACAAAATTTAGAGAAAATGATCGAGGTAGTTAAAAACTTTTCAGATGATATCAAAATGACTTTTGGTTTAGATAAATGTAGAACGATCCATATAGAGAAAGGCAAAATTGTAGATGGGAACGAGAGTATATTTAGAAATTTCCAAATTACTAGTATGAAAAGGGATGAGGTTTATAAGTATTTAGGATACCCACAATCAAATAGATTAGACCATATTAGTATTAAAAATGATATTAGGATTAAATTTCAAACTAGGATCAGGAAAATTTTAAAATGCAATCTATCTGCTAAAAATTTAGTAAAAGCAATAAATACTTGGGCAATACCTCTATTAACGTACTCATTTGGCATAATTAAATGGTCTAATACAGATTTAGATAACTTAGAAAGATTAATTAGAACTACGCTAACAAAGTTTAATTGCCATCATCCAAATTCAGCTATAGAACGAGTTAATTTACCTAGAAATTTAGGAGGTAGAGGTATAGTCAAAATAACTTCTTTGAAACATAATCAGGTAGAAATGCTAAGAACTTTTTTCCATAGGAAAGCTCATAGCTCAGAAATGCACAAAATAATTTGCAAGGCAGATAGAAATATTACACCTTTAAATTTATACGATGAGAATGCCAACATTTTTATAAATCCCAACCAGGAATTATTAGATTCCTGGTCAAATAAAATTTTACACGCAAAACACTTCAATTATCTCAACCAAACGTATGTTGACAAAATTTCGTCAAACAAATGGTTGAGTATTGGAGAGTTGAGCGCAGAAATAGAAGGATTTATGCTTGCCATTCAGGATAGAGTCATTAATACTAAAAATTATAGAAAGCATATAATCAAAGATACAAATCAAATTGATGATTTGTGTAGAAAATGTTTGGCTTTTCCGGAAACTATAGTACATATTATATCGGGATGTTCTATATTAGCACCGTCCGAGTATACATTTAGGCACAATCAAGTTTTAAAAATAATTCACCAAAATTTGGTAATTAAACATAACTTGATTGACTGCCGTAATGTAGTACCATATTATGAATACGAACCAAATTCATTTTTAGAAAACGAATTTTATTAAATATATTATGATAAAACTATACTAACAGACAGATTAGTCATAATAGACCCGATTTAGTTTTACATGACAAAATTAAAAAAAATAACTTATATCATTGATGTCGCTATACCAAATTCCTGTAATATTCAAAAATCTGTTAGCGAAAAAATAAGAAAATACACAGATTTAGGAAATGAAGGAAAAGAATTTGGCATTCTCAGACTAAAAAAATATAACCATTCGTTATTTCGGCTACTGGCATTATACCTAGCTCTCTAATTAAAAATTTAGGCGTATTAGATTTATCAAAGAAATTATATATAAAGATGCAAAAGTCGGTCATTTTGAATACATGTAGGATAACAAAAGATTTTTTAAATGTTTATGTTGAGGGATCAGTAGGATTTATAGGCCCTGTTAGAAGTTCTACCGAGCCGAACCCTCTGATATGAAAATATCTGGAGTCGGTGAATTATTTTCCCATTTGATCTCTGGTGAGTTTGTTGTTCTTGTATTGTTTTGTATTTATTTTGTTTATATAATGCACTTACATAATGTTGATTGACTAGATGATCATTTGTGGAAAAGTGAGTGGAAGGGTTAAGTTTTTCCTTTGGGGAAGATTTAACCCGGACAACTAAATCGGAAGTAGAAAATTAAAAAAAAATATATAAAAAATAAAATGGAGTTCTACAAATTAAACTTTAACAATAAAAAAAAATAAAAAAAGTTTCTACGTTATCTTTATCTTAGAGACTTCGGGTACTATCCCTATTTATACCCATCAGCCTTCCTTTCCGGAATGCTAGGTATCGATAGTCTTGTCAACAGGCGAAAAGCTGCGTTGCTGATGATGGCCTATAACTTGTTGAACGGTTATATCAACAATCCAGAAATTTTGAATAAAATTTTATTTTACGTCCCTGATAACTTCGCAAAAGCGAGTAGACACGAACCATTCATTCTTCCGAGATGTAGGACTAACTTATCATTAGCAATGCCTCTCGGAAGAATGATAGTCCTTCTAAACTCACTAGCCTCTGACATCGACATTTTCCACCTGAGCATTAATTAATTTAAATCCCTAATTAGGCAACTATGATTGTGTATTTGTATTGTATCTTTGTTATTGGAATTTTTTAATCTGTAAATATGCATATAAAATATAAATAGATAAATGTCAATATTTCCAGGTTACTGACTTGATTTATGTGAATTCGTTAATAGCAGAGGTGAGGTGCCTATATGGAACGATATTCAAATTGTTTCATTCACAGGAAATGTTCACTAACTTTGTTTTATCAATTTCTATATACAGCTGTAAAAACATCTTGAATTTGAAGTGAAAAATGTTGACATACCCCTATATTGCGCCAAAAATATCGAATCGTCCCAATTAAGCATTTTACTAAATAAATTAGAATATTAATTGATTGAAGAACATATTTTGGGTAAAAGGCTTTAGTCGGACGAAGTCAGAGGCATGACGGTGACCATAAATAAGGTGACAGTTGGTTTAGTGTTGTTTGGCATATTTTTTTACTGTGCAACAGAATATTTTTTCCAATTACAGGACAATTTTACATATTTCAGCATTTAGCTAGGTGACTATTCAATATCTGTTTTAAGTCATTTAGAGAACATTCACTTACATCAAAATCTTTGAAAGTTCATTTAATATCATAATATCCCAAGATAAATGGGCTATCGATAAAATTGTTCCTAATTTTGAAAGACATAATAGATAAACTTGCTTTCCCTCCTATATATTGGTAGATGTTACCACTCGCGTGGAATGACTCGCAACTTGCGATGAATATGAAATGTTCTTAAAAATCATTATTCTTAGTTACGATCGTTCTTAATAATAACCGTGATTAATTATCATATGATGAATATGTATGTTAACAATATGTATGTGTTCAAAAGTCACATGATGAAAAAGTTTTTTTTTTGTATTATCTGGTCGCCATGAAATTTATAATAATTGTCTATGACTTCATTCTTGTCTATGCATAACCTATAAATATTTTTGACAAGTGCTAACAAGTGTTTTTTTCTCCGAGAGCCGTATCTTCCTGTTAAACATACTATCCCACGCCTGTGATGGTTATTGGTAAAGTAAGTACTCATTCTTGTATTCATCGCTATTTATTTGGTAGCTGCCGTTATTCCAGTTTAGTAAGGGAATCATTGGGCGTTTTGTCACAGTAGAATGTTTAAACTGTCAATTTCACGTCTACCTATTATTAGATTAGCATTTCGAAGGCATTTATTACAATGATCGCAAAAAAAACATATGGTTAACAGATATTTTGTTAAAAGCGGAATGGCGGTAAACATTGTATATATATATATATATATATATATATACAATGATTTTCCCACGATAAACAACGTTTCTATTAACCGTTGTCATATCTTCAAGGTTTTCAAATATGTGTTTTGGCTACGACTTCGTTATTTTGACAGGATATTCCAAGCGAAACCACATTTTATTTTTTATTTTTTTTTATGTTTTTTTTATTCTAGATAAAAGAAAATTTCATTTTCACTTATTTAACTAGAAAAAACTAATACATTACACATTAATATATTACAGAACGATTTTATTCACGATCATTGTTTTGTTGATTGATCATAAAACTGAACAACTTTTTTTAAAATTTACCTACACTTTTTTCATTTTTAATTTCGTCTGGGAGGCAATTATGTATGTTGCTCCCCTCGTAACCAATGGATTGCTTGCCGTAATGAGTATGTATGGTGTTTAAATGTATTTTATCTTGTTGCCGTGTAAAGTGTGTGTGTACTTGGTACGTTTTAACGATTTCTGTATTTGGATGTATGAGTTTATTATTTATTTTTCATATAAGGAGACATGTATTATATTCATAAAAAGTTTCTTAATGTAAATAGTTTTGTTTTCATACATAATATTTCTGTTGATGTTCTAGTTTGAAGTGAAATAGCTTTTTGATTATTTTGTTTTGTTTTAAGTGTAGTTCATTTATATATGTTTCATATGCATTTAACCAGATTTCAATCAAGTAGTTTAAATTTGAATTTACGAGGCTGTAATATAGACCTTTTTTATTTTATTTGGTAACAGATATGATATCCGGCTAAATACGCTAATTAAAGGGGTGATTTTATCTTTAATATCTTGAATAAGCTGTTTAAAAGTTAAGTATTATTGTAGAAAGCAATCACTTTGTGGTTTGACATATTTAATAAAATAAAATAAAATATTTTTTTTTTGTTTTAAAACCACGATATTTATTAATTTAAGAACCGACCGGTTTCGCTTTACTTAAGCATCATCAGGGTACAAATTAATACTAAACAAGAAGTACATAATGTGTGTATATATATAACAAAATATAGAGGGAGACAACATGATACAAATATAAGCAACACAAAGACGGTCATAAAATACATTAACATAAGTGCACAAGTAATGGAAAAACCGCTAGATAATTATGTAGACTAATGGGTTATATCAATAAATCGGGAGAAACAAAGCATCAACTGGCATGGTGGTAAGGAGGTAAGGAGAACTGGGATTTTTTTATGGGTTTATTGGAAACAGACCTAATATTGGACTACTTGATATGTCTAATTGATTATTAAGTATCTCACTTTTGGTTTTTACAGCTTTTTTAATTTCTAGTGCCTCTAAGTTGTTTAGTCTGCTACCATGCCCGTTTTTATGTAAGATGTTAGCACCGGTGCTATGACAGAATGTATGATCTTTATCGATCAAATGATTTGCGAATTCGGAAAACCCATTATTATTGAGGCAACGAAGATGCTCCTTTATCCTAATATTAACATTACGTGATGTCTTACCGATATAGAAAGCCGAACAATTATTGCAATTTAATTTATAAATCCCCGAATGACTTAATTTATCGTCCTTATCTTTAGAATTAATTAGAAATTTACCTATATTGTTATTGGTATAAAAGGCCGGTTTGACTTCAGAAGGAAGGTTTTTTACACTTAAGGTAGAAAAGTGATTAATAAATAAAATTCGCCGCCATTGATAATTAATATTATTATCATTGATTTGAGGACAAGGACTAGCAAAGAGGAAGCGATTAATGGCGATTTGTTTTAGCTTTTTATTTAAGATTAAATCTATAAAATTTGATTCATAGCCATTATTTACTGCTATGTTTTTAATTAGTTTTAGTTCACTATCAAAATTACTATCGGACATTGAAATTGTGACTAAACGATGGACCATTGAATGGAATGCGGAGTGCCTATGTGAAATAGGGTGATTGGAGGTGCTGTGTATGACAACGTCAGTATAGGAGGGTTTACGAAAAATGTTAAAATTAATTCTGTTATTAACGATCGATAAGGTAAGGTCTAAAAAATTTAAGGTTGAATTTATGCCTATTTCTAATGTGAATTTAATCTTATTATGAAAAGAGTTTATAAGATTGAGGAAGGAATTCAGTTGACGCTTAGTCCCTGTCCATAAACACAAAACATCATCAACGTATCTTTTCCAGTACAAGACATTTTTAATAAGATGTGAGGTACTAGATAAAATTTTCTCTCTATATTTTGTTATATATATACACACATTATGTACTTCTTGTTTAGTATTAATTTGTACCCTGATGATGCTTAAGTAAAGCGAAACCGGTCGGTTCTTAAATTAATAAATATCGTGGTTTTAAAACAAAAAAATATTTTATTTTATTTTATTAAAAGTTAAGTGTTTATCATTGCACAGCCCAAGATAATTCTCCCGTATCAGGATTTGCAGGTTGTTATATTCAATTTTTAAGGATACGTAAGAAGGAATTTGTTTTAATTTGAATTTTTAATTTTATCATTTTATTTTATTTTAACAATGTTCTGTTTCAGATATATTTTTTGGGGTTAAACCAGTAACCAAACTCTACCAAAGCAGATCATGGATCTACTGAAGCCAGCTACTATATCCATCAAGACGGAACCAGGGCTCCAGGAAGAAGATGGAGGTGAAATTGCATTTTCAGATTTAGATTTCGACCACCCAGCTGTAACGAAGGAATGCTCGCAATATGCGTAGAAAACTCAGACAGCCAGTTTGTTGCATTGCATACGTGTAAAATATAGAACTAAAAATTCGGATGTCCGGAATCAATGTCTCTTTAGAAATGTCATGCAAACAGGATACACACTTGTGCACAACATCCTCTCTTATAAAATATGAGGTTTATTGGGTAATTTACCTTACTCAGCGTCCTTGTCGGAAAATACAAAAATACAGCACTCATTAAACTTTATTATATTATTCACAATATGATGTCGGTTCCTCGATTTACACCGGGATATGATGTGAATTACACGTATTATACGTTAAAAATAAATAAATATTGATTGGAAAAACATTATATCTTTGACCGAAAACTACCAAACTCTCTACTACAGGTGCTCTAGAGAAAGGTTTTTCCTTCTTGAAGAATCGGTCCCTGAAGCGGACATAAAAATGCAATTTTTCAATTAAAAAAAATTCTCGTTTATAACAATTTGACGAAGATACAGCGCTGGCACTATGTGGGCGCAATTAGTGCATTTCACTCCGGGCGTCGAATACTTAACCTAACACATCGCCCTTGATATTATTTTTGATAAATACCGCTCTACAAAAAAACACAAATCATCATTTTAATGATTGAAGTGATATACTGCCTCGGCGTGTACTAATTTAGACTGTTAGGGCAGTCAATATTAAACTCGCGCCAGGCGCCGTTTGGTTCAGGGCTGGCCATGCAAAGATTCATTATATTTATTGTCCTTTTTTATTCCAGGAAGCATACATGTGGAGACAGCTACCATAAACGCGGATCTCTTACCCCGACAGTTGGGGCTTACTTATATGAAAATTGACATAGACCTGCCGGATGTTAAAGAGGAATGCTTAGAACGCTTTGGAAGAATTAACAAGGAAGCAGGTAAAACCAATTTTTCACTGTAAACTTAAACGACTCGGACTCTCCTATTTTTTTTAACCTTTCTACGAACTTACTTCGCTTATTTACTCTAAGTTTAGGAAATAAGTTTAACTGAGTCTTTTTCACCCATGTTATTTTTCAAATTTGTCGACAGATCTTCAGACGCATTTTGTGGAAAAGGGATTCACTCCTCCCCATCACAACTACTCCTCTCCTAAGTCAAATTTTGCAATAAACGTCCGCACCCATGTTAGAGAAAAAACTTTTTCATGTTCCGTGTGCAACTATGCATGTTATGAAAAGAGCCGCCTAACGGGCCACATGCTGACTCATGGTGGAAAAAAACCTTTTTCATGTTCCGTGTGCAACTATGCGTGTGGTCGAAAGGGTCAGTTGAAGAGGCACATGCTGAATCACAGTGGAGAAAAACCTTTTTCATGTTCCTTGTGCAACTATGCATGTATTCATAAGGGTCTTTTAAAGAGCCACATGCTGACTCACAGTGGAGAAAAACCTTTTTCATGTTCCGAGTGCAACTATGCGTGTTGTCAAAAGGGTAATTTAAGGAGCCACATGCTCACTCACAGTGGAGAAAAACCTTTTTCATGTTCCTTGTGCAACTATGCATGTTATCGAAAGAGCGACCTAACGAGCCACATGCTCACTCACAGTGGAGAAAAACCTTTTTCATGTTCCGTGTGCAACTATGCGTGTGGTCGAAAGGGTCAGATGAAGAGGCACATGCTGAATCACAGTGGAGAAAAACCTTTTTCATGTTCCTTGTGCAACTATGCATGTATTCATAAGGGTCTTTTAAAGAGCCACATGCTGACTCACAGTGGAGAAAAACCTTTTTCATGTTCCGTGTGCAACTATGCATGTTATCGAAAGAGCGACCTAACGAGCCACATGCTCACTCACAGTGGAGAAAAACCTTTTTCATGTTCTGTGTGCAACTATGCGTGTTGTCAAAAGGGTAATTTAAGGAGCCACATGCTCACTCACAGTGGAGAAAAACCTTTTTCATGTTCCGTGTGCAACTATGCCTGTGGTCGAAAGGGTCAGTTGAAGAGGCACATGCTGAATCACAGTGGAGAAAAACCTTTTTCATGTTCCGTGTGCAACTATGCGTGTGGTCGAAAGGGTCAGTTGAAGAGGCACATTCTCACTCACAGTGGAGAAAAACCTTTTTCATGTTCCGTGTGACACTATTTATGTAATCATAAGAGTTTTTTAGAGAGCCATATGCTGACTCACAGTGTAGAAAAACCATTTTCATGTTCCGTGTGCAACTATGCGTGTCGTCAAAAGAGTCAGCTGAAGAGGCACATGCTGACTCACAGTGGAAAAAAAGCACTTTCATGTTTGGAGTGTGACTATGCATGTAATCAACAGGATAAACTAAAGACGCACATGCTGACTCAAAGTGGAAAAATACCTTTTTCATGTTCCGTGTGCAACTATGCAAGTTGTCGAAAGAGTGACCTAACGAGCCACATGCTGACTCACAGTGGAGAAAAACCTTTTTCGTGTTCCGTGTGCAACTATGCGTGCTATCGAAAGGGTCAGCTAAAGAGGCACATGCTGATTCACAGTGGAGAAAAACCGTTTTCATGTTTAGAGTGCAACTATGCGTGTTGTCAAAAGGGTCAGCTGAAGAGGCAAATCCGGATCACAGTGGAGAAAAACCCTTTTCATGTTTCGTGTGCAACTATGCGTGTTTTCAAAAGGGTAATTTAAGGAGCCACATGCTCACTCACAGTGGAGCAAATCCTTTTTCATGTTCCGTGTGCAACTATGCGTGTGGTCGAAAGGGTAATTTAAGGAGCCACATGCTCACTCACAGTGGAGAAAAACCTTTTTCATGTTCCGTGTGCAACTATGCCTGTGGTCGAAAGGGTCAGTTGAAGAGGCACATGCTGAATCACAGTGGAGAAAAACCTTTTTCATGTTCCTTGTGCAACTATGGATGTATTCATAAGGGTCTTTTAAAGAGCCACATGCTGACTCACAGTGGAGAAAAACCTTTTTCATGTTCCGTGTGCAACTATGCATGTTATCGAAAGAGCGACCTAACGAGCCACATGCTCACTCACAGTGGAGAAAAACCTTTTTCATGTTCCGTGTGCAACTATGCGTGTTTTCAAAAGGGTAATTTTAGGAGCCACGTGCTCACTCACAGTGGAGAAAAACCTTTTTCATGTTCCGTGTGCCCTATGCATGTAATCATAAGGGTCTTTTAAAGAGCCACATGCTGATTCACAGTGGAGAAAAACCTTTTTTCTTGTTCCGTGTGCAAATATGCGTGTTGTAAAAAGGGTCAGCTAAAGAGGCACATGCTGATTCACAGTGGAGAAAAACCTCTTCCATGTTTGGAGTGCGATTATACAAGTTATTACCAGGGTAACCTGAAGGCACACACGCTGACTCACAGTGGAGAAAAACCTTTTTCATGTTCCCTGTGCAACTATGCGTGCTATCGTAAGGGTCAACTAAAGTTCCACATGCTGACTCACAGTGGATAAAACTCTTTTTCGTGTTCCGTATGCAACTATGCATGTTATCAAAATAGCCAACTCAAGAGCAATATGCTCTCTCACATCGTAGGAAAACCTCTTTTATATTCCGTGTGCAATTATACATGTTTTCTGAAGTGCAACATGCTAACTCACGGTGGAAAAAAACCTTTTTCAACCCCCGTGAAACAATTAATTTTATCAAAATGCCCATCTTAATACCCACATATTGACTCACAGTGGCGAAAAACCTGTTTTATGTTCCAGAGTGCACATATTTATGTTATTGTAAAGGCAATCTGATGCGCACGTTGAGTCACTACGGAGAAAACTTTTTCTTGTTTATCTATGCATATTCTCAAAACGCACATCTTAAAAGCCACATGCTGACTCACAGTGGCGACAAACCTTTTTTACTTTCCAAGTGCACATATTCAGATTCTTGGAAAGGCCACCTCACCCCCCATATAGGACATTTTTTGGAACACATGCTCACTCAGATTGGAGAAAAAACCCCTTTTTCTGGTTCCGAGTGCAACTATGCAAGTTATCCTTTATGTTCCTTGAATAGAAAAAACTGACTGACAGCTGAAAAAAAACTTTCCCGTTTTCTGGCTGACGAGAGATTGAAAAAAACGCGTGCGCACTCACTGTTTTTTTCGTATGGAATTATGCATTTTCTCGAAAAGACTCTTTGACTGGACACTTTTCTTGTTCCTTGTGTTAACCTTTCCTTATCTGTGGTGTGTATTTACTACACATTGCTTCTAATAACTTTAATAACTGTATAAATATAATAAATTCTGGGTCCAGATTTTAGGTATTCCTCCGTTATACATTTATACACTGAATTAAAAAAATAATATATTACATAGTTTTCAAATTTAATTAGAAATCAGAGTTTTTTGTTAAAAATCGGGAACAAATACACCAATACAATCAACCGTGTGATACTAAATACTCGATGAGTGTTCGAGGAAATGACACGCTATTGATGTCCCGCTTTAATTCGCTATGCGGGAACATGAGACATCCACACTTCTGCAGTTGTAGTTTTTGATTTAGACCATCGATACCTACCGACCACACAGCTGTGTTTGTGCCAGCCGCCAGCCGCGCCGCTAGCCAGTTGGCCGCGAACCGTCGTTAGATGTGGACCTCTCGCACGTTTCTTTAGCATCCGCCGATGGTTTTTTCATGTTTTCAGAAATTAAATTACAATTATTATCAATTTTGATATAAAATATAATAAAAATAATCGATTAGCTATGAATATTCATACTTTTCCGATATTAAATCGCTTATTTTGAGATGTGCATTGACTACACAGCACCGGAACGCGTGTATTTTTTTAGCACAGTAAGGGAAAGGTTAACATTCACCTTCACGAAAACTATTTACAGAATAAATTCTAGTATTAGATCTGATATGTTTCACCAGAGAGTTACCAGTATATAAATTTAATATAATTTTATAATGGTCACAATATTTATAACCTTGCGATTACGTTGAATTTGTTCTGAATCGCATTGGAAAAGATTTGATTTTTTTTAAATCTTAAATGTACGTGTAACTTAAATGTAAATGTATGTGTAAAAAAGATAATTATGTCATACTACTAACACGAATATAAAAATATATATGAATATGTGTACAGTAATGTATTTAATTATTTTCAAATAATATTTTTACACTTCTAAATTCACTTTCAAAACTGTTGAACTGTAGCAGCAGCTACTAGTGCGTTCTAGAACATTTCCTTTTCTGTTTACCCTGTGGAGATCGCACCTTGTACCTACAAGAATTATTTGGTTAACACATCTCCTAGGCACTTCAACCGCCAGAGAATGTACTACCTGGGCAGACAGAAAAAAGTTCCATTGATTCGAATGATTTGACGATTTTCCTCTCAGATACATTAAAATGTAAGTATTTTTCTCCCTACAAAACAGAAACTTATTAGAAGTTAATACAGATAATTACTTATTGGCTGCAATTTTTCATTCAAATCTAACTTTAACAACCGCATTTAGCGTTGTTCACCGTAGTTACCTTTTGAACTCTGATATTACTGAAAATTTAAATAACCTATTTATTTTATTTCTATTTTTTTCAAGAACTGTTTTAGACCCAGAATCCTAATAACACGGTTTAACTTTTAAAATTTCATTTTTGATATCCTTGCCTAGTTAAGGGTTAACAACTAATAGGATAGTTATGTGTTTGCCTTTAGTTTTGAAAGTGATTTTAAGCCTTATGTATAAAAAAACTGTATAAAGGTCAGTGTCCAAATCGCTTGCACTAAATTTTATTTTAGAAACAATGTTTTTTTAATTTTGTGTAAATATTTTATTGTGATTTGTGTTCAAGGTTCCGGATTTCCCAAAGTCAACAGGTTGAAGATCTGCCTGCCCGAATATGTATAAATAAAAATAATAAATAAATAAATCGAAATTTCTGTAATTTTTTTGTTTTTTTACATTAGTCACTAGACACTCAAAGTATTGCTAACCTTTTTGCTGATTTTTTTAAAAGCGTTTATGAATGTGAGACACCAGTTTCTGCTAGTACAGTATCAAATTTTACTACTGATCATAATCTTAATTTATCTTTTATCTACATAGAATATAATGATATATTGACTGAACTAAAATTACTAGATCAAAGCAAAAGTGGTGGACCAGATAAAATACCTCCTGTATTTTTGAATAATTGTGCTACCAATCTGGCGTATCCTTTATATTTGCTGTTAATCAGTCTTTACGAACAGGATGTTTTCCTACTAAATGGAAATTCAGCTTCCTTTCGCCTATTTTTAAAAAGGCGATGAACCAGAAACAGTAATTTCTCGCCAAACATATCGATTTTACTATAAGTACCTAAATGCGACTGATGAATAAATTTCAAAACTGATTCCTTCAATTCCACTGGAATCACTAGCTTGTTATTATAAAACAAACACGCATTATGAACCGACAATTTATCTCTCATAAATCAAAATTTTAATAAATCAGCATTTAAATTTTTCTTTTCTGGCCATTCTGTATTTAAATAATTTATAATACTTGAAATAATTATATCCTTTACCGAACTTATCTTTATGGCTTCCGCATTTATTTCCATTTCTGTAGATATAGTATTTAAATGATCAGATTCTATACATTCAATATTTAAATCACTAATTAAAACTAAAAAAATAATAATAACCATGCATTGGCAATCTTGATAGAAAATCGGCTTTGTTATCGCCTGAACTAATTTACTCAATAGTATAATCAAATGTCTGTAAAATCAACGCATGACGTTGCAAACGGTTAGCCGCCAAAACAGGTACTTGCTTGTTAGTATCTAAAATATGTACCAACGATTTATTGTCGCATGACAAAATAAATTTCTTTCCATATAGGAATTGGAAAAATCTCTTTAAACCAAATATGATGGCACACGCTTCTTTGTCTAATATCGAATACTTTCGCTCCGTATCTGATAGTGTCCTACTAGCAAAAGCAATAGGGCGTTCTATCCCGTTCTCATATACATGACACAGCATAGCTGAAATACCTATATTGCTGGCGTCAGAAATAAGTTTGATAGGTAAACTAGGATTAAAATGTACTAAAATGTTATCTGACATTAAATGTTCTTTCACTAAATTAAAAGCAATATTACATTCCTCCGACCATATGAATTCGGTTCCTTTATTTAACAAACTGTAGAGAGGTGACAAATATCTGAGATATTCCGTATGAACATTCTATAGTATGATATTGCCCCTAATAGACTTCGTAGTTCCGAGACATTTCTCGGCAGGGCTAAATGCTTAATCGCCTTGATTTTGTCATCCAACGGCATAATTCCTTCCTGAGAAATTCTAAAGCCTAAATATTCAATTTCCGTTTGATAAAAATAACATTTACGTTCATTAACGGTCAAACCACAATCATTTAATTTTTTAGTACCGTTTCGCAAACAGAATTTAATTCCTCTTTCGAGTTACCGAAAATATCGTCTAGAAATACACGAACATTTTTAAAACCACACATAAAAGATGCTATTATCTGCATAAAAATAGCCGGACTTGTTGATAGTCCGAAAGGTAACACTCTATATGCAAACAAACCAATATGAGTTGAAATTACACACAGTTTTCTCGACTTTTCGTTCAACGAAATCTATGTAAAAGCATTACGCAAATCAATCTTTGCAAAATATTTCGCCCCATTTAACGATGAGATTAAATCTTCGATTCTGGGTAAAGGATATTTCAAAGGTGCTAACATTGGATTTAACGTATTTTTAAAATCAGTACATATTCTTATTGAACCATCCTTTTTCTTAACAATAACAATCGGACTACCTAGCTATATCACTAATTTCCACTTTTTCAATAATACCCTCCTTTAACATTTTTCATAATTCACATTCGACTTTATCACGTAAACTATATGGAATCGGTCTGGGGTTAATAAACTTTGGCCTGAAGTCTGACCTAACCTCAATATTTGCCTCGTAGTTTTTGAAACGTCCCGGCTTATCAGAAAAAACTTTAGGAAATTTTAACTTCAACACACTTGGAATATTATGATCAACTTCCTCACTATTCACTAGATTTATTCCACTTAATTTAACACCAAAACATCTCAAAAAATTTCTACCCACGATGCTTGTACTGCCGTTTTTAATTATGATGAATTCCGTGTCAACAAATTTATAATTAAACGCGACCTTAACCGACATTTTAACTACAACATTTAAAATATTATTATCATAGCTTAATAATTTTTTTTCGTAATTCACTAATACATCATCTCGTCCAGACTTTCTGGAATCGATGGCGAATGGAGTATCTGAACACGCTGCAATCGCGTCAGAAATGGAATACAAATTCGAATCCAATAACGAAAGGCACCGTGGTAATTATTAAGAGTGACAATATCGCACCACTACAATGGCCTATTGGCGTAGTGGTAAACGTCCACCCCGGCGTAGATGGGGTGATCCGCGTTGCGGACGTTAAGACTAACTCCGGAACATATCGCAGGGCAGTCGTTAAACTCTGTCCCCTGCCTACACAATAACTTTAACGTTATCTTAGATTTAGTTGGTTAATTTAGATCTACCACAAGTTTAGTATTGTTATCTTAGATTTAGTTAATTTGGAATTTAGTTCTACCGCAGGTTCAGAATTGTTTATTAAATCCTTTCATAACGTGTTTCTTTGTTATATTAGTGACTTTGACCATTGGTCAAGGCGGGGGGCATGCTCGGGCCAGTTATAATTGTTGCATATAATATTTTGTTTCGGTTGTCTCCCGCCCGCGTCCCGCGCATTTTACCTACATGAGTCAGTTGTGTTAAAATTACCGCGCCGCCCGCAAGGTTCAACCGACCTACCGCTTCCGCATAACCTATTTTGAGGTATTAAAACCACCGCTGTAAACAGCAAATGTTATACCGCAAAAGATCGCCGTGACAAAATGCATAAAAATAGCAATCTCTAACGCATTGACCATTTCGCAAAACCAATATCACCATTTCCCTTTCCTGACCTCTCTTCCAATACTAACAATTACCCTACCGGTGATTAAAGCAGAGAAAAGTGGAAGGTGCCGACAGCTTGGAGATATTGGTAAGTCAAATCAAACAAATTCACAAAATATCGCAAATTACAGGACATTCACGCCGCAACAATGAGAAAATCAAAATGTAGTTTAAATCAAAAACCTAATATTCAGGAAGTGTGAGAAATCTGTAGGCATCAATCAATAGAATATGTTGATATTAAGTTTGATTTTTATAAAGATTTTTATCAACTGTAATTAATAATTTGAAAAACCGAACATTCCATTTTCCGCATTGAAATTATCATAGCAAAAATAGTTGCATTTAACGTTGAAAATAAGTGGAATCGGAGATAAGTACATTTTTCTGGTACTCAGCAATGAAAGTAGCTGTGAATAATGATATTAATGCTTTGAATCTAATATGGACTAATATCATTTGGAATAAGTCGTTTAGCCTAGTCGTTCTGGATGATATTTTAAAGTTTATTAAATTCAGTAAGCCAGGACAGTCGATAAATTTTAACATTAGTTGTTAAATTAGTTTATTTAAGAATACACTTTAATCGGTTGAATTTTTAAGTGACAATAATTTTCTGTTTCTGTACGGTAAACTCGTACCAACCATGTCTCCTATAACTGAATTCTGGTCAATCACTTGTTCTTAAAAGCAGTCTCATTTTCCTGCGAAGTTTTCTTCAATTTAATCAGTAAATCTGAGTAAGTCGAGGACATATCCTTTCGACGAACGTTCACAGAAACAGCGAGCAACAAACTTTGTATTCAGCCTTTTCAAGGCATCCGAAGACAGAACAGTCGATTTCTTTTGAAGAATCGTTACTTAAGAAGGTTGGCAGAAGAAAACACGTGTAGAATATTTTACAATGTTCTTCAATCTGCAATCTTCAATCAGTGTAACGGACGTAGTTGACCATATAATTTAATTTCATAAAAATTGTTTACTTTTATAAAATGTCCCTACCCCACGCCACTGGCAAAATCACCACTCCCCGCCACTGGTCATTTTGTCCAATTTTCGGCCCAAGCGGCTTGAAAACTTTGACTCCGAATGGCTTCGATACCGCATCGCCGGCTTACCTGCCGCGTCCAGCATTTTTTCTATGTAAAATTTACTAGGAAAAATCAATTTTTAAACATTGCAAATATGTATATTTTACTTGTTCATCCCCTCGACGGTAGTCAAATAAACACTATTTTCGATATACTACCGCTGAGGAGATATTAAAAAAGCTGTTTTTCACCCATATGTAAACCCATTTTTGAACAATATTTTTTACCTTTTTTGCGTGTACAAAAATCCAGGAACCTCGTAGCATGGTGAATCTTATCTCTTTCTGAGCGCTATGTTACGGGGGACCTCGGAAAAATACTAACTTAACATGTTTTACAAATTTGATCGCTTTGAGATCATTTTTACACATTTATTTACCAACATTTCTTATTTTTTGTCGTATCTTGACAAACAAAAAATCTAGTTGTCAAGATACACATTCCTATAACTACTATGCATTTAAACTATGTAATTGTCATTCATGTAAGCGTTCAAAATCTTTTCTAACTCGCAAATTTAAGCGACTACTATCACCAGTACTACCGACAAAATGAATATGCAACATTTTGTCGGAGGCTATAAACTCATTGTTGGCGCGGGTACAACCCCCCACCACTTTTGGGCTCCTAGCCCAATGTCGGGCGCGAGTCAGGCTAATTAAATATAAGCAGCCCCATAATTCAAAATAAATCAGTTCATCTTTACCAACGAAACCAAGCGTTTTATTATCTACAAGTGACTCCTGCCCAACATCTGCCTCACCTCGCCGAGTCTTCTGCTCCAAGATCTTCTGGTGTTACCTCTTCGAGACCAGCCGGCCCTCCTTTGGAAAACCGCCAACACCAGAAGCGAGCAGAGACGAAAGCACACCCAGTGCCCACCATTCACCAAGCCTGGGTGCGGGAGGCAGATTTCATCACAATATCAACTACAATCATCATCATCGGCCGTAAAGGAGCATCTCATCGGTTGAAGACACGGTTTGGACCCGGCGCCTAAATCTACAGTCTTGTGCGGACTCCCGTCCAGTACAATCAGCTTGATCATAGATATGGGCCCTGTTCCCTTGTGAT
Source organism: Hesperophylax consimilis (assembly GCF_061612785.1). Classification (NCBI taxonomy): domain Eukaryota; kingdom Metazoa; phylum Arthropoda; class Insecta; order Trichoptera; family Limnephilidae; genus Hesperophylax; species Hesperophylax consimilis. The sequence goes on from NC_142852.1 coordinate 3,328,059, forward strand.
TTTTATTTATTATTTATTTGTGTGACTTTTCGTTTTTTCACGATTGTAAAACCGGTATTATCGTTGTTTTGATAATTCCGAGATGTCTTAGTATTGGACCGCGGGCTGTTGTCTAACGGTTTCTGGGTTTCTACGTTTGATTTATTAGCTTATGCATTAGAGTACGTCTTTTGTTTGGTGTGCGTACTAATACTGTCCTGTGTGTGTGTCTCCGTGACCTTGACATTGACCAAGGGCCTTTCTTCGTTACGTTTAGGATTATCATTTTGTTTATCATTATTCATTTTTATATCAATGATGAATAAAGTCTGTAATCATATAAAAGATGCATAAAAAATATGTTTTTCGTATGCAAGAATCAAAAGATAATTAATAAAGCATAAAATATTCACTATTTGTATTTAATGATATTGTTGATTATTATTATTATTTATTTTGAAAAGAACAGTTTATAGATGTATATATGTGTAATTAACCTGAGAAATTAATGATTGATTACATTACTACACTAACTTATTATACACATAAAATTACAACAAGAATTACCCCATTATGCATTTACTTTGGTTTATTTGGAAAAATAATAAATTTTAAACACATTTTTAATTCACTTTAAAGGTGAACTTACGTAGGAAGTATATCAAGTTGAATATATGTTTGTAATTCGCGAACACTACGCTGGCTTTACATTTTTTATCAAAAAGAACTTTAACAAGCAATATTTTAGACACGAAATTATATAATTTAACTACTTTCGGCGACCATGTCGTTTCCCGCGTGGCCTTGAGCGAAATGTCAAACTCTAAGCCAATGAGATCTGTTATTTTTTTCTAAAAGGAAACGGAGTTGGGGGTGTCGGTTTCAAAGCCAGACCCATAAATAAACCACTAACTATTATCGACATCCTCGGGCTTTTTGAACGTAGCATATTGGTCCTCTATTTAACCATAAATATGTGAAGAAAAAAAATTGCGCGCAACAAAAATACGTCACACACTATCGACGAGGATAAAGGAAACTAAAAGAAGGCGCGACCATAGACAATATTATTCTCATTCGTAAACTACCCCATTCATTATCCTAAAAAAATATTTAAAAAAAAATGTTTAATACGTCGAAATATTCCATCACAGCATGAAAAATCTATATGACAAAGTCCTGTCCTGCAAAAATGAGCTTAACGTATGCTTCTTTACTGCTTATTTTCTCAGGACAACGCAAGTCAGGTAAAATCTTGTTCCAAGATGAACAATCAATCTGTCTTAAATAATTTTGGATTACTTGAAATTTGAAATCCTCTAAATAAAGGATTTGATTTGAAATCATTTATAAGAAGAGGTTGTTTCGGAGAATTTGAACAATTGATCAAATTTCAAGGTTCTGTGAAAGTCCTATTCAAATTATGTTATTATATCATTATAAGCTAGTAGCTTTAGAGAACTGAAAAAGTAACAGAATTTTGAAAAAATCTTCTCACAGAACATGAAAATTAACTTTCAAATTTGAAGAATTATTAAAAGTCTCCGAAACAACCCGTTTTTAGATTTTAAGATATAAAATATGAAGATGAGGTTTTTACGACTTTATCGAATTTTGACATTTCTCTGACTTCAACATTAAAATGAAATACACAGCATTTTTTATTTCGTTTAATAAGAATTAAATTTATATATATATATCAGGATATTAAATTGAAGATCATTATTGGTAATGTATTCTTTATCAAAAAAAAGAATTTCTTGGTTCTGATAAGAAGGGAGCCACGATTCTTATGTCTTATAAGAATCGTGGTATAAAAATATATACGTCTTATAAAAAATAATTTTATTAATGCATTTTTCGTTGGTAAATGATTAATATATACTGTACTACTACTACTAGAGGCATATTTAACGTACCCATTAAAATTAAAGTACAATACAATTTTGTTAAATGGCCGGGTTCATGAAAATTGTATTAATTGTCTATGACTTCATTCTTGTCTATGCATAACCTATTACAAGTGCTTTCTTCTCCGACAATCTTTCTTCCAGTTTCCACACTCTGTTTATCCCGCCCTGTTAAACTTATTATACGATGCAAGTGATGTTTAGTGGTAAGAAATAATAATTAAATTCATTTCTATTCATTTTGGTAGCGGCCGTTCTTCCAGTTTAGTTAGTGAATCATCGGGCATTTTGTCACAGCAGAATTTTTAAAACTGTCAGTATGACATCAACCTATTAAAAGATTAGTATTTCAAATATATTTATTAAAATGATAACAAATATACGGACAACAGTTGTTTAATCACAGGTAGATTACCACGGAATGGCGGTAGACATAGACTGTAAATAAATAAATAAAGAGTTTTCCAAAGACAAACGACGTTTCTCTCAACCTTTGTCATAACTTCAAGGTTTTTTTTTTGTATTTTTGCTACGACTTGAGAAGCCAAATTTGAAAAACTGAATTCCCCTACAACTTTGTTCTTTTTCAGGGTTAAACTAATTACCAAACCCTACCAAAGCAGACCATGGATCTACTGAAGTCAAATACTATATCCATCAAGACGGAACCAGGGCTCCAGGAAGAAGGTGGAGGTGAAATTGCATTTTCGGATTTAGATTTCGACCTCCCAGCTGTAACGACTGAATTCTTGCAATATGCGGAGAGTAGTTGCATTGCATACATGTAAAATATAGAACTTTAAATACGGATGTCCGGAATCCATGTCGGTTTTGAAATGTCGTGCAAACAGGATACATTCTTGTTTCATCCTTTCTTATAATACAAAAGGTGTATTGGGTATATACCCTAAAATGCGTCCTTTCCGGAAACTACCAAAATACAGCACCATTTTAACATGATTATACTATTCAAAATAAGTTGTCGGTTCCTTTATTTTCCCCTAATTTTATTGGAACATGATTCAAATAACACGTATTTTTTTAACGTTAAGAATCATAAATATTGATTTAGAAAACACTATCCAATTGACTTACAACTCCCTTCTTAAGTTCCTCTAGAGAAGGGTTTTTCTTTTTTGTTGAATCTGTCCCTCAAGTGGACGACTGTGGTCATTTCTTTCTGATATTGACATTTAAAACTTTCATCCAAATTCCAGCTTTTATGGTATCTTTATTCGTTAAAAAATAGTTTATAGCTTTTTAATTAAAAAAATGTTTCGTTTTACATCAATGGTACGAAGATACATGGCTGGCCTTATGTGGACGCAATTGGAGCAGTTCGCTTCGAGCGTCGAATACTAAACTTAAAACATCGCCCTTGATATTATTTTTGATAAATACCGTGCTACAAAAAGCCAAAAATCATAATTTTATTGATTACATTGATATCCACCCTTGGTGTATACTAATTAAGACTGTAAGGGCAGCCAAAATTAAACTCGCGCCTGGTGCCGTTTGGTTCAGGGCTGGCCATTCAAAGATACATTCTATTTATTCTCCTTTTTTATTCCAGGAAGCATGAATATGGCAACAGTTACCATAAACGCGGTTCTTGGATCCCCACAAGATGAAGCGGGGCTTACTTATATGAAAATTGACATAGACCTGCCGGACGTTAAAGAGGAATGCTTGGAACGTTTTGGAAGAATAACCAAGGAAGCAGGTAAAACCAATATTCATCGTAAAAATTGGGCATTTCCTATTTTTTTAACGTTTCTACGAACTTTCTTCGCTTATTTACTCTAAGTTTAACTGAATCATTTTCATTCATGTTATTTTTAAAATTTGTTGACAGATCTTCGGACGCATTATGTGGACAAAGGATTCACTCCTCTCAACCGCAACTACTCCTTCTCTCCTAAGTCAAATTTTGCCATGAATTTTAAAAAGCGAAATTCAAACGTACACATGCAGATTCACAGTGGAGAAAAACCTTTTTCATGTTCCGTGTGCAACTATGCGTATCGTCAAAAGGGTCAGCTGAAGAGGCACATGCTGACTCACAGTGGAGAAAAAGCACTTTCATGTTTGGAGTGTGACTATGCATGTAATCAACAGGATAAACTTACGAGCTACATGCTGACTCACAGTGAAGAAAAACCTTTTTCATGTTCCGTGTGCAAATATGCGTGCCGTCGAAAGGGTCAGCTGAAGAGGCACATGCTGACTCACAGTGGAAAAAAACCTCTTTCATGTTTGGAGTGCGACTTTACAAGTTATCATCAGGGTAACCTGAAGACACACATGCTGATTCACAGTGGAGAAAAACCTTTTCCATGTTCCGTGTGCAACTATGCTTGTCATCGAAAGGGTCAACTAAAGATCCACATGCTCACTCACAGTAGAGAAAAACCTTTTTCATGTTCCGTGTGCAACTATGCATGTTATCGAAAGAGCCACCTAACGAGCCACATGCTAACTCACAGTGGAGAAAAACCTTTTTCATGTCCCGTGTGCAACTATGCGTTTCGTCAAAAGGCTCAGCTGAAGAGGCACATGCTGATTCACAGTGGAGAAAATCCTTTTTCATGTTCCGTGTGTAAATATACGTGCTGTCGAAAGGGTCAGCTGAAGAGGCACATGCTTACTCACAGTGGGAACAAAGCACTTTCATGTTCGGAGTGTGCCTACGCATGTTATCAACAGGATAAACTAAAGAGACACATGCTGATTCACAGTGGAGAAAAACCTTTTTCATGTTCCGCTTGCAACTATGCGTGTAATCAGAAGGGTCAACTGAAGAGCCACATGCTGACTCACAGTGGAGAAAAACCTTTTTCGTGTTCCTTTTGCAACTATGCATGTTATCGAAAAAGCAACCTAAATGGACACATGCTGATTCACAGTGGAGAAAAACCCTTTTCATGTTCTGTGTGCAACTATGCATCGAACCAAAAAAGCCACCTTAAAAGACACATTCGGATTCACAGTAGAGAAAAACTTTTTTCATGTTCCGTGTGAAAATATGCGTGTTTTCGAAAGGGTCAGCTGAAGAGGCACACGTTGACTCACAGTGGAGAAAAACCTCTTTGATGGTTGGAGCGCAACTATGCAAGTTATCAACAAGGTAACCTGAAGAGACACTTGCTGACTCGCAGTGGAGAAAAACCTTTTTCACGTTTTGTGTGCAACTATGCTTGTTATCAAAAGGGCCAACTGAAGAGCCATATGCTCTTTCACTTCGTAGGAAAACCTCTTTAATGTTCCGCGTGCAACTATAAATGTTATCTGAAGTGTAACATGCTTACTTACGGTGGAGAAAAACCTTTTTCATGTTCCGTTTAAACATTTCACTGTATCAAAACGCCAATCTAAAGACCCACGTGCTGACTTACAGTGGCGGAAAACCTGTCTAATGTTCCAAGTGCACATATTAATGTTATTGTAAAGGCAATCTGAATTGCATGTTGACTCACTACGAAGAAAACTTTTCTTGTGCCTTGTTCATCTATGGATATTCTCAAAACGCTTATCTAAAAAGCCACATGTTGACTCACAGTGTCGATAAACCTTTTTCATTTTCCAAGTGCACATATTCAGTTTCTAGGAAAGGCCACCCCATATAGGATATTTTCTGGAACTCATGCCTACTCAGAGCGGAGAAAAACCCCTTTTTCTTGTTCTGAGTGCAACTATGCAAGTTATCAATAGTGTACCATGAAGAAAAACTTGCTGACTTACAGCTGAGAAAAAACTTTTTCGGTTTCTGGCTGCATTATTCACGTTCTCATAAGAGAGATTTGAAAAAAAACTTGCAAAAAAGTGTAACATGCAAAAAAGTGTAACATGCTTACTTACGGTGGAGAAAAACCTTTTTCATGTTCCGTTTAAACATTTCATTGTATCAAAACAACTTTCGCACTCACTTAATTTTTTTCATTTGCAATTATGCATTTTCTTGAAAAAACTCTTTGACTGGACACTTTTCTTGTTCCTTGCGTTAACATTCACCTTCACGAAAACTATTTTCAGAATTAATTCTAGTAATTGATATGAAATGTTTCACCAGAGAGTTTCCAGTATATTATATTAGTATAATTTTATAATGTTCAAAATATGTAAAACCTTTCGATTTCTTTGAATTTGTTCTGAATCGCATTGTAAAAGAATTGATTTGTTTTTAAACTTAAATGTACGTGTAACTTTAATGTAAATGTATCTGTAAAAAAGATAATGATGTCATGCTTCTAACATGAATATCAAAATATATGTGAATATCTGTACAGTAATATATTTAATAATTTTTTCAAATAATATTTTTACACTTCAAAATTACTTCTTCTGTCAAAACTGTAGAAGCAGCTACTAGTGCGTTCTATAACATTTTCTTTTCTGTTTACCTTGTGGAGATCGCACCTTGTACCTACTAGAATTATTTGGTAAACACAGCCACTAAGTACTTCAACCGCTCGAGAACGTACTACCTGGGCAGACAGAAAAAATTACATTGATTTGACTGATGATGATTTTCCTCTGATATTTTAAAAAGTAAGTATTTTTCTCCGTACATAACAGAACCGACAAATTTTAAATTAAGATTTTTTTTTTTAATTTTAATAATTGAAAATTGTTGTCGAAATGGCTTCATGCAATTGTACATTTCGTTACGTGTTTAAAGCAGATATAATGCCGTTAAAGCGTAATCCACAAATTCGTAAATTTTTTCACTTTGAAAATAGTTATTAAGATTATTCTGCTAAAATATATTGCCAATTGTAGAGAAAATCAGGAGGAACGAGAATTAAAATTAATTAAGTATTGATCCTGTGTAATGTTGCCAAGCAGGGAACAGAAAACAGTATACCATGAATTAAAAATAGAACATGTGGGGTTTGTAAAGGCTGCAATGCCAATATACTCTATGATTTTATTCTATAAAAACGAAAACTCTTTAATTTAAAAACAAAGTTGAAATATTCGAGTAAAAACAGATAACTACTTTTTCTCTACAATTTTTATTTAAATCTAACTTTACGTTGTTTACCGTAGTTAACATTATTTGAACTCTGACATTACTGAAAATTTAAAAACATAATTTATTGCCATTTTTTTGATGAACTCTTTTAGACCCAGAAACCTAATAACACGGTTTAACTTTTAAAATTTCATTTTTGATATCCTTGCCTAGTTGAGGGTTAACGACAAATAAGATAGTAATTTTTTTTTATATTAACTCCACACAGGAGGCCCGGAAGAAAATAATTTCCCTCAGGGCCTATGTCATCTTTGGGGATGCTGTGCGGAGGTTCTTTTTGTGGAGAGGAAGGAGTGAACATGGGTCTTGAAGAGTCCCATGTTGTAGGAGGGAGGAAACACAGAGGCCGGCAGTTCGTTCCACAGCCGAGCTGTTGAACTTAAGAACGAATCGTAGAAGCGACCCGTTCTCATGTGACAAATGTCAACCGTGTACAAATGTTGGGCGCGCGTTTGGCGTGTATCCCGACTACGCACCGGTGCCGAAGGGATCAATGACGCTAGTTTCTCAGAGCATCTTCCATTGTAATACCGATAGAACAAGGACAGCATACCTACCTGACGCCTGTGCTCTAAAGATTGCGGTCCGTTTGTTAAGATTGGGGAATCTATCAAACGGACCGCCTGTTTTTGCACAGAGTCAAGGGTTTTTTTCAGGTATTTAGGAGCTCCGGACCAGAGATGGCTACCAAATTCGACAGTAGGGCGCACTTGCGATTTGTACAGGGTCAGCAGTTGTGTACTATTCAAGTATCTGCGGGCCCTGTACAGTACGCCCAGCTTCTGAGAGGCCAGCTTTACTCTGGCTTCGATGGAGCCCCCATACCTGAGCTGGTCACTTATAGTTACACCAAGCATATCAATGGAAGGCCTGTTCGGAAGATTGCTTCCGTTGAAGGAGACTAGATTATCATTTAGATCCCTTTTAGACGTAATCAGACAGGATTGTGAAAACATTTGGAACATTAAATTCGACGAGATTATTTTTACCCCAGGAGGAAATACTCTCGATATAACCGTCCATTCTCTGCTTCAAAGCCCTCCGAGCCGTTGGAGTTTGTGTGCCCTTTGAGGGCTTGTCAAACAAAAAGCTATCATGAACTGTACTGACATCCGCGTAACAATGAATCGGTGCACATGTCAAAAGGTCATTGATGTGCAACAAAAACAAAGTCGGAGACAGAACCGATCCCTTTGGGACGCCAGCATTTATAGAGTGTGAGGATGAGGTGAAACCGTCAGCAACTGCCTGAATCGACCTATCCCTTAAAAAGTCAGCAATCCACGTACACAGGGATGCGGGAAGTCCGTAAGAAGGCAATTTGTTGACAAATCCTCGGTGCCAGACCCGGTCAAAGGCCTTGGATATGTCTAATGCGACCGTTTGGGTCTCACCGTGACGTTCCAGGCACCGCCCCCAAACATGCGTCACATATGCGAGAAGATCACCGCACGAGCGGTTCCACCGGAATCCGTATTGACGGTCGTTGATAATTTTGTTCTTCTCGAGGTATGTGAGCAGTTTGTCGTTGATCACACGTTCCATCACTTTGGACAGAACTGATGTGATCGCTATGGGGCGGTAGTTGGCCGGGTCGGAGCGGTCACCTTTCTTGGGAATAGGGTGAATGACCGATTTTTTCCAACCAGAGGGCACAGTGCCACACTTCAGGGACATTTTGAAGAGCTTTGTCAAAACTGGAACTATTTCCGCAGCACTCCTCTGCAATACCAGGGCAGGTATTCCATCAGGTCCACTAGCTTTGTTAACATCGAGCCCCCGTATGACGTGAAGTTCATCCCGATGCCGGATCCTCAGCTTTTTCATATAGAAGCCGCAGTGAGGAACCGACGGCGGAACAGCACCTCCGTCGTCGAGGGTCGATATTCCGCAAACATTTTCCCTAATAGGTTAGCTTTTTCGGTGGCGGTGTTTGCTAGTGAGCCGTCAGGTCTGGTGAGAGGTGGCAAACTCGGTTTGCAAAAATTTCGACCTATTGAGCCCGCAAGCGACCAGAATGGCTCTGCTGCCATGCGGGCAGGCAGCCAGCTTTTTGCTGATCTGCAGGTCGTGTTCGAATTTTGACCTATTAATGATTCTCTTGCATTCCTTTGCCGATTTGTTGTATGCTGATCTGCTTTCGGGCGTTCGAGATGTGTTGTAGGCTCGGTAAGCCGCGTTTTTTCGTCGAACTGCTTCGGAGCATTGTCGACTGAACCACGTCTTTGAGCCCACACCAGTTTCTTTAGTAGTCGATTGTATGAAGCCATCTATCGCCGATTTGATGACTTCACCAATCTCCTGGGCACATCTTGAAGGGTCCGAAGTCCGAAAACAAACAGCTGACCACGGAAAAGCATTGAAATGGGCCCGCATACCGAACCAATTTGCTGACCTATAATAATAATTATTATTATTATAATAAATTCTTTATTCCAGGATGTGGGGAGGTTAGTGCAATCCCACACATCCCATAGAGGATATAAGTACAAATAATATTTACATAAAGTAAAATAAATAAAAAGAGATTAAAAAAAAAAAAAAATTAAAATTAAATAGAAAATGAAATTAAGTTAAAGCAGAGAAGCACGGAAATCCATCGGATCTAAGATTGTGGGAGAAAATATCTTTCTCCAATGGTCTTCAATGCTCGATCCTGAAGTCAGACGGGATTCTATGATAATAGTGTTTCTGGAATGGTTTATCCTTTCCCTCAGTCCTGCAATCCTGGTTCTTAACAGAGCTGTAAATCCTGGAACTCGCCCTTCTGTTAACATCGAGGAGGCACTGCAGTGCCTTGGGAGTCCGAACATCAATCGGTAGGCGTTATTATATTGAACCCGAAGCCTTTCCATTGTTCTTTTCTTGAAATTAGCCCAGAGCTCGCATGTGTACAGGGTGGTGCAAAAGGCTAAGAAGAGCGTCCTTTTCACTCGTGGACTACAGAGCCGAAATCTTCTACTGAGCATGTTACATTTTATACTCAGTACACGCCTCTGCCTGTCAATATCTTCATCATCCGTTAACTTGTTGTTGATGATATGTCCTAGATATTTTGTGGTTTCTACTGTTTTCAGAATCTCACCGTTCAAAAAGACTGGGGGAATGTTTTTTGGGCCTTCCCCGTGTTTTATGACCAACAGTGCTGTTTTTTTCGCATTATAGATCATGTTGGTTTCGTGAGCAAATTCCTCACAGATTTTCAGGAGAATTCTTAATCCCCGTATTGACGGTGCCATCAGAACCATATCATGTGCGTAGCTCATATTGTTAACACATAGACTTCCGATGTGGCAGCCCACTCCAGCATTGTTTAATCTGTGGGTTAATTCGTCCATGTATAAGTTGAACAGTAGGTACCTGGTGGGGGTGACTTCATACGGTTCGAATACGTGTGCAGCCGGTATTCCTGCTATCTACACCCGCGTGTCTTCTTATATCCCTTGGATAGAGTCAGTGGTGTGGGGCAACTGAATTCAAACATAACCTACAAAGTTCACTGGATAACCAACACACCAGTTAGGTAAATATACAGATACACAGGACACGTTTAATAGCCCTATTTTATTTTAAAAACACTTTGAATAAGTTAGATAGCAATCAGAAACAACTAATTCAGTAACCTTTTAGGGAATGCTTAAAAGAGTTCATTATCAAAATATTGTATCAGTGATTCAATCCAATATTGAATTTGTACTTTTTACACGGAAAAAAAACTATTTATTAACATTCATATTGCGACTATGTACGGGCGCAAACCAAACATTCAGCTTAATATTATAAAGCGTAACTTTAACATTGATAACAATGGCGTGGTCGAGGGGTAAGACTCTCGACTAGCAATCCGTTAGTCGGGGGTTAAGGAGAAATGTTGCAATGGTGTTAGTAGCACATAAGCTGCCTAACAGACACATTCGCAATCCTGATGTTCTGGAGCGTATTATGTTTTGTCCCCGATAACTTCACCAGAGCTAGGCAGCACAGGCCTTTTTATTATTCCAAGAGGCAGGACCAACCTACCAATGCTCATGTCTCTGAGGAGAATGACTACGCTTTTAAACCAACTTCCTTCAAAGATAGACATGTTTCAGTCAAACCTCAACCAATTCAAGATTATTTGTAACACAATGATGCGTGGCAACTGATTTAATAAATGTATATACATAATAGATCAACGTACTAGTAGGTATATGATTAATTGTAAATCTTGTGAAATGTTATTGAAATCACCGCTTTTCACAAATAATAATAATACATAGTATACTTGCGGCGTGTTCCAGAGTGGAATATACTCTCAGTATCGCCCTGGTGTAAGACCACCATGCTTGAAATGGTTTTAATTCCATACCTTTCACTTCCCCTCCCTACTGCCTTCAGTCTCCCCCAATTGGGGATGCCATAGTCTCACTGGCTCCAGACGGTTGGGACTCTTGTGCGGTATTCATATTTAAAAAATGGCTGCCAAAGGAACAATTAATTTAAATTTCAACAAAATAGCTATTGAAATGCATTATTTTCCATTTCCAGTGAATGAAATAGTTTTTGTTTCTCATCGCATTTTATTGAAAAAATTAGAACACTTGGGAATGAGCGGTAACTTTCTCGAATGGCTTAGAAGTTACTTATCATACAGAAAATTATCTGAAAAAATTACCTCCACAACTTCTTACACTTTTTTTGCCTCAAGTGGGGTCCCCCAAGGTTCCCACCTAGGACCAATTCTTTTCCTACTATTTATTAATGACATTTCACTAATTTTCGATAATATTCACTTTCTTCTATTCGCCGACGATCTAAAGATGTTTAAATCGATCGGTAATTCTTCTGATTGCTTAACTCTACAAATGAATTTAAATAAACTTTATGAATGGTGCATCGTAAACAAATTACATCTTAATATCAACAAATGCCAAACGTGCAGTTTCCATAGATCTAAAACCCCTTTACTATTCGACTACTCAATTAACAATACCAATCTAAAAAGAGTTTTTGAATTCAATGACCTTGGAGTTATCTTTGACTCCAAATTACGCTTCTTGAATCACATTAATAGCATTACCAGTAAGGGATTACAAATGCTTGGATTTATTGTCAGAATCGCTAAAGACTTTAATAACATAAAAACTATAAAATTACTATACACGTCTCTGGTTAGAAGTCAGCGGTCGGAAGCGGTCGTGGCAGACCGGGCACGCAAACGGCTTCTCGCCAGTGTGGATTCTAATGTGGTTCTGCAGCACGTTCTGGGCCTGCAGACAGCACAAAACATTACAAAAGATTAACATAACCTGTACCGTAAATACTATTTAACTATGTTGATGCGCCAAAATGTGGCGTAATAAATGGAATTCTTAGCTTAATGCTCGCTACATGTGTTTGTATAATATGTGAAACATGTGTAAATAAAATAAGGAAATAACCAGAGCATGAGACATAATGAAAACTCTTATTAGTAAGATAAAGATTTATTCCTATAAACAAATAGATTAATAAATTAATAATCATGATTAAGATGGGTGAAGAATAATATTATATCTACAGGGTCGTGCCTTCCCTCGAAGAGACAAGGTCACGTAAACGAAGTTAATGTCACGTAATAATTATTTAAAAATGAAACTAAACTGAAAATATATTATGAGCGCCATCCTATTTTTTAGATAAACAGGAAAACTTGAAATAGCTAATTTAAGGATAAACCATGATTAAAGAATTAAACTACATTACGTAGGTTGAAGTAGATTCCTTGCGTGAGTACTCTGGGCCGGTTCCCCGAATCCATCTCGTAGTGTGTTGGTAATGTCGTCCTGCTGGCTGCCAGATTAAAACTGAATCCTCTTTCCTTGAAATGCGTTACGCCACCTCGCGTCAGCCGTCCAAGGTCACGTGGGAGCATGGTAGTGATGTTCGTTCGCTCGAGGAAGTCAGCAGTGGAATCGTCACTGCTACATTACCCCCTCACCAAAAGAAAATATTTCCTCCTGGAAATAATGAGGTCCACCTGGCACCTCCTGAAGAGAAACTTCTTGGCTAGTGAGACTTGCCCGTAGATAATCTTGCCGGAATCTCTCAGATCATGATTTCTTCATATAACTTAAAGACCCAAAGTGGCCCACTGAAGAGGTATATATAACAGATGCACCAGCTGCAGAAAATACTTCTGCCCAAACAAGGCAACTATAAGTAGGTCGATATGAAAATGATGCTCCATGTAGTTGAAGAACTTCTTTGACCATATCCAAATGCATGAGAGAATCCTTCTGCCCATTCAAGGCAACTATAAATAGGTCGATCTGAAATGATGCTCCATTTAGTTGAAGATAATCTGGTGATGATGACCAACAGCTTGAAGTGAAGTTCTCTACAGCTAAAACTGCCTACCTATATGGTTTATCCACAAGAATGAACTACTCAATAAAACATTGCTAATTATGTTTATGAAAATATAAGCATTATTATAAAGAAGCAAATCAAAAGGTTACCTATGAATGAACCCTATAAAACATTTGACCTCAACAAATGTGAAATGCAAACACGCAAATGAACTAAAGTTATAAAACATCAAAATTAATGTTAATATTCAAGTTGTATAAACCTACCAAAAGTTAAAATATGTTGACCCAAAATAGAAAATATGTTACAAAATCACGGAAAAAATTCTAAAATAGAAGGAAAAAGCCAGGTACACAAAACCTTTTTTTTTTTTTTTTGCCAAGTATGAATAATAAGACCAGAAAACCAAACCGAAATATTATATCAACTCCCGAGATTATTCACAATATTAATCCAAAATTAAATTTTAATTAAAAATTTTTATCATACTCAAAATTTAAAATATTCAAAATCAATTGAAAAAACTGTCAATCATTAGACACAGAACATATAAAGTTTCAAGAAAATTGTAAATTCAATACCAAAGGTATATAATAAAATGATAAAATTCAAAAGTAAAGAATGATATTCTTTCTGAAGGAAGAAAAAAAGTTATTATCATTATGATAAATTTATATATATATATGTAATTTTTTTTTTTTTTTTTTTTTTTTATATTTCAATTAGCTTGTCAAGCAATTATCCTAAAATAGGAGAAGTGCTTAAGAAGGTGAACACGAAAAACATGAAACATAAACATTGCTCTGATAATATCCCGAATGGACGTATATGTTCATGACGTCATAATTGTTGTATATTAACATACCAAACGGTATATATTTCAAAACAGAAAAAAAGTATCCCAAAAAATTTATATTTAAAAAAAATTATCAGAACAATTGTTGAACTACATATATCCCAACATATCCATATAAATCCTCGAATGAGAAGGAAAACCGGAAAAACCCAGAACTCATATAGTCCTGAAATAAATTTCCAGAATAACGTATGCGTTATATAAAATACCCAAAACGTCTTATTGCTGAATAAAACTACTGTTGAACAAATATCACTTGAACAACCAATCCATATAAAACCTCATAATGAGATGGAAAACCCGGAAAATTCCTGGACATAACGCTATATACTTCAAAATACATATCTTATTTGCGGAGGACAAGAGACCTACCCTCATCATAGGAAATACATCTACGCCAAGGGTTCCTCTCTCTTCCTGCGGATGAGAAAGACTAGGAAACTACCTACATCCTACATCTAATCTCCACGATCAATTCCAAAAGAATTGTGCTGCGAACTCAGAGGCCCTAGAACTAAAGCATGGAACGCGAAAACAATTAAACAACGTGCTCAGAGGATTAGAAAACTAACATGTCACGCGTTAATATCGTCCCGCTGCAAGACAAGAATAAAAATAGTGAAATAATTTCCACCAAAATTAAAGACGAGGCTTAAAGTTGAAATCCGAAAAATAAGCCGTGAATTACCCCATGGACAATTACAATAACGACAAGACAAAACAAGACAACACAAAACATCCATTCGAAGTTCATATTCGTGTTCATATATGAACATCGAATGTGTGCTCTTTTTAAAAAATATCGCATCCCTCTTAACCGGAAAAGACAAATGCTCTTCTTTTTAAGTTTACGAAAAAGAAAAGTAAACAATATGTAACCGTTCTAAAAATGAAAAAAAAACGAAGTATTAGATGTATATGAACATCGATGACAGCTTCTATTTGTTCAGAAACCGACCAAAAACATCAAAACAACTTATAGTTGTATAATTCTCCATGAAAACCAACATGAAACAGTTGAAAGTATACTTGCAACTAAGAGAAAGAAAATTTGTGTTCCCGTAAAATAGTATCCAACTTATGCCAACAACTAGGCAGTATCAAAGTTCCATAAAAATCCAACAATAAAAAGTTGATAAAAGTTTAATAATTGCAAACTAAAGTGCCGAAGAAAATTATTAAATAGTTAAATATGTTAATATGAACTTAACAGCATCCGAGATAAACCGTAGAATAAATTTGTATACCGAAAGATTGTGTATAAAACATTACAACGATGAGTAGGTAATATATCTTGTCGTAAGAAATATTATTTAAAAAAACTAAGCAAGGTGTGTCATCTATAATAAAATAAATGTTGAATCCCAATTATGTAATTCTAAATGACAGAGTGTATTAATACAAGCAAACACTAATTGATAAAGTAAATTATTATCCAAGGTACTCATAGACTCGAACCAACTATAAAACATGATAATGAAAGTAAAAAAGTATAAATCCCGACGTATATGTACTTGTATGTAATTATAATAATGTCATTAGCGAATGCACCGCGAACCGAGAACTGTGTATATAATAATAATAATAATTCAATGAACTGAATCCCAACGCATTATAAAATTTACCTAAATGCTCGTAGAATAACGAAACCAACTGTAATCCGATTTACAATAAAAATCCCATAATAAGGTATGTACAACCAAACGACTGCTGTGAAACGAAATAATACTTTAGTAAAGGTTTGTCTTCAAAATAATTAATATAAATTGAATTTATAATTTATGAAAAAAAAATTAAATCATTGAGAATTCAACCACTCATGTTGAAATTGGAACGAAGGAAGAAAGTTATAATAGATTTCATATCTTAGCAAAAAAATAAAATTTGCTGCTCAAACAAAGTTCTGTATAACCTTTTAAAAAAAATCCCTAGAGTAGGTAAGTTATGACAAAGCCATGAATGACCCACCAATTCAATTTAAATATGCAACATATAAACCAATCATTTCTTGTATGAATTTAATAACCCTTCACGGAAGCCATACTAACAGAAAATGATAAATACGCAAAGTAGTGTAGAAAATAAAATTCCTTCTCAATAACAGCCAAATAATAAACCCAATTAACGACATCTATATTTGCAACAAGGTGAGTTAACAAAAGTTTTAATTTCTGAATAAAATAAATTACATTAGATTCGTATAGCATTTAAATTCCCACAGTAATTATAAGATAACCCCAAAGAAAGCGCTATAACATAGAAATATAACCCCAAAAGTTAACTTAAATCTCCAAAAGTTTTAGAAAAATAATCCTCTTCAAATCAGCACCCAAAAATCAAAGTACATTATGATAACTATTCATAATAAAATAATATGCCGTCTCAAATGCAATGCGCTTTTGTAAATGAAACGCTATCAGATTATTAAAGCAAATTAACATGAATTTAAAATAAACTGTTTTACAATTTAACCCCTCGAGACTAACCAACATATGTAATATGTAAATTACAGGTAATAACAGCACCTATCACTCGTAACACACATTAGGATAAAGGTTTCCAAATAACCCATGATTTAACCCCTCAAAACTATTCCTAAAAATATTATGCCTGTGAAAGATTTAAGATTTTAGTAATTGTTAAAAATTTGAAATTAACGCAATTGCAATCAAAATACGTGAGCCATGGTAAATTGAAAGGAACCGACAATAATTCAAAACGTTTAACCTAGAGCAAGATGCCAATAAATTCCCATTAAATAATTCATCAATCCAAGTTATTGATAGATTCCAAAGAAATTAACACAAACTATATACAAAACTTCAGTAAAAGCAATCAACAACTCAACCGAAAACTATAAAATAAAGTATTTAATATGACCTCTTATCCATGATGATAATGATAAACTGGACCTTGATAATTCCCATTGAATACTTGACGTCTCATATCCAACGGCAATGTGAAGGAACCCAGCAACGCTGAAAAGCATGATTAGACGCATTTAAATAATAAAGCAAAATTAAGGTTTAACTTCGAAATACATGAAAGGAAAAAACATTCCCAAATAAAATTATAAATAATTTACTTCCATGAAACAAAATGAGGATTATTCCAAAACCCGAAAGAAGGATTCCCAAGGAAAGAAGTAGAGAAAAAAAAAATTTCCCATGTTTATATATATATTTTTTTTTTTTAAATATTTCAAATATATTCTGATAAGAATATTAAGCAAAGTTGTAAGAAGTCAATTTAAGTTTACAAAAGATGTCCGTAAGATATAATAAACTTGAGTGGTTTATGAAGTTATTTAGAAAAGTCATTTAGAAAATATGAAATATAGTAATCTCGAAACGAAAAAAATTACATGACGTTTTGTGACATTAATCGCAATAATGTGATAAAATACGAAATTACAGTCAGGTAGTAATTATATTATATTATAAGCCGAAATAAAATTTAATTGTATATTGTAGCAATCGAAACACCGTTATAATATTATGTTAATCTTAAGTCGCAAAAATAGAATTTATTAAAATGAAGCAAATATTGCATAAAATAATTAATGAAACACCGAAACCTGAAATAAATTATGGTAAGAAGTTGACATATAAATCCATATTAATATGTTACGATGAATCAAGTTTTTTCTTTTTTAAGAAATTAAATTTCATTTCAAAAGTAAAATAAAATCAAAGCAGGTATTCAGTAAATTATTAGAAAGCTTTGAAGAAATATGCTGCAATAAAATAAAATATTGAACGCGTGAACAACAAAAATTTTTGACAATAATTAGAATTTACAGAATCATAACAGAAGGTATGAAATAATATTCCCAAAATCGTAGAAGTTACTGGTGTCGCATGACAAAATTTTATGAACTTGTAACAATTGTAACATGAAGGTAAAACAATAAAAGTTTAAAACAACATTTTGAAAAATTTGTTGCACAATAACCTCAATCATACTAAGAAAGCAAATACCATTTACATCCAATAATTAATTCAATCAAACTTAAAACCCGTGCTTAAATCTGTAATAAAATATTAGTGACATCGACCCCCCGTCTCTCAATATAAAAATGTTGAGTAGCATAACATTCAAAGGCAAATTTTATTCCCAAGATGATTGCAACAAAATTGAACCCCAAAATTAGAAAACAATCCCATTTTAAATTACCACAATGATAATTACAATAAGAGAGAATAAATCAATGTAAAATCAACTTACAAAATCTCGTAGCAATGTATTGTTCCAACCGGCCGCAATTAGAGTGAAATAGGCAGTAGGTATATTGGATTCCTACGATGGCACATAATAATAATACTCCTCCGGCCGTAATTCATCCAATAAATTAAGACAACCGCTATAATGCATAAATAAAATTATATAAAAACAATTACGATAATGGCAGTGATATGATGACAATTGCTCCAATTTATCTTTTGAATAAATATAAGTTGAAGGGATATGAATTTAAAATTCAAAGTAAGACAAGGGAACACAAATATTTCAAAATGAGCTAAATAAAGTAGGTATTTAGCCGAATGGTGACATATTATTTACTACAACACAAAATTTGAGCCTCAATCTGAAACAAGCAGGATTAGAGCGTAATAAACTGAATAACAAAGACATGCTTACCAACACAAAACGAAACGGACGGGACCAAAGCACCCCCACAAGAATCTCAATGTAGCAATAAAAAAAAATTTATACTCAGAAAAAATGTGACATAAATTAACTAAGTTTACTATAGGTTTACCACGTTGTAGCGCCAAAAATGTACCGTAAATACTATTTAACTATGTTGATGCGCCAAAATGTGGCGTAATAAATGGAATTCTTAGCTTAATGCTCGCTACATGTGTTTGTATAATATGTGAAACATGTGTAAATAAAATAAGGAAATAACCAGAGCATGAGACATAATGAAAACTCTTATTAGTAAGATAAAGATTTATTCCTATAAACAAATAGATTAATAAATTAATAATCATGATTAAGATGGGTGAAGAATAATATTATATCTACAGGGTCGTGCCTTCCCTCGAAGAGACAAGGTCACGTAAACGAAGTTAATGTCACGTAATAATTATTTAAAAATGAAACTAAACTGAAAATATATTATGAGCGCCATCCTATTTTTTAGATAAACAGGAAAACTTGAAATAGCTAATTTAAGGATAAACCATGATTAAAGAATTAAACTACATTACGTAGGTTGAAGTAGATTCCTTGCGTGAGTACTCTGGGCCGGTTCCCCGAATCCATCTCGTAGTGTGTTGGTAATGTCGTCCTGCTGGCTGCCAGATTAAAACTGAATCCTCTTTCCTTGAAATGCGTTACGCCACCTCGCGTCAGCCGTCCAAGGTCACGTGGGAGCATGGTAGTGATGTTCGTTCGCTCGAGGAAGTCAGCAGTGGAATCGTCACTGCTACAAACCTAACTTCTGAAAAATTCATACCGATCTTGAGACGAAAACACAACCCACACAGATGCATTGTATGCATACAGCATCTTTCAAAGTTTAGAATTGTATTAAAAAAACCTTAAAAAATAAACTGTGTTTCCTGTCAAATCACAATTACATAAAGTGTCAATTCATGCATCAATCATAACCTCACATCTGAATGTACTATAATTAGTGTCAATTCATGCGTCAATCATAACCTCACATCTGAATGTACTATAATTAGTGTCAATTCATGCGTCAATCATAACCTCACATCTGAATGTACTATAATTAGTGTCAATTCATGCATCAATCATAACCTCACATCTGAATGTACTATAATTAGTGTCAATTCATGCGTCAATCATAACCTCACATCTGAATCTACCTACTATAATTAGTGTCAATTCATGCGTCAATCATAACCTCACATCTGAATGTACTATAATTAGTGTTAATTCATGCGTCAATCATAACCTCACATCTGAATGTACTATAATTGCTCCAAGTCGGTGTTGCATTGAAATTAGTATTTTTATTTTCACCTTATTAAATTTTTACTTTTTACTATCAAATTACTTAAAAATGTGACCAAAATCGGTCATCGGATAAAACAGAACATTGACAAAAGAGAATGTGATAAAAAATAGGCCAGGATATGTTAGGTTAGGTTAGGACCTTAACTTAACTGTTAGGTGTCACAGGTGTAAAGTGATCGGATCATAGTGCAGACTCACAACTTTTTAAAATAAATAAAACATTGCCACGGCCGAGAATCTTTCCTCGATCAACTGCTTGGGAGGAACTAAAGCGACCATTACACCACCAACTATTTAATGCCACAAAAAGCACCCAGTTGTCAGGTATTCACAATTCAAACCATTCATAACCAGTGGCGGCTCGTGACTTTTGGGTGTACTAGAATTAGCTAATATTACAAAAAATGGCATCATTGATGTTGTTGCAGAAAATGACTTTTTATATTTTTTCGAAAATTAGGTTTTTTGTAAGAACATTTTCAGGAAATCCGTGCGGCGCACTCGTTGCTCTCTATCACATTTAAAAGTCACGAGCCGCCACTGTTCATAATCCCAAGCAACGCCTATTCAGCTAGTAATTTATAAAACTCACCCTAAATTTTTTATCGCAGTAAGTACACGCCCAGTTGCGCGGCGGTTTGTAGCCCATGTGTTTCTTCTTGACGTGGGACTGCAGCGAGTCCAGCGTGGCATAGTTACCTCCGCAGCTGTGGCACGTCAGCTGTTCCACGCGCTCATGCACGGCGCGCGCATGCTGGGAGAGCAAAGCGGGGCTGCGGAAGCGCCGCACCGAGGGGCACTCGAATCTGCTATTAATGTGCTTTGTTGTGTTTTCTCTTTCCAACACCGTTTAGATCATATATCTCACCATGAGAGTAATGAAGACAAGGATTTCTCAGACCAAACAAACTGACTCCACGGGTAATAGCTGTGTTGTGCGCAAAACCAAACTAATAATCCTGAGAGAGGTTTAACTAGATATGAGCGCATTGGCAGAATGCTGCCTGCTCACTCTGGTATTAGGCGGCACTCACCTGTAGAGGTTGGGATCGAGTGGTGCGGCCAAAGTACGATGTACGCCGACTTGTAGTGGCGGTCACACTCGACGCACTAGTGGACCGGGAGGGGGGAAGGCCCGCGGCTGCACAGTGGCATCTAAATCATTAAATAATCAACAATGATAATAATATATGTCATTAACCCTTCTCTTACTGTACTAAAAGATCCCTCGAGCTCCGGTGTTGTGTACTTTGCTGATTGCAAAGGACTGTGCGATTTCGTCCGAAATTTAAGAATAGTATCCTAGTTAGTGGTTAACCCTTGGAAAGACGGTGATTAATTTCCAATCATCCGCCGTAAGCTGGCTGACATTATTTCCGTAATAACTTACTTATTTTTTGCAAAATGATGTTTTTGTAAATTGTACCGTTTTACTAGATAATGTGTTAATAGATTAATAGAAGTAATGTATAATCTACCATCTGTACTTTCCCCAGAATAGTTAATTATATTCAGAGAATTGATTAATTAAACGTATTTTCAGGACAATTTGTTCGCCTTTAGGAACACTCCGTATGATCTCATCGAAATGGTTGTGTCTCCCTTACTGTCATATGATCTAAACGGTGTTAGAAAGAGAAAACACCACGCTTCGTATTCAAATCAATTAACCGCAGAGGAATTAAAATGTACACCTCTATGAAATTAAAGGTTCCGACCGCAATTTGAGAAAAATTAATGAATTCTTTGTTAATTATTTTTAAATGAAATGACTAAAAGTGAGTTGAAAGAAATGTTTATTATAAATTGTCTAAAAAAATATGTGTTTCTATTTTCGTTTTCACTGAATTACTTTTTTTTGTTTAAAGTTTTAGTTGCTGTGGCTCAGTCTATCTGTGCAGATAGAGAAACAAGAGTGTGATGCTTTTAAAAGATGGCGCTGTTTTTCAAAAAAAGTATTTTTTTACCTACCGCAGGTGACATAATAATAATAATAATATTTGGATGAATTTTATAGCGCCGTTTTTGTGCAAAATCACCTCAAGGGCGCTGTACAAGTATATAATACATTTCTACAATGATCTTTGTTATTACTAAACAACTTTGTTATTACCGACAAAATAGCATGTTTCTACCTGTCACAGGTGACATCTACATAATATAGGTATTTAAAAACACACGCAGATTTGAATGCAACGTTGTGTCAAAATTTCAAAGCAATTGGTGAAGAACTTTCGAAGATTTAAGATTTTGAACAAATGAACATTTACATTTTTATTTATATAGATTACTAATAATAAAATTTGAAAACATATTTCAACAACAGAACTCACCTTCCGGATACATCCAGAAATATTTAATTTATTTGGAATTTATTGCAAAGCGGAAATACACACAAATTCCACGACCTTCTGACAGTTTCTTTAAGAAATATAAAAGTCAATATGCCAAAGGCTTGAGGGGTTGAGGATGCTTTGGAGTTCAGGAGGTTAATAAAATTTCTTACAATTATCCTTCTATCAATATCACTATCAGCCTCCAAACTACAAAAAGAATACATTATAGAAGCACCCGCTGCGGTGAAAAACGTATTCTACATAATACATAAATGTACTTACCGTAAATGAGAAACCAGTGGAGATTTGCTCAAAAACTCTTTCCCGCATTTGTCACAGCAGAAGGTTTGACCTACTCCGTGTACCGTGCAAGTGTGTTTCGCTGCCTGCCTGCAAAAATGTAACTCACATTTTACACACCTCGAATGGCATCAACAACTGTAATTTACAATTAAACTTAGCGGCCGTTGAGCCGAAGTTCCAAATGCACAAACTCGCTGTTTCCAATGCTGTCTACCATCACACTGAGCGGAGATATTGTGATGAGGAATTCAACTCACGAAGCAGGCAATAACTTCCCCTCTGCCATAGGTCAGCCCAAGTGGCAAGCTACAGCCGGTAACTGAGCAAGGGTTCATGGGGTGAGGTTGCGTGGCGGGAGATCCTTTGACTTCTCCAGCCGGACTCTCTTCATCCATCACCTTGCACCGCAGTGGGAGGGATAGATTCATTCGTCCGTCACTCCTGGACGCACTGCCGCTGGATTCCTACCCATCCTTCATACCTTTTACCTTCTCAAAACTTCCACCCTTTCCTTTTCTTAAGAAGACCCTTCGCAAGCATCCCAAAAATTCACATAGACCCTGAAGGAAATTATTTTCCTTCGCTTAATTTTGTTCTTTCAACTATGTAGTAAAATTATGAGGGCGGATTATTGATTCGAGTAGTTGTGGGATAATCTGAGAGAGTACTGACATAAAAATACTAAAGTATACTTGCTTGAAGTTTTGTCCACAATCAGAGCAACTGTTGGATTCCCCCACATGTTGCTGTAGATGTTCAGTCAGTTCTTTCTGGGGCCAGAATAACTGGCGGCACACTGGACATGATAGACTACCAGGACTCTCTGGATCCAGAGAGGCTACAGCCTCCTCTTCAACTCTATCCACTTCAGACTTGTGCGGTGCTTCTGGAATAGATACATTTTGGAAATCAGTCGTATGTTTTATTAGGAGATCCTGTGTTGAGGGTTTTTAAAGAAAAGTAAGAAATACCATGTCATAGGAGGGTGGAAACACGAGAGACTGGCAAATCATTCCAAAGTCGAGCTGTTGAACTCGAGAACGACCCATTATCATGTGACAAATTACAATCGTATAAAAATGTTTCCTCGGAACATCTCCAATTAAAATTCAGGTATAAGGACGGAATTCCCATTTGACTCCTGTACTGTAAAGATTGCTGTTTGTTAAAATAGTCAAATGTTTTTTAGGGCTCCAGACCAGAGGTGGCTCTGCCTAACTCACAAATAGTAATAATTTAAGTGAAGTTTACAAACCTTTAGCATCTAAAATACCATTAATTCGTATTTTAATGTTTTTACATTTTGTCTTCCGTTTCGTTTTAATTTCTCTTTTGACAATACTTTTAACACCTTCAACAAATTTAGATTTTTCACAATCATCAAAATTACTGTCGTCTTCTTCAAAATGTTCTGATAAAGTATTATTTTGTTCTATTCCAATTTCAAATTCATTGTCACGTTCCACATTCAAATTTTCTTCTTTAATTTCAATTTGGTTTCCATTTTTGCTTTCCGTATCTCCCAACACATCTTGTGTAAAGTTCTTTAAAGGTTTTGCACCATGTGAAATGGAACTAATTTGCACCAGACTTGGGGAATCCACTTCTTGTGCAAATATGCTTACACATAGAGTGTTAGATCGTGAAAGTTTTACTCCCAAATTTAATTCTGCTCTTTTTCGTGTAATGATCTCCAAATTGACCTGTTGACAATAAAAATGTATAAAAATATGAATAGCTAGCACAGACGCGTGAAAAATCACGGGATATTAAATATATTTCTCTACTTCCTACACTATATTGCGCCTTGTTGTAAGTCTACGACTTCATTTTTAGTGTAATAATAAAAACAATATAGGAATAGAGTTGAATAAATCGAAACAATAGAGGTAAATAAAATAAAGGCAAGTAAGAATTTTATTTACACATTGTTATATCCAGAGAATTTAAATAAATTAATTAAATAGCTAACTATATATTTAGAAAAAACCATAGTATTAAAAAAGTTTAGTAAAAATATTTTAAAAACTATCTGTCCGGGGTAAATTAAATTAAATTGACGTAATGGGATGCAAGATATTATCAGCCGCCGAGAGATCACTCGTTATAAGGATTTTCCTTAATCCTTGTATTGAATACCTTTTGTGAATAAGACGTGTTTAGTTGGGAATCTAGCCTATTGTTTACGGGGTGTCTGGGGAAAAAGTGCGCTAACTTCAGGGGTGATTAATATTAATAAGATTACCAGTTGTTTGTCCGAGCGTTTGATGTAGAACTGGCGGAGAATTTGTCTGGCGCAGAAGGACATGTGGCGGAACCGAGATAACTTCCCCATAGCGTGACAACATTGACGGCACAGGTGGAACTGCGGAGAAGTTGTCTGGCGCAGAAGGACATGTGGCGGAACCGAGATAACTTCCCCATAGCGTGACAACATTGACGGCACAGGTGGAACTGCGGAGAAGTTGTCTGGCGCAGAAGGACATGTGGCGGAACCGAGATAACTTCCCCATAGCGTGACAACATTGACGGCACAGGTGGAACTGCGGAGAAGTTGTCTGGCGCAGAAGGACATGTGGCGGAACCGAGATAACTTCCCCATAGCGTGACAACATTGACGGCACAGGTGGAACTGCGGAGAAGTTGTCTGGCGCAGAAGGACATGTGGCGGAACCGAGATAACTTCCCCATAGCGTGACAACATTGACGGCACAGGTGGAACTGCGGAGAAGTTGTCTGGCGCAGGACTTGTGGCGGAACCGAGATAACTTCCCCATAGCGTGACAACATTGACGGCACAGGTGGAACTGCGGAGAAGTTGTCTGGCGCAGAAGGACATGTGGCGGAACCGAGATAACTTCCCCATAGCGTGACAACATTGACGGCACAGGTGGAACTCTGCATTATCCAGCTGGAATCACCCATACATACAAAGTCAATCATCAACAAAGGAATCATGTTTAGAATAAAACAGTCCATTCCGCTTTATTGGGACACATTGGCCCCAAACATTTCATCCCAAATAAGTCAAGTTAATCTACTGACTGTGGTGACATCCGAGATCTTGACAACAAAACAACAGGCAAAAAGTATAATTTATTCCAGAAGTCATCAGAGAAGCTGCACACATCAAATAAAAAGTATTTTCTGAAGAAATATTTATCACAAGCGATTTTGTACTTATTCTTCACAAACTATTTTCTCTATTTCTTTGCACATAAGGTCAAATGGCTTACATCTGATGATGGACACTGTAATTCTGTCCGAAACGTTGATTAAAGAAGGAGGAAGCGCAACAAGGCTCAAGAACCAAAAAAATAATCACCATTATACTTTTGGCTCTGAAAATGTCAAATCATTATAATACAGTAATGTTTAAATAGATTAAATAATACATTGATAATACCTTTTGTCCGGAGACAATCTCAAAAATGATCCCATAATTGCTTTTCGGTGAAAAAACATCTACTTCTGTAGACAAGCAACATTGGCAAAGTAGAAATTCTAATGTTTCAACATCGTTTGCCATCTTTATGGTTTGTAGTTCAAAAACTAAAACACGGATCGGTCTTTATCATTTCTACACATCTGTCCCGATGATGGTACACTTCAAGGCTTCCCGAAACGTTGCCTTAAATAAAGAAGGAAGAGCAACACAGATTTATACCATAGGAGTATGAAAACAACACTATTAAGTCGTTAGAATCATACACGAATCAATCAAATCTACTTTTTAAAGCATTAACCGCTTCTGCGAATAAAAAAACAGAAACAATCTTCCTCATTAAGAATTTAAGCATTTAATGGAAACAATGCAGGCGTTATTATTATTAAATAATTTGTTACAGAAGAATATTATTGATTATTGCTTGACATATCGTCTATATCATAAATGAACCACTCAGTCTATATTGCGTCAAAACTGACAGATGTATTATTGTATTCCATAGAAAACGATCGATATGAGCTGTGTTTCTAGTGATGGGTAGAATCGAAACATTTGATTGCGAAACGTTCCCGGATTCGACATACGATCACAATTTTTTTTTACAATTAATTATTAATCAGGGTTTTTGCGTTTTAGGAGGATCAACGTTTATTTATTAGAACAACTAAGCACGAGGGACATTTACTCACAAATCCTCTTTAGTTATATTAAATTATATATTTGTTATTGAAAGTTTAGTTTAAAAAAGACTAAATTTTTAATTTTGTAATTATTATTGTGACAGCTGCATCGACTTTTAAATCCATTCTCAAACTGTTTGAATTTATTATAAGTTGTACTTCTGTGTTCTATGAACAGTGGACCTCGTGTCTAAAAATGTATGATTATAATTTTAAATTATAAATTAATCAAAACCAACATTTTCTCACAAATTACAAGATTTGTAACTAGGTACTTAATCATAACAAGACCCATTTTTATGTTGAAAATAGAGCGCAAAAATATGCAAAGTCATTCTCTTGCCAAAGACAAATAACAAGGTATTAATAATCTTTGAGCGACAAACAAATTCTCTTAATTAAACAACTGTACACAGTTAACACATTACAGTCAGGTAAACAAGACACATAATACATATTGAGAAAAACAATGGACTTCCCCAGGGACAGGGAATACATTCCCCTGCTCAATAAGCAACTATAAAAAAATGAATCTCCAGTACCACAGTCGCGACCTGTTCGTATGAGAGAACCATTTCTATAAAAAAAACAGAACATTCTTTTGTAGCGAAAATAATTATTTAAAATTTATGAAGCGAGCCCACTATATTGTTTCGGAATTGTTGAAATGAGATTAGAAAAGCTCTAATTGAAAAATTAATTAAAATGTTGAATAATTATTTTAGTGATTAATAATTAAAAAATTAAAAGGTTCATATAAATAATTAAGTTGCAAGAAAAATGTATAAAATACTTACACCCAAAATGTAATTAATATTACGAAAGTTTAAAGTTAGCGCAGAATTCTCAAAGATGGCGGTAGTATTATAATAATTATTTACATGAATTAATGTTGTAAAAATTAATTCCGCAAAACTACCTACCACCAAATAATACGAAGAAATTAAAACAAGAGCGCGGTTTAAATCACACAATGTGAACAAACAACCAATGTGTAAATACAACCATGATATCCTTTTAAACGGAGTGGTAATTAATGACGAGAGTCACAAATTAATATTAAACTAGTTAATTTTTAATTTTAAATTGTAAATTGAAATACAAATTCCATAGTTTCATAACATTCAAAAGGCGTGGATTGAGTCCCAATATATCCTCAATTTATTTATTTATTTTATTTATTTATTTAATACATGTTACATTATTTTTAAATTTACATAAAGTACATATAATGAATCACCATTCTAGGCGGCTGCCTGTTTCGTGGTGACCAATTGAGTGTAATTACTTTGTATGAAATATGAAATCTAGTGTAAACATATGAAATTAGTAACTATAGATGAAGCTAAAATTTTGGAGAATATTATGAATAATAAATTTTGAAGCTAAGATTTTAAGATGGTAAACAAATCCCACCAATTAAACGTTGCGGTAAACAAGATTTAAAATAATTAAGACAACACGATAAAAATGTAAAGCATTCAGGAGATATCTAAGCAAAGTTAATTTTCTACCTTAATTAAATCCTTTATGTGGAAAGTGCCAATTGACTTCCCATACATATCTGCCAGCTTATACACAACAGCCGAGACCTTTTCAATAATTCTGCTCCTTAGCTTGCTTTAGGAGCCAGTTTAGCGGAGAAATGTTTAGAGACATCAGACAAAACGAAGGAACGTCTCCAAACAATGTCACCAACCTTGAACTCAATATTCCTCCTCCGAAGGTCATAATTAACTTTATTGCGTTCATAGGAATGACGTAAACACGTCATCACTTGGCTGAAAATGTCATTTAACTCTGAAATATCTAGTGCCCACGTGTCACGTTTCGAGAAAGTTAAATCTTCAGAACCAAAATTAGGCGATTTATAATCTTTGCCTGAAATAATAACTTCCCTGCCGAAATTTAAGAAGAAAAGAAAGGAACCCGTTACCTCGTGCACAGCTGTGTTAATAGCGAGCTCTATCTCAGGTAAATGGTTTGCCCAGGTTCGATGATCCGTTCCCACGTACGAATTTAAGGCAGTAACTAAAACTCTGTTAATTCTTTCTAAATGGTATCTGCAATTAAAAAACATGTGACGTACATGATCTATTAACTACATGTTTCAACTCTTTAGAAATGTATTGGGGACCATTGTCAGCGACGATGCAATCCGGAACGCCAAATTGAAGGAAAATCTCATCCTCTATAATTTCAGATACATTTTTCTCATTAGCACATCTCAGCGGAAATTTTTTAGTAAATTTAGTGAAAAAGTCTGCGACAGCTAACAGATATTTATAACTTTGCTTGTATGAGCTAGGAAGAGGTCCCAATAAATCCATCGAGATCACCTTCCACGGACGCTGGACCAGCTTGGGATCTGCCATAAGACCCGGCGCGGCCTGATTAGAGCTTTTCTGCCCTAAGCAAGTATTACATCTAGATACAAATTTCTTAACGTCTGACGACATTTTGGGCCAATAGAATTTCATGGAAATCCTATTTAAAGTCTTCATAATCCCGAAATGCGTGGATGTTGGAGGTACATGATGTAACGCAATTAAGTCTTGTCTTCGATCTTTAGGTACAACTTCTTTCCAATCATTGGACTTATGAAGGGCTTCCATTATCTGCTCATGCTTGTATAAAACACCATCTTTAAGTTTCCACTTAGGAAATAAAGCCAGTTTAGATAAAACGTCACGACACATTCTATTATACCACCGATCAGTACTAACAATGGGAGATTGAACAAGAGTAGATACTACTAAGGGATCACGGGTCAAGGCATCCGGGACAAGATTCTCCTCCCCCTTCCTATGTTCAATAATGAAGTTAAATTGCTGAAGTTTGACAGCCCACCGTGCTAATCTTCCAGGAGGTGATTTTAAATGTACTATCCACTTTAGGCTATAATGATCCGTAATTACTTTTACAGGAATGGATGACCCTTCACTGTAACCCCTGAATTTCTCCAACGCAAAAATTAGTGCATTTCGTTCTTTCTCCGTAGTAGAATGATTCTTTTCCTGAGCTGATAAGGATCTACTTATAAAAGAAATAGGGTGCTCCCTGCCTTGGTCATCTAATTGAGAAAGTACTGCGCCCAAACCTTCGTTTGATGCATCACAAGAAATAAAATTGTAAAAGGTTTTTTTTAATATGTGCATGCTAAAACGGGAGCCTCGACTAAAGTTTCTTTTAACTTAGAAAATGCAGCCTGTGCCTGATCATTCCAAGAATTTTTTTTACCAATAAACTCCTTCTTGGTTAAAATGTGCAACGGAGCAGCAATAATGGAAAAAAATTATAAATAAATCTCTTGTACCACGAGAGAATTCCAATGAAACGTCTCAAACTCTTTTGTGAGGTAGGCATTTGCAATAAGGAAGTTGAGTCCATTTTTTTTATTTTCCCGCCCGCCAAAACGAGCGGAATCCGAGCGGTAAGAGGCGGGGTGTGGGTGTGACGTCATTCGAACTGTGAAAACCACGTCGCTTAAGCATTTTGTATGGAAAAAAATTTAATTCTTCAACAAGGAATTCCAGTAATTTGTTTACCCATGTTAACCGTCTATTAGAATTGATGTTATTAAAAAAAAAGAAAATTGATTAAGATTTCATAGTTAAATTAATATTTTAAGTTAGAATATTTGCTTTTCCCGCCCGGTACGGTACTTGTACGGTATTGCCGTCGCTATTTGTTGACGTGCCCCGCGCGAATTCAGGACCACCGCGCAGAAAAGTAAAGACCAAAAGTAAATTAACGGTTTACAGCCCAGTTCACTGTGAGACTTTTCTGGGCGGCCGGCGGCCTGAAGTGTATCACATGTTATGTCACATGTGTAATAATAAAAACTTCTATGTTATGCAATAAACAACATTTTATTATAAAGCACTATACGAATATGTATCTTTAGAAATCCATTTCATATAATAATAACAACAAATACGTACATATATTTGACAAACTCAAATAAACGTTTGGCCTATACCCCTCTCTCATCTAAACCGACCATCTCTCATGTAATAGAAAGAGATGCACCATAGGTGATCCGTTGTACGTACAAGTCACGACACATGTGACGTCAGAATTCTTTCGACCAATCGTGGAGCGTATACAGTCTATTGCTATTGAATGCTTTTTCAAGAACGTTTAACTAATTCTAAGAATAATAATATAGAAATATTTTTATATATTTAGAATCGATATTTTTTGATCTACATGAACATATTTTTTATAAGTCAAAATATTTTTCACTCAACTTCCTTATTCGCATTCTATATATGTGTGATTCATTTGTTCATTTACTACTACCTATCTGGTTACTTCATTGAAGTACTAAATAAAATAATACTTACTAGCTTTTCATATGATATTATGATATTATTTTGTTAATTAAGACCATTTAGATTTATATCTCCAAGTAAGAAATGAATAGATGTATCGCAGTTAGAGTTTCTAAGTGCTTCAAGGAATTAAAGTAATAAATATTAAGTACATGAAAATATATTTTCAAGGATCTTGAACTTAATTGAAAACAAATAAGATTCATTATATTAATTGTACCATGGATCAGTTTTATAGTGGACGAGTCGCTAGTGTGATAAAAAAGATTTATCCACGGTTTTTTTTAAATTTTATTTAAATACTAACGGCACGACATGTGCCATTGACATGAAATGAAAATATAGTTAAAAGTACAATGTAAGTATACAGCATAAAGTTGAATTAAGAATAACAAGATTTATTAGATCTTTGATTTGTAGTTAAAACTATACTATTTACAGTTTTAAATATGTTAATCAAATCCCATGTACAAATGGGTGTTACATTTATTCCTTTATTGTGTAATGTAAGTAAGTAATATCAAAAACATTTCTAAAAATTGAACTATGTGTGTCATAAGTTTTAATCCGTTCAGTGATGTAGAGGAACACATTATTTCGTTGTATTGTTTAAAGATAGAGATCCTTTGGTTAATGATTTGACATTATTATAATATATTTTATACAACTAGGTATTACTTTTTCATAATAACATATTAATGAAATTTTATGATATACAAATTAGTGATCATGTAATAATTCAATCATTGAAATGAAGGTGAATTGAAAAGCCTCTGTCTTTATCCATTGATTATTTCTTACAATATAATGCTTGGTAAGAAATAGTATTGTAAGAACTCCTCAAAATGACTATTCAACACAATTTAATAACTAAAATAAACTTTAAATAAAAACAAGGTTTAATAGTTACATATGTAACCCATTTAACCTAGTTTTTGTTTCATCACTTTTCATAACTTTTTAACATTTTTTTATAGGTTTGTTGAGTTGTCATTTTTATTATTATTATTTATATTTTACATTATCCGGTCATCAGAAAACACCCTTTCCTTCGAGACATATGTATTTGGTATGTTATTACCTCAAACAAAGGAAAGTAATTGAATTAACATTATCAATTCAGTGCAATGGCAATGCCATCAGGCGACAACACTGTTTTACTTATACTATGGTGTACGCTTCTAACAAAATAATGTTGGTATATAATATTATGTGGGCACACAGAATAACTAATAATAATTAGTCGAAAGTGAGAATTGAAAACTACACCATTCAACACAGACAAGCTTATTGTTCACTCTTGGCCTTCGCATTACTGATGCCCGAATTACTGAAGGGAATGCTGAGAGTATTTACCACCAAGTGCATCTCTTTAGATAAATACTATTATTCTCAACACTTCCCCTGTCATATCCTTGTCATGATAGTTTGTTGAATGAGATTTTATATTTGAATGTCCTCAAAGACAATATGTTCAAGGCGCTAATAAATAACCGCAATTCTACATCATCATTGCATAAATAACACTGCAAATATTCGTGGGATTTTACCATATAATTTCGAGCATACGTTTTAACATAATAATTAGTATAATATTATAAACGCATTATAAATAAATCATTGCAAATGGATTCTGTCACTTTTATTACAGTAAATTCAATTCACCCAGTGGAAAATGGGCTTCCATCTAGGTCACGATTACCCCCACGATGAGCTTACCTTGTTAAAAATATTTTCTACGAACCTTGGATTTTAGCCAAAAAAATATACCTGAAACAGAACATAGTTATAACAGAACTCTAATTTGAACGAGATGTTAATATTTAACCATAAAATCAAGCAAAAGTAACGTAGCCAAAACACATATTAGAAAATAATAATTTAGCCAAAAAAACCTGAAACAGAACATAGTTGTAACAGAACTCTAATTTGAACGGGATATTAATATTTGATTCCGCTTCGAAAATCAATCAAAAGTAACGTAGACAAAACACATATAGGGAATTAATAATGTAAATTGTGAGGTATTTTGAACTTGAAGTTATGACAACGGTTTAATGAATCTTTGTTTATCGTCGGATAAATCTATATTTATTTACCATGTCAACCGCCATTCTGCTTTTAAAACAAAATATCGTTAATCCGTATTTAAGTGACTTTTTTAATAAATGCCTTTGCAATACTTATCTAATAATAGGTATACCTACGTCAAATTGACAGTTTAAAAGTTCCGATGTGTGACAAAGAAAACGACCCATGATTCTCTAACTAAACCGGAATAACGACCGTTACCAAAATGAATAGCGATGAATATACGCATTAGTACTTACCAATAACCATCACAGTCGTGGGATGATAAATTTAACAACGCGGTTTGAATAGAGTTTGGAAACAGGAAAAAACGACTGTTTTGTGAAGAAAGCGCGCACAATTGGGCATTGGAAATATTACAGGGATAGCAGATCTTCAACCTGTTGACTGTGGGAAGTCCGCAACCTTGAGAACAAAACACAATAAAACATGTACAAAAATTTAAAAAAAAATGGTTTCTAAATTAATATTTAGTTCAAGCGATTTGGACACTGTCCTTTGTACAATTTCTTTATACATAAGGCTTAAAATTGCTTTGAAAACTTGGGCAAACACATTACTATCCTATTAGTTGTTAACTGTTAACTAGGCAAGGATATCAAAAATGAAAGTTTATAGATAAACCGAGTTATTAGGATTTTGGGTCTAAAAGAAGTCTTGAAGAAAATAGCAATAAGTATGTTTATAAATCTTCAGTAATATCAGAGTTCAAATGTTAACTACGGAGAACAACGTCAAATGCGGTTGGTAAAGTTAGATTAAAATTAAAATGTTAACGAATAAGTAGTTATCTGTATTTACTACTAATAATTACAGAAACAAGAATCTTTCAACTTTTTTTTGGAATGAAAAAGTTTTCGTTTTTTTCGAATAAAATCATCACATAATTTATGTGACCATGGGTGTAAGGATTTATAATTAATGGTCTCCATTTATAAACTCCAGTGTGTAATGATCCACCCTTTCTACTTCAAACTTTTCCTTCTCTTCTTTCTACGATTAATTTTCCTTAAGTCCCGTAGGTAACTTTTCCATAAGGCTTTGGTTATATATATATCCGGGGTAGGAAGGTCCTCCCTGCCGTCTTTTCTTTATTACACACCCCTTCAAGTGTGTACATCCTAGTTTGTCTACGTGACGTACGACCTTGAACGTACTCATTTCACGTGACGGTTCAGTATAAAAGGCTTCACCGAACGTTGTGTTGGGTTTTTGTTTCTCGGTTTAGAAACCTAGTTATCTATGTATGTGTGGTATCCCTTGGTTCTTTTGAGATAGAGTGAGTTGAATCCATTACCGCTGTGTTTTAAAACCATTTTATAAACCTTATCTTCTAAGTCGCCTGCTCCCCCCCCCCACTAGCTACTCGATTCTACCTATCGTAGGGTAATGTGAATATAATAAAGTGTTAGATTTTATATATGTGATATACATACGATAAGTTTATGGTGTTAGTTGTCGGCGCCATCCATGTATATATTTTGGGAGGGGAAGGAGAGGAAAGGAAATGAATTTTTTTCAAGCTAAGATTGACTCCTCCTCTTACCAAACAAAACTGATGGATGATAATTTGAGCAAGGCGATCGATATCTGCGTGTCTGGATATCACAACCGGCCGGGTCTCCCCTTGTTCCAAATCGGCAACCGTCACGCCAGAATAAAGAAAACCAGGTCTCATCACCAATTTCAGAATTGCCCCAATCTCATACACCTCCAGGAAAATCTACTTTACTGAGTGTAGAAGGGGAAAACCATGACATCCCTTGTCACGAATCTAGTCGCGAAAATGTGACACGCAAGGTCCTAAGTTACGTGCCACCTCTAGAAAACGTTGTAACTCCCTCGCCGTCGGGGATTTACATCCCTTTCTAGGTCAATACATAGATAACACACGACGATCTTGTCGACATTTAGCCTGCTTTTTAACGATAGGTTGTGTGCCTACCCATTCAGCCAATTATCATGTGAGATATATGTTAGGTCTACTCGAAATGCCAAATTTAGGATGAGGACTGTCTGTATTTTAATATTCGGTTCTAGTAATTATTTTATGAGGTTACTAGCATCCTCGTGTATTAGGTATGGGTAACTCCTACTGAATACCTATCCTCTCAGGTAGGTATAAACGGATAATTGGTTTGATTTTTGCATTTAATTTAAAGAGGCTGCCTACCTCTCGAAAGGTACCTGTTGAGAAAAGTTGTTCGGTTGGTAGTTTTATTTCGGAGATTACCATCTCCCTCTTTCGACTTTAGATTTGTTTTTGTGCATCCCAATTCGTAACATAGAAAGTCAAACAATAGATGAAAAGTATTAAATTAGAAAGTCAAATAACAGAAGAAAAGTTTTCATTCTGTTTTGTCTGGTTGCATCCGATCGCTTTCTATTTGGGCGGTCATACGCTAGCAAAACTTCCCCTTTGACTGACTGTACCTGCGTCTTGTCCTATATATGAAAAGGTCGTTGACTCGTCTCTCGCTCACAGCTGATTGACGGTTCGCCTAGCACATCCCTGTTAATGATAACATTATTTGGGCGGCAGGTGTCGTAAACTTAGTTCCTGTACCTCGGTTGTATCCGTCTTTTAAAAAAGTCCTCTGAAATTTAATAAATAATATAAAAACTCACCCAGTTAGTCACCTCTCATTCTCAGCGTGAAGCTTACCTGCTTTATTATATATTACTCATATTTGTATAATTTACTACCGTTTTCTAATTCATTTGATATCAAGCAATTCTTGCTACCATTTTGTTTTTACTTCTTGCTATCTCATTAATAGTACTACATCTAACTACAACATTTGTACTGTATTATTTATATTAAGCACATTTACCATTTTAACTATATTATTTATATTAAGCACATTTACCATTTTAACTACATTTGGAATCGCATTTAATTATATATTACTCGGGAACCAACTTCTATACAACACACAACCAACACATACTTATGATTCAATTAAATTATGATACCGGAAATGATTCCGGCATAGATCTTAACATGAATGTCATTGATGATATGAACAATCTAAATAACTATAAATGGTGTGTGTACTGGACGGGAGTCCGCACAAGACTGTAGATTTAGGCGCCGGGTCCAAACCGTGTCTTCAACCGATGAGAATGCTCCTTTACGGCCGATGATGATGATGATAGTTGTATATTTGATGAAATCTGCCTCCCGCACCCAGGCTTGGTGAATAGTGGGCACTGGGTGTGCTGTTGTCTCTGCTCGCTTCTGGTGTTGGCGGTTTTCCAGAGGAGGGCCGGCTGGTCTTGAAGAGGTAACACCAGAAGATCTTGGAGCAGAAGACTCGGCGAGGTGAGGCAGATGTTGGGCAGGAGTCACTTGTAGATAATAAAACGCTTGGTTTCGGTGGTAAAGATGAACTGATTTATTTTTAATTATGTGGCTGCTTATATTTAATTAGCCTGACTCGCGCCCGACATTGGGCTAGGAGCCCAAAAGTGGTGGGGGGTTGTACCCGCGCCAACAATGAGTTTATAGCCTCCGACAAACTGTTGCATATTCATTTTGTCGGTAGTACTGGTGATAGTAGTCGCTTAAATTTGAGAGTTAGAAAAGATTTTGAGCGCTTACATGAATGATAATTACATAGTTTAAATGCATAGTAGTTATAGGAATGTGTATCTTGACAACTAGATTTTTTGTTTGTCAAGATACGACAAAAAATAAGAAATGTTTGTAAAATAAATGTGTAAAAATGATCTCAAGCGATCAAATTTGTAAAACATGTTAAGTTAGTATTTTTCCGAGGTCCCCCGTAACATAGCGCTCAGAAAGAGATAAGATTCACTATGCTACGAGGTTCCTGGATTTTTGTACACGCAAAAAGGGTAAAAAATATTGTTCAAAAATGGGTTTACATATGGGTGAAAAACAGCTTTTTTAATATCTCCTCAGCGGTAGTATATCGAAAATAGTGTTTATTTGACTACCGCCGAGGGGATGAACAAGTAAAATATACATATTTGCAATGTTTAAAAATTGATTTTTCTATGTAAAATTTACATAGAAAAAATGCTGGACATTGATCCACGCGGCAGGTAAGCCGGCGATGTGGTATCGAAGCCATTCGGAGTCAAAGTTTTCAAGCCGCTTGGGCCGAAAACTGGACAAAATGACCAGTGGCGGGGAGTGGTGATTTTGCCAGTGGCGTGGAGTAGGGACATTTTATAAAAGTAAACAATTTTTATGAAATTAAATAATATGGTCAACTACGTCCGTTACACTCCCCCCGTTTAGCTATGCTGAACTAAAAAATAGGACGTTTGTTGGTACGGCGCAGTCCGCGGCGGCCAGTCCCTCTGGGATGGTGCTGGGCTGGTGGTACTGTTGAGACTGCATCGGTAGGTGGGGCCGGCAAGATTACAGCGAGCTTCACAGCGGGGCGGACGTAAATTCCGGTGCTCGTCTGGATCCTGGCGGTCCTCACTTGGCCGTCTGCAGCAGGGGTGGCATCAAGGACTCGACCGCGTGGCCAGCTGTTGCGGGGCATAGCGGGGTCCATGATGATCACGAGGTCATCCTTCTTGATGGGGATGACTGGCTGTTGCCATTTTTGGCGAGCAGCCAGGGTGGGGAGATATTCGCGGAGCCACCGTCTCCAGAACATATCAGCAAGTTGTTGGCTGATACGCCACTGGCGACGGAGGCATACCTCCTCATCCTGCCTGTCGTATAGTGACAGATGAGGTCGGTTTCCGGCTCTTCCCAGTAAAAAGTGGTTGGGGGTGAGGGGCTCTTCGTCCCTGGGATCCACCGAGACGTGTGTGAGGGGGCGGTTGTTTACAGTCCACTCGGCCTCGGCAAACGCTGTCCTCAAGGTCTCTTCGCGTGGAGCTCGTTCCAGCAAGATGGCCTTCAGGGCGGTTTTTACAGAACGCACCAGGCGCTCCCAAGCTCCCCCCATATGAGGAGACATTGGAGGGATGAAGTTCCATTCGATCCCCTTTGTTGACAAATGATCCCTCATCCGGGTATCATTTTTGAGTGATTCGATGGCATCCTTCAGCTCGTTGTCGGCACCATGGAAGTTCGTACCATTGTCTGAGAACAGAGCTTTTGGTTGGCCTCGGCGCGCCGTCATGCGTTGTAAAGCCATGATGGCGGAGTCCGTGGTCAGTGAAGTTGTCAGCTCAAGGTGAATGGCACGAGTAGACAGACATGTGAAGATTGCACCATATCTTTTCTCCCGATGTCTGCATACGGTGACTTCCATCGGCCCAAAGTAATCTAGTCCACAGTTTGTGAATGGAGGAACATGGTGGGCTAGCCTTGATGGCGGCAAGGGCCCCATAAGTGGGGGGGCTGGCTTGCTCCTGCGCATCTTGCAGGTGGGGCAGTTGTGGGCGATCATCCGAATATTTGTTCGCAGTCGCAGCACAAGGTAGCTGCCTCGCACCTCAGCCATGGTTCTCTCCGTACTTGGGTGATTGGCTTCCTGGTGATGATGTCTCACCAGAAGTCTTGTATAGGCGTGATCACCATCTAATATGATCGGTGTCCGCACTGCTTGAGGCACTTTACTGAGGGCTTGTAATCTGGAATTCATCCTCAGTAGGCCATCAGGTCCAAGGAAGGGGCTCAAGGCTTTGAGCCGGCTGTCACTTGGTAGTGGATCTCCTTTCTGGAGCGCATTTATGTCATGATAAAATGTCTCTTCTTGACATATTTTTGCCCATCGGGCCTCTGCTTCTTTGATTTCATCGCTTCTTAAATATTTATCAGGTTGTTCGTGATGTTTTCCACGACACCTTTTAATAAAACGGTGTATCCAGCAGGTAGTTCGAATAAGTCGACGCCATGAAGAGAATCTGTTGATTTCGGGCAGTGTCTCTGCCACAGTTGTTGTGATGCCAACGTATTGAGGCCTCACTTCCAGGGTGCCATCATCAGGCTGAGGCAGTTTGCACCGTTCGCGCGGCCATTCTGCCTCGTCTGAGGTCAGGAAGGCTGGTCCACTGAACCATCGTCCAGAGTGCGAGAGGTCAGGAGTGTTGACGTCTCGGGTGCCGATGTCTGCCGGGCTTAGTTTGGTAGGGACCCATCTCCAATCTGCAATGCGGGTGAGCTCGTCGATTTCGCCGAGTCTGTTGGCCACAAAGGCGGAGTATGTGCGTGGATCTGTGCGCAGCCAGCACAACACTGTTGTCGAGTCTGTCCAGAACACTGTTCGCGCAATGTTGCTGCGACATTCTTTCTTCAGGGTTGCTGCCAGTCTGGCCGCCATGAGCGCTGATTGTAGCTCAAGGCGGGGTATTGAAAGAGGTTTCAGAGGAGCCACTTTGCACTTGCTGGCCAAGAAGGTGGCTGTGGTGTTCCCATCAATCTCCTCGGTATGGTAGGCGACCGCACAGCATGCCTGCTCTGAGGCATCACAAAAGAGGTGGAGGGTGACGAAGCTCTCTTTGTTTTGTAAGCATCGCCGAGGTATGGCAACTTTGCAGTCTTGCAAAAGTCCCAGCCAGTCCATCCACCTTTCGTTGTGTTCAGGTGTGATGATGTCGTCCCATCCGATGTTGGATCGCCAGACAGCTTGTAGTAGTATCTTCGATCGGACTGTGAGGCAAGCGACGAAGCCCACAGGGTCGAAGATTTTCATAACAATGCTGAGCAGCTGGTGTTTGGTAGGCCTGCTGATCAGTTCAGGATCGGCAGCATCGCGAAATGCATATAAGAATCGATCTGTGACAGGATCCCACAGAAGTCCGAGGATTCTCTCGGTATCTGCTTCTCCGCTGTTTATGGTGATGGCTGACCTGGCTCGGTCTATAAGCGGGATAGTAGCCATCACTGAAGTGTCGTTAGAGGCCCAGTTTGTTAGGTGGAATCCTCCAGTTGACAGTACTTTGGCAACAGTAGTGATGAGTGCTGTCGCTTCAGTTTTGGTATCGACCGCATCCAAATAGTCATCCATATAAAACTTTGTTTGGATGGCGGCTGCGGCAGCAGGGAATAGTGCAGAATTCTCCTGGGCCACTTTGTTTCGCACGTACTGGGCGCTGCTTGGTGAACAGGTAGCGCCAAACATCATTGATGACATCATGTAAGTACGTGGTTCTTGTTGAGGTGTTGGTCTCCATAAAAACAATTGTGACTGTTGATCTTCACTTTTGATTTTCACTTGTAAAAACATCTCCTTGATGTCGGCGGCGAGAGCTATTTTTCCCTCTCGAAACCGGAGTATATTTCCTAACAATGAAGTCAGCAGGTCAGGCCCAGTCAGCAACTGATCATTGAGGGAGGTCCCTCGGCAGCGGCTGGCAGCATCAAACACCACACGGATCTTGTTTGGTTTGTTTTGGTTCACTACGGCAAAATGCGGTAGGTACCATTTGCGGGCAGAGGGTTTTTCTACCTCTCGATCCGTAAGTTCACGTGCGTGGCCTTGTGTTATAAGTCCGTTGATTTTAGCTGCATAGGCGGTTGCCAAGTCCTTTTCCTTCGATAATTTTCTCTCCAGAGACCACAGTCGTTTTAATGCACATTGCCGATTGTCAGGCAGTGTGATATTATTCTCCTTCCACAGAAGGCCGGTTTCCCATCGGCCAGATGTCAGTTGATGGGTTGTATCTTCCATCAGCTGATTTGCACGTACTATGTGCGCAGTTACACGAGAGGCGGACGTGATCCCCAATGAGTCAATCGCAAAAT
This sequence comes from Hesperophylax consimilis, assembly GCF_061612785.1. NCBI lineage: Eukaryota > Metazoa > Arthropoda > Insecta > Trichoptera > Limnephilidae > Hesperophylax > Hesperophylax consimilis. The sequence continues at coordinate 3,369,036 of NC_142852.1, forward strand.
TGTGTTTGATGAGATCACTCATGAGGTCGTCTTTGTGGCTCTCCTCGCGCAGGGCCAGTGTTGTAGCCTCAGCTTCGTGTTCAGGGGCCCCTCCGCCATGGGTAATCCACCCCAACGCCGTCCGTGACAATATTCGCGTAGAGTCACGAACGTCGCGCACTTCCCTCGAGACAATAAGGTGTACATTGTCTTGCCCGATGAGAAGTGTGGGGGTGATGTAGCGGCCGTGGACCCTCTGTTCAGGAAGGCTGAGCTGCTGGACGGTGTTGGCCTTGATGACGTACTCATCAGAGATTCCGGCGCCGCGTAGAGTAATTGGCACGCGGCGGGACGTCAAGTCTGTTGAGCACATGTTTTTTGCTCCGTGTAGTCGTAGCTCACGGGTAGGTCCGGTTGTGCCGATTTTCTGTGCTGTGGTGGCATCAATAAGGGTGACAGTTGAGCCCTCGTCCAGAAGCGCAAAGGTTTTAATCTGTCGCTTGGGGCCCGACAATATGACCCCCACCACTTTTAACACGGCACTTTCGGTATGGCGTCACATATTGTGAACGTTTGCCACTGTATTGTTATTTTCACGATAGTTCGGGTTGTGAAGAAGTCGGTGGTGGGGGTATCTGCACTCCCCCACTCCGCACCAGTCACTAACTTTGCAGAATTTGGTAAAATGTTTGCCATTGAGGCATACTCGGCACAATCCGGCACTTTTAACTGTCACAAAACGGGTTTTTATGTCTTTCGCGGCGAAAGTACGACATTCGCTAAGTTGGTGGCCATTTTCACCGCACTGAACACACCCGGCGCGGTTGTCGAACTCGCGAACTTCATCGTAACTGTTTTGCACTTTTTCCCCGCTTCGATTATTTTCTCGATTATTACCAGACAAAATTTGGGGCATTCGATTATTACCAGACAAAATTTGGGGCTTTCGATTATTTTTCGCGAACTGTTGTTTTTCACTAGAATTGTTGTTGTAAACATTGTTTTCCCGCGATAAAAACCGTTCTGACGCGGCAGACGTGTTTAAACTGTTGTCACAAGTGTCACTTTTGTTCGAATTGTTTTTTCGCGAAAACTTTTCTGACGCGGCAGACATATTTAAGAAACTTTCACAGGTATCACGTTTTTTAGCACCGTTTTTGCGCGAAAACTGTTCCGTTGTCGCGAGCGTGTGTTCACGGCGTGGGCGGGACCTCGCGGGGTCAACCAAACCGGACTTTGGGATGGCGTTCGCGACGGTTTTCAGGAAGGCGGCAAACTGGCAGATGGTAGCGGAGGCCTCGTAGTGCCGCACTTCCATCAGCCACGCCAACCGCAAGGTGGGCGGCATCTTCCCCGCGATGTCACTGAGCAGCGCTGGATTCGTCAGATAGCCATCATTGTTGAGGGAGCGGAGTGATGCCACCAGGTTTTGAACTGTGCCAGAGAAGTCTGCGATGTCCTCCAGAGAGGCCTCAATTGTGAGGTGGGGCAGCTTCTTCACTTTGTCCAGCATCAGAGCAGCGAGTGAAGTAGTCCCTCCAAATCTCTGCTCCAGGACTGCCAGGATCTCCGGAACCTGGGCAGGGTCCATCAGAAGGGGGCCGACGGCTTCTCGGGCTTTCCCCTTGAGGGCCCGCTGTAGGCGGATCAAGTTTTCGCTGGAGGTCATACGACATGTGGAGGTAGACTGGTTAAACTGTGCCCTCCAGGTGGGCCACTCCAGTGGATCTCCAGAGAATGGAGGCAGGTCCTTGGCCATAGATTGTCTGGCAATAAGGGCCGCCATTCGTGGATCGTCCTCGATTGTGGGACGGGGGCTGTCCTGAGCCCTTGAAGCTCTGATGGCTTCTGTCAGGGCGGAGGCCAGCTGAGCCATGGGACTGCCATCATGCTGAACCCAGGCTCTGGTATGTTGGGCCGTCTCATCCGCCGTAGGTTGGGGCGGGAATCTCGGCATGGAGCTGGTACTGGCTGTGGGCGGGCCATCTGGCCGTGCCGGCACGCCATACTCCTGTTCGCGCAGTGGTACGGGCGGCACATGTCCAGATGGTCCAGATGGTCCAGAGGGTCCAGGTGGTCCAGGCTGTGTCCATGGCACGTCCCACTGCTCCAGCAGTCCGGCAGGTGATCCTGGCGTCGGCGCTGGGTACCCCGGGTGGGGCAGAGGTACGGGCAGCACAGGGCCATGAGGTCCAGGCTGCACCAGTACTGGGCATCCCTGAATGGTCCAGGGTGCTGGTTGCGCAGGGCCTGCTGGCTCTTGCTGCGCTCGTGATGCGTACCTCTGGTCCACCAGAGGTACAGGTCCGGCTGGCACTTCAGGTACGGCTTGCCTCTGTTCTATCAGAGGGGCGGGCGGTACGGGGCCAGAGGGTCCAGGCTGCATCATGTTTGGCCACCCTGCATTGGGCCAGGGTGACGAGGGCGGGGGACCGGCTGGCCTTGGCTGCGCCGCTGCTGAGTACCTCTGGTCCACCAGAGGCACCGGGCTCGGTTGGCCGGGCTGCACCCATCCAGGGCTGTACCCTTGGAAGCGCCAGGGTCCTCCTTGAGCAGGGTACCCTTCCAGGAGTACGGGTCCAGATCGGGCAGGCACTGCTGCTGCTGGTTCCTCGTACCTCTGGTCCACCAGAGGCACCGGGCTCGATTGGCCGGGCTGCGTCCATGATGGTGGTGACCTCTCCAGGAGCTTCGAAGGTCCAGGAGGGGCAGGGGCTGCTGCTGTTGGAGCTGATTGAAGAGCTGCTTTAAGTCTCTCAATGTGCTCGGTTTGACTGCGAAGCTGTTGTCGCAATGACTCCATCGCATCCTCTTGAGATGTGGAGGGCGGTGAGTCATGATGTGCAGGTGGTGCCATGTCAGGAGTAGTGCTGGGCGTGGGCATGGGGGTTACGTCAGGCGTGACGTGAACCGCAGCCGTGGCCTGAGACCCAGCGTCCAGGGCATCTGCAGATGGTGTTGAGGATCCATCGTCTTGGATCCGGCTCGACCGTAAAGTTGGAGACATCTTGGTTGAAGGCGTGTGAGAATCCCGGCTCGAAGGACCACTTGTACTGGACGGGAGTCCGCACAAGACTGTAGATTTAGGCGCCGGGTCCAAACCGTGTCTTCAACCGATGAGAATGCTCCTTTACGGCCGATGATGATGATGATAGTTGTATATTTGATGAAATCTGCCTCCCGCACCCAGGCTTGGTGAATAGTGGGCACTGGGTGTGCTGTTGTCTCTGCTCGCTTCTGGTGTTGGCGGTTTTCCAGAGGAGGGCCGGCTGGTCTTGAAGAGGTAACACCAGAAGATCTTGGAGCAGAAGACTCGGCGAGGTGAGGCAGATGTTGGGCAGGAGTCACTTGTAGATAATAAAACGCTTGGTTTCGGTGGTAAAGATGAACTGATTTATTTTTAATTATGTGGCTGCTTATATTTAATTAGCCTGACTCGCGCCCGACATTGGGCTAGGAGCCCAAAAGTGGTGGGGGGTTGTACCCGCGCCAACAATGAGTTTATAGCCTCCGACAAACTGTTGCATATTCATTTTGTCGGTAGTACTGGTGATAGTAGTCGCTTAAATTTGAGAGTTAGAAAAGATTTTGAGCGCTTACATGAATGATAATTACATAGTTTAAATGCATAGTAGTTATAGGAATGTGTATCTTGACAACTAGATTTTTTGTTTGTCAAGATACGACAAAAAATAAGAAATGTTTGTAAAATAAATGTGTAAAAATGATCTCAAGCGATCAAATTTGTAAAACATGTTAAGTTAGTATTTTTCCGAGGTCCCCCGTAACATAGCGCTCAGAAAGAGATAAGATTCACTATGCTACGAGGTTCCTGGATTTTTGTACACGCAAAAAGGGTAAAAAATATTGTTCAAAAATGGGTTTACATATGGGTGAAAAACAGCTTTTTTAATATCTCCTCAGCGGTAGTATATCGAAAATAGTGTTTATTTGACTACCGCCGAGGGGATGAACAAGTAAAATATACATATTTGCAATGTTTAAAAATTGATTTTTCTATGTAAAATTTACATAGAAAAAATGCTGGACATTGATCCACGCGGCAGGTAAGCCGGCGATGTGGTATCGAAGCCATTCGGAGTCAAAGTTTTCAAGCCGCTTGGGCCGAAAACTGGACAAAATGACCAGTGGCGGGGAGTGGTGATTTTGCCAGTGGCGTGGAGTAGGGACATTTTATAAAAGTAAACAATTTTTATGAAATTAAATAATATGGTCAACTACGTCCGTTACAGTGTGCTTACGGCGTTAAAATTATACACTAAAATATAAGAAGCATTTCTAATATTGACGATTTTTTTAATTTTTCTGGATCAATTCAATTACCAATTCGACGTTATTATTTTATCGGAATGCTGGCTTAGTAAAGATTACACCTCAAAAGTTATTCACAATTACTCTGAACACCACACAAACATATATCTTAATAAGTCTAGCGGGATCGTTGTATACATCAGAGACGGACTTCAATCTCAAGTTGATGAAATTTTCTTATCACAAGCCAACTGCCTGAAAATTGTATTGAATAATAATCTATGTATTTTTGCAATATACAGATCACCCTCTTTTCAAAATATTGACACTTTTCTGAATTCACTCCAATCAATTATCAACAGCTCAAAAAATACAGAACGGCAAATAATTATAGGCGACCTCAACATCAATACAATTACCGAATACCACCGCCAATCCAACGATTACCTATGTTTGCTAACTGAAAATGGGTTCATTCAGACAATTATTAGCCCTACTCGTGAGCAGGGCATGAGTAAATCTTGTCTTGACCACATCAACATCAAAAAAATTAACCATGTTGACTCATTTGTCATTCACTCTACAATCTCAGATCACTATACAACAGCACTCTGCCTTAAAAACAAACCTCCTAATCCTGCTAAAATTAAACATGTTGCAAGAATAAACTATAATAACTTAATTGAAGACTTGAGCTCAGAAAACTGGCAAAATGTTCTAGACCAAATCGATGCCGACTCATCGATGAATGAATTTATCACTAAATTACATTCATATATTTCTAAACATACAAGCAATAAACTTATACCACATAAACAAATAAAACTTACGCCATGGATCACCCCTGGCCTTATCAAATCGATTAACATTAGGAACCAACTTCATAAAAAGGCGAATAGGTGCCCGGAAAATATTATAGTACAAGCTCATTACAAAAATTATAGGAACTTATGCAAAAAAATAATAAAATCGGCCAAAGAAAATTATTATAAAAAAATAATTTACGAAAATAACTGTACTCCAAAACGTTTATGGGAAGCATTTCGCAATATAACTAAAACAAAAATAAATAAATCTTCCGATATTAAATCACTGAACATCAATAACGCGAACACCTCAGACCCAAAAATCATTGCGAATTTTGCCAATAATTATTTCACGTCAGTGGGAGTCACACTTGCGAAAAAAATTCTCAACAATCTTAATACAACAGAATCCGATCTCGCTAAGTTAAAAATATCTAATTTCGGTCATAAATTAGACAACATCCAAACAACTTCAAACGAAGTCATAAATATAATTGACGAACTTAAGTCATCGAATGCTTGTGGTCCTGATAACGTTTCATCAATTCTGCTAAAAATTTCTAAATCCTTCATAGCAACTCCAATCGCGTATATTTCCAATCTAAGCTTCAATTCAGGAAAATTTCCAAATCATTTAAAAAACTTTATTGTTATACTGCTTCACAAAAATGGAGATAAATCGCAGATACACAATTACCGGCCAATTTCTTTGCTTAATTCAATCTCGAAAATTATTGAGAAAATTGTAAAGAATCGTCTAAGTCATTACCTTGAAAAAAACAATATCATTTCCAATAGACAGTATGGCTTCAGACCAGGATTGAGCACTGAAAATGCCATTACAAACCTGACGAAAATCATCTCCAACAATATAGATAGAGGAAGAAAATGCATTGCGCTCTTCTTGGATCTAGCCAAAGCGTTCGATACTATCTCACACAAAATTCTCTTGAAAAAACTACAGCGCATCGGCATTCAGGGTCAGCTACTTAAGTGGTTAGGTAGTTATATAGAAAATAGGAGCCAAAGAGTGAATATTAACGATACTCTAAGCGATCCGGCTGATAGAAACTTTGGTGTACCTCAAGGAAGCACTCTAGGACCACTTTTATTCAATATCTATATAAATGAATTATGTAACAGTTCATTTGCCGATGATATTATCACCTTTGCCGATGACACAGTATTATTATTTGAAGGCAAAAATTGGAATGAAGTTCATAGTTTTTTGTTTTTGGGGTGTTATGCCGTGTTTCGCTAACTCCTTCTTTAGCCAACGTTTCGGACAGCATTGCAGTGTCCATCATCAGGGCAGATGTGTTATTTGAGGTTGTGTAAAAATGTGAGCTTATGTATGAGGTTGTGATACCGTGTTGCCAGCTCCAACCCTCTGAGCTAACATTAACGAATTATTATTTTTTTATTTTTTTTTATTTAAAGTGGTTTTCTTCGTTTAGCTCTGGTGTAGCCATCAATTACCGGATACCAAGAAATATTGAGCTAAGCTCCATCGTCTCTATTAATGTTTACGGGATTTTTATGTATTTCAATGGCCTCCGTAATCAGCCGTGCTCTATAAGTTTTGGGTCTCCCCAGGATTTCAGGAACAAATCCAAAGTAATGCCCGGTGTCAATCAAATGCTCGGCAATTGCCGATTTGTCAGGGTGGCCGAGTTTACAGGCTCTGAAGTGTTCTGAAATCCTTTTGGAGATAGTCCGCTCTGTCTGGCCTACATAGACCTTGTCACATCCGGAACAGCTGAGTTTATATACTCCATCTGTTTCCAGAGGAAACTTAGTCTTTGCAGACCTCAGTAAGTCCTGTATCTTTGTTGTTGTTCCGAAGACAGCCTTGATATTTTCCTTTCTCAATAGCCTGGCAATTCTGTCTGTCACATTGTGCACATAAGGCAGGAAGGCACAGCCTTTCGACTCTTGTTCAATTCTGTCTTCGTTTGGTGCAGATTTGGCTCTTATGATTTGCCTTGTCTGACTTGCTGGGTAGTCGTTACGCTCCAGTGCATCGGTCAGCTTCGTAAGTTCCGCTCCGATTTTATGTTCTTCACATATTCTGGTCGCTCGGGTCACCAATGTATGGATAAGTCCTCTTTTCTGCGCTGGGTGGTGGTGCGAATCAGCGTGTAAGTACCGATTCGTATGGGTTGGTTTCCTATATACAGTATGCCCTAGGCTACCATCGCTTTTTCGCATCACCTCCACATCTAGAAAAGGCAGGATTTTATCTTCGTTTTCCAGTTCCATTGTGAATTTAATTTTGCTGTGGAGAGAGTTAAGATGATCCAGGAATTCGTTTAGTTTCTCCGTTCCATGAGGCCAAATGGCGAAGACATCGTCAACGTAGCGCCACCATACTTTAGGGACAGCCGAAGCTGTGTCGAGTGCCACTTCTTCAAACTTCTCCATAAAAAAGTTGGCTAGTACTGGCGATAACGGACTGCCCATCGCAACTCCCTCCAATTGCTCAAATAGTTCACCCTGAAACGCAAAGTATCCCGTTTTGAGGCAGTGTTCAAAAAGTTTGCAAATGTCTTCCTCATATATCTCCCTGAGCATTGTCATAGAGTCTTCTAGAGGCACATTTGTGAAAAGTGACACGACGTCAAAGCTGACCAGAATATCTCCTTCCTCAGTCTTAACTTTCTTGAGCTTACTAATCAGATCTCTTGAATCCTTAATCCACGATTCGGTTTTTCCAGTTTGCATCTGCAGTAATCTCGAGAGGTATTGGGAAAGTTTGTATGTAGGAGCACCAATAGCGCTGACAATCGGTCTCATTGGGATTTCCTTTTTATGTATTTTTGGGAGACCGTACAGGGCAGGAGTTCTAGAGGCTTTTACAAAAAGCTTAGACCAATCCTCTTTCCTGATGCTAGAAGCTTTCACTAGTTCCCTTGTCTTTATGTCAATCTTGTTGGTGGGGTTGTTTTTAATCTTCTTATAGGTGCCTGAATCGCACAAGAGGTCTTCCATCTTCTTTGTGTAGTCTGCCGTATTAATCACAACAGTGGCATTTCCTTTATCAGCTGGCAGAACCAAGATTTCCTCATTGGCGCGTAATTCTTTTTTTTGTTTGAAAGGCTCAACCGAGACAAAAAAAGTTGATCGAAAACAACTCGATCAAAATAAAGTTGTCATCAACATTTCGACCCTTGCGTTGAGCCCAGACGCAACTTCTGTGCTGGCAAAGGGGATGAATTTTGCAGTGGCCCCCAAAAAGATACCTGTGGAATCCATCGTATGTGGTGTAGAGACTGCACTACACACAATGATGAAAGAACACAAAATGTCAGAGGTGCAAGCAGAGGACATCCGGCAAGAGACTTGCCATATTTTGAAAAGGGCTGAAATATACCCCGCCCCAATATCACGAAAGGAGAGTTTGCGGCCCTAAAAGAATTACGCGCAAATTCACAATGGAACTGGAAAACGAAGATAAAATCCTGCCTTTTCTAGATGTGGAGGTGATGCGAAAAAGCGATGGTAGCCTAGGGCATACTGTATATAGGAAACCAACCCATACGAATCGGTACTTACACGCTGATTCGCACCACCACCCAGCGCAGAAAAGAGGACTTATCCATACATTGGTGACCCGAGCGACCAGAATATGTGAAGAACATAAAATCGGAGCGGAACTTACGAAGCTGACCGATGCACTGGAGCGTAACGGCTACCCAGCAAGTCAGACAAGGCAAATCATAAGAGCCAAATCTGCACCAAACGAAGACAGAATTGAACAAGAGTCAAAAGGCTGTGCCTTCCTGCCTTATGTGCACAATGTGACAGACAGAATTGCCAGGCTATTGAGAAAGGAAAATATCAAGACTGTCTTCGGAACAACAACAAAGATACAGGACTTACTGAGGTCTGCAAAGACTAAGTTTCCTCTGGAAACAGATGGAGTATATAAACTCAGCTGTTCCGGATGTGACAAGGTCTATGTAGGCCAGACAGAGCGGAATATCTCCAAAAGGATTTCAGAACACTTCAGAGCCTGTAAACTCGGCCACCCTGACAAATCGGCAATTGCCGAGCATTTGATTGACACCGGGCATTACTTTGGATTTGTTCCTGAAATCCTGGGGAGACCCAAAACTTATAGAGCACGGCTGATTACGGAGGCCATTGAAATACATAAAAATCCCGTAAACATTAATAGAGACGATGGAGCTAAGCTCAATAGTTCTTGGTATCCGGTAATTGATGGCTACACCAGAGCTAAACGAAGAAAACCACTTTAAATAAAAAAATAAAAAAATAATAATTCGTTAATGTTAGCTCAGAGGGTTGGAGCTGGCAACACGGTATCACAACCTCATACATAAGCTCACATTTTTACACAACCTCAAATAACACATCTGCCCTGATGATGGACACTGCAATGCTGTCCGAAACGTTGGCTAAAGAAGGAGTTAGCGTAACACGGCATAACACCCCAAAAACAAATAACAAAAATACTTTTGGCCGTGAAAATCTTAAATCATATTTGAAGTTCATAGTAATGCAGAAATTGGTATTAACAAGGTAAAACAATGGCTAGATAATAATCTTCTCACTCTCAATACTGACAAAACTAAATTCATTTGCTTCAGTGCAACTCAAGCGGGACAACCAAGAGAAACTCAAAGAATTATTATACACCATTGCAATGACCCAAACACTTATAGAGTATGTGGATAGCATAAAATATCTAGGAATTATTGTAGACAAGAATCTGAGATGGAATGAACATATCTATTCAATCTCCACAAAGGTCAGAAAACTCACACATCTTTTCATGGCGATTAGAAATATTCTATGCGCAAAAGATCTAAAACTAATGTACTATGCCATGTGCAACTCTTTACTTGAATATGCATCTTTAGGATGGGGAGGATGTACCAAATCAATTCTGGACCCCTTAGCCAAAGCACAGAAATCACTACTAAGGGTCATACTTAAAAAACCATTTAGATACCCCAGTAATGATTTATTCAAAGAGATAGGAGTTCTGGATGTGAGGCAACTATTTATAAGAAAAGTTATATTATACACACAAAAATATCGTCACCTCTTCCCCTCCGTAGAACATTATCACAACACCCGACATGCAGGGAGGAATCCAATAGTTCCACTTGCTACTATGACATCCCTTGCTCAAAGACAATATTCTTACCTAGGTCCAAAAATGTTCAACCTTATACCCGGTTCTTGGAAATTGAAAAGTGGAAGCGTCCTGCGTAAATTAGTCAATGATTGGATTCTAAACTTAGGGAGAGTCGAAAGTGAACGTATGCTGTATAACTGTTAAACAAAATCACCAAACTTTCCTGATCACTAGACCAAAATTCCTACCACACTTCATTGAGTTCTGATATTGCTCCGCAATGTTTCGACATCCATTCTGATGTTTTTATACCTTCTGATGTTTTTCAACCTAAGATTTATGGTTATGCGCCCCTGAAGCCTGTCTGCTCATTAGGTACATCACTACTGTAAAGCGTATCACATTTGTACGTCGCACACTAACTCTGTGTGAAACTTGGTACCTACTACGGTAATGATTTATAATAAATACATAACACAATATGGCGTACGAAGTAATGCACCAATTTCACCAAAGTAGCACTAAATCAGGTACTATGTATTTATATTCATAGTTTATGTTTCATAGTTTATATTTCTATCTATATATATAGTTATTGTTTTTACATTTTAGCAGTAGTTCAAGAAATGAGCGCGGTGTATATTCGTATTGTCGTATAATATAATTTGTTCTGAATTCATGTTTTAATTCAGTGAAAACAATCATGCACATAATTTATTACACATTCTAGTTACAACGCTTACCTCATACTCTGTAAATTTTAATATTTTATGTTACCAGGTTAATTCGGTAAATCCGATTATAATATATGCTACCAGATTAATTTTTTCTACTTCTCACAAAACAATGTATGTGTACTTATATTTATTATATACATTTTCTTTATTACACAACTTAGTTTCAGAGAAAAAATGAAACTTTTTTTTGGGTTTTTGTTATGTAATTATGTACATTTCAGTAATAATATGAACTAAACATGTCAATTTGTCTGTCCTAGAACGGGAAACTTTCCTAGTTGGACAGGCAAAGCATCCAATATGTAATACGTACTTTCTTTTGATAAATAAATAAATAAATAAATAAAAGTTAGAAATTAACAAAAACTCTAATAATCCGCAAGCTATTCTAATTAATGAACAAACAAATATAATTCGTTCACCCCTACTAGATATCTTCAAACCTAGTGCAAATATGAGTGCACTATGAAGTACTTAATTATGCTATTAAAATAACCCTATGAGTCATCGTTTGGGAATAACTAACATTAAGACATTCAGTCAAATTTAAACATTACACTAATTGGGGAAACTTTGCTGGGGTAATAACCATTAATAATTTCTAATATCTTACTCAAAAATCAATTAAGAAATCAGTAATTGAAATTAAAATACCTACCCAGAAATAATATAAATGTATCGTCTGTAAGTGGGCTACCCACAGTTTGATAATGCCTTCAGAGGGCGAAACAGCTGTCACGCGTAATAATAATTACACAGCAGAACTTGTTTAAAAATAAACTGTTTTTTTAAACCCAATAATAATATTATTGAATATATAATACAATCACTTAAAAATGATAGTGCGCCAGGATACGACGGTATAACTATAGAAATCTTGAAAAAATACTGTAATTTTCTAACCAAAACGATTACGCATATAATTAACGTAAGTACTAAATACGGAATATTCCCGTCTATCTACAAAAAAGCCATTATAATCCCAGTATATAAATCCGGAGATTCAAAAGAAGTAAACAATTACCGCCCAATATCCTTACTATCCAACATTGCACAAATACACTAAAAAGTAATAAAAAAACAAATTACTGATTATACAGACAACCAAAAAAGTATTAACCCTAGTCAATACGGTTTCAGAGATAAACTTAGCACACAAGACGCAATTGCAGAATTAACTAAGCTTATTTACAAAACATTAGATAGAGGCAAAAAATGCTTAAGTATATTCATTGACCTCCGTTAAAGCTTTTGATAGTGTCTCACATTCAAAATTAATTAATAAACTAAATAATATAGGAATTACTGGCAAAGCTAAAACATGGTTAAAAAGTTATCTCTATCAAGGAACTCAACAGGTTAAAGTAAACAACGAATTAAGTGAAATAGAAAATATAGATTTTGGAATTCCACAAGGAACTGTTTTGGGACCTTTACTATTTATATTATATGTTAATGAACTTTTTCAACTCCCAATCATTGGTAACATTATATCTTACGCAGATGACACAGTGAAAACTATTGAAGGAAATTCTTGGAATGAGGTCGAAGTATCAGCTAATAATGCAATAAATATCGTTAAACTGTGGTTTGACGAAAACTTATTAACACTAAATGTCGAAAAAACCCATTTTATACCTTATAGCCTAACAGGGAATAACTCAAATGTAAATCTAAATATAAAAATTCACGAAAGAAATTGCCTCCTTAGATTCGCACACTGTAATTCAAACTGTATACACATTATTAGTAAAGAAGAAATAAAATATCTTGGAATAATTATTGATAATAACATCAAATGGAAAAGTCAAATAAATTCCACAGTAGACAGAATGAGAAAACTGATCTATATATTTTTTAGACTAAGAAATATTGTATCATTAAAAATACTAAAAGATATTTATTATGCACTGGCGCACTCTGTACTTCAATATGGAATCGTGGCTTGGGGGGGTGCATATAAATCATCCCTACTCCCATTGGAAACTATTCAAAAAATGTTAATAAAAATCATCTTACTACCCAACTATAAATGTTTTTCAAGATTTCCCGGTTCCCCCAATTACAAAAATTTATGAAAAAATTGCACTTCTACAAATACATAAAGATTTCTTTAGTAAAAATAATTTACCACCATTGAATATTAGCAAAAGAATAAATTCTGTTGGAGGACTAACCGTGTCACTAGCACGAACCACAACAGCACAGCATCACTATATATTCAAGGGTGTAAAATTATTTAATAAATTACCCCTTGATATACGATCGGAAGAAAACTACAAAAAATATTTAAAAAAAATTAAATTAAAATACTCTTGTACCACCTCATAACCTTACTTATTGTTTAGAAATATGTTTCCGCCTTTTCAATTCTTTGAATCATTTATTTACTAAGCAATATTTTTATTACTTTTATTGTTATTTTTTGTTAAATTACTAATATTTTTTGTTTAATTTAAACAAATGTAAAAATATTTTGTTGTCCTCTCCTAAACACAAGCAGCTGCTTTATTAGGAGAGTGATTGAAATATTGGTGTTTATATTGTTATAATTTTGTAATCTTGTTTATATGTTTCAATAAAAAAAAAAAAAAAAAAAAAATTTAAAAAAATTGTAAAAAAATGAAAAAAATTTCAAATGTTAAATTATGACGGTTCTCTTATGTACGGAGAAAAATACTTACATTTTAAAATATCTGAGAGAAAAATCGTCATCAGTCAAATCAATGGAACTTTTTCCTGTCTGCCCAGGTAGTACGTTCTCGAGCGGTTGAAGTACCTAGCGGCTGTGCTTACCAAATAATTCTAGAAGGTACAAGGTGCAATCTCCGTAGGGTAAAAAAAAAAGAAAATATTCTAGAACGCACAACTAGCTGCTCCTATAGTAGGTACTTCTATAGTTAATTATATAGTTTATTATAGGTTTATTATAGGTAATTCTATAGTTTTGACAGACAATTTAGAAGTGAAATAATATTATTAGAATAAATAGTTGAATGCATTATTGTACACATATTCATATATATTTTGATATTCGTCTAAGAAGTAGGTATGACAAAATTATCTTTTTTACACATACTTCGTACATTTAAGTTTTAAAAAATAATCAAATCTTTTACAATGCGATTCGGAACAAATTTAAAAATTAAAATCGAAAGGTAATAAATATTTTGACCATTACAAATGATACACATTTTATATACTAAAAATTCTCTGGAGAAACATATCATATCTATAACTAAAATTTATTGTGTACCTAAATAGTTTTCGTGAAGATGAATGTTAACACAAGAAACAAAAAAGGGGCCAGTCAAAGTCTCTTCGAGAAAATGCATAATTGCATATGAAACCAACTAGTCTTCACTGTAAGTGTGAAGGTGGATTTTCAAATCTTTCATTTGAGAACATGAATAATTTCAGCCAGAAAACGAAAAAGTTTTTTCTTAGCTGTAAGTCAGCAAGTTTCTCTTCAAGGTACACTTATGATAACTTGCAAAGTTGCACTCGGAACATAAAAATTGTTTTTCTCCGCTGTGAGTCAGCATGTGATCCATCTTATGTCTAATATATATCTTATATAGAGGTAAGATGGCCTTGCCTAGAAACAGAATATGTACACTTGGAAAATGATAAAGGTGTGTCGCCACTGTGAGTCAGCATGTGGCTTTTTGATGTGCTTTTTGAGAACATCCATAGATGAACAAGGAACAAGAAAAAGCTTGCCTTTTAAAACATTAATATGTGGACTTATGGAAAATAAAACCGGTTTGCGCCACTATGAGTCAGCAAGTGGGTCTTTAGATGGGCGTTTTGTTATAATGAAATGTTTCACACGGAACATGAAAAATGTTTTCCTCCACTGTGAGTCAGCATATGTCTCTTCAGGTTACCCTTTTGACGACATGCATAGTCACACTCTGAACATGAAAAAGGTTTATCTCCGCTGTGAGTCAGCATATGCTTCTTCAGCTGACCCTTTTGACAACATGCATATTTGCACACGGAACATGAAAAAGGTTTTACTCCACTGTGAGTTAGCACATGGCTCTTTAGTTGAACCCTTTGATAACATGCATAGTTGCAAGCGGAACACGAAAAAAGTTTTTCTTCACTGTGAGTCAGCATGTGCATCTTCAGCTGACCTTTTCGACAACACGCATAGTTGCACACGGAACATGAAAAAGGTTTTTCTCCAATGTGAGTCTGCGTGTGGCTCGTCAGGTCGCTCTTTCGATAACATGCATAGTTGCATACGGAGCATAAAAAAGGTTTTTCTCCACTGTGAGTCAGCATGTGGATCTTAAGTTGACCCTTTCGATAACATGCATAGTTGCACTGGGAACATGTAAAAGGTTTTTCTCCACTGTGAGTCAGCATGTGTGCCTTCAGGTTACCCTGTTGAGAACATGCATAGTCGCACTCTGAACATGAAAAAGGTTTTTCTCCACTGTGAGTCAGCATGTGGCTCGTTAGGTAGCTCTTTCGATAACATGCATAGTTGCATACGGAGCATGAAAAAGGTTTTTCTCCACTGTGAGTCAGCATGTGGTTCTTCAGTTGACCATTCTGATTACACGCATAGTTGCAAGCGGAACATGAAAAAAGTTTTTCTCCACTGTGAGTCAGCATGTGGCTCGTTAGGTAGCTCTTTCGATAACATGCATAGTTGCATACGGAGCATGAAAAAGTTTTTTCTCCACTGTGAGTCAGCATGTGGTTCTTCAGTTGACCATTCTGATTACACGCATAGTTGCAAGCGGAACATGAAAAAAGTTTTTCTCCACTGTGAGTCAGCATGTGGCTCTTCAGATAATCCTTTCGATAACACGCATAGTTGCACACGGAACATGAAAAAGGTTTTTCTCCACTGTGAGAATAAGGAGAGAAGAGTAGTTGCGATGGAGAGGAGTGAATCCTTTTTCTACAAAATGCGTCTGAAGATCTGTCGACAAATTTGAAAAATAATATGGATGAAAATGATTCAGTTAAACTTAAAGTAAATAAACGAAGTAAGTTCGTAGAGACGTTAAAAAAAATAAGAAATGCCAAATTTTTCAAGTTAACAATGAAAATTGGTTTTACCTGCTGCCTTGGTAATACTTTCAAAGCGTTCCAAACATTCCTCTTTTACATCCAGCAGGTCTATATCAATTTTTATATAAGTAAGCCCCGCTTCATCTTGTTGGGGTCCAAGATCCGGCTTTATGGTAACTGTTTCCACATTAATGCTTCCTGGAATAAAAAAGGGGTATAAATAGAATTTATCTTTGCATGGCCAACCCTGAAACAAACGGCGCTAGGAGCGAGTTTAATTTTGGCTGCCCTAACAGTCTTAATTAGTACACGCCAAGGCAGGAAATAACTGTAATCAATAAAATGATGATTTGTGGTTTTTTGTAGCGCGGTATTTATCAAAAATAATATCAAGGGCGATATGTTCAGTTGAGTATTCGACGCCCGGAACGAAGTGCTCCAATTGCGCCCACATAGGGTCAGCCATGTATCTTCGTGCCATTGATATAAAGAGAAAAAATTTTTAAATCGAAAAACTGTAAACTATTTTTTAACGAATAAAGATACCGTAGAAGCGGGAATTTGGATGAAAGTTTTAAAGTTCAATATCAGATAAATATGACCTCAGACGTCCGCTTGAGGGAACGATTCAAGGAGAAAGAAAAATCCTGTTTTAGAGCACCTTAAGTAGGGAGTTGTAAGTCAATGGGATAGTGTGTTCTCAATCAATAGTAATGTATTTTGATAGTTTCCGGCAAGGAAATTTTAGGGTAAATACCCAATACACCTCATGTATTATAAGAGAGGAAGAAACAAGTATGTGTCCTGTTTGCACGACTTTTCAAGACAGACATGGATTCCGGACGTCCGTATTCAAACTTCTATATTTTACACGCATGCAATGCAAATGGCTGTATGAGTACTCTTCGCATATTGCAAGAATTCCTTCGTTACAGCTGGGAGGTCGAAATTTAAATCCGAAAATGCAATTTCACCTCCACCTTCTTCCTGGAGCCCTGGTTCCGTCTTGATGGATATAGTATTTGGCTTCAGTAGATCCATGGTCTGCTTTGGTAGGGTTTGGTAATTAGTTTAACCCTGAAACAGAACAAAGTTGTAACGGAATTCAGTTTTCAAAATTTTATTTCTCGTGTCATTGCAAAAATACACAGTAGGAAACCTTGTAGTTATGACAAAGTTTGAAAGAAACGTCGTTTATCTTGGGAAAACTCTTTATTTATTTACCGTCTATGTCTACCGTCAATCCGTTGTAATCCACCTGTGATTAAACAACTGTTATCCGTATATTTGTTATCATTTTAATAAATGCATTTGAAATACTAATCTTTTAATAGGTTGATGTCAAATTGACAGTTTAAAACATTATGCTGTAACAAAACGCCCGATGATTTACTAACTAAACTGGAAGAACGGCCGCAACCAAAATGAATAGCAATGAATTTAAGTATTATTTCTTACCAATAACCATCACATGCAAGGTATAATAAGTTTAACAGGGTTAAACAGAGTGTAAAAACAGGAAGAAAGATTGTCGGAGAAGAAAGCACTTTTCAAAAAATATATAGGTTATGCATAGACAAGAATGCAGTCATAGACAATTGATATAATTTTCATGAACCTTGCCTTTTAAGAACTTGAAAACTTCTACTTTAATTTTACTGGGTACGATAAATACGCCTCTCCCAATATTATGATAATATGTCCCTAGGTATCTACGTGACTTGAATTCACAGAACGAACAAATTGAAGACTTGCACCCGAATATGTTCTCCGTTATTTTACACGCAGATAGAGGTGGCAGTTCGTATTATTAAACTTAAATATTTAGTTGTATAGAATGGCCGGTAACCGCCATAAAAAAATAGAAAGCCAACCTAGAAATACATCTATTAGTCCGCAGATTTAGCTCTAGACCAGTGTTTCCCAGCCTTTTTTATGCCATGCCCCACCGTAGTCTTTTCAAAAGTCAGATGCCCCACCGGCATCTTTTTTTATGAAACAGCAGGTAAATTTTAAAATCATAATGTCATATGTTTGTAAGCATATGAACCCCTAATGAAATTGAATAAAACCTTTTCTAATTCATATATTACAACTGAAATTAAATTCAGTTACGCTTGCTACAAATAAATTTGATGTCCGGATCTAACTTAGTTAATTTCGGTCTTAGGTCCCCTCTATTAGTTATTTCCAATCGATTTAGTTTTTTTAATGAGTAAATCGCTTATGGCGCTAAAACCACATTCCACCAAATAAGTTGAGGGAAAGGTTAATAATAATTTACTGGCATGCAAAGTAATGTTAGGATATTTTGTGTTAGTTTCTTTGCAAATTCTTAGTGTAAGTTTCTTCTTTAAGCCTTAATTTAACACTCACGCTGAGTAAAAAACCGTTATCATTATATTAATGTAATTCTTCATGTTCACGCAAGCCAAATTTAATGGCATACGTGGTCACTCATACGAGGACTCTATTCTTATTTTCTTCTGCCATTATTCATTTTCACAGAAGTCACAGTTATCGCAACATGTTCTCACTCATTCTAAGGAAACTTTCTTCTTATTTTATTACTGTGATTATTCATTGTCAAGCATAATAAGACACATTCACACTCATACTAAGGAAAACCCGTCCCTTTTCTCGTGTTCTTTCTGTAACTATCCATGTTTACAGAAGTCAAGCTTAATGGCAAACATATGCATTCATACTAAGGCAAAACCATTCTCATGTTCTTACTGTAACTATTAATGTTCACAAAAGACAAACTTAGTGACTTAGTGACATTCGCATTCACACTAAGGATAAACCGTTTTCATGTTCTTACTGCGATAATTCATGTTCACAGAAGTCATGTTTAATTAGAAACAATAGCATTCACACAAAAAAAAAACAATTCTTACGGAAATTATTCATGTTTATGGAAGTTAAATATGACGATCCACACTCATATTTAGGATCATCCATTCTCATTTTATTAGTGTAACTATTCATGTTTAGAAAAGTCAAGCTTATAAAGACACATTCGCACTCATACTAAGCAAAATCCATTCTCATGTTCTTACTGTGATCATTCGTGTCCACAAATTTTCAGCTTAATGTTAGAAATTCGCACTCATGTTTAGAAAAAATCATGTATCATGTTCTAATCGTATAAGAACATGATACATGATTAACAGTATTTTAGTTTATTTTAGGAAAATTAACAGTAACTTGGTTGGTTTATACATGTGCAATTTACAACTGAGAAACCAATTATAGATTTCCTCACTATTATGTAGGTATAAAACAATTAAGCAATACAACAACTACAGCTACATCCTGCATAGTTTCTGTGATTTTAGATAATTATTGAAATTGTAACGGGTTTCATTTATTAAGTACAATTTGGCGTATATTTCAATTTTGTACATCTCAAGCATTTTTTTGTACGACCGATGAGTATTCCCCTTTATATGTGGAATGCCCACGTGTCTCATCTCTGAAGCGTGGTGCCCCACCACTGAGGCGCTATGCCCCACCGGTGGGGCGTACGCCCCACCGTGGGAAACACTGCTCTAGACCATCATCAAGTCATAAATGTGAAATGGGAAAATGTTAAGCCAGCGACCCAAGGGCAATAAAAACATTCGCCCAAGGCTAGGCTGTATTGTAATTATTTGAAGGTCGTATTGTAAAAATGTAATATTTAAATATTTAACAATAATAATAAATCTAGTGGTGAGAATGGCGATGCCAGTGCCATGGACCCGAACAACGTACCGAAGTGGTGTAAAGCGGAACCACTATAGTTCCAGCACCCCACCACAGGCGTGCTACGGTCGCCGGATCGCGCGGCTGAAGACAACTGATTCTGCAACCGACAGTTACCATGAGAGTGGTATATTTATGGTTACAATCTCGCCTCCCCTTAGAGCGGTCACCGTGGCTCTTCCGCCCAGGAAGCTGCCTTCTCGGCAGTTACCATCTCGCCCCCGCTTGGAGCGGTCGCCGTGGCTCTTCCGCCCGGGAAGCTGCCCTCTCGGCAGTTACCATCTCGCCCCCGCTTGGAGCGGTCGCCGTGGCTCTTCCGCCCAGGAAGCTGCCCTCTCGGCGGTTACCATCTCGCCCCCGCTTGGAGCGGTCGCCGAGGCTCTTCCCGTAACCCAGCGAACTTCCGCCCAGGAAGCCAGAGTGGTCGCCAGACTTCCGCCCTCTCAGTAGTCGCTGCCTGCCAACTCCGCCCTTCGGAGCCTTGGCCCAGGCTGAACTGATTCCGCCCTTCGGAACTAGCCCAAGTTGCCGCTTGTGTTATCAGTGATAAGCGCGAACGTGGAGATCCCCGAATCCAGAATAATCGCAAAGGGAAGTGCCTGAACAATTTTTGTATATGTATTTCTTAACGTGACCTAATTTTTAAAGACATTGAATGAACAATAATTTAGGATTAAGTAAAATGACAATTAATTTCAAGAATTAGAATTAAGAATAGTATTAAGCCTAGATTTAAACTTACACTTAACCTTATACTCTTTATTTTAATAAATGTTTAAAAATATTGTGGTTGTAACTAAGTAACTTTTTTTTACTTTTTCCTCCTATTTTATATGCATAGTGTTAATATTAAACTCCCTTAAATATAGTAAAAACAAGTAGTACAGAATATATTTATCATTTTCTCACGAAAAAATGCATTAATAAAATTATATTTTATTCAAAACAAATAAAAATCGTGGCTCCCTTCTTATCAGGACAAAGAAATTTTTTTTCTGATAAAGAATACATAAATGATCTTAAATTTAATATCCTAATATATATGAATAAGCTTATCTCTTATTAAACATAATAAAAAACACTGTGTGTTCCATTTTCTTGTTAAAAGCAGAGAACTGTCAAAATTCAATACTGTCGTAAAAAGCCCATCTTCATATTTCATATTAGATAATTAAAGAACGGATTGTTTCGGAGAAATTTAATAATTCTTCAAATTTGAAAGTTAATTTTTGATGTTCTGTGAAAGATATTTACAATTCCTATTACTATTTCAGTTCTGTCAAACTACTAGCCTATAAAGATATAATAACAGAATTTGAATAGAACTTTCACAGAACCTTAAAATGAACGCGGAAATTTGATCAACTGTTCAAATTCTCCATAATAATCTGTTACGAATCAAATTTCATCACAAATAAATTTGAATGTGTCCCGCAGTGTGCGCCCAAAGACAAGTGTTGACAGACGGGGTTTTAAAGAAATAAGTGAGAAGTGCGGGGTAGGGCGACGCGGGGTAAGGCGACAGGTCCTACGAGCAGGAACTGGGACACAGGGGCATTTCACTCCGCTTTGGCCTTGAAACCCATTTGAAACCGCCACACCTACCTCTTAATTCTTATAGAAAACGAATAGTGTGGCCTGTGTAAAGAAGGAATGTTTGCAATATGCGGAGAGTACTCAAACAGCCAGTTAGTTGCATTGCATACGTGTAAAATATAGAGCCTTAAATTCGGAAACTGGGTAAAAATGACTAACTACTCGCTGCGTTGGGCCTACTTATATAGCCCAGCCGGCGGCGGTACTAAGTACGCGAGACCGCTGGTAAACTACGGGTCACTCGCTTCAGCGAGATTCTTCTGGTAGTTTCGATGCAGCTTGAATTATGCCTAGGCAATAGGCTAGAACCTTCTAGGGAATGCGCGTAATGTACATAGTCCAACTCGCAAAGTATTGTCGTAGGTAGTTCGCTTGGACGTCCCGAATAGGTAGCTCTTAGACAGGGAGCTGGTACCTATTTACATTACGCGATAAAATTTGTTGCGCAAAATGTCTCGTACACTCAAAGCCCATGCGTTTTAAACCGGTCGGCTTTCTGGAATACTCTCGCAGGATCGATCGCTACAAAATCATAAATATTGATTGAGAAAACACTATCCCATTGATTTAAAACTCTCTACTTACGATGCTCTAGAGCAAGGTTTTTATTTCTTGAAGAAGTTCCCTCAAGCGGACGTCTGAGGTCATTTTAATCTGATATTGACCTTTAAAAGTTCAATCCAAATTTTCGCTTCTGAAGTGTTGATCAATGGTATCATTATTCGTAAAAAAAATTATTAAAAAGTTATTTTTTTTTCAATTAAAAAAATGTTTCGTTTTATGTCAATGGTGCGAAGATACAGGGCTGCCCCCATGTGGGTATAATTTGAGCAGTTATCTCCGGGCGTCGAATATTTAACCTAACACATGGCTCTTTATATTATTTTTGATAAATACGGCGTTACAAAAAAAACACAAATCATCATTTTATCGATTACAGTGACATCCTGCCTTGGCGTGTACTAATTTAGACTGTTAGGGCAGCCAAAATTAAACTCGCGCCAGGCGCCGTTTAGTTCGGGGCTGGCCATGCAAAGATACATTATATTTATTTTCCTTTTTTATTCCAGGAAGCATTATTGTGAAGACAGTCACCATAAACGCGGATCTCGGACCCCAACAAGTTGAAGCGGGGCTTACTTATATGAAAATTGATATAGACCTGCCGGATGTTAAAGAGGAATGCTTAGAACGCTTTGAGAGAGTTACCAAGGCAGCAGGTAAAACCAATTTTCATTGTAAACTTGAACAATACGGCCTCTCTTATTTTTTTTAACGTTTCTATGAACTTGCTTCGCTTATTTTCTCTACGTTTAGGAAATAAGTTTAACTTAGTGTTTTTTATCCATGTTATTTTTCAAATTTGTCGACAGATCTTCAGACGCATTTTGTGGAAAACGGATTCATTTCTCCCAGTCGCAACTACTCCTTCTCTCCCAAGTCAAATTTTGCAATGAACATACGCACCCATGTAAGAGAAAAACCTTTTTCTTGTTCCCAGTGCAACTATTCAAAAGCTCAAAAGCGAAATTTAAAGAGACACATGCTGACTCACAGTGGAGAAAAACCCTTTTTATGTTCCGTGTGCAACTATGCATGTTATCAAAAGAGCGCCCTAACGAACCACATGATGACTCACAGTGGAGAAAAACCCTTTTCATGTGTGGAGTGCAACTATGCAAGTTTTGAACAGAGTGACCTGAAGAGAGACTTGCTGACTCACAGTGGAGAAAAACCTTTTTCATGTTCCGTGTGCAACTATGCATGTTATCAAAAGAGCGCCCTAACGAACCACATGCTGACTCACAGTGGAGAAAAACCTTTTTCATGTTCCGTGTGCAAGTACGCGTGTAATCAAAAGAGTAATTTAAAGATGCACATGCTCACTCACAGTGGAGAAAAACCTTTTTCATGTTCCGTGTGCAACTATGCATGTTATATAAAAAGCAACCTTAACGGACATATGCTGATTCACAGTGGAGAAAAAACTTTTTCATGTTCCGTGTGCAACCATGCATGTAACAAAAAAAGCCACCTTAAAATACACATGCGTATTCACAGTGGAGAAAAACCTTTTTCATGTTCCGTTTGCAACTATGCATATTATCAAAAGAGCGCCCTAACGAACCATATGCTGACTCACAGTGGAGAAAAACCTTTTTCATTTTCCGTGTGCAACTATGCGTGTTGTCGAAAGGTTCAGCTGAAGAGACACATGTTTACTCATAGTGGAGAAAAACCTTTTTCATGTTCCATGTGCAACTATGCATGTTATCAAAAGAGCGCCCTAATGAACCACATGCTGACTCACAGTGGATAAAAACCTTTTTCATGTTTGGAGTGCAACTATGCAAGTTATAAAAAAAGCAACCTAAACGGACACATGCGGATTCACAGTGGACAAAAACCTTTTTCATGTTCTTAGTGATATTATTCATTTTGTCAAAAGGGCATTTTAAAGAGACGCATATTGACTCTCAGTGGAGTAAACCGTTTTTCATGTTCTGAGTGCGATTATTCCTTTTCTTGAAAGGGCACTTTAAAGAGTCACATGCTGACTCATAGTGGAGAAAAACCTTTTTTCTGTTTTCAGTGCAACTATTCATTTAATTTCTCAAAGGGGCACTTTAAAGAGCCACATGCTGACTCCATTCTGCCATGTGCAACTATGCATGTTATCAAAAGAGCGCCCTAATGAACCACATGCTGACTCACAGTTGAGAAAAACCTTTTTCATGTTCCGTGTGCAACTATGCGTGTTGTCGAAAGGTTCAGCTGAAGAGACACATGTTTACTCATAGTGGAGAAAAACCTTTTTCATGTTCCATGTGCAACTATGCATGTTATCAAAAGAGCGCCCTAATGAACCACATGCTGACTCACAGTGGATAAAAACCTTTTTCATGTTTGGAGTGCAACTATGCAAGTTATAAAAAAAGCAACCTAAACGGACACATGCGGATTCACAGTGGACAAAAACTTTTTTCATGTTCTTAGTGATATTATTCATTTTGTCAAAAGGGCATTTTAAAGAGACGCATATTGACTCTCAGTGGAGTAAACCGTTTTTCATGTTCTGAGTGCGATTATTCCTTTTCTTGAAAGGGCACTTTAAAGAGTCACATGCTGACTCATAGTGGAGAAAAACCTTTTTTCTGTTTTCAGTGCAACTATTCATTTAATTTCTCAAAGGGGCACTTTAAAGAGCCACATGCTGACTCACAGTGGAGAAAAACCCTTTTCATGGTCCGTGTGCAACTATTCATGTTATCGAAAGCGCAATCTTAAGGGCCACATGCTGGTTTACAGTGGAGAAAAACCTTTTTCATGTTCTGAGTGCAATTATTCATTTTCTCGAAGGGGCTTTTTAATTCGACACATGCTGACTCACAGTGGAGGAAATCTCTTTTCCTGTTCTGAGTGAAATTATTCATTTTCTCGAAAGGGAAATTTAAAGAGCCACACGCTGACTCACGGTGGAGAAAAACTTTTTCTTGTTCCGTGTTTAACTATTCATGTTATCTAAAGGTCAATCTTATGGGCCACATGCTGACTCACAGTAGAGAAAAAACTTATTTATGTTCCGTTCTCAACTATGCATGTTTCTGAAAGTGTGTACTGAATAGTCATCTGCTGACACGCAATGAAGAAAAAATTTTGGCGAAGCACATACTGTCAAATCAATAAAAAATAATATTTAACAATACAATCTAACTATCTCTAAAGCAGATATTGGAAACAGTACAGTTTTCTTTAATAAATGTTATTTATTTAAAAAAAGTTTAAGATGTGCTGGATACTAGTTATGTATTGAAAAGGACCCCACCCCTAAATATGCAGCAGACGAAAATGCAATACTAAATTCATGCCAATCCTTGATTAAAAATAAATACCATAAAAATAGCGTCTCCGTCATGAATCCCCAATGTCCACGCCTATACGGACAACTAAAAATACACACAAATAATATTCCAATAAGATCAGTAGTGTCATATAATTCAGCCCCTGCCTATAAATTAGCAAAATTTGGAAAAAATATTAAAAAAAATACTCTTAATTTTAAACGTAAATACGGAATAATAAACTACCCACATCTTATAGACCTCATTAAAGACACCTAATAATGCTACCTTAGTTTCATTTTATGTTGTTTGTTTGTTCTCCAATATACCTACCAACAAACGAATTATCAATAATTATATGGAAAAAATAAACATTAATCTGATCAAACGTAATGAAATAACAAAAATACTAAATACATGTATAGATGAAAATTTCTTTAGATTCAATAATAATATAACAGTCAACCAAATCGTTTAACCATGGGGAGCCCTATTTCCCGGGTGTTTGCGGATGTTTTATGGATTATATCAAAGAATCTATCGAAATATAAAAATCATTTACAAAAGTTACCTTATATCGTAGATATATAGATGACATTCTCTTTATCTGGACGGCAATAACACACGAACAATTAGATTTTTTTCTAAAAGAAATCAATAATATAAATAAATCGATTCAATTAACAATGAAAATAGGGCGTAATAAGAAACATTTTCTTGACATAGGTATGGAAATCATTAACAAAAAACTTGAATTCTTAATTTATTGAAAACCAACATATAGCGATAACATCATACACAACACATCTAGACACCACATTTCACATAAATTATCAGTTTTCTATTCACTCATTCACAGACTTTCACACGTACCTTTCAATTATATAAATTACACTAATGAATTAAATATTATAAAAACCATAGCAAATAACAATGGATACAGAGCGAAACTATTGAAAGTATTTTAAAGATAAGGAATAAAAAACTTACATTAACAATCATTTCACAAGGCCTTGAAAAAAAAAAAATAAATATCACCAATGAGTTAAAATCCCTTATATTGGAAAAATATCAACAAAAATTTCCAGATTAACTAATGATAAATGCAAAAAAGCTTTTAATATTGTGAATTCTCTAGGGAGAATTTTAATCAACAATAAAGATAAGAGAGAAAAACTTGAAAACTCTCTCGTCTACCAAGTGAACTGCGCTAATTGCCCGTCATATTACACAGGTCAAACTGGGAGGTCATTCAAAACCCGAATTAAAGAACACTTCGCAAACTTGGTGTATGACAAAGGCGAATTATCAAATGTAGCATCACACTTATTAGAAAACAAACACTTGTTTGATAAAGACAGAGACGTTAAAATTTTCCATACTTGTAATAAAGGTCATAAACTTGATAGACTAGAATCTTTAGATATTACCAGCTTAACTAAAAAATAGAATCAATTGTTAAGTCTCCGCTTTTGTATCCATTATAATTTTCATAATAATTTCGAAATTATAATATGTATTTAGTTTATATAATGACCATCTCGATTCCAATGTAAACATATCCCCTCAAAAAATAATATTAGAGAGAAAAAGAATTCCAAAAATCATAATAACGATTTTTTTTTTTTTTTTTTTTAATTCCTTCATTTTTCCCAATTTTTACATTAATTACATACAATATTATATAAATCAATAATAATAATGGGAACCCACTAAGGCGCAGCCTGTGCGTGGGTAATATATTTAAGTTATAATTTTATTGTACCTAGAAATAAACAAATTGTGGGCATATAAAATAAAAATAAGATTACATTTTGTATTAGCGTTTTGTATAAAAAGTGTTTATAATAGTGTATAGTGAAGTTATAAGTGTTTAGTGTAATATATGGTGAATATTTTATGAGAAACATAAATTGATAAAAATTAAATAAAACAAGTTTCAACTGCTGTATCGAAAAGCCATAATTTTAATTCTTTTAAATATTGAGGAAGTTTAGTTATCACTTGAATATTTTTCGGTAAAAGATTGAAAGTACGAGGTCCAATGAAACTGCAGTGTGTTTGCATTTGTTTTGTGTTCGTTTGGGGAGTATAAAATACATTATTATTTCTAATGTTGGTTCTGTATTCATTTATTTCGAATTTATTTTTGTTTTTAAATATGTATTTCACAGTTTGCAGAATAAATAATTTACGGAGACAGAATAGTTTAGATTCTTTGTATAACTCGTCCGTTGAAAATGTTCTTTTCCGACTATACATAACTTTGATGATATAATTTTGAATTATTTGTAAAGGTTTGATATGTGCATTAAGCCCACCGCCCCATCCTATTATTCCGTATATGAGTGAAGATTGCACCAAAGAAAAATAAATAATTTTCAGTTTTTCAACATTGAGCACTTCTTTTAGTCTGTAAAATGTGTATGTAAGATATCTTAATTTACAGACGGTATTATTAATTTGTGACTGCCAATTTAATTTTGTATCAATAACAATACCTAAATATTTAATCTTTTCAACTTTTCCGAGTTCAAAGCAAGATGAGCATATTTCTTGATTACAGTTAAAGTTATGTATTCGAATTTTAAGGTTATTAGGGGGTATATTTTTACTATTTTTAGAAAAGGTTAGGTAAAATGTTTTATTATAGTTTAAGAAGAGTCTATTACATTTTAGCCATGATGAGACATATGTAATACATTTTGTTGCCTTCAAAAAAGTTTCAGGCCAGGATTTTCCATTCACTATAATTACTGTATCATCTGCGTAAGATACAATTTTACCAGGAATTATAACATCACATAAATCGTTTATGTATATTAGAAAGAGAATTGGGCCAAGCACAGTTCCCTGTGGTACTCCATTTTTTATTCCTGTTTCAGTACTATAAAAATCCCCTATTTTTGTTTTTTGTTTTCTGTCTTTGAGATAGCTAGTAAGAATTTTTAGTTTATTATTTTTTAAGCCTATTTGATTCATTTTTTTATAAGTAGATTGTGATTTACCGTATCAAAAGCTTTTCTTAAGTCTAAGAATATAGCTAAACTCTTTTTATTTTGATCAACAGATGTGTATAATTTTTTAGTCAGATCGAATATTGCATCTTCAGTGCTTAGTTTTGTTCTGAATCAATATTGATTTTGGGACAGAATTTTGTTTTGTTCTAGGTAATTCATTATTCTATTTTTGATACATTTTTCAAATATTTTTGAGAGGTTTGAGACCAAGGAAATAGGTCTGTAGTTGTCTAATATGTGCTTTTCTCCTGATTTGTGAATTGTTATTATGATAGAGGTTTTTAATTGTTCTGGAAAATGTCACTCTTTTAAGGATATATTAAAAATATGTATCAATGGAGTTAAAATGTTATGTTTTATTTTTTTTAGTGTGTTACCTGATAAACCATCAATTCCTGTAGAATTTGTTGATTTTAGACCGTCAATGTGTTTATTAATTTCATCTGTTGTGATGGGTGAAAAATATTCTAAGGAGTTAATTGAATCGTTAGTTGAGTCTAAGTGTAAATATGAGTCTACGGGTATTGTATTATCAATTTTACTAGAAGATTTAAGTACTTGATCTACCACATTTGTAAAAAAGTTTTCTGCAATAGTCGATTTGTCAGTTATAATATTTTCATTTATTATAATCTCATTGACATCGGTTGATACTTTTTTTTTTTGTTCGTGATTTCGTTAATAATATTCCACGTTTTTTTGGTATCATTTTTTGCACTATCAATTTTTTCACAATAATACTTCTTTTTGCAATTTCTTATTAACCTATTTATTAAATTTCTATACATTAAATATTTCGTTTTCATGAAAGGCATAATTCTTGTGTTATTTTTTTGACAGGCTTTTTGATAATTTAACATCTCTTTGTATAATTTATCTCTTTGTTTAATAGAGACTATTAGTCCTACAGTGATCCAAGGCTTAATTTTTTTATAATTTCTCTTAGCGATGACAATTTTATTTGTACTCTTCGAAATATAAGTTTCTAGAGTTTTATAAAATAATTCTAATGCTGAATTTGGGTTAGCTATTGATAGTATGTTGTCCCATTTTTCAGAATGAAGTAAATTGTTTAATGTGACGTAATTAATTTCATTTATTTCAACAGTGTTAGAGTATTCTTTTGAATTTGTGGTTAAGATGTTGTGTCCGTAGAAAGTTGGGTAGTGGTCAGTAATGTTTGTTTTTAGAGTTGAAGATTTAGTTATAACGTGTTTGTGTGTTTTGATAAATATGTGATCTAGAGTCGTGGAATTATTTAGATTTTCTCTTGTTGGTGAGTTTATGTATGATTGATATCCTGCATATGACAAACAATCTAAGTATTCATTTATACATTTTGTTCTTTTGTTGTTTTCATTAATGTTTATATTAATATCACCAGTTAATATTGCAAAGTTAAAGTTATTTCTGTTAGTCATTTTTATAAGTGAATTAAGTTCATTATTGAATAGAGATTCATTTAAGGAAGGTGATCTATAGATAGCTAATAGCAAGTAAGTACAATTACTATGGGTAAATGTTAATTTGATTGCGTTAGCTGTTTTAAAGTCTAGAATTTCGAAGGCAGGTTTTTTAAGACAATTTTTTATAAATAAAGTGATTCCATCGTGACCATTATGTTTACATTCGGATGAAATAGTTATATATCCTGGCAAGTTATAGGGAATTACTTCTTTCATTTGCGTTTCTGTTAAAATGACAATACTAGGAGAAAAATCAAGACTATCGAGAAGAATACAAAGTTCATCAAAGTGCCTTCTTAAGCTTCAAATATTCATATTAAGAATTGAAAAGTTAACGTCTTTAAAGTGATTATTTAGTTCACTTGTGTTTTGACAAATATAATTATCATACAAAAAATTTTCATCAGACATTTTGATAGAATATAAGTTATTTTCACGTGCTAGATGTTAGATGGTCCTTTATTCTGAAGGTATGTCATTCGGCTGCCTTATATGGATGATTGGAGCTGTTTCATCTTTTCTCATCATAACGTTACCGTTTTTCGCCCAGATGAATTTGTAGCCGAGTCTTGTGGATTTCGCCAGAAACAGGAGGTGTTTATTTAGTTGTGTTAATTGTTCATTTATGAAAATTTTGTTATCTTCCGGAAAATTTATATTTTTAGTGTACAAGACACCATATTTTTTTTTTGGTCGATGATTTTGTCCTTTGTTTCTTTGTTTTGGAATGATACAATTAAGGCTGGGTATTTGTTTAAAGGGTTTCTGTTTCTGATACGATATATATTTGTTATTTTTGATGATTCCATTACGCATTTGATGGTTTCCATAATATTATTGACTATTTTTGGTAAGTTTTCATTTTCTTTAAAAGGAATACCTTGTATCTCAATGTTATTTTGTTTGTGTAATTGTTCCAGTTTGTTTATTTGCTGTTTTATTTCGTTGTTTTCTGATTGCAGATGTTTGATCAGTGTATCTTTCTTTTTATTATTTTCTTCATATTCATCAATTTTATTGCAACAAATCTCTACAGATTTCTTAAGATCTCTTAGTTCATTTTTAATTTGTTCTCTAAAAGATTTCATCAATTGTTCCGATAAATCTTCAAACTTTTTTTCCATGAATTTAAATATTTTATTTGTGTTGTAGTCATCATCGGAGTCGCTAGATGGTGTTTTTTTGGTGGTTTTTTTTTGCTTGCTCATTTTAATGTATTTGATGAAATTCACTAGATGGCGTTACACTTATATTATTATAGTTTTTGATTATTATTAATTTTTTTTTATTTAAAAAAAAGTTGTTTTAAGCAGGGAGCGAACTCAGCTCCTCCGTGACAATAGTGAGCGACGCTAAAGTTGCTATCCTCTACGCCACGGCCTGTTAATCCACAATCGTGATAATATTGGTACTAATATGTGATATTAGCCTGACAGTACAAGTATTTGGTTTGCGCTAAATAACAATTGCGACAACACTTTCACTGAAGCACTACAGAGATTTAAAACCACTTTAGGATCAGTATCAGCGGGTGTTTTAATACGAGTAAACAATAAAAAGTTCGCCACTGTTCCACAGTTATATATTCACCAATATTTTTGGATTATTTCGGTAAATTAACTATTAAATATTGATCATTTATGCAGAGCGATTTTTAGCGTGCACGCACAGTTCGAATGTAGGTACTAGGATAGATTTGATTATAAAATTTGGACATTAATAATTTAAATTACTTGTAAGGTTTTTCCCTGAACAATATTGAAGTTAGCTACAAATCCAAGGTAATTAGCTTACTGGAAATACCACAATAATAAGAAAATCGACAGTTTAAAACGACTTAGTAACAATTGTAATTAATATACCTAATTGAATAAAAAAACCCTTGTAGATTACCCCTCTCCCCTCACCCATATGTTATGTATATAAAACGTAGACTAAGAATAATTAGTACCAGTCTGAAGATGGCTTTATCGAGCTAAAACCGGTTACGGTCAATTAGTACCAGTCTGAAGATGGCTTTAACGAGCTGAAACCGGTTACGGTCAATTAGCGCCAGTCTGAAGATGGCTTTAACCAGCTGAAACCGGTTACGGTCAATTAGTACCAGTCTGAAGCTGGCTTTAAGGAGCTGAAACCGGTTACGGTCAATTAGTACCAGTCTGAAGATGACTTTAACGAGCCGAAACCGGTTACGGTCAGTAAAATTAAAATGTAAAAAAGTTTCATATTTGTTTTATTATAATATATTATTATTGAATTCCGCCATGAATTGTCAGTTTCAAAAATATAAATATCAAATATATTTCAATTAGGTTCAGTTCCCGTCGGCGGCATTTATTTCTATGGATATTTCAGGGGAGTAATTAATGCTTATAATAATTTGTTATTCTTTGAGCTAAGCATGAAAAACTTGTCTCATAAATATAAGTTTATCATAAATAAAAGTATTTTTTGTGCGGTATTATAAGTACTTTCTCTATGTAAAACAGAACACGATAACATATTAAATGAACCGAATGCATCAATGTGGAATAAGCAATGATTGTCAGTTTATGTTTAATGGTAGACTTGTACTTACAGTCGCACTGGGTGCCAAGTATTAGTAGATAGATACGGCCGTGACTCGCACAAAGCAGTGCAACATATTCTGCAAGCGGCGGCGGCTGAAATGGTGAAACAAAACTATTGATTCATTTTATTTTTGAAATGCCTAAATAGTGTCTTCAACACGATAGAAATAAAACGGGAACATTTAGCGTAAAAAAATTATTTATTTTATTGTTTGCGTCATTTTTATGTGCTCTTATATACAAAATTATACATTTTTAACACTCAGATTTTCAAAAATTACTTTTTTATTTCCGGTCATTTTTTAGCAAGAGGTACCAATAATTATACAAATCGGCGAGTTGCGTCAAATGGTGCTATGGCCTTGTATGTTGTTATCAGAATAAAAAACACAAGGACTGTATCACATGGCCTAGTACATTATTATTCCTACATTATTTTGATGTATCTCAAAAGGTTTAGCCAGCCTTGGGAATGAAAGCACCCAAAAATAATCTTCTTATCGACTTTTCTCTGCTTTTTATCAATATAATATGCAAATGTTATGTGTCTAAACCTTTCGGGAGAAATTCTCTAAATGATTGTGGAAACCATATCAAAATCAGTCGCACAGCTAAGAAGATCTAAGCGCACAATCAGATAGACGTGGATGTGACTTTATTTTAAAAAATTTAGAGATAATGGAATTTCACCACGAATTGTCAGTATCCAAAATAGAAATATTGATTACATATTTTTAACTTCTATTTAATAATATGTTTTGTTTTTTTTACGAGCTTTATGTTTATTCAAGCTTTTATTATGTACACGATTTGTATTTCTTATATTATCATGGTTTGTGTATTATGATTTAATTAATACCACGTACAAGTCAAAGGGCAAAAAGGGCAAGTATTGTTGTTCGTCTAGTCAGGGCCGGTCCTGAGCCAAATAGCGCATGGCGCAAGGAAAATTTTAGCGCTTCTTGACAAAACCAGTAGATGCCTAGGCCCTAGGTCAGTGTTTCCCACGGTGGGGCATAACGCCTCAGAGGTGGGGCACCCGCTTTAGAGATGAGACACGTAGGCATTCCACATAGAAAAGGGAATACTTATCGGTCATTCAAAAAAATGCCTGATAGGTACAAAATTATACTGTACGCCAAATTGTACTTAATATAGAATGAAACCCATCACGATTTACATAATTATCGAAAAACAAAGAAACTCTGCAAGATATTGAGTGCGCTTGAGTGCGAATTTGTAACAAGAAGCTGGATATCCGTGAACATGAATGATCACAGTAAGAAAATTACAATGGATTTTGCATAGTATGAGTGCGAATGTGTCTTCTTAAGCTTGACTTTTGTGAACGAGAAAAGTAACATTAAGAAAATGAGAATGGTTTATCCTTAATATGAGTGATAGTGTATATCGTTAAATTTGACTTCCAAAAACATGAATAATTTACAGGAAGAATGGTTTTTCTTTAGTATGTATGAACACTATTGTGTCTCATTAAACGTGACTTCTGTGAACATGAATCATCGCAGTCAGAACATGAAAATGGTTTATCCTTAGTGTGAATGCGAATGTGAGTCATTCAATTTTTCTTTTGTGAACATGACTAGTTACAGTGAACATGAGAATGGTTTTTCCTTAGTATGAATGCGAATGTTTGGCATTTATTTATTTATTCCTTTAGATTACACACAATACGATACGAGATACAATACGATATAAGATATAATTTAAATATTTTTAGTGATTATAGATTATTGTACCTTATCAGGTCGAAATTATTGGTTCCTAACTAGACAAATTGCCCGTTCCAAGGAACCAAAAATATGTGAAAGTAAGTGTGTGATTTGTCCATGTCTATAATATATCGGGGACCAGTGTGCTTCCTTGTTACACCAAAGTTAGTGCCTAGTGAGTCACTCAAAGTTTTACCAATTTTGAGTTGCTGGCTTCACCTTCTAGGTAACTCTTTAGCCATTCGTATGGCAAACCTACAATTCCAATATTTTGTATTCTTTTGAGGAGTATTTTATGAGAAATTGTGTCAAAAGCCTGGCTAGGTCTAAGAATCTAAGAATCTATATTATTAGAAATATGTTCGTCCCGGATCGAAAGCCGAACTGATTTTTGCTCAAAAGTTTTCTGTTCTCTATGTAATTACTTAATCTATTTTTAAAGATTTTTTCAATAATTTTTGAGATAGCGCTTAACAGGGAGATTGGTCTATAATTGTTAACTTGGTTTTTGGGTCCACTTTTGTGGATTGGTACGACTATAGATTTTTTAAGATGATCGGGGAAAATCCACGAGGAAAAGCTTTTATTGATAATGTTTGATAGAGGCGTTGCTACACTGTGTTTAATGATTTTGATTATAAATGTGTTTAGATTGTCAGGACCTTTAGAATGTGTAGTGTTAAGACTGTCAATGAATTTTAACATTAAGCTTAAGCATTAAGCTTGACTTCTGCGAACATGGATTACACAATAAAAGAGACGGGTTTTCCTTAGTATGAGTGTGAATGTGCTTGACCATGAATAATCCCAGTAAGAAAATAAGATCAAAGTTTCCTTAGAATGAGTGAGAACGAGTTGCAATAACAATGACTTCTGTGAAAATGAATAATGACAGTAAGAAAATGAGAATAGTTTATCCTTTGTCATCGTACGAGTGAACACGTATGCCATTAAATTTGACTTGCGTGAACATGAATAATTACAGTAAGAACATGAGAACGGTTATTGCTCAGTGTGATTGCGAATGTGACATACAGGCTTAAATCAGATACTTACACTAAGGATTTGCGAAGCAAAATATCCTAATTTTACTTTTCAAGTCAGAAACTTATTATTGACCTTTACCTCATCTTATTTGGTGGATTGTGGTTTTAGCGCCATAAGCAATTTACTCACTAAAAAACTAAATTGATTGGATATAACTAATAGAGGGGACCTAAGACTTAAATTAACTAAGTAATATCCAGACATAAAATTTCTTTGTAGCAAGCGTAGATGAATTTAATTTCAGTTTAAACATATGTATTAGAGCAGGTTTTATTTAATTTCATTAGGGGTTCAAATGTTTACAAACATATTTTAATATGATTTGAAAATTTACCTGCTGTTTAGTTAAAAAAAAAAGATGCCGGAGGGGCATGGCATACAAAAAGGCTGGGAAACACTGCCCTAGTAGGTAGGCGATCACTGTAATCAATTATATTTGGATGATTTGTATGTTTGCCTAGAGCGGTTTTAATGAAAGATAATCTTAAGGGTGGTGTGTAAGTTTAGGAATTATCAGCTGTGGAAATTCATCGCCCGGAGCGGACTGCTTTAATTGCGCCCGCATAGGGCCGGCCCTATTCTTTGTTATTACTTGACATAATGAATATCTTTCAACACCTTCAATACTTTTTTTTGTGCAGGGTCAAATTAAATCCTATAAATTTGTTGCAGTAAGACAAAAATCCTGGGTTCGATTTCCAGTTGAGACCGTTACTTTTTATTTTTCTGTGTCTTATTCTGTTTCGTTTAGATTTATAAGTATTATCTTCTACTTCAATGATAAATACATTGGTGGTACCGACCCTGTTTTGTATTATTTCTATCCATTATCTTTTTGAAAATAAAAAAAATATATATTTATATGTGGATAGCTCTGTGTTTCTTTATTTTCTTTTTTCTGCATTACAATAAATATATTTTTTAAATATAATTTTTTTGGGATGGTGAATGAACGATGTTCGCTGTTTGCAGTTTTATTGTCTATGGTTGAACTTTTTTAAATGGCCTTGAGATTTCTCTGTGTATACGAGTGATTTATTTATGGTCTACAATATATTTACCTGTCTGGAACGTACGACTGTTTTATCTGTGGTCGTCTGTGGTTAAGATGGGGGTGCGCCTGTTCTCACATTGCCGGAGGATTGGGGGCGGAGCTACGAAATCCGAACTTCACTTCATATCTGCCCGGCAAATTTAAACCTGTGACAATGAGAACTTGGCTTTCTTGGTTGGTTGTTATTTCTCCATAAGACTGCATAACAATTACATCGAAGAAGGCACTTTGTCATAAAAATACAAGTAGTGCATTCAAGTTTAAATGATCTTAAGAGTTACTAGTGAAGTAGGCCTATCGTAAAGGAATATCAGGATAGGTCACGGATTAAACACAAATTTCTTCTACTTTGTGATTTTATTCGGAAAACCTAGAATATATAAGATTAAATAACAATTGTGAGGTCAGGCTTCTGGCAGAAAGCTTAAATAATACAAACATAACCTTCAAATATCAATACAAACTACCAGAGCTAGGTAAGTTGGAGGTTAGTAATAAAAAGTACAATAACCTATCCTAGTAATGGTTTCGTAACCAGGAAGTAGAAGGTTAGGTAAGGTTAGGTTAGGTTAGGTTAGGTTAGGTTAGGTTAAAAAAAAAATGGAATACAAATTAGTTTATAACGACCTCCATGTTTCGTTTCTTTCAACTCAAAATCTCCCTCATACTTGAGAGATTTTCGAACGTCAAACCACAGTCAAACTTCAAGACTTCAAACAAATTATTCAAAATCAAGTTGATTGTTGCCAGCCTTCGTGTACACTCGGCAAACTTCGTAGTTCCGAGCCGCTTTGAGCCTTCGTGTTCACTCGGCAAACTTCGTAGCTCCGCCCCCAATCCTCCGGCAATGTGAGAACAGGCGCACCCTTAAGATGGGATGCGCCTGTTCTCACATTGCCAAAATGGGATATCTGTGGTAACAAAAGTCAAAACACCACATGTTTATGGTTGTTTATTTATGTTCATGGTTCTTCGCCGACGTAAATATTTGTGAAAAGTGAAAGTAGATTTGTTAAAATGCCTCGCTAATTTAAAAACGACTTGTGGCTCGTTGAAAAAAGATGCTTTGCCGACCCTTGATCTTCCAGATATCGGAATAAATCGGGATTTACCTGGTGCACAAGGGACCCGGGATGTTAACCAAAATGCAGGTGCGAATCTCCCTCTGTTTGTTCAATGTTTCTAATGTAACTTATCATTAACTTGAATCACCTTAGAATTGAATCTATTTTCTTTTTTAGACCGTATTCGTGTTCCACGTGTACCCCCAGTATACTACTGCACAAATTGTGGTGCCCTCCGAGATCACAATTACAGTTTTAAAGGTATAAATCTCTATCGACCTATCTTAATATTATTCATATGATTGTGAGTGTTGGTAGAGAGATAGAATGAAAGAATAGACGTTGATTTGAGTCGTTATGATGATAAAGATATTCATTCAATAGAATTATTATTTCTTCAAACCCAGCAACTGAATTACAGATATAATATTCTATGTTTTGTTTGAGTAATGTGATGATGTGATGTTTATTTATTTCAGATGCTAATGTCTTCCCAGCAGCGGGCCCATTGCTGCCAAAATGGACGTAGAAGCGTATACCTTCATACGCTTCTATATACAACTGTTTTATTTTTCTCTAAAGGAAATAATATTCTGTTTTGGTGTGTTAACATTTTATTGTCATTTAAAATGTGTTTTGTGTTTGCACAAGCTTGTATTTCCCTTTTTTGTGTTATCTGTGTTTGAGTAATAAAATAATTCATGCAATTACGAGTTTTTCATTTTTAAATAATATTTTAGGCTAATAAATTGGGACCGTATTTATATTGTCTATGGTAGTACCGTTTTTTTTTTTACTTTCCTCTATCTTTGGTCGATGGTTTGTGACGTCTGACAACATATTACCTTCTCTTTCTTTTTCTCTTAGTTCCAAAAAAATCCGTCGGACGAAATCTGTTCAGTACTAAAAGCACGAAGATGACGATCTAGGTGTAGGTTCATTTATGAGCGTAGGGCACAATCGAAGAATCATCGACGATTAATTAACTCGATCTTTTTGATCATCGTAATATTTCGATTCATTACGACGTAAAACACGATTCTGTCAAAAATCATCACACAGTCCGAGACAATCAAAATTCACTCGAAAACGTAAATCGATTCCCAATTCGGAGAAACGTCAAAAATAACTCGAATTGCTTTAAAAACCTAATATTATTCCCGTAGTACATTGTGTTACTTACTACCTATGATTTCAAATCCAACGTAAACTGAGAATACGCAATTATTCTTTGGTAATTGTAAAATGATTACTAAAAATATTATCTACCAACCAAAAAAGCTGCGAGAATGGTTACGTTATATGAGCGATCGATTTTCTGTCAGCAGTTAATTGCAAAGTAGTTCTAACAATTTAAGTTTAAAATAAAAATTCCTACATTACAGTATTTTTTCCGGAAAAA
Source organism: Hesperophylax consimilis (assembly GCF_061612785.1). Taxonomy (NCBI): domain Eukaryota; kingdom Metazoa; phylum Arthropoda; class Insecta; order Trichoptera; family Limnephilidae; genus Hesperophylax; species Hesperophylax consimilis. The sequence goes on from NC_142852.1 coordinate 3,407,515, forward strand.
AACAGTGAAAATAACCTTCGAAAATGTTTAGCAAATCAATTTTGGAAACTTAGTAATAACCAAACTTTTTGCAGGACTTCACTTTAATCGAGGTAAAAAAACGCACAACTTACTTTACACATTTGACAGTAGACACATAAAAAAGCTGTTACAAAACAGCACTGACTATTTGCCATATTATATTCACTGATGTAATTAAAAAAACAAATTTCGGAATGCCCAGAAGTGCTTGCCCGTTTAGGAATTACGAAATTCCATGTTGTTCGTACCAAGGTGCCCGATTAAGGATTTTTAACAATCTAATGGGCAACACTGACTATTAATTTTTTTATTAAACTGGTTGATGCATTGTACTTCACTGCAAATAGTTTCACCCTGTTTCCATTTATAGTAAAATAATCTTGCACTATTTTTACCCTGCAGTTATATGTATCATCAAAAGCTTGTGATAGTTACTGGTAAGTTTTAATGCTGACTTTTTCCGGGTATTTATTTATTTATTAATTAATTTATTAATTTCAACGCCCTGATGGGCTTTTACATAACAAGTTTTTTACATAACAAGCTTTTACATAACATACAGAAACATTTTTAAATGGAAAAAGATAGACTTTAAAAATAAAAATAAAAGTAAACATAATATGAAAGGTTGAAAAAGTTAAGGTAGAGTTTATTCATTTCAATAAAAGAGAAATAAACTAGTATGTATGTTAACAATTACAAAATTACATGTGAATGGCTAAATGTGAGATATGACAAAATTTATTTATTTATTTATTTGTTTGTTCTCGCCTTGACGGCTTTTACATGCAAGGTAAATCATACAGGAGCATTATAACAAGTATTTAGCATCATAAGAAGTATAACATAGTAAATAAAATAATAAGCTGAGCATGAAAGACATAAGTAGGCACAACACAGGTAGGTATTAGTATACGATAAGTAAATTGTATATTGTATAAAAGAGTTCAACCAGCAAATACTTATTTGGGCTCAGGTTACAGTACATTCAGCAATTATAATTGTCACAATAATACACAAAACATAATTACAAACATACTCGAAGCATACCGGTTGGCAGTGGTGTAAAACATTTTCTAGCGATTTATAAAAGTAGGTACCTAATATTCTTGTAATTTAAAATATATAATTTTTTTTTTTTTTTTGCTATTATAAATGTACGTAAGTTTGTTATTATTATGACAAAAATAAAAGGTACACAATAATTACATACAAAAAAAGTAGGTATTATGAAAATAGTTACAGAGTATTAAGTTTGTTATTGTTAACAATCAACAGGATTTTTGCTTAATATCTGCATACATATACGCTTTTTAGGAAGCGATGTTTTTATTAAAAAATATATCAACAGAGCATGTTTCATTCCCCACACGATGCAATCTCTGAAGACAAGAGTTGAACATAAAATTAGTGCGAGAAGCAACTATATTGAATGGAGCATGAAGTCTAGTGTTGTACTTATTGGGAACTTGATAATTTATCATATTCACTAGTTCAGGGCTATCCAAATAACCATTGATAATTTTAAATAATAATAAAGCATCACAGATTTTTCTTCGCTGTGATAATTCAGGTAGTGCAAGTGCATTAAATAATTATAATTTAAATTTTCTAATGGAATATGTAATTTGTAATTTATATGCCTTAAAAATTTGTGTTGTATTCTTTCAATTTTGTGTGAGTGTACATTGTATAGAGGCGACCAGAGAGAGGAATTCTACTCAAGAATGCTTCTGACAAGTGTAATGTACAATGTGTTGAGTGTATTAGTATACATTAGATCTTTGGACGTTCTTAATACAAATCCGAGACATTTAAGTGCTTTATTCGTGATTGCATCGATGTGGGGGACGAATGTCATCTTGTTATCAAAAACGACACCCAGATCTTTTATTAATGTTACCGTAGAATGATTCACATTGTTAATATGATATTGAAAAAGTATTGGATTTTTATTTCGAGAAAAACTTAGAGAATGACATTTGTTAATGTTTAAAAATAAATCATTTATGTTACACCAGTTATATAATCGATCCAAGTTTTTTTTGCAATACAAGACAGTCCATTAAATTTCTTATAATAGTGTAAATTTTCAGGTCATCAGCAAACAATAGGAAATGGATACCTTCAAATATTGTAACAATGTCATTGATAAATAGCAAAAAAAGAATCGGACCTGGATGAGAACCTTGAAGCACCCCACTTGAAGCTTCAATTTCGTGTGAAATTTGGTTAGATAGTTTAACGTACAGTTTTCTAGATGTCAAATAGGTATCAAGCCATTTTAGTAGATTTCCTTTTATCCCATATACTTCTAGTTTGTTTAACCTTTTCGTCCCGGAGCGAAAAAAATCACATAAGATCCGAAGGGGGGTCACTAGGGTCCCCCAATTTGTTTTGCTTATTAAAGGATGTTAATGGCATAATATTGCGTAATTTGTTTTAGTAATAATTAGGAGGGAGTATATTCAACGTATTTCAGAAGTTATTATATAAGTAATTCCATAAATAAAGTCGTAGTTAATATTCTAATGAATTTAGATAATAATGCGCCTTTTCCCACACAAAACAGGGAAGGCGGGCCGATAACGAGCATAACTCCTCGATTCTGAATCTCGACTGGCGATTGGCGATTACAACGTAGCTTGTTTGTTGCACAGGATGGTCCGTAAATGATGGATATATTTATAAATATATATTTTTTTATGATTTAAAAACCTACCACTACTAAACCAGGTACGGATTTTATTTCGAATATTATGGAATTTTTAGATGTAAGTGAAGGTTATAATTCCTAATTTATGATTTTATATAGTACATTTACATTTAGGGTTAAATCGCAGTGTTTGCCTTACCATAAATGATGGGTTCGTTTGTATGTCAAGGGGTTCGAAATAAAACGAATTTTTGGAAAATAGTGAAAAAAACAAGGTATTCTTAAAACTTAAACGTGGAGTAAATTATTTTTAATTGTAACCTCAGATATTCTTGTTTTTGATTTTTCTATGTAAATACACCACAACAGTCTCAACTGCTCCCAATCATCTGGAACCAGTGCGACTATGGCATTCCCAAATGGGGGATGTTGGAGTGGCGGCTCGTAACTTTTAGGTGTACTAGAGTGATAATATTTCAATTAATAGTAGACCCAAAAGTCACGAGCCGCTACTGGTATGTTGTAAGGCTAAAGGTAGTCGGGAGGGTAAGGAGATGGGGAAGAGGAAGGTGAGGAAATACCTGGCTATTCAGATCTGGTCACCAAACAAGGTAAAAGTCATTTCAAGCAACATTCGAAATGAATTCTGGTCAGTAAATTGTGAAATATCACAAAGTAATCTATTAAAATTTACTTGCGCACACCGGGATTGGAACCCGCGACCTCCGGTTTACTAGTCTAGAGTCTTACCTCTCGACAACAGATGCTGTAATATTTATGAAAAAAAAAATATAATATCAAGTTGCAGGGCGGTAGATGCTTTCAGTATTGCCCTAGTAAAAGACCACCATGTAGAATCCAAACGTTGCTTGAAATGACTTAAGCCTATATGGTAATTAAATTTGAATATGCATGTACTTTCACCTTTTTTGTTCCCATATCCTCCCCCTCCCCATCCCCACTATCTTCAGCCTCACAAAATATCCCAATTGGGGATGCCATAGTTCCACTGGATAGGACTGTTGGGGCTCTTGTGCGGTTTTCACACAAATGAATTAAAACCATAGAATTTTATGATCTTATTTAAAACATTGGTAAATATGCCGTAAGAAACTGCAATAAATACATGCCGACTGATTACATAAATTCTTATATTAAAAGTACAGAATAAATATTTTACAACCCTGAAAAAGATATTAATTTTTTTTTTTTTTTTTTTTAATGTATATTTTATTTAGTTATAAGAGTTTACATCTTATACCTAATATATTATTTTCTATGACTACTACAATATTATTTACTTCTTACATACTAAAATTTAGATTTAACAACATTGAGACATAATCCACGAAAAACTGCAAGACTTTTAGCTTCCTTAACAATTACCGGGAGTTCATTGAACATTTTAAAACCTTTATAATAAATATTGTTTTGTGTTTCTGATAAGTGTGTTTTAGGAAGCCTAAAATCGTTGCAGTTTCTCGTAGGATATAAATGAACTGCACTATTAATTTTAACATTCTTTGACATATAGTCAGGTAACATTTTATTTTTTAGCTTATAAATAAACACTAAGGTATTATAAACTAATCGTTGCCACACACTTAAAATATTGAGTTGACGTTGCATGGTTTTTATTCTGGTGTACCTGCTACAACACAGTATTGACCTCATGCCTCTGTTCTGGATTACTTCCATTCTCTTAATTTGGGTTTTGTTACTTAGAAATATTACACTTGTACAATAATTTAGATGGGATGCTACAGTGGTATTGTAGACCAATATCCTTGTTTTAATGTCCAATTTTCCTTTTATCCTACTTAAGAAATTAACCTTTTTCGCCATTTTTTTATTTAAAATTTCAAAGTTAGTGTTAAATTTTAACTTGTTATCTATTATGATTCCCAGGTATTTAATTTCTTTTACTTCTTCCATATTTTGATTGTCTATATTTAGGACAGTACTTACGTTTAGTTTTTTCCCTAATACCATAAATTTACTTTTAGTTACATTTAATTTCAATTTATTTATGTTTAACCACTTAGATAATTCATTAAGTTCATTTTGTATTTTTGACAACGCATCTTCAATATTATTTGCTATAATATATAAAAGTGTGTCATCTGCAAAAAGTTTGATGGAACAGTACTTTAAGCACTTCACTATATCATTAATATATAAAATAAATAGGAGCGGTCCCAAAACAGATCCTTGAGGAACTCCAATGTTGATTTCTTGTTCTTCAGAGATAGTATCTCCAATTTTGGTTTTTTGTTTTCTATTTTTTAAGTAATCAATAAACCACTGCAATTCATTAGCACGGATTCCTATGTCCTTCAATTTCATTATTAGTCTTTCTCTGTCTATCGTTTCAAAAGCACGTCTAAAATCCAAGAACACTGCTATTGTGATTTTCTTCTGATCCATAGCTGTTTTCCATTCATTTATCACATAATTTATTGCTGTTTCACAGGAATATTTATTTCTAAACCCAGATTGTTCTTTTACTAAGATGTTATTTTTTTCTATAAATTTACTCATCTGTTCTTTCACAATGCATTCTAGTAATTGTTCATATTTAGGCAATCCATTTATTGGTCTGAAGTCTTCGAAATTTTTAGCATTTATTATTTTGGGCACTGGTGTTATTATGGAGGTTTTCCATGACTGCGGAAAAATTCCCTTAGTCAGAGATTCATTTATTAGTGCAACTAATCTGTCTCCTATAGCTGGCAGTGCATCTTTGATAGTGCATCATTCATACTTATGATATAAACACCATATCATAAGTATGAATGAACTACTTACCAGTCTGAAGATGCCCATAGCAGGGCGAAACTAATCCGGTTTTGCAGAGAATTATTTACCACGAAAATTTAGAGAATTAGCAACTAAAACCCCGAGGAACATAGACTTTTTAACCATATCGACGGTCCCGTAGAACAATGTCGGATCTGCAAAAAAGCAAAAATCGTTTTTTTGGCTTATTTTAAATTTCTCTTCTTGCTTTTGTAGTCTGCGTTTTCAGATATTTTATCTTAATTAGTTCAGAAGTTATTGAAACAAACAAAGTCGATTGTGACATACTGTCCGGAGAACATTGTCAGTAGTGCACAACCGACTTTGTTCGTTGTCACAAGTCCGCCATTGGAGGTGCGCGCCCACAGTCGGATTGTCAGAATCGACTTAGTTCTTCGGAGAGTTAGAACGGTAAACGCGTGTGTGAAAAATCAGTGCGTGCACATCAATATAAAAGTAAATTGTTGCTCTTTTGTTAGTAAGGCAGTATAGACTAACTATGCCTCGAAAATATAATAATCTTTTTAAATGTTTGCCTAGTAAAATGTGTCCAATTGAAGTGAATGAACAAAGTGCAGACAAAGATAAACGAGAACCAGGACATGCCTCTAACCTGTCGAGAAACATTGTACGGGACGGCACTGTAGTCGCCGGCCGCACAGACGATATAGCGGGAGTGGCCGGCTGGCCGCTTCGACGCCTTGGTAGAGAAGGTCGGGAAAAAGTAGGGAGAATGTTGAAAAAATGGAAAAATGGGGAAAAATATGGAAAAAAATGGGGAAAAATGAGGAAAGGGAAAAATGTGGAAAATGTGGGGAAAAAATATAGGGAAAGGGAGAAATGGGGAAAATGTGGGAGAAAGGTATAAGGAGGGGGGGAACCTGCGCCCTGACAAGGGACGCTTCGACTATTGTGAAAGTTTCTTCTTGATGAACACCAGGGAGCCGGGAGAAAGAAGAAGGCCAGGTTGAAGTGAAGGTCCAGGTCAGAAGAGGCTTGAAGAAGGCAGTCAGGGCAGTCCAGGAGAGATGTTGATCGTTCGATGGTTGCTGGCTCTCTGCCGAATTGCGCAAGTTTTCTGCCTTTTAAAGGACCAACGGGCTTAGCTCTCCCTTTGTTAGCGAGAAATTCCGAGAATATATTTTGGGTTCCCGGAATTTTCACAGGGAAGAGCGCCGTTGTTGGGCAACTCGGAAGGGGACGAATTTGACTAGGTCCCTGACTGTTTCTTTAATCCGCCTGCCCGGGACATTTTTATTTTCAGACATTTTGTGAGTGTGCACATATTAAAGAGAGAAAATATATTTAAAAGGCAGCTTTGCACAATATTCAATTTTGTGCAAACGGCAAGTTTTGTAAAGGAAACTGCGTCTGCACAATTTCAAATTTCATGCAAATTTACATATTAAAGGGAGTTGGTATTTAAAAGGGAAGATTTGCACAATATTCAATTTTGTGCAAACGGCAAGTTTTGTAAAGAAAACTGCGTCTGCACAATTTCAAACTTCATGCAAATCTTCCATGTTTTGTACAAATTTATTATGATAGGTATTTAATTTATAAGAGGGTGTTGGGGGGTCAAGCCTTTGTTTTTTTGTCTATAATGATGACTGCTTGACCCCGTGGTTTTATTTATTAATCAACAGATAAGATTTACAGTTTTACAAAAGTTTTTAGGGATGATTTTGTTGCATAAATTCGAATATGCGCAGAGGTTAGTTTGTAAAGGAACTACCTTTGCATAAATTCAAATTTATGCAAATTAATTTAAGTCGGTGGAGGTACGTCCGGTACAAACATTAATTGTCGAATAAAGCAGTTAATGGACATTACAAATAACATTATTCATCCAAATCAGGTTAATGAGAATGAAAAAGAAGTTGTACTAGGTAAGTTTTTATTGTTTTCCTACAGAACTGCTATGATTTTAAATTACTTCATCGGGCCTCCCAAAAACAATGTCGGATTGTCAAACCGACAACAATCACAGAAAATAAATCATTTGTCTTTACAATGAGAGTTTTTAGTTTACATTAATTAAATCATTGTTAGGTGGTAATTAAATATGTATAAGTGATAAAAAAATATGTGTCGCCGTAAAAGCACATCCGACATTTTTTGTTGGAATCTGTCAAGTAGCGGTGTGCAGGAAACAAACATCCGACTTTGTTCTTGGAACATTTAAATTTTTTCTCGTGTCGGATGTTCACATCTAACATTATTCTTGGGAAGTTTTTTCAATACTACTTTGTTCGACAAAAAAAAGCTCTTAAACACCTGTAAATTTTTATTTTTTTCTGTGGTGTTGTTGATTTAACTAAAGGAAATGCAATCGTGCTTGAAAATCTATTATTGTATAATGTTGCATCAATTTTGTAAAGATTTATCTGCTGTGTAAATAAATTATTTAATAATATTATGATATTTTCATATTTGTGTTACAATAAAAAATGTAATTTAATAAGTATTTAAGATTAAGGGGACGGTATCAAATCTCGACTTCAGTAAAGTTAGGTATTATTGCTACTTGTAAACGATTCAGTCGGCCACCAGAACAGCTGCGCTTTCAAAACAAACACCTGCATATTTTGAGTAGATAGGGGGATGATTGACACGGTTTTTATAAATCAGTCAGCATTTTGATAAAATACGAAATAAAAATACACGTGCTTTATAAAATGTATATTTATTTACTAAATAATGGATACAACTTGACAGAATAAAAATCATATTAGCAAAATAATGGATATACAGTCACATCTTTAACGCCCTGGACCTTTTTTGACATCTCATTTTTTTACTCAAAGTCACATAGAATCTAATCGTGTTTTGACTTGGAAAAGATTTTTGGTTCATAAATTTGATTGTATGGTTTGTGTAATGACAATAACTGTTTTTTTAAATATAATATTACCAGAAAGCAATGGGTGTGAAAAAAGGGAAAACGTAAAATTAGGTTACGATCAATATTTTTTGATTATATATTAAGTGCGATAGAAATGGAAAAAAAGTTTATTTGTAAATCATGAATGTAATTTACCTAAATTAATGTAATTTACCTACCTGTACCTAAACCATTTAGGTACCCCAGTGATGTATTATTCAAAGAGATACGAGTTCTTGATGTCAGGCAACTATACATAAAAAAAATTATATTACACACTCAAAAACAACGTCACCACTACCCTTCCATTGATCATTATCACGACACTAGACATTCAAGGAGGAATCCAGTTGTTCCACCTACTACTATGACATCCTTTGCCCAAAGACAATTCTATTACCTTGGTCCAAAATTATTCAACCTCTTACCCGATTTATGGAAATCGAAAAGCATAAGCATTCTGCGTAAATTAGTTTATTATTGGCTTCTAGACTTGGGAAGAGTCGAAAGCGAACTTATGATGACCAACAGATAAACAAAAATGTTCTGTACTCACATTTATTCATTGTTATTGGCAGTTAAATAAAAAATTCCTACCATACATCTGATTTATACAATGCGATTGATAATTTTTGTGATTGATAATGTTTATACAATATGTTTTCATGTACCTTGTTTATATGTTTCTTGATTATGTATATTATATTATATGTACCTTGATTATGTAAATTAATACACAGCACAGTAATAGCGATCAAATTAAGAAACCCACCTAATATTTTTCTTATATTGTAACTATAAATTGAATTAATCCAATATGTTATCATGTACCCTGATACAGTGTTCCTTAATTGCATATTATTACATGTACCTTGATAAAATTTATCAGGTGTTTTCATAAAAAAAACTAATATTCGGGTGTACAAATATGTCTGAAAAAGTTTTTATTTTGATTACTTTGATAAATATATATGTATATAGACTATATTACTAGCGTAACTATTAATGTTAAGTATGGAAATATAATTCATAACAGCAGCGTGTACAAATGTTAACTAAACCAGGCAATTTGGCTGTCCTAAAACGGGAAAATTTCCTAGTTGGACAGCCAAAGCTTCCTTAATATGTATGTAATTATTTGTATCTAATAAATAAATAAATAAATAAATAAATAAATAAAATTTGAAAATTTATTTAAATGTTTTTTTTCGTACTCGGGAAAGAATATATTTTACAATATTAACTTAGATATACAAAAAAGTAGAATGAAGTACATAAACTAAGAAAAAAACACAGTCTAAGATAGATATAAAGAAGTTGATAAAAATTGATGTAAAATTATCTAAATGTCTTGGTTAAAAATACTTTTTTCATGTTTTTAGCATAATATCCTCGAAAAGTGCCAAAACTTTAGCTTTCTTTGTGGTTAAGTCTATTAAAAAAGTTTTTTGTACATTGTATAAAATACACTGTAATTCTTACTATGCATGTTACCGGTAAAATTAAAAATATGATGCGATTTTTGTTATTTATTTTTTATGCCGTGTTGCGCTATCTCCTTCTTTAGCCAACTTTACAGTGTCCATCATCAGGGCAGATGTGTGACACACAACGTTGGCTAAAGAAGGAGATAGCGCTATAGAAGGAGATAGCGCTCTCTCCTTCTTTAGCCAACTTTACAGTGTCCATCATCAGGGCAGATGTGTGACACACAACGTTGGCTAAAGAAGGAGATAGCGCTATAGAAGGAGATAGCGCTCTCTCCTTCTTTAGCCAACTTTACAGTGTCCATCATCAGGGCAGATGTGTGACACACAACGTTGGCTAAAGAAGGAGATAGCGCTATAGAAGGAGATAGCGCTCTCTCCTTCTTTAGCCAACTTTACAGTGTCCATCATCAGGGCAGATGTGTGACACACAACGTTGGCTAAAGAAGGAGATAGCGCTATAGAAGGAGATAGCGCTCTCTCCTTCTTTAGCCAACTTTACAGTGTCCATCATCAGGGCAGATGTGTGACACACAACGTTGGCTAAAGAAGGAGATAGCGCTATAGAAGGAGATAGCGCTCTCTCCTTCTTTAGCCAACTTTACAGTGTCCATCATCAGGGCAGATGTGTGACACACAACGTTGGCTAAAGAAGGAGATAGCGCTATAGAAGGAGATAGCGCTCTCTCCTTCTTTAGCCAACTTTACAGTGTCCATCATCAGGGCAGATGTGTGACACACAACGATGGCTAAAGAAGGAGATAGCGCTATAGAAGGAGATAGCGCTCTCTCCTTCTTTAGCCAACTTTACAGTGTCCATCATCAGGGCAGATGTGTGACACACAACGTTGGCTAAAGAAGGAGATAGCGCTATAGAAGGAGATAGCGCTCTCTCCTTCTTTAGCCAACTTTACAGTGTCCATCATCAGGGCAGATGTGTGACACACAACGTTGGCTAAAGAAGGAGATAGCGCTATAGAAGGAGATAGCGCTCTCTCCTTCTTTAGCCAACTTTACAGTGTCCATCATCAGGGCAGATGTGTGACACACAACGTTGGCTAAAGAAGGAGATAGCGCTATAGAAGGAGATAGCGCTCTCTCCTTCTTTAGCCAACTTTACAGTGTCCATCATCAGGGCAGATGTGTGACACACAACGTTGGCTAAAGAAGGAGATAGCGCTATAGAAGGAGATAGCGCTCTCTCCTTCTTTAGCCAACTTTACAGTGTCCATCATCAGGGCAGATGTGTGACACACAACGTTGGCTAAAGAAGGAGATAGCGCTATAGAAGGAGATAGCGCTATCTCCTTCTTTAGCCAACTTTACAGTGTCCATCATCAGGGCAGATGTGTGACACACAACGTTGGCTAAAGAAGGAGATAGCGCTATAGAAGGAGATAGCGCTCTCTCCTTCTTTAGCCAACTTTACAGTGTCCATCATCAGGGCAGATGTGTGACACACAACGTTGGCTAAAGAAGGAGATAGCGCTATAGAAGGAGATAGCGCTATCTCCTTCTTTAGCCAACTTTACAGTGTCCATCATCAGGGCAGATGTGTGACACACAACGTTGGCTAAAGAAGGAGATAGCGCTATAGAAGGAGATAGCGCTCTCTCCTTCTTTAGCCAACTTTACAGTGTCCATCATCAGGGCAGATGTGTGACACACAACGTTGGCTAAAGAAGGAGATAGCGCTATAGAAGGAGATAGCGCTCTCTCCTTCTTTAGCCAACTTTACAGTGTCCATCATCAGGGCAGATGTGTGACACACAACGTTGGCTAAAGAAGGAGATAGCGCTATAGAAGGAGATAGCGCTCTCTCCTTCTTTAGCCAACTTTACAGTGTCCATCATCAGGGCAGATGTGTGACACACAACGTTGGCTAAAGAAGGAGATAGCGCTATAGAAGGAGATAGCGCTCTCTCCTTCTTTAGCCAACTTTACAGTGTCCATCATCAGGGCAGATGTGTGACACACAACGTTGGCTAAAGAAGGAGATAGCGCTATAGAAGGAGATAGCGCTATCTCCTTCTTTAGCCAACTTTACAGTGTCCATCATCAGGGCAGATGTGTGACACACAACGTTGGCTAAAGAAGGAGATAGCGCTATAGAAGGAGATAGCGCTATCTCCTTCTTTAGCCAACTTTACAGTGTCCATCATCAGGGCAGATGTGTGACACACAACGTTGGCTAAAGAAGGAGATAGCGCTATAGAAGGAGATAGCGCTCTCTCCTTCTTTAGCCAACTTTACAGTGTCCATCATCAGGGCAGATGTGTGACACACAACGTTGGCTAAAGAAGGAGATAGCGCTATAGAAGGAGATAGCGCTCTCTCCTTCTTTAGCCAACTTTACAGTGTCCATCATCAGGGCAGATGTGTGACACACAACGTTGGCTATAGAAGGAGATAGCGCTATAGAAGGAGATAGCGCTATCTCCTTCTTTAGCCAACTTTACAGTGTCCATCATCAGGGCAGATGTGTGACACACAACGTTGGCTAAAGAAGGAGATAGCGCTATAGAAGGAGATAGCGCTCTCTCCTTCTTTAGCCAACTTTACAGTGTCCATCATCAGGGCAGATGTGTGACACACAACGTTGGCTAAAGAAGGAGATAGCGCTATAGAAGGAGATAGCGCTCTCTCCTTCTTTAGCCAACTTTACAGTGTCCATCATCAGGGCAGATGTGTGACACACAACGTTGGCTAAAGAAGGAGATAGCGCTATAGAAGGAGATAGCGCTCTCTCCTTCTTTAGCCAACTTTACAGTGTCCATCATCAGGGCAGATGTGTGACACACAACGTTGGCTAAAGAAGGAGATAGCGCTATAGAAGGAGATAGCGCTCTCTCCTTCTTTAGCCAACTTTACAGTGTCCATCATCAGGGCAGATGTGTGACACACAACGTTGGCTAAAGAAGGAGATAGCGCTATAGAAGGAGATAGCGCTATCTCCTTCTTTAGCCAACTTTACAGTGTCCATCATCAGGGCAGATGTGTGACACACAACGTTGGCTAAAGAAGGAGATAGCGCTATAGAAGGAGATAGCGCTCTCTCCTTCTTTAGCCAACTTTACAGTGTCCATCATCAGGGCAGATGTGTGACACACAACGTTGGCTAAAGAAGGAGATAGCGCTATAGAAGGAGATAGCGCTCTCTCCTTCTTTAGCCAACTTTACAGTGTCCATCATCAGGGCAGATGTGTGACACACAACGTTGGCTAAAGAAGGAGATAGCGCTATAGAAGGAGATAGCGCTCTCTCCTTCTTTAGCCAACTTTACAGTGTCCATCATCAGGGCAGATGTGTGACACACAACGTTGGCTAAAGAAGGAGATAGCGCTATAGAAGGAGATAGCGCTCTCTCCTTCTTTAGCCAACTTTACAGTGTCCATCATCAGGGCAGATGTGTGACACACAACGTTGGCTAAAGAAGGAGATAGCGCTATAGAAGGAGATAGCGCTCTCTCCTTCTTTAGCCAACTTTACAGTGTCCATCATCAGGGCAGATGTGTGACACACAACGTTGGCTAAAGAAGGAGATAGCGCTATAGAAGGAGATAGCGCTCTCTCCTTCTTTAGCCAACTTTACAGTGTCCATCATCAGGGCAGATGTGTGACACACAACGTTGGCTAAAGAAGGAGATAGCGCTATAGAAGGAGATAGCGCTATCTCCTTCTTTAGCCAACTTTACAGTGTCCATCATCAGGGCAGATGTGTGACACACAACGTTGGCTAAAGAAGGAGATAGCGCTATAGAAGGAGATAGCGCTCTCTCCTTCTTTAGCCAACTTTACAGTGTCCATCATCAGGGCAGATGTGTGACACACAACGTTGGCTAAAGAAGGAGATAGCGCTATAGAAGGAGATAGCGCTATCTCCTTCTTTAGCCAACTTTACAGTGTCCATCATCAGGGCAGATGTGTGACACACAACGTTGGCTAAAGAAGGAGATAGCGCTATAGAAGGAGATAGCGCTCTCTCCTTCTTTAGCCAACTTTACAGTGTCCATCATCAGGGCAGATGTGTGACACACAACGTTGGCTAAAGAAGGAGATAGCGCTATAGAAGGAGATAGCGCTCTCTCCTTCTTTAGCCAACTTTACAGTGTCCATCATCAGGGCAGATGTGTGACACACAACGTTGGCTAAAGAAGGAGATAGCGCTATAGAAGGAGATAGCGCTCTCTCCTTCTTTAGCCAACTTTACAGTGTCCATCATCAGGGCAGATGTGTGACACACAACGTTGGCTAAAGAAGGAGATAGCGCTATAGAAGGAGATAGCGCTCTCTCCTTCTTTAGCCAACTTTACAGTGTCCATCATCAGGGCAGATGTGTGACACACAACGTTGGCTAAAGAAGGAGATAGCGCTATAGAAGGAGATAGCGCTATCTCCTTCTTTAGCCAACTTTACAGTGTCCATCATCAGGGCAGATGTGTGACACACAACGTTGGCTAAAGAAGGAGATAGCGCTATAGAAGGAGATAGCGCTATCTCCTTCTTTAGCCAACTTTACAGTGTCCATCATCAGGGCAGATGTGTGACACACAACGTTGGCTAAAGAAGGAGATAGCGCTATAGAAGGAGATAGCGCTCTCTCCTTCTTTAGCCAACTTTACAGTGTCCATCATCAGGGCAGATGTGTGACACACAACGTTGGCTAAAGAAGGAGATAGCGCTATAGAAGGAGATAGCGCTCTCTCCTTCTTTAGCCAACTTTACAGTGTCCATCATCAGGGCAGATGTGTGACACACAACGTTGGCTATAGAAGGAGATAGCGCTATAGAAGGAGATAGCGCTCTCTCCTTCTTTAGCCAACTTTACAGTGTCCATCATCAGGGCAGATGTGTGACACACAACGTTGGCTAAAGAAGGAGATAGCGCTATAGAAGGAGATAGCGCTCTCTCCTTCTTTAGCCAACTTTACAGTGTCCATCATCAGGGCAGATGTGTGACACACAACGTTGGCTAAAGAAGGAGATAGCGCTATAGAAGGAGATAGCGCTCTCTCCTTCTTTAGCCAACTTTACAGTGTCCATCATCAGGGCAGATGTGTGACACACAACGTTGGCTAAAGAAGGAGATAGCGCTATAGAAGGAGATAGCGCTATCTCCTTCTTTAGCCAACTTTACAGTGTCCATCATCAGGGCAGATGTGTGACACACAACGTTGGCTAAAGAAGGAGATAGCGCTATAGAAGGAGATAGCGCTCTCTCCTTCTTTAGCCAACTTTACAGTGTCCATCATCAGGGCAGATGTGTGACACACAACGTTGGCTAAAGAAGGAGATAGCGCTATAGAAGGAGATAGCGCTCTCTCCTTCTTTAGCCAACTTTACAGTGTCCATCATCAGGGCAGATGTGTGACACACAACGTTGGCTAAAGAAGGAGATAGCGCTATAGAAGGAGATAGCGCTCTCTCCTTCTTTAGCCAACTTTACAGTGTCCATCATCAGGGCAGATGTGTGACACACAACGTTGGCTAAAGAAGGAGATAGCGCTATAGAAGGAGATAGCGCTCTCTCCTTCTTTAGCCAACTTTACAGTGTCCATCATCAGGGCAGATGTGTGACACACAACGTTGGCTAAAGAAGGAGATAGCGCTATAGAAGGAGATAGCGCTCTCTCCTTCTTTAGCCAACTTTACAGTGTCCATCATCAGGGCAGATGTGTGACACACAACGTTGGCTAAAGAAGGAGATAGCGCTATAGAAGGAGATAGCGCTCTCTCCTTCTTTAGCCAACTTTACAGTGTCCATCATCAGGGCAGATGTGTGACACACAACGTTGGCTAAAGAAGGAGATAGCGCTATAGAAGGAGATAGCGCTCTCTCCTTCTTTAGCCAACTTTACAGTGTCCATCATCAGGGCAGATGTGTGACACACAACGTTGGCTAAAGAAGGAGATAGCGCTATAGAAGGAGATAGCGCTCTCTCCTTCTTTAGCCAACTTTACAGTGTCCATCATCAGGGCAGATGTGTGACACACAACGTTGGCTAAAGAAGGAGATAGCGCTATAGAAGGAGATAGCGCTCTCTCCTTCTTTAGCCAACTTTACAGTGTCCATCATCAGGGCAGATGTGTGACACACAACGTTGGCTAAAGAAGGAGATAGCGCTATAGAAGGAGATAGCGCTCTCTCCTTCTTTAGCCAACTTTACAGTGTCCATCATCAGGGCAGATGTGTGACACACAACGTTGGCTAAAGAAGGAGATAGCGCTATAGAAGGAGATAGCGCTATCTCCTTCTTTAGCCAACTTTACAGTGTCCATCATCAGGGCAGATGTGTGACACACAACGTTGGCTAAAGAAGGAGATAGCGCTATAGAAGGAGATAGCGCTATCTCCTTCTTTAGCCAACTTTACAGTGTCCATCATCAGGGCAGATGTGTGACACACAACGTTGGCTAAAGAAGGAGATAGCGCTATAGAAGGAGATAGCGCTATCTCCTTCTTTAGCCAACTTTACAGTGTCCATCATCAGGGCAGATGTGTGACACACAACGTTGGCTAAAGAAGGAGATAGCGCTATAGAAGGAGATAGCGCTCTCTCCTTCTTTAGCCAACTTTACAGTGTCCATCATCAGGGCAGATGTGTGACACACAACGTTGGCTAAAGAAGGAGATAGCGCTATAGAAGGAGATAGCGCTCTCTCCTTCTTTAGCCAACTTTACAGTGTCCATCATCAGGGCAGATGTGTGACACACAACGTTGGCTAAAGAAGGAGATAGCGCTATAGAAGGAGATAGCGCTATCTCCTTCTTTAGCCAACTTTACAGTGTCCATCATCAGGGCAGATGTGTGACACACAACGTTGGCTAAAGAAGGAGATAGCGCTATAGAAGGAGATAGCGCTCTCTCCTTCTTTAGCCAACTTTACAGTGTCCATCATCAGGGCAGATGTGTGACACACAACGTTGGCTAAAGAAGGAGATAGCGCTATAGAAGGAGATAGCGCTCTCTCCTTCTTTAGCCAACTTTACAGTGTCCATCATCAGGGCAGATGTGTGACACACAACGTTGGCTAAAGAAGGAGATAGCGCTATAGAAGGAGATAGCGCTCTCTCCTTCTTTAGCCAACTTTACAGTGTCCATCATCAGGGCAGATGTGTGACACACAACGTTGGCTAAAGAAGGAGATAGCGCTATAGAAGGAGATAGCGCTCTCTCCTTCTTTAGCCAACTTTACAGTGTCCATCATCAGGGCAGATGTGTGACACACAACGTTGGCTAAAGAAGGAGATAGCGCTATAGAAGGAGATAGCGCTCTCTCCTTCTTTAGCCAACTTTACAGTGTCCATCATCAGGGCAGATGTGTGACACACAACGATGGCTAAAGAAGGAGATAGCGCTATAGAAGGAGATAGCGCTCTCTCCTTCTTTAGCCAACTTTACAGTGTCCATCATCAGGGCAGATGTGTGACACACAACGTTGGCTAAAGAAGGAGATAGCGCTATAGAAGGAGATAGCGCTCTCTCCTTCTTTAGCCAACTTTACAGTGTCCATCATCAGGGCAGATGTGTGACACACAACGTTGGCTAAAGAAGGAGATAGCGCTATAGAAGGAGATAGCGCTCTCTCCTTCTTTAGCCAACTTTACAGTGTCCATCATCAGGGCAGATGTGTGACACACAACGTTGGCTAAAGAAGGAGATAGCGCTATAGAAGGAGATAGCGCTCTCTCCTTCTTTAGCCAACTTTACAGTGTCCATCATCAGGGCAGATGTGTGACACACAACGTTGGCTAAAGAAGGAGATAGCGCTATAGAAGGAGATAGCGCTCTCTCCTTCTTTAGCCAACTTTACAGTGTCCATCATCAGGGCAGATGTGTGACACACAACGTTGGCTAAAGAAGGAGATAGCGCTATAGAAGGAGATAGCGCTATCTCCTTCTTTAGCCAACTTTACAGTGTCCATCATCAGGGCAGATGTGTGACACACAACGTTGGCTAAAGAAGGAGATAGCGCTATAGAAGGAGATAGCGCTATCTCCATCTTTAGCCAACTTTACAGTGTCCATCATCAGGGCAGATGTGTGACACACAACGTTGGCTAAAGAAGGAGATAGCGCTATAGAAGGAGATAGCGCTATCTCCTTCTTTAGCCAACTTTACAGTGTCCATCATCAGGGCAGATGTGTGACACACAACGTTGGCTAAAGAAGGAGATAGCGCTATAGAAGGAGATAGCGCTCTCTCCTTCTTTAGCCAACTTTACAGTGTCCATCATCAGGGCAGATGTGTGACACACAACGTTGGCTAAAGAAGGAGATAGCGCTATAGAAGGAGATAGCGCTCTCTCCTTCTTTAGCCAACTTTACAGTGTCCATCATCAGGGCAGATGTGTGACACACAACGTTGGCTAAAGAAGGAGATAGCGCTATAGAAGGAGATAGCGCTCTCTCCTTCTTTAGCCAACTTTACAGTGTCCATCATCAGGGCAGATGTGTGACACACAACGTTGGCTAAAGAAGGAGATAGCGCTATAGAAGGAGATAGCGCTATCTCCTTCTTTAGCCAACTTTACAGTGTCCATCATCAGGGCAGATGTGTGACACACAACGTTGGCTAAAGAAGGAGATAGCGCTATAGAAGGAGATAGCGCTATCTCCTTCTTTAGCCAACTTTACAGTGTCCATCATCAGGGCAGATGTGTGACACACAACGTTGGCTAAAGAAGGAGATAGCGCTATAGAAGGAGATAGCGCTATCTCCTTCTTTAGCCAACTTTACAGTGTCCATCATCAGGGCAGATGTGTGACACACAACGTTGGCTAAAGAAGGAGATAGCGCTATAGAAGGAGATAGCGCTCTCTCCTTCTTTAGCCAACTTTACAGTGTCCATCATCAGGGCAGATGTGTGACACACAACGTTGGCTAAAGAAGGAGATAGCGCTATAGAAGGAGATAGCGCTATCTCCTTCTTTAGCCAACTTTACAGTGTCCATCATCAGGGCAGATGTGTGACACACAACGTTGGCTAAAGAAGGAGATAGCGCTATAGAAGGAGATAGCGCTATCTCCTTCTTTAGCCAACTTTACAGTGTCCATCATCAGGGCAGATGTGTGACACACAACGTTGGCTAAAGAAGGAGATAGCGCTATAGAAGGAGATAGCGCTCTCTCCTTCTTTAGCCAACTTTACAGTGTCCATCATCAGGGCAGATGTGTGACACACAACGTTGGCTAAAGAAGGAGATAGCGCTATAGAAGGAGATAGCGCTCTCTCCTTCTTTAGCCAACTTTACAGTGTCCATCATCAGGGCAGATGTGTGACACACAACGTTGGCTAAAGAAGGAGATAGCGCTATAGAAGGAGATAGCGCTCTCTCCTTCTTTAGCCAACTTTACAGTGTCCATCATCAGGGCAGATGTGTGACACACAACGTTGGCTAAAGAAGGAGATAGCGCTATAGAAGGAGATAGCGCTCTCTCCTTCTTTAGCCAACTTTACAGTGTCCATCATCAGGGCAGATGTGTGACACACAACGTTGGCTAAAGAAGGAGATAGCGCTATAGAAGGAGATAGCGCTCTCTCCTTCTTTAGCCAACTTTACAGTGTCCATCATCAGGGCAGATGTGTGACACACAACGTTGGCTAAAGAAGGAGATAGCGCTATAGAAGGAGATAGCGCTCTCTCCTTCTTTAGCCAACTTTACAGTGTCCATCATCAGGGCAGATGTGTGACACACAACGTTGGCTAAAGAAGGAGATAGCGCTTTAGAAGGAGATAGCGCTATCTCCTTCTTTAGCCAACTTTACAGTGTCCATCATCAGGGCAGATGTGTGACACACAACGTTGGCTAAAGAAGGAGATAGCGCTATAGAAGGAGATAGCGCTCTCTCCTTCTTTAGCCAACTTTACAGTGTCCATCATCAGGGCAGATGTGTGACACACAACGTTGGCTAAAGAAGGAGATAGCGCTATAGAAGGAGATAGCGCTCTCTCCTTCTTTAGCCAACTTTACAGTGTCCATCATC
Organism: Hesperophylax consimilis; assembly: GCF_061612785.1. Lineage (NCBI taxonomy): Eukaryota > Metazoa > Arthropoda > Insecta > Trichoptera > Limnephilidae > Hesperophylax > Hesperophylax consimilis. The sequence continues at coordinate 3,427,353 of NC_142852.1, forward strand.
AGGGCAGATGTGTGACACACAACGTTGGCTAAAGAAGGAGATAGCGCTATAGAAGGAGATAGCGCTATCTCCTTCTTTAGCCAACTTTACAGTGTCCATCATCAGGGCAGATGTGTGACACACAACGTTGGCTAAAGAAGGAGATAGCGCTATAGAAGGAGATAGCGCTCTCTCCTTCTTTAGCCAACTTTACAGTGTCCATCATCAGGGCAGATGTGTGACACACAACGTTGGCTAAAGAAGGAGATAGCGCTATAGAAGGAGATAGCGCTCTCTCCTTCTTTAGCCAACTTTACAGTGTCCATCATCAGGGCAGATGTGTGACACACAACGTTGGCTAAAGAAGGAGATAGCGCTATAGAAGGAGATAGCGCTATCTCCTTCTTTAGCCAACTTTACAGTGTCCATCATCAGGGCAGATGTGTGACACACAACGTTGGCTAAAGAAGGAGATAGCGCTATAGAAGGAGATAGCGCTCTCTCCTTCTTTAGCCAACTTTACAGTGTCCATCATCAGGGCAGATGTGTGACACACAACGTTGGCTAAAGAAGGAGATAGCGCTATAGAAGGAGATAGCGCTCTCTCCTTCTTTAGCCAACTTTACAGTGTCCATCATCAGGGCAGATGTGTGACACACAACGTTGGCTAAAGAAGGAGATAGCGCTATAGAAGGAGATAGCGCTATCTCCTTCTTTAGCCAACTTTACAGTGTCCATCATCAGGGCAGATGTGTGACACACAACGTTGGCTAAAGAAGGAGATAGCGCTATAGAAGGAGATAGCGCTCTCTCCTTCTTTAGCCAACTTTACAGTGTCCATCATCAGGGCAGATGTGTGACACACAACGTTGGCTAAAGAAGGAGATAGCGCTATAGAAGGAGATAGCGCTATCTCCTTCTTTAGCCAACTTTACAGTGTCCATCATCAGGGCAGATGTGTGACACACAACGTTGGCTAAAGAAGGAGATAGCGCTATAGAAGGAGATAGCGCTCTCTCCTTCTTTAGCCAACTTTACAGTGTCCATCATCAGGGCAGATGTGTGACACACAACGTTGGCTAAAGAAGGAGATAGCGCTATAGAAGGAGATAGCGCTCTCTCCTTCTTTAGCCAACTTTACAGTGTCCATCATCAGGGCAGATGTGTGACACACAACGTTGGCTAAAGAAGGAGATAGCGCTATAGAAGGAGATAGCGCTATCTCCTTCTTTAGCCAACTTTACAGTGTCCATCATCAGGGCAGATGTGTGACACACAACGTTGGCTAAAGAAGGAGATAGCGCTATAGAAGGAGATAGCGCTCTCTCCTTCTTTAGCCAACTTTACAGTGTCCATCATCAGGGCAGATGTGTGACACACAACGTTGGCTAAAGAAGGAGATAGCGCTATAGAAGGAGATAGCGCTCTCTCCTTCTTTAGCCAACTTTACAGTGTCCATCATCAGGGCAGATGTGTGACACACAACGTTGGCTAAAGAAGGAGATAGCGCTATAGAAGGAGATAGCGCTATCTCCTTCTTTAGCCAACTTTACAGTGTCCATCATCAGGGCAGATGTGTGACACACAACGTTGGCTAAAGAAGGAGATAGCGCTATAGAAGGAGATAGCGCTCTCTCCTTCTTTAGCCAACTTTACAGTGTCCATCATCAGGGCAGATGTGTGACACACAACGTTGGCTAAAGAAGGAGATAGCGCTATAGAAGGAGATAGCGCTCTCTCCTTCTTTAGCCAACTTTACAGTGTCCATCATCAGGGCAGATGTGTGACACACAACGTTGGCTAAAGAAGGAGATAGCGCTATAGAAGGAGATAGCGCTCTCTCCTTCTTTAGCCAACTTTACAGTGTCCATCATCAGGGCAGATGTGTGACACACAACGTTGGCTAAAGAAGGAGATAGCGCTATAGAAGGAGATAGCGCTCTCTCCTTCTTTAGCCAACTTTACAGTGTCCATCATCAGGGCAGATGTGTGACACACAACGTTGGCTAAAGAAGGAGATAGCGCTATAGAAGGAGATAGCGCTCTCTCCTTCTTTAGCCAACTTTACAGTGTCCATCATCAGGGCAGATGTGTGACACACAACGTTGGCTAAAGAAGGAGATAGCGCTATAGAAGGAGATAGCGCTCTCTCCTTCTTTAGCCAACTTTACAGTGTCCATCATCAGGGCAGATGTGTGACACACAACGATGGCTAAAGAAGGAGATAGCGCTATAGAAGGAGATAGCGCTCTCTCCTTCTTTAGCCAACTTTACAGTGTCCATCATCAGGGCAGATGTGTGACACACAACGTTGGCTAAAGAAGGAGATAGCGCTATAGAAGGAGATAGCGCTCTCTCCTTCTTTAGCCAACTTTACAGTGTCCATCATCAGGGCAGATGTGTGACACACAACGTTGGCTAAAGAAGGAGATAGCGCTATAGAAGGAGATAGCGCTATCTCCTTCTTTAGCCAACTTTACAGTGTCCATCATCAGGGCAGATGTGTGACACACAACGTTGGCTAAAGAAGGAGATAGCGCTATAGAAGGAGATAGCGCTCTCTCCTTCTTTAGCCAACTTTACAGTGTCCATCATCAGGGCAGATGTGTGACACACAACGTTGGCTAAAGAAGGAGATAGCGCTATAGAAGGAGATAGCGCTCTCTCCTTCTTTAGCCAACTTTACAGTGTCCATCATCAGGGCAGATGTGTGACACACAACGTTGGCTAAAGAAGGAGATAGCGCTATAGAAGGAGATAGCGCTCTCTCCTTCTTTAGCCAACTTTACAGTGTCCATCATCAGGGCAGATGTGTGACACACAACGTTGGCTAAAGAAGGAGATAGCGCTATAGAAGGAGATAGCGCTCTCTCCTTCTTTAGCCAACTTTACAGTGTCCATCATCAGGGCAGATGTGTGACACACAACGTTGGCTAAAGAAGGAGATAGCGCTATAGAAGGAGATAGCGCTCTCTCCTTCTTTAGCCAACTTTACAGTGTCCATCATCAGGGCAGATGTGTGACACACAACGATGGCTAAAGAAGGAGATAGCGCTATAGAAGGAGATAGCGCTCTCTCCTTCTTTAGCCAACTTTACAGTGTCCATCATCAGGGCAGATGTGTGACACACAACGTTGGCTAAAGAAGGAGATAGCGCTATAGAAGGAGATAGCGCTCTCTCCTTCTTTAGCCAACTTTACAGTGTCCATCATCAGGGCAGATGTGTGACACACAACGTTGGCTAAAGAAGGAGATAGCGCTATAGAAGGAGATAGCGCTATCTCCTTCTTTAGCCAACTTTACAGTGTCCATCATCAGGGCAGATGTGTGACACACAACGTTGGCTAAAGAAGGAGATAGCGCTATAGAAGGAGATAGCGCTCTCTCCTTCTTTAGCCAACTTTACAGTGTCCATCATCAGGGCAGATGTGTGACACACAACGTTGGCTAAAGAAGGAGATAGCGCTATAGAAGGAGATAGCGCTCTCTCCTTCTTTAGCCAACTTTACAGTGTCCATCATCAGGGCAGATGTGTGACACACAACGTTGGCTAAAGAAGGAGATAGCGCTATAGAAGGAGATAGCGCTCTCTCCTTCTTTAGCCAACTTTACAGTGTCCATCATCAGGGCAGATGTGTGACACACAACGTTGGCTAAAGAAGGAGATAGCGCTATAGAAGGAGATAGCGCTATCTCCTTCTTTAGCCAACTTTACAGTGTCCATCATCAGGGCAGATGTGTGACACACAACGTTGGCTAAAGAAGGAGATAGCGCTATAGAAGGAGATAGCGCTATCTCCTTCTTTAGCCAACTTTACAGTGTCCATCATCAGGGCAGATGTGTGACACACAACGTTGGCTAAAGAAGGAGATAGCGCTATAGAAGGAGATAGCGCTATCTCCTTCTTTAGCCAACTTTACAGTGTCCATCATCAGGGCAGATGTGTGACACACAACGTTGGCTAAAGAAGGAGATAGCGCTTTAGAAGGAGATAGCGCTCTCTCCTTCTTTAGCCAACTTTACAGTGTCCATCATCAGGGCAGATGTGTGACACACAACGTTGGCTAAAGAAGGAGATAGCGCTATAGAAGGAGATAGCGCTATCTCCTTCTTTAGCCAACTTTACAGTGTCCATCATCAGGGCAGATGTGTGACACACAACGTTGGCTAAAGAAGGAGATAGCGCTATAGAAGGAGATAGCGCTATCTCCTTCTTTAGCCAACTTTACAGTGTCCATCATCAGGGCAGATGTGTGACACACAACGTTGGCTAAAGAAGGAGATAGCGCTATAGAAGGAGATAGCGCTCTCTCCTTCTTTAGCCAACTTTACAGTGTCCATCATCAGGGCAGATGTGTGACACACAACGTTGGCTAAAGAAGGAGATAGCGCTATAGAAGGAGATAGCGCTCTCTCCTTCTTTAGCCAACTTTACAGTGTCCATCATCAGGGCAGATGTGTGACACACAACGTTGGCTAAAGAAGGAGATAGCGCTATAGAAGGAGATAGCGCTCTCTCCTTCTTTAGCCAACTTTACAGTGTCCATCATCAGGGCAGATGTGTGACACACAACGTTGGCTAAAGAAGGAGATAGCGCTATAGAAGGAGATAGCGCTATCTCCTTCTTTAGCCAACTTTACAGTGTCCATCATCAGGGCAGATGTGTGACACACAACGTTGGCTAAAGAAGGAGATAGCGCTATAGAAGGAGATAGCGCTATCTCCTTCTTTAGCCAACTTTACAGTGTCCATCATCAGGGCAGATGTGTGACACACAACGTTGGCTAAAGAAGGAGATAGCGCTATAGAAGGAGATAGCGCTCTCTCCTTCTTTAGCCAACTTTACAGTGTCCATCATCAGGGCAGATGTGTGACACACAACGTTGGCTAAAGAAGGAGATAGCGCTATAGAAGGAGATAGCGCTCTCTCCTTCTTTAGCCAACTTTACAGTGTCCATCATCAGGGCAGATGTGTGACACACAACGTTGGCTAAAGAAGGAGATAGCGCTATAGAAGGAGATAGCGCTCTCTCCTTCTTTAGCCAACTTTACAGTGTCCATCATCAGGGCAGATGTGTGACACACAACGTTGGCTAAAGAAGGAGATAGCGCTATAGAAGGAGATAGCGCTCTCTCCTTCTTTAGCCAACTTTACAGTGTCCATCATCAGGGCAGATGTGTGACACACAACGTTGGCTAAAGAAGGAGATAGCGCTATAGAAGGAGATAGCGCTCTCTCCTTCTTTAGCCAACTTTACAGTGTCCATCATCAGGGCAGATGTGTGACACACAACGTTGGCTAAAGAAGGAGATAGCGCTATAGAAGGAGATAGCGCTCTCTCCTTCTTTAGCCAACTTTACAGTGTCCATCATCAGGGCAGATGTGTGACACACAACGATGGCTAAAGAAGGAGATAGCGCTATAGAAGGAGATAGCGCTCTCTCCTTCTTTAGCCAACTTTACAGTGTCCATCATCAGGGCAGATGTGTGACACACAACGTTGGCTAAAGAAGGAGATAGCGCTATAGAAGGAGATAGCGCTCTCTCCTTCTTTAGCCAACTTTACAGTGTCCATCATCAGGGCAGATGTGTGACACACAACGTTGGCTAAAGAAGGAGATAGCGCTATAGAAGGAGATAGCGCTCTCTCCTTCTTTAGCCAACTTTACAGTGTCCATCATCAGGGCAGATGTGTGACACACAACGTTGGCTAAAGAAGGAGATAGCGCTATAGAAGGAGATAGCGCTCTCTCCTTCTTTAGCCAACTTTACAGTGTCCATCATCAGGGCAGATGTGTGACACACAACGTTGGCTAAAGAAGGAGATAGCGCTATAGAAGGAGATAGCGCTATCTCCTTCTTTAGCCAACTTTACAGTGTCCATCATCAGGGCAGATGTGTGACACACAACGTTGGCTAAAGAAGGAGATAGCGCTATAGAAGGAGATAGCGCTATCTCCTTCTTTAGCCAACTTTACAGTGTCCATCATCAGGGCAGATGTGTGACACACAACGTTGGCTAAAGAAGGAGATAGCGCTATAGAAGGAGATAGCGCTATCTCCTTCTTTAGCCAACTTTACAGTGTCCATCATCAGGGCAGATGTGTGACACACAACGTTGGCTAAAGAAGGAGATAGCGCTATAGAAGGAGATAGCGCTCTCTCCTTCTTTAGCCAACTTTACAGTGTCCATCATCAGGGCAGATGTGTGACACACAACGTTGGCTAAAGAAGGAGATAGCGCTATAGAAGGAGATAGCGCTATCTCCTTCTTTAGCCAACTTTACAGTGTCCATCATCAGGGCAGATGTGTGACACACAACGTTGGCTAAAGAAGGAGATAGCGCTATAGAAGGAGATAGCGCTATCTCCTTCTTTAGCCAACTTTACAGTGTCCATCATCAGGGCAGATGTGTGACACACAACGTTGGCTAAAGAAGGAGATAGCGCTATAGAAGGAGATAGCGCTATCTCCTTCTTTAGCCAACTTTACAGTGTCCATCATCAGGGCAGATGTGTGACACACAACGTTGGCTAAAGAAGGAGATAGCGCTATAGAAGGAGATAGCGCTATCTCCTTCTTTAGCCAACTTTACAGTGTCCATCATCAGGGCAGATGTGTGACACACAACGTTGGCTAAAGAAGGAGATAGCGCTATCTCCTTCTTTAGCCAACTTTACAGTGTCCATCATCAGGGCAGATGTGTGACACACAACGTTGGCTAAAGAAGGAGATAGCGCTATAGAAGGAGATAGCGCTATCTCCTTCTTTAGCCAACTTTACAGTGTCCATCATCAGGGCAGATGTGTGACACACAACGTTGGCTAAAGAAGGAGATAGCGCTATACGGCATAACATTCAAAAATAAATAAAAAAAATACCGTGAAAATATCATATCATATTATATGTGAGTTCAAAATGAATACCTTATCTACAATTATTATAATTATGTGACAATAATATCTAAAAAAAAAAACTAAACTGACTCCAGGTCAATCGATAATTCCAAACATCCACAAAACTACATAATTTTAAAGTTTTAGATGTTCCGGATTCAATATTTTTATTGAATTATTACATGCGAATTATTCAGGTAATAAACACATGAGATAATAATTTCCATTATATTAACAAATTTCCAAAACAATCAGTAATAAAAAGCCTGGCATGACAATGTTAACCAACCACACACTGCCATGCTAATCATTTTTTTTTTTTTTTTTTTTTTTTTTTCTTTATTCATAAAAATATATTTGGATACAGGTTTTTTACATGCTTTTCGACTACCACACTAGACACATGTCCGTATTATGGTAGTCGAAATTTGTGTATAATTATATAAATGTAATACATGATTCATTCAGTTGTAAAATAGGTATAGGTTAAATAGGTTTAACTGAAAATAAAGATAAATTAAATAATTATTTTAAAAAGAAATTTTAAACAGAATTGAAATGAAAAAAAAAGAATAATAAAGCAAATGAACTTATTTAATGATGTCAGGTATTTTTTAAAATAGTTCTTTCCCTTCATAAATAACCAATACTGAATATATAATATTATGTGCATGATCACACATTACCCCTAATGACTACATTCAAAGCGCGTGTCATCATTTCTTTCCTCTCTTCCATAGCTTTTAGAATATATGATGGATTTCGAATTTCCATCGAACGAGGAATACGTGGGTCTACCAATTCTGGAAGCATACAATCCATATAAAATTTAACAAGTTTAGTTTCCATTTTCGACTCCCAAAATTGGTCATCTCGGCAAATGGTGTAAACTTTCATAGGTCTTTCCTTTCCAAACCAGATGCCAAGCATGCAGACGTCAATAGCTGAATTGGTTAAGCGTTTGTCCCGGTAAGAAGATAGGTTCTGGGTTCGAGTCCCAGTTGCGACCGTTATCTTTTATTATTTTTCTGTGTCTTGTTCATTATAATATATTTTTTTAAAATTATTATTGTTATCTTCTGCTTCAATGATATATTACATTAATAGGAACAACCTTCAAAAGTTAAAAAGAGATTTTTAAGTTTAAAAAAAATATATATAAATATATATTTTTTTTTAATAATTTTTTAATAATACTACTACCCGGAATTAGCCATCAACGAAATTCAGTGCATTTATCAATGGATCTGATAGACATTGTTCCCAATCTTAGCGACAGTTTGAAAGGAATCGCTAGAATCGTTGAAAGCTCCTTCACACTAGTCTCGCATAAGTCCATCTCCAAACTCCGTAATCCAGATTTTGCACCAAATCGGCAGAAAACTCAAAAAATTCAAGCTGGATGCTGAAGTTATGACATAAGATCCGAGTTCAGTGCACATCCAAACTCCTTAATCCCGATTTTGAACCAAATCAGTAGAAAACTCGAGAAATTCTAAATGGATGCCAACATTATGTTTTTGACGTTAGATTCGAGTTCAGTGCATATCCAAACTCCCTAATCCCGATTTTGAACTAAATCGGTAGAGAACTGAAGAAATCCAAGATGGATGCTGAAATTATGCATTTTGACATTAGATCCGAGTTCAGTGCACATCCAAACTCCCTAATCCCGATTTTGAACTAAATCGGTAGAGAACTGAAGAAATCCAAGATGGATGCTGAAATTGTGCATTTTGACATTAGATCCGAGTTCAGTGCACATCCAAACTCCCTAATCCCGATTTTGAACTAAATCGGTAGAGAACTGAAGAAATCCAAGATGGATGCTGAAATTATGCATTTTGACATTAGATCCGAGTTCAGTGCACATCCAAACTCCATAATCCCGATTTTGAACTAAATCGGTAGAGAACTGAAGAAATCCAAGATGGATGCTGAAATTATGCATTTTGACATTAGATCCGAGTTCAGTGCACATCCAAACTCCCTGATCCCGATTTTGAACTAAATCGGTAGAGAACTGAAGAAATTCAAGATGGATGCTGAAATTATGCATTTTGACATTAGATCCGAGTTCAGTGCACATCCAAACTCCCTAATCCCGATTTTGAACTAAATCGGTAGAGAACTGGAGAAATTTATGATTGATGCCGAAATAATGCATTTTGAAATTAGATCCGAGTTCAAGCCACCACCTACTCCGTTTTACCGACTTCGATAGAAGTCGGTAAAAATTTGTAGAAAACGTGTCCATCGGAATGATGTATTTTGACAAACCTTATTCTTCTTTTCCTCCAGTGGAGCGGTCTCTTTCTTAAGGCGCTGTAAGCGCGAGTCCCTTTATTATTTCCCATTTATGTGCCCCTTTATTATTTACGTATTGGTACCTGAAAAAGGTAAAAAAAAAATTGAGACCGTAAAACAAGTTTCAAATTATATATTAGATAATAAATAATATTTAATTTCCACTTACCCCTTGGCTATAGCACCAATCTCCTCTGGATTCCTATTAGAAATTTGAAAGTTGGCTGAGGACTGGAGAATAAACAAAATAAGCGTGCTCTCTTCCGAATTCACCTCGAGACTGGCATTGACTGGCGGTGTTCGGTCAAGCAATGGATAATGATTTCATCCATAGGATTTTGTATGACGGAAAATAATTGAAATATTCGGGAAGTTTAATTGAATCACAACAAAAATCCATATATGTTAAAGTGTTTTTTATTTATTTAAAATGACCTGTATCATATTTACTTTGAGATTACCGATGGATTTTAAAAAAAAATCTCTCTGATAGGAGCTATTTCCCTACCAGCGAAGGCATTTTTTAGGGTTTTACGTAAAGTTGCAATGTGTATTTCATATAGAATAAAAAAGTTTACGATAAAAAAATTTAATTCACTGGTAACATAAGACATTTTTCTAACTACCCCTATAGAATTTTTAGATAAATTATTAGTGGTATTCCTTTTACTAGGTAAATACAAAGTGATGTTTAGCGCTATTTATGATACTTCCCCCTTAACATATTCCATGTTTTTAGATCCCTGTTCACGTCATGAAGATACTCCGAATCAAATAAATAATACGGATATTACAAAAACGATGAATCCAGATTTGAATTCCTTTGATTCGTCTCAGTCACCATTGTTGCAGGAAGAAGAAGGTCAATAATTTTTACTTTAATTACTTATTATTCGTCATAAAAATTATAAATGTACGTAGAATCAGATTTTCAGATACTTATGAGAGACAGAGTTTATTTAATTTTTTTTTAACCTTTTAGAGATTCCTGAATCACCTCTTCCTGATGGTTCAGAAAAGATTCGACAAAGTTATATTTAGATGGAAGTCTCAGCATTGCTCGGATGTTCAAATTGTATATTGAATGGTTTAACCCTGACATATATACCAAAAAGGCGACATCCGAACGACAATACAGAGACATTGTTAATCAAAAATTTAATTTAGGTTTCCACATCCCTAAAAAGGATCAATGCGACCAATGCTATGCATTTAAAAACATGTCTCAGCCGTCTGATGAGCAGACAGAAGCCATCATTTTGCATCGCGAGGAGAAGGACTTTGCCCGGGACCTAAAAAATAACGACAAAGCCAAAACTATCGCTTCTGATTGGTCAATCATATGTGCGACTTTTGATTTTCAAAAGGTGTTAACTTGTCCTCATGGTAAGGCGAGTATTTTTTATTAAAAACGAAAATTGTCCACCTACAATTTCACTGTTTACGATATGGCAGCGAGACACGGGATCTGCTATATGTGGCACGAATGAATTGCAAAACGAGGACCCAATTAAGTAAGTAGTTGTTTGCTTGATTTCATTTAAAAAAAGGTGAAAGGGGGGCTAAAGAATTCAGATTCTGGTCTGATAACTGCCCTGGACAGAATCGTATGCAGCTAAAGAATTCGGAATCACCATTACACACAGCTTCTTAGAAAAGGGCCACACTCAAAATGAGGGAGATAGTGTGCACGCAGTAATCGAAAAAGCAAGTGCTCCTGGGACGATTTATAGTCCAAATGAATGGAAGATTCTCGTGAGATGGGCAAAAATTGATGAAAATCCCTACGAAGTTCGAGATATGTCGCAAGATAACTTTTACGACTTTAAAATACTGTTAAAGAATAAAAATTGGACTAAAGATACCCAAAATAGATAAAATGACATGGAGCTGCGTCAAGCAAGTTCGTACCTCTGAAGATCATTCCAATCGGCTGGAGTATAAGTATGACCTCAGAAAAGAGTTTCAGAATATCATCGTTCGTAATGCCACAAGACATTTTCATGCTATTGACATCGAACTTCATAAGGCGTATGATACCCCTTTGCCGATTCAAAAAGATAAATACAATGACCTTATAAGTCATTACAATTCAGGAATTATTCCTGAACAATATCATGAATTTTATAAGACCATACGGAAACATTTGTGTCAATGATGGTGACTCTGAATAATAATACCTAATTATTAATTTAGGTCTATTAAAAGTATTCTATTTCGAAAATTAGACTATTAATGTTTTAATTTTATGTTATGATTAGGTACTACCCTATTATGTTTTAATTTTTGTTATATTTTCTTATTTCTTCTCCTTTAAATAATGTGATAGTCGTACTTATGTAACTCACTCATGTAACAGACTGGGATTGAACAATCCTCCCAGTTCTGCTAGATTAAAACAAATAAAACTACGGATTTTTTAAATGTTATGTTATGATTAGGTACCACCCTGTTATGTTTTAACTTTTGTTATATTTTTTTTTATTTCTTCTCCTTTAAATAATGCGATAGTCGTACTTATGTAACAAACTCATGTTACAGACTGGGATTGAACAATTCTCCCAGTACCAAGTACTGCTAGATTAAAACAAATAAAACTAGGGATGTTTTAATTTTATGTTATGATTAGGTAACCTGCTATGTTTTAATTTTTCTCATATTTTTTCTCTATAAATAATGTGGATATCTCATGTAATATGGCAGACTGAGATTGAAATATCCTCCCAGTTCTGTTGCATTAAAAACGAATAAAAAATTGAATATGTTATTTTCCCTGTTTTTATTTATTTAGTGTCAAATTCTAATAAATAACTTTTCTTATAAAGGGGTTCCTTACGTAATTATTACTAAAAAAAATAGATTAACTATTTTTTGGTAATACTAGAAACAAAAAAATATGTACAATAAAATTAGGTTGTAAATACGACAAAAACTTATGTTTGAGTTCCAAAGAATAAAGTAGGATATACATATACGACACACATGTTTCATGCTATGTCCGTAGAACAATGTCGGATGTTTCTATACGACAACTCCTTGTCCGTAAAAAAAGTCGGAAGTGATTTTTCTTAAAAACTACAACAATGTTGCAAAAAGCTGGTATACTGTATTTTTCCAATTAAATAAATAGGGGTTAATGCAAAATATCACATCAACTTTACATTTATTTCACTCAAAAAACAGTAAAAATGCAGAAACGAAACTTTAAACAGCTCTCCTGCAAAACTACGATTTTGCAGATCCGACATTGTTCTTCGGGACCGTCGATATAGTACTCTGTTTTTATTCAAGTTCCTTCAAATTACTTAAAAATGTAAACAAAATATGTGTCTCTTTCTGACCGATTTCTTTTCCATGTGAGAAACAGAGACAGACATAATTTTAATGTTGTCTCTAAAAATGAAACATTTACCGGATGCACACCAGACAGGCCGATCTTAGTCCGGCAAGTGAACATTTTAGCATCGCAAAAGGAAACACCAGAAGTGCAATGTACGCGACCGGGAGTTAGCCCTTTCCATAAAATACAACTTTTTCGGTCCAGTTCGCAGCTCGCTGGATCGTTCTCGGTGGAGAGCGGGGAGTAGGGATGGGGACGGGGGAATTTTAGCCGATGCTACGAAGCTGTGGTGCGGGGCAGGGGACAGGAATTTTGCCGGAATTTTGTACAAATTATTTAATATCTAAGAAACTAGAAATAAAATACATATTTTTTAAATGCAGATCGATAACCAAATAGTTTTTTAGGATTACCTAAATTACAGAGTATGTGGTGTAAAAAAACAACTTAGATATAGCATAAAACTCTCGTTAGTGTAAGTGTATTCCCCCCGTCCGGTACGGGAGTGTTAAAAAAGTAAATGTACTTTATTGATATGAAAAAAGGAAATCATAATCTATATCTTATCATACCTAATATTTTTTATCATAAAATAAATATGAATCTCGAACCAAATTTACAACTTATGTAAAGATGCCATAATAAGCTGCAAAAATATGCAGTTAGATACCGAGATAGAAATTCCGACCCTTATTTCATTAATAAAATCAAACGACTAAATTGCAAAATTTAATAACTAACTAATCACGCCGTTCCCCCGCAGGGGTAGGCAGAGAGGACGGATCGCCAAACAACTCGGTCTTGGCACACACTCCTTGCCTCATTCACATTCATACATCGTCTCATACATACTCTTCTATTATTTTGACTCTTGACATGTCCCGACTCGAGTATCTGATTCACTTGATCGTACCATGTCTTCCTCGGGCGTCCCCGACTTCTGGTACCATTCGCATTTGCATGATATATCCTCCTTACACTTCGATCTTCCCTCATTCGCTCTACATGCCCAAACCATCTAAGCGTCCCTTTCTTAATCTTACTCATTACGCTTATATCAGCCTTCTCGCGGATCTCCACATTCCTCATACAAATTTAATATCGTATAGAGTAAATGTTTTACACCCCTTTAAGAGTATTTAAAAAACAGCATTGCCAAAGTTTAAAATGTACTTACCAGTCTGAAGATGTAGCAGAGTAAAACTGGTTCGGTCTCACAGATTATAATTATTTACGATAAAGTTAGGGATCAAAAACTAAAACACAATTATTGCTAACACACGTTTGCGATAAACTTTTTAAAACCATACTTTACTTTTTTCAAACTCCTTGTTTACACTTCTCCTTCAAAATTTGTATATAAAATAAATGTCTTTGTCTGGTCTATGTTTTTTTCATGTGAGAAATAGAGACAGATATAATTTTAATCTTGTTCATAAAATTTGTGACACACACCGGATATATTCCAGACAGGCCGACATCTTGGTCCGGCAAGAGAACATCTTAGTATAGCAAAAGGACATACGAAATACGCAGTGTAAGCGACCGGAATTTAGCCCTTTCTGTATAACTTCGAAATTAGTAGCTACAGTTAGTATTGTCCATATATGCCGACGCCCATATTTCAACTAGTAGTCAATCATTTAAGTAATGCAAAAAGGTAAAAAGTAATGGTAGGAAAGCAAACGTGACTCAAATATTACGACACAGCCCTTTCTATTAAAATGCAACTTTTACGGTCGAGTTCGTATCTCGCGGGATCTCGCCACCTGCATAGCTCGGCAAATATTTAAATGGAAGGGATACGAGCGGGGTAACTACAGCAATGTTACTGAGGTGAAGTGAGACGGGAGGGGGAGTAAATTTCCAGAATTTGTTGTAAATTATTTAATATCTAAAGAAATACAAATGCGATATGTTTTTTTTAAATGTAGATCGATAACTGAATAGTTTTTCTAGGATTACCTAAATTAAAGCGTATGTGGTGTAAAAAATAACTGAGATAAAACATAAAACACTCTTTTGTGTACCAGTGTTCCCCCTGTTCGGTGCGCGAGTGTTAAATATGTCAAACCAAAAAATGATTGCTTTCTACAGTAATACATATTTTGACCATTACAAATGATACATATTTAATATACTGGAAACTCTATTTTATATACTGGGATCAAGAAAAATTATTTTTCTCCGCTGCGACTATAACGGCGCCGCATACTAATTGACATATCGCGAAAGTGACTTAATAAACGAAATTAAAATTAAAAGTGCGTATTTTTCCGCCTCCCCTGACATAATAAATCATGTTTTGAATTAATAAAGCTAAATCCATTTATTGTTTTTAATGAGTTTTATTAATTCACAATGTACATTTGTTACGTATAAATTTTTTTATAAAATTAGCGACCGGTTTCGACACGTCCGTGTCATTAACTAGCTATTTTAAAACTAAATTTTTAAGTGCAGAAATATGGGGGTTTATTTAGTTTGGTTCTTTGGTGGGAGGGGATTTGAGGGAGGGGGAGGGGGTTGAGAGGGAAGTGGAGGGAGGAGTCAAAATAACGGGGAACATTGTCAATAGAGGTGATTTGCAAGGTGCTAATATTTTATTTACTATATTAATGCTTGAATTAATTTTTTTGTTGATTTCTAATGTTTCTAATGCGCACAAATTAAAATATTTATTAACGTTAGAATGTTTAAACTTAGTTTTATCCCGGTTGAAGCTATGGCCTGTCTCTATCAAGTGATTAGCGAACTCGGAGAAATTATTATTTTTTAAACATAGTTCGTGTTCCCTAATTCTGGTTTTGAAATTTCTTGTAGTCATACCTACATACTGGGAGTTACAATCATTACACTCTAAAGTGTAACCCATTTTTATCTAATTTATTTGAAACATCCTTGTTATTAATTAAGTTTTTTATTTTAGAATTGGTGTAAAAAGCTGTCGAAATATTAACTGGTAACATGCGGGATATTTTTAAGGACAAGTCGCCTGTATAAAGAAGTTTTTTATATATTAGATTTTTACTAGATTTAGTGTTATTATCGCCACGATAAATGTACTTTTTAGAAAATATTTTGGTTTGTTTCTTATTAACTAAACGATTAATTATGTCAGGTTTATATCCGTTGTTTATAGCTATTTGTTTTATAATTTTTTCATTATTGAAATTCTCAATATTTAAAGGGACATTAATGGCTCGATGTATCATTGAGTTGAAGGAGGCGAGTTTATGGGACAAAGGATGATTTGAAGTAGAAGGTATAACACAGTCAGTGTGTGTAGGTTTTCTATAGATGTTAACAACACACTTATTATTATCTAAACTGATGTTTAAGTCTAAAAAATTTAAATTGTTATTATCGTTATGTTCCAGTGTAAATTTTATATTTTGGTGAATGTTATTAATAAAAGTGAGAAAATTGTCTAATTGTCTGTTGCTACCTGTCCAAATTACAAAAATGTCATCAACATATCTATACCAAACAAATACATTAGCTAAAAGGAGACAGGCCATAGCTTCAACCGGGATAAAACTAAGTTTAAACATTCTAACGTTAATAAATATTTTAATTTGTGCGCATTAGAAACATTAGAAATCAACAAAAAAATTAATTCAAGCATTAATATAGTAAATAAAATAATAGCACCTTGCAAATCACCTCTATTGACAATGTTCCCCGTTATTTTGACTCCTCCCTCCACTTCCCTCTCAACCCCCTCCCCCTCCCTCAAATCCCCTCCCACCAAAGAACCAAACTAAATAAAACCCCATATTTCTGCACTTAAAAATTTAGTTTTAAAATAGCTAGTTAATGACACGGACGTATCGAAACCGGTCGCTAATTTTATAAAAAAATTTATACGTAACAAATGTACATTGTGAATTAATAAAACTCATTAAAAACAAAAAATGTCTAGAAATTGTTACATAGTGAATGCCAAAGAAATACAAAAAATTAAATCCATTTATTTGAAAGCGAAATATTGAGAGTGAAGCGGAATAGGAGAAAAATAATAAAAATGTTTATTAATGTAATATGTATGTTTGCATATGAATGAAACAATGAGTGTTTGTCTACAAATGTATTAAAATATATGTTTTTTTCGAAAGAAATGAATATTTTGAGAAAAAAATGTGCCAAGGAGCTTACTGATCATTTTTTCACCGAGCCATTCGTGTTGTGTAGGTCGAGACGCGTAATTTGATACCCATATCGTATTTACGGTTTTTGTCACCAACACTCTTGAAAAGTCCAAGGGAGTTCTATTTTGGAAAAAAACATGCAAAATGTAAAAACTTTTAATTGAAAAATTTATATTTAAAAAAAAAACAATTAAATAAACCGTTTTTAATAGTAAATAACTTTCCCAAACTTCTGTGCTCCTGGTAGATTACAGCGTCTTCGAGGTAATTTTTGGCAGAAACGGCTTTATAAGAATTATCATTAAGGAGGAAAAAAGTTGAAATTTCAAACTTAATTTAATTAAAAAAAAAAATTGCCAAAAGTCCGACTGTTATAAAATGGCATTTTTTTGTTAAAATAGCTAATGTCAAACTTAAGCCGGTTATTGTGAGATATTTTGAACCGAGCGCCATATGTAATAATAATGATTATTATTATTGGATGACTTGTATAGCGCCGTTTTTGTGCAAAAACACCTCAAAGGCGCCGATTAAGACAGTCGATTAACGTTCCTAAACCTGCGGACGATGATTTTTTTCGATAATTTTAACCGTAGTCTGCGCCTTTTCTACGGAATTCAATCATCAGTTTGACCATGTAGATTTGATAAAAAAAAGCGTACCACGTGGTTTTGAGTGACCACGTGACTAATTTTTTTCCAATGATACCATTATGCAAAGAAAAATATTTCGACTTAAATTAAACCCATTTCCTTAAAAATGGGGAAATTTCAAAAAACTTTTTGTGACATTTAAAAAAAAAATCAACGATACCTGATTAATTCAGACCCGAAGCTCGATCAAAATCAATCGTGTTTTTAATTTACGTTGGAGTAATGCGAAAAATGAAACATTTTCGAGCAAAAGAGGCGCACGAAATGTTTTTTAATCATTTCGCGTTCGGGGTGCGTTCGAAATAGAATAAAAATATAAACGGTGAAGGAGAAAAAGTTTTACAGATCGATGGCGATCGATGAAAACGAAACATTGAGAAAATGCATCGAAATTTAGCCGTTTCGAAACCGTGCGTGTGGCAACACTCGCGGGGAATCGTTGATTTGTCGCCGGGAAGCTGTGCCAATTAAACGGCCACAAATCAACTTTTTGTGTGTGAGGCCATCCCGGCGGCAGAAGAGCGAACTGCGGCGCTTTTGTATGGCGCGCCTTGATCGCTTCCAGTTTCCGCCGCCAGAGTTCCCGGACAATTTTGACGATATTGAGGCCCGAACGAATCCGGTCGAGTTGGTCGGGTAATTATTTCCATACAAAATCGGGCTGACTCGCCTTTGTGCCGGTTTTTACCTTAATTTAGTCGAATTTTTGCCAGGCCGAATTGAACCTCGGGTTCTTTACCGACAGATAGGCGTCTCGGTCGCTTGTCGCCTACGCTGAAACAAATGAAAGGCAACTTTTTTCTCTCACGCCAAAACGAACCTCGAGTCGTATCAAATTAAGGGGGAGAGCGGTCGCTTTTCGCCAAAATGCCCCCGAAAAAAAACAAAAAATTTGAGTATTACCATATGTATAATCACATTCTTTACTTGGCTGTAAGCAACGTACTACTGTAAATTATGAATAACAATATCTCATTAGTACCCGAAGATGTTTATCATAAAACACTGCTAATCTCGATTCTAACTATATAAAAAAAAACTTCAATATAACACAAAGCAAATATTACAATTCAGAAAAGCGGATTATTCAGCAATAAACACAAAACTTAACGAAATTGATTGGGATCATAAACTGAACCATTTGAATACTCAACACGCAACTGACGTATTTTACAACATTTTGAACAATATTAAAATAAATTAAGTACCAACTAAACCGGAAAAAAATTGTAACTATCCACCATGGTAATTAAAAAAATATATATATTACAATTTTTTTTTTAAATTTCAAAATCCACGTGACTACCAAACGTTTTTACTCTTAAGATCTAGACATAAACGAATTGCACAACAACTCTGCATTAATTATATACGTACTGCTGAAAGTAACATGAATGTTAATTTTAAACTCTTCGGGAATCATTTCAATAATATAAAAAAAACAATCGTCTCTTCCAAGGACGATGCACCTAGATGATAAAAAAGCAGAAAATGGCCAAGACATATGCTATATTTTCATGGAATATTTCCAATCAGTTTATATAAACGATAATAACCTACCTACATTCGACATACCAGAAAACACAAATAACGTAAATATAACCATGGTTAAATTCACACGAGAAATAGTCTTAAAAGAAATAAAAGCTCTTGACTAAACACAAGCGCGGGGTGTGATGACATTCCATCATACTTTGTAGCTAATTGTGCCGAAACACTCGCAAAACCTCTCTGCATTATATATAATAAATCAATAAACAAAGGCACGGTACCTGGAATATGAAAAAAGAGCCTATGTTACACCAACCCTCAAAAATGGCGTAAAAAATAATGTTAAAACTATCGTATGATTTCAAAACTAACAATATTCAGTAAATTAATGGAAAAAAATATTTACAAATATCTAAGTCCACAACTCAATCACATCATAACAACAAAGCAACAAAGCAACATGATTTTACGAAAAGGCAGAAATGTGGAATGTAATCTCGTTCTTCTTACTGAATTCATCGTCGATCACATGGACAACCGCACTCAAGTAAATATCATATATACAGACTTTGCCAAAGCATTTGATAAAATTAGCTAATCAAAAATTTTTACTAAGAAAACTTGAGTCATTAGGTAAACGTGGTAATTTATTTCGTTGGGTTACATCTTATATACTCAACAGATCACAAGCAGTAGCAATAAACGGCTTTGAATCAGATTTCAATGAAATTTCCTCTGGGATCCAATAGGGTTCTCATCTCGGACCATTGTTTTTAATTTTATATATTAATGATTTGATCAATAAAATACTCTGAAATATATTTATTTGCTGATGATGTTAAGCTATACAAGCCAATAAAACGTCTAAACGATTGTGTCAATTTACAACATTATTTAAAAAATATATCCTCCTATTATTAACAAAATCAACTACATCTAAAAGTTTCAAAATGTCATCACGTTGTCTTTTCGATAAATAAAAAGAATATGTTATTTAATTATTCTTTTAACAACAAAAAAATTGAAACAGTCAGATATTCGTGATCTCGGAATAACCCTTGATAGTAAACTATAATATAACCTTCATATACATCAAATCACAAATAAAGCTGATAAAATGTAAGGCTTCATCATAAGAAACACAAAACTTTTTAATAGCATCGATATCATTAAGCAAATCTACTTTGCCAATGTACGAAGTCATTTGGAGTTTGCATCAGTTGGTCGGTCTCCAATTTACAAAAACCACATAAACAACATCGAAGCAATTCAAAATAAATTCCTTAAATATATTTGATACAAGTCATTTGAAAGATTTAATAATTATGCAGAGGCAGCTTCATACTTTAAAATTGATTCACTGAGTGTACGGAGGCATCATAATTGTTAGGCACTATTCCTGTATAAAGTAGTTAAAAATAACATTCCATGCCCAGAGTTGCTAAACAGGATTCCATTCAATGAACCTGCGCGTTCAACACGCTATTGTGTCCTGTTCAGGGTTGATCAAAGCAAAACGAACTCTAAGCAGAATTCTTGCCTGAA
Source organism: Hesperophylax consimilis (assembly GCF_061612785.1). NCBI lineage: Eukaryota > Metazoa > Arthropoda > Insecta > Trichoptera > Limnephilidae > Hesperophylax > Hesperophylax consimilis. Next base: position 3,447,720 of record NC_142852.1, read on the forward strand.
CAGACTATGCAATAATTACAATAGCGTATTAACCAAGGTTTATATTTTCAGTAGCGAACTTACCAGATACAAGAGGTCCATAAAATTATATTTCGCTGATTTTTCGTGAATAATGTTTATGTCTCTATTGTTTATACCTCTATTATGATTTGATGTATATCTACAACCTCTCTCCATGGCTATAAATGTATTGTTTCGTAAATTTTTCGTTTTATATAATCTTTTGGTTTGTATATATTTTTTAATTCATATTCCTTTCTCAGAAATTTAAATTATGTTGTCTCAGTTAAAGTCACAAGGAGGAAATCCATAATTGAATCCATGTGACTGATGGAACATGAAAAAGGTATTTCTCCACTGTGAATCCGCATGTCTCCGTGAAGGTCGGTTTTTTGATAAAATGCATAGTGTCACAAGGAACATGAAAAAGGTTTTTCTCCATTGTGAGTCAGCATGTGTTTCGTTAGGTTGCTCTTGCGATAACATGCATAGTTGCACACGGAACATGAAAAATGTTTTTCTCCACTCTGAGTCAGCACGTGTCCCGTTAATTTGCTCTTTGTATAACATGTATGGTTGCACACGAAACATGAAAAAAGTTTTTCTCCACTGTGAATCCCCATGTGTCCGTTAAGGTCGGCTTTTTTGATAACATGCATAGTTGCACAAGGAACATGAAAAAGGTTTTAACCCACTGTGAGTCAGCATGTGGATCTTAAGTTGACCCTGTTGATAACTTGCATAGTCGCACTCCAAACATAAAAATGGTTTTTCTCCACTGTGAGTCAGCATGTGTCTCTTCAGCTGACCTTATTTACAACACGCATATTTGCACACGGAACATGAAAAAGGTTTTTTTCCACTGTGAGTCAGCATGTGCCTCGTTAGGTCGCTCTTTCGATAACATGCATAGGTGCACACGGAACATGAAAAAGGTTTTTCTCCACTGTGAATCAGCATGTGTGTCTTCAGGTTACCCTGATGATAACTTCTAAAGTCACACTCCGAACATGAAAGTGCTTTTTATTCACTGTGAGTCAGCATATGCCTCTTCAGCTGACTCTTTCGACGACACGCATAGTTGCACACGGAACATGAAAAGGGTTTTCTCCACTGTGAGTCAGCATGTGTGAATTCAGGTAACACTAAATATAACTTGTATAATCGCACTCCGAACAGGCAAGAGGTTTTTCTCCACTGTGAATCAGCATGTGAATCTTCAGCTGACTCTTTTTACAACACGCATATTTGCACACGGAACATGAAAAAGGTTTTTCTCCACTGTGAGTCAGCATGTGGCTCGTTAAGTTGCTCTTTTGATAACATGCATACTTACACACTGAACATGAAAAAGGTTTTCTCCACTGTGAGTCAGCATGTGCTTCTTCAGCTGACCCTTCTGACAACACGCATAGCTGCACACGGAACATGAAAAAGGTTGATCTCCACTGTGAGTCAGCATGTGGCTGATTAGGTGGCTCTTTTGATAACATGCATAGTTGCACACTGAACATGAAAAAGGTTTTTTTCCACTGTGAGTCAGCATGTGCGTCTTCAGGTGACCCTTCTGACAACACGCATAGCTGCACACTGAACATGAAAAAGGTTTTTCTCCACTGTGAATCAGCATGTGTCTCTTCAGCTGACCCTTTTTACAACACGCATATTTGCACACGGAACATGAAAAAGGTTTTTCTCCACTGTGAATCAGCATGTGCCTCGTAAGGTGGCTCTTTTGATAACATGCATAGTTGCACACTGAACATGAAAAAGGTTTTTTTCCACTGTGAGTCAGCATATGCGTCTTCAGGTGACCCTTCTGACAACACGCATAGCTGCACACTGAACATGAAAAAGGTTTTTCTACACTGTGAGTCAGCATGTGGGTCGTTATGTGGCTCTTTTGATAACTAGCATAGTTGCACAAGGAACATGAAAAAGGTTTTTCTCCACTGTGAATCAGCATGTGTCTCTTCAGCTGACCCTTTTTACAACACGCATATTTGCACACGGAACATGAAAAAGGTTTTTCTCCACTGTGAATCAGCATGTGCCTCGTTAGGTCGCTCTTTCGATAACATGCATAGTTGCACACGGAACATGAAAAAGGTTTTTCTCCACTGTGAGTGAGCGTGTGGATCTTTAGTTGAACCTTTTGATGACACGCATAGTTGCACAGAGAACATGAAAAAGGTTTTTCTCCACTGTGAATCAGCATGTGTGTCTTCAGGTTACCCTGATGATAACTTGTAAAGTCACACTCCAAACATGAAAGTGCTTTTTCTCCACTGTGAGTCAGCATATGCCTCTTCAGCTGACCCTTTTGACGACACGCATAGTTGCACACGGAACATGCAAAAGGTTTTTCTCCACTGTGAGTGAGCGTGTGGATCTTTAGTTGAACCTTTTGATGACTCGCATAGTTGCACACGGAACATGAAAAAGGTTTTTCTCCACTGTGAGTCAGCATGTGCCTCGTTAGGTCGCTCTTTCGATAACATGCATAGTTGCACACGGAACATGAAAAAGGTTTTTCTCCGCTGTGAATCTGCATGTGTACGTTTGAATTTCGCTTTTTCATTGCAAAATTTGACTTAGGAGAGAAGGAGTAGTTGCGGTTGAGAGGACTGAATCCCTTTTCCACAAAATGCGTCCGAAGATCTGTCAACAAATTTGAAAAATAACATGGATGAAAATGATTCAGTTAAACTTAGAGTAAATAAGCGAAGTAAGTTCGCAGAAACGTTAAAAAAAATAGGAAATGCCCAATTTAAGTTTACGATGAATATTGGTTTTACCTGCTTCCTTGGTTATTCTTCCAAAGCGTTCCAAGCATTCCTCTTTAACGTCCGGCAGGTCTATGTCAATTTTCATATAAGTAAGCCCCGCTTCATCTTGTGGGGATCCAAGATCCGCGTTTATGGTAACTGTTTCAACATTAAGGCTTCCTGGAATAAAAAAGGAGAATAAATAGAATGTATCTTTGAATGGCCAGCCCTGAACCAAACGGCACCAGGCGCGAGTTTGATTATGGCTGCCCTTACAGTCTTAATTAGTATACTCCAAGGGTGGATGTCAATGTAATCAATAAAATAATGATTTTTGGTTTTTTGTAGCACGGTATTTACCAAAAATAATATCAAGGGCGATGTGTTAAGTTGAGTATTCGACGCTCGAAGCGAACTGCTCCAATTGCGTCCACATAAGGCCAGCCATGTGTCTTCGTACCATTGATGTAAAACGAAACATTTTTTAATTAAAAAAACTATAAACTATTTTTTAACGAATAAAGATTCCTTAAAAGCTGGAATTTGGATGAAAGTTTTAAAGGTCAATATCAGATAAAAATGACCACAGACGTCCACTTGAGGGACAGATTCAACAAGAAAGAAAAACCCTGCTCTAGAGCACCTTAAGCACGGAGATGTAAGTCAATGGGATAGTGTTTTCTAAATCAATATTTATGAATTTTTAACGTTTAAAAAATACGTGTTATTTACATCATGTTCCAATAAAATTAGGGGAAAATAGAGGAACCGACAACTTATTGTGAATAGTATAATCATGCTAAAATAGTGCTGTATTTTGGTGGTTTCTGTAAAGGACGCATTTTAGAGTAAATACCCAATACACCTTTTGTTTTATAAGAGAGGAAGAAACAAGTATGTGTCCTGTTTGCACGACATTTCAAAACAGACATGGATTCCGGACATCCGTATTTAAAGATCTATATTTTACACGTATGCAATGCAACTACTCTCCGCATATTGCAAGAATTCCGTCGTTACAGCTGGGAGGTCGAAATCTTAATCCGAAAGTGCAATTTCACCTCCACCTTCTTCCTGGAGCCCTGGTTCCGTCTTGATGGATATAGTATTTGGCTTCAGTAGATCCATGGTCTGCTTTGGTAGGGCTTGGTAATTAGTTTAACCCTGAAACAGAACAAAGTTGTAACGGAATTCAGTTTTTTAAATTTGGCTTCTCAAGTCGTAGCAAAAATACAAAATAGAAAACCTCTTAGTTATGACAAAAGTTGAGAGAAACGTCGTTTATCTTGGGAAAACTCTTTATTTTTTTACCGTCTATGTCTACCGCCATTCCGTTGTAATCAACCTGTGATTAAACAACTGTTATCCGTATATTTGTTATCATTTTAATAAATACATTTGAAATACTAATCTTTTCATAGGTCGATGTCATATTGACAGTTTTAAATATTCTGCTGTGACAAAACGCCCGATGTTTCATTAACTAAACTGGAAGAACGGCCGCTACCAAAATGAATTGAAATGAATTTTAGTATTATTTCTTACCACTAAACATCACTTGCTTCGTATAATAAGTTTAACAGGGCGGGATAGAGAGTGGAAACAGGAAGAAAGATTGTCGGAGAAGAGAGCACTTGTCAGAAAATATATAGGTTATGCATAGACAAGAATGAAGTCATAGACAATTAATATAATTTTCGTAAACCCGGCCATTTAAGAAAATTGTAATTTCTACTTTAATTTTAATGGGTACGGTAAATATGCCTCTTCTAGTAGTAGTACAGTATATATTAATCATTTACCAACAAAAAATTCAATAATAAAATTACTTTTAATCAAGACATATAAGAATCGTGGTTCCCTTTTTATCAGAACCAAGAATTTATTTTTTCTGATAAAGAATACATTACCAATAATGATATTCGATTTAATATCCTAATATACATATATGTATAAATTTAACTCTTATTAAATGAAATAAAAAATAATGTGTGTTTGATTTTAATGTTAAAGTCAGAGAAATGTCAAAATTCGATAAAGTCGTAAAAACCACATTTTCATATTTCATATTTTATAATCTTAGAACGGGTTGTTTCGGTGAATTTTAATAATTCTTCAAATTTGAAAGTTAATTTTCATGTTCTGTGAAAGATTTTTTCAAAATTCTGTTACTTTTTCAGTTTTCTCAAGCCTACTACTAGCCTTTAATGATATAAAAACACAATTTGAATAGGACTTTCACAGAACCTTAAAATTAACCTTGAAATTTGATCAATTGTTCAAATTCTTCGAAACAACCCTTTCTTATAATTGATTTCAAATCAATTTCTTTATTTGGAGGATTTCAAATTTCAAGTAATCTTAAATTATTTTTAATACCTACCGATTGATTGTTCATCTTGGAACAATATTTTACCTGACTTGCGCTGTCATGAGAAAATGAGCAGTAAAGAAGAATACTTAAAGCTCATTTTGGCATGACAGGACTATGTCATATAGATTTTTCATGTTGTGATGGAATATTAAGAAATTTTAAACATTTTTTAAAAATAATATTTTAGGATAATGAATGGGGTAGGCTGCGAATGAAAATTATATTGTCTATCGTCGCGCCTTTTTTAGTTTCCTTTATCCTCGTCGAGGGTGTGTGACGTATTTTTGATGCGCGCAAATGTGTTTCTTCACATATTTATGGTTAAATAGAGGACCAATTTGCTACGTACAAAAAGCCCGAGGATGTCGATGATAGTTAGTGGTTTATTTATGGGTCTGGCCTTGAAACCGACACGCCCAACTCCTTTTTCTTTTAGAAAAAAATAACAGATCTCATTGGCTTAGAGTTTGACATTTCGCTCAAGGCCACGCGGGAATCGACATGGTCGCCGAAATTAGTTAAATTATATAATTTCGTGTCTAAAATATTGCTTGTTAGTTCATTGTGATAAAAATGTAAAGCCAGTGTAGTGTTAGCGAATTACAAACATATATTCAACTCGATGTACTTCCTACGTAAGTTCACCTTTAAAGTGAATTAAAAATGTTTTTAAAATTAAATATCCATCCAAATAAACCAAATAACATGCATAATGGGGTAATTCTTGTTGTAATTTAAAATTAAATGTATTGGCTGTTCTGTATAATTATTAAAGCTATAATGTGTTAGTGTGGTAATGTAATCAATCATTAATTTCTCAGGTAAATTACACATATACATCTATAAACTGTTGTTTTCAGAATAAAAATGTTACGGTGATTTAATCAACAATATCATAAAATACATAATAGTGAAAATGATATGCTTTATGAATAATTTTTTGATTCTTGCATACGAAAAACATATTTTTTATTCATCTTTTATATGATAACAGACTTTATTCATCATTGATATAAAAATCATCATTTCTTTATCTACGCAGGCGATATATTAGAAAATTTTGTTCATCATTAATGGCAGTATTGTTATAATAATATGAGTATAATATTATTCTCGTTGGTCTACTAGGAACACGATAATTTATCAGCGATACTATTTCAGGGGATTCAAATCAGTTACTGTTCATTTTTAATAAAAAATTAAATAACGCAATTTTTCGATAGTGTAAATGCGTCCTACCCATCACCAAAAGGGACCACACAATCATCCTTCCCATCTACTCCCGTCCTACGTATCTTTATCCTATACCTTTATCCCCCATCCCTCTCACACCCCTCATCATATCTTGTAATAAACTGACATCACTTATATTGTCGCACTTTTATAATTAATATAAGCAGAATGTTAATACTTTGAAAAGATTATATTCTTCTTGGAATGGCCCGTATATCAGTCAGTCCCTATAATCGCTATGAGAGATATTTTATACTTCCATCAAGTTACTCCCTGGCGGAAGCCCTTGCCAGTGATGTGATTACAAAAAAATACCTACATACTATATGTAAATTAATTTGAAAGACTTACGGTCAACTTTACGAAAAAAAATTGTCTATGACTTCATTAATGTCTACTACTCACTAAGGTTAAGTAATGGAATCCATTTGGCGTTTTTAAGGAACATTTAGACTATCAAGACGTCATACTGCAAACTTTAGAGCACAGGCGTCAGGTAGGTATGCTGTCCTTGTTCTATCGGTATTACAATGGAAGATGCTCTGAGGAACTAGCGTCATTGATCCCTTCGGCACCGGTGCGTAGTCGAGATACACGCCAAACGCGCGCCCAACATTTGTACACGGTTGACATTTGTCACATGAGAACGGGTCGTTTCTACGATTCGTTCTTAAGTTCAACAGCTCGGCTGTGGAACGAACTGCCGGCCTCTGTGTTTCCTCCCTCCTACAACATGGGACTCTTCAAGACCCATGTTCACTCCTTCCTCTCCACAAAAAGACCCTCCACACAGCATCCCCAAAGATGACATAGACCCTGAGGGAAATTATTTTCTTCAGGGCCTCCTGTGTGGAGTTAATATAAAAAAAAAATTTAAAAAAAAATACTTCCTATTTTTATTACAGTATTTCGAAGAAATTGATTAAAATTATACCGGATTTAAAAAAAAATGGACTTCGTGACTTCTTTTCTGGATAAAAACGGAACGATAATACCGATGTATCTTTATATATGGAGTCATCTGATCATTGACAACGATTTTGACAGAATATTCCAAGTGAAACAAAATATTCAAAGCTAGTAGGTACAAATCAGAATATCGTTACAACAATGTTCTGTTTCAGGTTGGGCTTGAACTAATAACCAAACGCTACCACAGCAGTGCCATGGATTTATTAAAGTCAGATACTGTTTCCATCAATACGGAACCAGGGCCCAAGGAAGAAGGTGGATGTGAAATGCCGCATACTGATATAAATTTCGATTTCCCAGATGTGAAGAAGGAATTTATGCTCAATTTAGAGAGTACTCGGACATCCAGTTAGTTGCATTGCATATTTTATGAAACATATTTTGATTTTCGGAATGCAAGTCGGATTTGAATTTACAGGCAGACCAGACATGTGCTTGTTCACATCGTCCTCTATTTCCGTAAATACGCCTATTTGGTATTTATTGTTATTGTATCTTTGCCGGAAACAGCCAAACTACAACACTTTTTAAACATAATATTTTGTTTTTGAAAAATACCGCACAAGAGTCTCAACTGCTCCCAGCCTCTTGTAGCAATTGGATAAAATTGTGAGGCTGTAGGTTACAGGAAGGAGATATGCAAGTGGAAGGTGCTAAGAACCTCGCTATTCATATTTGGTCACTGTTGTATTTGTTAATTGATCAATGTTTTATTTGTTAATGTGAAACCCGGACGATACGGAGAATATTTTCCGTATCTTTTAAAGGGATACATTGTGAAATAACACAATCATGATAAATCATTTAAATTTATTACCGCACGCCGGGATTTGAACCCGTGGCCTCATGATTGCTAGTCGAGAGTCTTACCCCGACCAAGGAAACCGCTATTGCCAACGATAAGTTACCAATTCCTCAAGTTTTCACCTCATCCTATTTGCGACGTGATGTCGGTTATGCGTAGTTATATGAATAAAAAATTCGTTAATATTGATGTAAGAAAACTTGACTCCATTGACTTTACCCAACCAAACTTCGTACCAAAAGTGTCCTTCTTGAGGCACCGGTCTCTGATGTGGACATATGGAGTAATTGTTTTTTCTTAAATTAACCTTCAAGTCTCTTAACCTTACTCTCGCTTCTGTATCGTTAATCAATTAAATATTCTAACAACTTTATTTTAATTTTTTTAATTGTTTCTAGGTAGCATTACTGTCGAGACAGTTCGCATAAAGGCGGAACTTGGAACACCAGAAGTAGATAAAGGGAGATTTCCTTACGAAAAAATGGACATAGACCTTCCGGATGTTAAAAAGGAATGCTTACAACGCTTTGAAAGAATTACCCAGACAGCAGGTAAAATCAGTTTTTTTTCTTAAAATAAACAATTTGTTCCATCCTGTGGTGTATGTGTGTAAGGGGGACAGCATGAGAGCGAGACAGCGAGTACGAGACGTATATAAGAGATCGTATGAGCGGGAATGAGTCTCTCAGTCCAGAACCGTGATAGTCTTCTTTCAAATAAACATTATAATACAAGCATTGTTATTATTGAGTATGTAGAGTTAACATACGTTACAGTGGCGCAGCACGGTAGTTCGTAAATTATTAAAAGTTTACGGAGAATCAGATGATTCAAGAAGATTATTCGAATTTTTGGTGATCACAGTATAGTCTGGCGCTTTTGGGCGTTGGATCGCTAAATTTTGAAGAAAGAAGAAGAATAATAAAAGGCTATCAAATTGGAGAATTCACACGCAGCCGAGGCGAGCACGCAGATCGGGCCGGGCAAATTGCGCTGTATAAACGCAATTTTACACGTGTGTGGGAGCCGACATTGCAACATTTTGTCGAGAGTACACCGTTACACGGGGTACGCAGAAGATCCAGGATCAAGATCGGCATCAAGGGTGAATTGGCCGGAATCCGGGACCGGGGTTCTGTCGCTACAGCGGGAAGGAAGACCTTGGAAGGTGATCGTGTCCGCAGCTGAAGGGAGACGGAGCCAGAAAAGGGTGCTGAGACGTTGGTGATTCACAGGCTCAGGGCAGGGGCTCGGAGCATAACCTCTGGAAGGGCTGAGATACGTATATTTTATTCAACTTGTTTCAGTTCTTCTCCCAATGGAGGCGATTTGTAAGAATTTGGGGACGTTCTGTTACAGAACGGGAGACTGGTCATTGTTCAGGGAACGATTGGATCAGGCCCTCATTTTAAATGATGATAAGTTGTTGTCACCAGAACGCAAAAGAGCATTTTTGCTGAGTTGCCTCACGGAAGAAACTTTCTCTCTATTATGTGATTTATGTTTTCCAAAAAAGGTTTCTGTTTGTTCTTTTGAAGGTTTATGTAAATTATTTGATTCACATTGCAAACCAGTTAAAAATATTTTTGAGTCTCGTGAATTATTTTATAAATGTAAACAGTTTCCTAGCGAATCCGTTAAAGATTACGCGGCTAGATTGAGAGGGTTAAGTTTATCTTGTAATTTTGAGCTGAGATTGGAACCATGTTTAAAGGACATATTCGTTATTGGGATTTTTAATGAAAAATTGAAACACAAGCTATTCGTAGAGGCAATCAATACTTCTTTTACGGATTGCATTAATCTAGCGGCGACGTGGGAACATGTTGTGGCTTTTAAAAAAGTAAATCCGAATTTAAATGTTGTTCATAAGGAAAGCGAGTATTTCCATAAATCCAGGAAAGATAGTCCTTCCAGGAATAAAAATTCATTGCGGAGTAAATCACCGGTTAATGGTACGTTAAAAACTTGTTTTTTGTGTGGAAAAAAAAATCATTTGCAAAGAGATTGCTGGAAAAAAATTTTGTGTAATCATTGTAACAAATCGGGTCATCCTAGTAATTTGTGTAAATACAATAAAAATTATGTAGGTACTAAAAATAAACGGTTGAATTCGGTGTTCGTGGTTAATAATAATGTGGGGCCGGAACCCACATATATAGATTTGTTAATTGGTAACATAATATTGCCGGCGTTGGTAGATACGAGAGCTGCGATAAACGCGATACCATATGAAGTGTATTTAAGATATTTTGTTTCTTACGAGTTAGAAAAGTATAATGTTCATTTGTCAGGGTATGACGGAACGCAGTTAAATGTTTTAGGTAAAGTGAATTTAGAGGTGTCATTTTTAGGTAAAAGTGCGAAAATACAGTTCGTAATAATTAAAAATGGTAATTCTACAATAGTTGGTAGAGATTTTTTACAAGTTTTCGGTATCGGATTAAGTGGAATAAATTCTGTAAAATTCAGTGAGATTAATTGTGATAATCATCTTGTTTTTCGTGAAAGTTTAAAGAAGAAATATGCTCATGTTTTTTCAGAAAAATCGGGTAGGCTTAAAAATTATGAGGCAAACATTGAAGTTAATTCGGACTTTAGGCCAAAGTTTGTAAATCCGAGGCCATTACCTTTTAGTTTACGTGAGAAAGTAGAGATAGAGTTACAGAGAATGTTGCATGAAGACATTATTGAAAAGGTAGAAATAAGCGATATTGCAAGCCCGATTGTCGTTGTAAAAAAGAAAGACGCTTCAATTAGGATTTGTACTGATTTCAAAACAACATTGAATCCTATGTTAGCGAAGTTGAAATACCCACTACCTCGTATTGACGATTTAATTTCATCTCTGAATGGTGCAAAATATTTTGCTAAGATAGACTTACGAAATGCATTTGGACAAATTTCATTGAACGAAAAGTCTAGAAAATTATGTGTGATTAGTACGCATATAGGTTTATTTGCATATAAAGTATTGCCTTTTGGCTTAAGCACGAGTCCGGCCATCTTTATGCAAGTCATTACGGCGATAGTTGGTGGACTTAGGAACGTTCGTGTATTTTTAGATGATCTACTTTTATTTGGGAATTCTAAAGAGGAATTATTTTCTATTTGTGAAGCAGTACTTAGCAAGTTAAGTGATTGCGGATTAACTATTAATGAAAATAAGTGTTCTTTTCTAGAAACAGAGATAGAATATTTAGGTTATAGAATTTCGCAGAAAGGAGTTATGCCTTTAGAAAATAAAATATATGCTATTACCCAAATGAGTGTGAAAAATGTTTCGGAACTTAGAAGTTTGCTGGGAGTTATTTCCTACTATAGGTCTTTTATACATAATGTGTCAGGTATTTTGTCTCCTTTATACCAATTGTTGAAAAAAGGGATAAAATTTGTATGGTCTCAGGAATGCAATATTGCGTTTGAGCAAGTTAAGAAACTGCTGACGTCAGACAATATTTTGGTGCATTTTGACCCACAATTACCTATCAAGCTAATTACAGACGCGAGTGATATAGGTATATCTGCTATTATATGTCACGTATATGAGAATGGCATGGAAAGACCGATTGCATTCGCTAGCCGTTTATTGTCAAAAACGGAATAATTGAGGTATTCCATTCTAGATAAGGAAGCGTGTGCAATAATATTTGGTTTAAAAAAATTATTTCAATATTTATATGGTAATAAATTCGTTCTAACTTGTGATAATAAAGCTTTGGTACATATTTTGAACACTGAAAAACAAGTGCCAATACTAGCGGCAAATAGGCTACAGCGCTATGCGTTGATTTTACAAACATTTGACTATAATATAGAATATGTCAAGTCGGGTGAGAACAAGGCGGATTTCTTATCTAGATTGCCGGTTAATAGTAATAATAATTTAAGTGATTGTATCGACGAGGTCGACGGTAGCGAATAGTTCTTAAATTATATTGGTAGTCTGAACGTTGATAAGATTGAATCGGATTTTTTAAATATAATTGAGGCGGAAACGACAATTTCAAAAGAAACGATGAAGCAGTTTTCGATTAAAGATGTAAACATAGCAAGCATTACTGGGTTCGTAATCAATGGTTGGCCGGATAAAAAGTTTTTAAAGGATGACTTGTTAAAATTCTGGTATTTTAGAAATAAATTATCGACTTATGACTCGTGTTTATTTTATAATAATAAATTTGTGGTTCCGAGGGAATTAAGGGAAATCATATTGAATTTCATACATCAATCGCATTTAGGTATTGTTAAATCTAAAAATCTTGCTCGAAATTATTTTTTTTGGTTAGGTATGAACTCAGAGGTAGAAGCAACTGTGAAGCAGTGCGTTCGATGCTTGGAGTGTTTACCCACTCCATGTAAAGTTGAGTTACAGCCGTGGCCAATCAGTGGATTAATATGGAATAGATTGCATATTGATTTCATGGGACCTTTTGGTGGTTACAATTTTTTGATAATCGTTGATGCAACTACAAAATGGATAGACTGTCACATCGTAAATAAAGTAGATTCGTTTTGTACAATAAAAGTTTTGAAAAGATTATTTTCTAATTTCGGAATTCCGGAGCAGATAGTAAGTGACAATGGTACAGCGTTCACTTCAACAGTTTTTAAGGAATTTTGTCATAATTTTAATATTAAATCGTTGACATCTCCTGTCAACCATCCAGCTTCTAACGGACTTGCCGAAAATGGGGTAAGAACGGTAAAGAATTTTTAAAAAAAAATTATGATAAATAATAAATTGCCTGCTGATTTTGAGGATAAACTTTTAACATTTTTGGTTGATATTAGGAATACGCCTTCTATGTCTACGGGGATTGAACCTAGTAAATTAATTTTGGGAAGGAAAATTAGATCAATTTTTAATACAATCATTCCAATATTAGATAATGTTGAAGGTCAAGGTTTTAAAGGGATTGATAACACGATTAAAGATAAGATGTTATTGAGTCAGCAAAAACAAAAAAAGTATTATAGAGGAAAAAAAATTAAAAAGTACTTTGATGTTGGATCTAAAGTTTTAACCAGGGATTTGAGAAGTGATAAAAACAAATGGATTTTAGGAGAAATTTATAAAAGATTGGGGAATAGGGTTTATTTAGTAAAAATTATGTCTACAGGACAAGTGTGGAAACGCCACCATGATCAAATTTCAGAGAGGAAGGTTAGGTGGGGGGAGAGTGACAGGTCTGATGATTTGCTGGACCTGGGTCCACTCTCGGACGTGGACATGACCAAGTTTCCTAATTCCTCTGATTTTTGCAGGTCACCTACACCATGGGAGGGGAGGTTACGCCCTCGAGGACAACGCCCATGCTACACCGAATGAAGAGTCAAGAACATACATAATTACATATAAATTGGAAATTAAATACATAATGGAAATAATTAAATATATTTGGCTTATATAAATTTGTAAAAATAAAAAGATGTAATTATGATTTAAGTGTGGGGGTGTGATGTATGTGTGTAAGGGGGACAGCATGAGAGCGAGACAGCGAGTACGAGACGTATATAAGAGATCGTATGAGCGGGAATGAGTCTCTCAGTCCAGAACCGTGATAGTCTTCTTTCAAATAAATATTATAATACAAGCATTGTTATTATTGAGTATGTAGAGTTAACATACGTTACACATCCTATTTTGTAAGCTTTTCTGGTACTTACTGTCTTTTATAAACGTATAATTTGTGAATTTACCGATAGATCTGAAGACGCATCCTGTGGAAAAACGATTCTATTGTCCCCATTGTAACAACTCCTATTCTCATAAGTCAAAATTCAAGAGGCACTTACGCACTCATACTGGGGAAAAACCCTTTTCATGTTCTGAATGCAACTATTCATATTTTCGAAAGAAACATCTGATGAGTCACATGCTAACTCATAGCGGAGGTAAACCTTTTTCATGTTCCGACTGCAATTATTCATGTTCTCTAAAGGGAAATTTGACGAGACACATGCAGACTCACAGTGGAGAAAAACCTTATTCATGTTGAAAACAACTACTCATATTCTCAAAAGGGACATTTTAGGAAACACATGTCGACGGACATAGGAAAAAACCCTTTTTTATATGCCCGAAAGGACCATCGACTCTTTTCATTTTCTGACTGCAATTATTCGTTATTATTATTTTGGTAAACTAATGTTTTAAGACAAGATTTTTTTATGCATAGCACCAAGTGTAACAATTATTTTACCAGCAATAATTATTCGCCTGAAACACTCATCCACATTGAACAATCATACACATTGTTACCCTTTGTGCCATGCATAAAAAAATCTTGTCTTAAAATATTAGTTTACAAAAAAAATAATAATTAATATTTGACAAGTTCTAGTATTTCTCCTAAAATTGTATAAAAAACAAAATTAAAACAAATTATTATTGCGATGCCGGTCGGTAAGTCAACAGTGAAGTTAGCTGCGCAACATTCAGTATTGCCAGGATAAAAATATGTTTTGTAGTTTCGTTAATTTTGCGCTGGTCCAATTTAAAGACCGGTCCAATATTCCATACTCTCCCCTACATTGAAGTCATTTAGAGAATGTGTCGACTATGTGGTCTTCATGTATGCATTATATCTATCTATTTTAAAAATAATTCAAATTTTCGTTTGTAACAGACCTCATTGTAACATACTTTTCTTCCGCATGGGTTCTGTATATATTGTTTAAGAGAAAAAAATTATTTTGTATACTGGTTCACTGAATCATTATTTACTTGTTTGTGAACACCCATATGGGGGTATAATATGTATAAATATAAATTCGTAAAATTAATGCATTACTTTAGTGCATTCATGTTATTTATTAATTAATCCTATGCAGAGATGTGCAAAATGGGTACCCAAAACCATTTGAAATGCAAAATGGAAATGGGTCAAAACTTTTCCATTTGAAAATGCAAAATGCAAAATGGTTTTTAGAAAAGCATTTCAAATGCAAAATGCAAAATACCTATTTTCAAAATGCATTGAAAATGCAAAATGGTTTCTCAGGTCAAACAATTAAAATAATTATAGAATTTTTAAACAATTTTGTCATTTAATAATGGACATCAATGTAGAACAAACATATTACATGATGGTACATCCAAAAACACCACGACTACAGATTATGAAACCACAAAAAATTTGCGCGGGACTAATGTTGCCAACGTAAAAACATAAAAACCACTATCTAACATTTAATATTACAGCGTCATGGCCCCATGTTCAGTATTTGAATCAGTATTTTTTGTAATGGTATCACTCAATTGCCAGGGCTCCAAAGATATTAGAGTTCTTCTAATATCTTTGCAGGGCTCCTACCAGGGAGCAACTTGACAAATGTAAATTATCTCTCATAGCGAGGTTGAGGACCGACTGATATTTGGGGCTTATGAAAAAAAGATGAGTGGAGATAGTAGGAAGAATGTTGCAAAAAAGCATTTAAAATGGAAAATGCATCGAGAAAAGCATTTAAAATGCAAAATGCAAAATGGTTTTTAGAAAAGCATTTAAAATGCAAAATGGAAAATACCCATTTTGCATTTTGTATTTCCATTTGAAATGGATTTATTTGAAATAAAGCACATCTCTGATCCTATGTTGGGTTAGCTCACATCGTCGTGTGTGCTGCTGTATTAAAAACTACAGTGATTATCAAACAATGGATCTTTAAATATTTATGTGTATGTATATATTATATGTCACAAATAAAAAGAAAAAACATCAATATTTGAGGAAAATATGTTTTCTCAATTCCTCTAAACTTAACCATTTTCTCAATCTTAGTATTTTCTTTGGGGATTTTTGTTATACAGTTGGACGGCCTGGTACAAGAGAGATTTCTGGGTGCTTGATTATTTTCTTGTTCGCAATCTGATGTTCCTTTCATTTCTCGTCCCGTGACCGTGTATCTCGTGGTTGTAATTCATTTTTCTATTCAGTTCCTTCGACATCATCCCAATTTAATTTTAAATATAAAAATAATAACATTAAATAAATAGTTTGTTTTACCGTCATAAAATTTTGCTCACTCATGTCTCTTACCCGTGTATATTATGTTTCGCTTGAGTATTATTCGCTTTGCTTTATTTTGCAGTGAATTTTTTTCATTTTCTCTTCGTTGCAGAGAAAAAGAAAACTTGAACAGTAATTAATATGACATGTTTCTTTATTTACCTTGTTTCGTATTCTGCCAAGGAATAAAATTGTATGGTCTGCATTATCTGAAAAGTTCATCTTTGAGCTTATAATTAAATTGTATGGTCCGCATTATCTGAAAAGTTCAGCTTTGAGTTTATAATGAAATTGTATGGTCCGCATTATCTGAAAAATTCAGCTTTGAGTTTATAATGAGGCCTAGATATTTAATTTCTTCCATTTTTTTAAATTATTTCTTCATTAATATAAAACTTTAGTTCGTCGTGCGTTTTTTTCCGCCTATATTCATGTATTTGGTCTTAGAGTACTACAAAAATGGCCCCTGATGCTAAATGATTTGAAAACCGGAGCTATCATGAAACGAAAAAAAATATTACACCTTACTTCGACATCGTAATGGGAGGACACATCATTGAATGGAAAGATCAAGTCACAAATCTGGGCCTGACTATGGACTCGCGCCTCAGCTGGAAATTTCACCAAACTAGGATGCACGCATTGCACGCGTGCACGCGAAAAGCGATCGGCGCAATTAAGCTATTTTCAACAGACGAAGCCCGCTACTTCCCAGAACCAAACTCCTCATCTTCTACTCGCTTATTCGCCCGGTACTGTCCTATGTGATTTCTGTATGGATCAGCATTTCACACTCGGACCACACGAGACTAAAGACGCTTCAAAATCTTTGCATCAAAATTACATACAACACGAGACAACGAGATCCAACTTGAAGAGACTACACGAACGATAACAAATACCGACATTATACGAATTTACACACAAACTGACTAGAGTATAATTCAATTATCTGGGCTCCATTGTATAAAATTCACCAACTAAAAATCGAGAGAGAGCAGCATTAATTTCTTAGTTGTATTAATTATAAATTAGGAATTCCTATCGAAGATCTTAATTACACCTTTTTAGTTAACTTATTACACTTGACCGACTTATCATCAAGGCGCACAATAACTGTTTTAGTTTGTCTTTTCAAAGTTGCCATGAGCAAATTGGACGCCATGGATTCAACGAACCTTATTTCGTATCGTGTACCCACTCGTAATACAAGACAGACTGGTCTCTATAATGTTCCAAAGTCTGAATAATTATTTCGAAAATTCGCCAATTGAGAGGCAGAACAGACTAGGTAGTAATAATACTTCTGTTAACCGCCACCACTCAGTGACCAAACTAAAAAATATATATGGTAGAATATTTGTAACTGATCCAGAAAATGACTTTTTTCTTACTTGCACACTTTGTTTTCTGCAATTTTTTTTATATAAATGGAATGTTCCATAAAACACCCATCGGGCGTTATAATTTATACATGGTGTCCGGAAACTCGTTGTACAAGCGGGAAACTGGAGAATCTACACCACATGGGGAACCCAAAAAAACATAAAATTTTTTTTTTTGAGCATTTTCACAAAAAAAAAAAAAAAAATATTTTTCGGCTATTTTAGGGTTAAAGTTTTTTCTGGTGTTTAGGGTTGAACAACAGATGTTTTAACCCTGCAGAGCAGAAATATTTTATGATTACACCAGGTTAAATGAAGGGTGATTTCAAAATAATGCTTCAAATCCGAGTTTCTTCATTTGTTTTACTTTCAAATAGTTTTAATTAGTTGGGTAATTTGATATTCAGTAATAATTTATAAGAATTTGATTAAAAAAAAAATAAAAAAAAAAATCAACTTCTAACTCGATTTACTCGATAACGAAAGCTCAAATCAAAAAAAAATATACTACAAAATCGACTCCAAATGTGATGTAGATTCACCAGTTTCCCGCTTGTACTACGAGTTTCCGGACACCCTGTATAAATCTACCATTATATAAAAAATACCTAAATGATGTTTTTATGTAGCTCATATTATTATTTAGAAATATCGCGTAGGAACGTTAACATATTTTTTTCACTTTCTTATTATTGTAAATTCCGTATTACCAACCTGTACTATTATTTTTATACCATCTATTCTGCACTTTTAAAACTCGTTTATTTATTTTTTTATCTTTTCTTATATTATGTACAATGAATTATGATAATTTTTTGTCATTCATTTTGGTATTTTCTGTTAGTACACTGTGGTATGCAGTAAAATATGTAAGTATCATGTACAAATCCATCAGGGTGATTGCATTAATGAATAAATAAGTTAACTGTATATTATTTATTTATTAATCTTGAGTTAGCTCACATCTTAGGGTGTGCTAATAGTTTTATAAACATATAAACATGTACATTGTTTGGCAAACATAATCTTTCTTTAAATATTTCAATAAAGTCACAAAAAAAGAAACATTAATAATTGAGATAGACATATTTTCTTAATTCATTTTTGAACTTATTAATATTTTCTATCACAGCAATTTCCTTCGGGATTTTGTTATAGAGTTGAACGGCCTGGTACATCAGAGATTTTTGGGTGCTTGTTTTTTTTTCTTGTTGGCAATCTAATTTGCTTAGAATTTCTCGTCCCGTGTCCGTGTATCTCGTTATTGTAATTTATTTTTCTTTTCAGTTCCTTAGACATCATCCCTAAGTTAATTTAATATTGACATAAAAACCGACATACGCACTCACACACGCCTCAACATGCAAGTCATCATTTAGCGATGTTACTGAAGGCGGTCTCTGTTTCAAGTTGACAGACGACTGTTTCCTCCCGCATAAGGTTTTCTGCGATTTTCCTTATTCCAAAGGCAAATCCAGAGGAATTACCAATAATAAGGCGCAGCTGAATTTCCCTTCCAATCACAACATAACACAAACAGACACGTATGTTGTATATGGCCGTGGTTGGCTGCTGGTGCTGAAGAGTATGATGCTCCAAACATGCTATTTTTGTAGAGTTTTTAGGTAACAACTTTTTTCCGTATCGAGGAAATACAAGTCCTCCAATCCTATAATATTTATATATTTTTATTTATTTTACGCCTGTTAAGGCTTTTACATACATAATATATAATAATATTTATAAAATTATACTAGAAAATAGTGCAGGAAATTACTATTTAAAACACTTGCACAAAAACATAAGGTAAACATTGTGAGGCTTAATGACACAGTTCTATTTGTATAAAGAACAGTAAATTTAAATGATTCATCAGTTCATGGGAAATAAGAATCTGGAGAATCAAAATAAAAGACGACGAACATAAAGACCACGTTCATGGAAATCATAATAATTTTCTATGACTTTTCTCTTGTCTATGCATAACCTAAAAATTATGGTGACGAGTGCTTTCTTCACCAACAGTCGTTTCTTCCCGTTTCCTGTTTATTTATTCCTGTTTACTTATTCCATGCCTGTGATGGTTATTGGTAAGTAATAATGCCTATTTTCATCGCTATTTATTTTGGTAGCGGCCGTTATTCCTGTTTAGTTAGGGAATCATTGGGCGTTTTGTCAGCAGAATGTTTAAACTGTCAATTTGACGTCTACCTATTATTAGATTAGTTTTTCGAAGGCATTTCTTAAAATATACTGAAATAACAAATATACGTACTACGCGTATGCGGAATGGCGGCAGACACAGTAAATAACTATAGAATTATCCGACGATTCTCTTAACCGTTGTCATAATTTCAAGGTCAAGATAATATCACCATTTACATCATTACTACCAAATATGTGTTTTGATATCACATATTCAAATCTCACTAAAATGAGAGTTCTGTTAAAACTATTTTTTGTTTCGGGTAATTTGTTCTGGCCTAAACGAATTTCCAAACGCTACAACAGTAGTCCCATGGATATACTAAATCCAGACATTGTTTCCATCAAGACGGAACCAGGGCTCCAGGAAAAAGGCGGAGGTGCAATGCCGTATACGGATATTGATTACGACCTCTCAGATGTAAAGAAGGAATGCTTGCAATATGCGGAGAGTACTCGGACAGTCAGTTAGTTGAATGGCATACGTTTAAAATGTTGAATCTTTAATTCGGATGTTCGGACTCCATGTCCGTTTGGAAATGCCGTGTTAACTGGACATATTTACGTTCTGGTCGTATATAAGTTTATTTGATATTTACTTTTATATGTACTTTTGTAGAAAACTTTAAAATTAGATAACTCTTATTACTTATATATTTCTCACAATAAAGTCTTCATTAACCCGTGAATTTCGAAAACCTGAAACATATCTTCGTCTTTACTACACTCTGGTCCGTTCTCAACTTGAATACTGCACCTCCATATGGAATCCACTTTACGATATCTATAAAAAAATATTGAAAGTATTCAAAAGAAATTTCTGCGATGCCTCAATTACAGAATGAGTGCACCCAAACGCGGGTACATAAATATGCTCTCGAGTTATAACGTCTCCACTCTATCTAACCGGCGAACATACCTTGATCTCATGACTCTGTATAAAATCTGGAACAACGTTATTGACTGTCCCGACTTACTGAAATTAATAAACTTCAAAGTACCACCCAGAGTAACAAGGCTTAACGACTTATTCCACATTAGCAGGACGCGTACAAATGCTGGTGTCAGGGATCCAATCAGAAGAATGTGCGAATCACTTAATCAGAATCAAAACCTCAAGGACTCTGACTTATTTTTTGATACACGCACTACTTTTAGTAGAAAAATGAAGACTGTTTTCCTACAAAGTTAAAAGTAAACAACTTACACTTACTTCGTTTAAATATATATATTTTTTAAATTTATGTTTATTTATTTATATATATATTTTTTTTTTTACCCTCTAAATTTTTTCAAAAATAATTTGTAATTTCTTATAAGGATATTGCGCATTTATTTCATATCTCTTTGTAAAATAATATTCTAATGTATATATTTTTCCCCTATTTATAAGTCAAAATATTAGTAAATGTTTTTAACTGCTGTTTAAGTCAATTCGTGAGGAATAGTTTGGATGCAAGTGACTTCTCTAGTTGATGTTTTGTATATTTTTGTCAATTGATATCTGTATCTGTTTTTTCTCCTAAATAAAAAAATAATAATAATTATTCAAGCTTTCACTCAGACATTGGGTCAAATGGTTCTTCCTAGTTGAAGCAAGCATCTGACGATCTGAAGCGGACATCTGGAGTCATTCTTAATCATCAAAGTCACCTTTTTTTTTCCAAATTCACGCTTTTCAATATTTTTTAATGGGGTCTTAAATCCTTAATGAATTATTATTAAAAAAAAAACACTTTGTCGTGTATCAAATTGTAGGTATTATTGATTTTTTCCGGTAACATTAATGTAGAGACTGATACCATCAAGGCGGAACTTACTCCCCGAGACGAAGAGGAGAGGGGATTTTCTTATATGGATATTGACATAGACCTGCCTGATGTTAAAAACGAATGCTTAGAAAGCATTCATAGTATTACCGAGATAGCAGGTATAACCGATTTCTTTGTAATATTTAAATTCAATCGTGCTTACTTATTTTTTTAGGTTTTTTATAAGCCTTCTTTATCCGTATTATTTTTCAAATTTGTCAACAGAGCTGAAGACGCATCTCGTGGAAAAACTATTCGTATGTCCCCATTGTAACTACTCCTGTTCTAGTAAGTCAAATTTTGGAAAACACTTTCGCACCCATGGTTCAATAAAGATTTTTTTTTAAATTTGATATTGTCGTTTTTATTTGGACTTTCTAGCTATTCTTATATTCATTTTTTCACGGGACATTTACTCGTACCTGCCAAAAAAAATAAAAAAATTTTTCATTGATATATTTTCTTTGAACAAATTGTATTATTCGTTATTTAAAATAAAATAAAAATCATACACTAAATATTAAGTTTAAAATTAAGTAGGTTTGTATGTGTCCCTACTTTAAAACCTTATGATTTGATGGGAAATTTTGTTATAAATTAAAACGAGAGAAAATAAGATATATACGTTTTAGGACACCAAATCTACACTGTTTACAGAACTCAAATTGTTTCTTAGAAGTAAGTAGAGTGCAATACAATATTGTTAGCCGTGTTATCGTATGTTTTGCGGTGTTATTTTAATTTTTTGTGATTTTTATATAATTAGGGTGGAGTTGATTTCTTAAAAATGTAATCTTTTTAGTGTTTCGGGATACTCCTTTTTTTCGGGTTTTTTTTGTTTTAATTTTTTTTAACGTATATATTTTTTAAAATAGATCATCTTGTATATTTAAACAACCCCTCGGGCTCATATAAACGTATTTGTAATTATGGCTTTGCTTTTCCATCGTCAACTTACGCGTAGAAAAACATCTAGGATAAAGCATTTTCAGAATTCTCGAACCATTTGATTGAAACTAACAATCTTTTGATAAAACCTCTGGAATTAAAATATTATATATAGACGGAATTAGATTTGGAATTAGGGTAAATTCGTAAATGATTTTGATACCCTTAAATAGTATTATTTTATTTATTAGTCTTCAAAGTTTGAGCAGTTTGTAAACTTGATGTACATATAAATAAATATATGAACGTAATATTATTACTACTTATAAATAAATTCTCTACCTTAAAGGATAAAGTACTGAAGTCCACATGGGACATTTGTTCAGGAAAGTAATTTTTTGTGTTCTGGATGTTTGAAACTTTATAACCTTTTTACTTTATTCAACAATTAAGATCTGTGAATGATGAAACCATAATTTTATTCATGTTTTACCATAATTAAACAAACATGTCAATAATTGATGAATATTAAATAAATAAATGGACACCCGTGTTTTATGCTCTAACACATTACTGCCGAAGAACACAAAATACAAAACATCCTATAGATAAAACAAAGTAGTCCATTTAAGTATAAGAAATCTTTTTATAGAACAGAGAATTTTTTTATGAAATCACAAAATATTTTATTGACGGAACCAAAGTACTCCCACAAGGGAAAAATGGATAGCAAAAAATATGAAGAAAAACTTATCATTTAATTATGTTCATAAGAACATTAGCATAGCTTGAGTCTAGGGCTATAATAAAACAACAAATAAACACACACCTGAGGGGGCTCGGAACTCATGCCCAGTTCAGGGATCATTTGATCCCAAACTTACTTTTTCAGATCATAAAGTGGGATTGGTATCATCTTGTTATAAACTTCTTGGATTTGTGATAGGTAAAGTAAACAATTCTCCAAGCCCGAAGCAATGACATCGATGTTCTACTGCCTTATACCATCTAAATTAGAATACGTTTCTGCTGTCCGGGCCCCATACCAGCAAAAATACATAGAATTATTGGAAAAAAATAATTAATTTTTCTAAGAGTCTTTATAGAGAACGCATGGTGAATACCGAAGATTTATGCATCACATAGATTTTCTCTCCGAAACGCACTACGAAAGTCTCCAATCTAGGAGAACATTGACAGCCCATACCTCTTGGAATGCTATAAATTGTTTGTACCGAACAACCACCGCCAGGGTCGACGTATTCCACACGGAAGAACGGACGTTATGGCCCAGCGTAGCATGACAAGAGGCTTGGTGCTGCTAAATGATACCATGAGGTCTCTTGACATTTTCAACATCGGCCTTGAAGACTTCAAAAGTCATTTAAGGCAAGAACTTTAAACATCGGTTATTGTAAAATGTTTCATTAGCCCTCCCCCCGTCGCGCCTTTATTCTAACGCGAGGAGTCGTGCGGGGTCTCTAGGGACCCTAAAAATAATTATGAATTGTTGTTATAGCAAATATTTTATATTTTATTTTGACTGATTATAGTCAGGTGATAGGGGCTGCATTTAAATAAAAATTAGATATTAGTTTTTAATTTGAAAGCCAAAAATTCAAGAAGGAACATTTTTTTATAATTTTGGATCATACTTATTTTAATAGTAAGCTTTTTAAGCAAATCTTAACAATTATTCTTACTTTAACAAAAAAGTAATCAACAAAATACAATATTTATGTTTATGCCAAAAATGGCTAATTGTTGATTCATAGAGAATTATTTTACATACAATGAATTTTTTTTTCCAGAACCCCGTTTTCCTCTCCTTTATACTTCTCCCCTGTGTCCGGGATTCAGTCAAAAACCAACAGTCGTGAGGCGAACTGGACATTATTACCTATAACGTATCGCATAGCAATCAGAAATCATTACATACGCATCGCAATAAATAAAATTAGTCAAACCAAAACTATAGTTATATTAGCATCCCAACAAGTAATGTTCCTCCACCTCTGTAAGTACCTACCCTTATACCTTTATAAAACTATAGTGAAATTAGCATCCCAACAAGTAATGTTCCTCCACCTCTGTAAGTACCCTTATACCTTTATAAAACTATAGTGAAATTAGCATCCCAACAAGTAATGTTCCTCCACCTCTGTAAGTACCTACCCTTATACCTTTATAAAACTGTAGTGAAATTAGCATCCCAACAAGTTATGTTCCTCCACCTCTGTAAGTACCCTTATACCTTTATAAAACTATAGTGAAATTAGCATCCCAACAAGTAATGTTCCTCCACCTCTGTAAGAACCTACCCTTATACCTTTATAAAACTATAGTGAAATTAGCATCCCAACAAGTAATGTTCCTCCACCTCTGTAAGTACCCTTATACCTTTATAAAACTATAGTGAAATTAGCATCCCAACAAGTAATGTTCCTCCACCTCTGTAAGTACCTACCCTTATACCTTTATAAAACTGTAGTGAAATTAGCATCCCAACAAGTTATGTTCCTCCACCTCTGTAAGTACCCTTATACCTTTATAAAACTATAGTGAAATTAGCATCCCAACAAGTAATGTTCCTCCACCTCTGTAAGTACCTACCCTTATACCTTTATAAAACTATAGTGAAATTAGCATCCCAACAAGTAATGTTCCTCCACCTCTGTAAGTACCCTTATACCTTTATAAAACTATAGTGAAATTAGCATCCCAACAAGTAATGTTCTTCCACCTCTGTAAGTACCTACCCTTATACCTTTATAAAACTATAGTGAAATTAGCATCCCAACAAGTAATGTTCCTCCACCTCTGTAAGTACCTACCCTTATACCTTTATAAAACTATAGTGAAATTAGCATCCCAAAAAGTAATGTTCCTCCACCTCTGTAAGTACCAACCCTTATACTTTTATAAAACTATAGTGAAATTAGCATCCCAACAAGTAATGTTCCTACACCTCTGTAAGTACCTACCCTTATACCTTTATAAAACTATAGTGAAATAACCATCCCAACAAGTAATGTTCCTCCACCTCTGTAAGTACCTACCCTTATACCTTTATAAAACGATAGTGAAATTAGCATCCCAACAAGTAATGTTCCTCCACCTCTGTAAGAACCTACCCTTATACCTTTATAAAACGATAGTGAAATTAGCATCCCAACAAGTAATGTTCCTCCACCTCTGTAAGTACCTACCCTTATAACTTTAAAAAACTATAGTGAAATTAGCATCCCAACAAGTAATGTTCCTACACCTCTGTAAGTACCTACCCTTATACCTTTATAAAACTATAGTGAAATTAGCGACCAACAAGTAATGTTCCTCCACCTCTATAAGTACCTACCCTTATACCTTTATAAAACTATAGTGAAATTAGCATCCCAACAAGTAATGTTCCTCCACCTCTGTAAGTACCCTTATACCTTTATAAAACTATAGTGAAATTAGCATCCCAACAAGTAATGTTCCTCCACCCTGTAAGTACCTACCCTTATACCTTTATAAAACTATAGTGAAATAAGCATCCCAACAAGTAATGTTCCTCCACCTCTGTAAGAACCTACCCTTATACCTTTATAAAACTATAGTGAAATTAGCATCCCAACAAGTAATGTTCCTACACCTCTGTAAGTACCTACCCTTATACCTTTATAAAACTACAGTGAAATTAGCATCCCAACAAGTAATGTTCCTCCACCTCTGTAAGTACCCTTATACCTTTATAAAACTATAGTGAAATTAGCATCCCAACAAGTAATGTTCCTCCACCTCTGTAAGTAACTACCCTTATACCTTTATAAAACTATAGTGAAATTAGCATCCCAACAAGTAATGTTCCTCCACCTCTGTAAGTACCAACCCTTATACCTTTATAAAACTATAGTGAAATTAGCATCCCAACAAGTAATGTTCCTCCACCTCTGTAAGTACCTACCCTTATACCTTTATAAAACTAGAGTGAAATTAGCATCCCAACAAGTAATGTTCCTCCACCTCTATAAGTACCTACCCTTATACCTTTATAAAACTATAGTGAAATTAGCATCCCAACAAGTATTGTTCCTCCACCTCTGTAAGTACCTATTCTTATACCTTTATAAAACTATAGTGAAATTAGCATCCCAACAAGTAATGTTCCTCCACCTCTGTAAGTACCTACCCTTATACCTTTATAAAACTATAGTGAAATTAGCATCCAAACAAGTAATGTTCCTCCACCTCTGTAAGTACCTAACCTTATACCTTTATAAAACTATAGTGAAATTGGCATCCCAACAAGTAATGTTCCTACACCTCTGTAAGTACCTACCCTTATACCTTTATAAAACTATAGTGAAATTAGCATCCCAACAAGTAATGTTCCTCCACCTCTGTAAGTACCCTTATACCTTTATAAAACTATAGTGAAATTAGCATCCCAACAAGTAATGTTCCTCCACCCTGTAAGTACCTACCCTTATACCTTTATAAAACTATAGTGAAATTAGCATCCCAACAAGTAATGTTCCTCCACCTCTGTAAGAACCTACCCTTATACCTTTATAAAACTATAGTGAAATTAGCATCCCAACAAGTAATGTTCCTACACCTCTGTAAGTACCTACCCTTATACCTTTATAAAACTATAGTGAAATTAGCATCCCAACAAGTAATGTTCCTCCACCTCTGTAAGTATCTACCCTTATACCTTTATAAAACTATAGTGAAATTAGCATCCCAACAAATAATGTTCCTCCACCTCTGTAAGTACCTACCCTTATACCTTTATAAAACTATAGTGAAATTAGAATTCCAACAAGTTATGTTCCTCCACCTCTGTAAGAACCCTTATACCTTTATAAAACTATAGTGAAATTAGCATCCCAACAAGTAATGTTCCTCCACCTCTGTAAGTACCTACCCTTATACCTTTATCAAACTAAAGTGAAATTAGCATCCCAACAAGTAATGTTCCTCCACCTCTGTAAGTACCCTTATACCTTTATAAAACTATAGTGAAATTAGCATCCCAACAAGTAATGTTCTTCCACCTCTGTAAGTACCTACCCTTATACCTTTATAAAACTAAAGTGAAATTAGCATCCCAACAAGTAATGTTCCTCCACCTCTGTAAGTACCAACCCTTATACTTTTATAAAACTATAGTGAAATTAGCATCCCAACAAGTAATGTTCCTACACCTCTGTAAGTACCTACCCTTATACCTTTATAAAACGATAGTGAAATTAGCATCCCAACAAGTAATGTTCCTCCACCTCTGTAAGTAACTACCCTTATACCTTTATAAAACTATAGTGAAATTAGCATCCCAACAAGTAATGTTCTTCCACCTCTGTAAGTACCTACCCTTATACCTTTATAAAACTATAGTGAAATTAGCATCCCAACAAGTAATGTTCCTCCACCTCTGTAAGTACCTACCCTTATACCTTTATAAAACTATAGTGAAATTAGCATCCCAAAAAGTAATGTTCCTCCACCTCTGTAAGTACCAACCCTTATACTTTTATAAAACTATAGTGAAATTAGCATCCCAACAAGTAATGTTCCTACACCTCTGTAAGTACCTACCCTTATACCTTTATAAAACTATAGTGAAATTAGCATCCCAACAAGTAATGTTCCTCCACCTCTGTAAGTACCTACCCTTATACCTTTATAAAACTATAGTGAAATTAGCATCCCAAAAAGTAATGTTCCTCCACCTCTGTAAGTACCAACCCTTATACTTTTATAAAACTATAGTGAAATTAGCATCCCAACAAGTAATGTTCCTACACCTCTGTAAGTACCTACCCTTATACCTTTATAAAACTATAATGAAATAACCATCCCAACAAGTAATGTTCCTCCACCTCTGTAAGTACCTACCCTTATACCTTTATAAAACTATAGTGAAATTAGCATCCCAACAAGTAATGTTCTTCCACCTCTGTAAGTACCTACCCTTATACCTTTATAAAACTAAAGTGAAATTAGCATCCCAACAAGTAATGTTCCTCCACCTCTGTAAGTAACTACCCTTATACCTTTATAAAACTATAGTAAAATTATCATCCCAACAAGTAATGTTCCTCCACCTCTGTAAGTACCTACCCTTATACCTTTATAAAACTATAGTGAAATTAGCATCCCAACAAGTAATGTTCCTCCACCTCTGTAAGAACCTACCCTTATACCTTTATAAAACGATAGTGAAATTAGCATCCCAACAAGTAATGTTCCTCCACCTCTGTAAGTACCTACCCTTATAACTTTAAAAAAACTATAGTGAAATTAGCATCCCAACAAGTAATGTTTCTCCACCTCTGTAAGTACCCTTATACCTTTATAAAACTATAGTGAAATTAGCATCCCAACAAGTAATGTTCCTCCACCTCTTTAACTACCTACCCTTATACCTTTATAAAACTAGAGTGAAATTAGCATCCCAACAAGTAATGTTCCTCCACCTCTGTAAGTACCTACCCTTATACCTTTATAAAACTATAGTGAAATTAGCATCCCAACAAGTAATGTTCCTACACCTCTGTAAGTACCTACCCTTATACCTTTATAAAACTACAGTGAAATTAGCATCCCAACAAGTAATGTTCCTCCACCTCTGTAAGTAACTACCCTTATACCTTTATAAAACTATAGTGAAATTAGCATCCCAACAAGTAATGTTCCTCCACCTCTGTAAGTACCTATCCTTATACCTTTATAAAACTATAGTGAAATTAGCATCCCAACAAGTAATGTTCCTCCACCTCTGTAAGTACCAACCCTTATACCTTTATAAAACTATAGTGAAATTAGCATCCCAACAAGTAATGTTCCTCCACCTCTGTAAGTACCTACCCTTATACCTTTATAAAACTAGAGTGAAATTAGCATCCCAACAAGTAATGTTCCTCCACCTCTATAAGTACCTACCCTTATACCTTTATAAAACTATAGTGAAATTAGCATCCCAACAAGTATTGTTCCTCCACCTCTGTAAGTACCTATTCTTATACCTTTATAAAACTATAGTGAAATTAGCATCCCAACAAGTAATGTTCCTCCACCTCTGTAAGTACCTACCCTTATACCTTTATAAAACTATAGTGAAATTAGCATCCAAACAAGTAATGTTCCTCCACCTCTGTAAGTACCTTACCTTATACCTTTATAAAACTATAGTGAAATTGGCATCCCAACAAGTAATGTTCCTACACCTCTGTAAGTACCTACCCTTATACCTTTATAAAACTATAGTGAAATTAGCATCCCAACAAGTAATGTTCCTCCACCTCTGTAAGTACCCTTATACCTTTATAAAACTAAAGTGAAATTAGCATCCCAACAAGTAATGTTCCTCCACCCTGTAAGTACCTACCCTTATACCTTTATAAAACTATAGTGAAATTAGCATCCCAACAAGTAATGTTCCTCCACCTCTGTAAGAACCTACCCTTATACCTTTATAAAACTATAGTGAAATTAGCATCCCAACAAGTAATGTTCCTACACCTCTGTAAGTACCTACCCTTATACCTTTATAAAACTACAGTGAAATTAGCATCCCAACAAGTAATGTTCCTCCACCTCTGTAAGTACCCTTATACCTTTATAAAACTATAGTGAAATTAGCATCCCAACAAGTAATATTCCTCCACCTCTGTAAGTAACTACCCTTATACCTTTATAAAACTATAGTGAAATTAGCATCCCAACAAGTAATGTTCCTCCACCTCTGTAAGAACCTATCCTTATACCTTTATAAAACTATAGTGAAATTAGCATCCCAACAAGTAATGTTCCTCCACCTCTGTAAGTACCAACCCTTATACCTTTATAAAACTATAGTGAAATTAGCATCCCAACAAGTAATGTTCCTCCACCTCTGTAAGTATCTACCCTTATACCTTTATAAAACTATAGTGAAATTAGCATCCCAACAAATAATGTTCCTCCACCTCTGTAAGTACCTACCCTTATACCTTTATAAAACTATAGTGAAATTAGCATTCCAACAAGTTATGTTCCTCCACCTCTGTAAGAACCCTTATACCTTTATAAAACTATAGTGAAATTAGCATCCCAACAAGTAATGTTCCTCCACCTCTGTAAGTACCTACCCTTATACCTTTATCAAACTATAGTGAAATTAGCATCCCAACAAGTAATGTTCCTCCACCTCTGTAAGTACCCTTATACCTTTATAAAACTATAGTGAAATTAGCATCCCAACAAGTAATGTTCTTCCACCTCTGTAAGTACCTACCCTTATACCTTTATAAAACTAAAGTGAAATTAGCATCCCAACAAGTAATGTTCCTCCACCTCTGTAAGTACCAACCCTTATACTTTTATAAAACTATAGTGAAATTAGCATCCCAACAAGTAATGTTCCTACACCTCTGTAAGTACCTACCCTAATACCTTTATAAAACGATAGTGAAATTAGCATCCCAACAAGTAATGTTCCTCCACCTCTGTAAGAACCTACCCTTATACCTTTATAAAACGATAGTGAAATTAGCATCCCAACAAGTAATGTTCCTCCACCTCTGTAAGTACCTACCCTTATAACTTTAAAAAACTATAGTGAAATTAGCATCCCAACAAGTAATGTTTCTCCACCTCTGTAAGTACCCTTATACCTTTATAAAACTATAGTGAAATTAGCATCCCAACAAGTAATGTTCCTCCACCTCTGTAAGTACCTACCCTTATACCTTTATAAAACTAGAGTGAAATTAGCATCCCAACAAGTAATGTTCCTCCACCTCTGTAAGTACCTACCCTTATACCTTTATAAAACTATAGTGAAATTAGCATCCCAACAAGTAATGTTCCTACACCTCTGTAAGTACCTACCCTTATACCTTTATAAAACTATAGTGAAATTAGCGACCAACAAGTAATGTTCCTCCACCTCTATAAGTACCTACCCTTATACCTTTATAAAACTATAGTGAAATTAGCATCCCAACAAGTAATGTTCCTCCACCTCTGTA
Source organism: Hesperophylax consimilis (assembly GCF_061612785.1). Lineage (NCBI taxonomy): Eukaryota > Metazoa > Arthropoda > Insecta > Trichoptera > Limnephilidae > Hesperophylax > Hesperophylax consimilis. The sequence goes on from NC_142852.1 coordinate 3,479,175, forward strand.
AGTACCTACCCTTATACCTTTATAAAACTATAGTGAAATTAGCATCCCAACAAGTAATGTTCCTCCACCTCTGTAAGTACCTACCCTTATACCTTTATAAAACTATAGTGAAATTAGCATCCCAACAAGTAATGTTCCTCCACCTCTGTAAGTACCTAACCTTATACCTTTATAAAACTATAGTGAAATTAGCATCCCAACAAGTAATGTTCCTACACCTCTGTAAGTACCTACCCTTATACCTTTATAAAACTATAATGAAATTAGCATCCCAACAAGTAATGTTCCTCCACCTCTGTAAGTACCCTTATACCTTTATAAAATTATAGTGAAATTAGCATCCCAACAAGTAATGTTCCTCCACCCTGTAAGTACCTACCCTTATACCTTTATAAAACTATAGTGAAATAAGCATCCCAACAAGTAATGTTCCTCCACCTCTGTAAGAACCTACCCTTATACCCTTTTAAAACTATAGTGAAATAAGCATCCCAACAAGTAATGTTCCTCCACCTCTGTAAGAACCTACCCTTATACCTTTATAAAACTATAGTGAAATTAGCATCCCAACAAGTGAATGTTCCTCCGCCTCTGTAAGTGTCTTTAACCTTTTTAAAACTTTAGTGGAATTAGCATCCCAACAAGTGAATGTTCCTCCACCTCTGTAAGTGCCTTCGACCTTTATAAAACTAAAGTGAAATTAGCATCCCAACAAGTAATGTTCCTCCACCTCTGTAAGTACCTACCCTTATACCTTTATAAAACTATAGTGAAATTAGCATCCCAACAAGTGAATGTTCCTCCACCTCTGTTAGTGCCTTTAACCTTTATAAAACTATAGTGGAATTAGCATCCCAACAAGTGAATGTTCCTCCACCTCTGTAAGTACCTACCCTTATACCTTTATAAAACTATAGTGAAATTAGCGACCAACAAGTAATGTTCCTCCACCTCTGTAAGTACCTACCCTTATACCTTTATAAAACTATAGTGAAATTAGCATCCCAACAAGTGAATGTTCCTCCACCTCTGTAAGTGTCTTTAACCTTTTTAAAACTTTAGTGGAATTAGCATCCCAACAAGTGAATGTTCCTCCACCTCTGTAAGTGCCTTCAACCTTTATAAAACTATAGTGGAATTAGCATCCCAACAAGTGAATGTTCCTCCACCTCTGTAAGTGCCTTCAACCTTTATAAAACTATAGTAAAATTAGCATCCCAACAAGTAATGTTTCTCCACCTCTGTAAGTACCTTCCCCTATACTTTTATAAAACTATAGTGAAATTAGCATCCCAACAAGTAATGTTCCTACACCTCTGTAAGTACCTACCCTTATACCTTTATAAAACAATTCTAAAAACATTCTAAAAATAAAAATATTCTAAAAACGTCACCAGTAATTGTCGGTAGTTTATACAATAGTGAAACTGCGGTTGCAGGTAAATGTGTGCACAACATTCCCGTTCTCGCTACAGGCGACACACTCGGCCCGCCAGCGCCCCTCGTCACCGCCACCTCACCGCCCCCGCTCGCTGCTACCGCAGACAATACAACTGCAACTGCCGGGCCCGGTTTCCCCGTTCCGTTCCCCCCGCACGTCGACCCGTCTACTAAGCCGACTCGTACCTCAGATGACACTGCAAGTTTGGCCGTCGGAAAAATAATAACCCGCTCACAGGCTGCAAAAGCCTCCCAAAGAGGGAAAAAAACGAGTAACGCTTCAGACAAGGGACAATCTTCTTCCCCGTATGCTTCATCCCGAAGTACTCCTGATGTGACACCCGTTGCGTCTACCTCCACAGCGTCTACCTCCACGCCATCTGATAGTGATGCGCTGCCACCGGCCGGCGGAACTGATGTGGATGCACCGCCCCCGCCCGATGGAGCTAAAGCAGATGCACCGCCCTTAAGTCAAACTCCAGGAAGTCAACCTTGGACTTTGATTAATCGTAATCGTAAACGGCGTCCCATCACCGTACGAGGTAGTCAAAAGGACCAGGAGGAAGTGAAATACTTCCATCTTTACCCCTTGCATCCAGACACTACAGTAGATGACTTAACATCGCACCTCAAAACAATAAGTAAATCTGTCAGTATCTCCTCATTCAAGATAACAAAAATCAAAACGAGGGGAGAATATGCATCATTTAAAATCGGTGTACCCGAGTCAGCGGTGGCAGAATTACTGCAGTCTAAGCATTGGCCTAAGCATTCGTTTTTAAAAGAATGGGTCAATAAGGTAATTACACCACGGCTACCAAATATTAAACATAGTTGACAGTTCAATAGTTTTCATTTCTTTTACCAAAACGTGAGGGGACTAAAAACTAAATGTTCTCTATTTTATTCTAACGTTTTGGTAAACAATTACGATGTAATAGGGCTCACTGAGACTTGGCTGAACTCCAGTGTGTGCAACCAGGAGTTATTCGATGACAGTTTTCAAGTGTACAGAAAGGACAGAGATAGTGGTAGTGGCCACAGACAAGGCGGAGGCTGCCTTTTGGCTGTCAAAACTAAGTTTAAGGCCGAACACATGCCTGATCTGGAAGCTGACATCGAAGACTTGTGGATAAAAATTACAATCGATTTGTCTGTTACTTTTATATGTGTAATATATTTTCCACCGGTATCAACTCTGGAAACATATCAACTATTCTTCGATAAGTTTCACGAAAACGTGGATCTTCTCGGAGGAAGGAATATTATTGTTTTGGGAGATTTCAACATCCATTCAGCGCGTAGCGGCAAGGATGTTGAAAATGACCTAAATTTTTTATGCGAAGTGTTTGGGCTCACCCAGAATAATGGTATTCCCAATTCTGAGTTGAGGTTGTTAGATCTAGTTTTGTGTAACATTGAATTAAATGTCATACATAGCGATTCTCCCCTCGTATATGAGGACAAATATCACCCCGCATTAGAGTTCCGGTATTCTTGTAAAAAGCCTACGAAGACTACCAAATTACCTAAAACTACAGACGGCACTTTGCGGGGATGGATTTTTGGTAGGGGTGATTTTGTCAAACTTTATCAGATGATGAGCCAATTGGATTGGCATGAACTTTCTAAATTCGATACCGTTAATGAGGCGCTACACCATTTTTATTCATGTATTTATAATGTATTTGACGCTTGCTTCCCTAGGAAACCTCCCAACAGAGGTGGACGTAGATATCCGAAGTGGTTCACTAGAGATACCATCAGGAGCATTGAGATAAAACATGCTCACCACAAAAAATGGAAAGCTACTGGTGACCAAAATGAGTATGAAATGTTCAGTAACCTCAGAGCAGTTGTTAGAAGAAATGTTCATATAGCATTCCGAACGTATGTCGACTCAATAGAGAGTGATATCAAGCATGATCCCAAGGCATTTTGGGACTACGTAAAATCACTGCGCAAAGATGGTGGTATAACAGACATCATGATGCATGGTGATCGGGAAGTTAGAGGAGCGGATGTAGCCAATGCATTTGCAACTCATTTCCAATCAGTGTACAGTAACGAGCCTCCATTACTAAATCCCATTTCTGCTTCCAAGATGAATGTGAAGGGAGCCCAAAACATTGATATAAGTCATATAGACGAATCAGATGTTAAATCTTCAATTAATAACATGAAGCATACACATTCACTTGGGCCAGACTTTCTTCCAGTATTTTTTTTAAAAGGATGTCTTGAATTTTTAAAAATGCCACTAAGTTTTATATTCAACCTATCTTTAGATACTGGTGTATTTCCTGATTCCTGGAAAGTCTCAAAAATTTGTCCCATTTTCAAAAGTGGATCAAAGACATCTGTCGAAAATTTCAGGCCAGTGGCAATACTTTCCGCCCCGGCTAAGTTATTCGAATCGATAATTCATAAACATGTGCTGTTTCAAGTAGAGCCTTTCTTAATATCGGAACAGCATGGGTTTAGAAAAGGTCGATCAACAGATACTAACCTACTGGTACTCACAGATTATGTTTCCAAATCTTTAGATAAGGGCTACCAAGTAGATTGCTCATATAATGATTTCTCGAAGGCATTTGATACCGTAAACCATGACATATTATTGAATAAATTGTCAACTATAGGTTTTTCTTTACGGTTTCTCATATTCTTTGCAAGCTATTTTACTGGAAGAAAGCAATTTGTATCTCATGGAATATTCATGTCAAAATTATTCCTTGTACTCTCAGGCGTTCCACAGGGCTCTAATTTAGGACCGCTCCTCTTTCTAATTTTTATTAACGATATTACAGAAAATATTCTGCATTCCAGGTCACTTCTTTTTGCTGATGACCTAAAACTATTCTTGGAAATTAAAACTTTAGAAGACTGCATTCGACTCCAATCGGACATTAATAGAATTGTTGACTGGAGTAAACGGAATCGGATCGAATTCAATGTTTCTAAATGTTTCATTCTTTCTTTCACAAGGGCACGTCATACTTGGTTTTACCGGTATACCATGAATGCCCGAAGTTTAAAACGTGTCTCCACTATGAAAGATCTTGGCATCATGTTTGATAGTAGGCTGACATTTCATACTCATATCGAAATGACGTGTAGTGCTTCACTGAAAATGCTGGGCTTCGTCCTACGCACTGCGATGAATTTTAGAGACACCCGGGTTCTCCAAGTGCTATACATTGCGTTGGTTAGGAGTAGGCTTGAGAGTGGGTCGGTGGTTTGGAGCCCACATCAGGTGAAGTATTCCCTTATGTTGGAGAGAGTGCAGAAGAAATTTCTGAGATTCCTCTACCTGAGGGAGTATGGCTACTACCCGTGGCTCTATCCTACTGACTTTCTCTTGGGCATGCTCGGTATGAACCATCTACGGGTCAGAAGAGATGTGCATATTGTATCACACTTCTTCAAACTGATTCGTGGATGGTTAGTAAATCCGACTATCACGGAGAGTATTAGTCTCTATGTTCCTGATGGTTATCTCCGTCACCGACAGCATAGACTGTTTTATCTCCCGGCCTGCAGGACCAACTTGCCAATGGTCATGCCGGTGGGGAGAGCAGTCTTGCTGTTGAACAGAATTAACTCGGATATCGACATATTTAGCATCGGTGAAGCTGCCTTTAAAAGGCAAGCTCTATTGATGCTGGTATAGTTTATACACCGTTTACTTATTATGTAATACCATTTTAAAAATGTACTTAAAAACGAAATAAAATGTAATTTTGTAATGTTTTTAAAGGAATAAACTAATTGAATTGAATTGAATTGAATTGAAAACTATAGTGAAATTAGCATCCCAACAAGTAATGTTCCTCCACCTCTGTAAGTACCTACCCTTATACCTTTATAAAACTATAGTTAAATTAGCATCCCAACAAGTAATGTTCCTCCACTTCTGTAAGTACCTACCCTTATACCTTTATAAAACAAGAGTGAAATTAGCATCCCAACAAGTAATGTTCCTACACCTCTGTAAGTAACTACCCTTATACCTTTATAAAACTATAGTGAAATTAGCATCCCAACAAGTTATGTTCCTCCACCTCTGTAATTACCTACCCTTATACCTTTATAAAACTAAAGTGAAATTAGCATCCCAAAAAGTAATGTTCCTCCACCTCTGTAAGAACCTACCCTTATACCTTTATAAAACTATAGTGAAATTAGCATCCCAACAAGTAATGTTCCTCCACCTCTGGAAGTACCTACCCTTATACCATTATAAAACTATAGTGAAATTAGCATCCCAACAAGTGAATGTTCCTCCACCTCTGTAAGTGCCTTTAACCTTTATAAAACTATAGTGGAATTAGCATCCCAACAAGTGAATGTTCCTCCACCTCTGTAAGTGCCTTTAACCTTTATTAAACTAAAGTGGAATTAGCATCCCAACAAGTGAATGTTCCTCCACCTCTGTAAGTGCCTTCAACCTTTATAAAACTATAGTGAAATTAGCATCCCAACAAGTGAATGTTCCTCCACCTCTGTAAGTGCCTTTAACCTTTTTAAAACTATAGTGGAATTAGCATCCCAACAAGTGAATGTTCCTCCACCCCTGTAAGTGCCTTCAACCTTTTTAAAACTATAGTGGAATTAGCATCCCAACAAGTGAATGTTCCTCCACCTCTGTAAGTGCCTTTAACCTTTTTAAAACTATAGTGGAATTAGCATCCCAACAAGTGAATGTTCCTCCACCCCTGTAAGTGCCTTCAACCTTTATAAAACTATAGTGAAATTAGCATCCCAACAAGTAATGTTCCTACACCTCTGTAAGTACCTACCCTTATACCTTTATAAAACTATAGTGAAATTAGCATCCCAACAAGTAATGTTCCTACACCTCTGTAAGTACCTACCCTTATACCTTTATAAAACTATAGTGAAATTAGCATCCCAACAAGTAATGTTCCTACACCTCTGTAAGTACCTACCCTTATACCTTTATAAAACTATAGTGAAATTAGCATCCCAACAAGTAATGTTCCTCCACCTCTGTAAGTACCTACCCTTATACCTTTATAAAACTATAGTGGAATTAGCATCCCAACAAGTGAATGTTCCTCCACCTCTGTCAGTACCTACCCTTATACCTTTATAAAACTATAGTGAAATTAGCATCCCAACAAGTAATGTTCCTACACCTCTGTAAGTACCCTTATACCTTTATAAAACTATAGTGAAATTAGCATCCCAACAAGTAATGTTCCTCCACCTCTGTAAGTACCTACCCTTATACCTTTATAAAACTATAGTGAAATTAGCATCCCAACAAGTGAATGTTCCTCCACCTCTGTAAGTACCAACCCTTATACCTTTATAAAACTATAGTGAAATTAGCATCCCTACAAGTAATGTTCCTCCACCTCTGTAAGTACCTACCCTTATACCTTTATAAAACTTTAGTGAAATTAGCATCCCAACAAGTGAATGTTCCTCCACCTCTGTAAGTGCCTTTAACCTTTTTAAAACTATAGTGGAATTAGCATCCCAACAAGTGAATGTTCCTCCACCTCTGTAAGTGCCTTTAACCTTTATTAAACTAAAGTGGAATTAGCATCCCAACAAGTGAATGTTCCTCCACCTCTGTAAGTGCCATCAACCTTTATAAAACTATAGTGAAATTAGCATCCCAACAAGTAATGTTCCTCCACCTCTGTAAGTACCTACCCTTATACCTTTATAAAACTATAGTGAAATTAGCATCCCAACAAGTAATGTTCCTCCACCTCTGTAAGTACCTACCCTTATACCTTTATAAAACTATAGTGAAATTAGCATCCCAACAAGTGAATGTTTCTCCACCTCTGTAAATGCCTTTAACCTTTTTAAAACTATAGTGGAATTAGCATCCCAACAAGTGAATGTTCCTCCACCCCTGTTAGTGCCTTCAACCTTTATAAAACTATAGTGGAATTAGCATCCCAACAAGTGAATGTTCCTCCACCTCTGTAAGTGCCTTCAACCTTTATAAAACTATAGTGGAATTAGCATCCCAACAAGTGAATGTTCCTCCACCTCTGTAAGTACCTACCCTTATACCTTTATAAAACTATAGTGAAATTAGCATCCCAACAAGTAATGTTCCTACACCTCTGTAAGTACCTACCCTTATACCTTTATAAAACTATAGTGAAATTAGCATCCCAACAAGTAATGTTCCTCCACCTCTGTAAGTAACTACCCTTATACCTTTATAAAACTATAGTGAAATTAGCATCCCAACAAGTTATGTTCCTCCACCTCTGTAATTACCTACCCTTATACCTTTATAAAACTAAAGTGAAATTAGCATCCCAAAAAGTAATGTTCCTCCACCTCTGTAAGAACCTACCCTTATACCTTTATAAAACTATAGTGAAATTAGCATCCCAACAAGTAATGTTCCTCCACCTCTGGAAGTACCTACCCTTATACCATTATAAAACTATAGTGAAATTAGCATCCCAACAAGTGAATGTTCCTCCACCTCTGTAAGTGCCTTTAACCTTTATAAAACTATAGTGGAATTAGCATCCCAACAAGTGAATGTTCCTCCACCTCTGTAAGTGCCTTTAACCTTTATTAAACTAAAGTGGAATTAGCATCCCAACAAGTGAATGTTCCTCCACCTCTGTTAGTGCCTTCAACCTTTATAAAACTATAGTGAAATTAGCATCCCAACAAGTGAATGTTCCTCCACCTCTGTAAGTGCCTTTAACCTTTTTAAAACTATAGTGGAATTAGCATCCCAACAAGTTATGTTCCTCCACCTCTGTAATTACCTACCCTTATACCTTTATAAAACTAAAGTGAAATTAGCATCCCAAAAAGTAATGTTCCTCCACCTCTGTAAGAACCTACCCTTATACCTTTATAAAACTATAGTGAAATTAGCATCCCAACAAGTAATGTTCCTCCACCTCTGTAAGTAACTACCCTTATACCTTTATAAAACTATAGTGAAATTAGCATCCCAACAAGTTATGTTCCTCCACCTCTGTAATTACCTACCCTTATACCTTTATAAAACTAAAGTGAAATTAGCATCCCAAAAAGTAATGTTCCTCCACCTCTGTAAGAACCTACCCTTATACCTTTATAAAACTATAGTGAAATTAGCATCCCAACAAGTAATGTTCCTCCACCTCTGGAAGTACCTACCCTTATACCATTATAAAACTATAGTGAAATTAGCATCCCAACAAGTGAATGTTCCTCCACCTCTGTAAGTGCCTTTAACCTTTATAAAACTATAGTGGAATTAGCATCCCAACAAGTGAATGTTCCTCCACCTCTGTAAGTGCCTTTAACCTTTATTAAACTAAAGTGGAATTAGCATCCCAACAAGTGAATGTTCCTCCACCTCTGTAAGTGCCTTCAACCTTTATAAAACTATAGTGAAATTAGCATCCCAACAAGTGAATGTTCCTCCACCTCTGTAAGTGCCTTTAACCTTTTTAAAACTATAGTGGAATTAGCATCCCAACAAGTGAATGTTCCTCCACCCCTGTAAGTGCCTTCAACCTTTTTAAAACTATAGTGGAATTAGCATCCCAACAAGTGAATGTTCCTCCACCTCTGTAAGTGCCTTTAACCTTTTTAAAACTATAGTGGAATTAGCATCCCAAAGAGTGAATGTTCCTCCACCCCTGTAAGTGCCTTCAACCTTTATAAAACTATAGTGAAATTAGCATCCCAACAAGTAATGTTCCTACACCTCTGTAAGTACCTACCCTTATACCTTTATAAAACTATAGTGAAATTAGCATCCCAACAAGTAATGTTCCTACACCTCTGTAAGTACCTACCCTTATACCTTTATAAAACTATAGTGAAATTAGCATCCCAACAAGTAATGTTCCTACACCTCTGTAAGTACCTACCCTTATACCTTTATAAAACTATAGTGAAATTAGCATCCCAACAAGTAATGTTCCTCCACCTCTGTAAGTACCTACCCTTATACCTTTATAAAACTATAGTGGAATTAGCATCCCAACAAGTGAATGTTCCTCCACCTCTGTCAGTACCTACCCTTATACCTTTATAAAACTATAGTGAAATTAGCATCCCAACAAGTAATGTTCCTACACCTCTGTAAGTACCCTTATACCTTTATAAAACTATAGTGAAATTAGCATCCCAACAAGTAATGTTCCTCCACCTCTGTAAGTACCTACCCTTATACCTTTATAAAACTATAGTGAAATTAGCATCCCAACAAGTGAATGTTCCTCCACCTCTGTAAGTACCAACCCTTATACCTTTATAAAACTATAGTGAAATTAGCATCCCTACAAGTAATGTTCCTCCACCTCTGTAAGTACCTACCCTTATACCTTTATAAAACTTTAGTGAAATTAGCATCCCAACAAGTGAATGTTCCTCCACCTCTGTAAGTGCCTTTAACCTTTTTAAAACTATAGTGGAATTAGCATCCCAACAAGTGAATGTTCCTCCACCTCTGTAAGTGCCTTTAACCTTTATTAAACTAAAGTGGAATTAGCATCCCAACAAGTGAATGTTCCTCCACCTCTGTAAGTGCCATCAACCTTTATAAAACTATAGTGAAATTAGCATCCCAACAAGTAATGTTCCTCCACCTCTGTAAGTACCTACCCTTATACCTTTATAAAACTATAGTGAAATTAGCATCCCAACAAGTAATGTTCCTCCACCTCTGTAAGTACCTACCCTTATACCTTTATAAAACTATAGTGAAATTAGCATCCCAACAAGTGAATGTTTCTCCACCTCTGTAAATGCCTTTAACCTTTTTAAAACTATAGTGGAATTAGCATCCCAACAAGTGAATGTTCCTCCACCCCTGTTAGTGCCTTCAACCTTTATAAAACTATAGTGGAATTAGCATCCCAACAAGTGAATGTTCCTCCACCTCTGTAAGTGCCTTCAACCTTTATAAAACTATAGTGGAATTAGCATCCCAACAAGTGAATGTTCCTCCACCTCTGTAAGTACCTACCCTTATACCTTTATAAAACTATAGTGAAATTAGCATCCCAACAAGTAATGTTCCTACACCTCTGTAAGTACCTACCCTTATACCTTTATAAAACTATATGAAATTAGCGACCAACAAGTAATGTTCCTCCACCTCTATAAGTACCTACCCTTATACCTTTATAAAACTATAGTGAAATTAGCATCCCAACAAGTAATGTTCCTCCACCTCTGTAAGTAACTACCCTTATACCTTTATAAAACTATAGTGAAATTAGCATCCCAACAAGTTATGTTCCTCCACCTCTGTAATTACCTACCCTTATACCTTTATAAAACTATAGTGGAATTAGTATCCCAACAAGTGAATGTTCCTCCACCTCTGTAAGTGCCTTTAACCTTTATTAAACTAAAGTGGAATTAGCATCCCAACAAGTGAATGTTCCTCCACCTCTGTAAGTGCCATCAACCTTTATAAAACTATAGTGAAATTAGCATCCCAACAAGTAATGTTCCTCCACCTCTGTAAGTACCTACCCTTATACCTTTATAAAACTATAGTGAAATTAGCATCCCAACAAGTAATGTTCCTCCACCTCTGTAAGTACCTACCCTTATACCTTTATAAAACTATAGTGAAATTAGCATCCCAACAAGTGAATGTTCCTCCACCTCTGTAAGTGCCTTTAACCTTTTTAAAACTATAGTGGAATTAGCATCCCAACAAGTGAATGTTCCTCCACCCCTGTAAGTGCCTTCAACCTTTATAAAACTATAGTGGAATTAGCATCCCAACAAGTGAATGTTCCTCCACCTCTGTAAGTGCCTTCAACCTTTATAAAACTATAGTGGAATTAGCATCCCAACAAGTGAATGTTCCTCCACCTCTGTAAGTACCTACCCTTATACCTTTATAAAACTATAGTGAAATTAGCATCCCAACAAGTAATGTTCCTACACCTCTGTAAGTACCTACCCTTATACCTTTATAAAACTATATGAAATTAGCATCCCAACAAGTAATGTTCCTACACCTCTGTAAGTACCTACCCTTATACCTTTATAAAACTATAGTGAAATTAGCATCCCAACCAGTAATGTTCCTACACCTCTGTAAGTACCTACCCTTATACCTTTATAAAACTATAGTGAAATTAGCATCCCAACAAGTAATGTTCCTCCACCTCTGTAAGTACCTACCCTTATACCTTTATAAAACTATAGTGGAATTAGCATCCCAACAAGTGAATGTTCCTCCACCTCTGTCAGTACCTACCCTTATACCTTTATAAAACTATAGTGAAATTAGCATCCCAACAAGTAATGTTCCTACACCTCTGTAAGTACCCTTATACCTTTATAAAACTATAGTGAAATTAGCATCCCAACAAGTAATGTTCCTCCACCTCTGTAAGTACCTACCCTTATACCTTTATAAAACTATAGTGAAATTAGCATCCCAACAAGTGAATGTTCCTCTACCTCTGTAAGTACCTACCCTTATACCTTTATAAAACTATAGTGAAATTAGCATTCCAACAAGTTATGTTCCTCCACCTCTGTAAGAACCCTTATACCTTTATAAAACTATAGTGAAATTAGCATCCCAACAAGTGATGTTCCTACACCTCTGTAAGTACCCTTATACCTTTATAAAACTATAGTGAAATTAGCATCCCAACAAGTAATGTTCCTCCACCTCTGTAAGTACCTACCCTTATACCTTTATAAAACTATAGTGAAATTAGCATCCCAACAAGTGAATGTTCCTCCACCTCTGTAAGTACCCTTATACCTTTATAAAACTATAGTGAAATTAGCATCCCAACAAGTAATGTTCTTCCACCTCTGTAAGTACCTTCCCTTATACCTTTATAAAACTAAAGTGAAATTAGCATCCCAACAAGTAATGTTCCTCCACCTCTGTAAGTACCTACCCTTATACCTTTATAAAACTATAGTGAAATTAGCATCCCAACAAGTAATGTTCCTCCACCTCTGTAAGTACCTACCCTTATACCTTTATAAAACTATAGTGGAATTAGCATCCCAACAAGTGAATGTTCCTCCACCTCTGTCAGTACCTACCCTTATACCTTTATAAAACTATAGTGAAATTAGCATCCCAACAAGTAATGTTCCTACACCTCTGTAAGTACCCTTATACCTTTATAAAACTATAGTGAAATTAGCATCCCAACAAGTAATGTTCCTCCACCTCTGTAAGTACCTACCCTTATACCTTTATAAAACTATAGTGAAATTAGCATCCCAACAAGTGAATGTTCCTCCACCTCTGTAAGTACCAACCCTTATACCTTTATAAAACTATAGTGAAATTAGCATCCCTACAAGTAATGTTCCTCCACCTCTGTAAGTACCTACCCTTATACCTTTATAAAACTTTAGTGAAATTAGCATCCCAACAAGTGAATGTTCCTCCACCTCTGTAAGTGCCTTTAACCTTTTTAAAACTATAGTGGAATTAGCATCCCAACAAGTGAATGTTCCTCCACCTCTGTAAGTGCCTTTAACCTTTATTAAACTAAAGTGGAATTAGCATCCCAACAAGTGAATGTTCCTCCACCTCTGTAAGTGCCATCAACCTTTATAAAACTATAGTGAAATTAGCATCCCAACAAGTAATGTTCCTCCACCTCTGTAAGTACCTACCCTTATACCTTTATAAAACTATAGTGAAATTAGCATCCCAACAAGTGATGTTCCTACACCTCTGTAAGTACCCTTATACCTTTATAAAACTATAGTGAAATTAGCATCCCAACAAGTAATGTTCCTCCACCTCTGTAAGTACCTACCCTTATACCTTTATAAAACTATAGTGAAATTAGCATCCCAACAAGTGAATGTTCCTCCACCTCTGTAAGTACCCTTATACCTTTATAAAACTATAGTGAAATTAGCATCCCAACAAGTAATGTTCTTCCACCTCTGTAAGTACCTTCCCTTATACCTTTATAAAACTAAAGTGAAATTAGCATCCCAACAAGTAATGTTCCTCCACCTCTGTAAGTACCTACCCTTATACTTTTATAAAACTAGAGTGAAATTAGCATCCCAACAAGTAATGTTCCTCCACCTCTGTAAGTACCTACCCTTATACCTTTATTAAACTATAGTGAAATTAGCATCCCAACAAGTAATGTTCCTACACCTCTGTAAGTACCTACCCTTATACCTTTATAAAACTATAGTGAAATTAGCGACCAACAAGTAATGTTCCTCCACCTCTATAAGTACCTACCCTTATACCTTTATAAAACTATAGTGAAATTAGCATCCCAACAAGTAATGTTCCTCCACCTCTGTAAGTAACTACCCTTATACCTTTATAAAACTATAGTGAAATTAGCATCCCAACAAGTTATGTTCCTCCACCTCTGTAATTACCTACCCTTATACCTTTATAAAACTATAGTGGAATTAGTATCCCAACAAGTGAATGTTCCTCCACCTCTGTAAGTGCCTTCAACCTTTATAAAACTATAGTAAAATTAGCATCCCAACAAGTAATGTTTCTCCACCTCTGTAAGTACCTTCCCTTATACTTTTATAAAACTATAGTGAAATTAGCATCCCAACAAGTAATGTTCCTCCACCTCTGTAAGTACCTACCCTTATACCATTATAAAACTATAGTGAAATTAGCATCCCAACAAGTGAATGTTCCTCCACCTCTGTAAGTGCCTTTAACCTTTATAAAACTATAGTGGAATTAGCATCCCAACAAGTGAATGTTCCTCCACCTCTGTAAGTGCCTTTAACCTTTATTAAACTAAAGTGGAATTAGCATCCCAACAAGTGAATGTTCCTCCACCTCTGTAAGTGCCTTCAACCTTTATAAAACTATAGTGAAATTAGCATCCCAACAAGTGAATGTTCCTCCACCTCTGTAAGTGCCTTTAACCTTTTTAAAACTATAGTGGAATTAGCATCCCAACAAGTGAATGTTCCTCCACCCCTGTAAGTGCCTTCAACCTTTATAAAACTATAGTGGAATTAGCATCCCAACAAGTGAATGTTCCTCCACCTCTGTAAGTGCCTTTAACCTTTTTAAAACTATAGTGGAATTAGCATCCCAACAAGTGAATGTTCCTCCACCCCTGTAAGTGCCTTCAACCTTTATAAAACTATAGTGAAATTAGCATCCCAACAAGTAATGTTCCTACACCTCTGTAAGTACCTACCCTTATACCTTTATAAAACTATAGTGAAATTAGCATCCCAACAAGTAATGTTCCTACACCTCTGTAAGTACCTACCCTTATACCTTTATAAAACTATAGTGAAATTAGCATCCCAACAAGTAATGTTCCTACACCTCTGTAAGTACCTACCCTTATACCTTTATAAAACTATAGTGAAATTAGCATCCCAACAAGTAATGTTCCTCCACCTCTGTAAGTACCTACCCTTATACCTTTATAAAACTATAGTGGAATTAGCATCCCAACAAGTGAATGTTCCTCCACCTCTGTCAGTACCTACCCTTATACCTTTATAAAACTATAGTGAAATTAGCATCCCAACAAGTAATGTTCCTACACCTCTGTAAGTACCCTTATACCTTTATAAAACTATAGTGAAATTAGCATCCCAACAAGTAATGTTCCTCCACCTCTGTAAGTACCTACCCTTATACCTTTATAAAACTATAGTGAAATTAGCATCCCAACAAGTGAATGTTCCTCCACCTCTGTAAGTACCAACCCTTATACCTTTATAAAACTATAGTGAAATTAGCATCCCTACAAGTAATGTTCCTCCACCTCTGTAAGTACCTACCCTTATACCTTTATAAAACTTTAGTGAAATTAGCATCCCAACAAGTGAATGTTCCTCCACCTCTGTAAGTGCCTTTAACCTTTTTAAAACTATAGTGGAATTAGCATCCCAACAAGTGAATGTTCCTCCACCTCTGTAAGTGCCTTTAACCTTTATTAAACTAAAGTGGAATTAGCATCCCAACAAGTGAATGTTCCTCCACCTCTGTAAGTGCCATCAACCTTTATAAAACTATAGTGAAATTAGCATCCCAACAAGTAATGTTCCTCCACCTCTGTAAGTACCTACCCTTATACCTTTATAAAACTATAGTGAAATTAGCATCCCAACAAGTAATGTTCCTCCACCTCTGTAAGTACCTACCCTTATACCTTTATAAAACTATAGTGAAATTAGCATCCCAACAAGTGAATGTTTCTCCACCTCTGTAAATGCCTTTAACCTTTTTAAAACTATAGTGGAATTAGCATCCCAACAAGTGAATGTTCCTCCACCCCTGTTAGTGCCTTCAACCTTTATAAAACTATAGTGGAATTAGCATCCCAACAAGTGAATGTTCCTCCACCTCTGTAAGTGCCTTCAACCTTTATAAAACTATAGTGGAATTAGCATCCCAACAAGTGAATGTTCCTCCACCTCTGTAAGTACCTACCCTTATACCTTTATAAAACTATAGTGAAATTAGCATCCCAACAAGTAATGTTCCTACACCTCTGTAAGTACCTACCCTTATACCTTTATAAAACTATAGTGAAATTAGCATCCCAACAAGTAATGTTCCTCCACCTCTGTAAGTAACTACCCTTATACCTTTATAAAACTATAGTGAAATTAGCATCCCAACAAGTTATGTTCCTCCACCTCTGTAATTACCTACCCTTATACCTTTATAAAACTAAAGTGAAATTAGCATCCCAAAAAGTAATGTTCCTCCACCTCTGTAAGAACCTACCCTTATACCTTTATAAAACTATAGTGAAATTAGCATCCCAACAAGTAATGTTCCTCCACCTCTGGAAGTACCTACCCTTATACCATTATAAAACTATAGTGAAATTAGCATCCCAACAAGTGAATGTTCCTCCACCTCTGTAAGTGCCTTTAACCTTTATAAAACTATAGTGGAATTAGCATCCCAACAAGTGAATGTTCCTCCACCTCTGTAAGTGCCTTTAACCTTTATTAAACTAAAGTGGAATTAGCATCCCAACAAGTGAATGTTCCTCCACCTCTGTAAGTGCCTTCAACCTTTATAAAACTATAGTGAAATTAGCATCCCAACAAGTGAATGTTCCTCCACCTCTGTAAGTGCCTTTAACCTTTTTAAAACTATAGTGGAATTAGCATCCCAACAAGTGAATGTTCCTCCACCCCTGTAAGTGCCTTCAACCTTTTTAAAACTATAGTGGAATTAGCATCCCAACAAGTGAATGTTCCTCCACCTCTGTAAGTGCCTTTAACCTTTTTAAAACTATAGTGGAATTAGCATCCCAAAGAGTGAATGTTCCTCCACCCCTGTAAGTGCCTTCAACCTTTATAAAACTATAGTGAAATTAGCATCCCAACAAGTAATGTTCCTACACCTCTGTAAGTACCTACCCTTATACCTTTATAAAACTATAGTGAAATTAGCATCCCAACAAGTAATGTTCCTACACCTCTGTAAGTACCTACCCTTATACCTTTATAAAACTATAGTGAAATTAGCATCCCAACAAGTAATGTTCCTACACCTCTGTAAGTACCTACCCTTATACCTTTATAAAACTATAGTGAAATTAGCATCCCAACAAGTAATGTTCCTCCACCTCTGTAAGTACCTACCCTTATACCTTTATAAAACTATAGTGGAATTAGCATCCCAACAAGTGAATGTTCCTCCACCTCTGTAAGTGCCTTTAACCTTTTTAAAACTATAGTGGAATTAGCATCCCAACAAGTGAATGTTCCTCCACCCCTGTAAGTGCCTTCAACCTTTTTAAAACTATAGTGGAATTAGCATCCCAACAAGTGAATGTTCCTCCACCTCTGTAAGTGCCTTTAACCTTTTTAAAACTATAGTGGAATTAGCATCCCAAAGAGTGAATGTTCCTCCACCCCTGTAAGTGCCTTCAACCTTTATAAAACTATAGTGAAATTAGCATCCCAACAAGTAATGTTCCTACACCTCTGTAAGTACCTACCCTTATACCTTTATAAAACTATAGTGAAATTAGCATCCCAACAAGTAATGTTCCTACACCTCTGTAAGTACCTACCCTTATACCTTTATAAAACTATAGTGAAATTAGCATCCCAACAAGTAATGTTCCTACACCTCTGTAAGTACCTACCCTTATACCTTTATAAAACTATAGTGAAATTAGCATCCCAACAAGTAATGTTCCTCCACCTCTGTAAGTACCTACCCTTATACCTTTATAAAACTATAGTGGAATTAGCATCCCAACAAGTGAATGTTCCTCCACCTCTGTCAGTACCTACCCTTATACCTTTATAAAACTATAGTGAAATTAGCATCCCAACAAGTAATTTTCCTACACCTCTGTAAGTACCCTTATACCTTTATAAAACTATAGTGAAATTAGCATCCCAACAAGTAATGTTCCTCCACCTCTGTAAGTACCTACCCTTATACCTTTATAAAACTATAGTGAAATTAGCATCCCAACAAGTGAATGTTCCTCCACCTCTGTAAGTACCAACCCTTATACCTTTATAAAACTATAGTGAAATTAGCATCCCTACAAGTAATGTTCCTCCACCTCTGTAAGTACCTACCCTTATACCTTTATAAAACTTTAGTGAAATTAGCATCCCAACAAGTGAATGTTCCTCCACCTCTGTAAGTGCCTTTAACCTTTTTAAAACTATAGTGGAATTAGCATCCCAACAAGTGAATGTTCCTCCACCTCTGTAAGTGCCTTTAACCTTTATTAAACTAAAGTGGAATTAGCATCCCAACAAGTGAATGTTCCTCCACCTCTGTAAGTGCCATCAACCTTTATAAAACTATAGTGAAATTAGCATCCCAACAAGTAATGTTCCTCCACCTCTGTAAGTACCTACCCTTATACCTTTATAAAACTATAGTGAAATTAGCATCCCAACAAGTAATGTTCCTCCACCTCTGTAAGTACCTACCCTTATACCTTTATAAAACTATAGTGAAATTAGCATCCCAACAAGTGAATGTTTCTCCACCTCTGTAAATGCCTTTAACCTTTTTAAAACTATAGTGGAATTAGCATCCCAACAAGTGAATGTTCCTCCACCCCTGTTAGTGCCTTCAACCTTTATAAAACTATAGTGGAATTAGCATCCCAACAAGTGAATGTTCCTCCACCTCTGTAAGTGCCTTCAACCTTTATAAAACTATAGTGGAATTAGCATCCCAACAAGTGAATGTTCCTCCACCTCTGTAAGTACCTACCCTTATACCTTTATAAAACTATAGTGAAATTAGCATCCCAACAAGTAATGTTCCTACACCTCTGTAAGTACCTACCCTTATACCTTTATAAAACTATATGAAATTAGCGACCAACAAGTAATGTTCCTCCACCTCTATAAGTACTCACCCTTATACCTTTATAAAACTATAGTGAAATTAGCATCCCAACAAGTAATGTTCCTCCACCTCTGTAAGTAACTACCCTTATACCTTTATAAAACTATAGTGAAATTAGCATCCCAACAAGTTATGTTCCTCCACCTCTGTAATTACCTACCCTTATACCTTTATAAAACTAAAGTGAAATTAGCATCCCAAAAAGTAATGTTCCTCCACCTCTGTAAGAACCTACCCTTATACCTTTATAAAACTATAGTGAAATTAGCATCCCAACAAGTAATGTTCCTCCACCTCTGGAAGTACCTACCCTTATACCATTATAAAACTATAGTGAAATTAGCATCCCAACAAGTGAATGTTCCTCCACCTCTGTAAGTGCCTTTAACCTTTATAAAACTATAGTGGAATTAGCATCCCAACAAGTGAATGTTCCTCCACCTCTGTAAGTGCCTTTAACCTTTATTAAACTAAAGTGGAATTAGCATCCCAACAAGTGAATGTTCCTCCACCTCTGTAAGTGCCTTCAACCTTTATAAAACTATAGTGAAATTAGCATCCCAACAAGTGAATGTTCCTCCACCTCTGTAAGTGCCTTTAACCTTTTTAAAACTATAGTGGAATTAGCATCCCAACAAGTGAATGTTCCTCCACCCCTGTAAGTGCCTTCAACCTTTTTAAAACTATAGTGGAATTAGCATCCCAACAAGTGAATGTTCCTCCACCTCTGTAAGTGCCTTTAACCTTTTTAAAACTATAGTGGAATTAGCATCCCAAAGAGTGAATGTTCCTCCACCCCTGTAAGTGCCTTCAACCTTTATAAAACTATAGTGAAATTAGCATCCCAACAAGTAATGTTCCTACACCTCTGTAAGTACCTACCCTTATACCTTTATAAAACTATAGTGAAATTAGCATCCCAACAAGTAATGTTCCTACACCTCTGTAAGTACCTACCCTTATACCTTTATAAAACTATAGTGAAATTAGCATCCCAACAAGTAATGTTCCTACACCTCTGTAAGTACCTACCCTTATACCTTTATAAAACTATAGTGAAATTAGCATCCCAACAAGTAATGTTCCTCCACCTCTGTAAGTACCTACCCTTATACCTTTATAAAACTATAGTGGAATTAGCATCCCAACAAGTGAATGTTCCTCCACCTCTGTAAGTGCCTTTAACCTTTTTAAAACTATAGTGGAATTAGCATCCCAACAAGTGAATGTTCCTCCACCCCTGTAAGTGCCTTCAACCTTTTTAAAACTATAGTGGAATTAGCATCCCAACAAGTGAATGTTCCTCCACCTCTGTAAGTGCCTTTAACCTTTTTAAAACTATAGTGGAATTAGCATCCCAAAGAGTGAATGTTCCTCCACCCCTGTAAGTGCCTTCAACCTTTATAAAACTATAGTGAAATTAGCATCCCAACAAGTAATGTTCCTACACCTCTGTAAGTACCTACCCTTATACCTTTATAAAACTATAGTGAAATTAGCATCCCAACAAGTAATGTTCCTACACCTCTGTAAGTACCTACCCTTATACCTTTATAAAACTATAGTGAAATTAGCATCCCAACAAGTAATGTTCCTACACCTCTGTAAGTACCTACCCTTATACCTTTATAAAACTATAGTGAAATTAGCATCCCAACAAGTAATGTTCCTCCACCTCTGTAAGTACCTACCCTTATACCTTTATAAAACTATAGTGGAATTAGCATCCCAACAAGTGAATGTTCCTCCACCTCTGTCAGTACCTACCCTTATACCTTTATAAAACTATAGTGAAATTAGCATCCCAACAAGTAATGTTCCTACACCTCTGTAAGTACCCTTATACCTTTATAAAACTATAGTGAAATTAGCATCCCAACAAGTAATGTTCCTCCACCTCTGTAAGTACCTACCCTTATACCTTTATAAAACTATAGTGAAATTAGCATCCCAACAAGTGAATGTTCCTCCACCTCTGTAAGTACCAACCCTTATACCTTTATAAAACTATAGTGAAATTAGCATCCCTACAAGTAATGTTCCTCCACCTCTGTAAGTACCTACCCTTATACCTTTATAAAACTTTAGTGAAATTAGCATCCCAACAAGTGAATGTTCCTCCACCTCTGTAAGTGCCTTTAACCTTTTTAAAACTATAGTGGAATTAGCATCCCAACAAGTGAATGTTCCTCCACCTCTGTAAGTGCCTTTAACCTTTATTAAACTAAAGTGGAATTAGCATCCCAACAAGTGAATGTTCCTCCACCTCTGTAAGTGCCATCAACCTTTATAAAACTATAGTGAAATTAGCATCCCAACAAGTAATGTTCCTCCACCTCTGTAAGTACCTACCCTTATACCTTTATAAAACTATAGTGAAATTAGCATCCCAACAAGTAATGTTCCTCCACCTCTGTAAGTACCTACCCTTATACCTTTATAAAACTATAGTGAAATTAGCATCCCAACAAGTGAATGTTTCTCCACCTCTGTAAATGCCTTTAACCTTTTTAAAACTATAGTGGAATTAGCATCCCAACAAGTGAATGTTCCTCCACCCCTGTTAGTGCCTTCAACCTTTATAAAACTATAGTGGAATTAGCATCCCAACAAGTGAATGTTCCTCCACCTCTGTAAGTGCCTTCAACCTTTATAAAACTATAGTGGAATTAGCATCCCAACAAGTGAATGTTCCTCCACCTCTGTAAGTACCTACCCTTATACCTTTATAAAACTATAGTGAAATTAGCATCCCAACAAGTAATGTTCCTACACCTCTGTAAGTACCTACCCTTATACCTTTATAAAACTATATGAAATTAGCGACCAACAAGTAATGTTCCTCCACCTCTATAAGTACCTACCCTTATACCTTTATAAAACTATAGTGAAATTAGCATCCCAACAAGTAATGTTCCTCCACCTCTGTAAGTAACTACCCTTATACCTTTATAAAACTATAGTGAAATTAGCATCCCAACAAGTTATGTTCCTCCACCTCTGTAATTACCTACCCTTATACCTTTATAAAACTATAGTGGAATTAGTATCCCAACAAGTGAATGTTCCTCCACCTCTGTAAGTGCCTTTAACCTTTATTAAACTAAAGTGGAATTAGCATCCCAACAAGTGAATGTTCCTCCACCTCTGTAAGTGCCATCAACCTTTATAAAACTATAGTGAAATTAGCATCCCAACAAGTAATGTTCCTCCACCTCTGTAAGTACCTACCCTTATACCTTTATAAAACTATAGTGAAATTAGCATCCCAACAAGTAATGTTCCTCCACCTCTGTAAGTACCTACCCTTATACCTTAATAAAACTATAGTGAAATTAGCATCCCAACAAGTGAATGTTCCTCCACCTCTGTAAGTGCCTTTAACCTTTTTAAAACTATAGTGGAATTAGCATCCCAACAAGTGAATGTTCCTCCACCCCTGTAAGTGCCTTCAACCTTTATAAAACTATAGTGGAATTAGCATCCCAACAAGTGAATGTTCCTCCACCTCTGTAAGTGCCTTCAACCTTTATAAAACTATAGTGGAATTAGCATCCCAACAAGTGAATGTTCCTCCACCTCTGTAAGTACCTACCCTTATACCTTTATAAAACTATAGTGAAATTAGCATCCCAACAAGTAATGTTCCTACACCTCTGTAAGTACCTACCCTTATACCTTTATAAAACTATATGAAATTAGCATCCCAACAAGTAATGTTCCTACACCTCTGTAAGTACCTACCCTTATACCTTTATAAAACTATAGTGAAATTAGCATCCCAACCAGTAATGTTCCTACACCTCTGTAAGTACCTACCCTTATACCTTTATAAAACTATAGTGAAATTAGCATCCCAACAAGTAATGTTCCTCCACCTCTGTAAGTACCTACCCTTATACCTTTATAAAACTATAGTGGAATTAGCATCCCAACAAGTGAATGTTCCTCCACCTCTGTCAGTACCTACCCTTATACCTTTATAAAACTATAGTGAAATTAGCATCCCAACAAGTAATGTTCCTACACCTCTGTAAGTACCCTTATACCTTTATAAAACTATAGTGAAATTAGCATCCCAACAAGTAATGTTCCTCCACCTCTGTAAGTACCTACCCTTATACCTTTATAAAACTATAGTGAAATTAGCATCCCAACAAGTGAATGTTCCTCTACCTCTGTAAGTACCTACCCTTATACCTTTATAAAACTATAGTGAAATTAGCATTCCAACAAGTTATGTTCCTCCACCTCTGTAAGAACCCTTATACCTTTATAAAACTATAGTGAAATTAGCATCCCAACAAGTGATGTTCCTACACCTCTGTAAGTACCCTTATACCTTTATAAAACTATAGTGAAATTAGCATCCCAACAAGTAATGTTCCTCCACCTCTGTAAGTACCTACCCTTATACCTTTATAAAACTATAGTGAAATTAGCATCCCAACAAGTGAATGTTCCTCCACCTCTGTAAGTACCCTTATACCTTTATAAAACTATAGTGAAATTAGCATCCCAACAAGTAATGTTCTTCCACCTCTGTAAGTACCTTCCCTTATACCTTTATAAAACTAAAGTGAAATTAGCATCCCAACAAGTAATGTTCCTCCACCTCTGTAAGTACCTACCCTTATACTTTTATAAAACTAGAGTGAAATTAGCATCCCAACAAGTAATGTTCCTCCACCTCTGTAAGTACCTACCCTTATACCTTTATTAAACTATAGTGAAATTAGCATCCCAACAAGTAATGTTCCTACACCTCTGTAAGTACCTACCCTTATACCTTTATAAAACTATAGTGAAATTAGCGACCAACAAGTAATGTTCCTCCACCTCTATAAGTACCTACCCTTATACCTTTATAAAACTATAGTGAAATTAGCATCCCAACAAGTAATGTTCCTCCACCTCTGTAAGTAACTACCCTTATACCTTTATAAAACTATAGTGAAATTAGCATCCCAACAAGTTATGTTCCTCCACCTCTGTAATTACCTACCCTTATACCTTTATAAAACTATAGTGGAATTAGTATCCCAACAAGTGAATGTTCCTCCACCTCTGTAAGTGCCTTCAACCTTTATAAAACTATAGTAAAATTAGCATCCCAACAAGTAATGTTTCTCCACCTCTGTAAGTACCTTCCCTTATACTTTTATAAAACTATAGTGAAATTAGCATCCCAACAAGTAATGTTCCTCCACCTCTGTAAGTACCTACCCTTATACCATTATAAAACTATAGTGAAATTAGCATCCCAACAAGTGAATGTTCCTCCACCTCTGTAAGTGCCTTTAACCTTTATAAAACTATAGTGGAATTAGCATCCCAACAAGTGAATGTTCCTCCACCTCTGTAAGTGCCTTTAACCTTTATTAAACTAAAGTGGAATTAGCATCCCAACAAGTGAATGTTCCTCCACCTCTGTAAGTGCCTTCAACCTTTATAAAACTATAGTGAAATTAGCATCCCAACAAGTGAATGTTCCTCCACCTCTGTAAGTGCCTTTAACCTTTTTAAAACTATAGTGGAATTAGCATCCCAACAAGTGAATGTTCCTCCACCCCTGTAAGTGCCTTCAACCTTTATAAAACTATAGTGGAATTAGCATCCCAACAAGTGAATGTTCCTCCACCTCTGTAAGTGCCTTTAACCTTTTTAAAACTATAGTGGAATTAGCATCCCAACAAGTGAATGTTCCTCCACCCCTGTAAGTGCCTTCAACCTTTATAAAACTATAGTGAAATTAGCATCCCAACAAGTAATGTTCCTACACCTCTGTAAGTACCTACCCTTATACCTTTATAAAACTATAGTGAAATTAGCATCCCAACAAGTAATGTTCCTACACCTCTGTAAGTACCTACCCTTATACCTTTATAAAACTATAGTGAAATTAGCATCCCAACAAGTAATGTTCCTACACCTCTGTAAGTACCTACCCTTATACCTTTATAAAACTATAGTGAAATTAGCATCCCAACAAGTAATGTTCCTCCACCTCTGTAAGTACCTACCCTTATACCTTTATAAAACTATAGTGGAATTAGCATCCCAACAAGTGAATGTTCCTCCACCTCTGTCAGTACCTACCCTTATACCTTTATAAAACTATAGTGAAATTAGCATCCCAACAAGTAATGTTCCTACACCTCTGTAAGTACCCTTATACCTTTATAAAACTATAGTGAAATTAGCATCCCAACAAGTAATGTTCCTCCACCTCTGTAAGTACCTACCCTTATACCTTTATAAAACTATAGTGAAATTAGCATCCCAACAAGTGAATGTTCCTCCACCTCTGTAAGTACCAACCCTTATACCTTTATAAAACTATAGTGAAATTAGCATCCCTACAAGTAATGTTCCTCCACCTCTGTAAGTACCTACCCTTATACCTTTATAAAACTTTAGTGAAATTAGCATCCCAACAAGTGAATGTTCCTCCACCTCTGTAAGTGCCTTTAACCTTTTTAAAACTATAGTGGAATTAGCATCCCAACAAGTGAATGTTCCTCCACCTCTGTAAGTGCCTTTAACCTTTATTAAACTAAAGTGGAATTAGCATCCCAACAAGTGAATGTTCCTCCACCTCTGTAAGTGCCATCAACCTTTATAAAACTATAGTGAAATTAGCATCCCAACAAGTAATGTTCCTCCACCTCTGTAAGTACCTACCCTTATACCTTTATAAAACTATAGTGAAATTAGCATCCCAACAAGTAATGTTCCTCCACCTCTGTAAGTACCTACCCTTATACCTTTATAAAACTATAGTGAAATTAGCATCCCAACAAGTGAATGTTTCTCCACCTCTGTAAATGCCTTTAACCTTTTTAAAACTATAGTGGAATTAGCATCCCAACAAGTGAATGTTCCTCCACCCCTGTTAGTGCCTTCAACCTTTATAAAACTATAGTGGAATTAGCATCCCAACAAGTGAATGTTCCTCCACCTCTGTAAGTGCCTTCAACCTTTATAAAACTATAGTGGAATTAGCATCCCAACAAGTGAATGTTCCTCCACCTCTGTAAGTACCTACCCTTATACCTTTATAAAACTATAGTGAAATTAGCATCCCAACAAGTAATGTTCCTACACCTCTGTAAGTACCTACCCTTATACCTTTATAAAACTATAGTGAAATTAGCATCCCAACAAGTAATGTTCCTCCACCTCTGTAAGTAACTACCCTTATACCTTTATAAAACTATAGTGAAATTAGCATCCCAACAAGTTATGTTCCTCCACCTCTGTAATTACCTACCCTTATACCTTTATAAAACTAAAGTGAAATTAGCATCCCAAAAAGTAATGTTCCTCCACCTCTGTAAGAACCTACCCTTATACCTTTATAAAACTATAGTGAAATTAGCATCCCAACAAGTAATGTTCCTCCACCTCTGGAAGTACCTACCCTTATACCATTATAAAACTATAGTGAAATTAGCATCCCAACAAGTGAATGTTCCTCCACCTCTGTAAATGCCTTTAACCTTTTTAAAACTATAGTGGAATTAGCATCCCAACAAGTGAATGTTCCTCCACCCCTGTTAGTGCCTTCAACCTTTATAAAACTATAGTGGAATTAGCATCCCAACAAGTGAATGTTCCTCCACCTCTGTAAGTGCCTTCAACCTTTATAAAACTATAGTGGAATTAGCATCCCAACAAGTGAATGTTCCTCCACCTCTGTAAGTACCTACCCTTATACCTTTATAAAACTATAGTGAAATTAGCATCCCAACAAGTAATGTTCCTACACCTCTGTAATTACCTACCCTTATACCTTTATAAAACTAAAGTGAAATTAGCATCCCAAAAAGTAATGTTCCTCCACCTCTGTAAGAACCTACCCTTATACCTTTATAAAACTATAGTGAAATTAGCATCCCAACAAGTAATGTTCCTCC
Source organism: Hesperophylax consimilis (assembly GCF_061612785.1). NCBI lineage: Eukaryota > Metazoa > Arthropoda > Insecta > Trichoptera > Limnephilidae > Hesperophylax > Hesperophylax consimilis. The sequence continues at coordinate 3,505,872 of NC_142852.1, forward strand.
ACCTCTGGAAGTACCTACCCTTATACCATTATAAAACTATAGTGAAATTAGCATCCCAACAAGTGAATGTTCCTCCACCTCTGTAAGTGCCTTTAACCTTTATAAAACTATAGTGGAATTAGCATCCCAACAAGTGAATGTTCCTCCACCTCTGTAAGTGCCTTTAACCTTTATTAAACTAAAGTGGAATTAGCATCCCAACAAGTGAATGTTCCTCCACCTCTGTAAGTGCCTTCAACCTTTATAAAACTATAGTGAAATTAGCATCCCAACAAGTGAATGTTCCTCCACCTCTGTAAGTGCCTTTAACCTTTTTAAAACTATAGTGGAATTAGCATCCCAACAAGTGAATGTTCCTCCACCCCTGTAAGTGCCTTCAACCTTTTTAAAACTATAGTGGAATTAGCATCCCAACAAGTGAATGTTCCTCCACCTCTGTAAGTGCCTTTAACCTTTTTAAAACTATAGTGGAATTAGCATCCCAAAGAGTGAATGTTCCTCCACCCCTGTAAGTGCCTTCAACCTTTATAAAACTATAGTGAAATTAGCATCCCAACAAGTAATGTTCCTACACCTCTGTAAGTACCTACCCTTATACCTTTATAAAACTATAGTGAAATTAGCATCCCAACAAGTAATGTTCCTACACCTCTGTAAGTACCTACCCTTATACCTTTATAAAACTATAGTGAAATTAGCATCCCAACAAGTAATGTTCCTACACCTCTGTAAGTACCTACCCTTATACCTTTATAAAACTATAGTGAAATTAGCATCCCAACAAGTAATGTTCCTCCACCTCTGTAAGTACCTACCCTTATACCTTTATAAAACTATAGTGGAATTAGCATCCCAACAAGTGAATGTTCCTCCACCTCTGTCAGTACCTACCCTTATACCTTTATAAAACTATAGTGAAATTAGCATCCCAACAAGTAATGTTCCTACACCTCTGTAAGTACCCTTATACCTTTATAAAACTATAGTGAAATTAGCATCCCAACAAGTAATGTTCCTCCACCTCTGTAAGTACCTACCCTTATACCTTTATAAAACTATAGTGAAATTAGCATCCCAACAAGTGAATGTTCCTCCACCTCTGTAAGTACCAACCCTTATACCTTTATAAAACTATAGTGAAATTAGCATCCCTACAAGTAATGTTCCTCCACCTCTGTAAGTACCTACCCTTATACCTTTATAAAACTTTAGTGAAATTAGCATCCCAACAAGTGAATGTTCCTCCACCTCTGTAAGTGCCTTTAACCTTTTTAAAACTATAGTGGAATTAGCATCCCAACAAGTGAATGTTCCTCCACCTCTGTAAGTGCCTTTAACCTTTATTAAACTAAAGTGGAATTAGCATCCCAACAAGTGAATGTTCCTCCACCTCTGTAAGTGCCATCAACCTTTATAAAACTATAGTGAAATTAGCATCCCAACAAGTAATGTTCCTCCACCTCTGTAAGTACCTACCCTTATACCTTTATAAAACTATAGTGAAATTAGCATCCCAACAAGTAATGTTCCTCCACCTCTGTAAGTACCTACCCTTATACCTTTATAAAACTATAGTGAAATTAGCATCCCAACAAGTGAATGTTTCTCCACCTCTGTAAATGCCTTTAACCTTTTTAAAACTATAGTGGAATTAGCATCCCAACAAGTGAATGTTCCTCCACCCCTGTTAGTGCCTTCAACCTTTATAAAACTATAGTGGAATTAGCATCCCAACAAGTGAATGTTCCTCCACCTCTGTAAGTGCCTTCAACCTTTATAAAACTATAGTGGAATTAGCATCCCAACAAGTGAATGTTCCTCCACCTCTGTAAGTACCTACCCTTATACCTTTATAAAACTATAGTGAAATTAGCATCCCAACAAGTAATGTTCCTACACCTCTGTAAGTACCTACCCTTATACCTTTATAAAACTATATGAAATTAGCGACCAACAAGTAATGTTCCTCCACCTCTATAAGTACCTACCCTTATACCTTTATAAAACTATAGTGAAATTAGCATCCCAACAAGTAATGTTCCTCCACCTCTGTAAGTAACTACCCTTATACCTTTATAAAACTATAGTGAAATTAGCATCCCAACAAGTAATGTTTCTCCACCTCTGTAAGTACCTTCCCTTATACTTTTATAAAACTATAGTGAAATTAGCATCCCAACAAGTAATGTTCCTCCACCTCTGTAAGTACCTACCCTTATACCATTATAAAACTATAGTGAAATTAGCATCCCAACAAGTGAATGTTCCTCCACCTCTGTAAGTGCCATCAACCTTTATAAAACTATAGTGAAATTAGCATCCCAACAAGTAATGTTCCTCCACCTCTGTAAGTACCTACCCTTATACCTTTATAAAACTATAGTGAAATTAGCATCCCAACAAGTAATGTTCCTCCACCTCTGTAAGTACCTACCCTTATACCTTTATAAAACTATAGTGAAATTAGCATCCCAACAAGTGAATGTTCCTCCACCTCTGTAAGTGCCTTTAACCTTTTTAAAACTATAGTGGAATTAGCATCCCAACAAGTGAATGTTCCTCCACCCCTGTAAGTGCCTTCAACCTTTATAAAACTATAGTGGAATTAGCATCCCAACAAGTGAATGTTCCTCCACCTCTGTAAGTGCCTTCAACCTTTATAAAACTATAGTGGAATTAGCATCCCAACAAGTGAATGTTCCTCCACCTCTGTAAGTACCTACCCTTATACCTTTATAAAACTATAGTGAAATTAGCATCCCAACAAGTAATGTTCCTACACCTCTGTAAGTACCTACCCTTATACCTTTATAAAACTATATGAAATTAGCATCCCAACAAGTAATGTTCCTACACCTCTGTAAGTACCTACCCTTATACCTTTATAAAACTATAGTGAAATTAGCATCCCAACCAGTAATGTTCCTACACCTCTGTAAGTACCTACCCTTATACCTTTATAAAACTATAGTGAAATTAGCATCCCAACAAGTAATGTTCCTCCACCTCTGTAAGTACCTACCCTTATACCTTTATAAAACTATAGTGGAATTAGCATCCCAACAAGTGAATGTTCCTCCACCTCTGTCAGTACCTACCCTTATACCTTTATAAAACTATAGTGAAATTAGCATCCCAACAAGTAATGTTCCTACACCTCTGTAAGTACCCTTATACCTTTATAAAACTATAGTGAAATTAGCATCCCAACAAGTAATGTTCCTCCACCTCTGTAAGTACCTACCCTTATACCTTTATAAAACTATAGTGAAATTAGCATCCCAACAAGTGAATGTTCCTCTACCTCTGTAAGTACCTACCCTTATACCTTTATAAAACTATAGTGAAATTAGCATTCCAACAAGTTATGTTCCTCCACCTCTGTAAGAACCCTTATACCTTTATAAAACTATAGTGAAATTAGCATCCCAACAAGTGATGTTCCTACACCTCTGTAAGTACCCTTATACCTTTATAAAACTATAGTGAAATTAGCATCCCAACAAGTAATGTTCCTCCACCTCTGTAAGTACCTACCCTTATACCTTTATAAAACTATAGTGAAATTAGCATCCCAACAAGTGAATGTTCCTCCACCTCTGTAAGTACCCTTATACCTTTATAAAACTATAGTGAAATTAGCATCCCAACAAGTAATGTTCTTCCACCTCTGTAAGTACCTTCCCTTATACCTTTATAAAACTAAAGTGAAATTAGCATCCCAACAAGTAATGTTCCTCCACCTCTGTAAGTACCTACCCTTATACTTTTATAAAACTAGAGTGAAATTAGCATCCCAACAAGTAATGTTCCTCCACCTCTGTAAGTACCTACCCTTATACCTTTATTAAACTATAGTGAAATTAGCATCCCAACAAGTAATGTTCCTACACCTCTGTAAGTACCTACCCTTATACCTTTATAAAACTATAGTGAAATTAGCGACCAACAAGTAATGTTCCTCCACCTCTATAAGTACCTACCCTTATACCTTTATAAAACTATAGTGAAATTAGCATCCCAACAAGTAATGTTCCTCCACCTCTGTAAGTAACTACCCTTATACCTTTATAAAACTATAGTGAAATTAGCATCCCAACAAGTTATGTTCCTCCACCTCTGTAATTACCTACCCTTATACCTTTATAAAACTATAGTGGAATTAGTATCCCAACAAGTGAATGTTCCTCCACCTCTGTAAGTGCCTTCAACCTTTATAAAACTATAGTAAAATTAGCATCCCAACAAGTAATGTTTCTCCACCTCTGTAAGTACCTTCCCTTATACTTTTATAAAACTATAGTGAAATTAGCATCCCAACAAGTAATGTTCCTCCACCTCTGTAAGTACCTACCCTTATACCATTATAAAACTATAGTGAAATTAGCATCCCAACAAGTGAATGTTCCTCCACCTCTGTAAGTGCCTTTAACCTTTATAAAACTATAGTGGAATTAGCATCCCAACAAGTGAATGTTCCTCCACCTCTGTAAGTGCCTTTAACCTTTATTAAACTAAAGTGGAATTAGCATCCCAACAAGTGAATGTTCCTCCACCTCTGTAAGTGCCTTCAACCTTTATAAAACTATAGTGAAATTAGCATCCCAACAAGTGAATGTTCCTCCACCTCTGTAAGTGCCTTTAACCTTTTTAAAACTATAGTGGAATTAGCATCCCAACAAGTGAATGTTCCTCCACCCCTGTAAGTGCCTTCAACCTTTATAAAACTATAGTGGAATTAGCATCCCAACAAGTGAATGTTCCTCCACCTCTGTAAGTGCCTTTAACCTTTTTAAAACTATAGTGGAATTAGCATCCCAACAAGTGAATGTTCCTCCACCCCTGTAAGTGCCTTCAACCTTTATAAAACTATAGTGAAATTAGCATCCCAACAAGTAATGTTCCTACACCTCTGTAAGTACCTACCCTTATACCTTTATAAAACTATAGTGAAATTAGCATCCCAACAAGTAATGTTCCTACACCTCTGTAAGTACCTACCCTTATACCTTTATAAAACTATAGTGAAATTAGCATCCCAACAAGTAATGTTCCTACACCTCTGTAAGTACCTACCCTTATACCTTTATAAAACTATAGTGAAATTAGCATCCCAACAAGTAATGTTCCTCCACCTCTGTAAGTACCTACCCTTATACCTTTATAAAACTATAGTGGAATTAGCATCCCAACAAGTGAATGTTCCTCCACCTCTGTCAGTACCTACCCTTATACCTTTATAAAACTATAGTGAAATTAGCATCCCAACAAGTAATGTTCCTACACCTCTGTAAGTACCCTTATACCTTTATAAAACTATAGTGAAATTAGCATCCCAACAAGTAATGTTCCTCCACCTCTGTAAGTACCTACCCTTATACCTTTATAAAACTATAGTGAAATTAGCATCCCAACAAGTAATGTTCCTCCACCTCTGTAAGTACCTACCCTTATACCTTTATAAAACTTTAGTGAAATTAGCATCCCAACAAGTGAATGTTCCTCCACCTCTGTAAGTGCCTTTAACCTTTTTAAAACTATAGTGGAATTAGCATCCCAACAAGTGAATGTTCCTCCACCTCTGTAAGTGCCTTTAACCTTTATTAAACTGAAGTGGAATTAGCATCCCAACAAGTGAATGTTCCTCCACCTCTGTAAGTGCCTTCAACCTTTATAAAACTATAGTGAAATTAGCATCCCAACAAGTAATGTTCCTCCACCTCTGTAAGTACCTACCCTTATACCTTTATAAAACTATAGTGAAATTAGCATCCCAACAAGTGAATGTTCCTCCACCTCTGTAAGTGCCTTTAACCTTTATAAAACTATAGTGGAATTAGCATCCCAACAAGTGAATGTTCCTCCACCTCTGTAAGTACCTACCCTTATAGAAGATATAATAGCGATTCTTTCAATTTGGCACACGCAGCAAGAAAATGTGGTGAAATGGTCCGGCGAGTTTTCCAACCCATTTTATTTGAAAAGTGGCGTAAGGCAAGGAGGAAGCATGTCTCCAGCACTGTTTAATATATATACTGATGAACTAATTCAAAGACTTAATAACAGTAAGATAGGTTGCCATGTTCAAGGAGTATGTGTAAACAATATTAACTACGCAGATGATATGGTTCTTCTAGCACCGTCACTTAGCGCACTGATGAAACTACTCCAAATATGTGAAGATTTTGCAAAAAATCATAACCTTGTATATAATACGTCCAAATCAATAGTTATGGTTTTCAAATTCAAAAACGAAAACATGCTAACACCTTCAGTATGGCCAGATGGAAGGAAAATGGATGTTAGTCTTAGCGTCAAATACCTGGGACATATTATCACAGACGACCTGAAAGACATCGAGGATATGGAAAGGCAAAGAAGAGCGATATCCGTTAGAGCAGGTATGCTGTCAAGGCGTTTTTATCTCTGCAGTACAAACGTGAAAAAGATACTCTTCAATGCATTTTGCACTTCGCTGTATACGTCAGAGCTGTGGGTGGATTACACTTCATCCCAATGGCATAAGATAAAAGTTGCAAACAATAATGCATATCGCCAACTATTCTGCCTACCGAGATACTGCAGTGCCACGGAAATGTTCCTGGAGGGACGAGTACACTCTTTCAGAGCGCTTCTCCGCCATCACATGGGAAGCTTATGGCGCAGACTACGCCAATCAAGTAACGAAATCATCGCTGCCATGGTTGCCTGGATGGAGTCCCCTCTGATGGCCCTCTGGAGACGGGAGATGTGCAAATACCCCCCATAAACGGCTGTTCACGATCATTTTTGTGTTTATATTTTATCTTTTTTTTCACTTAAATTCCGCTTTTTTGTGCCTGTCGGAATCACCGATGTTATTACCAACCTTATTATTATTTTTATTACTTATTATGTATATTATTTCAAATATGGAATGTATTGCATTGCACTACCCCTGCATACATTCTGGAATAAATTCTTATTATTATTATACCTTTATAAAACTATAGTGAAATTAGCATCCCAACAAGTAATGTTCCTCCACCTCTGTAAGTACCTACCCTTATACCTTTATAAAACTATAGTGAAATTAGCATCCCAACAAGTAATGTTCCTCCAGCTCTGTAAGTACCCACCCTCATACCTTTATAAAACTATAGTGAAATAAGCATCCCAACAAGTGAATGTTCCTCCACCTCTGTAAGTGCCTGTAACCTTTATAAAACTATAGTGGAATTAGCATCCCAACAAGTGAATGTTCCTCCACCTCTGTAAGTGCCTTCAACCTTTATAAAACTATAGTGGAATTAGCATCCCAACAAGTGAATGTTCCTCCACCTCTGTAAGTGCCTTCAACCTTTATAAAACTATAGTGGAATTAGCATCCCAACAAGTGAATGTTCCTCCACCTCTGTCAGTACATACCCTTATACCTTTATAAAACTATAGTGAAATTAGCATCCCAACAAGTAATGTTCCTACACCTCTGTAAGTACCCTTATACCTTTATAAAACTATAGTGAAATTAGCATCCCAACAAGTAATGTTCCTCCACCTCTGTAAGTACCTACCCTTATACCTTTATAAAACTATAGTGAAATTAGCATCCCAACAAGTGAATGTTCCTCCACCTCTGTAAGTGCCTGTAACCTTTATAAAACTATAGTGGAATTAGCATCCCAACAAGTGAATGTTCCTCCACCTCTGTAAGTGCCTTCAACCTTTATAAAACTATAGTGGAATTAGCATCCCAACAAGTGAATGTTCCTCCACCTCTGTAAGTGCCTTCAACCTTTATAAAACTATAGTGGAATTAGCATCCCAACAAGTGAATGTTCCTCCACCTCTGTCAGTACCTACCCTTATACCTTCATAAAACTATAGTGAAATTAGCATCCCAACAAGTAATGTTCCTACACCTCTGTAAGTACCCTTATACCTTTATAAAACTATAGTGAAATTAGCATCCCAACAAGTAATGTTCCTCCACCTCTGTAAGTACCTACCCTTATACCTTTATAAAACTATAGTGAAATTAGCATCCCAACAAGTGAATGTTCCTCCACCTCTGTAAGTACCAACCCTTATACCTTTATAAAACTATAGTGAAATTAGCATCCCAACAAGTGAATGTTCCTCCACCTCTGTAAGTGCCTTCAACCTTTATAAAACTATACTGAAATTAGCATCCCAACAAGTAACGTTCCTACACCTCTGTAAGTACCTACCCTTATACCTTTATAAAACTATAGTCAAATTAGCATCCCAACAAGTAATGTTCCTCCACCTCTGTAAGTACCTACCCTTATACCTTTATAAAACTATAGTGAAATTAGCATCCCAACAAGTAATGTTCCTCCACCTCTGTAAGTACCTACCCTTATACCTTTATAAAACTATAGTGAAATTAGCATCCCAACAAGTAATGTTCCTCCACCTCTGTAAGTACCTACCCTTTTACCTTTATAAAAATATAGTGAAATTAGCATCCCAACAAGTAATGTTCCTCCACCTCTGTAAGTACCTACCCTTATACCTTTATAAAACTATAGTGAAATTAGCATCCCAACAAGTGAATGTTCCTCCACCTCTGTAAGTGCCTTTAACCTTTTTAAAACTATAGTGGAATTAGCATCCCAACAAGTGAATGTTCCTCCACCTCTGTAGTGCCTTCAACCTTTATAAAACTATAGTGGAATTAGCATCCCAACAAGTGAATGTTCCTACACCTCTGTAAGTACCTACCCTTATACCTTTATAAAACTATAGTGAAATTAGCATCCCAACAAGTAATGTTCCTACACCTCTGTAAGTACCTACCCTTATACCTTTATAAAACTATAGTGAAATTATCATCCCAACAAGTAATGTTCCTCCACCTCTGTAAGTACCTATCCTTATACCTTTATAAAACTATAGTGAAAATAGCATCCCAACAAGTAATGTTCCTCCACCTCTGTAAGTGCCTTTAACCTTTTTAAAACTATAGTGGAATTAGCATCCCAACAAGTGAATGTTCCTCCACCTCTGTAAGTGCCTTCAACCTTTATAAAACTAAAGTGGAATTAGCATCCCAACAAGTGAATGTTCCTCCACCTCTGTAAGTGCCTTCAACCTTTATAAAACTATAGTGAAATTAGCATCCCAACAAGTAATGTTCCTCCACCTCTGTAAGTACCTACCCTTATACCTTTATAAAACTATAGTGAAATTAGCATCCCAACAAGTAATGTTCCTCCACCTCTGTAAGTACCTACCCTTTTACCTTTATAAAACTATAGTGAAATTAGCATCCCAACAAGTAATGTTCCTCCACCTCTGTAAGTACCTACCCTTATACCTTTATAAAACTATAGTGAAATTAGCATCCCAACAAGTGAATGTTCCTCCACCTCTGTAAGTGTCTTTAACCTTTTTAAAACTATAGTGGAATTAGCATCCCAACAAGTGAATGTTCCTCCACCTCTGTAAGTGCCTTCAACCTTTATAAAACTATAGTGGAATTAGCATCCCAACAAGTGAATGTTCCTCCACCTCTGTAAGTACCTACCCTTATACCTTTATAAAACTATAGTGAAATTAGCATCCCAACAAGTAATGTTCCTACACCTCTGTAAGTACCTACCCTTATACCTTTATAAAACTATAGTGAAATTATCATCCCAACAAGTAATGTTCCTCCACCTCTGTAAGTACCTATCCTTATACCTTTATAAAACTATAGTGAAAATAGCATCCCAACAAGTAATGTTCCTCCACCTCTGTAAGTACCTACCCTTTACCTTTATGAAACTATAGTGAAATTAGCATCCCAACAAGTAATGTTCCTCCACCTCTGTAAGTACCTACCCTTATACCTTTATAAAACTATAGTGAAATTAGCATCCCAACAAGTGAATGTTCCTCCACCTCTGTAAGTACCAACACTTATACCTTTATAAAACTATAGTGAAATTAGCATCCCAACAAGTAATGTTCCTCCACCTCTGTAAGTATCTACCCTTATACCTTTATCAAACTATAGTGAAATTAGAATCCCAACAAGTGAATGTTCCTCCACCTCTGTAAGTGCCTTTAACCTTTTTAAAACTATAGTGGAATTAGCATCCCAACAAGTGAATGTTCCTCCACCTCTGTAAGTGCCTTCAACCTTTATAAAACTATAGTGGAATTAGCATCCCAACAAGTGAATGTTCCTCCACCTCTGTAAGTGCCTTCAACCTTTATAAAACTATAGTGAAATTAGCATCCCAACAAGTAATGTTCCTACACCTCTGTAAGTACCTACCCTTATACCTTTATAAAACTATAGTGAAATTAGCATCCCAACAAGTAATGTTCCTCCACCTCTGTTAGTACCTACCCTTATACCTTTATAAAACTTTAGTGAAATTAGCATCCGAACAAGTAATGTTCCTCCACCTCTGTAAGTACCCTTATACCTTTATAAAACTATAGTGATATTAGCATCCTAACAAGTAATGTTCCTCCACCTCTGTAAGTACCTACCCTTATACCTTTATAAAACTATAGTGAAATTAGCATCCCAACAAGTAATGTTCCTCCACCTCTGTAAGTGCCTTTAACCTTTTTAAAACTATAGTGGAATCAGCATCCCAACAAGTGAATGTTCCTCCACCTCTGTAAGTGCCTTCAACCTTTATAAAACTAAAGTGGAATTAGCATCCCAACAAGTGAATGTTCCTCCACCTCTGTAAGTGCCTTCAACCTTTATAAAACTATAGTGAAATTAGCATCCCAACAAGTAATGTTCCTCCACCTCTGTAAGTACCTACCCTTATACCTTTATAAAACTATAGTGAAATTAGCATTCTAACAAGTAATGTTCCTCCACCTCTGTAAGTACCTACCCTTATACCTTTATAAAACTATAGTGAAATTAGCATCCCAACAAGTAATGTTCCTCCACCTCTGTAAGTACCTACCCTTATACCTTTATAAAACTATATTGAAATTAGCATCCCAACAAGTGAATGTTCCTCCACCTCTGTAAGTGCCTGTAACCTTTATAAAACTATAGTGGAATTAGCATCCCAACAAGTGAATGTTCCTCCACCTCTGTAAGTGCCTTCAACCTTTATAAAACTATAGTGGAATTAGCATCCCAACAAGTGAATGTTCCTCCACCTCTGTAAGTGCCTTCAACCTTTATAAAACTATAGTGGAATTAGCATCCCAACAAGTGAATGTTCCTCCACCTCTGTCAGTACCTACCCTTATACCTTTATAAAACTATAGTGAAATTAGCATCCCAACAAGTAATGTTCCTACACCTCTGTAAGTACCCTTATACCTGTATAAAACTATAGTGAAATTAGCATCCCAACAAGTAATGTTCCTACACCTCTGTAAGTACCCTTATACCTTTATAAAACTATAGTGAAATTAGCATCCCAACAAGTAATGTTCATCCACCTCTGTAAGTACCTACCCTTATACCTTTATAAAACTATAGTGAAATTAGCATCCCAACAAGTGAATGTTCCTCCACCTCTGTTAGTACCAACCCTTATACCTTTATAAAACTATAGTGAAATTAGCATCCCTACAAGTAATGTTCCTCCACCTCTGTAAGTACCTACCCTTATACCTTTATAAAACTTTAGTGAAATTAGCATCCCAACAAGTGAATGTTCCTCCACCTCTGTAAGTGCCTTTAACCTTTTTAAAACTATAGTGGAATTAGCATCCCAACAAGTGAATGTTCCTCCACCTCTGTAAGTGCCTTTAACCTTTATTAAACTAAAGTGGAATTAGCATCCCAACAAGTGAATGTTCCTCCACCTCTGTAAGTGCCTTCAACCTTTATAAAACTATAGTGGAATTAGCATCCCAACAAGTGAATGTTCCTCCACCTCTGTCAGTACCTACCCTTATACCTTTATAAAACTATAGTGAAATTAGCATCCCAACAAGTAATGTTCCTACACCTCTGTAAGTACCCTTATACCTTTATAAAACTATAGTGAAATTAGCATCCCAACAAGTAATGTTCCTCCACCTCTGTAAGTACCTACCCTTATACCTTTATAAAACTATAGTGAAATTAGCATCCCAACAAGTGAATGTTCCTCCACCTCTGTAAGTACCAACCCTTATACCTTTATAAAACTATAGTGAAATTAGCATCCCAACAAGTAATGTTCCTCCACCTCTGTAAGTACCTACCCTTATATCCTCTACCTCCAGTTCAAGCAAACTCAATACAGCAGATCTAGGGCTATCTCAAGAAGCAAAACGGATTTACGTGTCAGATCATCTAACGCAAAAAGGAAAATTTTTACTCTCCCAAACTAAAAAATTCGCCAGAGAAAATAACTACAAATACTCTTGGTCATCTTTGGGGCGCATTCTGCTAAGACATACGGATACATCCAAAATTATTACGATTAAAAACATCACTGATCTTGATCGAGAAAAACGCCAACAACTATGACAGATGATAAAAAGTACCTCAACATTTACTGCACTGCTAAACAAAAATAATCCGGATAATATCATATTCATCGCAAGTTTTCTCATGAGTTATTTCTTTGTCTTTATAAATAATAATGTTTTAATTGAAAATAATGCATTCCTACTCTTTTTAGGAGTTCTTTCATGTAGCAACAATATCAGTGTGAAAATTGTTTATATCAGTATTCACTATTTTTATTATACTTTACCTCCTTCGACTGTATCTCACGTTTCGTTAGCTCTCTCTAAAAAAAAATTATATATCTCCATAAATAATACTTTCACTTCAAGTTTTTATTTGAATATTACCGCTATATACTTTTCACACACCCTAAGCGTAATACCTAATTTTTATCAAAATAATTCATTCTTACTTTCATTAGTAGCTTTCCCTAGTAACATCAAAATTATTATAAAAATTGCGAATCTTACAATTAAAAATTCTAACCATACTCTTCCTCTAAGCAACAAAAACCACGCTGTTTTAGTATTCTTTAAAATATCTGTTTACTGGGTAAATATTATTCTTCCTTCATGTTCTCGTAGGAATCAGAGTAGTAATATCTTATTTACTCACTATATGACGCTCTTATTTTCTTCAATAATCTTTTTATTTTGGCTAACTTTTATTATATTCACTTGTATTTACAGAATTTACATTAACTACAAATGCTCGAGCTCTGTCAAAATAATGTTTTTGTATTTCTCTAAAACCTTTACTACTGTTTTATTTACATATTTTATTCGCACATTTTTAATCATACTTTTGCATTTTTCACATGTTAATAAATTTAATTATTGTCCTTTATCACACCTAACAATTACAATCAGAAGCATTATACACTATAGTATGCACTTTACAGTTAAAATATATTTTAAGTTGGAATACTATGTATCAACATTATCATTCATGTTATATAATGTTCTCTCATTATCTCATAATAATGCACTATCTCTATTCCCTCTCTCTGTGCTTCAATCAAACTCATATGTACGTATCACAAGCAGCGAGAGTCTTTGTAAGATTATGTTCCCAACAAATCTATGTAAATCTGGAAAAAATCTTAATTTACATAAATATGTCCTAGTATTGGTTCTTCTTTGCATTTTTCGCATGTTATGGTATTTAATTATTGTTTTTTGGCATTTTTTTTCGCATCTGTGTGGCAAGTGTGGCACTGTGCCCTCTGGTTGGAAAAAAGCGGTAATTCACCCTATTCCCAAGAAAGGTGACCGCTCCAACCCGGCCAACTACCGCCCCATAGCGATCACATCAGTTCTGTCCAAAGTGATGGAACGTGTGATCAACGACAAACTGCTCACATACCTCGAGAAGAACAAAATTATCAACGACCGTCAATACGGATTCCGGCGGAACCGCTCGTGCGGTGATCTTCTCGCGTATGTGACGCATGTTTGGGGGCGGTGCCTGGAACGTCACGGTGAGACCCAAACGGTCGCACTAGACATATCCAAGGCCTTTGACCGGGTCTGGCACCGAGGACTTGTCAACAAATTGCATTCTTACGGACTTCCCGCATCCCTGTGTACGTGGATTGCTGACTTTTTAAGGGATAGGTCGATTCAGGCGGTTGCTGACGGTTTCACCTCTTCCTCGCACTCCATAAATGCTGGCGTCCCACAGGGATCGGTTCTGTCTCCGACTTTGTTTTTGTTGCACATCAATGACCTTTTGACATATGCACCGATTCATTGTTACGCGGATGACAGTACAGTTCATGATAGCTTTTTGTTTGACAAGCCCCCAAAGGGCACACAAACTCCAACGGCTCGGAGGGCTTTGAAGCAGAGAATGGACGGTTATCTCGAGAGTATTTCCTCCTGGGGTAAAAATAATCTCGTCGAATTTAATGTTTCAAAGACCCAATCCTGTCTGATTACGTCTAAAAGGGATCCAAATGATAATCTAGTCTCCTTCAACGGAAGCAATCTTCCGAACAGGCCTTCCATTGATATGCTTGGTGTAACTATAAGTGACCAGCTCAGGTACGGGGGCTCCATCGAAGCCAGAGTAAAGTTGGCCTCTCAGAAGCTGGGCGTACTGTACAGGGCCCGCAGATACTTTAATAGTACACAACTGCTCACCCTGTACAAATCGCAAGTGCGCCCTACTGTCGAATTTGGCAGCCATCTCTGGTCTGGAGCCCCAAAATACCTGAAAAAAACCCTTGACTCTGTGCAGAAACGGGCGGTCCGTTTGATAGATTCCCCAATCTTAACAAACGGACTGCAATCTTTAGAGCACAGACGTCGGGTAGGTATGCTGTCCTTGTTCTATCGGTATTACAATGGAAGATGCTCTGAGGAACTAGCGTCATTGATCCCTTCGGCACCGGTGCGTAGTCGGGATACACGCCAAACGCGCGCCCAACATTTGTACACAGTTGACACTTGTCACATGAGAACGGGTCGCTTCTACGATTCGTTCTTAAGTTCAACAGCTCGGCTGTGGAACGAACTGCCGGCCTCTGTGTTTCCTCCCTCCTACAACATGGGACTATTCAAGACCCATGTTCACTCCTTCCTCTCCACAAAAAGACCCTCCACACAGCATCCCCAAAGATGACATAGGCCCTGAGGGAAATTATTTTCTTCAGGGCCTCCTGTGTGGAGTAAATATAAAAAAAAAAAAAAAAAAAAATCACAAACCAATAAAAACAATTCAAAAAATTCTAATTAAAGTAAAACATATAGCTAAACGAAATTACAATAGTCAACGTATTCAAAATGCGCAAAATAAAACCAAAGTATCATGGGACATAATAAAAGAGAACTAAAACAATTCAAAATGCTGTTTTACGTAAAATCACAAGGAGGAAATCCGTAATTGGTTTTATTTTGGCTATTTTACTTATGTACAATCTGTAAAAATGTAAACTGTTGATTTTCCCAAAAATGAATAAATAAATAAATAAATAAAAAAAAATAAAAAAAAAAAAATAAAAAAATTTAAAACTAAACCTAAAATCTGTCTTAAAATACATGATAACATGGTAACAGAACCAGAAAACATTGCAAATGAATTTAAGACTCTTCTCCACAGCCATCACCACAAAACACATCACAATCTGCTAAAACAGTCACAAATAGACATTCTCGATCATTTTTTATAACACCTATAAGCAAAGAGGAAATTGTCAGAATTATTGAAAAATAAAAGCAGTGTCGGCACTGACAAAGTTCCTATAAAAATTATAAAAACATGTGCATAAGCTTTAAGTTACCCATTAGAAATACTAATAAATAAATCATTTGAATCTGGAACTTTCCCAGAACACTTAAAACAATCCGTTACTGTGCCGCTGTAAAAGGGCCCTAAACAAGAAATTTCAAACTATAGGCCAATATCCATAATACCAAATTTTTCTAAAATATTTGAAAGTTCGATGTACAACCGCATTTACAACTTCCTCGAAAAATTCGAGATAATTTGTCCACAACAATTTGGATTTCGTAAAGGTCGTTCAACAACACAGGCAGTCTTAAACTTCATAAACAAAATTCTGGATAGTATAAATGTTAGCAAAAAAACCGTAGGCATTTTTCTCGACCTGACAAAAGCATTTGATAATGTTGACCATAAGCTTCTTCTAATTAAACTTGAACACATTGGTATAAGGGGCTTAGCCTTAAAATGGTTTGAATCGTACCTCAACAATCGTAAACAGAAAGTTAAAATTTCAAATATTGACGAAAAAATGATGCAACACATGGTAGAATCACAATGGAGAACCATAAACAAGGGCGTGCCACAAGGAAGCATTATTGGGCGTCTCCTCTTCCTTGTGTACATAAACGAACTTCCAATAATTGCTGGCACAGAATGTTCAATGTTTGCTGATGACACTGCTCTGTTATTTGAATGTACTGGAGATGTTGACGAGTTTAATAAACATGTTAACGAGACTTGTCAATCAATAGCAAACTGGCTGTTATCACAAAATCTGTCTCTTAACACAAACAAAACAGAACTTCTAAAATTTTGTCCAGTACAAGCTACACCTATAAACATAAATGTTAACTTTTAACAATCATATCGAACCTTCCCAAACTTGTTCACTGCTGGGAATACAACTAGATGCAAATATAAACTGGAAAGAACATGTATCTAAAGTTGTTGCAAAAATCAGTAGCTTTTCTTTTGTTCTAGGCACCCTTAAAAATATCTTAAACATCGAGTCAGTAATCACCGCATACTATGGATACGTATACTCAATGATAAAATACGGAATAGGTTTTTGGGGAAACTCAGTAAACGCCAAAGATTTTTTTATCACCCAAAAGAGGTGCCTACGAAAAATTAAAAAAAAACTCTGATCACCGGGATTCATGTAGACCAATTTAAAACAATCTTAAACTTCTGACAGCGACGGACATATATATAATAGAATTATGCCTGTTAGTACGATCATCTCCAGAAAAGTTCCCACAAAAAAACTCAACACATAAACACGCTACAAGGTTCACAGAAAACCTATTAATCCCAAAAGCAACCAAAACTATTTTTCAAAAAGGACCACACTACATGGCCATTAAAATATATAACAACCTTCCACGTAGCATCAAACAAATAACCGACACACTTAAATTTAAATCAACACTAAAAACATTTCTTTTAAACAAATGTCACTACACCTTGAATGAATATCTTACACGAATTAAATACCTCTGTTTTTTTATTTACTGTTATTTATTGTTATTTATTTGTTAATATGTAATTGTTGGGTTATGTGATATAATGTGTATTTGTTGGGTTAGCTGGAAGAAATAGGATGTAACCTATAAGTTATACCCTTTGTACTATTTTTGTGCAAAAAATATTTTTTTGAATTTTGAACTCGACCAAGGAAATCAAGTAGATGTTACATACTTTGACCTTGAAAAGACCTTTGACAAGGTCGATATCGATGTCCTATTAAAAAAATACCTACGTTTGGCTTTTCCAAAAAACTTTTATTACTTTTTGCTTCATACTTCACTAATCGCAAACAATACTTTTTTTATAAAGGATCTCGCTCTGCTGAATTCCTGTTTTTTTCTGGAGTCCCGCAAGGGTCAATTCTTAGACCGTTATTATTTTTGTTGTTCATCAACGATATTGGCTCAATCATCACTCATTCCTCTTATTTATTGTTTGCTGATGACCTAAAACTCTACCGCATAATAAAAAATCTCGCTGACTGTGTCCTCCTACAAATCGATGGGAACTCTGTCGCAAACTGGGCAAAAATTAACTGCTTAAGCTTCAGTGCACCTAAATGCAATGTAGTCTCTTTCACAGGGGCAAAACAGACGATCATATTTGAATATTCAATTAACGATAACATTTTTCATCGCTTTAGTCAAAT
The DNA here is from genome assembly GCF_061612785.1 of Hesperophylax consimilis. Classification (NCBI taxonomy): domain Eukaryota; kingdom Metazoa; phylum Arthropoda; class Insecta; order Trichoptera; family Limnephilidae; genus Hesperophylax; species Hesperophylax consimilis. The sequence continues at coordinate 3,523,700 of NC_142852.1, forward strand.
AAAAGATCTAGGGGTTACTTTTGACAGCAAAATGACATTCCACCAGCACACAAATGACTTATGCAACAGAGCATATAAACTGCTGGGCTTTGTCATTCGCAATTCACGCTCATTTCAAAACCCACTAACAATTTCAAAAACAAGTACCTACATCTACGACAACGGTCACGTCTTTACTTCGCTCCCGTAAAAAAATAACCAAACTGCCTAAAACATCAACATTAATCATAAATTAGTGATATTTAATATTAAGCAGTAGAAACTTGTTGTTTTTAGTGACGTTACACAAGTGAATTCTGTCGTTCATAGTGAATATTAAACAAAAACAGTTACAACAAAGCGTATCAATATTTTTTGTTATTCTACCCACGTAAATAATATTTTTCTAAAGACATTTAAAAATACAGTGAAATTATAAATAAATATTGATAAAATAAATACTCATGTCTAGTGCTTAAACCAAATCTGTTAAATAAATAAAAGCACTACATTATTATTTTATTTATTTTTTACGATTATTTAACGCCATCTCTGTCTGCATGCAAATAACATTATTACCAAAACAAAATACTGCAGATCTGTTAGTGAATTCACCACATAGAGGTCGCATTTTGAAATAATATTGAAATAAATAAATACATATAATAATAAATAAATATATCAAAAAAATCAAAATACATAAACGATGAATTGCCAAGCCTGTTCTGAGCCTACCCTCTCAGATGAGTCCGTTTTTATATGTACACTTTGTAAAGGAACATATCATTTACTCTGTGGTGGGGTAACAGAAAGCTCATACCGTCGCCTCAGCAAGGAGCGACGCACACAGTTAAAATGTTCTAAATGCTTATGTACTGTGCCCACTATCAAAGCAAGTGGTAGTGCCCTTGTGGACACTGAACTACTTTCTAAGTTGCTCGAGCAAAATACCCAAATTCTCGCCACCTTGGCAACTATGAGTAAACAGTATGAGGACATCTTACATCGTGTCCACGATCTAGAAGCCACAAACAGTTTACTTGAAAAAAGGAACACTGAGCTGGAAACGAGAATCGACGTCCTAGAAAACCAAATGGAACAAATTGACAGGCAAAATAAGTCAAAAAATGTTGAAATTAGGGGGATCCCCGAAATTAATGGGGAAAACTTAAATAACTATATTTTTAACATTAAAAAAATAACCAAATCCAATAACGAATCCAATAACATCGACGCAGCTTACCGTATCAACCAAAAGTCCAAAAAAGATCAACGCCGGCCAATCGTAGTGAAATTCAAAACCAGCGTCGACCGTGATGATTTCCTGAGAGACATTAAAAACTACAACAAACAAGCCCCGAACCGTGAGGACAAACTTAACACCGCCCTTATCGGAATGGCAGGACCAACTTCGCAAATTTACATTTCGGAACACCTGACTTTTCGCGCAAAACAATTATGGTTTCTCGCGAGAAAAGCTACACACGAAAATCGGTTTAAGTTCGCATGGACAAAGGGAGGTCAAGTATATGTCCGCAAAGACAACGGAACACCTGCTATTATTATTAACGAAACAAACAAAAACATTTTGTCTCCCTCAATCAATAACCAATAAACAAAGCTCGTTTAGATATACTCATTCAACTTACTCTCATATGTTTGTACTTTTTCACATAAATCTCTATGTAAAACACAGAATCAAGAAGTATATGTTGTGTTTTAACATACTCATGCTCTATATCCTTTATATGCTTATGTTATATATTCGCAACAACTATATATATACTCTGTATACTTATGATTTTGTTATATATACTTTATATCGTTATGTAAAACATTCACAACAACCAAATCCTTATATCTGTTGTATACTTTACATGCTTATGTTTTCGTTTCATATTCTTTATATGCTTATGTTTCATAATCTTTATAAGCTCATGTTTTACTTGCTTAATATGGTTATACTAACTTATATCTCTTATGTACTTTATATGCTTATGTTTTCGTTTCTTATTCTTTACACACTTATGTTTTATAATCTTTATAAGCTCATGTTTTACTTTCTTAATATGATTATACTAACTTATATCTCTTGTATACTTTATATGCTTATGTTTTCACTTCATATTCATATGTTTATGTTTTATAATCTTTATAAGCTCATGTTTTACTTTCTTAATATGATTATACTTCACATTCTTTACATGCTTAGGTCTTATATTTTCAACAATTATATTTACACTTTATATACCTATTCTTATGCCATATATATTGTATATGCTTATGTTAAATATTGGCACCAACTAAACACTTATATCTCTCGTATATCTTATATGCTAAAGCTTACGTTTTACATTCTTTATATGCTTATGTTCTATCTTCTTTATAACATTATGTCTTATATTACTTATATACCTAAATTCTACATACGTTTCATGCTTATGTTATATATTATTTATAAGCTTATGCTATATATTCACAACTACTCTTATATAAGACACACGTTTTCAAATTCTGATGAATAATATTATCACGGATGAACTAGATAGCACTTATAATATAACAGAAAAAGTATGTAATAATGTTGATGAATGTAACCTTGTTTTCAAAAATATGACAAACTCATTAGTAATTATGCACTTAAATATTAGGAGCATTTACAAAAACATTAATGAATTATTATGCACCCTTAGTCTTTTAAAAACTGAACTCGACTGTATTGTTTCGACAGAGGCCCGCCTTAATACAGTAAATATAGATAATATACCACAATTACCGAACTTTACATGTATTTCGACGAAAACACACATTAACAAGAATAGTGGCATAGTTATTTACGTTAACCAAAAACACCAAGATATATCTTATAAAGAAATAAACATGACACTCACGAACTGTGTAGCATTACAATTTAAAGTAAATAATCAGATTTATCAAGTTATTGCTGTTTACCGAACCCACGGATCAAAAACTCAACAATTTATAGAGAACCTCAAAGATGTAATAAACAAAACAAAATGTCAAAATACTATAGTGACGGGTGACTTCAATATAAATATAGGTCTAAATTCAAACAGCGTCGAAAAAAATGATTTACTTAATACGATGGCTGAGCTTAACTTCATTTCATGTATAAACGATTACACTAGAGTTGTGCCCCTACAAAACCCATCATGTATTGATCATATCTGGTCTAAGGCTGACACAACTACACAATTAACACCTGTCATTTGGAAAACAAACATTACCGATCACTACACGTGTTTTTTAATTCTTCATTTAAAAAAAAATATTTCATTTACCAAAACTGCATTAAAACAGTATAACATAAAAACCTTAAACATACAACTTCTTGAACAAAAATTGAAATTGGAAAAATGGGAAGAAACATTAAACGCCAAAGATGCCGAAAAATCTTCAATAATATTCGAAAAAACACTTCGCGAACACATAATAAATGCAACTATAAATAAAAACGTTAAACCTAAATCAAAACATAGAAAAATTAAGCCCTGGATCACCCATGGAATAGTTACCTCAATTAGGAATAAAGAAAAATTATTTTATCAAACCCGAAAACAACCTAATGACTTAACTTTATTAGAATTATATAAAAAATACAGAAACAATCTTACAAATTTAATTAAAAAAACAAAAGAAAATTACTTCAAGGTAAAAATTGAAGATAGTGGTAAAGATAACAAAAAAGTCTGGGCTACAATTAATAACATTATCGGCAACGGTAATAAAAATAAACAAATAAATAAAATAACTTATGACAACGAAACAATAGACTCAATAAAAGAACCAACTAAAATTGCAAATATTTTTTATTTTTTTTTTATTATTATTGATACATTTTTTTTACAATATTTTATATTTCAATTTAGTAATGTTGGCCTCACTGGGTTGTTTACCCGTGCTGAGGCCCCCATGTTATAATTTAAGAATTTATACATTTAAAAAAAAAATAAAAGAAAAGAAAAACAACATTAAAATAAAGATAAATTTAAAATAAAAAATAAAGATTAAAAATTAAAATATAATTATAACACTAAAAGAAAAATATCAAAAGAGAATGTAAATCGGCATTTATAATGATATATGTGTTTGTGTGTGTTGTGTGTTTTATATTTTTTTTTGTGTTGCGTGTATATGTTTTATTCTTTTATGTTATAGTATTTTGGTAATAATGTCTTTTTGTTCTTTAATCCATTTTTTTATTTTGTGTTTGAATTTATTTTTATTTTCCTCAATTTTTGTTTCAAGTGGAAGACTGTTGAATGCTTTAATAGCGTGGTATTTATGGTGTCTTTGTCCAAAGGTAGTGTTTACCGTCGGAGTTTTTATGTTTTCTTTGTACGCTTGTCTGACCGGTCTATTAGTGATATTTTGTGTTTGTTGGGGTTTGTTTTTTTGGTCGAAAATGTAGTTTAGTAGTGTTTTAACATATAATTGGCGTATATCAAGTACGTCACAGCTTTTAAATATTTGGTCTGTGTCGGTTAGTTTATGTTTTTTGAGTATTACCTTTAATATCGTTTTCTGTGCAATTTCTATTTGAGCGATAGCTGCGTTTGTCGCTCCTCCCCAAGCAATTATTCCATATTCTATTATTGATTGGCATAGTGCATAATATATTGTTTTCAATTGTTTTATTTTATATATGTTTCTTATGTTTAGGAAAATGTGTATTGTTCTGAGGAGTCTATTTGTGATTTGTTTGATGTGATGTGTCCATCTAAGATTATGGTCAATTAGGATTCCTAGATACTTTATTTGTTCTGTTTTTTCTAGAGGGGGGCAATCGCAGATGTTGGTGTTTATGCATTCGTGTATTTTTATGGTGTTTGTATTGTTTTTTGGCTGTCCTTTCAACAACTACTTCGCTAAAGTCGGAGAGAAACTTGCCAAAAAAATCGACTCGTTCCAACCTAAAAATACTACCAATACATCCACACAAACTTGCCAAAATATTTTCGAAAAATTTGAAAAATGCACTCAAATAGAAATAGAAAAAATTATAATGAACCTACGAGTGTCCACGAGCCCTGGTTTTGATAATATCACAGTAAATATATTAAAACAAATGAGACAATTAATATCCAAACCAATTGCACATATCATTAATAACAGCATACAGCAAGGAATTTACCCAAAAATATATAAAAATACAATAATAACCCCGATCTTCAAATCAGGAATTACATCTGACGTCTCGAACTACCGTCCCATATCTATTGTATCTAATGTAGCAAAAATATTTGAAAAAGTCGTAAAGTCACAATTAACTAAACATATCACTTCAAATAAAATCATTAATGATAACCAATTCGGCTTCAGAGAAAATTTAGGTACGCAAGATGCAATCGCAAAAATTACCTCTATAATATATAATGCTCTTGACTCGGGAAATAAATGTTTAAGTATATTCATCGATCTAAGAAAAGCCTTTGACAGTATAAGCCACAAGAAGCTAGTAAAAAAATTAGAAAATATTGGAATTCAAGGAACAGTTAAAGAATGGTTTAAAAGTTATCTTCATAAAAGACACCAACACGTAAAAATTAACAATATATTGAGTGAACCCACCTATTCCGAATTTGGAATTCCTCAAGGGACAGTTCTAGGCCCAATATTGTTTATCATTTACGTAAATGAAATGCTTACAGTACCAAAAAATGGAAAAATCATATCTTTCGCCGACGACACAGTTTTAATCATAGACAAAAAAACTTGGGAAGAAGCCTATCAAACTGCGAACGTAGAAATAAACAACTTAAAACAATGGTTGGATGACAACTACCTCTCCTTAAACTCCGACAAAACCTATTTCATGACTTTCACATTATCAGACAAAATGCACCCAACAATAAATTCCAATATAACTATCCATAACTCTTGTAATAATTATACTGACAACTGCAATTCACCTAAATGCTCAAAAATCTCAAAAAAAAGTAATATTAAATATTTAGGCATAATTATAGACCAACATATTAAATGGACTGAACATATTGCGCAAACTGTAAATAGAATACGTAAACTTTATTACGTATTCCTCAAACTAAGAAATATATTACATAAATCTTTGCTACTAAAGGTTTACTATGCATTAGCCCAATCAGTTCTGCAATACGGAATAATAGGATGGGGAGGAGCATATAAAACCAACTTAACCCCACTTGAAATAGTACATAGAAGACTCATCAAAATAATTCTAAAGAAACAATTAGACTATTCAACCCAAAAATTATTCGATGAATTCAAAGTATTACCAATAAATAAAATTTATCAAAAAAACGCATTACTACAAATCCATAAAGACAAACTAACAATAAAATCACTTAGCACCAGACCGAGAACCTTAGGACAAATAATAATCCCTAAACTTAATACTACAACAGCCCAACATCATTACACATACTCAGCAATAAAATGTTTTAACGAACTCCCTATAGAAATACAATCCGAGAGGAATTATGAAATTTTTAAACGAAAACTCAAAAAACATTTTACCATTAAATAATTTTTAAGAATGTCTTACGATGTGCCATCCTATATTTTCCATTTTGTACAAAACAAATGCCATCTTATAATTTTCATTATGTATAAAAATAATTTTTCATTATGTACAAAAAAAAAAAAAATGCAACTTATATTTTCATTATATATAAAAAATTAGTCCTTCATATATCCAAATAGTAACAACTGATAAGTATGTATAGTACTGTCAATTTGATAGTGCTCCCTCCCTAAACACGAGAATTTCTCAATTAGGGAGGTATTGTTACCACTAGTATTATATATTTTATATATTGGTTAATTATGTATTATATATGTATATTGGTTAATAAAAAAAAAAAATAAAAAAATAGGCTACTTTACAACTCACTGATGCTAAGTGTACTGGAGTCGAATTGTATTATCTGGGCCCCATCTGAAGCATCCTATGTTTTAAACATTGAAAGAGTTCATAAAAAAATCCTACGTTTCTTATTTTTACGCCTCTATGGAACATATCCATATTTATAGCCATCGAGATTAATTTATTCCAGGTATGACTAACTACCATTCTCTAGAAACTCGTAGATGTTTTGCGTTGCTAAAATATTTCTTTCAATTAATCAATGGCCTCGTCTCTAACGGTGAGATTCTGGCGCAAATCAATTTATTTGTCCCAGAGTCTCACTCTCGGGCACGCCATCATAACATATTATATTGCCGATTGAGTCGTACAAATCTATACCCGAATTCGCCCGTGGGAAGAGCAATACGCTATTTAAATATATGAGATAAAAATTTCGACATATTCTTAGGAAAATTCAACGAGTTTGTAAGGTTTTTGGCACTACATTCTCACTGTGAAAATGGTACTTTTACAATTAGTTAGATAAAATATCTGTAAGGTTGTAAATTTTTTTGTACACAAATAAAATAAAATAAAAATGTGAATTTGTATATAAATTTCATAACGCCAGAGCTCACTTTTATGCATGGAAAAGGTATAGGAAATAAGAAGGAACAAACAAAGAAAAAATCACTATTATAAATATAAATATATATATATATATACCTATAGATTCCACCACGAATTGTCCACGAATTGTGAACAAAAAAGCACGGAAAGTTCTACGCAAAAGTTGCCCTATCTCCAATTCCACTTTGTTCAATCTCCTTTTACAAAATTCTGGTGGTGCGTTTTTGTTCAATCTCCATTTTAAAATGTAAAAAAAAGTATCAAAAACTATTCTTAGTCAATTTACAAAGAATTACTTAAACTGATGAGACCTTTAGCTTGACGGAAATATCTTCATCTTAAACACCTGTCAAAATGTTTCATTGAAATAATTAAAGAAAACCTCCTCCTGTAAAATTTGCAAATGGTCGTTTAGACAATTAGGCACTGAGGTGACGCTGAATGATGAATAAAGTCTGTTTTCATATAAAAGATGCATAAAAAATATGTTTTTCGTATGCAAGAATGAAAAGATAAATAATAAAGCATATTCTATTCACTATTATTTGTATTTTATGATATTGTTGATTAAATCACCGTAACATTTTTTATTTTGAAAACAATAGTTTATAGATGTATATGGGTAATTTAGCTGAGAAATTAATGATTGATTACATTACTACATTAACACATTATAGCTTTAATAATTATACAAAACAGCTAATACATTTTATTTAAAATTACAACAAGAATTACCCCATTATGCATGTACTTTGGTTTATTTGGAAAAATAATAAATTTTAAACACATTTTTAATTCACTTTAAAGGTGACTTACGTAGGAAGTACATCAAGTTGAATATATGTTTGTAATTCGCTAACACTACATTGGCTTTACATTTTTATCACAAAGAACTTTAACAAGCAATATTTTAGACACGAAATTATATAATTTAACTAATTTCGGCGACCATGTCGTTTCCCGCGTGGCCTTGAGCGAAATGTCAAACTCTAAGCCAATAAGATCTGTTATTTTTTTCTAAAAGAAAACGGAGTTGGGCGTGCCGGTTTCAAAGCCAGACCCATAAATAAACCACTAACTATCATCGACATCCTTGGGCTTTTTGTACGTAGCATTTTGGTCCTCTTAACCATAATATGTGAAGAAAAAAATTTGCGCGCAACAAAAATACGTCACACACCCTCGACGAGGATAAAGGAAACTAAATAAAGGCGCGACCATAGACAATATAATTCTCATTCGTAGACTACCCCATTCATTATCCTAAAATATTATTTTAAAAAAAAGTTTAAAATGTCGAAATATTCCATCACAACATGAAAAATCTATATGACAAAGTCCTGTCCTGCAAAAATGAGCTTAAAGTATGATTCTTTACTGCTCATTTTCTCAGGACAACGCAAGTCAGGTAAAATCTTGTTCCAAGATGAACAATCAATCTGTCTTAAAAATAATTAAAGATTACTTGAAATTTGATATCCTCTAAATAAAGGATTTGATTTGAAATCATTTATTTCATAAGAATGGGTTGTTTCGGAGAATTTGAACAATTGATCAAATTTCAAGGTTCATTTTAAGGTTCTGTGAAAGTCCTATTCAAATTATGTTATTATATCACTATAGGCTAGTGGCTTGAGAGAACTGAAATAGTAACAGAATTTAAAAAAAATCTTTCACAGAACATGAAAATTAACTTTCAAATTTGAAGAATTATTAAAATTCTCCGAAACAACACGTTCTTAGATTATAAAATATGAAATATGAAAATGTGGGTTTTACGACTTTATCAAATTTTGACATTTCTCTGACTTTAACATTAAAATGAAATACACTGTATTTTTTATTTCGTTTAATATGAGTTAAATTTATACATATATATTATGATATTAAATTGAAGATCATTATTGGTAATGTATTCTTTATCAGAAAAAAGAATTTCTTGATTCTGATAAGAAGGGAGCCACGATTCTTTTATGTCTTGATAAAAAATATTTTTATTAACGCATTTTTTGTTGGTAAATGATTAATATATACTGTACTACCACTAGGAGAGGCATATTCTTTTATCGTACCCATTAAAATTAAAGTACAAATTACAGTTTTCTTAAATGGCCGGGTTCATGAAAATTAAATTAATTGTCTATGACTTCATTCTTGTCTATGCATAACCTATATATTTTCTGACAAGTGCTTCCTTCTCCGACAATCTTGCTTCCTGTTTCCACACTCTGTTTATCCCGCCCTGTTAAACTTATTATACCATGCATGTGATGGTTATTGGTAAGAAATAATACTTAAATTCATTTCTATTCATTTTGGTAGCGGCCGTTCTTCCAGTTTAGTTAATGAATCAACGGGCGTTTTGTCACATCAGAATGTTTTAAACTGTCAATATGACATCAACCTATTAAAATATTAGTATTTCAAATGCATTTACTAAAATGATAACAGTTGTTTAATCACAGGTGGATTAAAACGGAATGGCGGTAGACATAGACAATAAATAAATGAAGAGTTTTCCCAAGATAAACGACGTTTCTCTCAACCTTTCTCAAGGTTTTTTATTGTCTATTTTTGCTACAACTTGAGAAGCCAAATTTTAAAAACTGAATTCCGTTACAACTTTCTTCTGTTTCAGGGTTAAACAAATAACCAAACCCTACCAAAGCAGACCATGGATCTACTGAAGCCAAATACTATATCCATCAAGACGGAACCAGGGCTCCAGGAAGAAGGTGGAGGTGAAATTGCATTTTCGGATTTAGATTTCGACCTCCCAGCTGTCACGACGGAATTCTTGCAATATGCGGAGAGTAGTTGCATTGTATCCGTGTAAAATATAGAACTTGAAATACGGACGTCCGGAATCCATGTCTGTTTTGAAATGTCGTGCAAACAGGACACATACTTGTTTCATCCTCTCTTATAATAGTAAAAGTTTATTGGGTATTTACCCTAAAATGCGTCCTTTCCGGAAACTACCAAAATAAAGCATTATTTTAACATGATCATATTATTCACACCTTGATATTATTTTTGATAAATACCGTGCTACAAAAAACCAAAAATCATAATTTTATTGATTACATTGATATCCATCCTTGGTGTATACTAATTAAGACTGTAAGGGCAGCCAAAATTAAACTCGCGCCTGACGCCGTTTGGTTCAGGGCTGGCCATTCAAAAATACATTCTATTTATTCTCCTTTTTTATTCCAGGAAGCATTAATGTGGAAAAAGTTACCATAAACGCGGATTTTGGAACCCCACAAGATAAAGCGGGGCTTACTTATATGAAAATTGACATAGACCTGCCGGATGTTAAAGAGGAATGCTTGGAACGCTTTGGAAGAATCACCAAGGAAGCAGGTAAAACCAATATTCATCGTAAACTTGAAAAATTGGGCATTTCCTATTTATTTAACGTTTCTACGAACTTACTTCGCTTATTTACTCTAAGTTTAACTGAATCATTTTCATTCATGTTATTTTTCAAATTCGTTGACAGATCTTCGGACGCATTTTGTGGAAAAAGGATTCACTCCTCTCAACCGCAACTACTTCTCTCCTAAGTCAAATTTTGTCATGAATTTTCAAAAGCGAAATTCAAACGTACACATGCAGACTCACAGTGGAGAAAAACCTTTTTCATGTTTGGTGTGCAACTATGCATGTTATCGAAAAAGCGACCTAACGAGCCACATGCAGACTCACAGTGGAAAAAAACCTTTTTCATGTTCCCTGTGCAACTATGCGTGTTATCGAAAGGGTCAGCTTAAGATCCACATGCTCACTCACGATGGAGAAAAACCTTTTTCATGTTCCGTGTGCAAATATGCGTGCTGTCGAAAGAGTCAGCTGAAGAGGCACATGCTGACTCATAGTGGAGAAAAAGCGCTTTCATTTTCGGAGTGCGACTATGCAAGTAATCATCACGGTAACCTGAAGACACATATGCAGACTCACAGTAGAGAAAAAGAATTTTTATGTTCGGAGTGTGACTATGCATGTAATCAACAGGATAAACTGAAGAGACACATGCTGATTCATAGTGGAGAAAAACCTTTTTCATGTTCCGTGTGCAACTATGCGTGTCGTCAAAAGGGTCAGCTGAAGAGGCACATGCTGACTCACAGTGGAGAAAAACCTTTTTCATGTTCCGTGTGCAACTATACATGTTATCAAAAGTGCAACCTAACGAGCCACATGCTGACTCATAGTGAAGATAAATCTTTTTCATGTTCCGTGTGCGAATATGCGTGCGGCCGAAAGGGTCAGCTAAAGAGGCACATGCTGACTCACAGTGGAGAAAAAGTACTTTCATGTTCGGAGTGTGGCTATGTATGTAATCAACAGGATAAACTAAAGAGACACATGCTGATTCACAGTGGAGAAAAACCTTTTTCATGTTCCGTGTGCAACTATGCATGTTATCGAAAGTTTAACCTAACGAGCCACATGCTGACTCACAGTAAAGAAAAACCTTTTTCATGTTCCGTGTGCAACTATACATGCTATCGAAAGGGCGACCTAACGAGCCACATGCTGACTCACAGTGGAGAAAAACCTTTTTCATGTTTCGTGTGCAACTATGCATGTTATCGAAAGAGCGACCTAACAAGTCACATGCTGACTCACAGTGGAGAAAAACCTTTCTCATGTTCCGTGTGCACCTATGCGTGCTATCGAAAACGCGACCTAACGAGCCACATACAGACTCACAGTGGAAAAAAACCTTTTTCATGTTCCGTGTGCAACTATGCGTGTCGTCAAAAGGGTCAGCTGAAGAGGCACATGCTGACTCACAGTGGAGAAAAACCTTTTTCATGTTTGGTGTGCAACTATGCAAGTTATCGAAAAAGCGACCTAACGAGCCACATGCAGACTCACAGTAGAGAAAAACCTTTTTCATGTTCCGTGTGCAACTATGCGTCTCGTCAAAAGGGTCAGCTGAAGAGGCACATGCTGACTCACAGTGGAGAAAACGCACTTTCATGTTCGGAGTGTGACTATGCATGTAATAAACAGGATAAACTAAAGAGACACATGCTGATTCACAGTGGATAAAACCTTTTTCATGTTCCGTGTGCAACTATGCATGTTATCGAAAAAGTGACCTAACGAGCCACATGCTGACTCACTGTGGAGATAAACCTTTTTCATGTTCTGTGTGCAATTATGCGTGTCGTCAAAAGGGTCAATTGAAGAGCCATATGAAAACCAAAAATCAAAAACCTCTTCGATTTTACGTGTTTAACAATACATGTTATCTGAAGTGCCACATGCTGACTCACAGTGGAGGAAAACATTTTTGATGTTCAAAACGCCCATCTAAAGGCCCACTTGCTGACTCACATTGGCGAAAAACCTGTTTTATGATCCATAAGTCCACATTTTAATGTTTCAAAAGGCAATCTGATGCGCAAGCTGATTCACTGCGGAAAAAAACTTTTTTTTGTTCCTTGTTCATCTATGGATGTTCTCAAAAAGCACTTCAAAAAGCCACATGCTGACTCACAGTGGCGACACACCTTTTTAATTTTCCAAGTTCACATATTCAGTTTCATTTTCGAAAAAAAAAGGTCTAATGACTCCGCCGGACCATAAACCGCACCAAACAGTCACAAGTTGAGGATAGAGATAGAGAGGCTTTTCAAAAATAACTCTTGGGTTTTCCGAGCCCCAGATGCGACAATTTTGCTTGTTGACGCAGCCACCGAGGTGGAATCGGGCCTCATTACTCAAGATGATTTTTCGATGGAATTCCGGATCATTTTCACGTATTTCAAGGACCCATTGTTGAAGCGTGTATCATTCCATTTTTATTAATGGCGTAGTTTCTACTTGTCAAATTTCAAAAAATGACAGCTTCAAAAGTAACATCGACCGAAATAGTGGGCTTTTCAAAACAACACCTCTAATTGGAGATATTAGTATATATAATATCACATGCTGACCCACAGAGGAGAAAAACAATTGTTCTTGTTCCGAGTGCAACTATGCAAGTTATCAACAGTGTACCTTGAAGAGAAACTTGCTGACTCACAGCTAAGAAAACACTTTTTCGTTTTCTGGCTGCAATTTTTCATGTTCTCAAAAGAGAGATTTGAAAAAATACCTGCACACTTACATTGAAGACTAGTTTGTTTCATATGAAATAATGCATTTTCTCGAAGAGACTCTTTGACTGGCCCCTATTTTTGTTCTTTGTGTTAACATTCATCTTCACGAAAACTATTTACACAATAAATTTTAGTTATAGATGTGATAGGTTTCACCAGAGAGTTTCCAGTATATAAAATATGTATCATTTGTAATGTTCAAAATATTTATTGCCTTTCGATTTTAATTTTAAAATTTGTTCCGAATCGCGTTGTAAAAGGTTTTATTTTTTTGTTTTAAACTTAAATGTATGAAGTATGTGTAAAAAAGATAATTATGTCATACCTACTTCTTAAACGAATATCAAAATATATATGAATATGTGTACAATAATGAATTCAACCATTTATTTTAATGATATTATTACACTTCTAAATTGTCTGTAAAAACTATAAAATTGTAAGACCAGCTATTAGTGCGTTCTAGAATATTTTATTTTTTGTTTACCCTGCGGAGATCGCACCTTGTACCTGCGAGAATTATTTGGTAAACACAGCCGCTAGGTATTTCAACCGCTCGAGAACTTACTACCTAGACAGACAGGAAAAAGGTTCCATTGATTTGACTGATGACGATTTTTCTCTCAGATATTTTAAAATGTAAGTATTTTTCTCTGTACATAAGAGAACCGACATAATTTAACTTTTGAATTTTTTTTATTTTTTTTTTACTAATTGAAAATTGTTGTCGAAATCCCTTCATGCAATCATACATTTCGTTACGTGCTTATTCCAGATATAATGCCGTTAAAGCGTTATCGACAAATTCGTAAATTTTTACACTTTGACAATAGTTGTTAAGATTATTCTGGTAAAAGCCATTGCCAATTGTAGAGAAAATTAGGAGGAACTGTCTGCGGCACGATAATGAATTAAGTATTGATCCTGTGTAATGTAGTAAAGCAGGGAACTGAAAACAGTATTGTGGGGTTTGTAAGATCTATGATTTTATTAAAAAAAAACGAAAACTTTTACATTCCAAAAAAAGTTGAAAGATTCTTGTGTCTGTAATTATTAGTAGTAAATACAGATAACTACTTATTCGTTAACATTTTAATTTTAATCTAACTTTACCAACCGCATTTGACGTTGTTCACGGTAGTTAACATTTGAATTCTGATATTACTGAAGATTTAAAAACATACTTATTGCTATTTTCTTCAAGACCTCTTTTAGACCCAAAATCCTAATAACTCGGTTTATCTATAAACTTTCACTTTTGATATCCTTGCCGAGTTGACAGTTATCAACTAATAGGATGGTAATGTGTTTGCCCAAGTTTTTAAAGCGATTTTAAGCCTTATGTATAAAGAAATTGTACAAAGGACCGTGTCCAAATCGCTTGAACTAAATATTAATTTAGAAACCATTTTTTTTTTAAATTTTTGTACATGTTTTATTGTGTTTTGTTCTCAAGGTTGCGGACTTCCCACAGTCAACAGGTTGAAGACCTGCTATCCCTGTAATATTTACAATGCCCAATTGTGGGCGCTTTCTTCACAAAACAGTCGTTTTTTCCTGTTTCCAAACTCTATACAAACCGCGTTGTTAAACTTATCATCCCATGACTGTGATGGTTATTGGTATGTACTAATGCTTATATTCATCGCTATTCATTTTGGTAACGGCCGTTATTCCGGTTAAGTTAGAGAATCATGGGGCATTTTCTTTGTCACACATCGGAACTGATCGGAACTTTTAAACTGTCAATTTGACGTCTACTAATTATTAGATAAGTACCTATTTCAAAGACATTTATTTAAAAAGTCACTTAAATACGGATTAACGATATTTTGTAAAAAGCTGAATGGCGGCTGACATGGTCAATAGATATAAAGTTATCCGACGGTAAACAGCGATTCTCTAAACCGTTGTCATAACTTCAAGTTCAAAATACCTGACAATTTACATTATTATTTCCCAATATGTGTTTTGGCTACGTTACTTTTGCTTGATTTTCGAAGCGAAATCAAATACATCCCGTTCAAATTAGAGTTCTGTTACAACTACGTTCTGTTTCAGGTATATTTTTTTGGCAAAAATCCAAGGTTCGTAGAAAATGTAATTAACAAGGTAAGGTCATCGTGGGGGTAATGGTGACCTAGATGGAAGCCCATTTTCCACTGAGTGAATTGAATTTACTGTAATAAAAGTGACAAAATCCATTTGCAATGATTTATTTATCATGCGTTTGTATAATTTATTTTGGTGTGAGAACTGGATTTTGATTTCTAATCTTTATTTTTGATTTAAATTTATCTTTACTTTAATGTTGTTTTGTTTGTTTTTTTGTTTAAATGTATAAATTCGTATATTTTAAAATGGGGGCCTCAGCACGGGTGAACAACCCAGTGAGGCCAACGTTGCTGAATTGAAATGTGAAGTACTGTAGAGTAATGTATCAATAAATAAATAAAATAAATATTATACTAATTATTATGTTAAAACTAATGCTCGGAATTAAATGGTAAAATCCCAGGAATATTTGCATATAAATATAAAATATTCAATTGATAAAATTGTACCAGAAAAACAAACTAAGAACCAATCAAAAAATAAATGGTACATCAATAAACTTAGAAGCATGCAAAAGGAAAGAGACAGATTGTATAAAATAGCAAAAATAACGAGGAGCTGGGACAGCTGGGAAAACTTCAAAATCTATAGAAACAGGTATACCACTCAATTAAAAAGCATAAAAAATGAATACTACAGAACTAAAATAGAGGAAGAAAGGGGAGATCAGAAGAAAATGTGGAAAACAATAAAATCGTTAATAACGTTAACTATTTAATTTTTTTTAGTTAAATTTTAAAGTCTTCTACTGATAAATGATGATTAAATAAAATAACGCTTTATCTATTATATTACTAAAATTTTGAAATGAAATCATGTATTTTTGGATGTAAAATTTTCTTTCGTTTGTATTTTTATATGTTTTCTAGCATTATAATTTTGATTTATACTTAATACGAAATATCAGGAATACCGACATACCAAAATATCGTAGTGTGGACATTGTGTTATGTTGTAAAACATTTCTGTACAAAAAATGCATTATTTTCCATTCACCCTGTTTGCAAATAGATATCTTTTAAAGTAATTAAATTGAATTAAAGGGTTAGTCAAAAAATATATTTGTATTGAGAGTAGAAAGTGATCCTAAAAGTTTACCACAGATTTTAAGTAACTAACCATGAGACCGTTCCCCCGCAGAGATAGGCAGTGAGAATTGATTTCAACAGAACACACATTGTCACACATGTCTTTTCACATTCAAACATCGCCACATATATACTATTTTGTTATTCTGACTCTTGACATGACCCGACTCAAGTATTTGGTTCAAACGATCTTGGCATGTCTTCCTTGGGAGACATAGACTTCTTCTACCATTCACATTTGCATCCACTGTGGTCGGAAAATTTTTCATCAAACCTCCGTTTCCATAACACGAATAGTTGTTCTCGAAATAAAAGCGGGGTTTTTCTCCACTGTGAGTTAGCACGTTTCTCATAAATCGTCCCTTTTGAGAACATAAATAATTAAATACAGATCATGAGAAGGTGCTGTGCGTCTGAATGTCTCGTCAAATCTCCCTTTCATGAACATTCATAGTTACGGTCGATACATGAAAAAGGTTTTTCTCAAACGTGTGTTACGTCAATTTACCCATTAAATAATATGTTTAACTGCAGTCGGAATATGAGAAAGGTTTTTCTCTACTGTGAGTCAGCATATGTCTCATCAATTGTTCATTTCGAGAATATGAATAGTTACAAACGGAACATGAAAAAGGTTTCTCACCACTGTGAGTAAACATATGTCTCTTCAAATCTCCTTTTCGAGAACATGAATAGTTACAATCGGAACATGTGAAGGGTTTTTCTCCAGTGTGTGTCAGCATGTGTCTCGTTAAATGTTCCTTTCTAGAACATGAATATTAACAACCGGAACATGAAAAGGGGTTCGCTCCGCTGTGCGCCAGTAAGGGTTTCGACAAATAAACCTTTCGAGGGCGTGAAAAGTAACAGTCGGAATATGAAAAAGATTTTTCTCTACTGTGACTCAGTATATGTCTTTTCAATTGTCCCTTTTGAGAACATGAATACTTACAATCGAAACATGAAAAAGGCTTTTCTCGACAATGAGTCAGCATGTGTCTCTTCAAATCACCCTTTCGAGAGCATACATATTCGCAATCGGAAAATGAAAAAGGTTTTTCTCCAGTGTGAGTCAGCATGTGTCTCCTCAATTGTTCCTTTCGAGAACATGAATAGTTACAGTTAGAACATGAAAAAGGTTTTTCTCCACTGTGAGTCAGCTTGTGTCTCTTCAAATCACCCTTTCGAGAGCAAGAATGGTTACAATCGCCACATGTAAAAAGCTTTTCTCCATTGTGCTCCAACATGTGTTTTGACAAATCACACTTTCGAGAACATGCATAATTACAATCGGAGCATAACAAAGCTTTTCCTCCACTGTGAGTTAGCATGTGTCTGGTCAATTGTCCCTTTCGTGAACAAGAATAGTTACAATCGGAACACGAAAAAGGTTTTTCTGCACAGTGCGTCAGCATGTGTGTAGACAAATAAACCTTTCGAGAACATGAATAGTTGCAATGAGAGCACGAAAAAGGTTTTTCTCCAGTATGGGTGCGCAAGTGCTGTTCTAACTCTGACTTATAAGTGCACGAGTAGTTACAATGGGGACACGATAATCGTTTTCCCGCAGTATGATTCTTCAGATCTTTCAATAAGCCTGAAAATTATTACATATAAAACTGAACATGTGTAATAAAACTTAAGTAATAAAAAGTAGCAATTGTTAAATAATAAATAGCACGAGTTGTTGAATCAAAAAAATATACTTTTTTACCTGCTGTCTGTGTAATTCTTTCAGAGCATTTTGAGCTTTCATTTTTAACACCCGGCAGCTCAATTTCAATTTGATAAGGAACTCCCCTTTCATCTTTTCGGGGTTCTGGTTCCACCGATGGTTACAGTCTTCATATTAAAGCTACCTGGAAAAAAAACAATAGTACATTGATGAAATGATCATATGAACAATGCCAAGACGAACATCAATAACTTCAAATAATGCATTTAAGATAACGATCGCCCTTCTCTGAGAGATCTGCAATATATATGTTTTTGTGAAAATAACTACGCTTAAATATACAATTGAACAACCTTGTAGATGTTGGAAATTGGATAAGAGACTTTAAGAAATTAAAAACATCCCAGATATCTTCAGGAACCAATGATCAATGATGGAAAATCCATTATTTCTTGGGAACCTTCAGTAGGAAAATTTGTTGCTAACAAAGAATGGAATAATGTTTTTGTTGCGTTTATGTTATATGTATTTTGAATGCATGATATATGTACTAAAATGGTGGGATAAATGTGAGAAATTTTATTAGCAAGATAAAATTTTGCCCCTAGTTTGGCAGTTTCCTGTAAAAATAATTTATTTTTTATTAACTAAACATTTGAACATAATATTATAAATCAGGTTTCACATAGCTTCTGTATTCTATTTATACTACTCTCCCATTAAAAGCATTTGCTTGTGGATGGAAGATAAGTTTACATTGGCGAAAAAATAATGGTATAGTAATATAATGCATTGTTTGGTGAAATAATTAACATATTTTAAATTAAAGATTTATGTTACATTAAGGTTATAACTACAAAGTAAAAAATAATGACGAAATTATGATATAAATAATTTTTGAGATTTTCAAGTGAAACTAGGAGAAGCAGTTTTTTGTTCATAATTTCCCTAAAATATTTTTTATAGAGTTCAATATTTGTTTTTTATCATTAATGCTTCTGATTTCTTCTGGTGATTTATTAAAGAAATAGTTTCCATAGTGGGTTTTATGTTAATGATATAAATCTTAAGGATAACGCCAAAGGAACTTATGTATGGCAAAAAATGACGTTCTGAATAAGCATGTCATGTCTGCGCGACATTTCAAAATGGACATGGATTCCCAACTGAATTTAATATTTTTTAAATAATGTTTAAAGCAACTTACTGGCTGTGCAAGTACTCTCCTCATACTGCGAGAATTCCTTCTTTACTTTTGAAAGGTCAAATTCTATATCCATATTCGGTAATCCACCCCCGACTACTTCCTGGTGCTCTGGTTCCGACTTGATGGAAACAGTATCTGGATTAAATAGATCCATGGCACTGCTGGGGTGACGTATGGTAATTAGTTCGAGCCCAAATACCTGAAACATACCATTGTCATAATGAAACACTTATTTGTATGAGCTTCCGATATTTTGTTTTAGTTAGAATTTTCCGTCGAAACAATGAAATCGTATTACGCACTACACACATTTGACATTGTAATTGTGACCTTGAAGATAAATTATTTCAAAGAAGTTGAGAGAATAGTGGTCAACTGTCGGATTACTCTATATCTCTATAAAAACGGTATTGCTGTGTGTTGGATCCGCCATACCACATAAAACAAATCGTCAACTATACACATTTTTCTGTAAGTTGTGATCATTTGAGAGAACGCCTTTATAATACTATTCTAAAAAAATTTAAATGTCACATAAACAAAATCCTTAATAGTACGGATTTCATTACTTACCAATTGGCGCAAGTTAAGTTAGTTCAGATTTAACACACTGTAGTTGTGCATTTGAACATTCCGTAGTCCGAATTAAAGAACAGTGGTAGGTTAGTTTGATTGGGAATAAGGGTCGTTAGCAAAATGAGTATTGTTATTGGTAATCGGGAAGAAAATATTTAGCTTTAGCACCTACAATTAATTCTCATGCGTGTTATTTAACTGTGACGATAAGCATTGTAATGTATTTTATGTAGAAATTGATTTGGAAACATGGTGAAACCATTGACGAAAAAGATACAATCCGTCAAAAATTTTACAATTGCTGTCAGTGTTGCCAAATCGATAATTAAGCGCAGACACGAAAAAGTTAGAAAGGATTCAAAAGTAGCGATGAACACAATCGATGGTTTACTCGATCTTTTTGACTATCGAAATATTTCCACCCAAACCGATTCTGTCAAAAATCACGCAGTCCGAGACAATCGTTTTGAAACGTCATCGAACCAGGAACCGATTCTTTAAAAAATCATCACACAATCCGAGACAATCGTTTTGAAACGTCATCGAACAAGGAATTGATTCTTTCAAAAATCATCACACAGTCCGAGATAATCGTTTTGAAAATCAATCGAAACCACAGCCGGGTAAAATATCTTGGATTGCTTGACGAACGAAATCATAGAACGAAATATTTTTCCCGTAGTACATTGTGTTACGTCATACGGGAAATTGGGATTACGTAATTATTCTTTGCTAATCGTTAAATGTTTAATTTTGATATTATCTATCAAACAAAGAAGAAAGAAGCACGTGTGTGAACAATTTATTAATTCATATTTTGTTATTGATAAACTAAAATTGATCATTTTTATAGTCCTGAAAAAGCACCCCGAAGGCGCTCCATAAATTTTTTTAAAGGTTGAATGTATTTTATTTATAGAAACTATTTTCTTATAATCTGAAGAAGGTACGAAACTTATTTGTATTATTTATTTAGTATAAATGTAGATATTATAAATTTAACGCCATATGAAACGCTAAAAATTCGTTGTCATTCACGTCATTATAATAATATTAGATCATTGCTATCTGCAAGTAACCAATTAAATAAGCATTATCATAAATAAACCAGTCCCTGCAATAAATAAAACGCAATTTGAATGAAATTAATATGAACCTGAAAAGCCAGATTCATGGAATTATAATCATTATATATAACTTCAGTATTGTCTATGCATAACCTGCAAATTTTGTTGACGTATGTTTTCCAAACCGACAATCTTTACTTCCTGTAACTAAACTCTGTTTAATCCCAAATTGTGTTAGTTATTAGTAAGAAGAATTGTTGGTAAATTTTGGATAGCGCCTGACACGCTTATTACGAAAATTTTTAGAAAAAAACTTTATATTCGCCTTAATTACTATAAAAGAAAACTTTTTGCATTTCGGGCGGCGGAAAATTATGCATTTTGATTTTCAATTGCGTAAAACCAAAATTCACTTCGAGAATCGATGTGGCGACAACGCGCCGCCATTAGGAACGCACTGTTATGTTGGTATCACTGATGCATTAACAAGAGCTAAATACGACCGTTGCTATCTTCGTGGGATACCGAGGTTTGTGTAACATGGTTTGTGATACAAAAGAAAGTGCCCCTTAATAACGCCTGCTCGCGTCAAGGCAAGAAAAACATCCCAGTTTTCAAGTAGTTTACCGGCTACGCTAGGTTTGTGTAACATGGTTTGTGATACAAATCCATTTGTATTCCACGAAGTTAGCCATAGTCGTATCTACGCAATGTATCAGGGATACCAACATAACAGTGACGTACCTAATGGCAGCTGATTGCCGCCGCATCGATTCGCGAAGTGAATTTTGGTTAACGCAATTGAAAATTTAAATTCATAATTTTCCACCGCCCGAAATGCAAAAAGTTTTCTTTTATAGTAATTAAGGCGAATATATAGATTTCATGTACTGAGAACCCTTTTCATGTACTGAGTGCAACTATTCATTTTCTCATAGGGGTCATTTGACGACACACAGTGGAGAAAATGTTTTCAAAGGGGATCTTTGACAAGAAACATGTACCTGACTCACAGTAGAGGAAAACCATTTCCGACTGCAACTATTAATTTTCACGAAAGACACATTTGACGAGCCCCATGCTGACCCACAGTGGAGAAAAACCTTTTTCATGTTCCGAGTGCAAATGAAGATTGGAAGGAACACATGATTACCCACAACTGAAAAAAAAACATGTTCCCAATGTAATATATATTTGTATGCATTGATTACCAAAGTGACTTTTTTCATTTGTTTAATTTTTTTTTTTTTTTATTTTTTTTTTTATAGTGAATACCTCACAAGAGTCCCAACTGCTCCCGTCTGGAGCCAGTGAGACTATGGCATCCCCAATTGGGGGATGTTGTGAGGCTGAAGGTAAGTGGTGAAGGGAAAGAGGAAGGTGGGGAAGTACCTGGCTATTCAGATCTAGTCACTAAACACGGCTAAAGCCATTTGGAGCAACGTTTCAATTCTAAATGGTGGTCTTACACCAGGGCGATACTGGTAGTATCTTCCACTCTGGAACGTGCCGCAAATATACTATATATTATTTTAATTAATTAATTGTGAAATAACACAAATTAATCAAATAAAATTTATTTGCGCACGCCGGGTTCGAACCCGCGACCTTCGGAATGGCAGTCCAATGCGTTACCACTGGACTATGCCGGCCGTCATAGAAAATTATTGAAAAATAATAAAAAAAATCGCGAATCCTGGTTGGCTTTCATTCATTAAACCAATAAAAAAGATGCCTCACAAAGTGTGTGTTTTGTTATATTCTTCTATTTTCAAGTCAAGACAAGGCGTGGAGAAACCAGTATAATTATTATTGGTTTAGCTAAAAGCTATAAAATACATTATTTTCTATTTTCTGGAACACAAATATTTACTTCTCAATATTGTCTATTTGACAAAAAGTCTTTTGTAAATAAAATGTGCGTATTAAGTGAGTCCCTATTTTCAATATATTTACAAAAATCTGTTCACAAGCGCGGCCTCATAATAAAGTAAGGAAGTGACATTTTTTCAGATCTTTGTTTTCTGTACCTACTCGAATGAATTAATTAAAATATATTTATAGACTATGACTTATTATGTCTTTGTTGTTTGCACAACCTCACTTAGTGGACAAACATGCTTTCGTTATCTGCCAATCGTTTCATCCTGTCTAATATCCCTTGTACTGTTTAACCCACGCCTTTAAATTTATCATCCCATCAAATGAATGATGTTTGTTGGAATTGGGCGACCATACATGTAGCTTTGAAACATGGTATGAAAGAATGAAAAAAGGGAGACCAATCACTCTCGACAAAGAAGCACACATCATAATCTAGAATTCAAGCACAACACAATCACATGAGTTCCACCGCGATACCCCGAGGTAATAATTGTGGCCACAACACAACGAATGTATAAGCACTTTCAATATAGGTAAAGAATATGGACGCCATAAACATCAACCACATGCTTCCAATTATACATTAGATAAAAAAACCTTTCCTTAGATAAAAAAATAAACAAACGCCTTGGCATTTTCATTAATGTACGTAAGGCATTTGACAGTATCTCGTATACAAAACTAATTAATTTATTAAATGATATCGGTATTATTGATAAAGTTAGGTATTGGCTACAAAGCTATCTAACTCAAAGAAGCCAAAAAGTAAAATTAAATAACTCACTAAGTGTGGATGAAACTTTAGAATTTGGAATACTACATATTTTACTATAATTATTTGACCAACTCAATTTATAATTTACGTTAACCATAATATTGTGTTGAAATTATCACTTAATTGTAAACTTATATGTTTTACTGACGACACCGCAATAATTATCGAAAAAGGACATGGAACGAAATTACCAAAGCACCCAATCAAGACATGAAGGTTATAAAACATTGGTCCGATGGCAGATTATTATCACTCAACACAGAAAAAAAATATTGGATTCCTTTCACTCTACAAGAAGATGTGCCAAATAACCTAATTAACATAACAATTCATTCTAAAAATTGTGTAAATGACGGTACATTTAATACGGACTGCGCGAAACTAAAATAATAAATCTAATATTAAATATCTTAGAATCTTAATAGATAAAAATGTTAATTGGAAAGACCAAATTAATCTCACTGTGGAAAGAATATGAAAACTTATCTATATTTTTTATATTACCCATACGAAATATTTTAAATAAGAAAACCATCAAAATTGTCTATTATGCATTAATTCAGTCCATATGTAGGAGAATATACGATGCAAATGTGAATAATAGCAGAAATCGGGGACGCTCGAGGAAGACATGGCACGATCAAGCGAATCAGATACTTGAGTCGGGCCATGTCAAGAGTCAGAATAATAGAAGATTATGTATTAGAAGATGTATGAATGTGAATGAGGCAAGAATTGTGTGCCAAGACCGAGTTGTTTGGCGGTCCGTCCTCTCTGCCTACCCCTGCGGGGAAACGGCGTGATGGTTAGTTAGTTAGTTAGAAAAAATAATGGTGACTCTTCGATTTTTGGCGTCAGGAAATGTTTTCTGTGTATTTTTGTATTGCATTTTTGTATGCATTCATTGGAGATATTAATTTGTTGTGAAGTTTGATAGCTGATCCATCAGTTCGTGAAGTCGAATACTAGAATCATTATCACAGGCATTTTTTAAACATGACATTGTGTTAATGATAAATAATGTTATGTTAGTTTCCATAGATTATTGCAGTGTATTATTTCATAAAGCTGTTCATGGCGACAAGTAAACAATTCCCGAGGAGCAACGGCGGATAGACCGCATCTTACTGTCAGTGTTGCAGATTTCTGTTTTACCATCCAGACAGTGACGTCAAAACTTACTGTAAGCGTCTCAACTTATCAATCTGTTTTGATAACCTGTGAGAGAGCCGTAAATTCCCGCGTGCGCTATTAGAGCTGTCAAAAACTTCTGTTACTTGCTATAAATTACGGTAAGCAACTTATGGTGTCGTTTACACTGGTAAATTTGTCGTAAGTCGCTTATGTGAGCAACTTACAGGAAAAAACTTACTTACGTGAATTGTGTACAAAAGCAAAAATAAGTAATATTGTGTGCATGTACTATCTTTCTTTTAAAGTTTTTATGCGTTCCCCAACCGTCTGGAACCAGTACGAGTATGTCACCTCGATTGGAGTATGTTGCGAGGCTGAAGGTAGTTGGAAAGGGAAGGAGATGAGAAAGAGGAGGATGGGTAGGTACCTCACAATCCAAATCTGTTAACCAAACACGGCTCACCCTATGATATTGTCTATGTCTGTTTCTTATCGATTGCCTTTACTTGATAACCTCTTAATCTCTATAATATGTTATAGAACAAAGATTACAACTAATAATAATAACAACGTTTGTTTAATTCATCTGAATTTACATGTTTTACTTTCTAACCAAATAATTCATCACTACGTAATTTATTCAATACTGATAGCAATAATAAAACGCTAAGTAAATGGTTATGATAAAATATAATTATCTTCACGGTCTAAGACAAAAGTAACATGTAATATTCAGTAAGGTTATATCGCGTATTGAGCAGTTCAAATCCCATCCGTTGGCAGTTGGGACCGGGGGCTGCCTCTCCTCTCCTGTGCTGGAAGCAGGTCCAGTCAATCCCTTCTTTACCGGCCGATACGCACGGCAGTTGGAGTAGTTTCCCTGTCGGCCGACAGAGCGCATCTCTGGCGGCATAAGAGCGAACCAAATGACTGTGGAGCCAATATTTGAATATGCAGCTAACAATACATTATAAGACATGGATATTAGCCACCGGTTGGTGTCTGAGTTGACGTCGCGCTCGAGTTCCGCCCTATAGGTACATTATAAGATATGATCTTTAATCTATACATTAGAATATTTAATCTTTACTCTAAACATTACTAAATATAAATTTTAATCTAAACAATATAAGATAAAATCTTTACTCTATACATTAAAAGATATGATCTTTAATATAAAAAATATAAGATATAATCTTCACTCTATACGTGATAAGAAATAATCTTTACTCTATAAATTTTACGATATGATCCTTAATCTTATATAATCTAATCCTATAAATGTATGTATACATATATACATTTATATATTTTTTCGATACTTTCCACTCCAGTATGCCTTACAACGTAATTCAATTCATCTCAATCTCAATGAGAAGGTATGTAGCACTTCACTGAGAATTCTGGACTTTTTTCTACGCATTGGAGGGAATTATAAACAAAATCGAAGCAATTCAAAACAAATTCCGAAAACATCTTTGTTGCAAGTCATATTTAAGAATTAATAATTATGAAGAAGTAGCTTCATACTTTAAAATTGATTCACTGAGTGTGCGGAGGCTTCATAAGGATGCATTATTCTTGTATAAAGTAGTTAACAATAATATTCAATGCACAGAGTAGCTAAATAAGATTCCATTCAATGTACTTGCACATTCAATACGCTCTTGTGTCCTGTTCAGGGTGGATCAATGCAAAACGAACTCTAAGCAGAATTCTTGCCTGAACAGACTATGCAATAATTACAATAGCGTTTTATCCAAGGTTGATATTTTCAGTTGTAAAGTAACCAAATACAAGAGGTCCATAAAATAATGTTTCTCTGATGTTAATTTTTATTTTTTTAAACATCTTAATTTATTTATTTAAATTTACATAGTAGAAACACATTTGAAACAAAAGTTAACATGTTTTCCTTTACAAGAGTCAAAAACTCGTGTGTAAAGGGAAAAA
This sequence comes from Hesperophylax consimilis, assembly GCF_061612785.1. Lineage (NCBI taxonomy): Eukaryota > Metazoa > Arthropoda > Insecta > Trichoptera > Limnephilidae > Hesperophylax > Hesperophylax consimilis. Next base: position 3,550,755 of record NC_142852.1, read on the forward strand.
ATAAAAACTAAACATACGTACGTAAATAGATTAAAAAAAAATCATAAAAAACATGTTTTTTATGTAATAATATATAAAGTTATATAGTGAAATGTCATCGTCATTCTGATTCGCTATATTATTTAAGGTAGTGAAGTTTATTTTATTTTTAAATTTATTATATTCCGGTTCTAACCTTATCTCTGTCGTTAGTTGATTAAACCACACCACTCCAGTGTACGTGTAATAGTGTTGTGCCAAACTGGTGTGCATTAATGGAGTGCATAAGCGACCCATTGTATTTTGCCTATTGCTCTCAACACGAACCATGGCATGGTGTGACTTTTTATACAGATCTTTGTGGATTTGAAGCAGCGTATTTTTTGTATGTATTTTTTAGTGCTGGGACTTGAAAGTCTTGTGAAGTTGGGTAGTCTGATGTTTTTTTTTATTAACAGCCTTTAAGTGATTTCCAGCTGTAAAAGTGATGATTTTTAAGCTCCCCCCCATGCAACGATACCATACTGTATTATTGAATGGGCTAGTGCGTAATAAATATTTTTTGGAATTTTTAAGTTAGGTATATTTCTTAGACCAATAAATATGTAAATGAGTTTTCTTAATCTTTTTATGATATTGTTTATGTGAGTTTTCCACATAAGGTTACTATCTATTATTACACCTAAATATTTAATTTCATTTTTATTTGCTATGCATAAACAGTCATTATTTTGGAAAGTAATTTTTTTTTAATGTGCTTTTTTAATGTATTTTAATATTTAAGGTAGTAAAAGTTTTTTTTGTTGTTTTTACTAAAAATTATATATTATGTTTTTTCAATATTTAATGATAAAAAGTTTTTATCAAACCATTCTTTTAACGTATTGATATCATTGTTAGCAATTATTTCAAGATCATTCAATAAATTCGCTTGACATATATTTGCAGTATCATCTGCAAACGAAATGAGTTTTCCTGTTAAGGGTAATTCAAAGATATTATTAACATATAATATGAATAGAAGAGGGCCCAAAATGGTGCCTTGAGGTATTCCAAAGTCACTTGTGTTCGGTTCACTGAGAGTGTTATTTATTTTTTACAAATTGATTTCTATAGTTCAGGAAACTTTCTATCCACATTTTAGCATTATCTATAATTCCTATTTTGTTAAGCTTGTACAGTAATTTTTTGTGACTTATGTCTCTATTGTTTATATTTCTTTTATAATTTGATTTATATCTACAACCCCTCTCCATGGCTATAAATGTATTGTCTTGTACATTTTTCGTTTTATATAATCTTTGGTTTTATATAATTTAAGATTTTCACGGCCAAAAGTATTTTTGTTATTTGTTTTTGGGGTGTTTTGCCGTGTTGCGCTAACTCCGTCTTTAGCCATCGTTTCGGACAGCATTGCAATTGCATTGCATGAAATTACATTCATAATTACATCTCAAATGAATCTCCTACATAAAATATAATATCTAGGACCTAATGTCAAAGCTAAGGAGGGTATAATGATATCCTAAATGATTTTTCTCACATAAAATTGATACAGGGATGATTTCTATAGAACCTCAAAGAAAATTAACTAAAAATTACGAGCTTCACGGACATGGAATAAGGAAAAGTAAACTTTATAGTTAGATTGCCAACAAGGAATAACAGTACGTACCATAGAATAAACAACATAACATTACGAGTTCCTCCCAAATGAAACAAGTGTTACATGTTGCCCAACCGTCTAGCATTCCGTCTCTCTTACACTTGCGTGACATAGAAGATCTCCATCTCATTTGAATTTCGAAAGATGTTTGTAGGAAAATATAGGCACCGATAAGGCAAATATTTGGATCACGAAACACGCCCACAAGGCACTTCTTTTGTTATTATTTATTCTTTGCTAGGTAATATCATAAAATGCCAAAAGAAATTATTGTTACAAAAAATGTTCAATTTTAAAAAATAAAATATGTCAGCCGCCCAACATTTCGACGGTACCGAAAAAAAATGTCAGATGTACATATTTTAAGTTTGGCAGGAGAGGTGTTAAAAGTTTCTTCTCTGCATTTTTATTGTTTTCGGTAATCTATTTCTCCATTTAAGTACATAGCCAATATATCTAACAACACAACATTTCTTGATTTCAAAAACAGTTAAAATACACAAATGAAACTTTAAACAGCTTTATTGCAAAAATTCAATACATGCACATCTGACATCGTTTTTCGGGACTGTCGATTTCTTAGGTTTGTTATTGAATATACTCTATTACAATTAAATAAAAGGGTTTAAAAATAATGTCAATGGACGAAAAAGTTATGGGACAGTAAGTTGTAGACAAGTGCGCAGTACTGTAACTTGGATTGGTCTCGTCGAAAGAGAATCACAAAGAAATGGCTGTCTGCAAGTGTCGATACCTGCAAATAAATACATAAACAAAATATTTGCATAAAAGCGTCAAAAACAAATAAACAATCTACTTGAAAATATCACAAACATGTTCATAACTCAAAATTATTTAGTTGCAAACAACAGTGTTATTTTTTTCTGCTGAAACTCAGAACACAAAAGAAAATATAATTAAAATTAATAATAACCCTTATCAAATCAATAATTAACCAGGTAAAATAATGGAACTGTTTTGTTGAGACTTTGAGGCAGAACTAACATTCACTCGCGTGGAATTACTCGCAAATTGTGCTGAATATGAAATATTCTTAAAAATCATTATTCTTAGTAACGATCGTTCTTAATAATAACCGTTCTTATTAATTACCGTGATTAATTATCATATTGTGAATATGTATGTTAACAATAATATTGCAAAAATATTTATAGGTTTTGCATAGACAAGAATGAAGTCATAGACAATTATTTTAATTATCATATTGAACACATATATAAATTATGTATGTGTTCAAAAGTCACGTGATGAAAATGTTTTTTTTTTTAGTTATCTGGTCGCCATGATAATTAAAATAATTGTCTATGACTTCATTCTTGTCTATGCATAACCTATAAATATTTTTGACAAGTGCTAACAAGTGCTTTCTTCTCCGAGAGCCGTTTCTTCCTGTTAAACATACTATCCCACGCCTGTGATGGTTATTGGTAAAGTAAGTACTCATACTTATATTCATCGCTATTTATTTGGTAGCTGCCGTTATTCCAGTTTAGTTAGGGAATCATTGGGCGTTTTGTCACAGTAGAATGTTTAAACTGTCAATTTGACGTCTACCTATTATTAGATTAGCATTTCAAGGCATTTAGGTAATTATTCGGAATCGCTGGACAAGGGTTATATGAAATATTTATATATAAAACCTTCTGATTTACCTTAATTTACTATAAAAGGAATCTGAATATTTACTTTATTCCGGATATTTACCGGCATATATTACAATGATCACAAAAAAACATATGGTTAACAGATATTTTGTTAAAAGCGGAATGGCGGTAAACATTATAAACAACGTTTCTCTTAACCATTGTCATATCTTCAATGTTTTCAAATATGTGTTTTGGCTACGACTTCGTTATTTTGACAAGATATTCTAAGCGAAACCACATTTTTTTTTAATGTTTTTTTTTTATTATAGATAAAAGAAAATTACATTTTCACTTATTTAACTAGAATTAAGTAATACATGACACATTAATATATTACACAACGATTTTATTCACGATCATTGTTTTGTTGATTGATCATAAAACTGAACAACTTTTTTTAAAATTTACCTACACTTTTTTCATTTTTAATTTCTTGCTCCCTTATTTCTCCCCTCGTAACCAACGGATTGCCTGCCGTAATGAGTATGTATGGTGTTTAAATCTATTTTATCTTGTTGCCGTGTGTGTGTGTTTACTTGGTACGTTTTAATGATTTCTGTATTTGGTTGTAAGAGTTTATTATTTAGTTTTCATATAAGGAGACATGTATTATATTCATAAAAAGTTTCTTAATGTTAATAGTTTTGTTTTCATACATAACTTTTCTGTTGATGTTCTCGGTTTGAAGTGAAATAGCTTTTTGATTACTTTGTTTTGTTTTACGTGTAGTTCATTTATATATATATCATATGCAATTAACCACATTTCATTCAAGTAGTTTAAATGTGAATGTACGAGGCTATAATATAGACCTTTTTTTAATTTTATTTGGTAACAGACATGAGATCCGGCTAAATACGCTAATTAAAGGGGTGATTTTATCTTTAATATCTTGAATATGCCATTTAAAAGTTTCTATTTAAAGGTGTTTATCAATGCACAGCCCAAGATAATTCTCCCGTATCAGGATTTGCAGGTTGTTACATTCAATTTTTCGGGTACGTCAGGAGGAATGATTTAACGAGTTAAGCTAAAAATCATGTATCCTGTTTTAATTTATCTTATAAATTTTATAATTTTATTTTATTTTAACAATGTTCTGTTTCAGATATTTTTTTTGGGGTTAAACCAATAACCAAACTCTACCAAAGCAGACCATGGATCTACTGAAGCCAGATACTATATCCATCAAGACGGAACCAGGGCTCCAGGAAGAAGATGGAGGTGAAATTGCATTTTCAGATTTAGATTTCGACCTCCCAGCTGTAATGAAGGAATGCTCTCAATATGCGGAGAGTACTCAAACAGCCAGTTTGTTGCATTGCATACGTGTTAAATATAGAACTTAAAATTCGGATGTCCGGAATCAATGTCTCTTTTGAAATGTAGTGCCAACAGGACACACACTTGTGCACAACATCATTTCTTATAAAACATCAGGTGTATTGGGTATTTACCTTAATATGTGTCCTTGCCGGAGAATACCAAAATACAGCACTCATTAAACTTTATTAAATTATTCATAATAAGTTGTCGGTTCCTCGATTTTCACTTAATTTTATTTGAGATATGATGTGAATTACACGTATTATACGTTAAAAATACATAAATATTGATTGTAAAAACAATATCTCATTGACCAAAAACAACCAAACTCTCTACTACAGGTGCTCTAGAGAAAGGTTTTTCGTTCTTGAAGAATCGGTCCCTGAAGCGGACATCTGGGGTCATTTTTTATCTGACATTGACCTTGTTGATCAATGGTATTTATTCGTAAAAGAATAGTTTTTTTTTTCAATTAAAAAAATTCTCGAATATATCAATTTGACGAAGATACAGGGCTGGCCCTATGCGGGCGCAATTGGTGCAGTTCGCTCCGGGAGTCGAATATTAAACCTAACACATCGCCCTTGATATTATTTTTGATAAATACCGCTCTACAAAAAAACACATATCATCATTTTAATGACTACAGTGATATCCTGCCTCGGCGTGTACTAATTTAGACTGTTAGGGCAGCCAACATTAAACTTGCGCCTGGTGCCGTTTGGTTCAGGGCTGGCCATGCAAAGATTCATTATATTTACTGTCCATATTTATTCCAGGAAACATTAATGTGAAGACAGTCACCATAAACGCGGATCTTGGACCCCGACAAGATGAAGCGGGGCTTACTTATATGAAAATTGACATAGACCTGCCGGATGTTAAAGAGGAATGCTTAGAACGCTTTGGAAGAATTACCAAGGAAGCAGGTAAAACCAATTTTTCGCTGTGAACTTGAACGATTCGGACTCTCCTATTGTTTTAACCTTTCTACGAACTTACTTCGCTTATTTACTCTTATTTTAGGAAATAAGTTTAACTGAGTCATTTTCACCCATGTCATTTTTCAAATTTGTCGACAGATCTTCAGACACATTTTGTCGAAAAAGGATTCACTCCTCCCCATCGCAACTACTCCTCATCTCCTAAGTCAAATTTTGCAATAAACGTACGCACCCATGTAAGAGAAAAAAAAATTTCATGTTCCGTGTGCAACTATGCGTGTTGTCAAAAGGGTCAGCTGAAGAGGCACATGCTGATTCACAGTGAAGAAAAACCTTTTTCATGTTCCGTGTGCAACTATGCATGTTGTCGAAAGAGTGACCTAACGAGCCACATGCTGACTCACAGTGGAGAAAAACCTTTTTCGTGTTCTGTGTGCACCTATGAATTTTATCGAAAAAGCGACCTAACGAGCCACATGCTGACTCACAGTGGAGAAAAACTTTTTTCGTGTTCCGTGTGCAACTATGCGTGCTATCGAAAGGGTCAGCTAAAGATGCACATGCTGATTCACAGTGGAGAAAAACCGTTTTCATGTTTGGAGTGCAACTATGCGTGTTGTCAAAAGGGTCAGCTGAAGAGGCACATGCTGATTCACATTGGAGAAAAACCTTTTTCTTGTTCCGTGTGTAAATATGCGTGTTTTCAGAAGGGTCATTTAAAGAGCCACATGCTCACTCACAGTGGAGAAAAACCTTTTTCATGTTCCGTGTGCAACTATGCGTGTGGTCGAAAGGGTCAGTTGAAGAGGCACATGCCGATTCACCGTGGAGAAAAACCGTTTTCATGTACGGAGTGCAACTATGCATGTTGTCAAAAGGGTCATTTAAAGACCCACATACTGATTCACAGTGGAGAAAAACCTTTTTCTTGTTCCGTGTGCGAATATGCGTGTTTTCAAAAGGGTAATTTAAAAAGCCACATGCTCACTCACAGTGGAGAAAAACCTTTTTCATGTTCCGTGTGCAACTATGCGTGTGGTCGAAAGAGTCAGTTGAAGAGGCACATGCGGATTCACCGTGGAGAAAAACCGTTTTCATGCTCGGAGTGCAACTATGCGTGTTGTCAAAAGGGTCAGCTAAAGAGGCACATGCTGATTCACAGTGGAGAAAAACCTCTTCCATGTTCGGAGTGCGATTAAACAAGTATTACCAGGGTGACCTGAAGGCATACATGCTGACTCACAGTGGAGAAAAACCTTTTTCATGTTCCGTATGCAACTATGCATATTATCAAACGGGCCAACTGAAGAGCCATATGCTCTCTCACATCGTAGGAAAACCTCTTTAATATTCCATGTACAACTATACATGTTTTCTGGAGTGCAACATGCTAACTCACGGCTGAGAAAAACTTTTTTCAAGTCCCGTGTGAAACATTTAATTTTATCAAAACGCCCATCTTTATTCCCACATGCTGACTCACAGTGGTGAAAAACCTGTTTTATGTTCCAAGTTCACATATTTATGTTATCGTAAAGGCAATCTGAAGCGCACGTTGAGTCACTACGGAGAAAACTTTTTCTTGTTACTTGTTCTTCTATGGATATTCTCAAAACGCGCATCTTAAAAGCCATATGCTGACTCACAGTGGCGTTAAACCTTTTTCATTTTCCAAGTGCACATATTCAGATTCTAGGAAAGGCCACCTCACTCCCCATATAGGACATTTGTTGGAACATATGCTGACTCAGAGCGGAGAAAAACCCCCTTTTTCTTGTTCCGAGTGCAACTATGCAATTTATCAACAGTGTTCCTTGAAGAGAAAAAACTGACTGACAGCTGAAAAACAACTTTCCCGTTTTCTGGCTGAAGAGAGATTGAAAAAAACTCGTGCGCACTCACTGTTTTTTTCGTATGGAATTATTTATTTTCTCGAAAAGACTCTTTGACTGGACACTTTTCTTGTTCCTTGCGTTAACATTAACCTTCACGAAAACTATTTACAGAATAAATTCTAGTATTAGATCTGATATGTTTCACCAGAGAGTCACCAGTATATAAAATTAATATAATTTTATAATGGTCACAATATTTATAACCTTGCGATTTCGTTGAATTTGTTCTGAATCGCATTGGAAAAGATTTGATTTTTTTAAAACTTAAATGTACGTGTAACTTAAATGTAAATGTATGTGTAGAAAAGATAATTATGTCATACTACTAACACGAATATAATAATATATATGAATATGTGTACAGTATTGTATTTAATTATTTTCAAATAATATTTTTACACTTCTAAATTCACTTTCAAAACTGTAGAACTGTAGCAGCAGCTACTAGTGCGTTCTAGAACATTTTCTTTTCTGTTTACCCTGTGGAGATCGCACTTTGTACCTAAGAAAGTTATTTGGTAAACACATCTGCTAGCTACTTCAACCGCTCGAGAACGTACTACCTGGGCAGACAGAAGAAAGTTGAAAGTTCCATTGATTTGAATGATTGACAATTTTCCTCTCGTATACATTAAAATGTAAGTATTTTTCTCCGTACAAAACAGAAACTTATTAGTAGTTAACACGTAAAACCCGGAGGTTCAAAATAAAACACATGCGGCGATGGTGGGTCCAGATTGACCCGGCTGAAATGATGAAATTAAAAGGCTTTTTATGCATTTATCGTTCATATCCTTACTTTTATATGATATTATGTAATTCCTCATTAACTCATAACATATCCCTTGTGTTTCTTGTATGAAGATGGAAGTTTTAGAAATTAGTATTCCGTAAATTTTGCGGTTCGTCGATATACAGCAGCGCGGACATCCCGCGCAACAGCTAATCAACGACTGAATCGAAGACGGCCCCGAGCTCCCGACGCACGGCCGGTGCGGGTGCCGGGTGATGGTCAGGGGAATGAGGAGGGCAGCGCGGGAGGGGGGGACAGGAAGCGGTCGTCAGCGGAAACAAACATTTTTATTTCTATAATTATTAAAATTTTCGATGGTGTGCATTTACAAGAATATCGTGTATTATTTAAAATACCAGAAATAAAATCACTTCTTTGATAACTTCCTTGTGGCTGTACCTCTAATAGAAAGATGTGTAAAGAGAAAATAAATTCAATTTATAGCCATATTAAACGATGATTGCTTATGCAAATATTAGAAAATATTATATAATGGAATTCTAATTCAAGTTGAGTATTTACTTTCCTCACACATTTATTTGTCACAATTATTCCATTGAATGACACACATTAAAAATACTAAAACTTTTATTTTTCAACAAAATAAATTTAAATTAGCAATTTTCATTTAAAAAACGGAATAAAAGCAATATTCTAAATACAAAAATGATTCGACGATTAATAAAATTTATATACATACACAAAACACCAAAAGGATTTATTATTACAATTTCTGGATCTAATATTTCGAATTCCAAGTCGCCATCATCACTGATCTCACTGTTCGAACTGTTAAGTAGCTTTTCGATCTCATTATCAAATAAGCCTTGCCATTGCGTTCGTACGGTACGAAAAAAAAAATTAAAACAAACTCACAAACAAAAATCACAACACTAGAAATGTGCCCGAATGGTTGACAACATCTGCGCGGGACTGTGAGAGACAAAGACGGAAGGACAGAGCAAGAGATATGCTGTTTTGTCGGCTGCTCGAATTCAACTGAGAAGAAATGGAGTTTTTGCGTGTTTTTATACACAATTATTCTAATAACTTTTTTAAAACGTGTCCGATTTTAATCATTTTTGAGTCGGAATGTGGATAAATATTTGATGAAAGAATAGACAAAAGGAAATTAGCCTAAACGAGATATTTGCGGCAAAATCTTTTATTTAAAAAACACTGGCTCAAACCAGACCCATCACCGGAGTCTAGATGTTAAAAAAGGCTAAAATATATTAAGAATTTTGGTCATATGTCAACGGTAATAATTATTTAAAAATTGCTTATCTGAGTGTCGTATTTCGTCCGACTTTGGGGGCGTCTACTTAGTCACTGAACCAAATATGTGTCTATCTATTGAATTCTAACGGTAAAGTCAAACTTTTTCTATAAGTAACTGAAAGAATAATGGTGAATCCTTATCAAGTTCGCAAAATATGACCCAGCAACCAAACTGTTGAGTTTTTGCAACGTCAGCGAAATATGGGTTAAAGTGAATAAAATAACATCTAAAGGAGAATACGCCTCATTTAAGATAGGCATTCCTATTTCCATTAAAAGTGAGGTGCTCAAACCGGAAAATTGGCCCAAATATTCCTATTTGAAAGAATGGGAAAATAATGTGAATACCCCGCGGCTTCCTGGTTTCAAACCCAGTTAACATACAAATAATTAACATTACTTTTACCGAAACGTTCGAGGAATGAAGAGTAAATGCGCTTTATTTTTTTCTCTTGTTTTGGCAAACAATTATGACGTAATTGGACTCACTGAGACGTGGCTAAACTCAAGTGTGTTCAACCAAGAGCTCTTCGATGACAGTTTCATAGTATTTAGAAAAGATAGAGACTCTGGTAGTGGCCATAGGCAGGGAGGAGGCTGTCTATTAGCCGTGAATGGCCTTATTAAGGCAGAGCACTTACCTGCTTTAGAAACTGTCAACGAGGACTTATGGGTTAATATTACATTTAATTCGTGTGTAACTTTTGTATGTATTGTGTACTTTCCACCTGCGTCAAACTTTGACACATATCAGTTGTTTTTCAACAAAATACATCAAAATGTAGATGATTGGTGGAAAAAATGTAATTGTGCTCGGAGATTTCAACCTACACTCATCAAGAGGTAGCGGGGATATTGAAAACGACCTGATTTTTTTATGCGCCGTTTTCGGTCTCTCCCAATTCAATTTAATTCAAACATTCTAAATATAAATTCAAGAGTGTAAGATGAAATTTATTGCAATACAGCCATGCATGTTATTCATAGCACTTCTCTTTTAACCGAAGATCAACATCATCCCGATTAGAATTTATTTTTTCATGCAAAAACAACATCAAGGCTACAAGAATTCTGAATTTTGAGCAGGGTGATGTTGATAAGTTATATAATATGATTAGCTAATTAGATTGGCAAGAACTTTATAATTATTGCACTATAAATGAGGCGGTGCACCATTTTATGCTAGTATTTGTAGTATTTTTGATGCCTGTTTTCCCAGAAAAGCTCCCAGTAGAAGTGGTCTGAAATGGTTCTGTCGAGATACCATCGCGAGCATTAGGGTGAAACATGCTCTCCATAAGAAATGGAAGGCTTCTGGCTGTCGATGTGACTATGATCTGTTCAGTGCGCATAGAGCCGTGGTCAGACGCAACATTCGCACTGCTTTCTAATCATATATAAATTCCATTGAACACGATATCAAACATGATCCTAAGATGTTCTGGGACTACGTCAAATCGCCGAGTAAAGATGGTGGTATTCAAGACACCATGATGCATCGTGATCGGGAAGCTCGAGAGGTGGATGTAGCTAACGCATTTGCAACACACTTCCAATCCGTGTATAGTAATGAGTCTCCAATTCTAAATATTAATACTGCTGCAAAGTCGAATGTAAAGGGAGCCCAAAATATCGATATTGGTCAAATTGATGAATCGGATATAAAATCTTCCATTTGGAAACTGAAAAATTAACATTCACTTGGTCCAGATTTTCTTACGGTTTTCTTCTTAAAAGGTTGTGCCGAGTTTTTAAAACTGCCACTAAGCTTCTTATTTATCCTTTCCCTAAAAACTGGTGTATTTCCTGCATTGTGGAAAATATCAAAAATTTGTCCGATTTATAAAAGCGGCATAAAGATTTCTGGGGAAAATTTCAGACCGGTGGCAATACTATCTGCACCCTCTAAATTTTTAGAATCGATTCTTCATAAATTTACACTACCACAAGTTGAACCGTTTCTAATTTCTGAACAGCATGGATTTAGAAAAGGTCGATCGACAGAAACCAACCTATTGGTGTTTACGGATTTCGTATCTAAATCATTAGACAAAGGCCATCAAGTAGATTGTTCATACAATGATTTTTCAAAGGACTTCGATACTGTAAATCACGACGTTTTACTCAATAAACTGGCTACAATAGGATTCTCCATAAGACTACTTACATTTTGACAGGAAACAGTTTGTGTCTCACGGACTATTCCAATCTAAACATTTCTTTGTACGATCGGGGGTAACCCAAGACAGTAATTTAGGCCCACTCCTCTTTTCCATATTTATAAACGATATTTCAGAAGTAATTCTGCATTCTAGGTTTCTTCTCTTTGCTGATGACTTAAAACTTTTCTTAGAAATACTAACTTTAGAAGACTGCAATCAACTCCAGTCAGACATTGATAGAATTGTTGAATGGAGTAAAATAAATCGGATTGAGTTTAATGTTTCTAAATGTTTAATTTTGTTATTCAATAGGGCGAGTAATACCTGGTATTACCGGTATACAATGGACGCCCGAAGTTTAAAACGTGTTTCGACAATGAAGGATCTTGGAATCATGTTTGATAGTAGGCTGACATTTCATGCTCATATTGAGGTGGCATGTAGCACTTCACTTAGAATTCTTGACTTTGTTCTACGCACTGCAAGGAATTTTAGAGATAACCGGGTGCTTATAGTTTTATTTAATTCCTTAGTAAGGAGTAGACTTGAAAGTGGGTCAGTGATTTGGAGTCCACATCAGGTAAAGTATTCTCTCATGTTGGAGAGAGTTCAGAAGAAATTCTTGAGATTTCTCTACACGAGGGAGTATGCCTACTACCTGTGGCTCTATCCCACTGACTTTCTTTTGGGTATGCTCGGAATGAACTATCTACGGGTCAGGAGAGATGTGCGCATTGCTACACATTTCTTTAGACTGATTCGTGGATGGTTTGAAAACTCAGTCATCATGGAGAGCATTCATTTCTATGTGCCCGATGGTTATCTACGTCACCGACAACATAGACTATTTTATCTCCCGGCCTGCAGAACTAACTTGCCAATGGTCATGCCTGTGGGGAGAAAAATCTTGCTGTTGAACAGAATCAATTCGGATATCGTAATTTTTTGCATCAATGAAGCTTCATTTTAAAGGCAAGCTCTATTATCGCTGGTATAGTTGATATACACACTGTTTATATTAATCTAAGAATTCTTATTATAAAAATATTTTAAAAAAGCATGAAATTAATTAATTAACAATTTTGTAATGTTTTTGAAATGAATAAATAAATTGAATTGAATTGAACATCCGTCACTCGTAGACAAACTGACCTCCAGATACCTTACTCTATGAGAAGTGAACAATTGCATTCGGTACATGAAAAAGATTATGTCCAAACGTGGTTCCTCAAATCTCCATTTGAGAATACGAATAATTGCAGTCAGAACATGAAAAATGTTTTTCTCCAATATATGGCTCGTTAGATGGTCCATACAGGCACAAGAAGAAGGTTTTTCTCCTCTGTGGGTCGGCAATTGTTTCCTAAAATGTCCATTTGAGAATATGGGTAGTTGTAATCAACACGAATAAGGTTTTTGTGCACTGTGAGTCTGCATGTGTCTCGTCAAATTTCTCTTTTGAGAACATGTATAATTACAGTCGGAACATGAAAAAGGTTTTCCTCCACTGTGAGTCAGCATGTGGCTCGTCAGATGAGACTTTTGAGAATATAAATTGCTGCAATGGGAACATGAATAGGGTTTTTCTCCACTGTGAGTTAGCATGTGTCTCGTCAAATTTTCCTTTCGAGAACATGAATAATTGCAGTCGGAACATTAAAAAGGTTTATCTTCGCAATGAGTTAGCATGTGGTTCATCAGATGTTCCTTTCGAGAATATGAATAGTTACATTCAGAACATGAAAAGGGTTTTTCCCCAGTATGAGTGCGTAAGTGCCTTTTGAAATTTGACTTGTGAGAATAAGAATTGTTACAATGGGGACAAGAGAATCGTTTTTCCACAGGATGCGTCTTCAGATCTGTCGGTAAATTTACAAATTATACATTTATTAAACAGTACCGAAAATGCATACCAAATAGGATGGCACAAATTAGTTAATTTAAGAAAAAAACTGATTTTACCTGCTGTCTGGGTAATTCTTTAAAGCGTTGTAAGCATTCCTTATTAACATCAGGAAGGTCTATATCAATTTCTATATGAGGAAATCCCCCCTTATCTACTTCTCGGGGTCCAAGTTCCGTATTTATGGGAACTGTCTCCACATTAATGCTACCTAGAAATCAGTACGTACATAGATCATCGATTTTCAAATAAGATTTACAAAAAAAAGTTAACTTATTATTAGAATATTTACATTAACACCTAAAACATCGATTGAAATGGTTTGGGCCGGGTTTGGTGACAAGATCTGAATAGCCAGGATCTTCCCACCTTCCACTTGCCTATCTCCTTCCTACTACCTTCAGCCTTACAAAATACCCAATTGCTCCACGAGGCTGGGAGCAGTTGGGACTCTTGCGCGGTATTAAGAAGAAAAAAAATATGTTCAAAGAGTGTTGTAGTTTGGCTGTTTCCGGCAAAGATTCATTTACAGTAAATACCAAATAGGCGTATTTATGGAAAGAGAGGACGTTGTGAACAAGCACATGTCTCGTCTGCCTGACAATTCAAATCCGATTCGTATTCCGAATATCTAAATATTTTTCATAAAATATGCAATGCAACTAACTGGCTGTCCGAGTACTCTCTAAATTGTGCAAACATTCTTCCTTTACATCTGGGAGGTCAAAAATTATATCAGTATGCGGCATTTCATATCCACCTTCTTCCTTGGGCCCTGGTTCCGTATTGATGGAAACAGTATCTGACTTTAATAAATCCATGTCACCGCTGTGGTAGCGTTTGGTTATTAGTTAAGCCCAAACAAATATACCTGAAACAGAACAATGTTGTTACGGAATTCTTATTTGTATGAGCTTTGAATATTTTGTTTCACTTGGAATATTCTGTCAAAATCGTTGTCAATGATCAGATGACTCCATATATAAAGATCCATCGGTATTATCGTTCCGTTTTTATCCAAATAATAAGTCGAGAAGTCCATAATTTTATAATCCGGTATAATTTTTATCAATGTCTTTAAAATTATATAATACAAATAGGAAATATGACGTCTTGATTGTCTAAATGTTTCTTAAAAACCCCAAATGGATTCCTTTTCTAAAGCATTAGAACTCACCAATAACTATCACAAGAATGAGATGACAAATTAAACAACGTGGGTAAAACGGAGTTTGGAAACAAGAAGAAATGCCTGAAGGTGAAAAATGCTGAGAAAGCATGTGTCAACAATAATGAACAGTAATGAAGTCATAGACAATTTTTATTCGTCAAGTTGACAATAAATCTTTCAAATTAATTAACATATAAGCCCAGTATCTTTGAATTTTTTTGTAGTAATATCACTTGCAAGTAGCGATGGGCGGAATCATAAATGAACCTACACCTAGATCGTCATCTTCGTGCTTTTAGTACTGAACATATTTCGTCCGACGGATTTTTTTGGAACTAAGAGAAAAAGAAAGAGAAGGGAATATGTTGTCACGACGTCACAAACCATCGACCAAAGATAGAGGAAAGTAAAAAAAAAACGGTACTACCATAGACAATATAAATACGGTCCCAATTTATTAGCCTAAAATATTATTTAAAAATGAAAAACTCGTAATTGCATGAATTATTTTATTACTCAAACACAGATAACACAAAAAGGGACATACAAGCTTGTGCAAACACAAAACACATTTTAAATGACAATAAAATGTTAACACACCAAAACAGAATATTAGAATATTATTTCCTTTAGAGAAAAATAAAACAGTTGTACATAGAAGCGTATGAAGGTATACGCTTCTACGTCCATTTTGGCAGCAATGGGCCCGCTGCTGGGTTCAGGGAAGACATTAGCATCTGAAATAAATAAACATCACATCATCACATTACTCAAACAAAACATAGAATATTATATCTGTAATTCAGTTGCTGGGTTTGAAGAAATAATAATTCTATTGAATGAATATCTTTATCATAATAACGACTCAAATTAACGTCTATTCTTTCATTCTATCTCTCTACTAACACTCACAATCATATGAATAATATTAAGATAGGTCGATAGAGATTTATACCTTTAAAACTGTAATTGTGATCTCGGAGGGCACCACAATTTGTGCAGTAGTACACTGGGGGTACACGTGGAACACGAATACGGTCTAAAAAAGAAAATAGATTCAATTCTAAGGTGATTCAAGTTAATGATAAGTTACATTAGAAACATTGAACAAACAGAGGGAGATTAGCACCTGCATTTTGGTTAACATCCCGGGTCCCTTGTGCAACAGGTAAATCCCGATTTATTCCGATATCTGGAAGTTTAAGGGTCAGCAAAGCATCTTTTTTCAACGAGCCACAAGTCGTTTTTAAATTAGCGAGGCATTTTAACAAATCTACTTTCACTTTTCACAAATATTTACGTCGGCAAAGAACCATGAACATAAATAAACAACCATAAACCTGTGGTGTTTTGACTTTTGTTACCACAGATATCCCATTTTATACAACTCAGTTCTTCTATGGCGTTCAAAGTGTTCCTATTGGATATTGGCATTTTAAATATTGCTATGACGTCACAAAAGCACCACCATTCTAGGACCAAAATTTAGGTCGGAGTCGACCCCCCCTGGGCGGAATCGATGAATCATCGATGGTTTACTCGATCTTTTTTACCATTCGAAATATCTCGATTCATTGTCAGAATTAATTCGAATGCAACTCCGAGACAATCGTTTTGAAACGTCATCGAAAGTCGTCGCTGTAATTGGTTAGAAATAATCGATGCCAGCCAAGCGTTGTGATTGGTCAGAATTAGTTCGAATGCAAGGTCCTAAATAATCGTTTTCAAATGTCATCGAAAGTGGAATCGAGACAATCGCTCTGAAATGTCAGAAATCATTCGAATTGTCAGTCCGAGACAATCGTTTTCAAACTGTCAGAATTCGTTCGAAAACGCAAATCAATTCTCACATTCAAGAGGTTATATTTCGAGATGTCAAAATATCTCGGATTGCTTGACAAACGAAATATTTTATAAGTACATTGTTGGCTGCCTACTGAAGCATGTTGATGTGATAAACAACCTCGTGTGTGAATTGTAAATTATGAATTAATACTTTTAGGTAACGATTTACGTTTCCAGTAGGTAAAGTTTATGTGTAAAAGATTTTCATGGTGACAGTTTTTCACAATTGAAGGTTTAATACCTACCTATGTTATTTTTAGGTTATGTATCATCTATTCGGGACATTCGGGTAGTGTATATTTAAAATAAAATAAACCAATAACTTAGCAAACACCATTTTTATATTTAATGCTGATCGGGTTTCACTACAACCGTAGCTTCTTCGGGCAGTATAGAATATTCAGTATATATTAAACTCATCGAGTGACATGTGTTCGTTCATATAAACATAATATATCTGCTACCTATGCTACGAACAAATATATTTAATTTATTTGAAATTAACATGAATGAAATTAACATCGGTGTCTCTTAGTTAGTAATTAAAATGAAACGCTTTCTGTAGTAACTAATACTATAAGTAAACTTTGTACTTAAAAAACTTGAATAATAATTTATTTTAATTGTACTATGTAGATATTCGAATCTTATTAATTATTTATAAAAATGTTAAATGCATACATATTTGAAATTCGTGGCTAACAGGAATAATACTAATGTTGCTAGCAGACAACAAGGGAATCTTTGCCAGGAATGAAAATTAGTGATTGAAATTTCGCTAGTACCTGCTTACCAAAAATATTGCCATACTAATGAAAATAAATTACAACCGGAATATGCAAACAATTTTTTTTACTATAGGAATAGTCTCGATATTCGAGTTTCTATTTTCGAATCCTACCCCCCCCCCCCAACGGAAAATTTGTTGCCCCTGTCCGTAGCTATTGCTCCCGCACTCCGAGCGATTCATTCGAATATATAAATATTTCGATCATTCCCATCACTACTTGCAAGAAGTGCTTCCGCCATGGAGAAATATAGAATATTAGAGTACAGAATATTCTCTCATAGCGATGATAGGGATTGACTGATGTACGGGCCATACTAAGAATATAATCTTTGCCAAATGTTAACATTCTGTTAATATTAATTATTCCAGTGCGACAATATTAGTGTTGTCATTTTATTACAAGATATGTTGAGGAGTGTGGGAGGGATGGGGGATATAGGTATAAGATAAAGAGACGTAGGACGGGAGTAGATGGGAAGGAAGATTGTGTGGTCCCTTTTGGTGATGGGCAGGACACATTTACACTATCGAAAAATTGCGACTCTTAAGTACGTCATACACCATCGACGAGGATAGAGGAAACTAAAAACGGCGCGACCGTAGACAATAAAATATTTATTCGTAGCCTACTCCATTCATCGGACTAAAATATTATTTAAAAAATAATAAAGTTTAAAATATCGAAATATTCCATCACAACAAAAAAGATTTTTAAGACACAGTGCTGTCCTCCAAAAACGAGCTTAAAGTATCTTTCTTTACTGCTTATTTTTTCAGGACAGCGCAAGTAATATAAAATCTTGCTCCAAGATAAACAATTAATCTGTTAAAAAAATAATCTACAATGACTTGAAATTTGAAACTCTTTAAATAAAGGATTTGATTAAAAATCATTTATCGGAAAGGGTTGTTACGGAGAATTTGAACGTTCATTTTGCGGGTTTTGTGAAAGTCCTATTCAAATTCTGTTAGAATGTATTATTAGGCTAGTAGCTTTACAGAACTGAAATAATAACAGAACTTGAAAAAAATCTTTTACTGAACATGAATATTAATTTTGAATTTGTAGAATTATTAGAATTCTTCTAAACAACTCGTCATTAAATTAAATCTAAATTTTAGATTATCAAATATGAAATATGAAGACGTGCTTTTTAAGACATAATCGAATTTTGTAATTTCTCTGCTTTTAACAGAAAATTGAAGAACACAGAATTTTTTATTTCCTTTACTTAGAGTTACATTTATATTAAGAAATTAAATTCAAGATCATAATTGGTCATGAATTCATTATCGGATAAGAGAATTTCTTTGTCCTGATAAAAAGGGAGTCACGATTCTTTTATGTTTTGCATAAAATATAAATTTATTAATCTTCTTTTTTTCTTGGAAAATGATAAATATATATTGAACTACTAGTAGGAGAGGCGTTTTTATCGTAGCCAGTAAAATAACCGAGTATTTTCATGTGGTACTTTGTACTTTGGACAAATCCACAAAATACCTTGTTCCAAAAAACTCATAAGTAGTTTATACTGGGACCAAAAATTAAATACTTAGAAGTTATTTTACAATCTCCCCTCCCATGGAGTTGAATAAATATTGTGGGGAATTACTTCCTTCAGAAATTTCCTAATAACTGCCCCTACAAGGATTTGACAAATTTCTGTTGGAAAGCAAATATCGGAAATTCTTGTGGGGAATTACCTTTCACAGAAAACTTTTATGGAAACCCCTTTTCTAACTCGCCTGAAGTGAGTAATATGATGAATTTTTAAGGAATTTTGACCCACATGTGTAAAAAAAATAACATGTGTAAAATGGACAAAATCAGAATCGGTTGACCTAAATTAAAAACGATTAAAAACGATTTTATTTCGTTTTTCTTGTTCTGTTTTTTTTTAATGGTCGCGGATTTCTCACAGTTAATAGATTAAAGATCTGCTAGCGCTATAATATTTACAAGACCCAAGTCGAAAGAAATTGTAATGTTCTTAAAAGGCCAGGTTCGTGAAATTATATTAATTGTCTATGACTTCATTCTTGTCTATGCATAACCTATATATTTTTTGACATGTGCTTTCTTCTCGGACAGTCTTTCTTCCTGTTTCTAAACTTTGTTTATCCCGCCCTGTTAAACTTATTATCCCATGCATGTGATGGTTATTGGTAAGTAATAATACTTTAATTCATCGTATTCATTTTGGTAGCGGCCGTTCTTCCAGTTTAGTTAGGGAATCATTGGGCGTTTTGTCACAGCAGAATGTTTAAACTGTCAATTTGACATCTACCTATTATTAGATAACAATTTCAAATGCATTTTTAAAAATTACAACATATATACGTATTACAGATGTTTTATTACAGTTGGTTTACAACGGAATGGCGGTAGACATAACAGTTAATAAATAAAGAATTTACCCAAGATAAACGAGGTCTCTCTCAGCCTTTGTCAAAACTTCAAGGTTTTCTAATGTGTATTTTTGCTAAGACTTGAGAAGCCAAATTATATAAACTGATTTATATTAGAATTCCGTTACAACTTGGTTCTGTTTCAGATATATATGTATGGGGTTAAACAAAATACCAAACTCTACCAAAGCAGACCATGGATCTACTGAATCCAGATACTATATCCATCAAGACGGAACCAGGGCTCCAGGAAGAAGGTGGAGATGAAATTGCATTTTCGGATTTAGATTTCGTCCTCCCAGCTGTAAAGAAGGAATGCTTGCAATATGCGGAGAGTACTCAAACAGCCAGTTAGTTGCATTGCATACGTGTAAAATATAGAACATTAAATTCGGAAACTGGGTAAAAGTGACTAACTACTCGCTGCGTTGGACCTACTTATATAGCCCAGCCGGCGGCGGTACTAAGTACGCGAGTCCGCTGGTAAACTACGGGTCACTCGCTTCAGCGAGATTCTTCTGGTAGTTTCGATGCAGCTGGAATTATGCCGTTAGAACCTTCTAACGGATGCGCGTAATGTACATAGTCCAACTCGCAAAGTATTTTCGTAGGTAGCTCTTAGAAAGGTAGCTGGTACCTATTTACATTACGCGATGAAATTTGTTGTGTAAAATGTCTCGTACATTCTCAGCCCCTTCGTTTTAAACCGTTCGGCTTTCTTGAAAACTCTGGCAGTATCGATCGCTACAAATTTATAAATATTGATTGAGAAAACACTATCCCATTGATTTAAAACTCTCTACTTACGGTGATCTATAGCAGGGTTTTTATTTCTTGAAAAGTTCCCTCAAGCGGACGTCTGAGGTCATTTTTTTCTTGTATTGACATTTAAAACTTCCATCCAAATTTCCGCATCTACATTGTTGATCAATGGTTTTATTGATAAAAAAATGTTAATTTTTTTCAATTTAATTTTTTTTTCGTTTTATATCAATGGTACGAAGATCCAGGGCTGGCCCTATGTGGCTGCAATTAGAGCTGTTTGCTCCGGGCGTCGAATATTTCACCTTACACATGGCCCTTCATATTATTTTTGATAAATACCGCGCTACAAAAAAAAAATAAATCATCATTTTAATGATGACAGTGATATCCTGCCTTGGCGTGTACTAATTTAAACTGTTAGGTTAGGTTAGCGTCCTGGTAGTTAAAATTAAACTCGCGCCAGGCGCCGTTTTGTTCAGGGCTGGCCATGCAAAGATACATACTATTTATTGTCCGTTTTTATTCCAGGAAGCATTAATGTGAATACAGTTACCATAAACGCGGATCTCGGACCCCGACAAGTTGAAACGGGGCTTACTTATATGAAAATTGACATAGACCTGCCGGATATTAAAGAGGAATGCTTGGAACGCTTTGGGAGAATTACCAAGGCAGCAGGTAAAACCAATTTTGATTGTAAACTTGAACAATTCGGCCACTCTTATTTTCTTAACGTTTCTAAGAACTAACTTCGCATATTTTCTCTAAGTTTAGGAAATAAGTTTAACCGAGTCATTTTCATCCATGTTATTTTTCACATTTGTCGACAGATCTTCAGACGCATTTTGTGGAAAAGGGATACACTCCTCCACATCGTAACTACTCCTTCTCTCCTAAGTCAAATTTTGAAATGATCGTTAGCCCCCATGTAAAAGAAAAACCTTTTTCTTGTTCCAAGTGCAACTATTCAAATGGTCAAAAGCGAAATTTAAAGAGACACATGCTGACTCACAGTGGAGAAAAACCTTTTTCTTGTTCCAAGTGCAACTATTCAAATGCTCAAAAGCGAAATTTAAAGAGACACATGCTGACTCACAGTGGAGAAAAACTTTTTCCATGTTCCGCTTGCAACTATGCGTGTAATCAGAAGGGTCAACTGAAGAACCACATGCTGACTCACAGTGGAGAAAAACCTTTTTCATGTTCCGCTTGCAACTATGCGTCTTATCAGAAGGGTCAATTTAAGAGCCACATGCTGACTCACAGTGGAAAAAAACCTTTTTCATGTTCCTTGTGCAACTATGCATGTTATCAAAAAAGCAACCTAAACGGACACATGCTGATTCACAGTGGAGAAAAACCTTTTTCATGTTTTGTATGCAACCATGCATGTAACAAAAAAAGCCACCTTAAAAGGCACATGCGGATTCACAGTGGAGAAAAACCTTTTTCATGTTCCTTGTGCAACTATGCATGTTATCAAAAGAGCGCCCTAACGAACCACATGCTGACTCACAGTGGAGAAAAACCTTTTTTATGTTCCGTGTGCAACTATGTGTGTTGTCGAAAGGATCAACTGAAGAGGCACATGCAGACTCACAGTCGAGAAAAACCTATTTCATGTTTGGAGTGCAACTATGCAAGTTTTCATCAGGATGACCTGAAGAGACACCTGCTGACTCACAGTGGAGAAAAACCTTTTTCTTGTTCTGAGTGCAACCATTCATTTTCTCAAAAGAGCATTTTAAAGAGACACATATTGACTCACATTGGAGTAAATCGTTTTCCATGTTCTGAGTGCGATTATTCATTTTCTCGAAGAGGCACTTTAAAGAGCCACATGCTGACTCACAGTGGAGAAATTTTTTTTTCATGTGCCTTGTGCAACTATGCATGTTATAAAAAAAGCAACCTAAACCGACACATGCTGACTCACAGTGGAGAAAAACCTTTTTTATGTTCCGTGTGCAACTATGTGTGTTGTCGAAAGGATCAACTGAAGAGGCACATGCAGACTCACAGTCGAGAAAAACCTTTTTCATGTTTGGAGTGCAACTATGCAAGTTTTCATCAGGATGACCTGAAGAGACACCTGCTGACTCACAGTGGAGAAAAACCTTTTTCTTGTTCTGAGTGCAACCATTCATTTTCTCAAAAGAGCATTTTAAAGAAACACATACTGACTCACATTGGAGTTAATCGTTTTTCATGTTCTTAGTGCGGTTATTCATTTTCTCGAAGGGGCACTTTAAAGAGCCACATGCTGACTCACAGTGGAGAAAATTTTTTTCATGTGCCTTGTGCAACTATGCATGTTATAAAATAAGCCACCTTATCCGACACATGCTGATTCACAGTGGACAAAAACTGTTTTTATGTTCTGAGTGCAATCATTCTTTTTCTCAAAAGTTCAATTTAATTAGACACATTCTGACTCACACTGGAGAACAATATTTTTCTTGTACTGAGTGCCACTATTCATCTTCCCAAAAAGGAAATTTGAAGAGACACATTCTGATTCACAAAGGAGAATAATTTTTTCATGTTCCCTCTACATCTATTATTTTTCTCAAAAAAGCGGCTGAAGCAGTATATGCTAACTTACAGTGGAGAATAACGTTTAATTATTCCGTGTGCAACTATTTATGATCATAAAAGGGAGAGATTTATAGAAATACATGTGAATTCATAGTGAATAGTAATTATTTTGCTAAGAGTTTATCTATCTTTTACACTTTTAAGAATATTAATTTTACTTATTATTACTATAAGAAAAATAAAATAAAAGAAATAAAATAATTTTGAGCTGCGGAGATGTTTGTTTTTACGCCTTTTAAATTGTTACTATACATATTTTATTACACATATATTTTACCGCAGTAAAAAAACCTTTGAAGGCATAAAAAAAAGATATCGGTAGCATTCTCCCCATGCGAGCCGACTTACACAAAAATAATTCATAGAAAGAGACGTTCTGATGAAGCCAATATCATCTGTGAACAGTTTTGTATAGAGTTTTGCATACTTTCACAGGTGCGGAGAGAATCAGTGCTGCTTGCAACACACTCAGTATGCCTACATTGCTTTCGTAGATTAGATATGGCAATTGGTAAAAATTTTAGTGTAAAAAGTGTTTCAATCCTTCACAACGGTTTTATGCGCTAAACACTGCAATTATCAAATATAAAACTCGCCGTTTATCAAAAAATGGTCTTTAGGACTAGGATAGAACGGCAAAACATGCAAACTCTCCACAATGAAGAAAGATGGTGAGTAGACTAAAAAAAAATTTATTAGTAAAAAAAGTTACACGAATTACATTACACAATTAGATAAATTAAGTTATTAATTACATAATATAATATAATATAAGTATTTGATGTACCCCCATAAATAAGCAGGGCTTGTGTTGTTATATTGGTTTATGTTTGATATAATTCAGTTCAAATGTTCGGAATATTTTTTAAGGTAGCTTTTGAATTCGTTTATATTTGCATTCATGTTTATAATTTTTTCTGGTAATGACTTAAAAACTTTAACTCCGAGATATTCATGGTTGAACTGTCCTATTGTTTTTTTACATTTAGGAGTAGGAAGTATTGACGTTTGTCTAAGATTTCTGTTATTTTTAAAGGCAATGTTATTGAACTGAAAATGACTTCACCGACTCCAGAATCAATAAACCTTAGACCAGTAGCTCAAATAGAAAGGTAAGTCTTAGAATTGTGTCATTTATAGGCTTTTTCACCACATTTTACATGTACTTCTTCAATTTGCTAGGCAAATATACAGGATGCTTCATTTATTATTTATTTATTCAATTATTTATTTACACCGTTTAGGGCTTTTACCTAAAATGAGTCCTAATAAATTATAATAGTGCATTAAAACTTGTTTTTATTCACATTTCTTTATTTGCTCCTTTTTAAATATTCTACAGATAAAAAAAATATTCATACCATAAAATTAACCATTTGTGGACTTAACCACTAAAAACGTATTAAATTAAATATTGTTCAGTTATGTATTTTCTGTGAAACGCTAAATTTTTGTAGTTTTTAATTTTAACATAATTTATTTCATTTATTTTTCGTCTTATTATATCTACTCGTAATACATATCTAAATATTACACCTTTTCGTTTCAGAATTGAAGAGATTAAAAATAAACTTCCTTTTGATGATGACGTTGTCATGATGACCCCAGAAGAGCTTCAATATCCAAATGAATTCATTATTATAGATAATGATATAAAAGGTTTACCAAATTGTGATACTTCTACAGATGCAATGTTCCAAGATTTTCACTCACAAATCACTCTTAAGGACGAGACAATTAAAGATATCACGCCAGCACAAAAAAAAACCATAACAAGAAAGCGATTCAGAAATCCCGAAACTTTGCCGAAAAATATCAGGAAAAAACAAAGGGAAGGCGGCGAGGAGTACATCGATGTAAAAGGAAAAATGCATTCAGCTAAAAATGTTAAGCCTGGGTGCGAGTCAAAATGCCCACATTTGTGTCTTCAAAACTTTAATGAGAATGATCGTGAGAAAATAAGCGCGGAATTTTATTTATTATCTGATGCAAAGAAGAAGCAGTTTTACAACACTTATACCAGCAGAGAAAAGCCGGAGAGAAAGAGAACGAATAAAGAGGAAAGCCGGAAAAAATATTCATTCAAGTACTTTTTCTTAAGGAATTCAGAGAAACTGCAAGTGTGTAAACGATTTTTTTGTGCGACTTTAAATATTTCTCAAAGGAGGGTTTATTACTTTTACGAAAACTGGACGCAGAAAGGAGGAGCAGTGGCGCCAACACCAGCTAAGGGGAAATATATCAAGAAGTGTTTTGACAATTGAAAGGTTGATGAAGTTTTTAATCACATTTCTTCCTTTCCAACCGAGGAATCACATTTTTGCAGAGCGTCCTCTCAAAGAAAATATTTAGATAGGTCTTTGAGCGTATCTAAAATGTATGCGCTATATGCGCAAGAAAATCGTGAGCCTGTGAAGGAACACATGTACCGAAAGATATTTAATGAGAAATTTAATCTTTCGTTTTTTAAACCCAAAAAAGATGCTTGCGATTTGTGTTTTGAGTTCCGTGCGACCACAGAGCCGGATGAACTCAATTATATGAAGAGCATGTTATAAAAAAGGACGAAGGCTATAAAGAGCGTGAACAAGATAGACACCTGAAAAGTAATCCATCGACGGCCGTTATTACATACGATTTGGAAAACATTTTTAGTCTGCCAAAGGCTAACATTTCCTGTTTCTTTTATAAGAGCAAACTAACTGTGTATAATCTGACTGCCCATTGCAGTTCTAATAAAGTCATTTATAACAGCATCTGGTATGAGACTACCAATGGCAGAAGTGGAGACGATATATCTATATCTATATCTATAGATATAGCTAGTGCATTGACTAACATTCTGAAAGAGGTAGTTAAAAGTTTGCCGTCTGAAATTACTAAATTAGTTTTATGGTCAGACAGTTGTGTACCGCAAAACAGAAACTCCCACATGAGCATGGCATTGTTGTGTTTTCTGAAGTCCGAATACTCTGGGAACATACAAGAAATACAAGCCAGGACATGGAAATGTGCAAGAAGTCGACTGTGCTCATAGTCTGATTGAAAGACATCTACGACACATTGAAATATTTAGTCCGTTATCTCTGCTGAGATCGCTGATGAAAATTAAGTCTAAATCTTTAAATTTTGAATTCATTCAGTTAAAAGGTTCCGATTTTTTGTCTTTTCACGAAGAAGCAATGAAATTTTCATTTTCCCAAATTCATTACTGCAAAACTAAATTCATTGCTTACAATAAAAGTGCTTGGAATATTATTTCTTATAAAACACGCTTTTCTGGAGAGACTACTTTAAGGGATATACTCAACTTAAAAAGTTCTACGAAGATTTTGTCCAGTATTCAACTTAAGCTTCCTAGCAGTTCTATTTCGAAAAATAAAATAGACGATATTAGAAGCATGTACAAATATATACCAGAAGTTGACAAAACATATTTTCAAGCATTATTATGAAGGTTTGAAATTAAAGACCCCAAACAAGAAATTGAAAATATTGCCGGAACTTCACAAAAAAATTAATAAATAAAAATAAATAAACCTCTAGAAAATAAAAAAAAAAAAACAAGAAAAAAGACTACCCACATATAAAAAGTATTTTTTCTTTAAAACTCAGTTTTCGCTAATTATATAGGTACAACAGCGTAACAAATTAAATGTTACTTCTCTATTAAATAATATGTGCTTGTTTACTTTTGTGTTTTTTTTTTCATTTTTCACGTAAATAAAAATAAAATTTTAACAAAATTGTCTTATTTATAAATACAAAAAAAATCTATTTATTTTGGCATCCTGATGTAAGGTTTGTCAATTCCGTACATTCTTCAAATCCCGCGGGATTGAGGAATGTAATGTAATGATTTGGATTGCAAACCCAAGTCTGCTCGTTTGTGGAACGAGCTAAGATAAGGTATCCGTCTTTTCTCCTTCATTTTAGTCGGGCCTCTTCAACACCCGCATTAAAAAATCTCAAAGCAGCCCCCTCCTTAACCCATCTCAAAACGTTGCCCAGCCGGGTGGCGATATAGGTAGTTCCCCTTTTTGAGGCGTGCACCGTACGGAGAGCAGCACTCTTGTGAGTAGTGATGGGAATGATCGAAATATTTATATAATCGATTTCTTTTAACCGAAACATCAAAAGAATCGAATGATCCATTCGAATGAATCGCTCGGAGTGCGGGAGCAATAGCTACGGACAGGGGCAAAAAAATTTCAGTCGGGGGGGGGGGATAGGATTCGAAAACAGAAACTCGAATATCAAGACTATTCCTATCGTAAAAAAATTTGTTTGTATATTCCGGTTGTAATTTATTTTCATTAGTATGGCAATATTTTTGGTAAGCAGGTACTAGCGAAATTTCAATCACTAATTTTCATTTCTGGCAATGATTCCCTTGTTGTCTGCTAGCAACATTAGTATTATTCCTGTTAGCCACGAATTTCAAATATGTATGCATATGCAATTAACATTTTTATAAATAATTAATAAGATTCGAATATCTACATACGTACAATTAAAATAAATTATTATACAAGTTACACCGATGTTAATTTCAAATAAATTAAATATATTTGTTCGTAGCATAGGTAGCCGATATATTATGTTTATGTGAACGAACACAAGTCACTTGATGAGTTTAATATATACTGAATATTGTATACTGCCCGAAGAAGCTACGGTTGTAGTGAAACCCGATCAGCATTAAATATAAAAATGGTGTTTGCTTAGTTATTGGTTTATTTTATTTTAAATATACACTACCCGAATGTCCCGAATAGATGATACATAACCTAAAAATAACAAAGGTAGATATTAAACCTTCAATTGTGAAAAACTATCACCATGAAAATCTTTTACACATAAACTATACCTACTGGAAACGTAAATCGTCACCTAAAAGTATTAATTCATAATTTACAATTCACACACGAGGTTGATTATAACATCAACATGCTTCAGTAGGCAGCCAACAATGTACTTATAAAATATTTCGTTTGTCAATCAATCTGAGATATTTTGACATCTCGAAATATAACCTCTCGAATCTGAGAATCGATTTGCGTTTTCGAACGAATTCTGACAGTTTGAAAACGATTGTCTCGGACTGAACATTCGAATGATTTCTGACATTTCAGAGCGATTGTCTCGATTCCACTTTCGATGACATTTGAAAACGATTATTTCGGACCGTGCATTCGAATTAATTCTGACCAATCACAACGCTTGGCTGGCATCGATTATTTCTGACCAATCACAGCGACGACTTTCGATGACGTTTCAAAACGATTGTCTCGGAGTTGCATTCGAATTAATTCTGACAATGAATCGAGATATTTCGAATGGTAAAAAAGATCGAGTAAACCATCGATGATTCATCGATTCCTTGTGTTATTTTCCATCGGTTACTTCATCACATCGGTTACTTGTGAGTAGTCACATAAAAGCAATAAATAAATTCAAATGTATAGTTCCTACTACAATAAAACCAACTAGGCATACGACTATCAATAATAAATGTATTGTTATACTAGCGCACACCTTTAACCTGTCCGGTGGTGAGTTTCTGGAAAGAAAACGGTCCCGCTGGAGGGAGTTTTTTCAACAATCAAAATATAGAAAAAAATAAATGCCACCTCGTAGAGTATAAAAAAATAAAAATAAAATCCTTAGAAACTAGCACGAAAAAACAAATACTAAGCTATTTAGAAGGAAAAAATAAAAACAATTTTGCAGAAATCGCCAACCATCGAAATCGGAGCAGATTTTTGTTTTTACTTAATAAAAATCAGATTCACTTACCACAATTTTAATGAAGCCAAGGGGGGAAGAACGACTTTTTATACACACTAACATATACGTATTATTATTTACACTTATACTATTGTATTTTCATTATAAAAATTAAACATAGGTATACAATGTATATGCAGTCAATAATTACGATAA
This sequence comes from Hesperophylax consimilis, assembly GCF_061612785.1. Classification (NCBI taxonomy): domain Eukaryota; kingdom Metazoa; phylum Arthropoda; class Insecta; order Trichoptera; family Limnephilidae; genus Hesperophylax; species Hesperophylax consimilis. The sequence goes on from NC_142852.1 coordinate 3,579,898, forward strand.
AAATAACACTATTCTAATTATTATGTACACTATCTTAGGAATAAAATTGTCTTCACTAACTAATACTGCTTTTTCGTATGGTAGTCTTCGAAACATGGATATACGCAAAATGCAAGATTGCAGTCGGTGCACATATATTTCGTGTCACTTCTTTTTTGAGCTCGAACTGCTGTATGTCTACACACATGGCATTGTCGTTGAGTTCAGTTTCTAACGGGAATATTTGCTCTTATACCTGAGTTAGTTGAATCGAATTCATGAATAATGGGCGTAAACTTACCCTGATCCCATTTACGATGATCAACTTTTCTCTTTTTGGATGTTGAACAACTAGGGAAAGTTTCATCCCCATCAGATTCGTCGGATGAGCTATCTGAATGTATTGGCAAATCATAAAGATCCTCGTAAACATCTTCATCTTTACTTTCTATTAAAATGTCAGCAATGTCTTGTTCATTCAAAGGGTTAACCATTTTTTTATAAAAGTAAAATATATAAATTGAACTAGTTATCAATACGAATCACAAAGTCAAATCACAGTAAAACACTGTCCAAATTATGAATAACCTAAAATAATAAAATGTCAATGATAATAACACTTTGTAGTCGGGCGTTTCAAACAATAGACTCTAGCCTATAGCGGATGTTTTTTGCGATTAGCACAAAAATATATCCTCATCCCTTTCGTTAATATCTGAAGAAATTTTTGAAGGGTAAAAGAAAATATCAATTAAATAAATTCCACTAAAAACACGTCTGTTTTGTAACTCTATATATCATAACTAAAGCACGTGTATATTAGCGCCACTCTATCTTCACAAGTAACGAGTACCGGGAATACATCCAATTGCTAAACAATTTTTGTGTTATCTCTCATTCAGGAAATGATTATTGTCATAACATCCTCGGGATTATCTCATAAAAGTAAAGGTCCAATGAATTTATAAGACGCCATAAAAATATAATAGGTACTCATATTCCCAGTTCAACTAAAAAACAATCTTTGAAATTTAACACGATAAAATTGCCTAATTATTACGCGCAATCTCTCATTGAGCTGCGCAAAAGTATGTGTGTACATAAAAGAAACAACGGCTTATCTTTTTTTTGTTACATGTGTGTGTAGTTTGTAATGTCTTCAAGCGTTTAGATTAAATAGTCACGGGAAATAATGGGGTAACTTTACCTTCCTCGCCTTTGAAGTGGAGCCGGCGTAAAGGATATTTTTTCCCGTCCCGCCGATAAGCACCAGTCGGCCGCGAGGAAAAATACCATTCCCGCTCATAGTGTGTATACAGTATAACGAATAATATTTCAAATAGTTCATAACACTAAGATTCACTATTGAATTTTGTTCAAACTGTCAAAAACTGTATTCAAACTGAAAACAAACACTGTCGGTACAATATATGTAATAAATATTCACATTCAAACACGTGAGGTAATTTTTAATGCAAGATGATTAGGTTATTCAGTGTAAAAACAAACAAAAACCACAAATTTCACTTCACAAAAGACGTCGCTCGCAATACAAATGTTGTTTACCACCAACTGCCAGACGGTGACGTCACGGAATATTTTAATTGTGAATAACTCCGTTGGTAATGTACCTAAATCGATAAAAACTTTTGCAAGTTATGACAAATTGTCCCTAGATAGCAGTAACTATCGGTTTTCCGGAAGAAATTCAATAGTTAATTAATTTTAGGCGCAACCGTACGGGTACGGTCATACTCCTTACGAGGATTTTTTTTCTCACCGTACCTGTACGGTCATACCACCGGACAGGTTAACCCATATCGCGGGATATTATTATTTTAGGACTTTATGAGCTGAAAGTATTTAAAAAAATAATATTATAGGTACTCACGATAATCAACATAAATAATAAGCTCACGAAATAAGACCTTTCGAAAGAAGAATATTATCATTCTAAGGTAAGTAATCTTACATTTCTTAAAAGTAGGGAACGAAGCAAATAAAAACAAACCAACACATTTCAAATAACGAATTAATTTATTCGATTTAATAAATAGTTCCAATTTTCAACTGAAAATTGAACTTGAATAATTTTACGCATCACTCAGGATTTTTTTAAATGGAATACCGCACACAGTCTCAACTGCTCTCAACCATCTGGTGCCAGTGAGACTATGGCATTCCCAATTGGGGTATATTCATATATTGTGAGGCTGAAGGTAGTGTGGAGGGGAAAGAGATGGTGAGGAGAAGGAGAGGAAGGAGGGGGAAGGAGAATAGAGAATTTAAGTAAGTACCTATTAAGATTTGGTCACCAAACACGGCTAAAGCCATTTCAATTCTGATGGTGGTCTTTATACCAGGGCGATACTGAGAGTATCTTCCACTCTGGAACATGCCACAAATAAAGTTTATGTTATTTTAAATGAATAATTTGTGAAAAAACACAAATTGATCAAGTAAAATTTACTTACGCACGCCGGGGCTTGAACCCGGAACCTCCTGATCTCTAGTCAAGACCGTTACCCCTAGAAAACGGAGGCCGCAATACGTACGATTTAAGAATATTTCACATAACGCATGCACCGACAAACGATAGTAGTATGTTGTTTTCAAACTTACATAATATTTGTTGATTTAGCAGTTTTTGTGAAAAATCACCTCAAGGACGCTGTTTGTATCTTTGAAAGTAGAACTAAAGTCAACAACTACCTATGATAAAAGTAAAGTGTTTGAAATCTGAAAATCACCCTGTATATACAATTTACCACTAAATGGCTAATTGAACAAAAAATACCTCAAACTTATGGGAGCCGAATTGTTCAATCTCCAGACGATATGTTCAATATCCAAAATAATCATTTATCATTTTCAAGCCATCTTCAACGTCCACCTTTATAGTCAAAATATGGGCATATTATAGCTTCAATCTTCGAAAAATGATCTTTAAAAATTTCCTGTTACACATATGTATAAAACTAAATGACCAAAATCTAGAATTTTTTAGAATTTGCCTGTAAAAACAAAAAAAACGTCTCCTGTAAAATTTGCTAAATGGTCTATTGAACATTCAAGAACTAAGGCAGCGTTTTGTGTTACACCATAATGAGATCGATACAAGATGGACGTTGTCCCGTCATTTCTCTAGAATATTTTTTTATACATAATATTAAATTCATTTCGGATATAAAATTAATGTAATCAGTTTTTATTTTCGTTTGATATGTCAATGTTAAAGTTGGCGATTATTGTCATGTTTTTTTTTATTCTTTTTTGATAAAATAATTTTTCTGTATTCATACATAAAAGTATATTCGTTAGATCCGTGTGTTCGGTAAATGGCGATAATATTAAAACATTTTTTTTATTTACACATAGATTAATATGTAGGCAATTAACTCGAAATAAAAAAATACGTACTTCTTCCACTGTGATGTTTTAATAACACGATTTCACAAATTCAACAATACCACTATTTATGTTTATCGCACAAGACGTTATAAAGTAGCTTTAATTCTGAATTCAAAATTATTGTTCTCACTGGCGAATGCTTCGGTTAATGCCCATTTTGTTAAAACATATTTAAGATTAAGGTGACCCAATCACAATACCTTGATAACGGGGATTTGCCCCGCAGCTCACATGGGACCCTATCTCCTTCGGTCATATTTAAATGTATCATACTTCGAATCAGAACTACCGAAATTGCCTTCATTTTTTATTGGCTTCTATCTTTATGTATTAATTTTTTTTTTTTGGTAAACTTATGTTTTTAAGACAAGATTTTTTATGCATAGCACAAAGGGTAACAATTATTTTAAAAGCAATAATTATTCGTCTGAAACACTCATCCACATTGAAAAATCGAAGTCGAAGTCGAAGGGACACGGGTTCGAGTCCCGTTGGCGTCATGTATCTTTTATCGGGAGATTTTTCAATGTAATAACGAATAATTTTCAATAACGAATAATATGCTTGTAAAATAATTGTTATCTTTATGTATGATCGCAAGGTTCAACCCGAACTAAATGCAATCTAGACTGTAACGGACGTAGTTGACCACATTATTTAATTTCATAAAATCTGTTTTACATTTGTAAAATGTGCCTACCCCACGCCACTGGCGAAATCATCACTCCCCGCCACTGGTCACTTTGTCCAATTTTCGGCCCAGGCATTTTTTTTTCATTTTTTCATTTTCTTAAATGCTTTACATATGATATATTATAATTTTACTGGTCTTCCATTAAAAGCCTTAGCTTTCTAGATTCTTATATTCCATGAAGTGGTGAATCATTTAAATTTACTGAATTTAAAGTTTATGTTCTTTATACAAATAGAACGGCGTCATATGCGCCTCACAATTTTTACCTCATATGGGTTTATTTAAATATTACCTGGCTTTTATAGACTTAGAGGCCTAGTATTTTTTCGGTAGGGAAAAAATTTGTTACCTAAAAACCCTACTAAAATTGCATGTATTATCATCCAGCATCAGCTCCACCAGCGACCAACGGCGGCCATATACTACATACGTGTTTGTGTTGTGTTGGGATCGGGGGGAAATTTGGCTGCGTCCTATTGTGGGAATCCTTCCGCATTTGCGTGATAGAGTAAGGGAAACCGCAGAAAACCTTACCCGGAAGGAGCGGCCGATAATCAACTTGAAACTATGCGGCCTTCAGTAACATCGGTATATGATGTCCTGCATTTTTGAGATGTGTGTGTGTGTCTATTTTTATGTTAATATATACTTATGGGAAGATAGAAAATAAACATACATATACATACAAATTATAAAATATTATATAAATAGATATATAAACATTATATATTTGGGAAGGAAGTCGGGAGTTTAGGAAATACCTACTGCTCGCTATTCGTCCGCGTCTGATTCTGGTATGAACCATATGTGGTCATGGTCCATGAGGATGTGTTTAGGTAGTCTATGTGAGTATCTGAATGTCAGGTCGCTCGGTGCATTGTATTGTCCAATGTCTCGTATAAGTGGATTTTTACTAAGTGTGAGTGATTTGTAAAAACGTTCAGTCAGTCTGTGTGTGAATTCGTATAGAGTTGGAATTTGTTCTCGTTCGTGTAATCTCTTCAAGTTTGTTCTGAGTCTCGTGTTGTATGTGATTTTTATGCAGAGATTTTGAAGTGTCTGTAGTTTCGTGTGGTCTGAGTGTGAGATACTGCTCCATACGGGAATCGCATAAGACAGTACCGGGCGAATAAGCGAGTAGTAGATCAGGAGTTTGGTTTTGGGAAGTAGCGGGCTTCGTCTGTTGAAAATTAGCTTCATCATGCCGATCGCTTGTCGCGTGCGCGTGTGCATCTTAGCTTGGTGAGATTTCCAGTTGAGGCGGGAGTCCATGGTCAGGCCCAGATATGTCACTTCATCTTTCCATTCAATGCTGTGTCCTCCCATTTCGATGTTAAAGTCAGTTGTTCTATTTACACGTTTTCTCGTGAACATGATGGCTTCAGTTTTCGCCTCGTTCAGTTTCAGGCGCCATTTTTTGTAGTACTCTACGAGCGCGTCGAGCGCTCTCTGTAGGTAAATAGCGGCCATATTCGCTTTCAGCGAGGAAACGTAAAGTTTGACGTCATCTGCGTAGATAGACGGATTGCATCTCTCGTCTCGGGGGATGTCGTAGGTGAACAGAATGAAGAGGAATGGTCCCAGTAAACTTCCTTGTGGCACGCCTTTTGGAATCTCACGCGTTGAAGATAGCACGTTCCTTATGAACACTCTGAACGATCTATTCTTTAGGTATTCCTGTATCAGCCTCGTTAGGTATATGGGCGTGTTAGTGCGGTGCAGTTTGTGCACGAGCCCGTTTATCCAAACGGTGTCGAATGCCTTCTCTAGGTCGATGAGCGCAGCGGCAGTGAAACGATGTTCGTTGAATTTTCTTGCGATAAATTCCGCTACTCGGGTTAGTTGGTGGGTTGTGGAGTGCCTCTTTCTGAAGCCGAACTGCTCGTCTGGCAAAGTCTTGTTGTCGCCGTGGTGTGGGATAAGCCTGTTGAGTATAATTTGTTCAAATACCTTGCTCAGCGTAGATAATAGGCTAATCGGCCGGTTACTTGTGGGCTGCGTTCTATCTTTATTCGGCTTTGCGAAAGGCAGCACGGTCGCCGATTTCCAAATCTGGGGAAAATGCCCGGTCATGAGTCATGAGGCAGGCATTGAACAATTTTGTTGTGTAGATGATGGCTTTTTGAGGAAGATGTTTGAGTAGAATGTTGTGAATTTGATCGCTTCCCGGCGCCACAGTGGGGCCAAATCGCCAAAACGTGGCGGAAACCCCGAAAAATGAATGTTCGATTCGGGGTATTTCAAGGAATGAAGCGGGTGGGGGAAGGGTTCGTCCATCTCACTCCGAACGGATAGGTCCCTACCTTTGGGATCTGTCAAACCATTTCAGTTCGAAGTTGACCTTTGTCAAGAGCACACGTGTCGCTGTCGAAACTAGTCAAATTTACCCTCGATTAGTGAGTTCATAATTAAGTAGTGAAGTAAAGAATTACAATTCTACAAAATGGAAACGATTGCCTCAGGTATGTAGAAAATATTCATATACTAATAAGTTTTAAATCTAATGGTTATCCTATTTATATTACACATATTTCGACGCTTGTACAAAAATAGCATGATTTTCTGTACTTGTATTTTCAACTAGAGTAAAAGTAGCATTTTTTGCAATATCATGCGGAATTACAACTCCCAGACTATAGAATAATCAATTATCTGATGGAATTGACAAAAATCAGCTGCCTAAATCTGCCTATTCTCTTGTATAATGAATTTTTCTTCGAGCGTGTGCGTCCCAAATAACGTATCACAACATGGCGGTGCACCGCGGTCGATGTAGCGCGCGGTGCGGCATGCTTCAGAACTATTTTTCCCATGCAGCACGCTTACGATATTTGATTATTTTTCTGTAATTAATTTGTTGCTAATGCTAAAGTAATATTTTTCATACAGATTCGGATGAAGAGTGTGTGAAATTCACTCGGCAAGAAATATTCAACATCGTTAAACACCGGTTGAATGATGGCCTACCTGAAATAATCCTTTTTCTGGAGGAACAACTTTCCGGAAAAATTGATCGACCGTTGCAGGTACCTGAGGACATGAGAGTCTCGCTTTCTATATTGTTTAATCAAATGAGAACAAGGTGGCAAAAAGCTAACAGGACAGAGAATCCCTTTTTGAAACGGAATAATGAATGGCTTAATGCATCCGTTTCATTTCCGGCACCTATTGTTAGTGGCAATTATCAAGCTGACTGTGATCTGCCATCGACTAGTACGTGCAGTTGTCGTCCTTCTGGGGATTTTGAATTATTGAGCAAGAGGTCGAAACGCGAAAGAACCCAATCAGTTCGCGAAACTTTGACGCCACAAGAGTTAGCTTATGCTACTCAAATGAGCCTGCGCTCTGCAGGTAAATTGGATGCTTCAAAGGTTCTTTATGAAATAACAATGACAAGTCCATCGAGAGCTTTGAAGTATCGACAGGCTTTCCAATTGACCGCGACAAGCGAGAAAACTTTGTCCTCCGAAGCCGCACTTTCGTTATATATTGAGTACAAATTCACAAAGAATCAATATCAGGGATTGAGAATAACAAGTAATGAGAATAACTGCAAGCTGTATCCTTCATACAAGAAATTGGCAGAAGCGAAAAAACGTTGCTATCCACCTAATACTGCTATCACCATTACAGAAAGCATGGCTGAAGTTCAGCTACAAGCTTTATTGGATCATACAACCGACCGTATTTTACTATGCCAAGAAGATATCATTCGCAGTTTGGATCAAGCGAATGTTAGCCACATGAAATTCATTTTCAAATGGGGTTGTGACGGAAGTTCAGGACAAAGTGAATATAAACAAACATTTGAGGATGAACGCGTATCAGATGCGAATGTATTTTTTACATCGGTAGTACCCTTACAACTCATTTCTGTGGATCCAAAATCAGAGGCAGTAGTCGTGATTTGGAAGAATCCTAGACCATCGTCTCCTCGATTTTGTAGACCACTGAGACTACAATTTTTGCACGAAAGTGCAGAATCTACGGTCAGTGAGGTGCAATATATTGAAGAGCAGATAAAGTCACTTGTTCCCTTTGAGAATATAATATATGGGAAAGAAATCTCGGTTTCGTACAATATGGCGTTCACAATGATCGATGGCAAAGTATGCAACGCAGTCGCATCCATAAACTCTACGCAACGATGCTATTTATGTGGAAGTACTAGCAAAGATTTCAATAACATCGATGCTGTTTTGCAAAAAGAAGTCAAAGAAGAGAATCTGAAGTTTGGACTTTCAATATTACATGCTTGGATAAGGTTTTTTGAATGCTGCTTGCATTTGTCGTATAAACTTGGCTTAAAAAAATGGCAAGCACGCAGTGCCAAAGAAAAAGAGATGGTAGACACGCGCAAGAAGATCATTCAAAAGGGATTCAGATCAAAACTGGGACTTATTGTCGATCGTCCGAAACCTGGTTACGGAAATACCAATGATGGAAATACAGCTCGACGCTTTTTTGAAAATTCGAAGACATCTGCTCTCATAACATCATTGGACATAGATTTGATAGAACGGTTTCACGTCATCTTACAAGTCATTTCGAGTGGACATGAAATCAATTCTGATAAGTTCCATAATTATACGCTGACAACTGCGAGGAAATTCGTTGAGCTGTATCCATGGTATTATATGCCTACTTCGGTGCATAAGTTATTGATTCACGGTCCACAAATTGTAGCTCACGCATTGCTACCAATCGGTCAGTTATCCGAAGAAGCACAGGAAGCGAGGAACAAGGATATTAAAAGATATCGCGAAGACTTTTCCAGAAAGTGTTCGCGAGTAAAAACAATGGAAGACGTTTTCAAGCGGCTTCTGGTAACTTCCGATCCATACATCTCCAGCATCAGAAAACTGCCACAGAAGAAAATGAAAAGTTTATCAAAGGAGGCAATAGGATTATTACTTTCTCCTGAAATTCAAATCGCACCACGACTGAACACGGAAGACTCTGATGTGGATTCTGACTCTGAGGACTTCGAGAGCGATACTGATTCGGATAGGGCATAGGGTTAATCAGATTAAGTTTTGAATTTTAAGACAACAATGCTTCGATATATTTTCGACTGATATTCTGTTATTTAGTTTAATAAACAATGACGTTTTCAGTATGTTAATTGTTGTAATTATTGATCTCCTACTGTCTATATATTTTCGGGTTTTCATGCGTCTCGTTGCTATATTGGATCCACCATTGTGTTTGGATAATTTTTAACTTCAAATTCGTAATCAGCGACCTCAAAAACCCCTGAGTGATGAGTTTTGTTTGAATTAAACGTCGTTTCGGGGTTTCCGCCACGTTTTGTGGGTTCGGCCCCACTGTGCGGCGCCTTGTTCGTTCTGAGTCGCTTGATTGTGACCGCAATCTCGCTCGGCGTTGTGAAATGAATATCTTCAGCGTTTGTCTGCTCTGCTTCGTTCAAATCTCGTAGAGAATCAGCTACGATCCGGTCCGTAGCCGGGTCGGAAAGGCCGTCTGTAGCGGCGTAGGCTCTCTCCTAACCCGTCGGCGAGTGTTTCAGCTTTTTCTTGTAGCGAAAGCGCCGTCCCGGGGCCGTTCAATTTCTGTAGCGGGGGGATTGTGAAATCTTTATGTCTCAGCGCGCTAGCCATTTTCCATAGGGAATTATCCTTCGGCGTGAGCGACGCAACTTTTTTGTCCCAAAGTTCGCGCTTGAGTTCTGCGATTTCGGTCTTGATTTCCCTCTGCATGCAGTTGTACGCTGTCTTGAAGTATTCGTCACGCGTGCGGTGGTACATGCGTCGCAGGCGATTTTTGTCCTTGATAAGCGTTAAGACGTGTTCGGGAAGCTTGATCGTGTATGAATGAACTTCTTTGAGAGGAATGTGTGTATCTTGTGCTGTTTGAAGAATCTCGGTGAGAGTGCTTGTAGCTGCGTCGAGTTCCCGTAGTGAGATGAATTCGTTCGTTGACTTCCTTTTTAAATCCTTCCCAGTCCGCATCCTTATTTTTTTATTTTATTTTTTTTATCCTTATAATTGCGCTGTTTTCTGGGGGTCCTTGAAGTTTTGCCGCCTATAGTGAAGCTCACGGGCAGGTGGTCCGAAGACAGTTCGTCTAATGTGCGCAGTGGAGATATTGTCTTAACATTTTTCTCGAGTACTATATCCAATGTACTCGGATATCTAGATAGTTGCGAGTAGTACGTAGGTCTGTCGGGCGCCATTATCGAATAGGTATTTGTCTGCATGTGTGTAAAGAGCGTATTTCCGTTCGCATTTCCTCTGTAGTTATTCCAATAGTTGTGTTTGGCGTTCAAATCGCCTCCCATCACAACAATTAGTCCCAGATTGAGCAATTTATTGAGGTCGTCTCTCAGTAGTTTACCTTGGGTGCAGTATACGGCGATGATGGTATGCGCTCTACCCTCTATGGTGACTTCGATAATCGTGGCTTCAGCGTGCTTCAACTTTGGAGTGGGTATTCTTGTGGACGTCATAGATTGTCGAACGAATATTGCGGTTCCTCCGCCTGATCTTCCCTGTCGGTCGTCACGATAAATCTCGAAACCTTGCACTCTCAGCGGTACGCTTGGATTCAGGTGGGATTCTGATAAGAGAATAATTTCGGTGTTTAATTCGTATGCCAAAGCGAGCAGTTCGTCTGTCTTGTTGCGCACGCTAAATGCGTTCCATACGAGGACTTTCACCGTCTCGGTATTAGGCATCGAGGGTGTCTAGGAGCTCTATCAGGATGACGAGCTTGTCTGCTCTTGATGTGCAACGGGCGAGCTGTGATCGCATCCTCAGGAGGCCTTGGAGCAGGGCCATCAAATCCAGGTTGTCTTTTGAAGAGGTGGACGCGCGCACGGGCTCCTGCTGTGGGCGGGGCTGGGGGCGAGGCTGTGGGAGCAGCGCGGGCTCGCGCTGCTGTTCTGCGGAGGCGGTGCCTCCGGCTACGTTGGCCCATGTGCGTCCATCCGTCCTCGGCTGAGGAGGTGGCCTGCTCGGGTTCTGTTCTGCCGGCGGGCGTTGCGCCCTTCTGGCAGGTCGCTGCTGTATTGAGGCGACGTACGCTACCCGCTTGGGGCAGCCTCGGTAATTGGCGGGATGCGGGCCTGAGCAGTTGCAGCATGCGGCGGGCTCGTCTCTCGTCTTCTTGGGGCATTCTGCCGAAGCATGCTCCAGTAAGCATTTAACGCACCTTGCTGTGTGCGAAGAGTTTCGGGACCCATGCCCGAAGTCTTGACATCTGTAGCAGTGGGTGCCGTGCTGAAGGTGATTGCTCCTGTGCTTCTGGAGTCGAATGCGGCAGTGGCATAGGTATTTGACGGCCGCGCGCAGCTGTCCTATATTGACTTCCTTATTGAAGTGAGCGAGGTATAAGGGATACTCAATTTAGGCCGTCATCTTAACCACCTTCACTGCTGGGAATCCTTGTGATTCCAGATCTGCCTTGATTTCTTCCACTTCAACGAGCGGCAGGCCCTTGATCACGGCCTTTTTCATTTTTTCCGCTTCGGCCGTGAATATGTGGAAGCCGCGAGCCTCCGCTCGCAGTCCATTGGTGAGGGCGCGATGGTCCTCCATCGTGCGCACGAAGATGTTGGCCGTGCCGCCCCTGTTGTACCTAAAAGTAAAGAGCTTACCAGCCCCCAGATGTCCTTGGACCGCAGCTGTGATCTGCGCGTGTGTCATGTTCCCCAGGGTCATCACAACCGGGGGAACACGGTCTCTCCTGCCGGTACCTGCGGGGGAGAAAGTATAATTAGTATTGGCACGCTTGTTACGCGGCGCGCCGGCGCCTTCGCTTAGCTCGGGCAACTCTTCGAATCGGTTGCCACACTGGAGCGGTTGTGGTCCCCGTGGGGACATGGGCCTCTTCACGGGGTTGGACGGCCTTGTCCAGCCTCCATCTTGGGGGGCAGCCGTCTCCATCGGCTGCTGCGGCCTCGGTGGCGACGCTGGGCCTATCGGGGGGCGCCTGGGGGCAGGACCGGGTCCTGTTGCCCAAGAGGGGCCTGCTACGGGCTCCGTCATCTCCGTTTCATCGAGCGTCGTGGGAGCCGTGGTGGTGGATGGTCTCCGGGTCCTTGGGTCCTCGGGGCGGGGCTGTGGTGCGGGGATCGTAAGGCGCACGGTCCCGGTCTTCTTTCGCAGCGCAATTTGATGAGCGCCGGGCGGTACCACGACCGGGGAGTCCTCGTGGTCAATGGGGAGCATCCGGGTCGGGAACATGGTCATCTGTGTCGAACGGTGACTCCTCTTAAAAAGGGAGCACGTCTCGGGAGCTTGCGGGCGGTTTGTAGGGGCCAGCGTGGATTTTTGTACAGCGTAATACTTTGCGTGAAAAATTGCCTTGATAAAGGCAGTTGGGTGGGCGCGAGCGCCTGCTCAGTGGGCCGGCGGGATTCCTCCGGCCGGCAAAAGTAGCGGGGCCTGGCTGATTACTCAAGCCAGACAAAAAGACTTTTGTGGTTGTATCACAAACCACAAAAGAAACTGCGCAATCTGATCTCGAATCGGCGGCTTGAAAACTTTGACCCCGAACGGCATCGATACCGCACCGCCCGCTCACCTGCCGCGTGGATCGATGTCCAACATTTTTTCTATGTAAAATTTACTAGGAAAAATGAATTTTTAAATATTGCAAATGTTTATATTTTACTTGTTCATCCCCTCGGCGGTAGTCAAATAAACACTATTTTCTATATACTACCGCTGAGGAGATATTAAAAAAGCTGTTTTTCACGTATATGTATAACCATTGTTGAACAATATTTTTTACCTTTTTTGCGTGTACAAAAATCCAGGAACCTCGTAGCATAGTGAATCTTATCTCTTTCTGAGCGCTATGTTACGGGGGACCTGGGAAAAATACCAACTTAACAAAGTTTTACAAATTTGATCGCTTTGAGATCATTTTTACACATTTATTTACAAACTTTTTTATTTTTTGTCGTATCTTGGCAATCAAAAAATCTAGTTGTCAAGATACACATTCTTATAACTACTATGCATTTAAACTATTGTTATGAAAATATTTAGAAACATAACAATTATAATTAGGTACTAATTATTATTTTGATTTTTGTCTATGGTTATTTTGACAGCCATAAAAATCGGCGCAAAATAACGGGAAAAGGTTATTCTTGCAAGGTTCCAGACTTTCCAACGGAGCCCAGTTAGGCAAGGACTCAGTTGAAACGTCAAGTGCCAAGTTTATATGGAGCAATTTAAAAAACCGTTCGGAGCAAGTACGCGACGAATCTAAAAGTATAATCAGGCATCCGATCCTGAGATACGCGGAGTAATGGTTAAATGTAAAAAAAAACCCGCGCCAAAATACGCGCAATGTCGGTCGACAACTTTAAAACCCGCGTGAATTAAACGAGTGCCAAAGTGCACCGGGCCGCGTGTTCCGTTTGGGATGTAATCCACGTTTAAAGAGACAATCCTCTCTCGCTTCGTACATGTAAACCTTGAGTACGCTGAGGAATACTAGATCGTTCGGATGAGTATTGTATTTGGGTGCGTGAACGCCGCCTACCGCCATTCACTCGCGCGCCTTGAAAGGATCCACAATAATCGGGTGGATGAACACCGGAGATTGGTTTCCTAACGGGAGACTGGACGAGAGACGGAGCTGGTGGACCGGTCGCCCGCGCCGAAGCAGACGTACCCCTGGGAGGAAGGCATCTCCACTCATCCGCGTTTAGATAGTTAGATAGGATAGAATCGGTCTGATAGGGGGTAAGTCCTTTAAAATCCCATGCTTAATGTTTACCCTGTTATTATGAAATAGAGTTCAACTTAAATGTACAGAAACTTGTATTTTACTCTGATTTACTTGTGAATAAGCCCCGTATGCCCACCACCCTGAGAAGGGTTCTTTTGTTCCACCGCAGAGCTCGGCATATCTTGCCCCCGGCAAGATTTGGCGTCCAAAGGTTCCGGATCGGAACCAAAGCCGACCACTGTGATGATGACCAATCCTTATATGCACCCATTTAACAAGAGGTGTTGACCGGCTACTACCCCTAGCCTCACAAAGAAGGTACAACCCCACACACTAGCGTATCACTATGTAATTGTTATTCATGTAAGCCTTCAAAATCTTTTCTAACTCTCAAATTTAAGCGACCACCTTCGACTATGCTACCGGCAAAATGAATATGCAACATTTTGCCGGGGCATATAAACTCATTATTGGCGCGGGTAAAATCCCTCACCACTTTTGGACTCCCAGCCAAATGTCGGGCGCGAGCCATGCTTATTGCATATAAGCAGCCACATAAATAAAATAAAATTAGTTCATCTTTACCACCGAAACCAAGCGTTTTATTATCTACAAGTGACTCCTGCCCAACATCTGCCTCACCTCGCCAAGTCTTCTGCTCCAATCCTTCTGGTGTTACCTCTTCAAGACAAGCCGGCCCTCCCCTGGAAAACCGCCAACGCCAGAAGCGAGCAGAGACGACAGCACACCCAGTGCCCAACATTCACCAAGCCTGGGTGCGGGAGGCAGATTCATCATCAATATCCACTACTATCATCATCATCGGCCGTATAGGAGCATTCTCATCGATTGAAGACACGGTTTGGACCCGGCGCCTAAATCTACAGTCTTGTGCGGACTCCCGTCCAGTACACTAGACAGTTAAATAGAAGCTACATAAAAATACATCGTTTTTTAATGTGCGACATCTATTGACTTTATCTGCAAGTCTAGGATGATTTTTTTAAAACTTTATTTACTCTCATTTCTTAACCCATATAATACATAAAAAAATAGTATTTTATAACTAATTGTATAAACAAGAAATGAAAACCCACTAAGGCACTGCCTGAGTGTGGGTAATATAAAAACGATTACTATATTTCCAAGTACCTAAAGTATAAAATAAAAAAGTACGAAAATGTTTTTTTTGTTATTATAAAAAGTAAAGAGAAAGCAATATATACTACAGTTTAGAAAGTTACAGAAAGTTAACCCCCAATTTGTAATACTTAATTATTGAAGACAGTATTAGCAATTTCTAAACGAATATTTGATACAGAAAAATGTGCGGTGATTAAAATGAAGGCAATGTTTGTAGTTTTTTTTTCCTTATTAGTTTTTTTTATTTAGATAGGGTCCCATTAGCTCAGTTAATAGAACAGTGCTCCTGCAAGGCAAGGGTCCTGTGTTTGATTCATAGATGTGACCGTATGTTTTTCTGATTATTCTGTTTCAAATATTCGTTTAGGAATTGCTATTGCAATATTGTCTTCAATAATATAATATTATATGTACTCAAATGAAACAACGTAACATATGACACTGTTTAAAAAAACATGTTTTTTCCTGTTACAGGTGACAACTGTATAATATAAGTATATAAAAACACAGGAGTATTCAATAAAACATATCGGGTTAACCAACATTTGTGAACACATAGCATATTATTCCTTTTCAAGTAACACAGAACAGATTTATACCTCTGCAATCCTCCATGATCCTTTTGGAAGGATTTGTATTTTCCATGGCGTAATTATGGTCTTTGAAGACATCGCACCGTCCTGGCGGAACACGGTTGGGGTCTAAAAGTAAATTCAATTCTGAGGTGAAATTAAGTTACACATTGCATGGAACATTGAAGACAAAACAAATGGATATTCACACCTGTATTTTCGTCATAACGGATCCGATACTGTGTTAAATCGGGATAACTCCCAATTCCGGGTAGATTTAGAGTTGGCAGTGCGGAACTTCGCAGCGATCCATTGGGCTTTTTGTTTTTAATGGAGAAATGGCAGCCGCAAACAAACACATATCTCGCCATTATAGTGTACGATACGTATTCTATTCTATCGATTTGCTAGGCCCATTCGCGGAACCTGCTCTCCTCATATACTCTGTGTTTAGGATATTTGTAACGAGTGGACTGTCTGTCACTACAGCCCTTCACACAACACGGCTTGATAACTTTATCCATTTTATCTTCAGACATTTTCAAAGAACAACAACACACAACAATATGAACAAATCTGAACTGTCAAGATGGCGTCACATTCACATCCGTCACATGGTTTCAGGCATTTCCCGGGATGTGGAACGTAGCCTCTCTTTCTGTGACACGGGTCTTATGCTAGAGAGAGTGAAAGATCAAACCACGACGGCTTTTTATTGGTCAGGGCTGTAGTGACGTCATTCAAAACCAAAAAAGTACCGGAGTAATACCCCCCTGTGCGTGACTGTCTGACTGAGTGCATCGTGCCCCGGTCGGCAGGGGCAGGGGCGGAGCGGGGAACATCTGCGCGACAAACATTAGAATGGAAACAATAGCTCATCTCAGTCAGCACAAACAGCAGTGTTTTATGCTTTCTTTTCTTAAATTTCATTCATAGATTATTTTCGAACGTTTTTTCTATTAAAAGTCTCTAGTTTTGTAGTGTTTTGATGTATAATTAGCATAATGGAAGACGGAGAATCAAAATCGAAGAAAAAAAAGTACGAATCTAATTTTCAACAATTGTGGCTAGAAAATGAGACGTATAGAAAATGAGTGAGAAAGGTAGATGAAAAAAACGCGAAATGTGTATTTTGGAACGTGAAATTTACATTGAAATGGAATGGTGAAAAGGCTTTATCAACTCATCTCAACAGTGAAGCACAAGAAAAAGGCGAGAAACATTGAATCAAATTCTTTGATGACCGCATTTCTACCAAAGAAAAATTATTCTGAAGAGCTAAACGTAGCGACAATCGAAATTGCTTCGATTTATCTTGCAATTAGACACCACCACAGTTATGTGAGCACCGATTGCGGAATTGAATTGAATGCATCTCTTTATTTCGATTCACCATTATCACATAAAATTCACTCTGGCAGAACCAAAGCTGAAGCCATTGTTTGGAATGTCTTAGCACCGAACTCAATAGAGTCTACAGTACAAGACCTAAAAAGGTCTCAATCTGGAAATGAGGTTCACTTTTCGATTGCTATCGACGCCTCAAATAAAGGATCCCAGAAAATGTATCCAATAGTCATCAGATACTTTGACCAAGAAAAAGGTGTTCAAAATAAATAATGGATTTTTATCAGGATTACAACGAAACATTTCAAAAGATTTTTGAGAACATTGAAAATTTTATGCTTCAACAAGACTTAGACACAACTTTGTTGTCTGCATTCTCTGCAGACAATGCATTTGTGAATTATGGTGCTCACAATTCGGTGTACCTACCAAAAAATGAATGACAAATATTCTGACACCAAAGTCGTTAAAGCAAATTGTAATTGTCACCATCTTCACAAAGCTGGAAAAAACGCCATGAAAGCTTTATAAAAGTGTATGCGGAATTTTCGAACAGTGCAAAACGCACGATAGAATTACAATCATTTTTAGAAATTGATTACAGAAAAGTTTTACGACATGGGCCAACTAGATGGTTAAGTTTGGGGAAAGCTGTTGACCGATTGATATTGTCGTAGCCTGCTGTCGGTCGCTGCAAGTCGTGGTGAAGCAGCACGCCTTAAAATAATACGGGAATTTGTAAAAGAGTGTGGCGAAGGCGAATCCAATGACGCTAGAAGTTTATCTATAAGGATCACACTACAGGAATGTTATTTATATTTCATTCACCATTACATGAATATGCTGACAGAAGCTATACTATTGCTCCGTGACAGCTGCTGAGTTGCACCCAATTTTGAGAAACATAAAAGAGAAGGTTGAAAGCCGACTGCATGATGAATTTTACGGTGCCAAAATAATGAGAGTTTTTATGGCCTTCTGATCAGGATCAATTAAAAAAAGAAGCCAATGAGGTTTACAGAAGAACTGTAATTTTGAGGATTCTGTATTCAAAATCTTTTCCAAATTCGATCTAACGAGTGCAGTAAGTTACGAAGATACTGTGGAAGCTGTCGAATCACTTGGTTTGAAAAATGTCCACGAAGATATACTTTATGACGAGACCCGAAAATTAAATCAAGTATTTCCTCAGTTCGTACAATCTAGTGATTCAATATTGCCTGTTGATTAACGATGGGTTCAGTTATTCAAAGTCACCCGAACCTTCACCGAACTGCAAAAAATAATTGGATTTTTTTATTCAATCCCTATAAGCAATGCTTTTGTTGAACGCGTGTTTTCTTTAATGGGAAATTTGTAGACAGGCGAGCAAAACTACTTGTCAGTGGACATGGTGAAGGCAGAGATAATTTTTAAGATTAATTACAATATGAATTGCCGAGAATTTTTGAAGTTTTTGAAGAAACCTGTTTTTGAAAGGCGGCAGCCCTAAGTGTGCCTCAGTTGTTTGGTCTCCAATTTACAAAAACCACATAAACAACATCGAAGCAATCCAAAACAAATTCTTTAAATATATTTGTTACAAGTCATTTGTAAGATTTAATAATTATGCAGAAGCAGCTTCATACTTTAAAATTGATTCACTGTGTGTACGGAGGCATCATAATTGTTAGGCACTATTCCTGTATAAAGTAGTTAACAATAATATTTAATGCCCAGAGGTGCTAAACAAGATTCCATTCAATGTACCTGCGCGTTCAACACGCTCTTGTATCCTGTTCAGGGTTGATCATAGCAAAACCAACTCTAAGCAGAATTCTTGCCTGAACAGACTATGCAATAATTATAATAGCGTATTAACCAAGGTTTATATTTTCAGTTGCGAACTTACCAAATACAAGAGGTCCATAAAAAAATATTTCTCTGATGGTTTGTGCATAGTGCTTATGTCTTTATTGTTTATATCTCTATTATGATTTGATTTATATCTACAATCTCCATGGCTATAAATGTATTGTTTCGTAAATTTTTCGTTTTATTTATTTATTTTTTCATGTTCTCCATAAAACGGTTATACACCAATTTATTATGGAGAAGATTACAAATTAAAGGTTTTCACAGGCAGTTTTACTATTTTGTGACATATGTTATAAGATAGTTACTGAATTGTCTGTTGGTGACATTGAAAATGTCGATGGCTAATGCAGAATCGTTAAGCAGTTGAGTCGCTCTGTTTATTGGCGCGTTCTGACAGGCAGAAGTCCTCGCTTTATGTAATCTTTTGGTATGTATAATTTTTAAATTCATATTCCTTTCTCACAAATTTAAATTATGTTGTCTCAGTTAAAGTCACAAGAAGGAAATCCATAATTGATTTTATTTTACTAAATTACACTTATGTACAAACTGATTAAATGTAAAACGTCGATTTTCCAAAAATGAATAAATAAATAAAAAACATTAATATGTGACTTTTGGAACATGAAGAAAGTATTTCTCCACTGTGAATCCGCGTGTCTCCGTGAAGGTCGGTTTTTTGATAAAATGCATAGTTTCACAAGGAACATGAAAAAGGTTTTTCTCCACTGCGAATCAGCATGTGTCCCGTTAATTTGCTCTTTTTATAACATGCATAGTTGCACACGGAACATGAAAAAAGTTTTTCCTTACTGTGAATCCGCATGTGTCGGTTAAGGTCGTTTTTTTGATAACATGCATAGTTGCACAAGGAACATGAAAAAAGATTTACTCCACTGTGAGTCAGCATGTGGATCTTTAGTTGACCCTTTCGATAACACGCATAGTTGCACAGGGAACATGAAAAAGGTTTTTCTCCACTGTGGGTCAGCAAGTGTATCTTCAGGTTACCCTGGTTATAACTTGTATAATCGCACTCCGAACATGAAAGAGGTTTTTCTCCACTGTGAGTCAGCATGTGCCTCTTCAGCTGACCCTTTTTACAACACGCATAGATGCATACGGAACATGAAAAAGGTTGCTCTCCACTGTGAGTCAGCATGTGTTGCGTTAGGTTGCTCTTGCGATAACATGCATAGCTGCACACGGAACATGAATAAAGTTTTTCTCCACTGTGAATCCGCATGTGTCCGTTAAGGACGCTTTTTTGATAACATGCATAGTTTCATAAAGAACATGAAAAAGGTTTTACTCCATTGTGAGTCAGCATGTGGATCTTTAGTTGAACCTTTCGATAACACGCATAGTTGCACAGGGAACATGAAAAAGGATTTTCTCCACTGTAAGTCAGCATGTGTGCCTTCAGGTTACCCTGGTTATAACTTGTATAATCGCACTCCGAACATGAAAGAGATTTTTCTCCACTGTGAATCAGCATGTGTCTCTCCAGCTGACCCTTTTTACAACACGCATATTTGCACACGGAACATGAAAAAGGTTTTTCTCCACTGTGAGTAAGCATGTGGCTCGTTAGGTCGCTCTTTCGATAACATAGTATATAATAATTTCGATAACATATGCATAGTTGCATACGGAACATGAAAAAGGTTTTTCTCCACTGTGAGTCAGCATGTGGATCTTTAGTTGACCCTTTCGATAGCACGCATAGTTGCACAGGGAACATGAAAAAGGTTTTTCTCCACTGTGAGTCAGCAAGTGTCTCTTCAGGTTACCCTGGTTATAACTTGTATAATCGCACTCCAAACATGAAAGAGGTTTTTCTCCACTGTGAATCAGCATGTGTTTCTCCAGCACAGTTGCACAGGGAACATGAAAAAGGTTTTTCTCCACTGTGAGTCAGCAAGTGTCTCTTCAGGTTACCCTGGTTATAACTTGTATAATCGCACTCCAAACATGAAAGAGGTTTTTCTCCACTGTGAATCAGCATGTGTTAGGTCGCTCTTTCGATAACATGCATAGCTGCACACGGAACATGGAAAAGGTTTTTCTCCACTGTGAGTCAGCATGTGGCTCTTCAGTTGACCCTTTTTACAACACGCATATTTGCACACGGAACATGAAAAAGGTTTTTCTCCACTGTGAGTCAGCATGTGGCTCGTTAGGTCGCTCTTTCGATAACATGCATAGCTGCACACGGAACATGAAAAAGGTTTTTCTCCACTGTGAGTCAGCATGTGCCTTTTCAGCTGACCCTTTTGACAACACGCATAGATGCATACGGAACATGAAAAAGGTTTTTCTCAACTGTGAGTCAGCATGTGTCTCTTTAAATTTCGCTTTTGAGCATTTGAATAGTTGCACTTGGAACAAGAAAAAGGTTTTTCTCTTACATGGGTGCGAAAGTTCGTTGCAAGATTTGACTTAGGAGAGAAGGAGTAGTTGCGATGGGGAGGAGTGAACCCTTTTTCCACAAAATGCTTCCGAAGATCTGTCAACAAATTTGAAAAATAACATGGATGAAAATTATTCAGTTAAACTTTAAGTAAATAAGCGAAGTAAGTTCGTAGAAACGTTATAAAATATAGGAGGGGCCGAAGTTTTCAAGTTTACAATGAAAATTGGTTTTACTTGCTGCCTTAGTAATTCTTCCAAAGCGTTCCAAGCATTCTTCTTTAACATCCGGCAGGTCTATGTCAATTTTCATATAAGTAAGCCCCGCTTCATCTTGTCGGAGTCCAAGATCCGCGTTTATGGTAACTGTTTCCACATTAGTGCTTCCTGAAATAAAAAGGGGTAAAAATAGAATGGATCTTTGCATGGCCAGCCTTGAACCAAATTCACTTAGTCGGCATAGGAGAGGTAGGAGTTGGGTCGATGGGCAACAATAATATTCATAAAGGAGATAAAAAGGAAAGGTGTAGGTAACACGATGATAGGTACCAACAAGCACCTTAAGTAGGGAGTTGTAAGTCAATGGGATAGTGTTTTTGCAATCAATATTTATTAATTTTTAACGTATAAAAAATACGTGTAATTTACACCATGTTTCAATAAAATTAGGGGAAAATAGAGGAACCGACAACTTATTGTGAACAGTATAATTATGTTAAAATAGTGCTGTATTTTGGTAGTTTCCGGCAAGGACGCATTTAAGGGTAAATACCCAATACACCTAATTATAAGACAGGATGAAACAAGTATATGTCCTGTTTGCACGACATTTCAAAACAGACATGGATTACGGACATCCGTATTTAAAGTTCTATATTTTACACATATGTAATGCAACTGGCTGTATGAGTACTCTCCGCATATTGCAAGAATTCCTTCGTTACAGCTGGGAGGTCGAAATCTAAATCCGAAAATGCAATTTCACCTCCACCTTCTTCCTGGATCCCTGGTTCCGTCTTGATGGATATAGTATCTGGCTTCAGTAGATCCATGGTCTGCTTTGGTAATTAGTTTAACCCTGAAACAGAACAAAGTTGTTACGGAATTCAGTTTTTAAAATTTGGCTTCTCAAGTCGTAACAAAAATACACAATAGAAAACCTTGAAGTTATGACAAAGGTTGAGAGAAACGTCGTTTATCTTGGGAAAACTCTTTATTTATTTACTGTCTATTTCTAGCGCCATTCCGTTGTAATCCACCTGTGATTAAACAACTGTTATCCGTATATTTGTTATCATTTTAATAAAATGCATTTGAAATACTAATCATTTAATAGGTTGATGTCATATTGACAGTTTAAAGCATTCTGCTGTGACAAAACGCCCGATGATTCACTAACTAAACTGGAAGAACGGCCGCTACCAAAATGAATAGCAATGAATTTTAGTATTATTTCTTACCAATAACCCTCAAATGCATGGTATAATAAGTTTAACAGGGCGGGATAAACAGACTGTAGAAACAGGAAGAAAAATTGTCGGAGAAGAAAGCACATGTCAAAAAATATACAGGTTAAGCATAGACAAGAATGAAGTCATAGATAATAATTAATTTTCATGAAACTAGCCTTTTAAGAACCAGATAGTTTCTACTTTAATTTTTCTGGGTACGATAAATACGCCTCTCTTAATAGTAGTACAGTATACATTAATCATTTTCTAACAAAAAAATGCATTCATAAAATTATATTTTGTGCTAAACAAAAAAGAATCGTGGCGCCCTTCTTATCAGGACTAGGAAATTCTTTTTTCTGATAGAGAAGACATGTCCAATAATTATCTTTAATTTAATATCCTTATATAAATGTATAAATTAAACTCTTAAACGAAATAAAAAATAATGAGTGTTTCATTTTCCTGTAAAGCAGAGAAATGTCAAAATTCGATGCTGTCGTAAAAAACCCATCTTCATATATCATATTAAGTAATTTAAAAACGGGTTGTTTCGGAGAATTTTCATAATTCTTCAAATTTGAAAGTTAATTTTTATATTCTGTGCTAGATTTATTCAATTTCTGTTACTATTTTAGTTTTGTCAAGCTACTAGCCCATAAATATATGAAAACAGAATTTGTATAAAACTTTCACAGAACCTTGAAATTTGATCAATTGTTCAAATTCTCTATTATAATCCTTCCCTATAATTGATTTCAAATATAATTCTATTTTTATTTCAAATTTCAAGTAATCTTAAATTATTTTTGAGACAGATTGATTGTTCATCTTGGAACAAGATTCTTCCTGACTTGCGCTGTCCTGAGAAAATGAGCAGTAAAGAAGGATACTTAAAGCTCATTTTTGCAGGACAGGACTATGTAATATACATTTTTCATATTTTGATGGAATATTTCGACATTTTAAACATTTTTTTAAAAATAATATTTAAGGATAATGAATGGGGTAGGCTGCGAATGAGAATTTTGTTGTTTATGGTCGCGCCTTTTTTTAGTTTCCTTTATCCTCGTCGAGGGTGTGTGACGTATTTTTGTTGCGCGCAAATTTTTTTCTTCACATATTATGGTTAAGAGGACCAATATGCTACGTACAAAAAGCCCAAGGATGTCGATGATAGTTAGTGGTTTATTTATGGGTCTGGCCTTGAAACCGACACGCCCAACTCCGTTTTCTTTTAGAAAAAAATAACAGATCTCGTTGGCTTAGAGTTTGACATTTCGCTCAAGGCCACGCGGGAAACGACATGGTTGCCGAAATTAGTTAAATTATATAATTTCGTGTCTAAAATATTGCTTGTTAAAGTTCTTTGGCATAAAAATGTAAGGCCAGGGTAGCGTTAGCGAATTACAAACATATATTCAACTTGATGTACTACCTACGTAAGTTCACCTTTAAAGTGAATTAAAAATGTGTTTATAATTTATTATTTTTCCTAATAAACCAAAGTACATGGCTAATGGGGTAATTCTTGTTGTAATTTTAAATAAAATGTATTAGCTGTTCTGTATAATTATTAAAGCTATAATGTGTTAGTGTAGTAATGTAATCAATCATTAATTTCTCAGGTTAATTACACATATATACATCTATAAACTGTTGTTTTCAAAATAAATAATAATAATAATCAACAATACCATAAAATACAAA
This sequence comes from Hesperophylax consimilis, assembly GCF_061612785.1. Lineage (NCBI taxonomy): Eukaryota > Metazoa > Arthropoda > Insecta > Trichoptera > Limnephilidae > Hesperophylax > Hesperophylax consimilis. The sequence continues at coordinate 3,604,182 of NC_142852.1, forward strand.
TAGTGAATATAATATGCTAATTATCTTTTGATTCTTGCATACGAAAAACATATTTTTTATGCATCTTTTATATGATAACAGACTTTATTCATCATTGATATAAAAATGAATAATGATAAACAAAATGATAATCCTAAACGTAACGAAGAAATGCCCTTGGTCAATGTCAAGGTCAAGGAGACACACACAGGACAGTATTAGTACGCACACCAAACAAAAGACGTACTCTAATGCATAAGCTAATAAATCAAACGTAGAAACCCAGAAACCGTTAGACAACAGCCCGCGGTCCAATACTAAGGACGGGTTGTTTCGGAGAATTTGAACAATTCATCAAATTTCAACGTTCATTTCCGGGTTCTGTGAAAGTCCTATTCAAATTCTGTTATTATATCATTATAGGCCAGTTGCTTGAAAAAACTGAAATTAAAACAGAGCTTGAAAAAATCTTTCACAGAACTGGAAAATGAACGTTGAAATTTGATGAATTGTTCAAATTCTCCGAAACAACCCGTCCTAAGACATCTCGGAATTATCAAAACAACGATAATACCGGTTTTACAATCGTGAAAAAACGAAAAGTATATAAAAATCACAAGGGAACGGGGCCCATATCTATGATCAAGCTGATTTAAGATTGCAGATTGAAGAAACATTGTAAAATATTCTACACGTGTTTTCTTCTGCCAACCTTCTTAAGTAACGATTCTTCAAAAGAAATCGACTGTTCTGTCTTCGAATGCCTTGAAAAGGCTGAATACACAGTTTGTTGCTCGCTGTTGCTGTGAACGTTCGTCGAAAGGATATGTCCTCGAATTACTCAGATTTACTGATTAAATTGAAGAAAACTTCGCAGGAAAATGAGACTGCTTTTAAGAACAAGTGATTGACCAGAATTCAGTTATAGGAGACATGGTTGGTACGAGTTTACCGTACAGAAACAGAAAATTATTGTCACTTAAAAATTCAACCGATTAAAGTGAATTCTTAAATAAACTAATTTAACAACTAATTTTAAAATTTATCGACTGTCTTGGCTTACTGAATTTAATAAACTTTAAAATATCATCCAGAACGACTAGGCTAAACGACTTATTCCAAATGATATTAGTTCTATATTAGATTCAAAGCATTATCATTATTCACAGCTACTTTCATTGCTGAGTACCAGAAAAATGTACTTATCTCCGATTCCACTTATTTTCAACGTTAAATGCAACTATTTTTGCTATGATAATTTCAATGCGGAAAATGGAATGTTCGGTTTTTCAAATTATTAATTACAGTTGATAAAAATCTTTATAAAAATCAAACTTAATGTCAACATATTCTATTGATTGATATTTAAGCCTACAGATTTCTCACTCTTCCTGAATATTAGGTTTTTGATTTAAACTACATTTTGATTTTCTCATTGTTACGGCGTGAATGGACTGTAATTTGCGATATTTTGTGAATTTGTTTGATTTGACTTACCAATATCTCCAAGCTGTCGACACCTTCCACTTTGCTCTGCTTAATCACCGGTAGGGTAATTGTTAGTATTGGACGAGAGGTCAGGAAAGGGAAATAGTGATATTGGTTTTGCGAAATGGTCAATGCGTTAGAGATTATTATGCATTTTGTCACGGCGATCTTTTGCGGTATAACATTTGATGTTTACAGCGCGGCGCGGTGGTTTTAATACCTCAAGATAGGTTATGCGGAAGCGGTAGGTCGGTTGAACCTTGCGGGCGGCGCGGTAATTTTAACACAACTGACTCACGTAGGTAAAATGCGCGGGACGCGGGCGGGAGACAACCGAACCAAAATATTATATGCAACAATTATAACTGGCCCGAGCATGCCCCCCGCCTTGACCAATGGTCAAAGTCACTAATATAACAAAGAAACACGTTATGAAAGGCTTTAATAAACAATTCTGAACCTGCGGTAGAACTAAATTCTAAATTAACTAAATCTAAGATAACAATACTAAACTTGTGGTAGATCTAAATTAACCAACTAAATCTAAGATAACGTTAAAGTTATTGTGTAGGCAGGGGACAGAGTTTAACGACTGCCCTGCGATATGTTCCGGAGTTAGTCTTAACGTCCGCAACGCGGATCACCCCATCTACGCCGGGGTGGACGTTTACCACTACGCCAATAGGCCATTGTAGTGGTGCGATATTGTCACTCTTAATTATTACCACGGTGCCTTTCGTTATTGGATTCGAATTTGTATTCCATTTCTGACGCGATTGCAGCGTGTTCAGATACTCCATTCGCCATCGATTCCAGAAAGTCTGGACGAGATGATGTATTAGTGAATTACGAAAAAAAATTATTAAGCTATGATAATAATATTTTAAATGTTGTAGGTAAAATGTCGGTTAAGGTCGCGTTTAATTATAAATGTGTTGACACGGAATTCATCATAATTAAAAACGGTAGTACAAGCATCGTAGGTAGAAATTTTTTGAGATGTTTTGGTGTTAAATTAAGTGGAATAAATCTAGTGAATAGTGAGGAAGTTGATCATAATATTCCAAGTGTTTTAAAGTTAAAATTTCCTAAAGTTTCTTCTGATAAGCCGGGACGTTTCAAAAACTACGAGGCAAATATTGAGGCTAGGTCAGACTTCAGGCCAAAGCTTATTAACCCCAGACCGATTCCATATAGTTTACGTGATAAAGTCGAATGTGAATTATGAAAAATGTTAAAGGAGGGTATTATTGAAAAAGTGGAAATTAGTGATATAGCTAGTCCGATTGTTATTGTTAAGAAAAAGGATGGTTCAATAAGAATATGTACTGATTTTAAAAATACGTTAAATCCTATGTTAGCACCTTTGAAATATTCTTTACCCAGAATTGAAGATTTAATCTCATCGTTAAATGGGGCGAAATATTTTGCAAAGATTTATTTATTATTATTACATTTATTACATACAATATATACAAATATAAAAGGAAGCTTTGACTGTCCAACTAGGAAGTTTCCCGTTTTAGGACAGTCAAATTGGCAGGTTGCGTGTACATAATTCCAGGTAGGTACATGTAAAATATAAAATAAAATTAAAATATAACATATAAATGTAAGAAAGAAAAATAGAAAGAAAATATTTTTTTAGAAAATACAATTTAGCAGTAATAAACAATAAAATCCAGATAGGTACATGTAAAATATAAAATAAAAATATAATAAATCAATGTAAGAAAGAAAAATAAAAATATATTTTTTAGGTAAATACAAAATACAAAATCGAAGAAATCAACTCAGACTACGTTTTTTAATAATTTTTCGGAATCTGTCCTACCTAAGTCTAATAACCATTTTGTAATTTTAGTACCGAAGGCTGATAATTCACACAGTTTAAATTGAGAGGGGATTTTGTTGTATATTTTTGGTCCCAGGTATGAGAAAACTTGTTGATAAGCCGCAGTATTGCTAGTTGGAATAGAAAGGTCGTTTCTGCTCTTACTTCTGGTTTGATGATTATGATCGACTGTTATAGTTTTGTTTTTATTTTTGTGTACGCAAATTGTTATTTTTTTTATGTAACACTGTCGAACATCAAGCACATTAAACTCCTTGAAGATTTGCGTAATGCTTTTACATAGATTTCGTTGAACGAAAAGTCGAGAAAACTGTGTGTAATTTCAACTCATATTGGTTTGTTTGCATATAAGGTGTTACCTTTCGGACTATCAACAAGTCCGGCTATTTTTATGCAGATAATAGCATCTATTATGTGTGGTTTTAAAAATGTTCGTGTATTTCTAGACGATATATTCGATAACTCTAAAGAGGAATTAAATTCTGTTTGATTGTAGCAATTATTTTTTAGTTTTAATTAGTGATTTAAATATTGAATGTATAGAATCTGATCATTTAATCTGATCATTTAAATACTATATCTACAGAAATGGAAATAAATGCGGAAGCCATTAAGATAAGTTCGGAAAAGGATATAATTATTTCAAGTATTATAAATTATTTAAATACAGGATGGCCAGAAAAGAAAAATTTAAATGCTGATTTATTAAAATTTTGGTATATGAGAGATAAATTGTCGGTTCATAATGCGTGTTTGCTTTATAATAACAAGCTAGTGATTCCAGTGGAATTAAAGGAATCAGTTTTGAAATTTATTCATCAGTCGCATTTAGGTACTTATAGTAAAATCGAAATGTTTGGCGAGAAATTACTGTTTCTGGTTCATCGCCTTTTTTAAAAATAGGCAAAAGGAAGCTGAATTTCCATTTAGTAGGAAAACATTCTGTTCGTAAAGACTGATTAACAGCAAATATAAAGGATACGCCAGATTGGTAGCACAATTATTCAAAAATACAGGAGGTATTTGATCTGGTCCACCACTTTTGCTTTGATCTAGTAATTTTAGTTCAGTCAATATATATATATATATTTTTTTATAATTATTTTTTATTTTTAATAATATGTTTTACATGGGACATAATTCATTTTACATCATTGGTTTTTTACTGCTCTTCCATTGAAAGCATTTGCTTGTGTATGGAAGGGGAGTGTACATAAATGTTGTTGTTAGTTAGTACTTAAATAATTCATTGTACATAAATGTATGTTTGCTGTAATATTTCTTTGAAAAGTAGTGAAGGATAATATATTAATTTATTAAATTTTTAAAAAAGAAAGGAAGTTATGGAAAACTAAGGATATTTGTGAGATTAATTAAGTGACAGTAGTTTTTTTTTTTTCAGAATATTTTTAAAGTGTCTCTTGACAGAGAGCAGTATTCGGGTTTTATCATTAATGCTTCTGATTTCTTCTGGTAAACGATTGAAAAAAGTTCTTCCCTGGTAAGTATAATGATGTTGTGCAAAAGACGTATTTAGTTTTGGGCATAGAAAAACATGTCTAAGTCGCGTTCTGTTTTCATTTAAAAATTGATATTTATCTTTTTCTTTTATAATTTGGATTAATGAGTTTTTAATATATAGGTCTTTAAATGTAGGTACTTGAAATTCTTCAAACAGGCGTTCTGTTGGGTAGTCAAAGAATTTTTTTAATATAATTTTAATAATTGTTCTTTGTATAATTTCAATTGGAAGAAGGTTACATTTATACGCGGATCCCCAACTAATAATAGCGTACTGTAAAGTGGATTGAACTAAGGCATAGTAAATTAAATATAGATTTTTTATCGACAGAAAGTTTCTAATTCTTAAAAATATATATATTAATTTTCTAATTTTGTTTACTACTTGACATATTTGTTCTTTCCATTTCAGATTTTTATCAATAATTACTCCTAGATATTTAATTTTATGGTAAATATTCGGAATCGCTGGACAAGGATTGTATGAAATATTTTAAAATAAAACCTTCTGATTTACCTTAATTACTATAAAAGGAATCTGACTGCATTTGGGATATTTTTAATTTTAGCATTTTAATTTTTAATTACGTAAATCGAAAATTCACTCTCGTTGTAAGGGATGACAGCTGGAATGATTTCTGTTGATGACATTTTCTCTGGTTGGTATTTCTGATACGAGTGGCTAGAATTTGAATCATTTCTGAATGCAAATTCTATTTAGGTACTGTTTTGGCCAAACTCGAAAAATAAAAAATTTAAATTATTTATAATTAGGTATTATTGCAATTATTGTTTTATTTAACCTAAACTATAGTAACCTAACCTATAATAATCAAACCTAAACTAACCTAACCTAACCCATAATAATCCAACCTAACCAAACACACCTAACTTAACCGATAATAATCCAACCTAACCTAACCTATAATAATCCAACCTTACCTAACCTAACCTATATCCTAATAATAATCGAACCTAACCTATAATAATCGAACCTAACCTACAATAATCCAACCTAACCTAACCTAACCTAAATCCTAATAATAAACCAACCTAACCTATAATAATCCAACCTAACCTATAGCCCAATAATAATCCAACCTAACCTAACCTATATCCCAATAATAATCCAACCTAACCTAACCTAACCTATATCCTAATAATAATACAACCTAACCTAACCTATATCCTAATAATAATCCTACCTAACCTATAATAATCGAACCTAACCTATAATAATCCAACCTAACCTATAATATCCAATCTATCCTAACCTAACCTAAATCCTAATAATAAACCAACCTAACCTATAATAACCTCACCTTTTTTAATTTTTCTATTTTATAAAACATACCTAAATATGTTTATTTCATTTTTCGAGTTTGGCTAAAATAGTACCTACCTAGTATTTGCACATGGTAAAAAATATAGCCACTCGTATCAGGAATACCAACAAAAGAAAATTTTATCAACAGAAACCATTCCAGCTGTCATCCCATACAACGAGAGTGAATTTTCGATTTACGTAATTAAAAATTAAAATGCTAAAATTAAAAATATCCCAAATGCAGTCAGATTCCTTTTATAGTAATTAAGGTAAATCAGAAGGTTTTATTTAAAAATATTTCATATAATCCTTGTCCAGCGATTCCGAATAATTACCAATTTTATTTGTTGTTTTTAGTACTGTACAGTTTGATTTGCAATAGTTTTGGCTGTGAATTTTAGTATTATTATGTATGACAATGTTAAAATTTTTAGGAGTATCATTTGTATGGATTGCAAATGGAATTACAAATGTCTTTTCATTATTAAGTGACAATAAATTAGTGTCGAAAAATTTTTTGAGCGTGTTGATGTCTTCTGTGGCCTTTAATTCTACATTTTCCCAAGTCTTATCACTTATTATTAATACTGTATCATCGGCGTATGACGTAATTTGACCGTGTAAAGGTTGAAAAAAAATATCGTTTACATAATTGAATACGTGTATTAATTAAGGCGCTAAGTGCCCAAAAAATCGAAAACGATGTTTTTACAGAAATGTATTCTATGTACCGATGCCAATAACTCTAAATAGGATCCAAGTGCCTCAGGCAGTTCAAAAAAATACAATAAATTGATGAAGTCTGGCATCGCTGTAACTCCATTGGTATGTTATCTTTTAAAATGGTTTAAGTGCCACAACAGTGTTCATTGACATTCCATATAAAATGGCTGGCGATGATGTGTTGATAGTCGCGAGGTTGCTTGTAAAACGCCATCAAAAAGGTAAAGGAAGTGTGCAAAATGCAAAAAAAAAACTAAAAACCAGTAGCCAATAGTATTCCACACTAAATAATAAAGTCATTCCTGCCAAAAAACCACCAAATTCTGAGGTATGTGTATAATATTATTTTTCTGTACATTTTGTTAGTTTTGGTACTGACGCGCAGTGATGTGCATGCCTGTCGTAATAATATTATTCATTCATATGGTAAATATTAATTTCGAATCCAATCATTTTGTAAACAGATAATTCTTTTAAAACCACTGTTTATCGTATGTACTCGTAACTTTTAATTTATTATACCTACTTATTTCATGGAAAATAATAATTAAGTTTTTAGTGTCGTTATGTTTCATAAAGCCGTTTCCAATGATATATTGGTCTTTCGTGATGTTGATAACAATAATATTAATAAAAAAACATGCATTTAGTGATATAATAAAAATAATATTTTATTCCAGGATGTGGGGAGGTTAGTGCAATCCCACACGTCCCATATAGATAAAGCACTGTTTTTTTTTATACATGGTGTCCGGAAACTCGTAGTACAAGCGGGAAACTGGAGAATCTACACCACATGGGGAACCCAAATAAACATAAAATTTTTTGATTTGAGCATTTTTATCAAAAACAAAAACAAAAAAAAAAAATATTTTCGGCTATTTCAGGGTTAAAATGCTAATAATAATTTCAATCCATTGCATCGCGTCGGCGTCTCAGATCGAATGACGAAAAAATTTTAACCCTGAAATAGCCGAAAATATATATATATATATATATATATATTTTTTTTTGATGAAAATGCTCAAATCAAAAAACTTTATGTTTATTTGGGTTCCCCATGTGGTGTAGATTCTCCAGTTTCCCGCTTGTACTACGAGTTTCCGGACACCGTGTATATATGACCTCCGAACTTTTATTAATCAAAATGTATGCTTTCACAATACATAATGGGGTTGGCCACGCAAAGCTAATTGAAGATGTCACCATCGGTGAAGAGTTTCAACCAAATGTCAAATACAAAATTATCTATGCTATTTCCATACATTTTGGTAGGTAGGTATTGTATTATTTTCTTAAACTGTTTATTATAATTTGCATTTTGTTTGGTAGAGCGGTACCTACTTTTGAAATACTGTATTCCTTTTAAAATATGTTTATAGGTTTTATGAAAAGTTATATTCCTATGTTTAATTTTCACACACCGACACTTTTTATTATGTTTGAATCATTTAAATAAATATGTACTTGTACATCAGAATAATTTTTTATTAAATTAAACAAATAAGTGATTTGTTTTATTTATATGCACATCCCTATTCCCCATGTGAAGGTTGTGCACTTAGATCTGCCAGAGCCCCTGAGTTGGCACTTAGAGCATTAAATAAAATTCTTATTGTGGAGCTTCACCGTAACCGTCGTTGTCCGTTTTAAACTTTTATTTTGTAGAAATGCAAAATTAATTTATGCTTTTAAATTATGGAAGCCGTCGAGATTGTTCTGTACTACTAAGTAACATTTTTACAAAGGGTAGGCCACATATAATTTTATTAGACAAATCAGTATTTTGTTACAGCAAGCAGTTCTAGTTTTTGGCACTTAGCGCTTTAATTAATACATGTATTCAATATAGTAAATAGAATTGGTCCAAGCACTGTACCTTGGGGGATTCCAAAGCTTGTAATCTCTTGATCACTATTAACACCATTGATTTTTACTAATTGAGGACGGTTTTTTAAGTAGTCGGTGATCCATTTAATCGCGTTGCCTTTTATGCCGATATTATTCAATTTTTTTAATAGCATCTCATGGGATATGCTATCGAATGCCTTTCTAAGGTCAATAAATATACCCGCACATTTTTTACTTTTATCTAGTGATTCGTAAATGTATGAAGTTACGTTAGCAATAGCATCTTGTGTGCTGAGTGATTTTATAAAGCCAAACTGGTTTTTGTATAATATTTTATTATTATCTAGAAAATTTACCAATTGTTTTTTAACTATTTTTTCAAAGATCTTTCCTATATTAGAAATTAGACATATTGGGCGATAATTCGTTGCTTGATGTGGATCTCCAGATTTGTAAATAGGTGAGATTATTGTGGTTTTGTAGTTCATTGGAAAAATTCCATTTGTTAAACTTAAGTTTATTAAATGGGTGATAGGTTTTATTAAGTGAGGTTTCATAGTTTTTAACATGTGTGTCGTAATAGAATCAAAACCGGGGGACGAACCTCCTTTCATATTTTCTATTGTTTTCGAGATTTCACATTCTGTTGTTGTTTCAAACATTGAAAGTATATTACGTTTCTGTATATTTTTATTTTTATGGTTTTCTTGGTTTGAAGGCTTATGAATATTTTTCGCAAGATTTTTCCCAACATTTGCAAAGAAGGAATTAAATATGTTTGCACATTGTTTAGGCTGTATATTGGCATCTATAATTTTTTTATCATGTTCAATGTACTTAATGTTTTGTGTTTTTTTTTGTATTTTCTATGGCGAAATTAACAGTTTTCCACATTTGTTTATGGTTATTTTCTGAAGATAATATATTTTTTTTTATTTTTTTTTTATTATTTAATATTTGTATGTTTTTTACAATAAATATACAATTATACATATTATACAGTGTTATCAAGGTAAATAATAATAGCTTTTCCTCACCATAAAGAGACGAGGCTCTTGTGTTTGGTGAGTGAATCCTAGCTCAATTATATGGAATCATGTAAGTAAGTAAATAATATATTTGCAAAACCAAAGGGATAAGTAAGAAATAGGCAAGATTTATCAATAATACAGTTTCAAGATTTGAAGGAAATAATAATAAGAGTAAGATATGGACTTTTATAGTAGTTTTAGGTAATTTTTTAATTTTATTTTAAATTCCTGAATATCTTCAATATTTTTTAGATATAATGGAAGGATGTTAAAATATGTTATACCTAGATAGAGATAGGTATTTTGTGTGTGTTTTGTATTAAGTTTTGGGATTTTGATAGTTTTTTGATATCTTGCTGATGAATTGAATTGTAAGTTATTTAACTGTATTTCTTTATAAATTTGTAGAATTGAATATTTTTTATATATATTGTCTATTGTGGGAACATTGAATATTGAAAAGAGAATCTCAGTAGAAAATTTGGATGGTTTTTTCAATATTACTTTAATTATCAATCTTTGAACTATTTTTTTATTTTTAAAATACTCTTCTTTACTTTTTTTGATATAAGATGTTAATTTATTTTTATATTTTTTATAGAAAATATATGCTTTTTCATCTTGGGGATTTTTTAAAGTTATTTTGTAAAGTTTTTCTTTATTTCTGATAGATATAATAAGTCCTTTGGTAATCCAAGGTTTTAAACATCTTAATTTTGATTTTATGTGTGTTGTTATCTCAGTTGTCGAATTTTTAATGTGTTGTGACATAATATTTTCGAAGTTAGTCGAACAAATTTCAGTATCATCACTGTTTAAAACATTATTCCAATCTTCCTTTTTTAATTTTTCAGAGAGAATAGTCATATCTATTGTTGATTTTTTGGTTAATAAATTATGTTTTTTATTTAAATATTGAAGACAATATTAGTGATTTTTTTAAACGAAAATCTGAAACAGAAAAATCAGAAAAGGAAACGGTCACATCTGGGACTCGAACCCAGGACCCTTGTCTTTCCGGGACAATGCTCTACCAACTGCGCTAATGGGACCCTATCCTACTCGGTCACTTTTAACTGTATCATACTTCGAATAAGAACTACCAACATTGTCTTCATTTTTTCACCGCACATTTTTATTGGCAACTATCTTTATGTATGATCGCAAGATTCAACCCGAACTAAATGCAATCCAGACAGCGTGTGTATGTTTTTTATGTTTAATATTATTATTATACAGAAGTAAGCATGAGTGATGATCAGTTATGTTAGTTTTCCAAACAATTGATTTTATTTTGTGAAGATCTTTAATGTTTACATTTGTCCAAATGTGGTCTAAACAAGATGGAGTATGTTATTTTATTTCCCTAGTATTTTTATTTATGCAAGATATAAAATTTTGTTCAGTCATACAATTGATGTATTCATTTTTGTTATTATTTTCTATTTTTTCATTAATATTAACGTTAAAATCTCCTACGACGAAGCAAAGTTTATTTTTTAATTTTAATAATATGTATTTGAGGTCATTAATAAATGTAATAATACTCGAGCCATGCGTTCTATAGTGTTAGCAGCGCATTCAAATACTGCCGCCACAGTGTTTAGTTCACCAATTGGCCGGCAGAGGCGCTGCTGGTTGAAGGCGGGAGCGACTCCACCGCCACCTAGCGGACACCCGCGGGACGAGCACGGCAAGCGGCTGAGACTGGGAACTGCGCAATGCGCGATATAACCTTACTGAATATTGGATGTTATTATTGTAATAGACCGTGAAGACAATATAATATTTCATCATAACCATTTACTTAGCGTTTTATTATTGCTAACATCAGAAGTGGGATTCGGAAAAGCATTGGCTTTTAGAATACGCCTGACTTAAAATATCGTGTTGTGAAAACAATGCAGCGGCGCCATTGCGGCATTCACGAGTTTTTGTTTACTTTTGGTACTGATACCGGTGACGGTTACTTTTGTTTGTGATAATTTGTGTATCAGCGTGAAATATTTGGACTACTTTGTGAATTTACGTAAAAATGCCGCGTAATTACAGTGATGACAGTTTGTGAGGGCGGAGGAACGCTTTACTCCTATGCATAGCTTATGTTACCGCCGAAACTTCATTGAAGATTTGATTTTTATATGGTGCGTGAAAATTCATTTGCGATTCAATGGATTCTCAAAGAAGACCTTGCCCTTTCGTATTTGTTTCGAGAGCCGAACTTCACGATGATCGAAGAAATTGTCAACCGAGCTGTCAAAACGAAGTCGCTATCTTTTTGTGCTGGGCGCATAACCTGAAATCTGGAACAGGAGAAGAACTGGAGAAGCCCTCCTGAGGGCAAACATATAGCACATGGATATTATTCTCGAGGGCGGTTGGTGAAATGTTCGAAACCTCAACATGTTTCGAAATTCAGTTGATAAAAGTTGACGCGGCGGTAACGAAACCTGATCCTGGTACCTGATCTAGCTGCTAAAAAGGAGACCAATTCGGTAACTTGCCTGTTATGGATACACTGGTCACAAGCGGAATGAATGAAAAGTGCCGATCAATTAAAGGAAATATGTTTCCGAAAATTAAAGCCCGTTAATATGTGTGGCGACAAAGAGTTTTACATCATGTCGACTGTCAAGTCGAAACCCTGTATTATGGTTTGAAGATGTTCAAACTGGTTTGAAATGGTTGGGAGATAATCGAAACCATTCTATGCTGTTTGGAATGATTCGGAGATAATCGAAATGATTCGAAGATATTAGAAATGATTCACACCCAGAAATGCCAGGTGTGGCGTCCTTTGGATTCTTCACAATGAGAGTGGACATCGAGATGTTTATCAAACACTGGCTACTGTCCGGGACAAATACTGGTTTCCGTGTATGAGGAATGTTATTAGAAAAAATGTGAAAACTTTTAAATGTTTGGTTGAGAAAAGTGATACGGGTCAAAAGCCCGGGATATTGAAAAAAATGGAGATATCTTTTACCGATGTGTTGTGTTGAGCATGTAGCAAGATCAATTTATTGTGACCCTCCGTGAAGAGACTGGATGGAACACAGCGGGTTATTGCTCTCCGGGGTGGCTTCACAAAGTACAGCCCATTAGAGGCGGTGGCAGAAACAAATATGAAAAGTGTCGTCAAGGCACTTTCGGCGATGGCGTGCCACGGGAGCTTTTGATGAGTATCAAAGGCGGCAGATGAAACGGTTCAACTCGAACCGATTCATAATTTCATGATCTTATGGTCATTCGTGTTGTGGCACGGGAGCTTTTGATGAGTATCAAAGGCGGCAGATGAAACGGTTCAACTCGAACCGATTCATAATTTCATGATCTTATGGTCATTCGTGCTGTGGCACGGGAGCTTTTGATGAGTATCAAAGGCGGCAAATGAAACGGTTCAACTCGAACCGATTCATAATTTCATGATCTTATGGTCATTCGTGTTGTGGCACGGGAGCTTTTGACGAGTATCAAAAGCGGCAGGTGAAACGGTTCAAATCAAACCGATTCATAATTTCAAGGGTCATGCGTGCTAAAGCACAATGTGGATAAACAATCTCACGTAGGCTGGTGAGAGGCAGAACCTTATGGTTGTACGTGCTGAAGCACGGTGTGGATAAATAATCTCACGTAGGCCGGTGAGAGGCAGAACCTTACGGTTGTACGTGCTAAAGCACGGTGTGGATAAATAATCTCACGTAGGCTGGTGAGAGGCAGAACCTTATGGTTGTACGTGCTGAAGCACGGTGTGGATAAATAATCTCACGTAGGCCGGTGAGAGGCAGAACCTTACGGTTGTACGTGCTAAAGCACGGTGTGGATAAATAATCTCACGTAGGCTGGTGAGAGGCAGAACCTTATGGTTGTACGTGCTGAAGCACGGTGTGGATAAATAATCTCACGTAGGCTGGTGAGAGGCAGGACTTTAACGTCATACGTGCTGAATAATGGGAACATTTTGATGTGTATCAAAGGTGGCAGATGAAATGTTTCCACGTGAAACTATTCATGAAACCCTCATATCGTTTTGGCGATACGGTTTTGATCAGGATCTCTAGAGGAATTCCTGGATGAAAAAAAAATGTTGAAAGATCGGTTTCGGAGCTTGCCTTATAAAGTGGATGAAGTCTTGCCGAACGATCGCTTTGACGTGTTGGGTACCAGACCCAACGGCAGCACTCACAGAGTGACGGTCACATATGAGAATATGAGGAATTGGCCGGCTGAACAAATTTCGGAGTAACGGTCAGGAAGGGCGAACAGTAAATTTTTTTCGTCAATACCGTTGTGGAGCTGAACAAGTTTCAATCAGTCTAATTATTATTTTATTTTTATTTCAGCAACTGCTTTGAGGTCAAAGCAGTGGTCAGTATGGCCGTGTTAGCAGCGCATTCAAATACTGCCGCCACAGTGTTTAGTTCACCAATTGGCCGGCAGAGGCGCTGCTGGTTGAAGGCGGGAGCGACTCCACCGCCACCTAGCGGACACCCGCGGGACGAGCACGGCAAGCGGCTGAGACTGGGAACTGCGCAATGCGCGATATAACCTTACTGAATATTGGATGTTATTATTGTAATAGACCGTGAAGACAATATAATATTTCATCATAACCATTTACTTAGCGTTTTATTATTGCTAACAATAGATAGCTATTAGATGGTATATGGATTTGCCGAGTTTGAAATGTACTTCGATGCAGTTTACTAAGTGTATTGGATGTTCTATTATGTTAACAATACTAAATTTATTGCTTGCAAATATTATTATTCCCGAATTTTTATTGATGTCTACTTTGGTAGAAATATAGTTGTACTCAGGTAAGTGGTAAGACGGTGACTCAGCGTTCGTAAATGTTTCGGTTAACACTATAAATTCCGGTTTTTTAATTAAATTATTTATTTTTAGAATTAATTCATCTAAATTTTTTTGAACGCTACGGATGTTTATGTGCATAATAATTATATCATTGATGTTTTTAGAAATAATTTTGTTACACGAATCGGTACATATACATTCATATTCTTGAATTTTAATATTTAACTCTAATTCGTTACTTAAGAAATCATCCATTTAATGCATTTTCGGTTGTATTTTACAAAATTATTTATAAGGTTTTTATTCAATGTCGTAGTTAATTCTTTCTTTGGCTAATTTAAGCATGTAAGATCGGAACTTACATGTTTCGCTGTTTGTTCGGTGGTCTACTTCATTCATTTTACTGTTCAAGGAGTTTATTTCTTTCTTCTTGTTAGCTGAGTTGCAGTTAGCGCATTTGGGTGGCAGTTCCAGGGATTTACACTCGGAGATGGGATGATCTTCTGAACAGTGCTTGCATGTTGGTTTATTCATTCTATTGTAGCATTTTTGTGCTGTGTGTCCAAATCTTTGACAGTGGAAACATTGGGTAAGAGGACTGCAGTCTTCTACATAGATTCTCATGAATCCTAGATGATTTTTTGAAGACGTAGTCTCATTTCGGGATTTGTTTGTAGTATTAAGTTTTTGCTGTTAGTTTTTTTGTTTGTAATGATGGCCTTAACTTGTAATATTTCTTTGTCTTGGTATTTTTCACATATCATTTTGATGTCGTTGTTTTGTTCAATGATGTCTTCTAAGAATTCTTTTTCGGTATAGTCTTTGTCAAGACCTTTGAATATTACGCATGGATCCGTTTTCAGAAGTACCTCCGCTATTATGGTTTTGTCGACTTCATTTATCTTATCTTTTAATTTTTTTGCGTCTTCTTTTTCTGGGCATGTTATTATAAGGTTTTTTTTGTTTTTTTAATTTCGCATACTCGAATTCCCAACTGCGATATTTTAATCTTTTGTATTTTCTCTTTTAATTTTTCAGTGTCTTCTTCTTTTAAGCTTTTAATTATTATAGGAAATCGTTTTTCTTGCGTTTTTGATATTAAGTTTTTTACTGCAGAAGAGTATGAAAATGGGTATTTTTGTGCTTGGTTTTTTTCTTGAATATCACACTTTTCTTGTAATTTAGCTAATTCTATTGCCATGTGCGATATCATTTCCATGATGTTATTTATTTCTTTCATCATTTTTGATTTGGTTTCTTTGGTAAGTTTATTTTCTTCCATGATTGTATGTAAGTCACTTATGTTTTGTTTCGCCTTTGTTATGAAGGCATGCGGATCAACCGCTTCCTCCATTTTTCCAGGTTAAAAAAATATATTTTCCGTAAATTTATGTATTTATATAATTTGTCTTGGATTGAAGGTGTTATTTTATTTATTCACCGCTTACGGCGCTCACTCGCGTCCAACACCGTTAGAGGTTTGGGCGACACTCAATATTCTATGTGGATAAAAGATAAATTAAGATTATGATCAGTAGTAAAATTTGATACTGTACTAGCAGAAACTGGTGTCTCACATTCATAAACGCTTTTAAAAATATCAGCAAAAAGGTTAGCAATACTTTGAGTGTCTAGTGATTATATGTAAAAAACAAAAAAATTACAGAAATTTAGATTTATTTATTTATTATTTTATTATTTTTATTTATACATATTCGGGCCAGCAGATCTTCAACCTGTTGACTTTGGGAAATCTGGAACCTTGAACACAAATCACAATAAAATATTTACACAAAATTAAAAAAACATTGTTTCTAAAATAAAATTTAGTGCAAGCGATTTGGACACTGACGTTTATACAGTTTCTTTACATAAGGCTTAAAATCACTTTCAAAACTAAAGGCAAACACATAACTATCCTATTAGTTGTTAACCCTTAACTAGGCAAGGATATCAAAAATGAAATTTTAAAAGTTAAACCGTGTTATTAGGATTCTGGGTCTAAAACAGTTCTTGAAAAAAATAGAAATAAAATAAATAGGTTATTTAAATTTTCAGTAATATCAGAGTTCAAAAGTTAACTACGGTGAACAACGCTAAATGCGGTTGTTAAAGTTAGATTTGAATGAAAAATTGCAGCCAATAAGTAATTATCTGTATTAACTACTAATAAGTTTCTGTTTTGTAGGGAGAAAAATACTTACATTTTAATGTATCTGAGAGGAAAATCGTCAAATCATTCAAATCAATGGAACTTTTTTCTGTCTGCCCAGGTAGTACGTTCTCGAGCGGTTGAAGTGCCTAGGAGATGTGTTAACCAAATAATTCTTGTAGGTACAAGGTGCGATCTCCACAGGGTAAACAGAAAAGAAAATGTTCTAGAACGCACTAGTAGCTGCTGCTACAGTTCTACAGTTTTGAAAGTGAATTTAGAAGTATAAAAATATTATTTGAAAATAATTAAATACATTACTGTACGCATATTCATATATTTTTTTTATATTCGTGTTAGTAGTATGACATTTATTTTTTTTTTTGTATTGATAATATTTTTTAATGTGCTAGGTGTAATAAATTACTTATTTTGTGGAATTCCACAAACTAATAAAATAACAACAGGTTTATCAATTGACAAAAACAATGTCTTCGGACGGCTAAACATATTGTTAAAAACAAATATCGTAGGTTTTAAGCAGAAATCAAAGTTTACATAAATCATTTAAAATTACGATGAAAAACGGTCTTTGCACATTGAACGGTTTTCATTAAAAAATATATAGTTTTTTTAATAGGTAGGTACTTTGATACAGAAAACTAGGCACATATAAAATGTAGCTACAGTGCGGTTAAGATGTTTTATAACTGTATCCTTAATGTCATCAAAAGTAATATTTTCACAGACTTCCAAAATAGCAAACTAGAAAAATTTCCTTATTACCCCAAAAAAACATTTTTACCCCATTTGGGGTAATTTACCCCGGTTCCCCGACCGCTGGTTTAATGCAACAAAACTAGAATCGCGCCAGCGCGAAATTATGGCACCACTTACTAATGCAACTTATCGTGTAGTGTAAAAATATGACGCAACTAGGCCAACTAGGAGAGGGTAAGTTTATGCCATCTGGTGTCATAAAAGTATTTCAGCTGAGTGGACGTATGGGTTCCTTATAATTACTTTACCACCATTTTATCACCGAAAATAACAAATCAACGCTCTAGTGCTGTTAAAAATATACAGTTTATCAATGAATTCCAGCGAAACGAGTGTCTCTGGGATTTGAAACAAAAGAGATTCCCGTGAAGCGGTCTTGGCAATTATTAGTGAAGCGGCCTTTAAGGCAATTATTAGAGTCGAGTAAATAATAAGCCGCCCTGCCTCTAATTCTTTGTTTATTTCTTACTCAACATTTTAATGAATATCTTTCACCACCTTCTTTATAATGTATTAATTTTGTGTTCATATTCTTGTATTTTTGTGCAGGATCAAATAAATCCTATAAAGTTGTCGCAGTAAGACAGCGTTCCATTCCCAGGTGAGACCGTTACTTTTTATTTGTATGTGTCTTGTTCTGTTTTATATTTCGTTTAAATTTTTTAGTTTTATATTTTAACAAATAATTATAAGGAACAAATAGTCGCCTGAAGTATCAATACAAATTGAAAATATCTCCCGAGTGAAAATAAATGCCGCCAACGAGAATTGAACCCGTACCTTCTTTATGCTATGTATTAAACCTTGTCCTATAAACATTAGTTTATCATTAAAAAAATAAAAATATATATTTTACTCTAATGATTAATCAATTTTTTAATTTATTTATTGGACAGTTTGTATAGCGCCGCTTTTGTGAGATATCACCTCAGGGGCAATTAACAGTTGATGCAGGTATTACAAAAAATATATAATGCTCAATAAATTGGGGTACTGACCCCGTTTTGTGTTACTATCCATTGTCTTTTTGAAAATAAAAAATACTTTAATATGTGCATACCAGTGATTTTTCTTGATTCTGATATTTTTATTTTTTAAATATTATTTTGGGCCAGTGAATGAAAGATGTTCGCTTGGTGCAGTTATACTATGTATGGTCGCACTTTACTTAAATGGCCTTGAGATTTATCTGTCTATATAAGTTGTTTATTTATGGTAAATGACATATTTACTTGTACGGACTTTACGACCGTTTTTATCTGTGGTCGTCTATGGTTAATATGGTGACTAAAGTTCCCCCTACAAAAAGCCTGAAGATATCGATCTAGAGGATGGCTACGTATGAACAAAGATACATTTATGACCAGGGGCATTTAACTAAGCTTTGGCCTCGAAACTCATTTGAAACCGCCACGCCCACCTCAAAATTCTTATAGAAAACGAATAATATGGCTAAAAGCTCAGATCTCATTGGTGAGAACAGAAGGATTGGTTTGATCTCTCGCTCTCTACCATAATGACTCGTGTAACAGAAAGAGATGACGGAATTTTGACAGTTTCAAATCATTCAAACAAAATGACAGTGGTTTATTTATACACGCGGGTTGTCATTTTCTGCCGAAATACTATCATTTCCGTCGAAAATATTGCGTGTTAAAGTTGTTCGTGATAAAAATACAATATAAGCCAGTGTAGTGTTAGCGAGTTACAAACATATTATATTCAACCTACCTACGTAAGTTCAAGTTTAAAGTGAATTAACAGTTTTAGGTTATTCGTTCGGTTTTTTGAACAATGCTTCATACTTGACATTATGTCTTCCTCCACAACGTATAAATGTTATTTATTATATCGATAAACTTATTCATGTTATTGATTAGTGTTATCCTGTATTATCTTATTGTTTTGGTGAAATTAAAGATTTTTAAACATATGTAACCATGAGTTCATGAGGATGAAAAATGTCGGAATTCTTCGTCATACTGTCGGACAATCATGTTTTGGAAATTTTCTTCAGTGTTTTTGCAAATTGCTTGTCATTTTGGGTTTCTTCTTCTCAGATTTACAAGTTTCATCTCAAGGAAATGCACTGTAAAAGTTTATTTTCTTAGTCAGATGAACCTTGCCCCTTGGAAAACATTTCGACATTTTTCTGCTTCAAGGACATTTTTATTTTTAAAATATTTTTTTTGGGCTAGTGAATGAATGGAGTAGGCCGAGAGCAATTATATTGTCTATGGTTTCATCTTACTTTTAGATGACCTTGAGTTTTTTCTATCTTGTCTACTGCTCTTTTCCGCACGGTAGGTACTGCTTGTATATCTGTGGTTAAGTACTGTATAATTCTGTTGTATACAAAAAGCCCGAAGATATCGATCTAGAGAGTGGTATATTTATGTTTATGACACTTCACCGACAGTCGTTACTTTCTGTATCCAAATTCTGTCCAACCAATACATCCTGGATCCTCCTAGTGTCTCGGGGGTACCAGTTCAACCCACGCTGTTAAATTTATCATCCCAACTTGTGATAGTTATTGGTAAGTACGATTGTTTATATTCATTCCAATGCCGTTATTCCAATTAAGTTAAGCAATCATTGGGCGTTTTGTTTGTAAACAGCCGAACGTTCAAACTGTCGATTTTACGTCAACCTATTTTAAGACAAGTATTTCGAAGGTTTATATTAAAATAATCACAAATATACCGATAACCGATATTTTGTTAAAAGCGGTGTATCGATTTATCTTTAGATATACGAGTAGATACATTATATAAATAGAGTAGAATTTATAACGATTCTGTCAACCGTAGTCTTCACGTAACTTCAAGGTCACCATCTTTATCATTTTTTCGTAATATGTGTTTTGGCTACGACTTTATTGTTTTGACAGAATAATATTAACACCGTAACCAAATATTAAAAAATCATTCAAATTAGAGTTCCGTTTATGTTCTGTTTCAGGTATGTTTGTTGGAAGTTAAACCAATTGCCTTACTATACCACAGCTGTGCCATGGATCTACAAAATCCAGATACTATATCTATCAAGACGGAACCAGCGCCCTATGAAGAAGGCGAAGGTGAAATGTCGTATTCGGTAATAGATTTCAACCACCCAGATGTAAAGAAGGAATGTTTTCAATATGCAGATAGTAGTCGGACAGCCAGTAAGTTTCATTAAATGTATTAAAAATGTAGGATGTTTGAGATTGATGTACGGAATCCAAGTTCCTTTTGAAATGTCGTGCGAACGGGAAGGATTATGACTTTTCACAACACCTTCTCTTGTCGTAACTCGTTAACCTTAAAATTCATCCTTGCCGGAAACTACCTAATTACTAATTACGGTACTCTTTTAACTACACTTTTTCTACTAAACTTTCCTTCAAATAACCTGTCGATTCCTCAAATTTTCACGTTGTTTTAATTCGGACATGATGTAAGTTTCAAGTGATAATTTACAGAGTGCAGTTCGGTAACTTCCTTATTTCATACGAATATAAGTTTGAAATGAGGAAGTTCCTGCTCCGCACCCTGCACTTTTAAAACGCCTGTATTTGTACTTTGAATGACATTTATTGATGCTAGATTCCATCAACTCAAAAAAACCGTATTGAAAAGGCTCAAGAGCAGCGCTTTTTAATCTTAAATCATCGGTTTCTTGGTTCATCGGGGGTCATTCTTATATTCTCTTCAATATACCTGAAAGACTTTAAAACGAAAACCTGATTCTTCATGGTAAATCAATGTTATCTTTATTCGTTATTTTTTTACTTTATGGTTTTTTATAATTAAAAAATATTTTTTGTAATGTATCAATGATCAATGCAAGAATTGTTGTATTTATTTGCAGGTAGATTTAATGTGAGGACTGTTTCCATCAAGGTGAAATCAGGAAGCCGAAAAGAAGATGAAAGAGGATTTCCAAATATGGAAATGGACATAGACCTGCCGGATGTTAAAAAGGAATGCTTAGAACGTTTTGAAAGAATTGCCCAGAAAGCAGGTAACACCGATTTTCTTTGTAAGATTTATCATTTCGTGGAATTCTATTTTATTAAAGTTTTTACGAATGTACTGCGTCATTTGCTAATCTTAACTTGGTTGAGGTTATAAAATTTTTTTAGCGCTTATCGTTTTTCTTTCAATTTTTATTGACAGATTTGAAGACATATCCTGTGGAAAAACGATCATCTTGTCCTCATTGTAACTACTCCTGCTCTCGTAAGTCAAAATTGACAAGGCACATGCTGACCCACAATCGAGAAAAACCTTTTCCATGTATTGAGTGCAACTATTCATTTTCTCATAGAGGTAATTTGACGAGACACATGTTGACTCACAGTGGAGAAAAACCTTTTTCATGTTCCGTCTGCAATTATTCATGTTCTCAAAAGGGATCTTTAAGAAGACACATGATGACCCACAGTGGAGAAAAACCTTTTTCATGCTCCCAGTGCAACTATTCATGTTCTCAAAAAGGTCATTTGACGAAACACATGCTGACTCACAGTGGAGAAAAACCGTTTTCATGTTCCGTCTGCAATTATTCATTTTCTCTAAAGGGATCTTTAAGAATACACATGATGACCCACAGTGGAGAAAAACCTTTTTCATGCTCCAAGTGCAACTATTCATGTTCTCAAAAAGGTCATTTGACGAAACACATGCTGACTCACAGTGGAGAAAAACCTTTTTCATGTTCCGTCTGCAATTATTCATGTTCTCAAAAGGGATCTTTAAGGATACACATGATGACCCACAGTAGAGAAAAACCTTTTTCATGTTCCGAGTGCAACTATTCATGTACTGTAAAGGGTAGTCTGTCTAAACACATGCTGACCCACAGTGGAGAAAAACCTTTTTCCTGTTCTGAGTGCAACTATTTATGTACTGTAAAGGGTAGTCTGTCTAAACACATGCTGACCCACAGTGGAGAAAAACCTTTTTCATGTTCCCAGTGCGACTATTCATGTTCTGAGAAGAGTAATTTGACAAGACACATGCTTATCCACAGTGGAGAAAAACCTTTTTCATGTTCCGTCTGCAATTATTCATATTCTCAAAAGGGATCTTTAAAGAGTCACATGATGACCCACAGTAAGGAAAAACCTTTTTCATGTTCTGAGTGCAACTATTCATGTACTGTTAAGGGTTGTCTGTTGAGACACATACTGACCCACATTGGAGAAAAACCTTTTACATGTTCCCAGTGCAACTATTCATGTTCTTTTAAGAGTAATTTGACAAGACACATTCTTATCCATAGTCGAGAAAAACCTTTTTCATGTTCCGTCTGCAATTATTCATGTTCTCAAAAAGGATCTTTAAAGAGTCACATAACGACCCACCATAAAAAAAATCTTTTTTCATGATCCGAGTGCAAGTATTCATGTTCTCGTAAGACTATTTTGACAAGTCACATGCTTACCCACAGTGGAGAAAAACCTTTTACATGTTCCGACTGCAAATATTCATGTTCTCGAAAGAGAGCTTTGACAAGTCAAATGCTGACCCACAGTGGAGAAAAACCTTTTTCATGTTCCTAGTGCAACTATTCATGTACTGTAAAGGGTAGTCTGTTGAGACACATACTGACCCACGTTGGAGAAAAATCTTTTACATGTTCCCAGTGCAACTATTTATGTTCTTATAAGAGTATTTTGACAAGACACATGCTTACCCACAGTAGAGAAAAACCTTGTATATGTTCCGACAGCAATTATTCATGTTTTCGAAAGGGAACTTTAACTGGTCACATGCTGACCCACAATGGGGAAAAACCATTTCCTGTTCCGACTGCAACTATTTGTGTTTTAAAATGATCGAGAAAGAGCGAGACACATATTGACTCACGGCTGTGAACTACTATGTAACTACTCCTGCTCTCATAAGTCAATTTTGACAAGACACATGCTGACCCAAAGTGAAGAAAAACTTTTATATGTTCAAATATTCCTTTTTTCAAAGGAGTCCTTTGACGAGACACATGCTTACTCACAGTGGTTTAATGTCCTATTTATGTTACGACTGCTACTCTTCGTGTTCTCAAAAGAGTTATTTGACGAGACACATGCTGACTTACAGTGGAGGCATTTTCCGACTGCAATCATTAATGTTCACGGAAGACACATTTGAGCCACATGGTGTCCTACAGTGTAAAAAAACTTTTAATGTTCTGTGTGCAACTATTTATGTTCTTAAAAGGGTCTTCTGTCGCACCCCATGCCGACCCACAGTGTAGAAAAACCTTTTTTTTGTTCTGATTGCAAATGCAAATTGGAATCAACACATGTTTCCAGTGTTATGTATATTTATATAAATTGATAAACTGAGTGAATTTTTTATTATTTGTTTAAATTTGTATATTGAAAATAATAAAAAAGCGAATCCTGGTTGGCTATCATTTACTCAACTTATAAAAAAGATTCGTCACAAAGTGTGTGTTTTAAAGAATTAAATATTGTAATATTGTTATGTCAAAACAAGGCGTGGAGAAAACAGTAAAATTATTATTGGTTTGGCTAAATAGCTATAAAATACATGTTTTTCCATTTCCAGTAACACAAATACTTACTTCTCACTATTGTCTATCTGCTAAAAGTCTTTTGTTAATAAAATTTGTGTATTAAGTGAGTCCCTATTTTAAATATATTTACAAACACTGTTCATAAGGGCAGCTTCATAGTAAAATGAAGAAGTGACATTTTTTAGATATTTGTTTTCAGTACCTCCTCGAATGAATTAATTAAAATATATTTATAGACTATGACTTATTATGTCTTTGTTGTTTGCACAACCTTACTTAGTGGACAAACATGCTTTCGTCTTCTTTAAATCGTTTCTTTATTTTTCTAAGCGCTTACTTTTTTTTAATTTTTTTTATTTTTTATAGTGAATACCTCACAAGAGTCCCAACTGCTCCCGTCTGGAGCCAGTGAGACTATGGCATCTCCAATTGGGGGATGTTGTGAGGCTGAAGGTAAGTGGGGAAGTACCTGGCTATTCAGATCTAGTCACTAAACACGGCTATAGCCATTTGGAGCAACGTTTCAATTCTGAATGGTGGTCTTACACCAGGGCGATACTGGTAGTATCTTCCACTCTGGAACGTGCCGCAAATATACTATATATTATTTTAATTATTAATTGTGAAATAACACAAATTAATCAAATAAAATTTATTTGCGCACGCCGGGTTCGAACCCGCGACCTTCGGAATGGCAGTCCAATGCGTTACCACTGGACTATGCCGGCCGTCACTTTACATAGAATTTAAATTTATCATCCCATATGTGGCATCCGAAACTGTTTCCGAATTACAGCTTCAGATAAAAATGAATAATCGACTGTTAATGAATTTGTAACGAAATAAATTATGTTTGTTGGAATTGGTGCTTCCAATTTGAAAGTGTTCTTGTCATTGTTCTTAATTTAAAATACTTAATCATTAAGGAGATGGTTGGATGTGGGATCTAGGAACTGGAACAGGGGCCTTAGTATGAGAATCGATCGAACTTAACGATATCGGATTGCTAAGCGTATCTACCGACGATTTTATAACGACTTCCCTAGCATGAGAACGCTATTGATATCTCTAACGACATCGATAAGGCAATAAATACAAATCGATATACGCTGGCAATACTGGGATGGAATTGTCTATGAATTGGATAGACGTCAAACGTCAGATTTCAAGCGTGATCGTTGTAACCGCCGTGTTTTTTTCAAATATTTTACGATGTCGCAAGCAATGGTAGCTGGGTAAGTTATTTATTTATCTTTTTATGTGAAAGAATTTCCATTATTATCAAAGAGATATACTTACATTCTATTGTGTCAAAATTTTGAAGTTATTTTTACTAATATTTCAATCATACGCAGTATTTTAAGATATTCAAAATGCTGATATTATGATTTCAGGAAGAGAGTAAGGTCGACGACCAGTCAAATGGATCTGCTAACCAGCTATATGGCTGACCATTCGGAGTTCGCCGCTGGAAGGTTTGTGGGACCTCGGGGTTCGGAATTTGGCGGAACAACTGGCAGAATTGGGTCCTGCTAAGTCAGCCGAGCAGTGGAAAACAGTGAGTATTTGTACCTACCTATACAAACTGGTTGCAGCAAACTTTGCTGACCTTCTAATATAATCTATCATCGAGACACTTGATATAAGACCGTAAATCACTTTTAACCTGACATTATTTTTACATTTTACAGACATGGCGTGACTTAAAATGTAAGTCGCGCGCCCAAAACGCCGATGCCAAGCGAGCTGCCCTCACGACTGGAAACACTGCCGAGATACCGGTGTTAACTGACCTGACATAGAAGGTCATCAACATCATCGGCAGAGCTAGTTCTGAGGGCAGCGGACTTCCAGAAAGCTGTATAGGAGAGGGACCTGAACTCACAATGCAGGATGTTGAGGTCACTAATGTCTTAAAATGTTAATTTAATATATTCTGTCAAAATTTAGTTGATCTTTCATTATCAATGAAAATTATTTGTGTGTTTTACAGTATTCCGATGAAGTTGGAGAAGGGCCCACAGATTTACAGACGGCGCAGTTAGCTTCCCCTTCTCGCCCGAGCAAGAAGAGGAAGCTAACTGACAAGCCAGATGTGGGGGTTCGGATGGTGATGGCGCAGGAGGCTAGTAACAAATCATCCAAGGAGCTTAGGGGAGCTATTAATAAATTCTCCAATATTTTTAAGGTATTTCCTATTTCTCTTCGAATCACTCCCAAATACAGCGCTACACGTGTAAGTTGCCAGATTAAAATATAAAGAAATAGCGTCAATTCATGTTTAGGCCACCGCCAACTTATAAGTGTGGCACTGTACTTTTAAATTAGAATTAAATCTTAGTAGAACGAAATAAAATGCCCAGCTTTGACTTATTTCATTTATTTGTTGTACTATTCCCAATGTACTATTTTTCCATTTTGCGCGGTGGAGTTTTTATTGTTCTGTTTGTTTGTGTTAAAAAAATTACTAAACATGTAAAATCCAGCTTGGCGAGAAATTCAAAATGAATAAATAAATTTATAATCTTCCTTTTAGTATGTCGACTACCTATTGTTATTTAAATTAAATTAATGAGTTGTAACTTATCATTTCAGAGTTCAATGGATCGATTTGCTGACATTTTTGAGGTATTTCCTGTTCTTTTTGTAATTATTTGTCAGGGCACCCCGAGACCGGGCAAGATACAGTGTCTACATAGACATGGTGCTTTTCTGGTCTCGTCTCACTGGCACTAATAACTCATTTACTATAGAAGGTAAATTAAGTTAGTAAATTAATGAATAATCATCTCTTGTTTCAGAGATACACGGCAGTGGAACGTGAAAGGGTTTGTTTACTCCAACGACAGTTGGCGAGGTATTTATTTGTTATACATCTATACAGGCTTTTAAAAACATTTAATGTACAAAACTGAACAAATTAAATTAAATATTGCATTATTTAATATGTCACTTGAGAAATTGCGAAGTATGTTCACAAGGGATGGAACACGATTATTAACAATTGTCTTTGGAGAGGCAAGCAGTCCAGCTAGGAGGTACGATGAAAGTAGAATGAATGAGATCTCTAATAAAACATTTCTAATTCTAGACAAACTCAACCATCGAAACAACCGTCAACATCATTTGCTAACTCGCCCAACTATACGTTGAAGTTGGAGTCGGAGGATGACTACGATTAGTTTTTATAATTTTCAAGATAATAAGTTTTTTGTATACTTTGTGTGTTAAATTTTTATTTTTATTAACGTTTTGTATGTTCATAATTTTTATGTTTCTTGTGAAAAAGTGAAACTCAACAACAAATGTCATTTTTTTACAATTTAGATACATACAATACAATATTTTAAAGTACTTGTTGTGTAATATTGCATGCAGCACTTTGCATATACATATACTTGATTAGTAGCTTGATTAGTTCTTCAAACTCTTGCAATGTCTCTGTGAGGCGTGAATTGTTTTTACAATGTAGGTACATACAATACAATGTTTTAAAGTACTTTTGAAGTACTTGTTGTGAAATATTGCATGCAGCGCTTTGCATATATGAATATGTACTTGATTAGTAACAGTTCTTCAAACTCTTGCAATGTCTCTGTGAGGCGTGAATTGTTTTTACAATGTAGGTACATACGATACAATGTTTGAACATGATGAAGCACTATAAGTCAGTTTCCTTGTTTAATATATTATCATTCGTGGGAGAAGTACTTTCGCACTAGTTCGTCTCTCACTCTGCGGGCTGCAACAACCCTGCTGACATCTTCAGGCTGGTGCAGCAGCTCAACCTCTCTTAACTCTACATTATCATTATAATCGTCTGTTAATCTGAAAATAGAGAACAATTTATTAATATTTTGTACTGTTGCCTTACTTTTTTAAATGCATATAGTTCAACAAGGAAACTGACTTATAGTGCTTCATCATGTTGTATAGTATAGCACAAGTAATAATTATTTGACCAGCAGCATCGGGCTTATAATGGAGAACTCTGTCTTTCCTGAGGCAACGGAATATAGCCTTCCATGCCCCAAATAGGCGTTCTACGGAACATCTCGCCTCACAGTGCGCCTTTGTGTATCTGTATTGGGCACTCCCCTCGACTGCATTCAATATTGGTGTCATCAGATAAGGCTCGAGTGTATATCCAGAATCGCCTGATTGAATCAAAACACCCATTATAATCGGTACATATAACTACTAAATTATGATTTTTTTGCCTTTTTTTTAAATGAGTTGTTGAAATACATACCTAGCAAGAAATATGTCCCAATTCTCTGATTGTATAGTCTGTTCATTTCAGTTTTGACTAAACTATTATTCCAAATGAATTGGTCATGGACAGTACCCGGGAAGCGTGTGTTGATGCTCAATACAATATTTTCAACGTAGCATCGCAGACCTGTTTATCAAACATTAAAAACCTTCAATAAAATTTGAAAACAACAATCCGGCTGTTTTATTTCTGAAAAAATATTTACCACTTGAACATTCAGCGAATAAAATCCTTTGTGGTTTTTGTACTGCTCCTCGTGTCTGGAAGGGGTGACGATGGCGATGTGGGTGCAATCGATGCATCCCAGAACATGTGGAAAGTTAATTTTTTCCCTAAAACTACTCTCTACTTGCTTGCGGGCTTCATTTGTAGCCGGAAAATGTATCCATCTTCTGTACAGATGTTCTAAAACTGCTTTCATAAACAGTTTTATGCATTTGCTAACGGTAGTTTGCCCTATCGCCAAGAAGTGATCTTGGCCTACTCCACGTTGGTAGCTCCCTGTAGCAAAGAAGCTGATGGGTGCGAGTACCTGTCAACATCATAAATAATACAACTAATTAATAAACTTCACTTTTGATCATTTTAATCACTTTATTGTGAAAAATTATCATCAGCAATCGAAACAAATTTATTTATTTCACGTGGTCGTTCCAGTGGTGGATAGATTTATATTGTGTTTTTGTTTTACTAAGATATCAATAATATTTAATACTCTCACTTTAATGTATCGTCGGTGCATACATAATATGAACAATGTAACGTTTTTGACGAAAATGAACTAAATATACAGTTTTTTTTAGTTTTTTTTTCTCCACCTTCTACAATATGAACCATGTCCTAATAACCAATATTTATGGAGATAGAAAACGAATCATGTGCAGGCAGTCAAAATTTTGCATCTCAATAAGAACCATGTGAACTTATTTTACATGGTTCATATTAAATGTGCGCTTTTTTCCGCATCTATGGTCACATTGTTCATATTCTACATCTATGATTACACTGACAGTTGTCAAGTTGTTCCCGCATATTTTCTACCTTGTACACGCTCTAGCTGTTTTTGAAGTGAATAAATAAATAAATCCGACATAATATTATTGTTTGACGGTTCGTGGCCATTTGGTTTATAAAGTAGCGGTAAGTTATTATGGTTTATTTTATAAATTTCACGTATTTTCCTAAAAACAGTAACAAAATGTCATCCGAGGATTTATGAAAAATGGCTGCCCTTTGAAGCGTCAATAATTTGAGTCCAGTGTTGTGATAAACTTCGAATTTTGACACAATGTGGAAAAATATTAAAGTTATTTTGTTTTTATGTTTCAGGGAAAGTTTAATACTAAAATTTAACTCAAAAATAAGAGAAATACATGATTATTCTAAGCATTACATGTCATTATCATCTGACTGGCATCTGTAAGTATTTGTCTGTCTTTTAACTATATTTTACTATATTGTTGTCATATTTGTGCGTACTATGTAATGTATATTTCAATCTGTGTATTTTCTTTTACAGATAAATATATCTTTGACTATAATAAGAGAAACGTGTAGAGAAATCACTGTTGTTTGCTGACAAGTTCAAAAATTTTTATGTGAGTTCATATTTTTATTACTGTACTAGTACTGTAGCAGGAAAGATGTTGAATTATGTATTTAATTTTGATTTTGTTCCAGAATGTACCGAAACCGCACGAGGGAGATTGTACGTTTAAGTACGATACGTAGTTCTGTATCAGAGGTTATGTATGTTGGAGATCTTGAACCAGTCAATCAAATGGATGTTGAAGATCTTGAACCAGTCAATCAAATGTATGACAACATGATGTTATGTCCTGTGACTGGAGAATTTATTCCAAACCTGTCGAATAACATTGGCTCCACACGGAACGATGTTATCTCTGGAGACAAAAGTCTGTGTGAATTAACTGGAGAGTGGATCCCAGAAAATGATAATACAAATTTTTCTTTACCATTAGATTCTGATTCACTTGTTCAGAAGATTAAAAAAAATGAGAGATGTAGAGTCTTGGGCAAAGAGTATGTCGGATATAAAAAGCATTGCGGGAAATATGAGCAAAGCCAATTGAAGTCAGCAAAGTCTATGGGAATAAGATGTGAACACGAACAACCCAAATTTGCACTTAAAAATTATTTTTATTGTCATAAAATAACGGAAGAGGATCGCCTGCACACATTCAACAGTTTTTGGAAATTGAAAACTTGGTCGGAGAAGAGAGCTTATTTCCTGGGCTTTGTAGCAGTACGTGCTATAAGACAGCGTCGTCGTGAAAGCGCAGATTGCACGAAAAAGACACAAGGACGTGAAGTATATCTGTTTACCAAGGACGGGGATAAATATAAGGTGTGTCACAAAATGTTTATGAATACGTTGAGCATTACAAAAAGCACTTTCAGGAGGTGGAGCTATCATAATCAAGTTGTCAATGACGAGGATAACGTATCCCCTAACACTGTAAGTAAAAAAGTTGCCAAGCATACTAAAGCAGTGGATAGTATTAAAAAATGGCTTAATCTTCAGCCAGTTGTTCCGAGTCACTACTGCAGATCACAAACAAATAGACGATATGTGGAATCGTTCTTTTTATCGAAGCAACACATGCTTTCAGTCTTCAGTATTTGGTGCACTGAAAATAATGTGCCAAAAGTCAACAGAAACTTATTCAGTGACGTTTTAAAAGCTGAAAAGGTTTCCATTCACCACCCACGCAAAGATCAATGTGATATTTGTGTGGGTTTTAAATGCGGTACTATTGGAGGAGAAGTTTATGAGCAGCATATTATACGCAAGGATCAAGCGAAAATTGCTAAGAATGCAGCAAAAGAATCTGCCAGTGAGACTACATTAGTTGTCACTATGGACTTGCAGAGTGTACTGTTATGTCCCAAATTACTAGCGTCTGCTGTATACTACAAGCAGAAACTTCAACTCCACAACTTCACATTATACGTCCTAAACAATGCAGATGTCACTCTCTACACGTGGCATGAAGCAGATGGAGGTGTGACCGCGAATGAATTCACAAGTTGTATAATCAACTACCTGGAGAGCTTACCCCTACAGTATAAGA
Source organism: Hesperophylax consimilis (assembly GCF_061612785.1). Lineage (NCBI taxonomy): Eukaryota > Metazoa > Arthropoda > Insecta > Trichoptera > Limnephilidae > Hesperophylax > Hesperophylax consimilis. The sequence goes on from NC_142852.1 coordinate 3,635,609, forward strand.
ATGTCATCCTTATTTCCGATGGTTGCAATTACCAAAATCGGAACAGAATACTGGCAAGTGCATTGAGTGATTACTCTAAAAGGTCGTCAGTCACAATAGATCAAATTTTTCTGGAGAAGGGCCATACTATGATGGAAGCCGACAATGTCCATTCGGTGCTGGAGCATTACTTCAAGCCACCAATATATTCTCCAAGTGATTATTTATCTCGCATGCAAATGGCTCGACCCAAACAGCCATACAATATAAAAAATGTCCACTTCGACTTTTTTTTAAATTACGAATCATTGAATACAAACCTAACATCTTTGAGACCGGGAAAGAAAGTAGGGGATCCCGTTGTCACAGATTTGAGGGCTCTTAAATACTTATCGTCGGGGGATATCCTCTATAAATTAGACCAGTCGAAGGATTGGCTGGAATTGCTCCAACGCCGCAAGACTGGCTATGTTCCCCCATTGCCTCTATACACCAAACCCCTTGCTTTATCAGATTCTAAATTCAGGCATTTGCAAGAGTTAAAACTGGTAATAGATAAGGATCATCACCCATTTTATGATTCTCTAACTTATGTGTAGAATTGTGGGAGAAAAAACAAATAATTTAAGTGTGAATTATGTTTCCTCTTTTTTAGTAATTATATTCCAATAAAAACATCATTAAAAAATATTATATTTTGTTTATTTTACTATTATGTATTTCATTGAAGTATGATTTTATGCTATTAATATTATCGAGTTATTAAATTTATTCTTAAAGAATAAACTTACTAAAACTAGTGTGAAAAATGAGAGCAATGGTCCACTCACTGAACTTGTCAGGAGGTTACTAGTTTTAATTAGCAGAGCTCTAAGAATGTGAATGGTAAAAGAAGGCGAGGACGCCCAAGAAAGACATGGCACGACCAAGTGAATCAGATACTTGAGTCGGACCATGTCAAGAGTCAGAATAATAGAAGAGCATGTATGAGACGTTGTATTAATGTGAACGAGACAAGGAATGTGTGCCAAGACCGAGTTGTTTGGCGGTCCGTCCTCTCTGCCTACCCCTGCGGAGAAACGGCGTGATGGTTAGTTAGTTAGTTATCTTTAAGATATTTTAGAGATGGATTTTCTTCTGTGTAAATATGGGTGTTGTGATGACAAAGATGTGTGTCGTTAAAACTTGGGAATCTTAAAATAAAAAGTTTCATTCACATAATTTATACTTTTCCAAAATATTATACAAAAATTGATATAAATAATAAAACAAAATGTCATATCCTTTGCACACCACTACATTCACATAATATATTTTGTGATAATAGTCTCCCATTTTAAATCTCTACTTTAAACACAAGACTTGAATGAAATATTTTGACAGCTGCTATTGAAAATGAACAATGTGACGAAAACCGTGCACAGAATATGAACCTTGTGAGCAAAATCGCATTAAAATGTGATTTTCTGATACAAAATAATTAATATTTGCAAATAACATTTTATTTTACTGAATAAAATGTATATTTCCTACTTTGTTCATAAATAGAACTTTCGTTTTCCGTTTCGTTATTTTTTTAAACAGTTTTTATCGATTATCTCAGAATGTACTAAAGCTTACATTGTTCATATTATGTATGCACCGACGATATTATGTTTAGAGTAAATAAGAGTTGTTTATTTACAAAGTTTAAATGTACACTATAACTTATGTATGATACTTTTATTGTAAAAACTAAAAAAGCCCTTTTATTTCAGTGTATCATACGTGTCCAGACCCATGCCAGAATTTTCAATAAAATTCATATTTACGTAAATGAGTCCAATGATGTTGTTTTTTTCAATGATGAATATTGCCGGTATAAATAGCCAAATAATTCACAAAGCTAATACTGAACACTTGATGCTACGCTGACAGTACTTGAAGCAGATTGAGATGGTCCTGGTTAAGCCATATATGACCGCAAGGTCTTTTGTAGACACTTTAAATATTCCTCTGAGGAACCAAATCGCTCGCTTTGTTCGTATAGAACAAACATCATCTTCAAAGAAGGAAGGCAAATGCAGTTTATTTCCATCAAAGAAAAATAGGCACACGAAAAAAGGGTGTTGCAGATGCTCAAAATTGCTGTACAATGAACATTGGCACATACTTATGTGAAGACTTTTTCGTCAAAGCATATCCTGTAGATTTAGAAAATATTTAATGTGGTTTTTTTTCCATTTTTATAAATATTATAGAAGTATAATATAGAATAACTTAAAAAAGTAAATTAAAATGATAAATTTTATAAAGTCGACTGATAACCAAAGTTCCTTTGAACAGAGTTCAATAAATATGTCGATTTATAATTCTTTATTTGTGTTTTACTTAAATTCTGAGAAAGTAAATTAATTAAATGGCCGTTTTCTTACTTAAAATGGTCCACAAAAATGAGCGGCAAAATGCTCCCCACGCGCCCACTAACATTTTACGGAGAGACGCGCCCACTCTAGGGTTAAATTCATAATATGGGCATATTATAGCTTCATTCTTCGAAAAATGATCTTTAAACATTCCCTGTTACACATATGTATAAAACGAAATTACCACAATCGAGAATTTGCCTATAAAAACAAAAAAAACGTGTCCTGTAAAATTTGCCAAATGGTCTATTGAACATACAAGCACTAAGGCAGCAATTTGTCAAACTGAGACATTGCACTTTTGTATCTGCATGTACCTACCTACAGTAATAGATATAAAAATATTATATATCAAATTGAGACATTGCACTTTCACCAAGGAACTGGATAAAACTATTAATATTTCGGAATATATTTGTCCCACTGTAATTTATTGTAATAAAATCGTAGATAAAATACCAAATTCATTCTCAATTTAAATATCAGATCAATAAAACACAACTTTAATCAATTTCTACTACTAATTCATTTCGACGGTCCCGTAGAACAATGTCGGATCTGCAAAAAGGCAAAAATCGTTTTTTTGCTTATTTTAAATTTCTTTTCTTGCTTTTGTAGTCTGCGTTTTCAGATTTTTTTAATCTTATTTATTTCAGAAGTTATTGAAACAAACAAAGTCGGTTGTGACATACTGTCCGGAGAACATTGTCAGTAGTGCACAACCGACTTTGTTTGTTGTCACAAGTCCACCATTGGAGGTTCGCGCGCACAGTCGGATTGTCAGAATCGACTTTGTTCTTCGGAGAGTTAGAACGGTATGGGCGTGCGTAAAGAATCAGTGCGTGCACATCAATATAAAAGTAAATTGTTGCTCTTTTGTTAGTAAGGCAGTATAAACTAACTATGCCTCGAAAATATAATCATCGTTTTAAATGTTTGCCTAGTAAAATGTGTCCAATTGAAGTGAATGAACAAAGTGCAGACAAAGATAAACGAGAACCAGGACATGCCTCTAAAGTGTCGAGAAACATTAATTGTCGAATAAAGCAGTTAATGGACATTGCAAATAACATTATTCATCCAAATCTGGATAATGAGAATTAAAAAGAAGTTGTACTAGGTAAGTTTTTATTGTTTTTTTACAGAACTGCTATGATTTTAAATTACTTCATCGAGCCTCCCAAAAACAATGTCGGATTGTCAAACCGACAAACAATCACAGAAAATAAATCATTTGTCTTTACAATGAGAGTTTTTAGTTTACATCAATTAAATCATTGTTAGGTGGTACTTAAATATGTATAAGTGATAAAAAAAATATGTGTCGCCGTAAAAGCACATCCGACATTTTTTCTTGGAATCTGTCAAGTAGCGGTGTGCAGGAAACAAACATCCGACTTTGTTCTTGGAACATTTAAATTTTTTCTTGTGTCGGATGTTCACATCTAACATTATTCTTGGGAAGTTTTTTCAATACTACTTTGTTCGACAAAAAAAAAGCTCTTAAACACCTGTAAATTATTATTTTTTTCTGTGGTGTTGTTGATTTAACTAAAGGAAATGCAATCGTGCTTGAAAATCTATTATTGTATCATGTTGCATCAATTTTGTAAAGATTTATCTGCTGTGTAAATAAATTATTTAATAATATTATGATATTTTCATATTTGTGTTACAATAAAAAAATGTAATTTAATAAGTATTTGAGATTAACATATTCCATGTTATTAGATCCCTGTTCACGTCATGAAGATACTCCGAATCAAATAAATAATACGGATATTACAAAAACGTTGAATCCAGATTTGAATTCCTTTGATTCGTCTCAGTCACCATTGTTGCAGGAAGAAGAAGGTCAATAATTTTTACTTTAATTACTTATTATTCGCCATAAAAATTATAAATGTACGTAGAATCAGATTTTCAGATACTTATGAGAAACAGAGTTTATTTAATTTTTTTAAAACCTTATATAGATTCCTGAATCACCTCTTCCTGATGGTTCAGAAAAGATTCGACAAAGTTATATTTAGATGGAAGTCTCAGCATTGCTCGGATGTTCAAATTGTATATTGAATGGTTTAACCTGAAGGATCCGACCAACTACAATTGTAGTTGAAGGAAAATTCTCCTACAAGCCGACCCACTACAATAGCAGTTTCGAGAATTCGTCATGTTCATCTCCAAATATTGAGTTAATTTACCGGTAAATTTTCGAAGTAAAAGGTTCATACTCTAAAACTGAATGTTTTCTATCATACCATTTAAAGAGGAACTCCTTTTTACTTACAGTGATTTTTTAATTAATTTTTTTGTATCCATGTATCCCTTCACAATTCATCAAACTTTTTGTCACTCGCATACAGTCTCGTAACGCGCGTCGATGTATGCGTGTCGTCCCGTTGCCGCGAGTGTGTTTACATTACAGACTGAGTTATTGCTACTTGCGGTGAACATTATTGTTTATTAGAATTTTTTATCTTTATAGCTAATAATAAACTGTTTGAGAAATGTGGAATCCTTTGTCCAATATAAGATAATCTTGTTAATATTTACATTAGTGAAGTGATTACTTTAGATATACCATTTTATTTAGGAAAATTTATTCTTCGGGTGTCTTCAAAAATATTCCGTTGCGGTGCATATTCTTCCATGGTCCATTTTTTACTATCTCCAATGATTTCACATAAATAGTTTCGGTTTTTAATTCTTAAAAATGAATAACGAAGATATCGAAAACTTTGTGTTAGATTGTGATTCGGACTTTTCCATGAGTGACGATGAAGACTATATTCCAGAAGATTTGGAGAGTTTAGATGAATCATCAGAAAACGGAGATAATGAAATTGACATTTCTGGTTTGGACGAACATTCCTCCCCTGATATAAATTTTATGAATTTCTCGCCAATATGGGAAAATGGAATTAATTTCCAACCTGAAGAACACAATTTTAATCAACAATCTGGTTTAAGAGATTGTGAACTCAATCAGGAGAGTACTGAAGTTGAATTTTTTGAACTTTTCCTAAATAAAACTGTCGTGGGTTGCATTACAACCGAAACCAACAGATATTTTGATACTGTAAAATCACAAAAAGTATTTGCTCCAAATTCGAGTTTACATAAATGGAAAAATGTTGATACAGAGGAAATGTATGTGTTCATTGCCCTGACTATGCTAATGGCAAGAAGCAAGAAAGGAAAAATCCGTCAATATTGGTCACTAGACAAGCTCATTTCATCGCCAATATTTGGAGAAACCATGTCAAGAGATCGGTATTTATCCATTTTAAGCATGCTCCATTTTTCAGATAATGAAAAACAAAAAAGGGGCGATACGACATTTAAAATAAGAGATTTTGTGGATATGGTGTGCAGTCAGTTTAAAAAATTCTTTTATCCATACGAGAATTTGTGCATTGACGAATCTTTGGTATTATTCAAAGGTAGATTATCAATTAAGCAATATCTCCCAGCAAAAAGACATCGATTTGGCGTCAAACTATTTGTTTTATGTGATTGTAAAACCGGTTTCATTTTACAATTTGTTATTTATTGTGGAGCTAAAACGGACATTAACATACCAAATGTGGAAGAAGGCATATCGAAGCAATTGATGGTTTCTGGGAAAGTTGTGGTGTCATTATTGTCTGACTATTTAGGAAAGGGCCACACTGTGTACACAGATAACTGGTATACGAGTCCTTTTTTATTTAGTTATTTACATAGTAAAACCACAAATGCTTGTGGCACTGTTAAAAAGACGCGAAAATGTTTACCACCATTTGGTGATGTAAAAAAAGGAGAGATGGAATGCAAAAAATCTGGGAGCCTACTTGCAGTCAAATGGCATGATAAAAGGGACGTTCATATGCTGACCACATCACACAACGCTTCAATGGTAGAAACAGGAAAAGCGAATTGGAAAACAAAGGATCCAATAGTAAAACCCAGTTGTATAGTAAATTATAATAGGAATATGGGGGGGGTTGATAGGTCAGATATGTTGATAACCTTCGTGCAATGTGTTCGTAAAACTGTTAAGTGGTACAAAAAAATTGCGTTTCGGACAATCGATGTAGTTTTAATAAATGCCCACGCGATGTATAAGTACAAAACTAAAAAAGATGTGAGCCTCACAGATTTTCATTTAGAAGTTATCAGGCAACTCATTCAAAAACATCATGTTCCCGGCTCATCAAGAAGAGTTAATCGAGTTGGCGAAAATCCGCTGAGGCTAATTGCCCGACATTTTCTGTCGGATGTTCCACAGGCCGCAAATTCTAAGAGAAAGTCGGTTTACCGGGAGTGTTATGTTTGCAAACACTCAAAACTCAATCCAAAACGTCGCGTTCAGACACGTTATTGGTGTTCGGACTGTGAAGTTGCTTTATGCCCTACTACATGTTTTAAAATATATCATACTGTACAGAAGTTTTAATAATTAAAGTGTCCGCAGCGCTTAATAGTCTTATGGTAACCCTATCTAATATGAACACGATGTCTTGTAAGTGTATGTGTAGCCGGGGGAAAAAAGCGACTGCGTAATAAGAAATCAATAATTGTAATCAATGTGTTAATCAAACGGCAGATAAATGTTCATAAGATGACTGATAAAGGTACATTATTTATGTGTGAAGAAAAAATTCTTCGATATTATAATGAATAAATAAACGATGAGTGATTATATTTGGAGTGGCGGCATTTTGAAGGTAAATTTGCTTTTACATTTAACATAACACAAAATCAGACACTAAAAACCTAATTTTCGATATACATATACAATAAAACAACCTTTAAGAATGCCATAAAATAAAATTTATAACTTAAAACCTGTTTGGTGCAGCTGTATAAATTTTTAAACAATGACACAAAATTTCAGAAAATCATGCCGGTCCAGGCAACCAATTCATTGAGATCCTTCCCGGTTCCTAAGGGTTAACCCAGACATATATACCAAAAAGGTGACATCCGAACGACAATACAGAGACATTGTTAATCAAAAATTTAATTTAGGTTTCCACATCCCTAAAAAGGATCAATGCGACCAATGCTATGCATTTAAAAATATGTCTCAGCCGTCTGATGAGCAGACAGAAGCCATCATTTTGCATCGCGAGGAGAAGGAGTTTGCCCGGGACCTAAAAAATAACGACAAAGCCAAAACTATCGCTTCTGATTGGTCAATCATATGTGCGACTTTTGATTTTCAAAAGGTGTTAACTTGTCCTCATGGTAAGGCGAGTATTTTTTATTATAAACGTCCACCTACAATTTCACTGTTTACCATATGGCAGCGAGACACGGGATCAGCTATATGTGGCACGAAGGAATCGCAAAACGAGGAGCCAATGAAGTAAGTAGTTGTTTGCTTGATTTCATTAAAAAAAATTGAAAGCGGGGCTAAAGAATTCAGATTCTGGTCTGATAACTGCCCTGGACAGAATCGAAATAGAGTGGTTTTTAGCCTGTATTTATATGCAGCTAAAGAATTCGGAATCACCATTACACACAGCTTCTTAGAAAAGGGCCACACTCAAAATGAGGGAGATAGTGTGCACGCAGTAATCGAAAAAGCAAGTGCTGCTAGGACAATTTGTAGGCCAAATGAATGGATGATTCTCGTGAGATGGGAAAAAATTGATGAAAATCCCTACGAAGTTCAAGATATGCCGCAAGATAACTTTTACGACTTTAAAATACTGTTAAAGAATAAAAATTGGACTAAAGATACCCAAAATAATAAAAATGACATGGAGCTGCGTCAAGCAAATTCGTACCCCTGGAGATCATTCCAATCAGCTGGAGTATAAATATGAGCTCAGAAAAGAGTTTCAGACTATCATCGTTCGTAATGCCACAAGACATTTTCATACTATTGACATCGAACTTCATAAGGCGTTGATACCCCTTTGCCGATTCAAAAAAATAAATACAATGACCTTATAAGTCTTTGCAATTCAGGAAATATTCCTGAACAATATCATGAATTTTATAAGACCATAACATACGGAAACATTTGTGTCAATGATGGTGACTCTGAATAATAATACCTAATTATTAATTTAAGTCTAATAAAAATATTCTAATTTAAAATTAAACAATAACTTTGTAAACATCACTTATAGGTGATGATCACCTATAAGTGATGTTTACAAAGTTATTGTTTAATTTTAAATTATAATGTCACATCACAAAGTAACCGCTTCATATGAAGAAATAAAAATATTCTATTTCGAAAATTAGACTATTAATGTATTAATTAAATGTTATGATTAGGTACCACCCTGTTATGTTTTAACTTTTGTTATATCTTCTTATTTCTTCTCCTTTAAATAATGTGATAGTCGTACTTATGTAACTAACTCATGTTACAGACTGGGATTGAACAATCTTCCTAGTACCAAGTACTGCTAGATTAACACAAATAAAACTACGGATGTTTTAATTTTATGTTATGATTAGGTAACCTGTTATGTTTTTAATTTTTCTTATATTTTTTCTCTATAAATAATGTGGATATCTCATGTAATATGGCAGACGGAGATTGAAATATCCTCCCAGTTCTGTTGCATTAAAAACGAATAAAAAATTGAATATGTTATTTTCCCTGTTTTTATTTATTTAGTGTCAAATTCTTATATATAACTTTTATTATAAAGGGGTTCCTTTACGTAATTATTACTAAAAAAATAGATTAACTTTTTTTTGGTAATACTAGAAACAAAAAAATATATACAATAAAATTAGGTTGTAAATCCGACAAAAATGTCGGATGTTTCTATACGACAACTCCTTGTCCGTAAAAAAAAGTCGTAAGTGATTTTTCTTAAAAACTACAACAATGTTGCAAAAAGCTGGTATACTGTATTTTTACAATTAAATAAATAAGGGTTAATGCAAAATATCACATCAACTTTTTATTTATTTTACTCAAAAAACAGTAAAAATGCAGAAACGAAACTTTAAACAGCTCTCCTGCAAAACTACGATTTTGCAGATCCAACATTGTTCTTCGGGACCGTCGAAATGTTCAAATCATTATTCTTAGTTAAGGTCGTTCTTAATAATAACCGTCCTGATTAATTATCATAATGATGAATATGTATGTGTTCAAAAGTCACATGATGAAAATGTTTTTTTTTTAGTTATCTGGTCGCCATGAATAATTGTCTATGACTTCATTCTTGTCTATGCATAACCTATAAATATTTTTGACAAGTGCTTTCTTCTCCGACAGCAGTATCTTCCTGTTTCCCAACTCTGTTTATCCCGCGTTGTTTAACTTACTATCCCACGCCTGTGATGGTTATTGGTAAAGTAAGTACTCATTCTTATATTCATCGCTATTTATTTGGTAGCTGCCGTTATTCCAGTTTAGTTAGGGAATCATTGGGCGTTTTGTCACAGTAGAATGTTTAAACTGTCAATTTGAAGTCTACCTATTATTAGATTAGCATTTCGAAGGCATTTATTACAATGATCACAAACAAAACATATGGTTAACAGATATTTTGTTAAAAGCGGAATGGCGGTATTCTAACATTGTTAACATAAAGGTATATAGTTTTCCCACGATAAACAACGTTTCTCTTAACCGTTTATTTTATTCTAGATAAAAGAAAATTACATTTTTACTTATTTAACTAGAAAAAACTAATACATTACACATTAATATACTACACAACGATTTTATTCACGATCATTGTTTCGTTGATTGATCATAAAACTGAACAACTTTTTTTAAAATTTATCTACATTTTATCATTTTTAATTTCGTCTGGGAGGCAATTATGTATGTTGCTCCCCTCGTAACCAATGGATTGCTTGCCGTAATGAGTAAGTATGGTGTTTAAATGTATTTTATCTTGTTGCCGTGTAAAGTGTGTGTGTACTTGGTAGCTTGTAAAATTCAAATGTTAACTACGGTAAACAACGCTAAATGCGGTTGGTAAAGTCCGATTTAAATGAAAAATTGTAGCCAATAAGTAGTTTTCTGAATTTACTACTAATAATTTCAAAAACAAGAACATTTCAACTTTTTTTTTAAATGAAAAAGTTTTCGTTTTTTTCGAATAAAACAGATTATATTGGCATTGCAGCCTTTACAAACCCCACTTTAAAAAAAATGTAAGGTTAAAATTTGTCGGATCTGTTTTGTACGGAGAAAAATAATTACATTTTAATATATCTGAGAGGAAAATCTTCAAATCAGTCAAATCAATAGAACTTTTGTCTGTTTGCCCAGGTAGTACGTTCTCGAGCGGTTGAAGTACCTAGTGGCTGTGTTTACCAAATAATTCTAGTAGGTACAAGGTGCGATCTCCGCAGGGTAAACAAAAAAGAAAATATTCTAGAACGCACTAGCAGCTGCTCTTACAATTCTACAGTTTTGAAAGTGAATTTAGAAGTGTAAAAATACTATTTGAAGAAATAATTAAATACATTACTGTACACATAATCATATATATTTTGAAATTCGTGTTAGTAGTATGACATAATTATCATATATTATAATAAAACAAATAAAAAACTTTATTCCACTTAATTTTATTTTGACCGTAACCGGTTTCAGCTCGTCAAAGCCATCTTCAGACTGGTACACAAAATTCTTAGTCTACGGTTTATATACACAACATATGGGGGAGGGGGGAGAGGGGTAGTTTATAGGGTTTTAATCAATTTTATTTTTTACTAAGTCGTTTAAGATTGTCGAATTTCTAAATATTTGATAAATCCAGTAAGCTAATTACCTTGGGTTTGTACCTCATTTCAATATTTAATAGGGAAAAAACCTCACAGGTAATATGCATTATTAATGACCTAATTTTAATGTCAAATCATTATTTATGATGGGATTATATTTGCTTTTTGAAAATATACATGTTTACATTTGAGAAATTATTAACTGGTGTGGGCTCAAAGCCGTGGTTCAGTCGACAATGCTCCGAAGCAGTTCGACGAAAAAACGCGGCTTACCGAGCCTACAACACATCTCGAACGCCCGAAAGCAGATCAGCATACAACAAATCGGCAAAGGAATGCAAGATAATCATTAATAGGTCAAAATTCGAACACGACCTGCAGATCAGCAAAAAGCTGGCTGCCTGCCCGCATGGCAGCAAAGCATTCTGGTTCCTTGAGGGCTCAATAGGTCGGAATTTTTGCAAACCCAGTTTGCCACCTCTTACCAGACCTGACGGCTCACTAGCAAACACCGCCACCGAAAAGGCTAATTATTAGGTAAAATGTTTGCGGAAAACTCGACCCTCGATGACGGAGGTGCTGTTCCGCCGTCGGTTCCTCACTGCGGCTCCTATATGAAAAAACTGAGGATCCGGCATCGGGATGTACTCCACGTTATACGGGGGCTCGATGTTAACAAAGCTAGTGGACCTGATGGAATACCTGCCCTGGTTTTGCAGAGGTGTGCTGCGGAAATAGTTCCAGTTTTGACAAAGCTCTTCAAAATGTCCCTGAAGTGTGGCACTGTGCCCTCTGGTTGGAAAAAAGCGATCATTCACCCTATTCCCAAGAAAGGTGACCGCTCCAACCCGGCCAACTACCGCCCCATAGCGATCACATCAGTTCTGTCCAAAGTGATGGAACGTGTGATCAACGACAAACTGCTCACATACCTCGAGAAGAACAAAATTATCAACGACCGTCAATACGGATTCCGGCGGAACCGCTCGTGCGGTGATCTTCTCGCGTATGTGACGCATGTTTTGGGGCGGTGCCTGGAACGTCACGGTGAGACCCAAACGGTCGCACTAGACATATCCAAGGCCTTTGACCGGGTCTGGCACCGAGGACTTGTCAACAAATTGCCTTCTTACGGACTTCCCGCATCCCTGTGTACGTGGATTGCTGACTTTTTAAGGGATAGGTCGATTCAGGCAGTTGCTGACGGTTTCACCTCATTCTCACACTCTATAAATGCTGGCGTCCCACAGGGATCGGTTCTGTCTCCGACTTTGTTTTTGTTGCACATCAATGACCTTTTGACATGTGCACCGATTCATTGTTACGCGGATGACAGTACAGTTCATGATAGCTTTTTGTTTGACAAGCCCCCAAAGGGCACACAAACTCCAACGGCTCGGAGGGCTTTGAAGCAGAGAATGGACGGTTATCTCGAGAGTATTTCCTCCTGGGGTAAAAATAATCTCGTCGAATTTAATATTTCAAAGACCCAATCCTGTCTGATTTCGTCTAAAATGGATCTAAATGATAACCTAGTCTCCTTCAACGGAAGCAATCTTCCGAACAGGCCTTCCATTGATATGCTTGGTGTAACTATAAGTGACCAGCTCAGGTATGGGGGCTCTATCGAAGCCAGAGTAAAGCTGGCCTCTCAGAAGCTGGGCGTACTGTACAGGGCCCGCAGATACTTTAATAGTACACAACTGCTGACCCTGTACAAATCGCAAGTGCGCCCTACTGTCGAATTTGGCAGCCATCTCTGGTCCGGAGCCCCTAAATACCTGATTAAAACCCTTGACTCTGTGCAGAAACGGGCGGTCCGTTTGATAGATTCCCCAATCTTAACAGACGGACTGCAATCTTTAGAGCACAGGCGTCAGGTAGGTATGCTGTCCTTGTTCTATCGGTATTACAATGGAAGATGCTCTGAGGAACTAGCGTCATTGATCCCTTCGGCACCGGTGCGTAGTCGGGATACACGCCAAACGCGCGCCCAACATTTGTACACGGTTGACATTTGTCACATGAGAACGGGTCGCTTCTACGATTCGTTCTTAAGTTCAACAGCTCGGCTGTGGAACGAACTGCCGGCCTCTGTGTTTCCTCCCTCCTACAACATGGGACTCTTCAAGACCCATGTTCACTCCTTCCTCTCCACAAAAAGACCCTCCACACAGCATCCCCAAAGATGACATAGGCCCTGAGGGAAATTATTTTCTTCAGGGCCTCCTGTGTGGAGTTAATATAAAAAATAAAAAAAATTTACTTTTTCAAAAACGTGAGAAATATACTAAATATATTTGATATAAATAATATATACCTCGCAATAGCACAATCTATAATGGAATACGGCATTATTGCCTGGGGCTATGCCAGTTAAAAATACATAGACACACTGTATAAAGCTCAGAAAACCTTAATAAAAGTAATACTTAGAGTACCAATACTAAGACCCACTCCAACCATATTTAAACAATTCCCAGTGTTGAAGATTAAAAAATTATACTCAAAACAAATTCTTACTTTCCTTTACAAGAACCTAAACACATTTAAAACTTCACAAACTTCTCGCAATACCAGAACAAGACATACACACCAACTACTAATACCAAAAACCAACACATCCAGGCTATAAAACTATACAATTCACTTCCAACACAATATTAAACATCTAATCTTACAGAATACAAAAAACACATATGGAACTGGCTACAATCATTTTAATATTTAATTTTTTATATTTCACTTTTTTTTTCTTCCTGTTATAACTATGGAAAAATCGATTTTATATTTTAATTTTTATTGTTTCTCTGTGTAACCAACTCCACTGTATTGTTTTAGAATTATATAACTTTAAAATTGAACAAGTCCTCCACAACACAGGTGAACTCCTAGCGTTGAGGACAATATACCATACCATTGTAATACAAATATATTTAAGAATAAATTCAAAAAAAATAATAACTCTGATATTACTGAATATTTAAAAACATATCTTAATGCTATTTTTTTCAAGACCTCTTTTAGACTCACAATCCTAATAACACGGTTTAACTATTAAAATTTCATTTTTGATATCCTTGCCTAGTTTAGGGTTAGCAACTAATAGGATAGTAATGTGTTTGCCCTTAGTTTTGAAAGCGATTTTAAGCCTTATGTATAAAGGCCAGTTTCCAAATCGCTTGCAATAAATTTTATTTTAGAAACAATGTTATTTATTTTGTAAACATATTTTATTGTGATTTGTGTTCAAGGTTCCGGATTTCCCACAGTCAACAGGTTGAAGATCTGCTTGCCCGAATATTTATAAATAAAGACCGTTAAATTATATGATTCCCAGTTGTTATTTCCTGCTGAAATTAAAAACTGTGCCCAAAACAAACAATTGGTGAACTTACTGAAGACTTGGCTTACTGAAAATATTAGCATACAATGATATATTATTCTAAAGACTTTTAAAATTTGATATTTATGTTTTCATAATTTTACTTTTGCTATATTTCTGTATTTTTTTTTGTTTTAAACATATAATGTTAAAAATGTAACTGTAAATTCAATATAAAAAGATTTTTTTTATTAATGTATATTTTATTTTTGTTATAAAATTTTACATCTTTTACCTAATATATTATTTACTATGACTACTAAAATATTATTTACTTCTTACATACTAAAATTTGGACTTCACAACATTGAGACATAATCCACGAAAAACTGCAAGACTTTTAGCTTCCTTAACAATTACCGGGAGTTCATTGATCATTTTAAAACCTTTATAATAAATATTGTTTTGTGTTCCGGATAAATGTGTTTTAGGAAGCCTAAAATCGTTGCAGTTTCTCGTAGGATATAAATGAACTGCACTAATAATTCTAACATTCTTTGACATAATATATAGTCAGGTAACATTTTATTTTTTAACTTATAAATAAACACTAAGGTATTATACACTAATCGTTCCCACACACTTAAAAGATTGAGTTGACGTTGCATGGTTTCTATTCTGGTGTACCTGCTACAACACAGTATTGACCTCATGCCTCTGTTCTGGATTACTTCCATTCTCTTAATTTGGGTTTTGTTAATTAGAAATATTACACATGTAAAATAATTCAGATGGGATGCTACAGTGGTATTGTTCGAGGAACGAACAAGTGTTGGGATAGCCGTACTTTAAAGGGCTATTCCATACAGGACATGTGTTTTGTATTTATGTTACAGAAGTTTGGAGGGAAATCTATCATGCCGCGAAGCAAAGAAGGAAAGAAAAGAGCTCCGGTAGACGAAGTTTATTTGAAAAAGGCTATTGAGGCTGTAATCTCAAATGACCCAGAAAAGAAAATGTCCTACAGGTAGGCCACAAAAGTGTTTGGAATAAGTAAAACTACCCGACTGAGATAAGTAACTAAATTTAAAAGTGCGGATAATCCCAATGAATCAGCGTACCTACTGTTCAAGTACGCGGTAAAGCAGGTATTTACAGAAAAAGAAGAAAATGGCCTAGTGACCTATATTAAAAATTTCGCCCTCATGCAGTAAGGATTGACGACAAAGGGTGTGAGACTCTTAGCTTTTGAATATGCTAGGGCTAATAAGAAAAAAATGCCTGACAATTGGAGTGAGGAAGAAATTGCCGGTGAAGAATGGATGAGGGGGTTTTTAAAGAGGCACACAGACTTGTCAGTTCGAAAACCAGAGGAGACAAGCTTGAGTCGCATGACAAGCTTCAATAGAACCAATGTCGGGCTTTTTTTAACAATATAAAATACTTCCATAGAAAGTATGGTCCTATTACACCTGACAAAATTAGGAATTTGGACGAAACGGACCTCAGCACAGTCCAACAGCAATCTAAAATAATTGCCCCAAAGGGGGTAAAACAGATAGGCAGTGCTACGTCGGCAGAAAGAGGGTCCTTAGTGACAATGATCGCTGCTGTAAATACAATTGGCAACTCGTTGCCCCCTATGCTAAATTTTCCCCGTGTTAATTTCAAAGATAGAATGCTGTTTGGGGGTCCAGCAGGTTGTATTGCGGCCGCCAATCCTTCTGGATGGTCAACTGAAGTTACCTTAATTAAATTTTTGGACAACTTTTTGAACACTGTCAAGAGCTCGAAGGATGATCGTGTCTTTCTACTTTTAGATAATCATGAGACCCATCTGACTCCAGTAGTCCTCGATAAAGCATCAGACGCAGGCATTGTGATTGTTACTTATCCCCCCCATACTTCACACAGGCTACAGCCTTTAGACCTGTCCGTGTATGGTCCTCTGAAGACTTACTACAATCAAGCTGTTGAAGCATGGCTGCTTAACAACAAGGGAAAGTCCTTTGATATATATAGCGTTGCAGAAGCCCTAGGCACGGCTTACCCAAGAGCATTCACTCCAAGTAATGTGATGTCTGGATTTAGGAAATTAGGAATATTTCCATTCGATGAAGCGGTTTTCACTGACGAAGATTTCCTGTGCTCTTACGTGACTGATAGACCTGTGGATGCTCCAAGCGCAGAACCGTCCTCTTCAAGCTCTATCCCCGTGACCTTTCCAAACGTTGAACCGTCCAACTCAGCAACCACTTCTTGTTCCATCTAGTTCATCATCAGTCGTTTCTTGTCCTCCACTATCATGCACATCATCCGTTCCTCAGCCTTCATGTGCAACTGTATTTACAACATTAAATACGCCCACACATGAAAAAGCACCAAAACCATTCCTTACCCCTGAAGAGGTTCGACCTTATCCAAAGGCGGAGCAACGTAAGAAGAAGAGGCAAGGTAGACGACCAGGGAGAACCATGATTGCTAAGGAGACGCCAGAGAAAAACGCAATTAAGGAACAAAAGTCCAAAAGAGGTTGTGAATAAGTATTTCAAAAGATCTTGGATCCTCCTTTGAGACTACCGATCAGAAGAAAATGAAGAAAAAAATCCATAAAAATCAAGCCAAGAAGATGAAGTTAATTAAACAGGAATCCAGCTCCTCCTCTGATTCAGATAAGACGTTAAGCCTTGTTTCCGCTGATAATGAGGACAGCGACGAAGAAGAATGCTTGTATTGTGGTTCTTCAAAGTTGAGCGATAAAAATGGAGAAGAGTGGTGCAAATGCACTTCATGCGGCCGTTGGGTGCACTACTTGTGCGCCGGAATTGTAATGGAAAGTGTATTTGTGTGACTTTTGTGAAAAAAGACAGAAATAAACCGTAGTGTCTCCAATTAATGAGTGATCAACCATGTTTTTTTTTTACATAACTTCATGTTTGTTTTATATAATTTCATGTAAAACCATGTTAAACCTACAACATTCATTTAAATGAAGAGTTCTTTATTAAACCTTTAGTTTATTATATCTAGTCCAAGGTACATGAGGTATGTTCCAAGGTACACGACCATCTTGTACCTTGGACCACTTTTCAAAGGGTCTGAATGGTATTTTTTGTGGTCTATGGTTAGGAATTATGACAAATATACCCGTTTTATCTTGTGCGGGAAGGTTGGAACTTTAATTACAGACGGATTAAGTTTCAAAATTCTGATTGTTTCTTGGCAATTGCTATATACAGACTTGGTGGTACTGTGAGTATCTCAATAAAGGAACGCGTGTGCGGATAGAATGTTTATTAACAATTTTGAACGGATTGACTACTACTATCTTCTTAGCTGTCGGTTGGGAAAAGTGAGCGAGCAGATGCATCCATCATCTTTTATACATCGATTTGTCATCTCGCTCACTCATTCAAAAAGCAGGCGTACCACCTAAAACCTTTCTTACATCCTCCCCTACTAAAATTGAATGTCCCTAGCTACATATAGTATACCCTATTTCTACATATTTCATATTACAATTTTATTTCATATATTTCATTTTCTAAAAATTAACACAACATTTTTTTTTTAAATTAACTATCATATCCCGCGTTCTTTCTGCTTTTCTTCTCTCTGTCTCGTCGTCCGTCCACTCCTCCTCCTGGACTGCGAAGTACCCTCATCTTGGACGAAGTCTTCCCTGCCACGGGTTAGACCTGAAACATGGTGGAACTGTATTAGAGACACTTCTATTACGTAACATACCTTAGAGATTTACTTCATCCGTCGACAGTTCCATTGTGTCAGACGTACCGAATTCCGGCTTATCTCCCTCCTGCCATGAAACATGTAATTTTTTAATCTGGTCTTAATGTCTTTTCCACACCATATTAGACTTGTTAATTTTTATGAAATATATTTTGCTGCCTTTGTTTTCAACAATAACCCCAGGGACCCATAACCTATTAACCTGAGCTCTGAAATCTCTAGTCATCACTTTCTGACCTACATTAAGATCTGACGTATTTCTACCCTTATATTGTCTTTTCTGATTGACTTGACTCTGAATAACCTTTTGCATTACTTCGTGTTGTCGAGTAGAACCTGAACTATTCGTTCTTTCATCAACCTTCCTAGGAATCAGAGAGTCAAATACTGTTCTAATTTTCCTTCCCATTAATAATACAGATGGTTCACACCCTGTTATTGCATGAACGGTATTTCTATAGTCTGTTCAAAAGTTACCTAACTTTTCTTTATAATCTGAAGGAAATCTATTATTTTTACAATTTTTTTTAAGAAAATTTTTACAGGTTTTAACAGCATTCTCAGCTTGTCCATTGCTACTCGGGTGGTTAACTGGACCAGTGATATGTTCCATCCCATTTTTCTTACAAAAATTTTCAAAATCCTCATAGTATAGGATCCCTTAAAGAACGACCGTCACCGAGATGTTTATTTGATGAAACGTATTTTATATTTAATTTAATATGTCAATAAATATATTGCATATCGGTTGCCTAGCAAATTTTAGTCCAGGGTATGATTAATTAATAATTAAAAAAAAAAATTAAATTTGCACCGGTTTGATTATTATAAAAATTCTATACCAATCGAAAGTATGAAACCCATAGAATATGCAAACATTAGTGTTTTACTTGATCTTTGGTATACTTTAATAAAAGTCATTCAGATTGAATAGATAAGGCTTTATTCAATGTGATACCAGATTGACATTTTAGATGTTGCGTTGCCGGCTGTCGGTAAGAGAGAGCGAGTTCTTCAGCCCGGAAACTCATACATAGATAGGACAATACCATAGACATAGGCATAGACAATACAATATTACAATAGACAATACAACACTACAATAGACAATGTAACATCTTCCTTTTTTTTTTTTTTTTTTTTTAATATAAGACTAATGTTCATAACTTATAGACAAAATTTTTTAATCAAATTCAGAAAATGTAAACCTTTTTGGTTTATTTATTTGTCTTCCAGACTTTGTTTGGTGTCGGATGCCTGTATCACTTGTCGCAGACACCGGGACCAAATTTTTATCTGGAGCATTGGACGAAGTTGGTAGTTGTTCGATGTCACTATCACCATTTTGTGTAAGAATACTTTCATAGGGTTTTAAATTACATCTTAAATTATCATTACTTAATCTAGATTTATCTAACATGAGATGTTTCCTATTTCTGCGGTATGTTACACCACCTAAAGTTTTAATTACATATGAACGCGGGCAGTTAGTTAATACTTCAACAACAGTTGCTGGCATCCAATGACTTTGAGGAGTCTTTTTGAATAAAATTGGATCACCAATTTTCAATGGTGTTAACTCCTTCGTATGTGAGTTGTACGATTTTTCCATTTTATTTTGATTTTTCCTCATCCCCTGTTGGTATTTTTGGAAACTAACTGTCCTAGGTTTTAAATGACTTGACTTTATTGGAATATTTACTCTAAGTTGTCTTGACATGAGAAGTTGTGACGGTGACGGTAAATTATCTTTTGGAGTATTTCGATAATGTAACAATGCAATATATATATCAGTTTTTGATTCTTGACATTTTTTTAAAATGTTCTTTACAATTTTAACTCCACTTTCAGCTTGACCGTTGCTCTGCGGAAAGTTAGGACTAGTTGTAATATGTTCTATGTCCCATTCATATAAGAAATTTTTAAATATAGCTGAAGTGAATGGAGGACCATTATCGCTGACAAGTTGTAATGGTATCCCATGACGAGCAAATATCGCTTTTAAATGCGTGACGACAAGGTTAGCTGTATAACCTGAATGTAAAGAGACTATTTCTATATATTTAGAATAATAATCCATGACGACTAAATAAATGGGATTATTAAATTGAAGCAAATCTACACCTACCCTTTCCCAAGGAAATGAAGCTATAGAATATGGAATTAGTGGTTCTTTTCTGTTATTTGGCTTAAATTTATTGCAAATATTACATTGTTCTACTTTATTCTTAATATCTGAATTCATATTTGGCCAGTAAATAATATTTCTAGCCAAATATTTTGATTTTGAGATGCCTTGGTGACTCTCATGAATTTTGTTAAGCATGACAGGACGTAATATATTCGGGATGATTAGACTAGAACCTTTGAATACTAAGTCATTGACGACGTGTATTTCACCTTGCATGTTCCAGTAAGGTTTCGTTGATGGTTCGCATTTATTTTTTGTTGCGGGCCATCCATTTACATAATATTTCTTTAAAATTCCTAAAGTAAAATCTTGTTCTGTAGCTACTTTAATTTCCTGTAATTTACTATCGGAAACTGCTAGACTCGAAATCAGTAAATTAACATGTACCTGCAGTTCTTTTTCTACTGCCGTTATCTCAGTGTCTGGCAAGGGTGCACGAGATAACGCGTCTGCTACATACATATATTTGCCTGGTACATATGCGACATTGAGGTTATATTTTTGTAACGACATCATCATTCGTTGTAATCGTATCGGTACATCCGAAAGTGATTTTTTAAAGAGACTAACTAAAGGTTTATGATCCGTTTCAACCTGCACAAGATGTCCATACAAATATTGGTGAAATTTTTGGCAGCCAAAAAGAATAGCATATAATTCTTTTTCAATCTGCGCGTAATTCTGCTGACATTGCGTTAGCGATTTAGAGCCAAAAGCTAACGGTTTATTTTCCTGCATAATTACTGCTCCGACCGCTGACTGACTAGCATCAACTGACAGAACTATCGACTTGTTCATGTCATAATGAGCTAAGACTGGCGCAGTACAAATAATATTTTGTAGATGTTTGAATGCTAGGTCATGGTTTTCATCCCATGTCCAAACAGAATCCTTTTTTAAAAGGTTCCTAAAAATTTCTGACTCTGTCGACAAATTTTTTATAAAAGAACCTAAGTAATTAACCATGCCTAAGAATCTTTGCAAATCTTTGACACATCTTGGTTTAGGCATTTCTTTAATGGCTTTAATTTTTGCATTATCTGGCTTGATTCCTTTATTATTAAAAATATGACCTAAAAATTTTATTTCAGACTGACTAAAATGACATTTATCCACATTAAATTTTAAATTGACTTCCCTAGCACGTTGAAAAACTTTTTCTAGACGTTGATTGTGAATTTCCTCATTTTCTCCGAAAACAAGAAAATCGTCAACAAATATTAGGACTCCTTCTATGTCTGAAAATATTTCTGTCATGACCCTAAAAAATATTTCTGGTGCTGAGTTTATACCATATGGCAAACGTAAAAATTGATATCTCCCAAATGGAGTTTGGAATGTACAAAGATCTATGCTTTCTTTATCCAATTTCAGCATCCAAAAACCTGAATTTGCATCTAAATTAGAAAAAACATTGGCTCCGTTCAGTTTGTATCTGAGTTCTTCTAATGTAGGAAATTGAAAATGTGAGCGCATAATAGCTTGATTTAAATTTCTAGGATCTAAACATATTCTTAAACTTTTATTAGGTTTTTCAACAATTACCATAGAGTTGACCCATGACGTTGGTTTAGTGACCTTTCGAACAACCATCAACTCCTCCATGCGGTCCAGTTCTTCCTTTAGGCGTGTATGTAGTTTGAACGGGACACTTCTGCTGGCGTTGATTTTAGGCATCGCGTTTTGGTCGACGGTGATGTGACATTCGTGAGGCAGGCATCCAAGGCCCTGAAAAACATCATTATACCCTTTTAGCATATTTTTTACACAATTATTATTGACATTGGCAGTGGTACATACTCTTTGTATTAGACATAGATCTTGACATGTTTGGAGACCTATGATTGTATGACAGTTCATGGTTGTT
This sequence comes from Hesperophylax consimilis, assembly GCF_061612785.1. NCBI lineage: Eukaryota > Metazoa > Arthropoda > Insecta > Trichoptera > Limnephilidae > Hesperophylax > Hesperophylax consimilis. The sequence continues at coordinate 3,657,832 of NC_142852.1, forward strand.
ATTACAAAATCTATATTTGACATTTCATTTTCATTATATTGACAAGATAAAATACAATGTCCTTTTACAGGAATATTATTACCAGAAAACGACTCTAATTTTTGACAGTAATTATTGATAGTGATATTGGGTATTTTTAAATTTCTAAAAGTATTATAAGACATGACATTTACCATTGCTCCTGTATCTAGAATACAATTGACATTTTTATTGTTAATTATTAAATTAAAATTCCATACTGACAGAAGAGAATTGACATTTTGTTTTCTATTGTTTTGTGACATTTTGACAGATTCTATATTATAAACTTCATTAGAATATTTATTTTTATTTGTTTGACTGACATGTGAGACTACTGATTTATTTTTAAAACAATAACGACTGAAGTGACCTATTTTATGACAAGTGTTACACTTAACTTTGGTCGCAGGACATGAATGACGGTGAATCTGACCACATCTTTGACATATTTCGTTGCTGGGGGACGTATTTCTCCTCTGCGAAGTTGACCTGACGTGTGGTTGACTGTGGTACTGCTCTCTGCTCCTTGATGACTGTCTGCTCGGCTGACGATGGAGAGATGGACTTGAAGGCCTCCCTCGCCTTTCGAAGTGACGACTGCTGGCTGCGACGGCATGTACTTCAGCACTCATTAGCACTGCGTCCTTCTGCGAAATTACCATTGTCTTGGCAATATCGACGGCTTGATCCAGATTCATTTTATCCAATTGTAATAATTTTTCTTTAATGTGATTGTATCTTGAATGCATGTTCGAAATAAATATATTCAATACCAATGACGAGCGTAATTTTTCAAACTCACAGTTATGGCTTTTATTATTTAATTCCGCTATGAAGTCTTCCATGGACATGTGTTCTCCTTGTCTCGTATTTTTTTTTTTCTTCGGTTTTTCTTCGGCACGCCATGATTATTGAACAGATCCACAACTTCTTTATACGTGATTGACTTAATATCAACATTAAACGAATTGTATATTTGTAATCCAGTTTTTCCCATGTTATACAATAATTTTGCTATTTTTTTGTGTTCAGCCTCTTGATCCGCTCCTGTAGCCATTAAATAATTTTCAAAACCTTGTATCCACGACGTCCATTCTGTCGGTACGAAGGTGTTTAGTATTTTTGAACCGGAGTTTTCACGTGTTTCTGACATTTTTTTTTTCCGTTTTACAATCACTGTTTTTTGACACTTTTCTTTAGTTTATTTCTACAAATAGTTATTTCACAGCACTTCTGACACCATGTTTTACTTGATCTTTGGTATACTTTAATAAAAGTCATTCAGATTGAATAGATAAGGCTTTATTCAATGTGATACCAGATTGACATTTTAGATGTTGCGTTGCCGGCTGTCGGTAAGAGAGAGCGAGTTCTTCAGCCCGGAAACTCATACATAGATAGGACAATACCATAGACATAGGCATAGACAATACAATATTACAACAGACAATACAACACTACAATAGACAATGTAACAATTAGGTTGCCTACTCTTTTCCGGTCACAACTCTCAGGTTGCCATATTGTATAAACAGGTAAATCGAAAAAGCATTTTGCACCGGTCTGATTATTGAATAAAAATTATATGATATTAAAGATTATTTCATTATGAACACGATGGTATAAGAGTGCCTGCTAAAAATCAGTCCCGAATTCCGGTTGTCGAATTTTGAAAACTAAAACTTTTTGAAAACTAGCCGGGAATTCTCGTGTGCGACTGAGAGGTCCCAACCAACCATCCCATGCGATAGAAGAGGACAAAGCATAGCAGCTGTCCGTCCATTAAAACAAAGAGAGTGCGCATGCTATTTGTTCTTGAAAATGAAAAGGATAGCGATAGACTCGTGCAAGGTACCATCTAGTCTAGAGTGCACAGAGTGCACGAGTCTATCGCTATCCTTTTCATTTCATTTCATTTCACCGCTGCCTGAAATTTTTTTGGAAATTCCACATTTCTTGAAAATTCTTTTTCTATGTATAAATACTTAAAACAATCTTTTGTAAAATTTATATAACCTAATTTCTTATATGTATTAAATCCTTATTTGTAATTGTATAAGAAATTAATAAAATTTATTATTATTATTAATAAAATTTATTATTATTATTACGCTACAAGATGCTCCAGAATCTAACATGATTTTATTATTTATTCCATCGAGTGAAACTTCTATATAATATGGCTCAATACTTAGTACATCACCAACCTCTCCATCCGATAACAAAGTATTCACGTTTTTACGTGTTGTTACCCGCTTACATTGTTTTGCTAAATGACCCTTAGTACCACAAATTTTACATACACAATTTTTGAATCTACATTCTACCGCCGTGTGGTTATCATATCCACAAACTGTACAATTACGCTTTGTAACTTGATGAGACGGCGAACGTGCCCGATTATTGCTACTGTTTCACTTGAAACTATATCCATCTCTGTTTTTCACATGCGTATTAGGTGAAACACGACCTCCGCTGACTTTTACATTAGCTAAAACTCTGTTATCAGCTGATTGAGATTGAGTTGAAGCTACGAGTTCAATACAATCTGCCATTTGCACACATTTTTCGAAAGTATATGACTCACTATCGAAAATAATTTTTCTCTAATCTTACCGGGTTTACAACCTAATACAAAGAAATCCCTTAATTTCTCTGATAAACTATTCCCGAATTTGCAATTGCTAGAAAGAGACTTTAAACGAACAGCAAAATCGCGAACTGATTCGTCATTCCTCTGTTTAGCTGTATAGAACTGTGATCTTTCTTCAAAAAAACATTTTGTCTCACAACGTCAAAAAACGTGGGACGAAATAAACAGATTGTAAGGAAGGAAGAGCAAAAGTAATTGCGACCAAGTAATATCAAACTATTTTTTAAAAGAACAAACGATTGAACAAACATCTAACAATTTTGCAAACTTTTTTTCTGACAATGTTAAGCAACTATTACATAGATGTGACAAAAAAGCTTTTGATATTGAAACACATAGACTTCCACACAGCATGCTCTTAACACAAGCAAAACTTTGTGATATCGAAAAAGTAGTCAGAAGTTTAAAAAATAGTCAATCGCCGGGGATAGATAAAATTAGAATGTCTGACATTAAAAAACACTTTAATATCTTAGGACCTATTTTAACTCTATTAATTAATATGATTTTATCGGAGGCAATTATACCCGAAGATCTCAAATGTAGCATAATCCGACCCATCTACAAAGGTGGTAAACACAGTGAAATTGAAAACTATAGACCGATCAGTATTTTAACTGCAATTGAAAAGATCCTAGAAAAATATATATCTGTAAAACTAATAAAGTACCTACCTTGAAAATTTTTCTATTATTGATACCCATTAATATGGTTTCCAAAAAAAAAGCACAGATCTACTACTTCAAGAATTTTCAAATAAAATTAATAATGATCTTAACAAAAGAAAACATGTACTCGTATTATTTATTGATAATTCAAAGGCTTTTGATACGATTGATCATAGTAAATTACTTAAAACTCTAGAAACAATTGGAATTACAGGAAACCTACATAAATTATTTGTTAACTACTTTCAAAATAGAAAGATTTGTGTAAAAATTTTTGATCATTTTAGCAAAAAAAATATTGTTTTCGCAGGCGTACCACAAGGGTATGGACCCTAGTATGGACTAGGCCCTACCTTGTATATAATATATGTTACTGCAATTAATTTTTTTTTCATGTAAAACATTATGTTTATGCGGACGACACTGCATTAGTCATTTCACATGAGGATTTATTAATAGCGAGTACTTTACTGCAAATTGACTTTGTCACTCTTCAAAAATGGTCACATGATGACGTAAGTTTAATAATCAATGCTAAAAAAACGAAGCTTATGCACATCAGATCTCCTCATAATAACATCACCATAACTCCTAAAATTAGTTCTCATGATTTTAATTGCATCCATAACTTTGTAATAAAACCATGCTTATGTAAAAATATTGAACTTGTTTCAAAATACGTATATCTAGGCATAACAATTGATTGTAATTTTAAATGGGATATACATATACAAAAAGTCTGCACACGGCTTAGAGGTATAGTGAGCAAACTTTATAGATTGAAGTTTTTTGTTCCACCAAATACCCTTAGAATAGTATACCTGTCATTGGCGGAATCCCTAATAAGATATGGAATAACTTCATGGGGACATTCAACTAAAACAAATCTTCTTTCAGTCCAAAATGTACAATATTCTTTGGTAAAATTATTATTAAACAAAACTAAATACGAACAAAGAAATGACGTACCAAAGTCATTACTATACAATTCTGTAAATTTATTATCTGTTCGTGCTAAATTGTGGCTTAAAATTGCGAGTCAGCAAACATCTCAATCTGAACATAATAAAATAGTGACATGTTCATAATACAAGACTAATAAAATGCAAACAATGGACTTGTAGTTCCCAGATACCTGAATAAATACGGTCAAAGAACTTTAGAATACCTCGTTCCAATAATTTACAACATGTTACCAAACTCATTAAAAAGCTGTGAATTGACTCACAGAAGGAAATGTATGATAAAAAAATGGTTATGTGAAAGAATTTTTTTGTACTAATGTAATTATTTGTATATTTTATGTACTTATTAAAATTGTATATGTATTTAAAAAGTAATTGTTAAAAGATCCCGTTGACAAACTGATATCAATCAGTTTAACGGGACTTATAGTAAAAAAATGTATTTTTGAAAGTTAATAAATGATAAAAAAAAACAATATTCATTGAGCTTAGATATCAAATCTTTTAAATCAACCTCTGTTACTTTTTTAGGAATGCACAAATTTACCAGTAGAGAAAAACAATCGTCTTGCAAAGCATTTAGGAAAATAGCCCTTTTTTTACATCCGATGCGTACTTTTCATCATTCACAAGGAGGTACTGCTCGATACGGACCTTGAAGTTCTCCCAGTTACCGTCACGCAAACTGAAGGACTCCAATCCTGACTCCATGCTTCCTCTGCCCAGATGGTACCTACAAGACAAGAAAAGAAAAACAGAAAAAAGTTTTTAATTTGGTAGGCGGGAATGGGTACCGCCGCCCTGGGAACCATTTATTGGATGACCATCACCTCTGCCACAGGTCACCCCAAGTGGTATGCTACGTTTGGTGACTAAGCAGGGGTGCCCGGGTTCATGGGTTAAGGTTTGCCCAGGTCTTGGTGGCGGGTGCGTCGGCCCACCTTCTGCGTGGCGGGCCGGTTGGGAGATGCTGGTTGAGGGAGACCCTTTACAACCGGTTACCGCTGTTCGGGCCGCTCGATAGTACAGGGGCCCGACCCTCAGGCTCACGACTAAGGGTGGGCTGCCCCATCAGCGAGTGAAAAAACCCTGCCACTGCTGTTGTGCCGGTTCGTGACCGGAGGGGACCCAGCAGCAGCGTTTGGGGCGCATTGGATACCCTCTCCAGCCGGACTCTCCCAACCTATCGCCTAGCACCGCAGTGAGTGGGCTGAAACCAAACGCTCATCACTCCTGGACAGCCTGAACCCTAGACTCCTACCCACCCCTCATACCTTTCCTTTAAAGACCTTCCTTTCACCTCATACCCTTAAAAAAAAAAATCATGAATATACATAAAAACAAACTTAACATCATTACAGCGGCGAGTGGCAGGCGTCACCGGTGCGGGTCAAAACTGTTGGTAAATTTTGCCAACATTCGCGGTCTGCACACTAATTGAAATTCTGTTCATCACCATCTTTTGTCCCAACTTTCTTTTCCTATCCGAAACTCAGATAGCCGAGCCGCCAGACTCCTCCTATCTGGACTGCCCGGGCTTTACCCTTGCTAGCAAGTTCCGACTCAAAGGAGGAGTCTGCCTCTATAGTCGAGCTGACGTCAACTGTGTACGACTATTGAGTCTGGAAAACTCCAGATTCGACGTAATGTGGGTGCGCGTCAATCTTGCCAGTACGGCAAGATTCTACGCAAGTCTATACCGCTCACCGAACCATAGCGAATCAGACACTTCCGAGCTCTTCAAACATTTTATTTTTATTTTTTTTAATTATTCAGTGAACTTTATGTATTACAATTTGTGTGTACTTAATAACTCCCACACTAGGCTTATGCCCGTGTTGTGGTAGTCATAATACTATAAATTACAATAAAACCATATGTTGTAGTAATAAAAAGTAAAACATAATATAGAAGTAAAAAAAAATAAACATATTTAAGGAAAATATAAAACAAAATATATGTTTTTTATACATGCTAACATACATACATACACATTTATAGATGCTCAGATATATATACATACATACATGGACATACATACATGCATACATAAATACAACCATGTACAAAAATATATATATATATATATAAAAAAAAATATATATGAAAAAATAAATATATATATATATCAGTTATCTGTTGTTTTTGAGAGATACTATTGATGATCTCTTGCCCGGCTACCCTTCGGCCGAGTTTGTTGTTCTGGGGGACTTCAATGTTCATAACGATCCATGGTTGAAGTTCTCAGGCCCAACAGACTCGGCTGGCCGACAGGCGGAATCCTTTGCCATTTGCTACGGATTAGAGCAACTGGTTCAGGAGCCTACAAGGGTTCCTGATGTCCAGACTCACCGTCCCAATCTGTTAGACCTATTCTTAACTACTGTGCCACACGGTTATAAGATTGACATCACAGCGCCTCTGGGATCATCTGACCACTGCCTAGTTATCAATCCCCGTTAGCCACAGACCAACCAATGAGCGGCTGAGGAGAAAAGTGTGGCACTATAGGTCAGCAGATTGGTTCGGTATGCGGACCCATTTCAACGCTTTTCCGTGGTCAGCTGTTTGTTTTCGGACTTCGGACCCTTCAAGATGTGCCCAGGAGATTGGTTAAGTCATCAAATCGGCGATGGATGGCTTCATACAATCGACTACTAAAGAAACTGGTGTGGGCTCAAAGCCGTGGTTCAGTCGACAATGCTCCGAAGCAGTTCGACGAAAAAACACGGCTTACCGAGCCTACAACACATCTCGAACGCCCGAAAGCAGATCAGCATACAACAAATCGGCAAAGGAATGCAAGAGAATCATTAATAGGTCAAAATTCGAACATGACCTGCAGATCAGCAAAAAGCTGGCTGCCTGCCCGCATAGCAGCAGAGCATTCTGGTCGCTTGCGGGCTCAATAGGTCGGAATTTTTGCAAACCCAGTTTGCCACCTCTTACCAGACCGGACGGCTCACTAGCAAACACCGCCACCGAAAAGGCTAACTTATTAGGGAAAATGTTTGCGGAAAACTCGACCCTCGATGACGGAGGTGCTGTTCCGCCGTCGGTTCCTCACTGCGGCTTCTATATGAAAAAGCTGAGGATCCGGCATCAGGATGTACTCCACGTTATACGGGGGCTCGATGTTAACAAAGCTAGTGGACCTGATGGAATACCTGCTCTGGTATTGCAGAGGTGTGCTGCGGAAATAGTTCCAGCTTTGACAAAGCTCTTCAAAATCTCCCTGAAGTGTGGCACTGTGCCCTCTGGTTGGAAAAAAGCGGTCATTCACCCTATTCCCAGGAAAGGTGACCGCTCCAACCCGGCCAACTACCGCCTCATAGCGATCACATCAGTTCTGTCCAAAGTGATGGATATTTTCAATTCCTTGTTTGGGGTCTTCATTTTCAAACCTTCTTAATAATGCTTGAAAATATGTTTTGTCAACTTCTGGCATATATTTGTACATGCTTCTAATATCGTCTATTTTATTTTTCGAAAAAGAACTGCTAGGAAGCTTAAGTTGAATACTGGACAAAATCTTCATAGAACTTTTTAGGTCGAGTATATCCCTTGAAGTAGTCTCTCCAGAAAAGCGTGTTTTATAAGAAATAATATTCCAAGCACTTTTATTGTAAGCAATGAATTTAGTTTTGCAGTAAGGAATTTGGGAAAATGAAAATTTCATTGCTTCTTCGTGAAAAGACAAAAAATCGGAACCTTTTAACTGAATGAATTCAAAATTGAAAGATTTTGACTTAATTTTCATCAGCGATCTCAGCAGAGATAACGGACTAAATATTTCAATGTGTCGTAGATGTCTTTCAATCAGACTATGAGCACAGTCGACTTCTTGCACATTTCCATGTCCTGGCTTGTATTTCCTGTATGTTGCCAGAGTATTCGGACTTCAGAAAACACAACAATGCCATGCTCATATGGGAGTTTCTGTTTTGCGGTACACAACTGTCTGACCATAAAACTAATTTAGTAATTTCAGACGGCAAACTTTTAACTACCTTGTCACATAAATATTTGTGACAAGAGAAGTTCTTGCTTAATTGGGTTTATTTTGTCTATGGGTATTTTTTTCGAACTTTGGCAATATTTTGAAGGAAGGAAGTAGAGTTTTGTTTATGGTCACTTCCTCCCCGGTCAGCGAGGCCTGCTGATCGGCGGATCCAGTCACTCTCCTTTAAAGAGGCTTGAATCTGAGTTAATCATGTGAATAGGAGTTATTATTTCTTTTAAAAAAGGCGCGGGGTGTTTATCCATTCACGAACAGTTCGTGTTTGTTATTATTTTAGTGGGGAATATGGAATCCCGCTTTTATTGAGTGTTGGCCGATGGTCATGTCGGAGTGCTCGTGTTTCGGACTTGAAACCGAGATTGGTTTGGTCCTGGCTGTGGCTGGTTGTTCTTGGCGGAGTGTCCCGCTGCCACTAAGAAAACGGATTGCTGTCTTGGCTCCGTCGAAGAGTCTGGTCGACTACCACGTGCTGCAGGCCTGATGCCCCTGCAGGCGTCCATTGAGGGAGTTGCTGTCCTCCCGCTGCCACTAAGAAAACGGATTGCTGTCTTGGCTCCGTTGAAGAGTCTGGTCGACTACCACGTGCTGCAGGCCTGATGCCCCTGCAGGCGTCCATTGAGGGAGTTGCTGTCCTCCCGCTGCCACCAAGAGAAGGATGTCCTGGCTTTCGACTCGGGTCCGTTCCCCGCTGCCGAGAGCAAGTCTTCGTTTGACATCCGTTGTCGTTCTTTCGTTTCACGTTAAGTTAGTTTAGTTTAATTCAGGAGTCCATCGGGTATGTGCATATATTTATTTCTATGGTTACATGTTTACCATCTGTACTCCTTTGTTGTAACTTTTTATGTTTCAATATATTTTCCATTAAGAATTCATTCTTATTATTTCTGATCACCTAACTTACTTGACAGGAAATTATTCCCACAATCTTGAGATGAGATCTCAGCTCTACCGTTTCCTTTTAAACATTGGAATGTACCTACCTAACATTGCATACATTACATTTGGCGCTCAACGTTTAAAATATTTCGTTTTCGGTGCAGTATCCTTTTTTCTGTCATTTCAAGTTGGGTTTTCATTAATACTAGTTGATAATATTAGAGTTGAATCAATGTGTGTGCACTTGGCATTTGAATACCTACATTCACATCATAATGTCTACTATTGACCTTTAATATTAATGTTATTCAATGTTTTGTTCATGTATCCTCATACATAACCTATAATAATTATGTTGTTTGCATTTTGAAATGTCATTGTATTGCAAAGAACTTTTCATTGTTTGATCATAGACAACTTATTACTGATGAAGTTAGAAGTTTTCGAATGTTTGAGTAAATTAATTATTATTTTTTCTTAAAATATAATATCGATTGTCTATGATTCTCTTGTTGATCTATGAACAAGATTAGTTGTCAAAATTTTGAAGGTTAAACGTCAAACCTTGTTTCGTACCTGTCATACTGATTAATAATAACTTGATTAAACATCTTTGTTTATACGCAATACGAATTGAATAATGATTAGTAAAACCTTTCATTATTATTTGCTACAAAATATAGTTCGGTATATTCTGTGTTATCATAATATGTAGTTTTGTTTACGTTCCTGGGTAAATACAAATTCCAACGTAAACACAATTTAAATCTCCTTTTGATACTTTCGAAATACTTTGTTACAAGTTATTCGTAAGTAAATCATAATTATTGATAGTAATATCAATGTAGTGTCAAACATAATACTATGTACTACGTACAATACTTACTTTTTAAATATATTTGCACAGTAATATTCAATTTTTGTTATTTGTTTTTGGGGTATTATGCCGTGTTGCGCTAACTCCTTCTTTAGCCAACGTTTCGGACAGCATTGCAGTGTCCATCATCAGGGCAGATGTCTTATTTGAGGTTGTGTTAAAATGTGAGCTTAAGTATGAGGTTGTGATACCGTGTTGCCAGCTCCAACCCTCTGAGCTAACATTAACGTATCATTTTTTATATTTAAAGTGGTTTTCTTCGTTTAGCTCTGGTGTATCCGTCAATTACCGGATACCAAGAACTATTAAGCTTAGCTCCATCGTCTCTATTAATGTTTACGGGATTTTTATGAATTTCAATGGCCTCCGTAATCAGCCGTGCTCTATAAGTTTTTGGTCTCCCCAGGATTTCAGGAACAAATCCAAAGTAATGCCCGGTGTCAATCAAATGCTCGGCAATTGCCGATTTGTCAGGGTGGCCGAGTTTACAAGCTCTGAAGTGTTCCGAAATTCTTTTGGAGATAGTCCGCTCTGTCTGGCCTACATAGACCTTGTCACATCCGGAACAGCTGAGTTTATACACTCCATCTGTTTCCAGAGGAAACTTAGTCTTTGCAGACCTCAGTAAGTCCTGTATCTTTGTTGTTGTTCCGAAGACAGTCTTGATATTTTCCTTTCTCAAAAGCTTGGCAATTTTGTCTGTCACATTGTGCACATAAGGCAGGAAGGCACAGCCTTTCGACTCTTGTTCAACTCTGTCTTCGTTTGGTGCAGATTTGGCTCTTATGATTTGCCTTGTCTGACTTGCTGGGTAGCCGTTACGCTCCAGTGCATCGGTCAGCTTCGTAAGTTCCGCTCCGATTTTATGTTCTTTGCATATTCTGGTCGCTCGGGTCACCAATGTATGGATAAGTCCTCTCTTCTGCGCTGGGTGGTGGTGCGAATCAGCGTGTAAGTACCGATTCGTATGGGTTGGTTTCCTATATACAGTATGCCCTAGGCTACCATCGTGTTTCCGCATCACCTCCACATCTAGAAAGGGCAGGATTTTATCTTCGTTTTCCAGTTCCATTGTGAATTTAATTTTGCTGTGGAGAGAATTAAGATGGTCCAGGAATTCGTTTAGTTTCTCCGTTCCATGAGGCCAAATGGCGAAGATATCGTCGACGTAGCGCCACCATACTTTAGGGACAGCCGAAGCTGTGTCGAGTGCCACTTCTTCAAACTTCTCCATAAAAAAGTTGGCTAGTACTGGCGATAACGGACTGCCCATCGCAACTCCCTCCAATTGCTCAAATAGTTCACCCTGAAATGCAAAGTATCCCGTTTTGAGGCAGTGTTCAAAAAGTTTGCAAATGTCTTCCTCATATATCTCCCTGAGCATTGTCATGGAGTCTTCTAGAGGCACATTTGTGAAAAGTGACACGACGTCAAAGCTGACCAGAATATCTCCTTCCTCAGTCTTAACTTTCTTGAGCTTACTTATCAGATCTGTTGAATCCTTAATCCACGATTCAGTTTTACCAGTTTGCATCTGCAGTAATCTTGAGAGGTATTGGGAAAGTTTGTATGTAGGAGCGCCAATAGCGCTGACAATCGGTCTCATTGGGATTTCCTTTTTATGTATTTTTGGGAGACCATACAGGGCAGGAGTTCTAGAGGCTTTTACAAAAAGCTTAGACCAATCCTCTTTCCTGATGCTAGAAGCTTTCACTAGTTCCCTTGTCTTTATGTCAATCTTGTTGGTGGGGTTGTTTTTAATCTTCTTATAGGTGCCTGAATCGCACAAGAGGTCTTCCATCTTCTTTGTGTAGTCTGCCGTATTAATCACGACAGTGGCATTTCCTTTATCGGCTGGCAGAACCAAGATTTCCTCATTGGCGCGTAATTCTTTTAGGGCCATAAACTCTCCTTTCGTGATATTGGGGCGGGGTATTTCAGCCCTTTTCAAAATATGGCAAGTCTCTTGCCGGATGTCCTCTGCTTGCACCTCTGACATTTTGTGTACTTTCATCATTGTATGTAGTGCAGTCTCTACACCACATACGATGGATTCCACAGGTATCTTTTTGGGGGCCACTGCAAAATTCATCCCCTTTGCCAGTACAGAAGTTGCGTCTGGGCTCAACGCAAGGGTCGAAATGTTGATGACAACTTTATTTTGATCGAGTTGTTTTCGATACTAAACGAATTCCTGGACCATCTTAATTCTCTCCACAGCAAAATTAAATTCACAATGGAACTGGAAAACGAAGATAAAATCCTGCCCTTTCTAGATGTGGAGGTGATGCGGAAACACGATGGTAGCCTAGGGCATACTGTATATAGGAAACCAACCCATACGAATCGGTACTTACACGCTGATTCGCACCACCACCCAGCGCAGAAGAGAGGACTTATCCATACATTGGTGACCCGAGCGACCAGAATATGCGAAGAACATAAAATCGGAGCGGAACTTACGAAGCTGACCGATGCACTGGAGCGTAACGGCTACCCAGCAAGTCAGACAAGGCAAATCATAAGAGCCAAATCTGCACCAAACGAAGACAGAGTTGAACAAGAGTCGAAAGGCTGTGCCTTCCTGCCTTATGTGCACAATGTGACAGACAAAATTGCCAAGCTTTTGAGAAAGGAAAATATCAAGACTGTCTTCGGAACAACAACAAAGATACAGGACTTACTGAGGTCTGCAAAGACTAAGTTTCCTCTGGAAACAGATGGAGTGTATAAACTCAGCTGTTCCGGATGTGACAAGGTCTATGTAGGCCAGACAGAGCGGACTATCTCCAAAAGAATTTCGGAACACTTCAGAGCTTGTAAACTCGGCCACCCTGACAAATCGGCAATTGCCGAGCATTTGATTGACACCGGGCATTACTTTGGATTTGTTCCTGAAATCCTGGGGAGACCGAAAACTTATAGAGCACGGCTGATTACGGAGGCCATTGAAATTCATAAAAATCCCGTAAACATTAATAGAGACGATGGAGCTAAATAGTTCTTGGTATCCGGTAATTGACGGATACACCAGAGCTAAACGAAGAAAACCACTTTAAATATAAAAAATGATACGTTAATGTTAGCTCAGAGGGTTGGAGCTGGCAACACGGTATCACAACCTCATACTTAAGCTCACATTTTAACACAACCTCAAATAAGACATCTGCCCTGATGATGGACACTGCAATGCTGTCCGAAACGTTGGCTAAAGAAGGAGTTAGCGCAACACGGCATAATACCCCAAAAACAAATAACAAAAATACTTTTGGCCGTGAAAATCTTAAATCATAGTAATATTCAAGTTTTTATGAATCCAGTACACATTTAAATTACGACTTTGTCAAAAATAAATTACCTACCTTATTATTATCACAATTACTATCAAAACAAATAACTTGTTTACATTCTAAAAATACTATCTGTCAAAATGTGTACATTGACATTTGTCATCTATCATGATGAAACATAAACATGCAAATAATGTTCAATATTGTTATTTTATAATGAAATACCTTTTTTCAAAGAATCTTTTATATGATATTACCATTTCATATACAAAAACTGTAACGAGACTTTTCATGGTTATTTTTCAATGACGGCGCACTTCTGTCATTATTGATTATGTTGTTGTTGTGGTTTCATCTGACATTAGGTACTAGTAATTACTTCATTGTTTACAAACATCGACAACTGTTTTGCAGGTTATTTAATCGAAATTAACGACGTGTTATTTCTATTAATGAGCATCTTCTTCTTCTTTTTCAATTATTATAATAATTTGGATAATTGTTTTATTTTTCAATTATTATAACAATTTGGATAATTTTTTTTTTTGATTTAAGTACTGGTATATAATCGTACTCGTATATCATCGCCTGGTGAGCACTGAAATATTAGGAGGATACGTTGGCGGTACTGTTGTGTCTCGTGTTAATGTATACAATTTATACTTGTTGAGTTGACTTGTACGGGGGGTTTGGTAATTGATGTGTTATAAATAAATTATTATTTATATTTCATTATTACATTTAAGATATTGTTCTTATTAAAGAATAATCATTTAATTTCTAATTATCATTTTCTCCTATTTAACAAAGATGGCGATTTCGGATATTAATAGGGTGACGAAGGAGGAAATGATTAAATTGTTATCGGATCGTAACATCGTTCCGGAAGCTACTCTATCCAGTATGCGCGAACAGGCTCGCTCCTTTAATAAAAGTTTGAAAGTTGGGGGTGGTTCTAATATAGATGTGGGGGATGATAATACAGTTTCTTCAGAAAATACTAAAACTATAATTAATAATTATTATCAGTCGGCTATTCCTTCAACTTCGTCTTCTGTCCATTCTTGGGGTTTAAAATTTTCTGGGTCTTCGGATGTCAGAGATTTCATTTTATGAATTGAAGAACTATCTAGAAGCCGGAAGGTGGAGTTGTCCTCGGTTGTTACCGCTTTCTCTGACCTCCTAGAGGGAAGAGCTCTTTCCTGGTTTAGGACTATTGTTGACGACTCTCTGTCTTGGTCAACTTTGAAAAAGCTCCTCATTTCACGTTTTGACGTTTGTACCAACCAAACGGAAGCTTTAAAAGCCTTGTTCGCTATGAAGCAAAAGTTTAATCAAGCTGTGGTGGAATATGTTGAAGATGTTCAATTAGCAAACTTAAGGTTGGATGTTCCGCTCTCGGAAGAACAATTGGTGGACTTAGTCTGTGACAGTATCCTACCTAAATACGCCTTGGCCGTTGCCTATTTCTCGGATAAGAGTCTTTCAGCCCTAGTAAGTGTGTGCAGTAAATTTGATAAACTTTCGGTAGAAAAACCCGCTCCACACTTTAATCCTTCTCCGCGAGTTTCGTTTCCTAAATCGTCGTATTCTAATCGGGTTCCGTGTTCTCAACCGTCGTATCCGCCTCAAGCTCAAGGGTCGTTTTCTCCACGTGTTAAGTATAATCAGGCTTCCTTTTCTCCACGCGCGTCTTCTTCAAGTTCTTCTTCTAATAGTAAGAAAACTTTTAATTGTTTCTATTGTAAAGAACAGGGACATACGAAACAATTTTGTCAAAAATGGAAAAGGGACTCTTTTAAGCATAACGACGCAAATAAGTATAATTCAAAAAACTAGCCAACGATCTTTTGCATTCTGTGCACAAGGGTGTTAAAGGGTCGTCGGCAGTTTCTAGTAATAAATCTAAGTTTAAGTTTTCCACGCGCAACATGGACGCATGTTTGCCGTTATCTGATTGTGGACAAGATGTTAGACCACATGTTAATATTAAAATTAAGAATTTGGTTTTTTCAGGACTTTTGGACAGTGGAGCATCTGTCAGTTGTTTCGGGGCTTCTGTTTATAATTTTTTCATAAGTCTAGGATTTAAGTTAAAGAAATTAGATTCCTACGTTACCACCGCGGATAGCAAACGTCAGGATATAATTGGTACCATGCGAGTACTAGTATTTTATAATAATATTAAAAAATATATTAATTTTTTTATAATTCCGTCTCTGTCCTCTTCAATTGTTTTGGGAGTTGACTTTTGGAAGCAATTTGACGTGGCCCCTCAGTTGTTTCCAAAAGTTGACAGCAATGTTGATTTTGGGAATGTTGTCAGTGAGGTTCGTTAATTAACATCAGCTTCCTTGCTGTCCCCTCAAGACAATCTAAAGTTAAATTCGGTTTTATTTAAGTTCAAGTCGATTTCTTTCGAAGAACGAGGTTTAGGAAAAACCCATTTGGTACGTCATAAAATAAAGACAACAGGGGATCCTATTAAGCAGCGTTACTATCCTTTGTCTCAAACTCGTCAGAAGCAACTAGAAGCTCAATTAAAAGAAATGTTGGATTTAGGTGTTGTCCGTCGTTCTCGTTCGGCTTGGTCAAACCCAGTTTTGATTGTCCCTAAGAAGGATGGTTCTGTCAGATTTTGTTTGGACTCAAGGCGCTTGAATAGCGTTACTCTGGCTGATTCCTATCCTCTTCCGTATATTTCACGTATTTTAGATAAACTTAGGGGTGCTCGTTTTATTTCATCAATAGATTTGTCCAAATCGTTTTGGCAGATTCCCTTGGATAAGGAATCCTGTCCTAAAACGGCTTTCGTTGTACCAGGCCACGGTTTATTTGAATTTGTGAGGATGCCATTTGGTCTTAAGAATGCTCCCAGCGAATTGCAGCGTCTTGTGGATGCCCTTTTTGGTCCTGAGTTCGACGAGAACGTATTTTGCTATCTCGATGATTTGATTATTATTTCAGAGAATTTTGAATCACATTTGAAGATTTTGATTAAAATTTATGAACGTTTAAGAGATGCGGGCCTAACAGTTAACCTCAAAAAATGTGAGTTTTGTAAAGAAGAGTTGAAGTATCTAGGTTATATCGTAGACGCGAAAGGTCTTCGTACAGACCCCGTTAAATTAGAATGTATTCGAACTTATCCTACACCTCAAAATTCTAAACAAATTAAAGCTTTTATAGGTCTGTGCGGTTATTACAGGCGTTTTATTAAAGATTTCTCTACTATTGCGGCCCCGTTGACTAAACTCACTGGTTCTAGAATGGGAATAAGTAATTTTTCATGGTCTCCGGAAGCAGAAAACGCGTTTAAAGAATTAAAAAAAGCTCTTACTTCTGCTCCCGTTATTAGCTGCCCAGATTTTTCTTTGCCCTTTACTTTACATTGCGACGCGAGCAACGTTGGTATCGGCGGCGTGCTTACCCAGGTGTTCGACGGTGAAGAACATCCTGTTTCTTTTTTCTCTAGGTGTTTAAATGTTCACGAGAGAAACTATGGCGTTACGGAGCGCGAACTCCTTGCGGTGTTAGACTCGGTGAATCATTTCAGGCCTTACGTAGAAGGAGTTCATTTCACAGTGGTAACGGATCACTCCAGTTTGCAGTGGTTGGTTTCGTTGTCCAATCCAACTGGTAGACTAGCTCGTTGGTCTACGCGTCTTTCTCAGTATTCTTTTGATGTGGTGCACAGAAAAGGAAAATTGAATACTGTTCCAGATGTTCTTTCTCGTAAAGATGATTTTACTGTTGCTGCCTTAGATTCTACGCCAACAATTTCTGATAGTTGGTATAATAATTTGTTTTCCAATTGTATGAATAATCCACAACGATTCAATAATTTCCAAATTAAAGATAATTGTTTATTTAGACATTCTAAATCTCGTTTCGATTTGCAGGAGGATACAGCCTGGAAGTTGGTTGTGCCTTTTGAGGACCGTAACGCAATTTTAAGTAAAGAACACGAGTCTATTAATTCTTGCCACCCAGGTGTATTCAGAACATATAAAAAAGTCCAACTACGTTATTTTTGGCCGGGTTTGTACAATGATGTCAAAAAATTTGTTAATAAGTGTAAAACGTGCAGAGCACATAAAATAAATACATCAGCGCCGGCGGGTATTTCTACGAATCCTAAAAATAGTCAACAGACCGATGCAAATGTTGTCTATCGATCTTGTTGGTCCTCTTCCACGTAGTTACGCGGGATTTATGTATATTTTATCGGTTGTTGACGTCTTTTCGAAATACACTTGGATTTTTCCGCTAAGAAATGCTACTGCTAAAAGCATTGTAAAAAATGTTGAACAATTCATTTTTCTGGTTCACGGTGTTCCTCAAACCTTTGTGTGTGATAATGGTAAACAATTTATTTCAAAAGAGTTTAAACAATTGTTGTCCGATTATAATGTTCCTATGCCTTTTTATAACGCGTATTACACCCCGCAAAACAATGTAGTCGAGCGATATAACCAAACTGTCGGGACTGCTTTGTCTATCTTGACCGAGTCTGACCATCGTAATTGGTCTAGATTTCTGCCTCAGATACAGTCAGCCTTGAATAATTCTGTTAATTTTGCTACAGGCTTCACGCCTTTTTTCCTCATGCACGGCAGGGAACAAATTATTGACGGTAATTTACATAAATTTAATGTTTCTTCTAGTCCCACGGACATACCTTTAGATCAGTCTAGAGCCGATTTTGCAAAGAAGTTGGAAGACTTAGTTCCTATTTATGAACAAGTTTCAAATGCATTAGTACAGGCCTTTAAAAAGAATGCCCAACATTATAATTTACGCCGTAAATCCGTGGTTTATGATATAGGTGATGTCGTTTGGAGGAAGAATTTTGTTCAATCCAGTGGTCCGGATTACTTTTCTCATAAGTTGGCACCAAGATTCGTGCGTAATATTATAAAAAATAAAGTTTCAGATTTAGTATACACCTCGGCAGATATGCAAGGTAAAATTGTAGGCAATTTTCACGTAAAAGATATTGTTCGGGTAGATTAGTTTTGTTTTTTTTTCTTTAAGGAAGCCAATGTTTTAGTGTGTAGGCCTACCAACCCTTCACATTATGGCATTTGTTTCTTTTGTGACTGTTCTGTTCTCATGATTTGGAGTTTGGTACCTCCATTTCTTGTGCTCAGTACGGACACTAAAATCTAGTTTATTGACGATAAACCGTTTATTTACCCTCGGTAAACTGGAACGTGATCCTTGTGGTCACTGGCGCCCAAATTTTGTTAGTTAAGTCTTTCTTTCTTCGTTACTATGTTTTTTCTTGTTATTAATAACATACACTAGTTTCGGGATTTTGGTAGTTTCAAATATTTGATTATATTGGTTATAATACACTTAGTTACATACATGCACACACATTGATTTATTTCTTGGTTCCGTCTGTTTAACGGATTATTTTGTAATGCTTTTATGTTTAAGTTTATGCATTCTTTCTTTAGTCCACTGGAGGTCCTTTTACTGGCCCATTGAACCTCCAGGGAACTTCAGAATGTATATCTTGGAATTTTGTGTTTCAGAGACTTGAGCTACTTTCTGATTCACAAAAGTTCTGTTAAGTCTATTATTGATAGTTTGTATTTCATAAACTTTAAGTATGGTAAAGCTTTCCTAAAAGTTCTTTATATAAGTCTTAGTTCATAAGAGAGTTGTTTTGTCTCTAACAAAGTTAGTACTGCTTTGGCGTGCTTAACTAGTAATTAATTCCTTTGGAATTATCACTTTGCCTCTAATACAGGAAAGTGTGTTTCTGTATAGTTTTTAAGTCTAAATGTGATAAACATTAGAGTCTTACTGTTAATACCAGTATTAGACTATAAATTAAGTATTACTAGTGTCATTCATTAAATTTTGGATTGATCACCCCTCGAATAGTGTCAACTCACTGAAAGCCATAGTTGATCACACAATTTTGTTTTGTCTGTACAAGAAATGCTGACGTTTTGTCTACACTTGGAGTGTTTTTTAAGGAATGCCAGCTTGGGTATTGCCTTGGTCTCATTTTTTTTTACAAACAATGTCACTCTGTTGAGTGTTTGCTGCAGGTTGTTATATGGATTTTTGTATATCCTAAGGTATGAGCTTAACTTACTAGTTTCTGTTTTGCTTTTTAGTACCATTTGACTTTGGTCATGAACTGATTGATAAATAGATAGGTATTGTGTTATGTAAACCCTATTCTGTCCACCTTGATCGGCAGGTATTTATAGTTTTATAAACCTGACCTGATTTGACTTTCGCAAAAAGAATAATTTGAATATTATTCTTGTTTGACGACTCTGTTACTTATTGGTATTTCTTCGGAATTGTAAATCCTGGTTCAATAACGAACGATAAAAAAAAAAAAAAAAAATGATGGATAAATAATCCAATACAAACCCCTACTCTGGTCACGTCTGATAGACAGTTTGTAAACTGATTCTATACTACTAATAACACAGAAAAGTATTTTCTTGTGTACTAATTTTGCCTACTTTGAACTCCATTGTTCTGAATTGTAAAAAATGTATATCTATAAAGATATTTTCATTATCTATGATTGTTTAATTTTAAGTATTGTTTAATTTTAAGTATTGTTTAATTTTAAGTTTTGTCATAAGAATGTTGTCATAAGATTTTTGTCATAAGACTGTTAAACCGGATGGACTTAGTTAGATAGGTTTCTCATTTTGCTATTTAATTATAGCGTAAATTCAGTGTAAGTGAGGGCTGTTTAACCACCCTAAAGTGAAGCCAAATTGGCCTTGATTTCCTGTGCAAGGAAAAGTGATCTTGTTTTTTTTTCTTTATTATTAAGAAATTTATTTTTAAAGAAATTTAGTTTTTAAGAAACTTAATTCTAAGTTGTTATTTTAACTACTTATTATTGTTTTTGTTTTCATTTTTCTAGATACCTGATGGACTCATAGTTTAGTTTATTAGTGGTCTTAGTTGTTCATTTTTGAGGGCAAACATTTTGTGGGAAGGGGGGAATTGTCACATAAATATTTGTGACAAGAGAAGTTCTTGCTTAATTGGGTTTATTTTGTCTATGGGTATTTTTTTCGAACTTTGGCAATATTTTGAAGGAAGGAAGTAGAGTTTTGTTTATGGTCACTTCCTCCCCGGTCAGCGAGGCCTGCTGATCGGCGGATCCAGTCACTCTCCTTTAAAGGGGCTTGAATCTGAGTTAATCATGTGAATAGGAGTTATTATTTCTTTTAAAAAAGGCGCGGGGTGTTTATCCATTCACTAACAGTTCGTGTTTGTTATTATTTTAGTGGGGAATATGGAATCCCGCCTGTCGGAGTGCTCGTGTTTCGGACTTGAAACCGAGATTGGTTTGGTCCTGGCTGTGGCTGGTTGTTCTTGGCGGAGTGTCCCGCTGCCACTAAGAAAACGGATTGCTGTCTTGGCTCCGTCGAAGAGTCTGGTCGACTACCACGTGCTGCAGGCCTGATGCCCCTGCAGGCGTCCATTGAGGGAGTTGCTGTCCTCCCGCTGCCACTAAGAAAACGGATTGCTGTCTTGGCTCCGTTGAAGAGTCTGGTCGACTACCACGTGCTGCAGGCCTGATGCCCCTGCAGGCGTCCATTGAGGGAGTTGCTGTCCTCCCGCTGCCACCAAGAGAAGGATGTCCTGGCTTTCGACTCGGGTCCGTTCCCCGCTGCCGAGAGCAAGTCTTCGTTCGACATCCGTTGTCGTTCTTTCGTTTCACGTTGAGTTAGTTTAGTTTAATTCAGGAGTCCATCGGGTATGTGCATATATTTATTTCTATGGTTACATGTTTACCATCTGTACTCCTTTGTTGTAACTTTTTATGTTTCAATATATTTTCCATTAAGAATTCATTCTTATTATTTTTGATCACCTAACTTACTTGACAGGAAATTATTCCCACAATCTTGAGATGAGATCTCAGCTCTACCGTTTCCTTTTAAACATTGGAATGTACCTACCTAACATTGCATACGTTACAACCTCTTTCAGAATTTTAGTCAATTTTATTATTTTTTTTATTTAAGTTTTAATCCAGCAGGACTGGGAGGATAGTGCAATCCCAGTCTGCCATATTACATGAAATAAAACAGGGAAACAATAAAATAAAGTAAAAAAAAAAAAAAATTATAAACATGGAAATAAGATAAAACAAAGAGAAAAAAAAAATTAGGCAGGTACCTAAATATAAAATTAAAATATAAATCAAAAATAAAATAGTCATATAAATACAATAAAAAAAACAATTAGACTAAGTTTAATTAAACCGTCCATCAGGGAGGTCGCCGCATCATCTGCATCCATCGCTAATTGAGTGGGGAACTGAGCCACTCGGATGCAGCCACAACGATGATGTTGGTTGACTTCCGAGTCCTACCCCAGAAGCTGGCTAGTCGGTGGCGAAGTAAGGCGGGGAATGAGTGCACCCTCCCTTCAGTAAACATTGTGGAGGCACTGCAGAACCTCGGTAGTTGCATGAGCTGCCTGTATGCATTATTGTAGCACACCCTCAGCTTGTTCCATTGCGCTGCTGGGTATTGTGTCCACAGCTCAGATGTGTACAGTGCAGTGCAGAATGCCTTGAAAAGTATTTTTCTGACATCATCGCTAGAGTGGTAGAACCGCCTTGAGAGCATTCCGGCCCGTATATTGATTGCTCTTCTTTGTCGTTCCATATCTTCTATATCCTTCATATCTTCGGTTAGGATATGTTCCAGATATTTAACCTGCGGGGCTACAAGTAGTTCTTTTCCGTCTAAACAGATTGGAGGAATATTTATTGGCTCCTTGTTGTATTTAAAAACCACGATTACTGACTTTTTTGCATTGTACAGCAGGTTATGTGAGATTGCATACTCTTCGCATATTTGAACAAGTCGTCTCATCGCTTTAATCGAAGGCGCCAACAGCACCATGTCATCCGCGTAATTGATGTTGTTACTGCCTTGACCGCAGATATGACAACCAATTCGTGTATCATTCAGTTCTTGTAAGAGGTCATTAATGTACACATTAAATAGAATAGGAGACATATTACCCCCTTGCCTAACTCCGCTTTTTAGGAGTGAGGGTCTTGAAGAAGCTCCTGCCCATTGAACGTAATTTTTCTGCTGTCCGTACCAAATAGCCAACATATTAACCACTGCTGCTGGCACATCTCGTTTTATGAGTTTTTCCCATAATAATTTATGAGAAACACGGTCAAAGGCCTTGCTTAGGTCGAGAAAGCATCCATAAACGGTGGTTTTTCTTTTTTTGTAGTATTCTATTGTTTGTTTAACTCCATAGATGGCCATATCGGTTGATGAGGCGCTTTTGAAGCCGAATTGGTTATCTAGGGTAAATAGCTTGTCTTTTACTAGCGTGAACAGAATTTTTTCAAATAGTCTTGAGATCATTGTCGCTAGGGAAATAGGTCGGTAGTTTCCTAGTATCGATGCATCCAGTTGGTTGGATTTTAAGATTGGTATGATATCAGCTCGACTCATGTCCATAGGCATATGTGTGTGTCGTAAGAGGCTTGAGTACAGGGCGGCTAGAATAGTATGGAGATGATTTCCTGCGTACCTTATGTGCTCGATACCAATACCGTCGTATCCTAAACTTTTACCTAGGGCGGTTTGCTTAATCGCGCATTCGATCATTTCAGGAGTAATGTTCATGATCAGGTCATCATTTGCCGCAGGCAAACATGTCATCATA
The DNA here is from genome assembly GCF_061612785.1 of Hesperophylax consimilis. NCBI lineage: Eukaryota > Metazoa > Arthropoda > Insecta > Trichoptera > Limnephilidae > Hesperophylax > Hesperophylax consimilis. Next base: position 3,680,905 of record NC_142852.1, read on the forward strand.
TTTGGTTTCATGCTATCTCCTTGATCCGCGCTTAAAGAAAAAAAGTCTCTAAATTCGTTAGCAATGTTTTCATCCCCCGTGATGTTGTTGACACTTAGTGGAGCTTTGCTCTTGGCTTTCAGCACAGTTGAAGTTTTTTGCCAAAACTTTTTGAAGTCTTTGTTGTGCATAGCCGTAGCTATGCTATCCATTCTTGCTTGATTTTCCGAGTGCTGACATTTTCGGAGAGCAATTTTAAAAGATTTCTTACTAGTTTTTCTTTCGTCTGCAATACGACCTTCCGTAGGCTTTCCGGCTTGGACCCAGCAAAGGAATGCATGCCTTGAGTGGCGATACAGAGTTGATACTTGATCATTCCACCCTGGAACAATGTCATACTTTTTTTTGGGTCCTTTATTTTTGAATGCTTTTATGGCGGAGTTTCTCAGTGTTTTCACGATAGTGTCGTAGAGAGAATCTAGTTCCATTTTGTGAACTCTGTTATCACAGTTAAATCTGACATCTTATGGCATCTGGAGGTTTTATTTTAGGCAATATTTTTCGATTAATAATTTTTCCGCACAGGCGTTGTAAGTTTTTACATCATTTTCGGACTTTGCCGCCCATTTTCCAAAATCTCTTGGTGGATTTTGTCTGTTAGATATAATAGGGATTAGATCCACATCTATTTCGACATTTAGTGGGAGATGATCTGACCATGTCGCATTGGCTGTGATGTTCACATTCCTCACTGCACTGCTCAACCCCTGTGTCATAACACAGTGATCAAGCCATCTGGTGGTTCCATGGGCATCGCTTACGTAAGTGAAAGTATCAGAGCTTAGATGCATCATATCAGTGTATGTATAGTTATTCTCTGTACAAAATTGTGCAAGTTCACGTCCAAAAAGAGATCTCGGATCTGCATTAAAATCTCCTATAATAATTGAGTTGGAACTGTTTTGTTCCTCAATAATGGCGTTTATTTTTCCCAAACAGTTTGAGAATTCCGGTAAGTTTTCGGCTGAATTGGTTGGCATATAAACTGTTACTATAAGGAGAGTTCCATTGGCTGACTCTATTTTAATAGCCGCGATTCGAGGTTCTCTACAATCAATAAGAGTAGTTTTAATTGTATTGCACCATAAGATACCAACGCCTCCGTAGGGGCGGCCAATTAATGGACCGTCAGAGAGGTTAACAGCGGATGTCCCATGACTCGAGAATTCCGGGTGTATTGACGACAGATATCCCAAGTCTGTAGGTAACAGCCAGGTTTCCTGCAATACAATGACGTCATTACAAGTACATAATTCCTTTATGAAGTGCTCTGTTCGACGAATTGATCTACAATTGAATGATACAATTTTCAGAAGCTTGGTATTTGTAATATCCATTTTTAATATTATTTTGCATCATTTATTTGCGTTTTCGGCATTCGGAAAATGTATTTTCTCACAACCGAGGATTTTGGCCAGATACTCGCATCCATAAGTTTTTCGTATGCCGACTCGGTGGTCCCAACTTTAAACGCTCGATACTCGCCAGATTTAGTTTGTAGTTCGTAAGCTACTGCATCAATACCGCTTGTCTTAAGAAAAGAGATCACATTTTCACATGTTGTGGTTTTCTCAAGTCTTGTGACGAGAGCATATTTCGTTCTCTGCAGGCCTTTGATTTCTGCATTTTCGTTGCTGCCCAAAATCATGTTTTTCTTTTTTAATGAAAGTTGTGTTTTTTTGTAGGTCTTTTTCCTTACGGATTTCCATCCATGCCCGTTGTGATTTTCGTTTTCACCCGAAGGGTTGTCGTTAACGACATCTGCAAACGATTTTGGGCGATCAATTGGTTTTTCGGCCTGAAGTGGGTAATCGTGTTTTGACCTTGTCTCCATAGATGGCGTTGACATAATTGCATCTTCCAAAGTTTTGACCTTGATATGAAGCTTCGGCGGTTCATTAGTAGATGGCACTGCACTGTTTGTGTTTACTTTAGTTAGTTCATTAACAGTAGATTTCAGATTATTTATCTCCGAAGTTAATAAATCAATTTGATCTTTAATTGCCAAGTTCTTACTATGGTCGGATTCATCTTTTAGTTTCTGAACATCACTTTTGATTATTATTAAGTCTCTCAGAAATGCAGTTGCGTCAATATAATCGAATGTGACCGGCGGTAGTTTGTTAATGTTTAAAACTGCAAATTTCGGCATATTGTTCGGGTCGGTTTCTTTGAGGATTTTTATTATATCCGTTATGATTCGTTTTTTCTTACCATCGCCAACTCTCCTGGCAAAGGTTTTTTCCGGTACGCATTTGCACAAAACACTTTAAGCGGATTCGATGTCGTCTTCAGTAAATGTTTTATCACAAATAATGTTCATTGTTTGCTCGTCCATCACGTCCATTTTTTGTTGGATGAACGCAAGGATTTTGTTGACAATAATCCCGCACAGGCAGTCCCCAATCGGAGACATTTTCGGCACTTTTCGTATTGTATTTTTTATATTTTTTTTAATTATATTATTTTTTTTCGCGGAGTTATTGACACGGGTTGTTTTCGCGACGCCACCTGTTGGCGAACTCTCAATGCACTAGCTATATCGTCTCCACTTCTGCCATTGGTAGTCTCATCCCAGATGCTGTGACTTTATTAGAACTGCAATGGGCAGTCAGATGATACACAGTTAGTTTGCTCTTATAAAAGAAACAGGAAATGTTAGCCTTTGGCAGACTAAAAATGTTTTCCAAATCGTATGTAATAACGGCCGTCGATGGATTACTTTTCAGGTGTCTATCTTGTTCACGCTCTTTATAGCCTTCATCCTTTTTTATAACATGCTCTTCATATAATTGAGTTCATCCGGATCTGTGGTCGCACGGAACTCAAAACACAAATCGCAAGCATCTTTCTTGGGTTTAAAAAACGAAAGATTAAATTTCTCATTAAATATCTTTCGGTACATGTGTTCCTTGACAGGCTCACGATTTTCTTGCGCATACAGCGCATACATTTTAGATACACTCAAAGACCTATCTAAATATTTTCTTTGAGAGGACGCTCTGCAAGAATGTGATTCCTCGGTTGGAAAGGAAGAAATGTGATTAAAAACTTCATCAACCTTTCAATTGTCAAAACACTTCTTGATATATTTCCCCTTAGCTGAGGTTGGCGCCACTGCTCCTCCTTTCACCATCCAGTTTTCGTAAAAGTAATACACCCTCCTTTGAGAAATATTTAAAGTCGCACAAAAAAATCGTTTACACACTTGCAGTTTCTCTGAATTCCTTAAGAAAAAGTACTTGAATGAATATTTTTTCCGGCTTTCCTCTTTATTCGTTCTCTTTCTCTCCGGCTTTTCTCTGCTGGTATAAGTGTTGTAAAACTGCTTCCTCTTTTTATCAGATAATAAATAAAATTCCGCGCTTATTTTCTCACGATCATTCTCATTAAAGTTTTGAAGACACAAATGTGGGCATTTTGACTCGCACCCAGGCTTAACACTTTTAGCTGAATGCATTTTTTCTTTAACACCGATGTACTCCTCGCCGCTTTCCCTTTGTTTTTTCCTGATATTTTTCGGCCAAGTTTCGGGATTTCTGAATCGCTTTCTTGTTATGGTTTTTTTTTGTGCTGGCGTGATATCTTCGATTGTCTCGTCCTTAAGAGTGATTTGTGACTGAAAATCTTGGAACATTGCATCTGTAGAAGTATCACAATTTGGTAAACCTTTTATATCATTATCTATAATAATGAATTCATTTGGATATTGAAGCTCTTCTGGGGTTATCATGACGACGTCATCATCAAAAGTAAGTTTATTTTTAATCTCTTCAATTCTGAAACGAAAAGGTGTAATATTTAGATATGTATTACGAGTAGATTTAATATGACGAAAATTAAATGAAATAAATTGTGTTAAAATTAAAAACTACAAAAATTTAGCGTTTCACAGAAAATACATAACTGAACAATATTTAATTTAATACGTTTTTAGTGGTTAAGTCCACAAATGGTTAATTTTATGGTATGAACATTTGTTTTATCTGTAGAATATTTAAAAAGGAGCAAATAAAGAAATGTGAATAAAAACAAGTTTTAATGCACTATTATAATTTATTAGGACTCATTTTAGGTAAAAGCCCTAAACGGTGTAAATAAATAATTGAATAAAAAAATAATAAATGAAGAATCTTGTATATTTGCCTAGCAAATTGAAGAAGTACATGTAAAATGTGGTGAAAAAGCCTATAAATAACATAATTCTAAGACTTACCTTTCTATTTGAGCTACTGGTCTAAGGTTTATTGATTCTGGAGTCGGTGAAGTCATTTTCAGTTCAATAATATTGCCTTTAAAAATAACAGAAATCTTAGACAAACATCAATACTTCCTACTCCTAAATGTAAAAAAACAATAGGACAGTTCAACCATGAATATCTCGGAGTTAAAGTTTTTAACTCATTACCAGAAAAAAATAGAAACATGAATGCAAATATAAACGAATTCAAAAGCCACCTTAAAAACTATTCCGAACAGTTGAACTGAATCATATCAAATATTTTTTTTTATTTTTTTTTTTTTTATATTTACTCCACACAGGAGGCCCTGAAGAAAATAATTTCCCTCAGGGCCTATGTCATCTTTGGGGATGCTGTGTGGAGGGTCTTTTTGTGGAGAGGAAGGAGTGAACATGGGTCTTGAAGAGTCCCATGTTGTAGGAGGGAGGAAACACAGAGGCCGGCAGTTCGTTCCACAGCCGAGCTGTTGAACTTAAGAACGAATCGTAGAAGCGACCCGTTCTCATGTGACAAGTGTCAACTGTGTACAAATGTTGGGCGCGCGTTTGGCGTGTATCCCGACTACGCACCGGTGCCGAAGGGATCAATGACGCTAGTTCCTCAGAGCATCTTCCATTGTAATACCGATAGAACAAGGACAGCATACCTACCTGACGCCTGTGCTCTAAAGATTGCAGTCCGTTTGTTAAGATTGGGGAATCTATCAAACGGACCGTCCGTTTCTGCACAGAGTCAAGGGTTTTTTTCAGGTATTTAGGGGCTCCAGACCAGAGATGGCTGCCAAATTCGACCGTAGGGCGCACTTGCGATTTGTACAGGGTGAGCAGTTGTGTACTATTAAAGTATCTGCGGGCCCTGTACAGTACGCCCAGCTTCTGAGAGGCCAACTTTACTCTGGCTTCGATGGAGCCCCCGTACCTGAGCTGGTCACTTATAGTTACACCAAGCATATCAATGGAAGGCCTGTTCGGAAGATTGCTTCCGTTGAAGGAGACTAGATTATCATTTGGATCCCTTTTAGACGTAATCAGACAGGATTGGGTCTTTGAAACATTAAATTCGACGAGATTATTTTTACCCCAGGAGGAAATACTCTCGAGATAACCGTCCATTCTCTGTTTCAAAGCCCTCCGAGCCGTTGGAGTTTGTGTGCCCTTTGGGGGCTTATCAAACAAAAAGCTATCATGAACTGTACTGTCATCCGCGTAACAATGAATCGGTGCACATGTCAAAAGGTCATTGATGTGCAACAAAAACAAAGTCGGAGACAGAACCGATCCCTGTGGGACGCCAGCATTTATGGAGTGCGAGGAAGAGGTGAAACCGTCAGCAACCGCCTGAATCGACCTATCCCTTAAAAAGTTAGCAATCCACGTACACAGGGATGCGGGAAGTCCGTAAGAATGCAATTTGTTGACAAGTCCTCGGTGCCAGACCCGGTCAAAGGCCTTGGATATGTCTAGTGCGACCGTTTGGGTCTCACCGTGACGTTCCAGGCACCGCCCCCAAACATGCGTCACATACGCGAGAAGATCACCGCACGAGCGGTTCCGCCGGAATCCGTATTGACGGTCGTTGATAATTTTGTTCTTCTCGAGGTATGTGAGCAGTTTGTCGTTGATCACACGTTCCATCACTTTGGACAGAACTGATGTGATCGCTATGGGGCGGTAGTTGGCCGGGTTGGAGCGGTCACCTTTCTTGGGAATAGGGTGAATTACCGCTTTTTTCCAACCAGAGGGCACAGTGCCACACTTCAGGGACATTTTGAAGAGCTTTGTCAAAACCGGAACTATTTCCGCAGCACACCTCTGCAATACCAGGGCAGGTATTCCATCAGGTCCACTAGCTTTGTTAACATCGAGCCCCCGTATGACGTGGAGTACATCCCGATGCCGGATCCTCAGCTTTTTCATATAGAAGCCGCAGTGAGGAACCGACGGCGGAACAGCACCCCCGTCGTCGAGGGTCGAGTTTTCCGCAAACATTTTCCCTAATAAGTTAGCCTTTTCGGTGGCGGTGTTTGCTAGTGAGCCGTCAGGTCTGGTAAGAGGTGGCAAACTGGGTTTGCAAAAATTTCGACCTATTGAGCCCGCAAGCGACCAGAATGCTCTGCTGCCATGCGGGCAGGCAGCCAGCTTTTTGCTGGTCTGCAGGTCGTGTTCGAATTTTGACCTATTAATGATTCTCTTGCATTCCTTTGCCGATTTGTTGTATGCTAATCTGCTTTCGGGCGTTCGAGATGTGTTGTAGGCTCGGTAAGCCGCGTTTTTTCGTCGAACTGCTTCGGAGCATTGTCGACTGAACCACGGCAACCAAATATAAACCAATATAACAACACAAGCCCTGCTTATTTATGGGGGTACATCAAATACTTATATTATATTATATTATGTAATTAATAACTTAATTTATCTAATTGTGTAATGTAATTCGTGTATCTTTTTTTACTAATAATTTTTTTTTTTAGTCTATTCACCATCTTTCTTCATTGTGGAGAGTTTGCATGTTTTGCCGTTCTATCCTAGTCCTAAAGACCATTTTTTGATAAACGGCGAGTTTTATATTTAATAATTGCAGTGTTTAGCGTATAAAACCGTTGTGAAGGATTGAAACACTTTTTACGCTAAAATTTTTACCAATTGCCATATCTAATCTACGAAAGCAATGTAGGCATACTGAGTGTGTTGCAAGCAGCACTGATTCTCTCCGCACCTGTGAAAGTATGCAAAACTCTATACAAAACTGTTCACAGATGATATTGGTTTCATCAGAACGTCTCTTTCTATGAATTATTTTTGTGTAAGTCGGCTCTCATGGGGAGAATGCTACCGATATCTTTTTTTATGCCTTCAAATGTTTTTTTACTGCGGTAAAATATATGTGTAATAAAATATGTATAGTATCAATTTTAAAGGCGTAAAAACAGACTCAGATTTTTTTTATTTCTTTTATTTTATTTTTTTTATAGTAATAATAAGTACAATTAATATTCTGAAAAGTGTAAAAGATAGACAAACTGTTAGCAAAATAATTACTATTCACTATGAATTCGCATGTGTTTCTATAAATCTCTCCCTTTTATGATCATGAATAGTTGCACTCGGAATAATAAAACGTTATTCTCCTCTGTCAGTTGGCATATACTGCTTCAGCCGCTTTTTTGAGAAAAATAATAGGTGTAGAGGGAACATGAAAAAATTATTCTCCTTTGTGAATCAGAATGTGTCTCTTCAAATTTCCTTTTCGGGAAGATGAATAGTGGCACTCAGTACAAGAAAAATATTTTTCTCCAGTGTGAGCCAGAATGTGTCTAATTAAATTGACCTTTGGAGAAAAATATTGATTGCACTCAGAACATGAAAACAGTTTTTGTCAACTGTGAATCCGTATGTGTCGGTTTAGGTTGCTTTTTTTATAACATGCATAGTTGCACAAGGAACATGAAAAAGGTTTTTCTACACTGTGAGTCAGCATGTGCATTTTAAGGTGGCTTTTTTTGTTACATGCATGGTTGCACACGGAACATGAAAAAGGTTTTTCTCCACTGTGAATCAGCATGTGTCCGTTTAGGTTGCTTTTTTGATAACATGCATAGTTGCACAAGGAACATGAAAAAGGTTTTTTTCCACTGTGAGTCAGCATGTGGCTCTTCAAATGACCCTTCTGATAAGACGCATAGTTGCAAGCGAAACATGAAAAAGTTTTTCTCCACTGTGAGTCAGCATGTGGCTCTTCAGATAATCCTTTCGATAACATGCATAGTTGCACATGGAACATGAAAAAGGTTTTTCTGCACTGTGAGTCAGCATGTGTCTCTTTAAATTTCGCTTTTGAGCATTTGAATAGTTGCACTTGGAACAAGAAAAAGGTTTTTCTTTTACATGGGTGCTAACGTTCATTTCAAAATTTGACTAAGGAGAGAAGGAGTAGTTACGATGTGGAGGAGTGTATCCCTTTTCCACAAAATGCGTCTGAAGATCTGTCGACAAATGTGAAAAATAACATGGATGAAAATGACTCGGTTAAACTTATTTCCTAAACTTAGAGAAAATAAGCGAAGTAAGTTCTTAGAAACTTTAAGAAAATAGGAGTGGCCGAATTGTTCAAGTTTACAATGAAAATTGGTTTTACCTGCTGCCTTGGTAATTCTCCCAAAGCGTTCTAAGCATTCCTCTTTAATATCCGGCAGGTCTATGTCAATTTTCATATAAGTAAGCCCCGCTTCAACTTGTTGGGGTCCAAGATCCGTGTTAATGGTAACTGTCTTCACATTAATGCTTCCTGGAATAAAAAAGGACAATAAATAGTATGTTTCTTTGCATGGCCAGCCCTGAACAAAACGGCGCCTGGCGCGAGTTTAATTTTAACTACCAGGACGCTAACCTAACCTAACAGTCTAAATTAGTACACGCCAAGGCAGAATATCACTGTAATCATTAAAATGATGATTTGTGTTGTTTTGTAGCGCGGTATTAATCAAAAATAATATGAAGGGCCATGTGTTAGGTGAAATATTCGACGCCCGGAGCAAACTGCTCTAATTGCACCCACATGGGGCCAGCCCTGGATCTTCGTACCATTGACATAAAACGAAAAAAAAAATTAATTGAAAAAAAATAACAATTTTTTTATGAATAAAACCATTGATCAACAATGTAGAAGCGGAAATTTGGATGGAATTTTTAAATGTCAATATCAGAAAAAAATGACCTCAGACGTCCGCTTGAGGGAACTTCTTCAAGAAATAAAAACCCTGCTATAGAGCACCGTAAGTAAGAGTTTTAAGTCAATGGGATAGTGTTTCTCAATCAATATTTATGATTTTGTAGCGATCGATCCTGCTAGAGTATTCGAGAAAGCCGACCGGTTTAAAACGCATGGGCTTAGAATGTACGAGACATTTTGCGCAACAAATTTCATCGCATAATGTAAATAGGTACCAGCTACTTGTCTAAGAGCTACCTATTCGGGACGTCCAAGCGAGCTACCTACGAAAATACTTTGCGAGTTGGACTATGTACATTACGCGCATTCGCTAGAAGGTTCAAGCCTATTGCCTAGGCATAATTCCAGCTGCATCGAAACTACCAGAAGAATCTCGCTGAAGCGAGTGACCCGTAGTTTACCAGCGGTCTCTCGTACTTAGTACCGCCGCCGGCTGGGCCATATAAGTAGGCCCAACGCAGCGAGTAGTAAGTCATTTTTACCCAGTTTCAGAATTTAAGGTTCCATATTTTACACGTATGCAATGCAAATAACTGGCTGTTTGAGTACTCTCCGCATATTACAAGCATTCCTTCTTTACAGCTGGGAGGCCGAAATCTAAATCCGAAAATGCAATTTCATCTCCACCTTCTTCCTGGAGCCCTGGTTCCGTCTTGATGGATATAGTATCTGGCTTCAGTAGATCCATGGTCTGCTTTGGTAGAGTTTGGTAATTAGTTTAACACCAAACAAATATATCTGAAACAGAACAAAGTTGTTACGGAATTCTAATATAAATCAGATTTTAAAATTTGGCTTCTAAAGTCGTAGCAAAAATACACATAAGAAAACCTTGAAGTTTAGAGACGTCGTTTATCTTGGGTAAATTCTTTATTTATTTACTGTTATGTCTACCGTAAGTGGTGGGAGCCTCAAATGTTATGTCCACCGCCATTCCGTTGTAATCCACCTTTAATATAACATCTGTAATACGTATATTTATTGTAATTTTTTAAAATGCATTTTGAATTCTAATCTAATTATAGGTTGATGTCAAAATGAGAGTTAAAACATTCTGCTGTGACAAAACGCACAATGATTCCCTAAGTAAACTGGAAGAACGGCCGCCACCAAAATGAATACGATGAATTAAAGTATTATTACTTACCAATAACCATCACATGCATGGGATAATAAGTTTAACAGGGCGGGATAAACTGAGTTTAGAAACAGGAAGAAAGACTGTACGAGAAGAAAGCACATGTCAAAAAATATATAGGTTATGCATAGACAAGAATGAAGTCATAGACAATTAATATAATTTTTATGAACCTGGCCTTTTAAGAACATTACAACTTCTTTCGACTTGCGTCTTGTAAATATTATAGCGCTTGCATATCTTCAATCTATTAACAGTGAGAAATCCGTGACCCTAAAAAAAAACACAACAAGAAAAACGAAATCAAATCGTTTCTAATCGAATAGGTATTTAGGTCAAGCAATTCTGATTTTGTCCATTGTACATTTCTTTTACACATATGGGTCAAAATTCCTTTAAAATTCATCAAAACACTCACTTGAGTCAAGTTAGAGAAGGGGTTTCCATAGAAGTTTTCTGTGAAAAGTAATTCCCCACAAAAATTTCCGATATTTGCTTCCCCACAGTCATTTTTCAAATCCATGTAGGGGCAGTTATTTAGAAAAAAAAAATTCTGAAGGAAGTAATTTACGCCAATATTTATTCGACTCCATGGGGGGGTTGTAAATAGCTCATAAGTATTTAATTCTTGGTCCCAGTATAAACTACTTTTGAGTTTTTTGGAACAAGGTATTATGTTGATTTGTCCAAAGTACAAAGTACCACATGAAAATGCCCGGTTCTTTTACTGGCTACGATAAAAACTCCTCTCCTTGTAGTAGTTCAATATATGTTAATCATTTTCCAAGAAAAAAAATGAATTAATAAAATTATATTTTAATCAAAACATAAAAGAATCGTGACTTCCTTTTTAGCAGGACAAAGAAATTCTATTTTCCGACAAAGAATTCATGACTTATCTTGAATTTAATTTCTTAATATAAATGTAATTCTAAGTAAACGAAGTAAAAAATTTTGTGTCCTTCAATTTTCTGTTAAAAGTAAAGAAATTACATAATTCGATTACGTCGTAAAAAGCACGTCTTCATATTTCATATTTGATAATCTAAATGACGGGTTGCTTAGAAGAATTTTTAGTATTATACAAATTTCAAAATTAATTTTCATGTTCTATGAAAGATTTTTTTCAAGTTCTGTTATTATTTTAGTTCTGTCAAGCTACTAAACTATTAATATATACTTACAGAATTTGAATAGGACTTTCACAGAACCCGAACATGAACGTTGAAAATGATTTCTCAATAACAACCCTTTCCGATGAATGATAAATCAAATCCTTTATTTAAAGAGTTTCAAATTTCAAGTCATCGTAGATTATTTTTTAGACAGATTGATTGTTCATCTTGGAGCAAGATTTTACTTGCGCTGTCCTGAAAAAATGAGCACTAAAGAAAGATAGTTTAAGCTCGTTTTTGCAGGACAGCACTTTGTCTTAACCCTAAAAAGATAATCATATTGTGTAGTACTGAAAAGAAACTCATGCGTAAAATTGACGCATATGTTTTATGCAGCTGCAGGTCGAGGTTTATTTATTTATTTCAATAAATTTTATGTGATTATTTATTAACACATATTTAAGAATATTTATATTAAAGATAGGTTACTTATACTCCTTTATTTATTAAAAAGGAAAAAAAAACTTTATACTTCTTCTATAAATCAACGAAATTTTTGAACACTTACTCTTTCATACGAAACTTATTTTTTACTACAATAATCAGCCTTTTTTAGTACAAAAGCAACAATTAGCATGATATCTTATTTATATTAGAAACATATTATATGGTTATATAAAAATCAGTTACAAACAGCTTTGGCACATATCATCAAAGTAACGTAATAGATAATCATGCGTAATTTTGACTCACGCGTTCGTTATATTTCAAAACAGGTGACACTTACCTTATCGACACTTACACTACATGACAGCTCTCAGCGACAAATAAGATGTCCTATGGATTCGCGCTATTTAGAAAGAGAGAGCGATATTTCGCAAACGCATGCGTAAATTTTACGCAGACTATCTTTCTAGGGTTAAAGATCTTTCTTGTTGTGATGGAATATTTCGACATTTCAAACATTTTTATTTTTTAAATAATGTTTTAGTCCAATGAATGGGGTAGGCTACGAATTAATATTTTATTGTCTATGGTCGCGCCTTTTTTAGTTTCCTCTGTCCCAGGGGCGTATAACTCCCGTCTGACCTTGTAACCCTGATGGAAGAGTTATCCCCAACCCAGATTTTTACAGACAAAGCTGTTGTAGCTGAAAGCTCAGATCTCATTGGCTCAGAGCAAAAGTTGTAGTTTGATCTCTCGCTCTCTACCATAGCGACTTGTGTAACAGAAAGAGAAGCTAAGCATGGTTTATGCTCCGATTAAAATTAACGGTAATTTCCAAGACGCCATTTCGGAAGTTGAAGTGAGTTGAAGTCAGTTGAAGTTTTTAGCGTGAATATTTTGAATTTTCTTTCACCCATCTAAAAATAATGTTGCTTGCTAGAATTCTTCAAGGTGATAAATTAATGCCGTGTTGTGTTAAAGGTTGCTCAGACGGATTCGATAATCCGGTGCTAGCAAGAAGCAGCAAGAAATACGTTTGTTTGTGGGTGTCATTTCGCGATTGAAAGCAAAAATACGGTACTTTTGGGATGAAAAAAGAATGCGTTGCAAACGCTTAATCTTCCAGTCATCATAAAATATCCGGTCTATCTCCACCAATTGAAAGAAGGACCCGAACCCGTTGTTAAATACAGGTACTGACCTCACGTTCTTTGATACAATGTTTCTGATTCCTGAATGTATTTCATTGGCTAATAATTTAATTAATTTTCCTTTACAGACCTATACGTATTCCGACGCGATACTATGCCACGTATAAGGATGCAAAAACTGTTAAACAAAGCCACGATTACATCAAACAAGATCATTTAAACCTCTCCAGAATTGCATCATGTAAGTACTTTATTCAGATTTAACCAGCATTTTCCATGATGTTTGCTGACGACAAAGTTGTGGAAATTATATGAAACCCTTGCAGGAGAATTTGAATAACTTCTAGTGCTGTAAAATATGATTTAAGATTTTCACGGCCAAAAGTGTTTTTTTTAAATTTGTTTTTGGGGTGTTATGCCGTGTTGCGCTAGCTCTTTATTTAGCCAACGTTTCAGACAGCATTGCAGTGTCCATCAGGGCAGATGTGTTACTTGTTCTTGTGCTGTGGCAATAATAATTAACATTTAAATTTGTTACTCTTTAACTAATATTTATAAGATGTAAGTCACCTACATTACGCTTCAACGGTGTGGAATCCTCATTTTAAGGAATATTCTGAAGGTATACACCTAATTTATATTGCAGTGAAACTCGCTCAAGAAGTTTTGTTTTCGCTCCTTACAAATTCTGCAGAAACTGCATAAAACGCAATTTTTTCCCATACAAGAAAGTTCAACAGAGAATCATCACCATTAATGTCCCCTTTTTCTTAAAATATGTTTAATTAATTTTATCCATGAAATTTATTAAATATGTGTACAATACTAGAATAGTGTAATCATTGGTCTCAAATTTTGTCTTTTTCTAGGTAAGACGAAGGGCATTTTGAGCTGCATTGGTCCGACGGCAGCCCTTTCTCCCAGGAAACAGAAGACCCACTTGGAGATTTTGGGGACCAGACGGCAACTGCGATATGTATAACGTTTGTATATATATAACAGACTTTTCTGTAGGCCTTTTTAAAGTATACAATTCCGTAGTACATTATTTTGATATTCTCATAAGGTCTCTCCAGTGTTAGCAATGTAAGCGGCCAAAAATAATCCTTATATCGACTTTTCTCTGCTTTTTATCAATATGTGTCAATGCATGTGTTATTTATCTAAACCTTCCGGAAGAAATTCTCTAAATGATGCTGAAAACTTTATCGAAATCAGTCGCATAGTTAAGAAGAATTAAGTGCACAAACAGACAGACGCGAATATCACTTTATTTTATACTAATTATAGATAATGGATTCCCCCACGAATTGTCAGTATCCAAAATAGAAATATAAATTACATGTTCTTAACTTCTATTTCATAATATCTTTTGTTGTTTTACAAGCTTTATTTCTTTACAAGCTTTTATTATGTACAGGATTTTTATTCCTTATATTATGGTTTATGTATTATGATTTAAATTATACCATGTAAAAGTCAAAAGGCGTTACTATTGTTGTTCGTCTAATCAGGGCCGGTTCTGAGCCAAATGGCGCATGGCGCAAGTAATATTGTAGCGCTCCTTGTCAAAACCAATAGATGCCTAGGCCCTAGGTGTAGATAGGCGATCACTGTAATAAATTATATATTTAGATGATTTGTATGTATGAGTAGCGTGGTTTTTATGAAAGATAATCTTACGGTGGTGTGTTAGTTTAGGAATTATCACCCTTGGAAATTCACCGCCCATTTTGTATTTGCCTCCAGAGAAATGCGGAGTGAAAACGAGTTCTTCGCCTGCTGCTCCGCTTGCGACACAACTTGCGCCACCCTTGGGGAACCTTGTACTACTATCAACAAGAACTGCAGCAAAAAGTGCTTCTGCAAAGCGGGCTTCGCCAGGAACGCTAAGAACGTCTGCATTCCAGTCAAGCAGTGTCCAGGTTAGTCCAAATAACAACTAATCAACTACCAGATCTGTGTGCCTTATTGTGATATCACTTACTAGTATTGCACTATCATCAACAAGACCTTCAACAAGGTGGGCTTCTGCAGGGACGCAAACAATGTCTGCATTTCAGTCAAGCAGTGTTTAGGCCAGTCCAAACAACATCCAACCAACTACCAAACCTAAGTGTCTTGTTATCACTTGCTAGTGTTGTACCATCGACAAAAAGCAACAATAAATGCTACACTAGGTGGGCCACGCTAGGGATGCCAAGAATGTCTGCATTACAGTCAATCATTTTCCAGCTCAGTCCAAACAAGTACGACACCTGTGCCTTACCGTGTTATCATTTGCTAGTATTGCACCACCATCAACAAGACCTTCAACAGTAAGTGCTTCTGCAAGGCGTTCCAGAAAAGCAGTGTAGAATGTATTCCTAAAAACCACTAACCCTCAACAGATTTTCTCTTCTTTTTGTTATTTCAAAAAGTTTTATTTGCTCAATTAATTTTTTTGTTTTGTTTGGGTACTTGGTTGGGTACCAAAAACGCCAATCGATTTCATTGTATTATATGTGTCACACACACAAATTCTATGTGTAAAAACTTCTTATCAATGCCTTTACAAAACTTTTATTTAGCTAAACCAAGCCAGGGAGACTTGAACCCAAACACAGCCGATGGTTGCAAATGCAAGAGTGGATTTGTCAAGGACAAGGGCGGGAAGTGTATTGCGCGGCCAAGTTAGTTCTTTTAGATGACTTTCCTCTTAAATAAATGTTTAAAAACTAGATCAAGGGCTTGGAGGAATAATATCCTTCAAGATCAAGTGAGATAATGATTAATATGTTTTCAATAGCGCAGAATCAAATGAGATCACTCAACATATTTTCTACTTTGTGCAGTGGTCACTTGTATAAAATCAATGGCCCTTTGATTACATACATAATTACACAATTTACACACCAATCAATCATTATTATTATTTTCATCAAACTTATACTCACAATTTAAAAATTAAAATAACATTATTACCAACTATCTTATTTTAAAACACCCCAATGTCTTCTTATTCACTTTTTTTTCAAATGCAATTTTTGTGGTCTATTACTATTAAGGGGGGACGCAAATACCATGCATTGAAGCCCATTCTGATTTGAATATGCAAATACTTAAGAATTTATTAATATTTCCAGCCCCTTAATGTGGTGCGATTGAAATAGTTGACACCGCGCTGTGCTCGGACCGGACTTGCGCCATGGTGTTTTCAGGGGAAGCTGCCAAATGTACCAAGCCGCCCGGTTGCCCTGTCGCGTGTGGCTGTCGGCCTGGATTCGTGAGAGGCCTGGCCAATCAGTGCATCAAACCAGAACAATGTAAATACACATCGATGAATTACAAATACTCTCAATATGTGAGGCAGCTATGGATACCACCGCCCCGGGACTATTCATTGGATAACCTGTGCTATAGGTCAACCCAGTGGCGAGCTACGGCTGGTAACTTTTAAGAAAGTTAAAAACAATGTTGGACCCAATACTAATCATTGCAGTACCTCTTGTGTGTTTTCTACAGAGCCGGCTTCCGTTGCCTTATGTGGCACTTTTTGGATTGATTATTGTTTTTCATTTTTCCTCTTATTTTCTCTTCTTTTTACATGTATTTTTTCCGGTTTTCTTTTCTTTTTTTTTAGTAACAGCAACGAGTACAGGCGAGAACTGAACTCCGTTGTCTGTTTTGTTTTGTTTATTTTCCCCATTAGGGGTTGGATAACGGGCCTCGTCCCCGCATGCACGACTGGAGCTTCTTATTATTCTTTCTTACCGGGGTACTCCGCCAATCACCTGCGCCACCCCTGATGAGCGTTGGTGGTCAGAGGGGTGACTGTGCGGGCTGGGGTAACCTCCACCCTGCCTCCGACCTCCTGACGCTTCTTTCCCCTAGGTTCTTTAGGGTTTTATCCCTCTTTTTCCAATACTTATCTTCAGGGCACCACCGGGTGGTCGGCTAAGGGGTGTGGAAGTCCTGACCTGCACCAGTCGCCCCAACCACCACCAATTTCTCAACAGGACTGCCAGTCGTGGTTCGGCGAAACTCCCCCTTCACTCTATTGTTTACTTTACTTTTATGTATTTACAGGTACTGGAGTGTGGGTCCCTTCCACCAACTATCTGCCTGACACTTAATCTTGATTGTTTTGTTGTTTATTTTTCTGTGTTGTCCTTAGTTTAGTACTTGTAAGCGCTTGCATACCGCTTCATAACACCGTATGCGGGGACTTTGAAGGCCTAACTTCATT
Source organism: Hesperophylax consimilis (assembly GCF_061612785.1). Classification (NCBI taxonomy): domain Eukaryota; kingdom Metazoa; phylum Arthropoda; class Insecta; order Trichoptera; family Limnephilidae; genus Hesperophylax; species Hesperophylax consimilis. The sequence goes on from NC_142852.1 coordinate 3,697,992, forward strand.
TATATAAATTGTAGAGCCTTTTATTCAAAAAAATTAGATTCATGCGAGAGCTCCGAAGGGGTGACCATAAGTCACCTATACCGGGGTGGGACAGGGTGGGTGTACCTTCAAAGAGCCGGCTTCCAGAAGAAGAATGCTGCGGATGCCACCAGTGTGGCCCGCAAGAATTGTCCTAAAAAGGCCACCAGATATTAAATAATATGTTAAATAACCTTGAATATGACTTGTATAATATAGTACCCACTCGAACAGATGCACTGATTGCATACAGCATGTTTCAAACTACCTTTTGGAAAAATAAAAACCATATTTTTCCCATTATCGTCAATAAAAAATGATAGAGTAAACATAGTCATTCCTTGCTTAAACCTATATTTAAGTACATATTTCTGTTATTGAAATGGCAAGATTTAGTAAATAAAAATGATACATTATTGTTGTGTTTTTTCGGGTTTAGTTTGATTTATCTTTGAGCTGATTTTGTTGAATTGTTCTAAATTCTCATGCTGAAGTTCTTACTAATAATTTGGTTACACAGTTCCCCCTGTCTACCACAATCCTGAGTTCTACATCATCCGTCATCAGAGCAGGAGTAACTCAGCAAAGAGGTAGAGTAAAGTTTCAACCTGATTTGTAAAACAATCACGTTAGGAAATTGTTCAACAGACTATGTCGCTTCTGTACGATCTCTTTCACTTCCCATTTCCAAATCTTAAAATATTTCTCAAATGAAGGATGCCAGTCTACTATAGACTACTGCACTTTCTACTGTAAGCATGTAATCTATATTTTATCATACCTACTTTTTTTCTTTTTTTATAGTGAATACCTCACAAGAGTCCCAACTGCTCCTGTCTGGAGCCAGTGAGACTATGGCATCCCTAATTGGGGGATGTTGTGAGACTGAAGGTAAGTGGGGAAGGGAAAGAGGAAGGTGGGGAAGTACCTGGCTATTCAGATCTAGTCACTAAACACGGCTAAAGCCATTTGGAGCAACGTTTCAATTCTGAATGGTGGTCTTACACCAGGGCGATACTGGTAGTATCTTCCACTCTGGAACGTGCCGCAAATATACTATATATTATTTTAATTAATTAATTGTGAAATAACACAAATTAATCAAATAAAATTTATCTGCGCACGCCGGGTTCGAACCCGCGACCTTCGGAATGGCAGTCCAATGCGTTACCACTGGACTATGCCGGCCGTCACTGTCTACTATAGACTACTGCAATGTCTACTCTAAGCCTGTAATCTATATTTTATCATACCTACTCTCTACTATAGATTACTGCACCGTCTAATGTAAGCGTGTAATCTATATTTTATCATACCTACTGGGTTTATTCAGATATTTCACACGTGAGTGAAATCAATCAAATAACAACTCAATTTAAAGATAGTTGTTCTTCAAATATGATAGGTTCATAATAGATAAACCATACAAAGGCAAGCAAAAATAGGGATAACATAAATAGCATTTAGACAAATGAGAATAATAAATAGACTTATATATTTGAAAATAAAACATTTATTATTATTAAAATAGCATTTAGACAAATGAGAATAATAAATAGACTTATATATTTGAAAATAAAACATTTATTATTATTAAAATATACACAAAGAAATAATGACACACCTCGGTAATAATAACATTTAATGTTAACATAATACATCCCTTATACATATATATAGATAATTTGAATCTAATTTAAACATTATTTTTACAGATTCTAATACAATCATCAATATTTTCTTGATTATCAACAATGGTACTTTTCCAATAGACAAAGTAAGCCATCACACTGCAAAACAAAATTACGAAGTACGGAGAGTACGGACACAAACTATTGTCAGACTCCAAAATTAAAATTTAATTGAAAAAAATTATAAATAATGTAAATCTCAGATAGAAAATTAATGCATCGATAGTCAAAGAAGGCTTTACATACTATCCAGAAGGCATAGCCTCGTATTACAATCACTGGCGCCTCTGGCGGCCCCTGCTGTTGCATGTCGCCAGTATTTTGACGAAATGGTCCGTGTGAAAATTTTCTTTTGTAAGGGACGATGGCCATACAGACATACATTTGTATGTCAGTATTCCAGATATTTCAGAATGTGTCTCGTCAATTGTCCCTTTTGAGAACATACATAGACACATTCGGATCATGAAAATGGTTGTACCGCTTTGTGTCTGAATATGTCTCGTCAAATCTCTCTTCCAAAATTATCAATAGTTACAGCTGGAACAAGTAAAAGGTTTTTCTCCACCGTTAATCATCGAGTGCTTCGTCAATTTGCACATTAAAGTACATGGATAACTGCAGTCGGAATACAAAAAAGGTTATTCTCGGCTCTGAGTCAGCAGGTGTCACATCAATTGTCCCTTTTGAAAACAGGAATAGTTATAATCGGAACATTACAAAGGCTTTTTTTGACTGTGGGTCAGCATGTGTCTCTTTAAATCTGCCCTTCGAGAACATGAATAGTTACAACAGCAACATGGAAAAGGTTTTACTCCACCGTGAGTCAACATGTGTATCGTCAATTGTCCCATTTGAGAACATGAATAGTTACAATCTGAACACGTAAAAGGCTTTTCTCGACTGTGAGTCACCATGTGTCTCTTCAAATCTCCCTTTCGAGAACATAAATATTTACAATCGGAACATGAAAATGGTTTTTCGTCACTGTGAGTCAGCATGTGTCTCGTCAATTGTTCCTTTCGAGAACATGAGTAGTTACAATCGGAACAAGAAAAAGGTTTTACACCACTGTGAGTCAGCATGTGTGTCGACAAATAAACCTTTTGAGAACATGAATAGTTGCACTCAGAACATGAAAAAGGTTTTTCTCTACTGTGAGTCAGCATATGTCTTGTCAAAGATGACTTACGAGAGCAGGAGTAGTTACAATGAGGACAAGATGATCGTTTTTCCACAGGATCTGTCTTCAAATCTGTCAACAAAAAAAAAACGATAAAGGCGCAACAAGTTTTATCACCTACACAAATCACCAACATTAATTTGTAAAAACGTTAGTAAAATAGGAAAGCGCGAATTGATGAATACTACAATGAAAACCGTTGTTACCTGCTGTCTGGGCTGTCTGTCTTTTTTTAAAACGTTCCGGCAGTTTCATGTCAATTTCCATATTTGGACATCCCCTTTCATCTTTTTCTTGGGGTCCAGGTTCCGCCTTGATGGTAACAGTCCCCACATTAAAGCTACCTGGAAAAACAAAACAATAATTCGTACATTGATCATTGATACGTTTTCCCGTAGTATGCTTCTTTAGATCTGTCAATAAGTCAGGAAATAATTACGGATAAAGCTTAACAAACGTAAAAAAAAACGAACAAGTATCACGAATTGTTGAATAAAACAAAGTAAGTTGGTTTTACCTGCTAAATGAGAAATTCTTTCAGAGCGTTTTAAGCATTCATTTTTAACACCCGGCAGGTCTATGTCAATTTCAACTTTATAAGGAACTCTCCCTTCATATTCTTCTCGGGGTTCTGGTTCAGGCTTGATGGTTACAGTCTCCTTATTAAGGCTACCTGGAAAAACAAAACAACAATACAAACACTGATCAAATGATTATATGAATGCCAAGACGAACATTATGCTTACTGTTTTTATTTTATTTTTACTGTTATATATTTTTAGGTACAAAAATCTAATGTATTAACTTATATTACCCACGCACAGGCTGCGCCTTAGTGGGTTCCCTTTCGTATTATTATAAAACTTGTAATGTGAAATATTTAATTTGGAAAAAATAAAGGAAATAAAAAAATAAAATAAAAAACATCAATAACTACAAATAAAGCATTTAAGGATCGCCCCACTGCGAGATCTGCAATTATATATATCTTTTTCATTATTACGCTTAAAGTTACAACTGAATAACTATGTAGATGAGGGAAATTGCATAAGAGACTATAAGAAATAAAATGGGACAATGTTTCAAGAAGGCTGTACAAATAGTTGTCTATTATAGTAATTAAGTTGAGTCAAAGGGATTTTTTCAAAAAAATACTAACTGAGCATGGCCAGCGATCCCAAAAGTTGACCACAGAGTAACTAACTAACCATGACACCGTTTCTCCACAGAGATAGGCAGTGAGAATGGACCTCAACAGAACACACTATGTCTTGCCACATTCAAATATCGCCTCATACATAATCTTCCATTATTCTGACTTTTGACATGACCCGATTCAAGTATTTGGTTTACTTGATCTTGGCATGTCTTCCTTGGGAGTCATCGACTTGTTCTACCATTCACAACTGAATCATGGATAGATATATCGGTTTTACTGTGCTAATTGTAATGATAACTTACGCTTAAAAATAATGTTACATTTAGTTTAAAAAGAAAATAAATCAGTATACAACGCGATTTAACATTATTCATAGGATATTTGATTCACCTATTCTGACCACTTATTAATGATATTGAATACTGGACACTCTCTGATATTACGCAGATCTAAGACTGCTAATCGCTAGTTTCGAGCAAGGCTGTTCTGTGACTGTCTTGTCATATATCCCTTTTGAGAGCTTGAATAGTTAGTAATCGGAACATAAAAAAGGGTTTTCTCCACCTTGAGTGGATATAAAAAAAAGAGATCAAATCTCGCTTTCAAAAACATGACTAGTTACAATCGCAACGTGGAACAGGTTTTACCTCACCGTCAGCATGTGTATCGTCAATTGTTTCATTTAAGTACAAGAATAGTTACAATCGGAACATTAATAGTTGCAGTAAGAACACAAATAAGGTTTTTCTCCAGTGTGGGTGCGCATATGAAACTCTGACTTATAAGTGTACGAGTAGTTACAGTATAAGATAATTATTTTCCCGGAGTACGCTTCTTCAGATCTTTCAGTAAGTCTGAAAATTATTACGGATAAAGGTTGACAAGTATAAGAAGAGTTAAAAAAAAACGAATTGTTGAATGAAAAAAAGTAAATCGGTTTTACCTGCTGACTGTGTAATTCTTTCAGGGCGTTTTAAGTATTCAGTTTTAACACCCGGCAGGTCTATGTCAATTTCAATTTTATAAGGAGCTGCCCCTTCTTCTCGGGGTTCCGGTTCCACCTTGACGGTTACATTTTCCATATTAAAGCTACCTGGAAAAACAAAACAAACCATACGTACATAGATCAGATGATCATATGAATAATACAGAGACGCACATCAATAACTTCAAGCAATGCATTTAGGATAACGATTGCCCCTCTGCGAGAGATCTGCAATAAAATGTTTTCTAAATACAACTTAAAGATACAACTGAACTCCTTACATGGGGAAAATTGGATAAGACACTATAAAAAAGGACTCCAGATATCCGCTTCAGGGACCAATGTTTCAAGAAGTAAGAACCATTAGCTCTTGAGCACCTTCAGCACAGAGTTTGGTTGTTTACAGAGAATGGAATAAGGTTTTTTTAGAGGAAAAACTTGAGAAATCAAGTAATTTTATTAGCAAGATAAATATATGCCTTAGTTTTGCAGATTTCTGTAAAGATAAATTAAAATGAAAATATAAAAGTAACTAATACATGGCAAAAGAGGACGTTCTGAATAAGCGCATGTCCTGTCTGCGCGACATTTCAAAATGGACATGGATTCCGAACATTTCAATTTAACATTTTTTTTTCATAATATACAATGCAACTTACTGGCTGCGCGAGTACTCTCCGCATACTGCGAAAATTCCTTCTTTACTTTTGACAGGTCAAATTCCATATTCGTAAACGATATTTCAGCCTCGACTACTTCCCGGGGTCCTGGTTCCGTCTTGATTGAAACAGTTTCTGAATTTAATAGATCCATGGCACTCCTGGGGTAACGCTTGGTAATTGGTTTAATCCCAAAGAAATATAACTGAAACAGGACATTGTCATAATGACAAATTCATTTGTATGAGCATTCAATATTTTGTGTCAGTTAGAATATTCTGTCGAAACAAGTTATACGCATTACACATATTTGATCTTGTAATTGTGGACTTGAAGTCATTTGAAAACGATTAAGAGGATAGTCGGATTACTCTATTTAAACAGGTATTGGTGTGTATTGGATCCGCCAATACTTCTAGCTAAAATCTAAATATTATTGTTTACTACCTAACTTTAATAAGTACATTTTAATTTTGATCATCTCTAAATACTATAAAATAAAGTCGCTATCCGCGTCTGTCTGTTTGCGCTTAGTTCTTCTAAACTACGCAACGGATTTTGATAGGATTTTCACAATCGTTTAGGAAATTTCTTCCGAAAAGTTAAAATATATATTACAAGTATATTATATTCATAGAAAGGATAAAAAAGTCGATGTTTTGTAATCAAGACAAGTAAAAAAATATTTTCGGGCGTTTACATTGCTAACGCTGGCTAAACCTTGTGAGATAAATCAAAATAATGTACTACGGAAACGTATAACCTGAAAAGGCCTACAGAAATGTCCTGTGTTGTATATGTCTATCTCCTAAGTATAACCCCCAACAACGCCGGGTACACGTCAGCTAGTTAATATTGAGAGCAAACAGATTTTTTTCTTAAATATATTCATTCTATGTACTGTTGTCAAGCTGTCGGCAAGAGGATTGTTTGTGTGCTCACTCTAATGGCCTATGTTTATTTTACCACTCTCAGTCTTTACTGAAATTTTATACAGTTTATTATTCTTTCTTGTAAAGTGTTCATATACTTGTGATGTTTTCATTAATGTTGAATTCGCATGTAAAAATCCATTTTTGTTTTTGTGAACTAATAGGCATATGTGATATTCGTATAGTTTTCTGGTTTTCAGTAAGTTTGTTTCATGGTATACGTTTTTAGTTGGGATATCTGGGTTATAGTTAATTTTTTTTTTATTATATATAGGGAGTTTATTCTGTATTATTTGGAGGTCGTTTAAATACGTTCTATACGTGTTTCACCAGATTTCAATTAGATAATTTAGATGGGACTGTATTAAACTAAGGTATAATCCTCTCTTTACTTGTGTTGGTAGAAGATGGACTATTCTACCAAATACACAAATTAGACAGCGCTTCTCATTTTGATGAGCTTAAGATCATGTAAATAGTTTAAAAAATATATTAACGGTTCAATATTTTTGATTCGCCAGTTGTTTAATGTGTTAAAATTCAGTTGTTATTTTTCTAGTAAGTTTTTGACCAAGTAAAATATAGCAGTATCATGTGCTTATAAGTCAATTACGCCATTTAGATCTAAATGGCATATGTCATTTATATAAATTTGAAAAAGGAGTGGCCCTAATGTGGATCCTTTAGGAACTCCGTAGTTTGTGTTGTGTAGACTGTTTTTGTTATCTTAGCTGACATATTGCATTCACAGGTCACATTGACAGTTCCTCAAACTAAATTTATTCCATAACTTACCGATTAGTGCTATAAGCTAGTTCACGTTAGCGTTAGACATAGCGCAATTGTTTGTTTAGTAGCCGTAGTTCAAATTAAAGAATAGAGTTACCTCAGTTTGACTTGGAATTAGTGGCACTGTTAAAACGAATAGCGTCATTAGAAAATATCATCTTTAAAACTTACCAGTAATTCTTATGCATGTGGTGATATGTTTAACTTCCAGGGTTAAACAGTGTAATGTATATTATGTAGAAATAGATTTGGAAACAGGATGAAACCATTGGCCGTAAAGAAACCATGCGTCATAAATTTTCCATTGATATTCAGTGTTGCCAACTCAGTAATTATGGCTGAGATACAAAAAGACCTAGAAAGGATTTTTAAATCTCGTAACACCAAATTTCTCTACAATATTTTAGTTTTATTTAAAAAATCAACACATATATGTGTGATTGAGATCAATATTTAAAAATATAAAAAAACCCACAAACTAAACCATTTAAAATTGCGTTAGCTTACTTCTTATATTAGTTATAAATCACAAGTTACAAGTACCTAACTGTTGTCATTCGCTAGTTATTAGTTATTATAATACACGCATGTTATATTTATAAAAAGCAGAGAAGAGTTGATGTTTTGTAATCAAATCGTAAATAACCCCCAGAAATGCCGGGTACACGTAAGCTGGTAAAATAATAAAAAAATTAACACATTATTATAAGCATTAATTACTCGCCTGAAACATCCATACAAATTGAAAATATCTCCCGGTAAAAATTTTTTCGCCGATGGGAATGGATATTTGAGGTGAGTAATTATTTATGCTTATAATAATTTGTTATCATTTATGCTAAGCATAAAAACCTTGTCTAATAAACATTAGTTTATCATTAAAAACATTGTTAGGTTTTTTTTCCTCTTAATTTGGCCTCCGTGACAACTTGGAACACTTTGCTCATTGTTTTCATCGCCAATTGTCGATCTTTTTCATTACCCTCATTTACAAATTTTGCAAAATAAGAATTCGTTAATACTGACGAATGACATTTTGCAACATAGCTGTGGAAATGCTTTTCATAGAAACAAAAGTTTAAATTACCAGAATACGTAAGCTGCTATGTTTGATCGTAGTTAAGGTGCTGCCACACGCAAAGCTCACATCAACAGATAATATAAAGCACAATAGCGCTCGCCATACAATCCCATACAGACCCGACACACGTAAAAAGATAACGCGCTATAAGTGTGGTTCTGAACTTCGCTAACCGAATTTATTTTACGTAACCGCTCCCGACGCGATATTTGAAAAGTTATGCGTCCCCCTCTCCGCCGTAAAAAGGAGAGGGGGTCATTTTAATTACGGAGCTACCAACTAAGTTCCGTGTTCCCTTTGACAGCCATGACATAAGCAGCCTAATAATGCATTTCTTATTTATTATGTTAGCTCATATCGTCTCATGTGTGCTAGTACATTTAGAAACATAAAAAAAACTTTATTTGGCAAACATACTTAACATATATTTAAAATATAAATATAATCAATATTTAAATTTGAAGTAAACAAATTTTCGCCCTTTCAAAGTTAATCATATTTTTAATCTCAGTATGTTTATATGGTAATATCATTCGGTTTTTTGATAAAAGTTGGACGGCTTGGACGAAAGTTTATTTTACAATAATTTATTATATGACGCTTTCGTCGATCGGCGTGCGAACTGCGAATTTCCTGATTCGACGGAGAGGTTATGTCAGGTTATGTGAAAATGCGCTATTTATGCGCAGATTGTTTAAAATCTAAAAAGTTTATAAATAGCATTTATAATTATATAGTTGGCGGCATCATCATCTGAGGATGAGCTGTCCAACAGATCCAGCAATAGGCGACAAGTATCATCCATTTCGAAAACGTGCTCAAGCTGTCAGTAAGTAAAGTTGTCACTTTGACAGATGAAATTATGTTCCTCGGCCGCTCTCGAATTCAACTGACCCCCTCTCCTACCATAGGAAGAAATATTTGATAGCGTCGTGTGTCGGTAGAAAAGATGATGCGCTGTACATTAACTTTTGATGTGAGCTTTGCGTGTGGCAGCAGCTTTAGTGTAGAATTCTAACATTTCATACCAACCAAGGGTCTACGTTCAACCTGAGCAGCGTCCTCGTTCGTGACTCCAGAAGCCTCCAGTCAGGTTGTAAGGCTGATCGGCTTGTTGGTTTTTTTCGTTTTCACGCCAAGGATTGGCTTGCCGTTTGAGAGAGATTGAGAGGTTCTCTTCTAAGTAAAACACTTGTGTTTTGGCTTGATATGTTTTAATATGTCACAAACAAGAGGGTAGAATTAAAACTCAGAAAGAGAAGCGAGAGTTGATTGATAATGAATGTAGACTGAATGATAATGTAGAATTGAAACCCGGTTTGGAATCACAACACGCTATTTATAAACAAACCAATATTTGACGTGACCACAGACACAAGATATTATAGACGCGAAATTCATGACAATATTACACTATGACGTTCCATAGACAAAAATATTTAACATAAAAGGTAGCACAGACAGAAAAAAGATAATGTAAAAGGCTCTACACATCAAGATTATAACTTGAGAAAGTAAAAGAGTTTAGGCTTGACTGAATTTAAATATAAAACATGTCAATCACAAGATACGACACGAAACACAACCGAGTCCTTAAAAAACGTTAAAAATTGTTAAAATGACCTACGAGCGTTGCATCAAGCTTGTTCAAGATTGTGATAATAACGTTTAAATGCATAAAAATAATCTAATTAAAATTATCCGAATATCTAAACTGATGCGTTTGGCCGCAACAGGTCTGGGATTGTGATGGTCCATTGCAACCGACGGTTTTTTTAAATTTTATTTTTATTTTTTATTAACCAATATACATATAATACATAATTAACCAATATATGCAATATATAAAATTAGTGGTAATAATACCTCCCTAATTGAGAAATTCTCGTGTTTAGGGAGGGGGCACTATCAAGTTGACAGTACTTTACATACTTATCAGTTGTTACAATTTGGTTGTAAGAAGGACTATTTTTTTTATACATAATGAAAAATATAAGATGGCATTTGTTTTGTACATAATGGAAATATAGGTTGGCACATCGTAACACATACTTAGAAATTATTTAATAGTAAAATGTTTTTTGTGTTTTTGTTTAAAATTTTCATAATTCCTCTCGGATTGTATTTCTATAGAGAGTTCGTTAAAGCATTTTATTGCTGAGTATGTGTAATGATGTTGGGCTGTTGTAGTATTAAGTTTAGGGATTATTATTTATCCTAAGGTTCTCGGTCTGGTGCTAAATGACTTTATTGTTAGTTTGTCTTTATCGATTTGTAGTAATGCGTTTTTTGATAAATTTTATTTATTGGTAATACTTTGAATTCATCGAATAATTTTTGGGTTGAATAGTCTAATTGTTTCTTTAGAATTATTTTGATGAGTCTTCTATGTACTATTTCAAGTGGGGTTAAGTTGGTTTTAGACGCTCCTCCCCATCCTATTATTCCGTATTGCAGAACTGATTGGGCTAATGCATAGTAAACCTTTAGTAGCAAAGATTTATGTAATATATTTCTTAGTTTGAGGAATACGTAATAAAGTTTACGTATTCTATTTTAGTTTACGCAATATGATCTGTCCATTTAATATGTTGGTCTATAATTATGCCTGAATATTTAATATTTATTTTTTTGTGATTTTTGAGCATTTAGGTGAATTGCAGTTGTCAGTATAATTATTACAAGAGTTATGGATAGTTATATTGGAATTTATTGTTGGGTGCATTTTGTCTGATAATGTGATATCACAAAAGGTGTTAAACAAGGCTGCGTAATGTCACCGTGGTTATTCAATCTATACATGGATAATTGTATGCAAGAATTGGAAGAGGTGGGATTGGGCGCGAATTTGAGTTGTCTGAAAGTATGTTGCCTGTTGTATGCTGATGATGCGGTGCTGATTGCTAATAGTATGGATGATCTGCAGTCTCTCGTATCTAGGATGAACGAAGTATGCATGAAGAATGAATTTGGTGAATTTAAATAAGTCTTAAGTAATGGTGTTTGAAAGAGAGAGTACGAAAACAGTGTGCAATATAGCTGTGAATGAGGAATACTTGGAGCAGGTGGATGAGTTTGTGTATTTAGGAAGCATGTTTACGAGAGATAGGAAGATTGACAAAGCTATTGAAAGAAGAGTAAATGCAGGTAACTCCATTAATGGAGGTATGAACGCAGTTGGCGCTAGCAAAAAATTGTCCAAAGAAGCGAAGTGAGCAGTCCACAAATGAATGCTGGTACCTACCCTGATGTATGGAAGTGAGGAATGGAACTGGCAAAGAAAGGATGAAAGTAGATTGAATGCTGTTGAAATGAGATCCCTGAGGCGTAAGTGTGTAAAACCATGTATGATCGTGTGCGGAATGTGGAGATCCGCAAAGAGTGGAATGCTGATGTAAGCGTAATGAGTAAGATCGAGAAAGGGACGCTTAGATGGTTTGGGCATGTAGAGCGAATGAGCGAAGAAAGGAGTGTAAGGAGAATATACGATGCAAATGTGAACGGTAGCAGAAGTCGGGGACGCCCAAGAAAGACATGGCACGACCAAGTGAATCAGATACTTGAGTCGGGCCATGTCAAGAGTCAGAACAATAGAAGAGTATGTATGAGACGATGTATGAATGTGAATGAGGCAAGGAGTGTGTGCCAAGACCGAGTTGTTTGGCGGTCTGTTCTCTCTGCCTACCCCTGCGGGGAAACGGCATGATGGTTAGTGTAGTATCCTGTAGGTTCACATAAAAGGAGCTTGGATTCACGGTTGGTTACAATACGTAAGGCTGGTTAAATATTTACAGAGATCGTTTATTGATTGTTATCTGTGATACTACAGAATACCGAATGACAATACAGACTACCGCTCAGGTTCTCCCCACTCCTCGCGGTCCGTATGTAGGTACAGAGTACCACATTATCCCCCACTTAAGAGGAGAACTCCTACCAGGTTTGCAATTCACCCGAGTCTGTTTACAACATAATATTTATATAGATATCATATATATCAGAATAATAATAATAATACATTATCAATAGGATGTTACACTTTAGGTTTTTCTATGACGCAGCCTTCCAGTCCAAGGAGACTGCCACGGTGGTTCCTGAAACAAAGGAGAAGACCCATTAGCCCCTTTCCGAAAATAATGGGAAAGGTTTAGGTCTGATACTCTCATATCAGAGCCTAGATCGTCACTATACACTCTTACATGCTCTTTGGAATTCCACCTTACACTCATTGGTGTCAGTTGATCCTGATGTTTTTTCCAAATTTGCCCTGTATCTTTTATATAAATTTAGTAGGTATTAAATCCAATTCTTTTCTTAATGATACCTACCACCCAACCTTTTTTTCCTCTAAAATCCTTAGTCATCACCTTTTTCCCCACCACGTAAATATTAATATTTCTTTTCTTAGATTTATAACTCTTTTTCTGATTTTCTCGACTAACTAATATTTTACTCTTTACTTTATCCGACATACACCTCTCCCCCCTCCTTTCCGCAATCGCTGGAGAAATGTAATCAAACACGGACCTTAATCGTCGTCCTAACATAGCCACCACTTGCTCTACACCAGTCGTGATATTTGGGGTATTCTTATAATCAAATAGGAATTTGTTTAACCTATCATCGACGTCTCTCGGTAACGCCCCATTATGTAAAATCATTTTTTTTTAATTTTTACACGTTTTAACTCCGTTTTCAGCTAACCCATTACTTTGCGGATGATTCACAGGAGAAGTGATGTGCTGGATTTTTCTATCTTTACAAAAACGCTCAAATTCTTCTGAACAGAAAAGAGACCCGTTATCCGATACAATAGTTTCTACAGTACCAAATTGAGCAAACATCCTTTTTAATTCCTTTAAAGTATTATCCGTATTAGCTTGTTTTAAATTAATGCAAACAAACACAAACACACTAACACAAACGAACAGATCAAACATCGATACTCAACCAACAAAACACAGATTTATATTAAAAACAACTTCGGAAATGGAAATTAACAAAATAATAAATACATTAAAAAACCGGATTGCTCCTGGATTAGATGAGATAACAACGGATTGCATTAAAATAGTAAAAAATGAAATATTAAAACCTATAACACACCTAATCAACCTTAGCATAACACATGCCTGCTTTCCTAATACTCTTAAAAAAGGACTGGTAATCCATATTTATAAATCCGGAGATAAAATGGAAAAAACTAACTATAGACCAATCACTTTGTTAAACTCACTATCAAAGATTTTCGAAAGACTTTTAAAAAACCAAATAATAAAATACCTGGAAGAAAACAAATTAATCTCGGACAAACAATATGGATTTAGAGAAAAAAGAAGCACAAAAGAAGCTTTGCAAGTACAATAGATTCTATACAAAGCAACTTAGATCAAGGGCTTAAATGCATAGCGATATATCTAGATTTGGCTAAAGCCTTTGATTCAATCTGCCACAAAACACTTTTAAAAAAATTTGAAAATATAGGTATCAAAGACAAAGAACTCCAACTATTGAAAAGTTACATGAGAGACAGAACACAGCAAGTCAAAATTAATAACTATACTAGCAAACCACTGCCGATTACACACGGAGTTCCACAAGGAAGCATACTAGGGCCCGTTCTTTTCACAATTTACACAAATGAACTTTGCAACATGGAAATAGATGGAGAATTAATTAGTTACGCAGACGACACAGTTTTACTATTTAAATCTAAGAATTGGAATAAGGTATATAACATAGCGAATCTAGGAATCACGCAAGTGAAAAAATGGTTGGACTCAAATACACTTACACTAAACATATCGAAAACAAAATTCACAACGTACAGCATAACTAACACAGGACAGCCAAAAAATAATACAAACACCATAAAAATACACGAATGCATAAACACCAACATCTGCGATTGCCCCCCTCTAGAAAAAACAGAACAAATAAAGTATCTAGGAATCGTAATTGACCATAATCTTAGATGGACACATCACATAAAACAAATCACAAATAGGCTCCTCAGAACAATACACATTTTCCTAAATATAAGAAACATATATAAAATAAAACAATTGAAAACAATATATTTTGCACTATGCCAATCAATAATAGAATATGGAATAATTGCTTGGGGAGGAGCAACAAACGCAGCTATCACTCAAATAGAAATTGCACAGAAAACGATATTAAAGGTAATACTCAAAAAACATAAACTAACCGACACAGACCAAATATTTAAAAACTGTGACGTACTTGATATACGCCAATTATATGTTAAAACACTACTAAACTACATTTTCGACCAAAAAAACAAACCCCAACAAACACAAAATATCACTAATAGACCGGTCAGACAAGCGTACAAAGAAAACATAAAAACCCCGACGGTAAACACTACATTTGGACAAAGACACCATAAATACCACGCTATTAAAGCATTCAACAGTCTTCCACTTGAAACAAAAATTGAGGAAAATAAAAATAAATTCAAACACAAAATAAAAAAATGGATTAAAGAACAAAAAGACAATATTACCAAAATTCTATAACATAAAAGAATAAAACATATACACGCAACACAAAAAATACATTAAACACTCAACACGCACAAACACATAAATCATTATAAATGCCGATTTACATTCTCTTTTAATATTTTTCTTTAAGTGTGATAATTATATTTTAATTCTTAACCTTTATTTTTAGTTTAAATTTATCTTTATTTTAATGTTGTTTTTCTCTCTTTTTTTTTAAATGTATAAATTCTTAAATTATAAAATGGGGGCCTCAGCACGGGTAAACAACCCAGTGAAGCCAACATTACTGAATTGGAATATGAAATATTGTAAAATAATGTATCAGCAATAAAAAAAAATGCATTCTATCCACTTGGTACTTGCATCTACTATAATTTAAAAAATTGGTATAAGCCATCGGACCAAAAAAATCAAAATGTATTCTTGTCCACGGTTTTTCCTCAATCGGCCAATGTTGTAAAGGTGTTTTTGGTAGATTCGCCTGATTTTCCAGACACTCTTTACATGATCTAACTAAATTTTCTATATCTTTGCCCATTTTTGGCCACCAGAAATGCCCTCTTGCTAACCCTTTAGTTTTAGCTTTACCTAAATGTGAACGATGTAACATATTTAACAAATCCCCTCTCATAGCATTTGGAATAATTGCTTTATGTCCCCAAAAAATACAATCTTCTACTAAAGACAACTAATCTCTAATTTTCCAAAAAGCCCATAACTCACTATCTTTTGGAATTTTCCTTGGCCAACCCTGCCGTAAATATTGTTTTACCAATAATAATACGTCATGTTTAATAGTGGTTTCCTTTAAGTTATCAACATTTAATGGAACCTGAGAGTTATCACCAACATAAAATAACAACTCTTTTTCAATATCCTGAAAATTAATAGAACTCAGCTTCTCAATATATAAATCCTCCGATTTATTTGTCTCTTCTATTGGTAATCTTGATAAAAAAACTGAACAATTTTTTTTTGATGCTACGTATTCAATTTCATAGTTAAACCCCGCCAAAATTAAACTGTAACGTTGCAATCTATCAGCACTCAACACAGGAATGCCCATCTTTTCTGACAAAATTCGTACTAAAGCTTGATTGTCGCATTTTAATTTGAATTTCCTACCGTATAAATATACAAATAATTTTTTTAATGCAAACACAATCGCTGTTGCTTCTAAATCTAAAATGCTATATTTACGCTCTGTGTCTGTCAATTTCCTTGATGCAAACGCTATAGGTCTACTACTACCATTTGAATAAGTATGTAAAATTGTCGCACCCAATCCCTCTAAGGATGCATCCGTTACTAATTTTACTGGTATACGTGGATCAAAATGTATTTACACGCAATCAGAAGAAATTTCTTTTTTAAGTTCTTAAACTGCATTTTCTCAGTCCTTTGACCAAATCCACTCCGAATCGTTTTTTAATAATTTATATAGAGGTCCTAACAAACAAGATATATTCGGAATAAAATTTCTATAATAGTTAACTAAACCTAAGAAACTTCTCAACTGTTTAATATCACAAGGACTACTAGACTCCATTATTGCTTTAACTTTACTTTCTAATGGTCTAAACCCTTCCTTCGAAATAAAGTACCCCAAGTATTCAATACTTGTTTTGAAAAATTCACATTTTTCTTCATTTACCGTGAGACCACAACGTTTCAATGTATTCAAAACAGCTACTAATTTTTTATTATGTTCCGCAACTGATTTGCCCGTAGTCAAAATATCATCGTAAAATATAATTGTTCCGTTTAAACCTTGCAATGAATTAAACATAACCCGCATAAATATACCTGGCGCTGCATTCCAACCATACACCAGTCGAGTATATCTATATACCTATGTTTGTAGCTATGGTAGTTATATCTCTACTACCCTCACTTAACTGTAATTGTGAATATGCCATTTTAAAACCTTATTTAGAAAACCTTACCGCTCCACTGATTTGTGTCAATAAATCCGTAATTACGGGTACTGGAAATTTATTTACAACCAAACCTGGATTAACTGTTAATTTATAATCTCCACAGATCCGAACTGATCCATCTTTCTTAATTATTGGAACAATGGGAGATGCATATCTACTCGTTTCTGCTGCTTGTAATATTCCCTCTGAAACAAGTCTATTCATTTCATGTTCGACTTTATCTTTAACAGCTAAAGGTATTTGCCTTGCATTTAGGGTTGCCAGACGTCCTTTATTTTAAAGGACGTCCTCTATTTCAGACCAAAAAATTGATCTTGTCCTCTAATTTAAAATCTCCAATAGACGACAATACTTTGTCGTTTAATTTGGAAAAAATAAATGAATCAGCGAGATTTCGCGCGATGTGCTGCGAGGCGGCGGGCGGCGGCGCGGCGCGGTCATCAGAAAACATCCTTTCCTTTAAGACATATTTTGGTATTTTATCACCTCAAAAAAGGAAAGTTATTTATTTAACATTAACTTTTCATTGCAATGGCGATGCCATCAGTGAACGGCGAACAACGCCAAATGCGGTTGGTAAAGTTAGACGAAAAGTAACGAAGTGTATGATTGCATGAAGGCATTTCGACAACAATTTTCAATAAGTAAAAAATTATAAAACGTAAATTTTGTCGGTTCTGTTGTGTACCGAAAAAATAGTTAAATTTTAAAATATCTGAGAGACAAATCGTCATCAGTCAAATCAATGGAACTTTTTCCTGTCTACCCAGGTAGTACGTTCTCGAGCGGTTGAAGTACCTTGCGGCTGTGTTTACCAAATAATTCTCTTAGGTACAAGGTGCGATCTCCGCAAGGTAAACAAAAGAGAAAATTTTCTAGAACGCACTAGTAGCTGCTGCTACAATTCTATAGTTTTGACAGTCAATTTAGAAGTGTAATTATATGATTTGAATAAATAATTAAATTCATTACTGTACACATATTCACACATATTTTGATATTCGTGTAAGTAGTATGACATAATTATCTTTTTTTCACATAATTCGTACATCTAAGTTTAAAAAAAATCAAATCTTTTACAATGCGATTCAGAACAAATTTAAAGAAATCGAAAGGTAATAAATATTTTGACCATAACAAATGATACATCTTTTATTTACTGGAAACTCTCTGGTGAAACATCACGTCTATAACTAAAATTTATTTTGTAAATAGTTTTCGTGAAGAATGTTAACACAAGGAAGAAAGAAAGTATCCAGTCAAAGAGTCTCTTCGAGAAAATGCATAATTGCATATGAAACAAACTAGTCTTCACTGTAAGTGTGCAGGTGTTTTTTCAAATCTCTCTTTTGAGAACATGAATAATTGCAGCCAGAAAACGAAAAAGTTTTTTCTTAGCTGTAAGTAAGCAAGTATCTCTTCAAGGTACACTGTTGATAACTTGCATAGTTGCACTCGGAACAAGAAAAAATGTTTTTCTCCTCTGTGGGTCATTGGAGGGACCCACCACTTTCCCGTCCCGGTATAGGTGACTTATTGTCACCCCTTCGGGGCTCTCGCAAGGAAGCTAATTTTTTGGTATAAATGACTCTACAATTTCATAAATAAGGACTCTAGACCTCCAATGTCCCCGCATACATGGTTAGGTGGCGGTATGCAAGCGCCAAACATAAACAAGAGGGGAATAATAGTAAATTTTTTAAATATATAATGATGAGCTGGTGAAACAGGTAACTGAAAAGTGATGTACATGTTCGGCCGGCACTGCGTCTCCTAAATTAACAAAAGAAATATACATGTAAGTAAATGGTCTGAAGCTGGGGAGACAGTAAATGGAGAAGCTTCATCCCTCAGTGCTAGGCTGTCCCTGGGGCACGGAGCGGAAATCCGATCGAAGTTACTAGACCTTTTTACCGCGTCCTTAAGCTGAGTACTCGGTGGTGCCTTGAAGACAGTAAGCGGGAAAGGGGGACAACCCAAGACCCCAAGGAGAAAAGCGTCGAGTTCCAGAGGCAGGACGGAAGGTCGTGGGGCATCGTTCCCTCTTTCTTCAGTTCCGCCCGTGATCCAGGGGGTGGCGCTGGCAAGGAGAGTCAGCCCCCCCCTGTCTGTACGTCGCCTGAACGTATGTGGGGATAGGTCTTGACCAACCCCTTTTGGGGATTAGGACGATACATTACAGACACGGAGTTCAGTTCTGGCCTAAAAGGGTGAAAGCAGAAAATTTATTGTGATGCAATAATTAAACACCTGAAAAAAATTAAAATAAATAAAATGTGCATGATCGTTAAAAAAGAAGAGAAAAGTCTGTGGTCTCAGGAGCCATTAATACAAGAGGTAGAGCTAGAGGAAAAAAAACAAAAAAAAACCAAAAAGGAAAGAAGAAACAAAAAAAAAAGGAAAAGGAATAAGGAGCTGAAGAACATACTTATTGAGATGAAAGGCAAAAACATATTAAGAAAGAAGAATCAAAAGCGATTATTAGAGCGTGGTACAAATAAGGCAGAAGAGTAAAATAGCAATTAGAGTTAAACCATGGAAGTTCAGGAACAAATACACCCGGGGACTAAAATTTTATGTGAAACTAGTCGGCAACTCTAAGCACAGGCCATCTCTCAACCCAAATCCTTGTAAACTTCCTCAGACATTCGAAATTAACTCTGTTAGCGACTAGATCAGCGTTAACCACTGGTCTGTTATCGACAATCAAACCGGCCGTTAGTTCATCACGTGCATCCTTCATGATCTCGCAGTGCCACAGAATATGCTCGGCTGTCTGGTTTAAGTCACCACAGGCGCAACTGGGATGGGGGGCCAGTGAGAGGGCGTGAAGTCTCCCCCTGAATTCCCCATGTCCAGAAAGCAGCTGCGTAACATAGTGATCCCGTGTGAGATGAGCCCCTTCCATTCTGGCTTTAACTGATGGGAAGAAGGAGTGAGTCCATCTTCCAGTTCTCGACCCACCTGATCTGCCACTCATTGAGTGACAGTTTTCTCATTCTCCTAAGCAGCCCAAGGAGAGTCCTCGCGCCACCCGGAGTCAGAGTGACTCCTAGGTGTGTGGCTGGGCGTCCTCTGGTGAGTCTCTGCTTGGTGAGCACTTCCCTGATTTCCAGATCGATAGGCAAGATGCCGGCCAAAACTGGCAAAGCGTCCGAAGCAACTGTTCTATACGCGCCGGAAAGAGCCAGCAAGGGGGTTCGCTGACCCCGTTTGAGAGCTGAGAGAATATGTGCGTTCTCCAGTCGGTGTTCCCACACAGAGGCCGCATATGAAACTTGCGCAACATACACCCCCCTGTATAGGGTCCGGAGCGCCGGAGAACGCAATCCCCAAACCGCCGTGGAGATTCTCCTCAACTTAAGGAACAGCGCTTGTGCCTTGCTGGACACTGCTTTAACGTGTGACAGGAAGGAGGACGATCGATCCAAAGTAACGTCTAAGTATTTTGCATTTTCGACAAATCTGATAGAGGTATCCCCCATTTTGATGGTCGGGTTCCTTGCTCTGCTTAGGAAGCCTTTCATCAGGAGACCCATGGTTTTGTGGGGAGCGAAGGTCATGCGGTTTCTCTTTCCCCATTCAAGTATTAGATTCAAACCCTCTTCAGCTTTGCTCTCGACTTTCTTTCTGCTGTTCCCCGAAACCAAGAACAATTTGTCATCAGCATAGTCCACCGTGACACTTCCTTCAGGCAATGGTAACCTGTAGGAGTCATCAAAGTCAATATTCCAGAGATCCGGGGCCAAGTTGGAACCTTATGGGCAACCCATGTCCACTTCACGTTCTATGGTGGTGTCTCCAAAGGATATGATGATAGATCGCTCTGAGAGATATTTTTCGATCATCTTAAAGAGTTGTTTGGAGCAGCCCCTGTTTTTGACCTTGGTGAGTATCAACGGCCACCATGCATGATTGAAGGCACCAGTAATATCGAGGAATATTCCCACAACATACCTCTTCGGACAAACCTTCACCCAATCGAGCGCAAACAATAAAGCGTGCTCGGTGGATTTCCCAGGGACGAATCCAAATTGCCTGTCAGTAGGAGCCGAAAGAGTCTGCCGTAGTCGTGTTTTGATTAGTTTTTCCAGAATCTTACCCATTATTGGTAGGAGAGTAATAGGGCGGTAGGCTTTGATGTCATTCATCGGTTTATCGTTTCCCTTAGGGATAATCCTGAGCACGCCTCTCTTCCATTCCGAGGGAAAAACCCCTCTTCTCATGGACGTGTCCATCACTTGGAAGAGTTCCTCCCTAGCGTAGATCCAAACTTGCTTCACTATCGCACCGTTGAGCCTGTCATGCCCTGGTGCCTTCTTAGGACCCAAACCCTTAATTATTACATCTAATTCTTGTCTAGTGACTCGAATGAAGCTATCCTCCTGGGCGAGGTCACAAGGTGGAATCCTCGACAGGTTCCTTACCTGTTTGTGGTGGTCGCTTTCCCCAATTACTGAGTCTACAGGAACTAACTTACCCAGAAGTGTTTTGAGAGTGGAGGCCACATCCAAGGTCTCAGCGTTCCCTTCCCCCATGATGCTACTAAGAAACCGGTCAGAACCTTTACCCGTTTTCTCGATGGCGCTATGCACATTCCAAGGGTTGGCATTACCTATTTCATTAACCCATTTTTGCCAAGCAGCTCGTTTTGCTAGAAGGATAGCCCGTTTGAAGGACCCGCGGGCTCTCCTGAGCTCCGTCAGGCGTCGATCAGTCTCCTCCTGTGTGTGACCCTGTCGCCTGACGGAACTCATGGCCCTGTAGGCCCTTTTGTAGGCCCCTTTTAGCAAAGTCAGCTCAGGCGACCACCAAGGAGTTCTTATGTTCATCGTTGGGTTTATTTTTCCCAAGGATGAGTCTGCAGCTGAAACCACAGCCGCATTAAAAAAGTTCCCCAAATTGTCCGGATCCCTGGCAGCTACGTGATGAAAGTCCCTTAGTGTATCGCGTAGTGCAATCCCAAAGTTATCCCAATTTACGTTTGATGTTTTGAAGCTCCAGGAGGATCTTGGAGGAGTGAAATTCTTGAGTCCAACCGTAAAAGTTATAAGTCTATGGTCCGAGGTTATTTCGCATTCGTGGACCTTCCAGTTAGATACCCTGGCCGCAACAGACCCAGAGCAGATAGTTAAGTCTATGTTGCTCTCGCCATGTGAATTTGAGAATGTAGAAAGAGAACTCTGTTCATTTAATAAGCAAAGACCCTGCGCCGCAATCAGGTCCTCAACGGCGTCTGAACGTTCCGTCCTATAGTCACAAGAGTCAAACCACATCGGCGAGCGAGCGTTAAAGTCTCCTCCCACAACTACGTTGCGTCCTCTAAGCGCGTTGAGGGCGCGCGTCAGACTCAGGATATGTGGTCCCACCGGGTTCCCAAATTTAAAGTAGACTGAGATCAAGTAGATCTCAGTTGCACCGTCTTTAATACATACACAGGTTTGGTACTCGTCGGACAGTCCAGCCAGAAGGAGGGGGCTGATCACAGAAGAGTTAATCAGGACACCCGCCCCTGGTGCACGGCCCACTTCGAGCACCGCCCCTGGAAAACTTATCTTAGGTGTCTTACCTTCCCAGGTGTATTGTTCCTGAATGAGCAAAATGTCAAGTTTGAGGTCAAGCATGACCCGCTGCAGCTCCAGGGTGGCCAAACGGGAACGCTGCAGGTTGATCTGACCTACACAAATGGGGTTAATTGGATCCATAATCGGTCATACGGACTTGGACCTCAATAGTGGCTTGGTGGGCAGGGCACATCCTGTCGCCTGTGGGATGAGAAGCAGGTTTTTTGAATCTGGTACACGTTGCACAGACAGCAGGCTGTACCTTCCTGGGGCAATCCTCTAAGTTGTGCCCCACTTCAGCGCAGTGGCGGCAAGTCTCCTTTTCCTGGGTGCAGGCCTTACTGATGTGTCCGTATTGATGGCATTTGAAACACCTGGTTGCACCCAGGTAGTCCCGAGTGCGACAGGCGTTCCACCCTAGATAGCACAGCCCGCTGTCAATGAGTACTTTCCTTGCTTCAGGGTGGCAGGTGATGATCATGTTCATTGTCGCCATATCTCTTCTGCCAAACAAGGAGACTCTCCTCATTGTGCGAAGGTGATCCTCATTAGACGTTTTTGTTTTTCCCTCTAGGTTATTAGTGTAGATCTCATCAAAGAGGGCTTGGTCCTGTGAGGTGTCGCCTTTTGGGACGTTGTAGACAACTATTTTGGGAAGGCGGCCAAGAGGGTTGACCATTTTGATGCCTCCCTGTGCAAGTTTTGATTCCACCTTCTTAATATTCTCAAGTCCTTTGGCATTGGTAGTTTGCAGAGCCAGTCCTGCACCCTTGATTTTCCTCGTCCGCACGACCTGGAAACCATCAGATTTGGGGTTAAGCATTTTTTGGAGAGATTTTTCTAAATCTTCCGAAGTTTTACCTTCTGGGACAACCGGATAGAATAGCACAGTCTGGGGACGAGGGAGAACCTGTCGCTGTTCTTCATTAACAATAATGGATTTAGAGGGGGGTCCTGACGCCGCCGTACTCGCGAATGTGTGTCGTGCTGCTAGTTGGGAGGTCAGCTTGGGGTCTATGATGGGGAGGCTGCGGGTGATACCTGTTAGGTTGTCGATTTTTTTGGCTATCTCCAGTTGGCCATTTATGATTTCCTCCACAAGGTTAGCCTTTGAAAGTACAGCTGTGTAGTCGATCATTAGGTTGGTGTAATCTGCCATTAGGAAATCCAGGATCGTTGAAATTTCTGCCTTGTCCGGTTTATTTAACTTGTTGCTGCCCTTAGATATAATTCTTCGCAGTTTAGTTAGTCTTTCTATGGCCGGGACTACACGCTTTTCGGTCATGGTTGGAGAGTCAGCTAGCCGGTGCCGCTTCCTGTTCTCCATGTTAGGAGAGTGTTCCATAATTGTAATGGAAGTGCCTTGCAGTGCAGTTGTATTGTCTTCCTGGGGGTCCTGTTCGACAATTATTTCCTCCACTTCACCTTCGTCTTCCGAAGTGTTGGAATCGTCGACAATCTGTTTATTTTTTGAAGATCCTTGAGTTGAGCGCTGTAGAAGGCGATTTTTTCTTCTCGATTCTTGTTTTTTGGTACATATTTTTTTTACCGGGGTCCCCGCACTCTTCCGAGGTCTCGCACTATGTCCATTGGATTCCTGGCCCGAAATAGCCTCTGAATCCATTTTATTCACAAAATCCCCAGAAATGGGGAAAAAAACTTTTTTGGGGAAAGTGCCCTCAGATTGTATAAAAACTCACTGAAAGTGGGGAAAAATATTTTTGGCACAAATCACTTTTAAAGTTATAAATAATTAATTAATTAAAAGTTTAATAAGAGGCCCTCCTATATAAAATTGTTTCTCTGGTGGGATCAAGATGGCCACCGTAATATTGTCAAAACATGAGAAATGGATGTTATGTTTTCTGGTATTTCCACTGCACAAATCTTGGGAAACGTGGTATCAGACGACGTGGGAAAATTTCCCGCATCCCGATGGCCGAAAACTAAGTTAAAATACCTTTTTTTACGCACCTAATTTTCTAAAACAAATTCATCACAATTCATTACACTGTGATGAATTGTCTGCTAGGCTAAAACACTTAAAAACTAGGCGAAAATTGTATTTATGGTATTTGACGAGGACACTTCTTGGGTGGAATTACGTTGCGCACTTAATAGTGTCAACTGTGATGCTTCAACACTAAAACTGAAAAAGTTATGAACACTAAAGTGGGGAGTCTCAGGGATTGACCTGAGCCCTCTTGTTTACCTATAGTAAAATGAAGATAAAAAGCACATTAATGGTTCAATTTTGGTGATTTTTTTTTTAAAGTGCACCTGGGCACTGAGCGCAGGTACCCCTAAGGGGGCTTGAAGGGTACGGGGGCACGAGGATGGCACCTAAAGAGTGTTTGTCAAACCAACTGTCACTTTTGAAATTGAAAAATGTTTGAGAAAGAGATTTAAAACACTGAAAATCACTAAACAGAAGCTATAGGCTTGTAGCCCTTCACTTTTAGTGTGTAGATGATACTTTTTAGACGCGATTAGCACAATTTATCTGTTTTTTATGATTAAACTGCGAAGAGCGTGGAAAAGTACCGCTGTTCCGCTTGAAGGCAAGAACTGAAACTGAGGTTTGAAGGACACCTCTGTGGGTCAGCATGTGATCCATCAAATGTCCAATATTTCCAATAAGAGGTGTTATTTTTAATAGCCCGCTATTTCGGTAGATCTTACTTTTGAAGCTGTCATTTTTTGACATTTGACAGGTAGAAACTAAGCCATTAATAAAAATGGAATGACACACGCTTCAACAACGGGTCCTTGAAATGCGTGAAAATGATCCGGAATTCCACCGAAAAATCATCTTGAGTGATGAGGCCCGATTCCACCTCGGTGGCTTCGTCAACAAGCAAAATTGTCGTTTTTTTTTTTTTTTTTTTTTTTTTTTTTTTTTTTTTTTTTTTTTTACTTTATTTATTTTCATTTCTTTACACATATTATACATATTAATAGATAGTATAAAATAACATAATATATAATACCAAATGAAATATTTGTTTAATATTATTATGAAATGTTTGAAAAGGCTTTCTATCTCTATCCTCAACGTGTGACTGTTTGGTGCGGTTTATGGTCCGGAGGAGTCAGTGGACCTTACTTTTTGAAAATGAGGCTGGAGCAACAGTTACGGTGAATGGATGCGCTATCGAAAGATGATTTATGTTTTTTTATGGCCGGAAGTGGATGGTATTGAACTGGACAACGTTTACTTTCAACAAGACGGCGCTACGTGCCACACAAGCAACGAAACCATTGATCTTTTCCGATTAAATATCGAAATAACAAATTTTATTGGAAAACCCATTATATCTTAAACAGGGGTAAGATAGCCTTTCCTAGAAACTGAATATGTGCACTTGGAACATTAAAAAGGTGTGTCGCCACAGTGAGTCAGCAAGTGGGCCTTAAAATGGGCGTTTGAAAAATGTTTTCCTCCACTGTGAGTCAGCATGTGACTCGTTAGGTTGCACTTTCGATAACATGAATAGTTGCACTCGGAACACGAAAAAGGTTTTTCTCCACTGTGAGTCAGCATGTGTGTCTTCAGGTTACCATGATGATAACTTGTAAAGTCGCACTCCAAACATGAAAGAGGTTTTGTTCCACTGTGAGTCAGCATGTGCCTTTTTAGCTGACCCTTACGACAGCACGCATATTTGCACACGGAACATGAAAAAGGTTTTTCTTCACTGTGAGTCAGCATGTGGCTCGTGAGGTGGCACTTTTGATAACATGCATAGTTGCATACGGAACATGAAAAAGGTTTTTCTCCACTGTGAATCAGAATGTGTCTCTTTAGTTTTTCCTGTTGATTACATGCATAATCACACTCCGAACATGAAAGTACTTTTTCTCCACTGTGAGTCAGCATGTGCCTCTTCAGCTGACCCTTTCGACAGCACGCATATTTGCACACGGAACATGAAAAAGGTTTTTCTTCACTGTGAGTCAGCATGTGGCTCGTTAGGTGGCACTTTTGATAAAAAGCATAGTTGCACACGGAACATGAAAAAGGTTTTTCTCCACTGTGAATCAGCATGTGTGTCTTTAGTATATCCTGTCGATTACATGCATAATCACACTCCGAACATGAAAGTACTTTTTCTCCACTGTGAGTCAGCATGTGCCTCATCAGCTGACCCTTTCGACAGCTCGCATATTTGCACACGGAACATGAAAAAGGTTTTTCTTCATTGTGAGTCATCATGTGGCTCAATAGGTTGCACTTTTGATAACATGCATAGTTGCACACGGAACATGAAAAAGGTTTTTTTCCACTGTGAATCAGCATGTGGCTCGTTAGGTCGCTCTTTCGATAACATGCATAGTTGCACACGGGACATGAAAAAGGTTTTTCTCCACTGTGAATCAGCATGTGGCTAGTTAGGTCGCTCTTTCGATAACATGCATAGTTGCACACGGAACATGAAAAAGATTTTTCTCCACTGTGAGTGAGCATGTGAATCTTTAGTTGATCCTTTCGACAGCACGCATATTTGCACACGGAACATGAAAAAGGTTTTTCTTCACTGTGAGTCAGCATGTGTCCCGTTAATTTGCTTTTTTGATAACATGCATAGTTGCACAAGGAACATGAAAAAGGTTTTACTCCACTGTGAGTCAGCATGTGGCTCGTTAGGTTGCACTTGTGATAACATGCATAGTTGCACACGGAACATGAAAAAGGTTTTTCTCCACTGTGAGTCAGCATGTGGCTCGTTAGGTCGCTCTTTCGATAACATGCATAGTTACACACGGGACATGAAAAAGGTTTTTCTCCACTGTGAATCAGCATGTGGCTCGTTAATTTGCTTTTTTGATAACATGCATAGTTGCACAAGGAACATGAAAAAGGTTTTTCTCCACTGTGAGTGAGCATGTGAATCTTTAGTTGATCCTTTCGACAGCACGCATATTTGCACACGGAACATGAAAAAGGTTTTTCTTCACTGTGAGTCAGCATGTGTCCCGTTAATTTGCTTTTATGAAAACAAGCATAGTTGCACAAGGAACATGAAAAAGATTTTACTCCACTGTGAGTCAGCATGTGGTTCTTCAGCTGAACCTTTCGACGACACGCATAGTTGCACACGGAACAAGAAAAAGGTTTTTCTCCACTGTGAATCAGCATGTGTCTCTTTAGTTTATCCTGTTGATTACATGCATAGTCACACTCCAAACATGAAAGTGCTTTTTCTCCACTGTGAGTCAGCGTATGCCTCTTCAGCTGACCCTTTTGACGACACGCATAGTTGCACACGGAACATGAAAAAGGTTTTTCTCCACTGTGAATCTGCATGTGTACGTTTGAATTTCGCTTTTGAAAATTCATGGCAAAATTTGACTTAGAAGAGAAGGAGTAGTTGCGGTTGAGAGGAGTGAATCCTTTTTCCACAAAATGCGTCCGAAGATCTGTCAACAAATTTGAAAAATAACATGGATGAAAATGATTCAGTTAAACTTAGAGTAAATAAGCGAAGTAAGTTCGTAGAAACGTTAAAAAATAGGAAATGCCCAATTTTTCAAGTTTACGATGAATATTGGTTTTACCTGCTTCCTTGGTAATTCTTCCAAAGCGTTCCAAGCATTCCTCTTTAACATCCGGCAGGTCTATGTCAATTTTCATATAAGTAAGCCCCGCTTCATCTTGTGGCGATCCAAGATCCGCGTTTATGGTAACTGATTCCACATTAATGCTTCCTGGAATAAAAAAGGAGAATAAATAGAATGTATCTTTGAATGGCCAGCCCTGAACCAAACGGCGCCAGGCGGGAGTTTAATTTTGGCTACCCTTACAGTCTTAATTAGTATACACCATGGGTGGATATCAATGTAATCAATAAAATTATGATTTTTGGTTTTTTGTGGCACGGTATTTATCAAAAATAATATCAAGGGCGATGTGTTAAGTTGAGTATTCGACGCCCGAAGAGAACTGGTCCAATTGCGTCCACATAAGGACAGCCATGTATCTTCGTACCATTGATGTAAAACGAAACATTTTTTTAAATTAAAAAACTATAAACTATTTTATGACAAATAAAGATACCATAAAAGCTGGAATTCGGATGAAAGTTTTATAGGTCAATATCAGATAAAAATGACCACAGACGTCCACTTGAGGGACAGATTCAACAAGAAAGAAAAACCCTGCTCTAGAGCACCTTAAGTAGGGAGTTGTAAGTCAATGGGATAGTGTTTTCTAAATCAATATTTTTGAATTTTTAACGTTTAAAAAATACGTGTTATTTACATCATGTTCCAATAAAATTAGGGGAAAATAGAGGAACCGACAACTTATTGTGAATAGTATAATCATGTTAAAATAGTGCTGTATTTTGGTAGTTTCCGGAAAGGACGCATTTTAGGGTAAATACCCAATGCACCTTTTATTTTATAAGAGAGGATGAAACAAGTATATGTCCAGTTTGCACGACATTTAAACAGACATGTATTCCGGACTTCCGTATTTAAAGTTCTGTATTTTAAACGTATGCAATGCAACTACTCTTCGCATATTGCAAGAATTCCTTCGAAACAGCTGGGAGGTCGAAATCTAAATCGGAAAATGCAATTTCACCTCCACCTTCTTCCTGGAGCCCTGGTTCCGTCTTGATGGATATAGTATTTGGCTTCAGTAGATCCATGGTCTGCTTTGGTAGGGTTTGGTAATTAGTTTAACCCTGAAACAGAAGAAAGTCGTTACGAAATTCAGTTTTTAAAATTTGGCTTCTCAAGTCGTAGCAAAAATACCCAAAAGAAAACCTTGAAGTCTACCGCCATTCTGTTGTAATCCACCTGTGATTAAAGAACTGTTACCCGTATATTTGTTATCATTTTAATAAATGCATTTGAAATACTAATCTTTTAATAGGTTGATGTCATATTGACAGTTTAAAACATTCAGCTGTGACAAAACGTCCGATGATTCACTAACTAAACTGGAAGAACGGTCGCTAACAAAGTGAAAAGCAATGAATTTAAGTATTATTTCTTACCAATAACCATCACATGCATGGTATAATAAGTTTAACAGGGCGGGATAAACAGAGTGTGGAAACAGGAAGAAAGATTGTCGGAAAAGAAAGCACTTGTCAGAAAATATATAGGTTATACATAGACAAGAATAAAGTCATAGACAATTAATATAATTTTCATGAACCTGGCCTTTTAAAAACTTGATAATTTTTACTTTTATTTTTACTGGGTACGATAAATACGCCTCTCCTAATAGTAGTAAAGTATATATTATTCATTTTCTATGTCCAATAATGATCTTTAATATCCTTATATTTGTATAAATTTAACTCTTATTAAACAAAATAAGAAAATACTGTGTGTTCCATTTTCCTGCTAAAAGCAGAAAAATGTCAAAGTTCGATACTGTCGTAAAAAGCACATCTTTATATTTTTAGATTAAAAGAACGGATTGTTTCGGAGAATTTAAATAATTTTTCAAATTTGAAAGATAATTTTCATGTTTCGGTAAAGATATTTTCGATTCCTGTTTCTATTTCAGCCTATCGTTGAAATTTGATCAATTGTTCAAATTCTCCATTATAATTATTATTTAAATTGATTTCAAATCTAATCCTTTATGATTTCAAATTATTCAAATAATTCAAATTAAAGGACACTTTAAGCTCATTTTTGCAGGACAGCACTTTGTCCTATGGATCTTTCTTGTTGTGATGGAATATTTTGAAATTTGATTTTTTTTTAAATAATATTTAAGGCTAATAAATGGGATAGGCTACCAATGAGAATATTATTGTCTATGGTGGCGCCTTTTTTATTTTCCTAACAATTTTTTTTTCTTTGCTACGTACAAAAAGCCCGAAGATTTCGATCTAGTGAGTGGTTTATATATGGGTCTGGCCTTGAAATCCATTTGAAACCGACACGCCCAACTCCGTTTCTTTTAGAAAAAAAATAACAGATTTCATTCGCTTCGAGTTTAACATTTCAGTCAAAGCCACGCGACAAGGTCGCCGAAATTAGTTAAATTATAATATCATGTCGTGTCTAAAATATTGCTTGTTAAAGTTCTTTGTGATAAAAATATAAAGCCAGTGTAGTGTTAGCGAGTTACAAACATATATTCAACTTGATGTAGTAACTACGTAAGTTCACCTTAAAAGTGAATTAAAACTGAGTTTAAAATTTATTTATTTAAAGTACATGCGTAGTGGGGTAATTCTTTTTATAATTTTAAATAAAATGTATTAGCTGTTTTGTATAATTATTAAATCTTTAATGTCTAAGGACGGGTGGTTTCGGAGAATCTGAACAATTCATCAAATTTCAACGTTTATTTTCAAGTTCTGTGAAAGACTTATTCAAGTTCTGTTTTTATATCATTGTAGGCTAGTTGCTTGACAAAACTGAAATAAAAACAGAACTTGAAAAAATCTTTCACAGAACTTGAAAATGAACGTTGAAATTTGATGAATTGTTCAGATTCTCCGAAACAACCCGTCCTTAGTGTAGTAATGTAATCAATCATTAATTTCTCAGGTAAATTACATATATGCATCTATAAACTGTCGTTTTCCAATTAAATAATGTTACGAAGATTTAATCAACAATATCATAAAATACATAAAGTGAATAAAGTATGCATTATAAATTATCTTTTCATTCTTGAATACGAAAACATATTTTAAATGCATCTTTTATATGATAACAGACTTCATTCAGCATTGATCTCAAAATCATCATTTCTTTATCTACGAAGAAAAATAGAAAATTTTGTTCAGCATTAGTGGCAGTATTGTTATAATAATATGAGTATAATATGATTCTAGTTGGTTTACTAGGAACACGATAATTTATCAGCGATACTATTTCAGGGGATTCAAATCAGTTACTATTCATCTTAAATAAAATAAATAATAATTTAGTATTCGTTTTATCAATAAGAGTTGCAATTTTTCGATAGTGTAAATGCGTCCTGCCCATCACCAAAAGGGACAACACAATCTTCCTTCCCATCTACTCCCGTCCTACGTCTCTTTATCCTATACCTATATCCCCCATCCCTCCCACACCCCTCAACATAATATGTTGTAATAAACTGACATCACTTATATTATCGCACTTGTATAATTAATATTAGCAGAATGTTAATATTTTCTAATGATTATATTCTTCTTGGTATAGCCCGTATATCAGTCTGTCCCTATCATCGCTATGAGAGATATTTTATACTTCTATCAAGTTCCTCCCTGATGGGAGCCCTTGCCAGTGATGTGATTACAAAAAAAACCAACATTCTATATGTAAATTAATTTGAAAAAATTACTGTCAACTTTACGAAAAAAAATTGTCTATGACTTCGTTACTGTCCATTACTGTTGACACATTGTTTCTTCACCGTCATTCCTTCCCGTTTCCAAACTCCGTTTTACCCACGTTGTTAAATTTATCATCTGATACTTATGATAATTATTGGTAAGTTCAAATGCCTAAGGCAAGGAATTCATTTGGGGTTTTTTAAGGAATGTTTAGACTATCACGACGTCATATTTCCCATTTTATATATTATTTCGAAGACATTGATTAAAATTATACCTGATTATAAAAACATGGACTTCGTGACTTCTTATTTGGATAAAAACTGAACAATAATACCGATGTATCTTCATATAATATAATATACATATATGGAGTCATCTGACCATTGACAACGATTGTAACAGAATATTCCAAGTGAAATCAAATAATCAAAGCTCATACAAATTAGAATTCCATGTTCTGTTACAGGTAAATTGGTTAGGGCTTGAACTAATTATCAAACGCTACCACAGCAGTGATATGGATCTACTTAATCCAGAGAATGTTTCCATCAAGACGGAACCAGGGCTCAAGGAAGAAGGTGGATGTGAAATGCCGCATACTGATATAAACTTCGACCTCCCAGATGAAAAGAAGGAATATTTTCATATTTTGGAGAGTACTGGGACTGCTTGTTAGTTGCATTGCATATTTTATCTAAAATATTTTGAGTTGTCAGGCCGACGAGACATGTGCTTGTTCACAACGCCCTCTCTTTCCGTAAATACGCCTATTTGGTATTTATTGTTATTGTATCTTTGCCGGAAACAGCCAAACTACAACACTTTTTAAACATAATATTTTGTTTTCAAAAAATACCGCACAAGAGTCTCAACTGCTCCCAGCCTCTTGTAGCAATTGGATAGAATCGTGAGGCTGTAGGTTACAGGAAGGAGATATGCAAGTGGAAGGTTCTAAGAACCTTGCTCTTCATATCTGGTCACTGTTGTATTTGTTAATTGATCAATGTTTTATTTGTTAATGTGAAACCCGGATGATACGGAGAATATTTTCCGTATCTTTTAAAGGTATACATTGTGAAATCACAATGGTGATAAATCATTTCAAATTATTGGCGCACGCCGGGATTTGAATCCGTGGCCTCATGATTGCTAGTCGAGAGTCTTACCCCGACCGAGGAAACCGCTATTGCCATCGATAAGTTCCCATTTCCTCAAGTTTTCACCCCATAGAATTCGGGACGTGATGTCGGTTATGCGTAGTTATCTGAATTACAAATTTGTTAATATTGATGTAAGTAAACTTGACTCCATTGACTTTTCCCAACCAAACTTCGTACCGAAAGTGTCCTTCTTGAAGCACCGGTCTGTGAAGTGGACATATGGAGTCATTGTTTTTTCTTAAATTTATCTTCAAGTCTCTTAACCTAACTCTTGCTTCTGTATCGTTAATCAATCAAATATTTCATCGTTAATATTCTAATAAGTTTATTTTTTTAAATGTTTCTAGGCAGCATTATTGTGGAGACAGTTCCCATAAAGGCCGAATTTGGACCCGCGGAAGTAGATAAGGGGGGATTTCCTTATAAAGAAATTGACATAGACCTTCCGGATGTTAATAAGGAATACTTACAAAGCTTTGAAAGAATTACCCAGACGGCAGGTAAAATCAGTTTTTTTCTTTAAATAAACACTTTGTTCCGTCCCATTTTGTAAGATTTTTGGTACCTACTTACTGTCTTTTATAAACGTATAATTTGTAAATTTACCAACAGTTCTGAAGACGCATCCTGTGGAAAAACGATTCTCTTGTCCCCATTGTAACAACTCCTATTCTCATAAGTCAAAATTCAAAAGGCACTTACGCACTCATACTGGGGATAAACCCTTTTCATGTTCTGAATGCAACTATTCATATTTTCGAAAGGAACATCTGATGAGTCACATGCTTACTCATAGCGGAGATAAACTTTTTTCATGTTCCGATTGCAATTATTCATGTTCTCTAAAGGGAAATTTAACGAGACACATGCGGACTCACAGTGGAGAAAAACCCTATTCGTGTTCCCATTGCAGCAATTTATATTCTCAAAAGTCACATCTGACCAGCCACATGCTGACTCACAGTGGAGGAAAACCTTTTTCGTGTACCAACTGTAATTATTCATGTTCTCAAAAGGGAAATTTGACGAGACACATGCAGACTCACAGAGGAGAAAAACCTTATTCATGTTGAAAACAACTACTCATGTTCTCAAAATGGACATTTTAGGAATCACATACCGAACGACATAGGAGAAAAACCCTTTTTTATGTGCCCGAAAGGACCATCAACTATTTTCATGTTCTGACTGCAATTATTCGTATTCTCGAAATGGAGAGATAGATAAATCTGTAGGTCAGTGCGTCTAGGAGTGACGGATGTATGGATTCTTTCCTCCCTCTGGTATATGAGTGACGTCAAGGCAGGGCCTATGACATCCTTGTGATGCTGTATGGAGGATCTTTGTAAGTAAATGAAGTTCTAGGAATGAAAGCTGTAGGAGAGGTCGACAGGAATCTGAGGGTATCCAGGAGTTACGCATATATTATTCCATCCCTCCCATTGCGGGGCAAGGGGCTATCGGTCAAGCGGTCTCCTTTAATCGGCTTCTCCCAATCCGCCCCGCCACACTGTTGGTGAGCAGACGCATCCGCTGCCAAGACCTGGACAAACCTCAAACCATTAATCCGGGCACTCCTGCTAAAACAAATATAGCTAACCAATTGGGGTTGGTTACAGAGCTTTTTGCTATCCAATAAATGGTTCCAGGGGAAGTCGTAACCATACCCGCCTATCAAATTGAAAATTTCCACCACTTTTACTAACACATTTCGAAAGATTTGTTTCTTTTTAGAACTAAAGTAATGAATTATTTAACAAATATATATTTGTTAAATAATTCATTTCATTATTTGTTTTTTATCATAGTTCCAATTTAAATATGATAAAGTTACCTTTTTACAGACCAGTTGTTTATACTCGCTGTACCCCGCCATGCGTTGCTGTGGCTGATTATGTCTGTACAGAAAGAGAAATAATAGCGCGTTAGCAATAAAATTTACGTCCAAGAGATGGTGATGTTTTGTTGGTTTATTAAAAAACATACAAATACACGTTGAAAATGCAACGTTGCCACAAAATTTCAAAGCAATCGGTGAAGAACTTTTGGGGATTTAAATTTGGAACAAACAAACGCTTATGTTTTCATTTATATATAAAAGTGGATTAAGCAAGTTGACGATAGAATAACATTTATATTCACAGTGATTTTCATAAAATTGTAAAGTTTTCTAACACAAATGTTACTGATACAAAATCTGTTCATAAGCGTGAAGGTCTATCGTTTTTCAGTTCCTACTTGAATAAATTAGTAAAAATGATCTGTTTATGACTAAAAAGGTTTGTGATTACTGATATTTTATTTTGCTAATGTTGGGATATTCCCTCCTTGTTGCTTAGGGTCAATTGGCAAATATTGATAACGCTATGGTAATTATTGTTATTACGGTTCTCCATTTATTTGGGTTATTACGTTTTCATTTACATACTTAAATTACAACACTTTTCTCTGAAGTAAAATTATTCTAAGTGAATTTTGAAGATTAAAATGGATATATTAATGGTTTTTGAACATTATGTTCCAACTGTTTATTCATCACATATTTACGAACAATTTTCTTCATTAGGCGACTAATTTCTGGTGATTCTAATCTATCTAATTTTTGTCGTTTTGCGCAAACATAAAGATTTTGAAATCTCTATATTTATCAAAAGAATGTTGTTTTTCTAGTAAATGCATGGCGACGATCGATAAAAACCCTTTTTGACTAACCCAACTCGCTGTCCTAGTTCGTGTATGTTCAATAGTATGTATGTCTATATGAATGGCAATAAACTCACCTCGGCGAATGTAGGTTGTTACCTGGGAAAAATTTGCGTAAATAACATTGCGTACGCCGATGACATGGTTATTTTGTCTCCAAGCATTAAAGCATTGAGAAAGCTATTAAAGATATGCGAAGAATATGCCGCTGAACATAACATGGTCTACAACTCAACTAAATTTGTGTTAATAGTATTGAAAACGGGCGCAGGCCCTACAAAAGTACTACCCGTCAGCCTAAACGGCACAAAAATAACTGAAAAACCGGAGGTCAAATACTTAGGATACATCGTAACAGCGGAGCTCAATGATGATATGGATATTGATCGACAGAGTAGATCACTGTGCATCAGAGCAAATATGATTTCTCGACGATTTAACAAGTGTGGCCCAAAAGCAAAAAGGCAACTTTTTAACACATACCGCACGAGCCTATATACCTCGGAGCTGTGGACCAACTTCAACAAAGCATCTCTAAAAAGAATGGAAGTTCAGTACAACAATTCCTACCGAATACTTTTTGGGCTGTCCTGGTACTGCAGTGCCACTGAGAAGTTTGTAGAAGGGCGTACTCCCGGATTCCGAGCACTAATGAAAAAACGGATCACCAGCTTTGGAACACGACTAGCCACGAGCGAAAACGGTCTTGTGATGGCAGCACTGCACTTCTGGTAGGGACCTATTTACAAGCGATGGAGCCAAATCCTGATGTCATAGATAAAAAAAAAATATATGTATTCAAATATATATTTTTTTAAATATTTTTTCTTTTTAAAAAACTTTAATCTAATTGTGTTTTTTTTTGTATTATTATTATTATCTTTTGTTTTCGTTTATTGTGTATGTATTATCTTACAATATTTTTTATAAATACTTTATATATATTCTATGTATAATATGGAGCTCGTGGGATTGCACCACCCTCCCCGAGATCTGGAATAAAAAAAAAAAAAAAAAAAAATAGACCTTTTTTTGCAAAACTGAGTTATGAATTCCAATATGTCCATTAGCCTATTGCGCATTAATGCTAATAAAAAACTATTTTTTGGTTTTTAAGTGAGATTTTCAGCATTTTTTGAGTGCCAATACCCACTCACAGAACAATTTTTTAGTTCTTATTTGTTCGAACTCCCGGATATTGAACATTCAAACACTCAACGTTATGAATACAATATTTTTTGAAGTTCAGAGATATTTGTTCAACATCCCGACGAACGTTGAGGTCTTGAATGTTCAATCTCCACTTTCAATCAATCAGGAGCCGGCTAGTTAAAATGAGCGGCCATGTTGATTTTTACTTGTTTTCTAACAACTAAATTGTTCCACTAAAAATACGTTTAATTGCGAATATATACTGTTATTGAACTGAAAAATGACTTCACCGACTCCAGAATCAATAAACCTTAGACCAGTAGCTCAAATAGAAAGGTAAGTCTTAAAATTATGTATTTATAGGCTTTTTCACCACATTTTACATGTACTTCCTGAATTTCCTTGGCAAATATATAAAGGATGCTTCTTGTTATTTATTTATTAAATTATTTATTTACACCCTTAGGGCTTTTACCTAAAACGAGTATTAATAAATTATATTAGTGCATTAAAACTTATTTTTTCTTCAAGAAATACAATTAAATAGTCAGGACATGGAAATGTGCAAGAAGTCGACTGTTCTCATAGTCTGATTGAAAAACATCTACGACACATATTTAGTCCGTTATCTTTGCTAAGATCGCTGATGAAAACAAAGTCCAAATCTTTCAATTTTGAATTCATTCAATTATAATGTTTCGATTTTTTGTCTTTTAGTCACATAAAAAACAATAAATATATAGCGCAGACCCATAACCCAAATCGCGTGAAAATATTTATAATTTTAGGATTTTAACAGATGAAAGTATTTAAATAAATAATATATTACTCACGATAATCAACATAAATAATAAACTCACGCAAATAAGATTTTCGAAATAAAAAAAAAATCTTTCTAAAATAAATAAAT
Organism: Hesperophylax consimilis; assembly: GCF_061612785.1. Taxonomy (NCBI): domain Eukaryota; kingdom Metazoa; phylum Arthropoda; class Insecta; order Trichoptera; family Limnephilidae; genus Hesperophylax; species Hesperophylax consimilis. Next base: position 3,735,756 of record NC_142852.1, read on the forward strand.
TTAAAAAATTACATTTCTCAAATGTAGGTAACGAAACAATAAAAATAAAAAAAATCCCACACTCATTTCAAATAAAGAATTACTAATTAATTTATTAGATTTAATACCTACTGATCAGTTCCAATTTTCAACTGAAAATGAACTTGAATAATTTTACACAGCAGTCAGGATTTTTTTTAATGGAATACCGCACACTGTCTCAACTGCTCCCAACCATCTGGAGCCAGTGGGGTATCCACAAATGGGGTATATTAGTATATTGTGAGGTTGAAGGTAGTGCGGAGGGGAAGGAGATGGAGAGGAGAAGGAAAGGAAGAAGGGGGAAGGAGAGGAGATAAGGTAAGTATGTACCTATTCAGATCTGGTCACCAAACACGGCTAAAGCCATTTCAATTCTGATAGTGGTATTTACACCATATCTTCCTCTCTGGAACATGCCGCAAATAAACTATATGTTATTTTAAATGAATAATTTGTGAAATCACACAAATGAATCAAATAAACTTTACTTACGCACGCCGGGGTTTGAACCCGCGACCTCCGGATCTCTAGACAAGAGCGTTACCCCATGGACACGGAGGTCGTAATACGTACTATGTAAGAATATTTGACATCACGCATGCACCGACAACCGTAAGTAGTATATTAGCGGTAGGTATCTTTGTACTTTCTCGTTGTTTTCAAACTTACATAATATTTTAATGATTTATATAGAGCAGTTTTTGTAAAAAATCACCTCACGGGCGCTGTTTGTATCTTTGAAAATAATACTTTAAGTCAACCACTACCTAAGATAAAAGTAAAGTGTTTGAAATCTGAAAATCACCCTGTACTTACAATTTACCACTAAATGGCTAATTGAACAAAAAATACCTCAAACTTATGGGAGCCGAATTGTTCAATTTTGAGACGATATGTTATATATCAAATATATCAAAAATAATCATCGTCATTTTCAAGCCATTTCATCGTTCACCTTTAACCCTAGAGTGGGCGCGCTATGAGCATTTTGCCACCCTCTGCAAAAAACCGTTGATGATTCTTAAATCTATTGCGCGTAAACTTTGCGCTTCTTAGTAGCTGCCCCCGCTATCGTTCGCAACCCGTGCCGAAAGATTGGACGCCATCGGTACGCGGGGGGCTGCTTGACAAGGAAGTTGTTATAGGTCTCGCAAGTTAAGTTGGCTTCATCACAGTACTCACACAGATGCAAAACTTACATGCAGCGTGTTTCGATTTAAGATTGAAAAAAAAAACAATTGATGATTATTTCACAATTGAGAACTCTAAGGACGGGTTGTTTCGGAGAATTTGAACAATTCATCAAATTTCAACGTTCATTTACGGGTTCTGTGAAAGTCCTATTCAAATTCTGTTATTATATCATTATAGGCTAGTTGCTTGACAGAACTGAAATAAAAACAGAACTAAAAAATATCTTTCACAGAACTTGAAAATTAACTTTGAAATTTGAAGAATTGTTCGAGTTCTCCGAAACAACCCGTCCTAAGCCAAAGCGTGTTGAAGTCGGTCACATAAAACTTATTTTGTTTTACGACATCGTTATTGAAATATTGAAGTTTATCATTTTTTTTTCTAAACTAATGTGATAATTTTCAGGATTGAATTCAAATGGGTAGGTATTCTTAAAAAAGACAATGGTATTGCTAACAATTCTTAGTCATTTATGTAAGAATGCTGTACATAACAAACTTCCATCGATAATGACCCTAATTCACGGAAATTACGGCAATTGGAATTTATACCTAATTGTTTTTCGGGGAATAATTATTATTCTGACCAGAAATATTTATTTTACAAAGCATGTTTAATGTTAATTTGATATATTTCCTAGAAGTATAACTAACCCACATTTCCAAAATTTTATCGTTTCCTAGAAAATTTATTTATCTATTTTAACGAAGGGATGGTTTCTTTATGTCTTTAAAAGAATCGCAAAGATGTGATTTTTTTTACAGGGTCATTTCGGAAAACATCAATAATTGCATTCAGAGTGAATGAGTGGTTTCTTCAGTGAGATCATAAGTAGGAGATTCTTTCCATACCATTTTTTAGAGAACATTTATAATTGTATAATTAGAATGTACACATTTATAAACCAATATATTTATGACATATGAGTTCCCAATGTTTATATGACTAGATATTTAATTTTAAATAAAGTACTATAATTTTTAGAATTTCTTAAGAAGTAGATTTTACACATTTATAAACCAAGTATATGACAAATGATTTTTTATAAATATTATAGAAGTATAATGTAGAATAACTTAAAAAAGTAAATTAAAATGAAAAATTTTATAAAGTCGACTGATAACCAAAGTTCCTTTGAACAGAGTTCAGTAAATATGTCGATTTATAATTCTTTATTTGTGTTTTACTTAAATCCTCCAAAAATAACAATTAACTAAATTGCAGTATTCTTACTTAAAATAGTCCACAAAAACGAGCGGCAAAATGCTCCCCACGCTTCCACTAACGTTTTACGGAGAGACGCGCCCACTCTAGGGTTAAGTCATAATATGGGCATATTATAGCTTCAATTTTCGAAAAATGATCTCTAAACATTTCCTGTTACACATTATGTATAAAACGAAATTACCACAATCGAGAATTTTTTAGAATTTGCCTATAAATACAAAAAAAAACATCTCCTGTAAAATTTTCCAAATGGTCTATTGAAAATACAAGCATTAAGGCAGCAATTTGTCAAACTGAGACAGTGCACTTTTGTATCTGCATGTACCTACAGTAATAGATATAAAAATATTATATATCAAATTGAGACATTGCACTTTCACTAAGGAACTGGATAAAACTATTCATATTTCGGAATATATTTGTCCCACTGTAATTTATTGTAATAAAATCGTAGATAAAATACCAAATTCATTCTCAATTTAAATATCAGATTATTAAAAAAAAACTTTAATCAATTTCTACTATTAATTCATTTGCTAAATCATAAAACGGATGTTTTTATTTTATTTTTATTTTTTTATATTAACTCCACACAGGAGGCCCTGAAGAAAATAATTTCCCTCAGGGCCTATGTCATCTTTGGGGATGCTGTGTGGAGGGTCTTTTTATGGAGAGGAAGGAGTGAACATGGGTCTTGAAGAGTCCCATGTTGTAGGGGGGAGGAAACACAGAGGCCGGCAGTTCGTTCCAAAGCCGAGTTAACCGAAGCATTCGCCAGTGAGAACAATAATTTTGTATTCAGAATTATAGCTACTTTTTAACGTCTTTTGCGATATACATAAACAGTGGTATTGTTGTATTTGTGAAATCGTGTTATTAAAACATCACAGTGGAAGAAGTACCTATGCACCGAGTTAATTGCCTACATTTTAATCTATGTGTAAATAAAAAATGTTTTAATATTATCGCCATTTACCGAACACACGGATTTAACGAATATACTTTTATGCATGAATTCAGACACATTATTTTTTCAAAAAAGAATTTACAAAAACATAAAAATAATTGCCAATTTTAACATTAACATATCAAACGAAAATAATAACGAAATGAAAACTGATTTCATTAATTTTATGTCCGAAATGAATTTTATATTATGAATAAAAATGTATTCTAGAGAAATGACGGGACAACGTCCATTTTGTATAGATCTCATATGGTGAAACACAAAAGATACCGACAAATTACAAACAATAATATCAACAAATAATATTACTGACCATCACACCTGAATCCATATACCTACAAAAACTGTATATTAGTAAGCGTTCAAAGATGGTTGGAAAGGGAGACATGCAAGTACGAATATTAGAGGGAGCGCGCTAATACCGGGTGTGGCAAAAGTAATCACCCTATTGGAAAACGCTATAACTTTTGAAAATGGCGCCAAATGTCAATTCGGTTTTGACATTTGTGAAGTCAACAAACACAGAGTACGAATCGACAAGACATGAATCGGTTTACTCCGCAAGAACGCGGAATAATAAGCAGTACCAAAGTTTAACATAAACAAAAAAAAATACAGCAAAAGAACATTGGTTGATTACTTTTGCCCCACCATGTATTAAAAAAAGAAAATAATTAAGCGAAAATATTTAATAAAACACGACTCGATGGAAAAACAGCAAAAATCCTTCGACAAATGCTTTAGTTTTAATATATCGGAACACGTGCTTATGCACTTGCGTATGTCTTGATAATATATAATGATGAAATGCGAATATGTAACGATTTCTATGAACACGTGTTCTGACATCTGATAATACATTGGTATTTTACTAATAGCTTATCAGGAAACCATCAATTCATTCATTAAGGGCCTGCAATCCCGTTCTAAACCGGATTTCGAATAATTTGAAGAGATTCTGATCCGTATAAGTAACCTGTTATAACCTTGTTTTTGATTCATCGCTTTTCATGGCTCTACATCACTTTTTAAATTTGTGTTGAGTTGTCATCTTTATGTGTTATACGGTCACCACATTTTGTTTGCCTGTCTTGTGCTCCCAAAAGTGTACGGAGTGTTGCGCGTATGTTTGAATAGTGGTTGCTTTGAGTGCCGATTAGAAATAAGTAGGTACTTATGTATTAATAGTAGTTGCTTTGAGTGACGATTAGAAATAGGTAGATACGTATTTATCAATTTAATTTAAACGCCCCGATGGGCGTTAGCATTATACATATTTTACTGCATAATACAGTGACAACAGAAGGTTTAATTATTAAAGCATCAACACAAAAATAACATTTTTTTAATGTATGAATAGTGGTTGCTTTGAGTGCCGATTAGAAAAAGGCAGGAACTTTTGTAATTGTATGATTATTTGCGTAAGAAAATGAAAATTTCAGTTAGTTTAACATCAGAACACGCGTTCACAGTTTATGTTGACTCCACGAGAACGGGTTGTTTCTTCGACTAAGTTTTGTAGTCATGTGGAAAGAGTTTCCGGCATCTGTTTTTTCTTCTTCATATAATTAAATCCTTCCTACAGCCCCTACCTTAAGCCGCCTCTTAACGCTGCGTAAATAAATGACGATATAGTTCCCCTGTCTTAACACTGTACAGACAAGGACGCTCTTGTGAGGTGTAACATAAAAAATCATTTTTTTGTCTTAATTTAGTGACTTAATCTATATTATCATTATACACAAAGAGTGTAAGTGAGCGGGTGGATTAAATAATTTATTAAGTGCGTATACCTCGTTTCAGAGGTGTCATTTTTTTATTGTGACGAGTAAAGTTTAATGTATTCACGTAATTGTTGATTATTTTTAGACTTCTTGCATTTATGAATTGCTTTATTCAAATAATTAATGTGTGTGTTTCTTAAAATCTCGTTTTCGAGAAGATAAATAGTGGATCTGGGTACATGAAAAATGTTTTTCTCCACTGTGAGTCAGCATTGGCTCTGTAAAGTGCCCTTTAGAGAAAATGAATAATTGCACTCAGAACATAAACAAAAGTTTTACTCCACTGTGAACAAGCATGTGACTCTTTAAATTGCTCTTTTGAGAAAAGGAATTATTACACTGGAAACATGAAAAACGTTTAATTCCACTGTGTGTCAGCATGTGGCTCTTTAAATTGCCCTTTCGACAACATGTATAGTCGCACTCAGAACATGAAAAAGGTTTAATTCCACTGTGTGTCAGCATGTGGTTCTTTAAATTGCTCTTTTGAGAACATGTATAGTTGCACTCAGAACATGAAAAAGGTTTTACTCCACTGTGAGTCAGCATGTGGCTCTTTAAATTGCTCTTATGAGAACATGTACAGTTGCACTCAGAACATGAAAAAGGTTTTACTCCACTGTGAGTCAGCATGTGGCTCTTTATAGTGGCCTTTTTAGAACATATATAGTTGCACTCAGAACATGAAAAAGGTTTTACTCTACTGTGAGTCAACATGTGGCTCTTTAAAGTGCTTTTTTGAGAAAACGAATAATTGCACTCAGAACATGAAAAAACTTTTTTCTCCACTGTGAGTGAGCATGTGTCGCTTTAAATTGCCCTTTAGAGAACATGAATAGTTGCACTCAGAACATAAAAAAGTTTTTACTCCACTGTGAGTAAGTATGTGTCTCTTTAAACCACTCTTTTGAGAAAATGAATTATTGCACACGGAACATGAAAAAGATTTAATTCCTCTGTGAGTCAGCATGTGGCTCTTTAAATTGCTCTTTTGAGAACATGAATAGTTGCACTCGGAACATGAAAAAGATTTAATTGCACTGTGTGTCAGCATGTGGTTCTTTAAATTGCTCTTTTGAGAACATTTATAGTTGCACTAAGAACATGAAAAAGGTTTTACTCGGCTGTGAGTCAGCACGTGTCTCTTTAAATTGCTCTTTTGAGAACATGTATAGTTGCACTCAGAACATGAAAAAGGTTTTACTCCAGTGTGAGTCAGCATGTGGCTCTTTAAAGTGGCCTTTTTAGAACATATATAGTTGCACTCAGAACATGAAAAAGGTTTTACTCCACTGTGAGTCAGCATGTGGCTCTTTAAATTGCTCTTTTGAGAACATGTATAGTTGCACTCAGAACATGAAAAAGGTTTGACTCCACTGTGAGTCAGCATGTGGCTCTTTAAAGTGCTTTTTTGAGAAAACGAATAATTGCACTCAGAACATGAAAAACTTTTTTCTCCACTGTGAGTGAGCATGTGTCGCTTTAAATTGCCCTTTTGAGAACATGAATAGTTGCACTCAGAACATAAAAAAGTTTTTACTCCACTGTGAGTAAGTATGTGGCCCTTTAAATTGCTCTTTTGAGAACATGTATAGTTGCACTCAGAACATGAAAAAGGTTTTACTCCACTGTGAGTCAGCATGTGGCTCTTTAAATTGCTCTTATGAGAACATGTACAGTTGCACTCAGAACATGAAAAAGGTTTTACTCCACTGTGAGTCAGCATGTGGCTCTTTAAATTGCTCTTTTGAGAACATGTATAGTTGCACTCAGGACATGAAAAAGGTTTTACTCCACTGTGGGTCAGCATGTGGCTCTTTAAAGTGGCCTTTTGAGAACATGTATAGTTGCACTCAGTACATGAAAAAGGTTTTACTCCACTGTGGGTCAGCATGTGGCTCTTTAAAGTGGCCTTTTGAGAACATGTATAGATGCATTCAGAACATGAAAACCGTTTTTCTCCAATGTAAATCAGCACGTGGCTCTTTAAGGTGCTTTTTGTAAAGTGTACTTCCTTAGTGTGAAACGGCATGTGGCTCTTTAAATCGCTCTTTTGAGAACATGAATAGTTGCAGTCGGAACAGGAGTAGTTAGTATCGGGAGATACGAATAGCTTTTCCGCGAGATGCATCTTCAGCTCTGTAGACAAAATGAAAAATTTCATTGTTAAATAAGGCTCAGTTAAGACTAATTAGATACACTAAGTATAGATAAGCACAGTTACTTCATAAATATGATAGGATACTCAAAAAATGGATATCATTTACATTATTATCAGATTTTTTTAAATGTTACTAGGAAAATCGGTTTTACTTGCTGTCTGGGTAATAGTCTCAATGCGTTCTAAGCATTCGTTTTTAAGATCAGGCAGGTCTATGTCTATTTCCATATAAGGAAAACCCCCCTTATCTTCTTCTCGTGGCGTAAGTTCTGCCTTTATGGTATCAGCCTCAACATTAACGCTACCTGAAAAAAAAAATCAATAATACGTACAAGATAAACGACAAAATGCATTTTTTATTTAAAAGCTTTAAATTATTTTTCAACGATTGAGAACGCCTTTATAAACAATGAAAAGCGTGAATTTTGAGAAGAGACTGCATATTTTTGAGAAAAATAATAACTTGAGATGTCCGTTTCAGATCGTCAGATGCATGATTCAAGGAAAAATCTTTTAATCTTGAGAATCTTCAGTACGGAGTTGTTTTCAGTCAATGGAAACTTTGTAACCTTGATTATGACCGTGACCGATATATAAGTTGTAAGAGTGTAGTTATTTGGCAGTTTTCTACAAATTTTCATTAAAAAATAAACTGACATACAAACAGAACGTAAATGTGTCCTGTTAACACGATATTTCCAAACGGACATGGATTCCGAAAACCCGAATTTAAAATTCAACATTTAATATGTATGGAATGCAACTAAGTGACTGTCCGAGAACTCCCCGCATATTGCAAACATTCCTTCATTACATCTGAGAGGTCGTAAACAATATCCGTATACGGCATTTCACCTCCGCCTTCTTTCTGGGGCCCTGGTTCCCTGATTTTGAAGACAATGTAAATACACCCAGGAATAGCTTGAAATGTTAAATATTCCATAGAAAACAGGTTTTACCTGATATCTGGATAGTTGTTTCAAAACGTTCTAAGCATTCCTTTTTAACATCTGGCAGGTCTACGTCAATTTCCATGTACGGATATCTCCCTTGAGCGTCTTCTTGGGGTTTAAGATCAGCCTTGAAGGTAACTGTCTCCACATTATTTCTACCTGCATAAACAATACATATATTGATAATTGATGTACAGTAAAATGTATATATACTATTTAAATTTAAATATTAAAGAGTGATGATACCATTGATTCACCACGTAGAAGCAGGAATTTGCGAAAGAGACTTTAAAGTTTATTATCTTAAATGTATAAACAATTATGTCAAAAATAAGATAAGGTGAAACCTGAGGTCCTGTCTGCACGACATTTCAAAGCGGAAATGAATTTCAAACCTCCGAATTTAACATCCTACATACTTTTACAGGTGAAATTCAACTTACTGGCTGACCGAGTTCTCTCCGCATGTTGCAAACATTCCTTCTTTACATTTGGTAGGTCGATATCTATGTCTGTATATGGTTTATCACTTCCGCCTTCTTTCCGGGGCTCTGGTTCCGTCTTGATGGAAACAGTATCTGGATTAAGTATATCCATGGCACTGTTCTGTGGTGGCAATTTGTGATTGGTTCAAGCCCAAACAAATGTAACTGAAACTAAATATTGTGATAAAGGAACCTTTGAATATTTGGTTTCCAATTCTTGGTTCACAATTTTTGGGAACAAGAATATAATTAGATTATAAAATTTACAACTTAATATATAAATATAAAGATAAAACAGTATTACCTTATATTAGATCCGCCATTCGGCTTTCAACAGAATATCGGAAATCCATCTTTTTAAAATATGAGTATTTAAATCAATGCAAACTTAAAACTGTAATCTGCTAATATTATTGAGCGACGTATTTACCAAAACGGGCTACGCCAACGTTGTTCGTATTATTCAGAGAAGGGTTTAAAAAGTCTTCCGTACACAACTGATTTATTCAGTGCGCGATACGATCAACAACGGAAATTAGTGTGACTGACGTCTCTGCTATCGGACATTTGGGATTAGAAGAAGAAAGTGTGAGCAATTGCTACTGCATATAAACCCTAGACTGTTGCTGTCTCACTCTAGTAAACTCAAGTCAAAGATACATTATAATTATTCCATAGAAACTCTAATCTAAAAATAAGTAGACGTCAGATTGACTGTTTAATCATTTTTCAAACAAAAGTTTTAGCATGACGTAGCCAAAATTCAAGAAGGTGTTCGCTCAGTTTGATTCGGAAAAACTGCCGGTACCAAAAGGGATGCCGATGAATATACGTATTAGTACCAACAACTATCATAAGAATGGGATGATAAAATGAACTGCGAAGGTTAAACAGAGTTTTGAAACAGGATCAAACGACTGACAGAACAAAACACGTGTCCATAAATATACCACTCTCTAGATCGATATCTTCCGGCTTTTTGTATCCAACAGAATTATACAGTACTTAACCACAGATATACAAGCAGTACCTACCGTGCGGAGCAGAGCAGTAGACAAGGTAGAGGAAACTCAAGGCCATTTAAAAAAAGATGCGACCATAGACAACATAATTGCTCTCAGCCTACTCTATTCATTCACTAGCCCAAAACAACTATTATAAAAATAAAAATGTCCTTGAAGCAGAAAAATGTCGAAATGTTTTCCAAGGGCAAGGTTCATCTGACTAAGAAAATAAACTTTTACAGTGCATTTCCTTAAGATGAAACTTGTTAATCTGAGAAGAAGAAACCCAAAATGACAAGAAATTTGCAAAAACACTGAAGAAAAATTCCAAAACATGATTGTCCGACAGTACGACGAAAAATTCCGACATTTTTCAGCCTCATGAACTCATGGTTACATATGTTTAAAAATTTTTAATTTCACCAAAACAATAAGATAATACAGGATAACACTAATCAATAACATGAATAAGTTTATCGATATAATAAATAACATTTATACGTTGTGGAGGAAGACATATGTCAAGTATGAAGCATTGTTCAAAAGACCGAACGAATAACCTAAAACTGTTAATTCACTTTAAACTTGAACTTACGTAGGTAGGTTGAATATAATATGTTTGTAACTCGCTGACACTATACTGGCTTATATTGTATTTTTATCACGAACAACTTTAACACGCAATATTTTCGACGGAAATGATAGTATTTCGGCAGCAAATGACAACCCGCGTGTATAAATAAACCACTCTCATTTTGTTTGAATGATTTGAAACTGTCAAACGGGAAAATTCCGTCATTTCTTTCTGTTACACGAGTCATTATGGTAGAGAGCGAGAGATCAAACCAATCCTTCTGTTCTCACCAATGAAATCTGAGCTTTTAGCCATATTATTCGTTTTCTATAAGAATTTTGAGGTGGGCGTGGCGGTTTCAAATGAGTTTCAAGGCCAAAGCTTAGTTAAATGCCCCTGCACGTGTCAATTAATCAAATCAGTTATGCTTAGACGATAAATAAACCACTCTCTAGATCGATATCTTCGGGCTTTTTGTATGGCCCCATTTTGTCACCCCCTTAACCACAGACGACCACAGATAAAACGGTCTTTTGGTCCAGACAGGTAAATATATCGTTGACCATAAAGAAATCTCAAGGCCATTTAAAAAAAGTGCAAACATAGACAATATAACTGCACCCAGCTAACATGGTTCATTCACTAGCCCAAAAAAATTATATTTTAAAAATAAAAATATTGGAATGCAGGAAAAGGAAAATAAAAAGAAACCCACAGCTATGCACACATCAAAATATTTTTTATTTTCAAAAAGATAATGGATAGTAATACAAAACAGGGTCAGTACAACCGATGTATTGAGCATTGATTTATTATTGAAGTAGAAGATAATACTAATATATCTAAACAAAACATGAAACAGAACAAGACACAGAAAAAATAAAAAGTAACGGTCTCAACTAGGAATCGAACCCAGTTTTACTGCAACAACTTAATAGGATTTAATTTGACCTTGCACAAAAATACAAGAATATATACACAAAATACATATTCAACGTGTTGAAAGATATTCATTATGTCAAGTACCTAATAGTAACGCCTTTTGACTTTTACATGATAATCAAATCATAATACATAAACCATAATATAAGAGATAAAAATCGTGTACATAATAAAAGCTTGTAAAGAAATATAGCTTGTAAAACAACAAAAGATATTGTGAAATAGAAGTTAAGAACATTCATAAGTACAAAACCCAAGAAATAACAACAAACACGTTCAATAGAAACACTAGATCATGGTCATAAACTTATCCAACAAATAACTACTAATACAACTTTTGGGCAAAAAAGCTTCTTATATCATAGTATTAAACTCTACAACAAAATACCACTATCACTCAAAAACCTCAACACTTTAACATTTAAATCTGAAATAAAAAGCTGGATACTTAACATAGGGAGATCCGAAATAGAAAATTTACTGAGATCAAACACAGACTAAAACAGAATCAACTGAACTATACTAAAAAACACTTCATATATATAACTATACAAAAAAACCTCTCATATATACATATATATATATCAAAAAACATCTTACTTAATTTAAAATTATAAAAAAAAAAAAAAAAATTAAAAATCGATACACCCTAGTGCAGAGGTCGGCAAACTTATTTGCCAAAGAGCCAAATATGTACATTACAACGATTTTAAAAAAAATAGTAAGATCCAATTCTTTTTTTTTGATTTAGCAAACATTTATTATAATTTCAGCACTTTATTAAATTACGGGTACCTACACTAAATGAAACTTGATATCATATTTAAAAAACATTTTATTCGATGATAAAAAAATAATATTCAATTAAAGAATCCATAATGAGGCATCTCATTCAAAAATCAAAACTAAAGTTAGGTCATTCTACCTCCGTGGAACATGAAAACAAATATCTAGAACTATAACAAATACCTAGATCTGTGAAAAACAAATAATATCCAAAACAAATAATATTATGGACAAACACCTAGATCTGTTAACCATTGTTAAAAATAAAATAATTACTATCGTACATTATGAATATTATGATCAAAAGCATTATAAGAATTAGTAAAATATTTTAATATTAAGTACCTATTACACTATTACGTAATTATGATGTATTACCTATTAAAATATTAAGTTGAGATATAATTATTTTATTACAAACAAATAAACAGGAAAATGAGAAATTTCTTACAATCAAACTGATTGATCACTTTTGTAAGATTTAAGTAACGTAAAATATTGTACAAAGAAAAATTTGAAAAACAGATTAAAAATAAAATATATTAAACCATGACAATGACAATCATAATAAATACTTAATGCGAACCATGCCCTTGCATCTCCTTCGAAAGTTTGAGTAAGTCAGGTTTGTATGTTGTTGTTCTTAATTTTAGGCACGATTCCAAGTTGTCATCAATAAGACGCCTTCTCAGTTTACTTTTGATAAAGTTCATGCTTGAAAAAGATTGTTCGCATGAATATATAGAACCAAAAAGGGATAGTACAGAAAAAGCGAGTTTTTTCAGCTGGTCATAACAGTTGGTAATACTATTCCAAGCGTTAAATATGATCATGTCTTCCTTCTCTAGGTCTTTCAAGGTAGACCACTTGTGTTGTGAACTAAGCTCACATTTTTTCTTCTCCAGTATTTCTAAATCAACACAAAGGCGTTGAAATTAAAAGCTCCATAATTCATTGTTTTTTAAATCCAGCAATTGTATTTCAAAGTTACCAACGTCAATGCCAAAAGGAGAAAAATTCAAATCTGTTATCGAAGCATTAAGAGGATGTTTGACGAATGCTAAGGTCGCTCTGCTGTTTTTAAATTCCTGAAACCTGCTGAGAATTGCTTCCCTCATATTTAAGATGGTTGTTTTGAAGTAGTGTTTGTCAATGAAATAATTATTTTCTTGGCCATGCTTCAGCAGACTCGGAAAGTGAAACAATGTTTCCCTTGGAAAATATTCAGCGAAGAGGGATAATTTGTTTTCAAATGAAACGACTTCTTCTAAAATCGAAAATTATTGTATTTCCTTTCCCTTGTAGTTTATGATTAAGTTGATTTAGATGAGACGTAACGTCTACCATGAAATAAAAGTTTTGAATCCACTTATCGTCTGTTAGTTCTAGATAGTTAACACCCTTCTCGAGGAGAAATGCTTTGATTTCTGGAAACAGCTATTCGAAACGCTTTAAAACGTTCCCTCTTGATAACCAACGTACCTTGTTATGAAGCAGAAGATCACCGTACTCACTCTCCATTTCAACTAAAAATTCTTTGAATTGGCGATGATTAAGAGCTTAAGCTAAAATGGAGTTAACAATCGTAATCACCAATTCCATAACTTTACAAATTTCCAATAAAAACACATAAATTTGTTTTTGACCACTATAGTTTTATTTTCACTCTACCGGTTTCGGAAGAACCCTTCCTTCGTCAGGAGAATATTAAAAACTTACACAACTTAAATTTTAGGGAGAACCAACAGACAAGCAGTTGTGTGGCAACTTTACTGAGCTACCTCTATTTTAGGGAGAACCAACAGACAAGCAGCTGTGTGGCAACTTTACTGAGCTACCTCTATTTTAGGGAGAACCAACAGACAAGCAGCTGTGTGGCAACTTTACTGAGCTACCTCTATTTTAGGGAGAACAAACAGACAAGCAGCTGTGTGACAACTTTACTGAGCTACCTCTATTTTAGGGAGAACCAACAGACAAGCAGTTGTGTGGCAACTTTACTGAACTACCTATATTTTAGGGAGAACAAACAGACAAGCAGCTATGTGGCAACTTTACTGAGCTACCTCTATTTTAGGGAGAACCAACAGACAAGCAGTTGTGTGGCAACTTTACTGAACTACCTATATTTTAGGGAGAACCAACAG